>NC_054497.1:28818253-30018253 GCF_017639515.1 Carcharodon carcharias | reverse complement strand
TCTTCAGAGTGCTCCAGGAGATCCATCTTCCAGCTTCAAAGTGCTCCTGTAGATCCATCTTCCAGCTTCAGAGTGCTCCAGGAGATCTATCGTCCAGCTTCAGAGTTCCCCTGGAGATCCAACATCCAGCTTCAGAGAGCTCCATACGATCCACCATCCAGCTTAGGAATATTCCAGAAGATCCACTTCCCAGCCTCAGGCTGCTCCAGACGATCCAACATCCAGCTTGAGGGTGCTCCTGTTTTCCAGGAGATCCATCATCCAACTTGAGGGTGCTACAGGAGATACACCTTCGAGCTTCAGAGTGCTACAGGAGCGCTGAATTGCAGCTTCAGCGTGCTCCAGATGATCCAAATTCCAGCTTCAACATGCTACTGAAGATCCACCGTGCAGCTTCAGAGTGCTCCAGGAGATCCATCTTCCAACTTCAGAGTGTTCCAGGAGATCCAACTTCCAGCTACAGAGTGCTCCAGGAGATCCAACTTCCAGATTCAGCTTACTCCTGGAGATCCGCCATCCAGCTTCCAGGTACTCCAGGAGATCCACTCTTCATATTCCAAGTGCTCCAGGAGATTCATCTTCCAGCTTCAGAGTGCTCCAGCAGATCCACCTACCAGTTTCACACTGCTCCAGCAGATCCACCATCAAGCTTTAGAGTGCTCCAGGAGATCCATCTTCCAGCTTTAGAGTGCTTCAGGAGATCCACATTCTAGATTAATAGTGCTCCAGGAGATCCATCTTCCAGGTTCAGGTTGCTCCAGGAGATCCATCTACTAACATCAGAGTGCCCAAGGAGATCGAACTTCCAGCTTCAGATTGCACCTGGAGATCCGGCTTCCAGCTTCCGAGTACCGCAGGAGACCCACTTTTCATTTTCCAAGTGCTCCAGGAGATCCATCTTCCAGCTACAGAGTGCTCCAGGAGATCTACCTTCCAGGTTCATGGTGCTCCAGGAGATCCTCCTTCCAGCTTCAGAGTGCTCCAGGAGATCCACCTTCCAGCTTCAGAGTGCTCCAGGAGATCGAACTTCCAGCTTCAGTGTGCAACCTGGAGATCCATCTTCCAGCTTCAGGCTGCTCCAGGAGGTCTGCCTTCCACCTTCAGAGTCCTCCAAGAGATCCATCTTCCACCTTCAGTATGCCCCTGGATATACAGCTTCCAGCTTCACAATGCTCGGCAAGATCAACCATCGAGCTTCTGAGTGCTCCAGAAGGTCAACATTGCAGCTTCACAATGCTCCAGGAGATCCAACTTCGATCTTCAGTGTGCAGCCTGGAGATCCAGCTTCTTGCTTCCGAGTGCTCCAGCTGATCCACCTCCAAGCTTCAGAGTGCTCCAGCAGATCCACCTTCTTGTGCACCAGGAGATCCAACTTCCAGGTTCAGAGTGCTACAGGCTTTTGACCTTCCAGCTTCAAAGTGCTCCAGGGGATCGACTTTACAGCTTCAGAGTGCTCCATAGATCCACCTTCCTGCTTAGGAGTGCTCCAGGAGATCCACCTTCCAGCTTCAGAGTGCTCCAGGAGATCCATCCTCCAGCTTCAGAGTGCTCCAGGAGATCCATATTCCAGCTTCGAAGTGCTCCAGGAGATCCACCTTCCAGCTTCTCGGTGTTCCCGGAGATCCATCTTCCAGTTTCAGAGTGCTCCAGGAGATCCATCTTCCACCTTTAGAGTGCTCCAGGAGATCCACATTCTAGCTTAATTGTGCACCAGCAGATCCAACTTCCAGGTTCAGAGTGCTACAGGCTTTTGACCTTCCAGCTTCAAAGTGCTCCAGGGGATCGACTTTCCAGCTTCAGAGTGCTCCAGGAGATCCACCTTCCAGCTTCAGAGTGCTCCAGGAGATCCACCTTCCATCTTTACATTGCTCCAGGAGATACAACTTCCAGGTTCTGGGTGCTCCAGGAGATCCATCTTCCACATTCAGAGTGCTCCAAGAGATCCAGCTTCCAGCTTCAGAGTGCTCCAGGAGATCCACCTTCCAGCTTTACGCTGCTCTAGGAGATCCAAATTCCTGCTTCAGAGTGCTTCAGGAAATCTATCTTCCTGCTTCAGGCTGCTCCAGGAGATTCAGATCCCAGCTTCACTGTTCTCCAGTAAATCCAGCTTCCAGCTTCAGAGTGCTCCAGGAAATCAACCTTACTTCTCCAGAGTGCTCCAGCAGATCCACCTTCCAGCATCAGAGTGGTCTAAGAGATCCACCTTCCAGCTTCACGTTGCTCCAGGAGATCCAACTTCCACCTTCATGGTGCAGCCTGGAGATCCAGCTTCCAGCTTCCAGCTTCCCAGTGCTCCAGAAAATACACGCTCCAGATTCAGAGAACTCCAGGAGATCCATCTTCCAGCTTCTGTGTGCTCCAGGAGATTTATCTTCCAGCTTCAGAGTGATCCAGGAGATCCAATTTCCAGCTTCAGGGTTCAGCCTGGAGATCCATCTTCCTGCTTCGGCATGCTCCAGGAGATCCATCTTCCAGTTTCAGAGTGCTACAACGGTCCAACTTGCAGCTTCAGAGTGCTCCAAGGGATCCACCTTCCAGCTTCAGAGTGACCCTGGAGATGCACCTTACAGCTTAACAGTGCTACAGTAGATCCACTTTCCAGCTTCAGAGTGCCCCAGGAGATCCACCTTCCAGCTTCAGAATGCTCCAGGATATCCAACTTCCAGTTTCAGGGTGCAGCCTGGAGATCCATCTTCCTGCTTCAGAGTGTTCCATGAAATCCAACTTATAGCTTCAGAATGCTCCAGGTAGATCCACCTTCCAGCTTCAGAGAGCTCCTTAAGATCCGCCTACCAGCTTCAGAGTGCTCCATAAGACCCACCTTCCAGCTTTAGAGTGCTCCAGGAGATACATATTTCAGCATCAGTGCTCCTGGAGATCCACTTTTGAGCTTAAATGTGCTCCTGAAGATCCACCTTCCAGCTTCTGAGTGCTCCGGGGGATCTAAATTCCAGCATCAGAGTGCTCCATGAGATCCACCAATCAGTTTCAGAGTGATCCAGGAGATCCAACTTGCAGCTTCAGAGTGCTCCAGCAGATCCAATATCCAGCTTAATAGTGCTCCTGGAGATCCACCATCCAGCTTCAAAGTGCTCCAGGAGATCCATCTTCCAGCTTTAGAGTGCTCCAGGAGATCCACCTTCCAGCTTAATAGTGCTCCAGGGGATCTAACTTCCAGGTTCAGTGTGCTCAAGGAGATCCAACTTCCAACTTCTGAGTGCTCCTGGAGTTCCATCTACCAGCTTCACGGTGCTCCAACAGATGCACCTTCCAGCTTCAGAGTGCTCCAGGAGATCCACCTTCCAGTTTTAGAGGGCTCCTGGAGCTCTATCTTATAGATTCAGAAAGCTGCAGGCAATCCATTTTCCTGTTTCGGAGTGCTCCTGGAGATCCATCTTATATATGCAGAATGCTGCAGAAGATCCATCTTCCAGCTTCACTGTACTCCAGGAGATCCATCTTCCTACTTAAGAGTGCTCCAGGAGATCCACCTTCCAGCTTCAAAGTGCTCTAGGAGAATCCATCTACCAGCTTCAGTGTTCCAGGAGATCCTCCTTCCAGCTTCAGAGTACTCCAGGAGATACACCTTCCAGCTCCAGGTTGCGCCCAGGAGATCCACCTTCCAGCTTCAGAGTGCTCCAGCATATCCACCTTCCAGCTTCAGATTGCTCCAGAAGACCCATCTTCCTGCTTTAGAGTGCTGCAGGAGATCCACTTTTGATCTTCCATGTGCTCCTGAAGATCCAACTCCCAGCTTCCCAGTGCTGCAGGCGATCCAATTCCAGCTTCAGAGTGCTCCTGGAGATCCATCTTCCAGCTTCTGGCTGCTCTTGGAGTTCCATCTTCCAGCTTCAGTGTGCTCCGAGTGACCCGACTTCCTGCTTCAGTGTGCTCCAGGAGATCCACCTTCCAGCTTAATAGTGCACCTGGAGATCCATCTACCAGCTTCACGGTGCTCCAACTGATCCAACTTCCAGCTTCAGAGTGCTACAGGAGATCCACCTTCCATTTATAGAGGGCTCCTGGAGATCTATCTTATAGATTCAGAGAGCTGCAGGCAATCCATTTTCCTGTTTCGGCTGCTCCTGGAGATCCATCTTATATATGCCGAATGCTGCAGGAGATCCATCTTCCAGCTTCAGAGTGCTCCAGGAGATCCATCTTCCAGCTCCAGTGTACTCCAGGAGATCCATCTTCCTACTTCAGGGTGCTCCAGGAGATCCACCTTCCAGCTTCAAAGTGCTCTAGGAGAATCCATCATCCAACTTGAGGGTGCTCCAGGAGATCCACCTTCCAGCTTCAAAGTGCTCTAGGAGAATCCATCATCCAACTTGAGGGTGCTCCAGGAGATACACCTTCCAGCTTCAGTGTGCTCCTGGAGAAACAGTTTCCAGATTCCAAGTGCTCCAGGAGATCCAACTTCCAGCTTCAGAGTGCTCCATGAGAACCATCTTACAGTTTCATGGTGCTCCTGGAGATCCATATTCCATCTTCAGAGTGCTACAGGAGATCCATCTTCCAGATTCAGGCTGCTACTGGAGAATCAACTTATAGATTCAGAGTGCTGCAGTCAATCCATTTTCCAGTTTCGGAGTGCTCCTGGAGATCCATCTTATAGATGCAGAATGCTGCAGGAGAATCCATCTTCCAACTTCAGAGTGCTCCAGGAGATCCATCTTCCAGCTTCAGTGTACTCCAGGAGATCCATCTTCCAGCATCAGGGTGCTCCAGGAGATCCAAACTCCAGCTTCAGACTGCTCCAGAAGATCCACCTTCCAGCTTCAGCTTGCTCCTGTAGATCCACTGACCAGCTTCCGAGTACTCCAGGAGATCCACTTTTCATTTTCCAAGTGCTCCAGGAGATTCATCTTCCAGCTTTAGAGTGCTCCAGGAGATCCATCTGCCAACTTTGGAGTGCTCCATGAGATCCAGCTTCCAGCTTCAGAGTGCTCCTGGAGATCAAACTTCCAGCTTCAGAATGCAACAGGAGATTATTCTTCCAGCTTCAGAGTGCTCCTGGAGATCAAACTTCCAGCTTCAGATTGCTCCAAGAGATCCATCGTCCATCTCCAGAGTGCTCCAGGAGATCCATCTTCCAACTTGAGAGTGCTCCAGGAGATCGATCTGCCAACATTGGAGTGTTCCAGGAGATCCACCTTACAGCTTCAGAATGCACCTGGAAATCAAACTTCCATCTTCAGAGTGCTCCAGGAGATCCATCTTCCAGCTTCAAAGTGCTCCTGTAGATCCATCTTCCAGCTTCAGAGTGCTCCAGGAGATCTATCGTCCAGCTTCAGAGTTCCCCTGGAGATCCAACATCCAGCTTCAGAGAGCTCCATACGATCCACCATCCAGCTTAGGAATATTCCAGAAGATCCACTTCCCAGCCTCAGGCTGCTCCAGACGATCCAACATCCAGCTTGAGGGTGCTCCTGTTTTCCAGGAGATCCATCATCCAACCTGAGGGTGCTACAGGAGATACACCTTCGAGCTTCAGAGTGCTACAGGAGTGCTGAATTGCAGTTTCAGCGTGCTCCAGATGATCCACCTTCCAGCTTCAACATGCTACTGAAGATCCACCGTGCAGCTTCAGAGTGCTCCAGGAGATCCATCTTCCAACTTCAGAGTGTTCCAGGAGATCCAACTTCCAGCTACAGAGTGCTCCAGGAGATCCAACTTCCAGATTCAGCTTACTCCTGGAGATCCGCCATCCAGCTTCCAGGTACTCCAGGAGATCCACTCTTCATATTCCAGGTGCTCCAGGAGATTCATCTTCCAGCTTCAGAGTGCTCCAGCAGATCCACCTACCAGTTTCACACTGCTCCAGCAGATCCACCATCAAGCTTTAGAGTGCTCCAGGAGATCCATCTTCCAGCTTTAGAGTGCTTCAGGAGATCCACATTCTAGATTAATAGTGCTCCAGGAGATCCATCTTCCAGGTTCAGGTTGCTCCAGGAGATCCATCTACTAACATCAGAGTGCCCAAGGAGATCGAACTTCCAGCTTCAGATTGCACCTGGAGATCCGGCTTCCAGCTTCCGAGTACCGCAGGAGACCCACTTTTCATTTTCCAAGTGCTCCAGGAGATCCATCTTCCAGCTACAGAGTGCTCCAGGAGATCTACCTTCCAGGTTCATGGTGCTCCAGGAGATCCTCCTTCCAGCTTCAGAGTGCTCCAGGAGATCCACCTTCCAGCTTCAGAGTGCTCCAGGAGATCGAACTTCCAGCTTCAGTGTGCAACCTGGAGATCCATCTTCCAGCTTCAGGCTGCTCCAGGAGGTCTGCCTTCCACCTTCAGAGTCCTCCAAGAGATCCATCTTCCACCTTCAGTATGCCCCTGGATATACAGCTTCCAGCTTCACAATGCTCGGCAAGATCAACCATCGAGCTTCTGAGTGCTCCAGAAGGTCAACATTGCAGCTTCACAATGCTCCAGGAGATCCAACTTCGATCTTCAGTGTGCAGCCTGGAGATCCAGCTTCTTGCTTCCGAGTGCTCCAGCTGATCCACCTCCAAGCTTCAGAGTGCTCCAGCAGATCCACCTTCTTGTGCACCAGGAGATCCAACTTCCAGGTTCAGAGTGCTACAGGCTTTTGACCTTCCAGCTTCAAAGTGCTCCAGGGGATCGACTTTACAGCTTCAGAGTGCTCCATAGATCCACCTTCCTGCTTAGGAGTGCTCCAGGAGATCCACCTTCCAGCTTCAGAGTGCTCCAGGAGATCCATCCTCCAGCTTCAGAGTGCTCCAGGAGATCCATATTCCAGCTTCGAAGTGCTCCAGGAGATCCACCTTCCAGCTTCTCGGTGTTCCCGGAGATCCATCTTCCAGTTTCAGAGTGCTCCAGGAGATCCATCTTCCACCTTTAGAGTGCTCCAGGAGATCCACATTCTAGCTTAATTGTGCACCAGCAGATCCAACTTCCAGGTTCAGAGTGCTACAGGCTTTTGACCTTCCAGCTTCAAAGTGCTCCAGGGGATCGACTTTCCAGCTTCAGAGTGCTCCAGGAGATCCACCTTCCAGCTTCAGAGTGCTCCAGGAGATCCACCTTCCATCTTTACATTGCTCCAGGAGATACAACTTCCAGGTTCTGGGTGCTCCAGGAGATCCATCTTCCACATTCAGAGTGCTCCAAGAGATCCAGCTTCCAGCTTCAGAGTGCTCCAGGAGATCCACCTTCCAGCTTTACGCTGCTCTAGGAGATCCAAATTCCTGCTTCAGAGTGCTTCAGGAAATCTATCTTCCTGCTTCAGGCTGCTCCAGGAGATTCAGATCCCAGCTTCACTGTTCTCCAGTAAATCCAGCTTCCAGCTTCAGAGTGCTCCAGGAAATCAACCTTACTTCTCCAGAGTGCTCCAGCAGATCCACCTTCCAGCATCAGAGTGGTCTAAGAGATCCACCTTCCAGCTTCACGTTGCTCCAGGAGATCCAACTTCCACCTTCATGGTGCAGCCTGGAGATCCAGCTTCCAGCTTCCAGCTTCCCAGTGCTCCAGAAAATACACGCTCCAGATTCAGAGAACTCCAGGAGATCCATCTTCCAGCTTCTGTGTGCTCCAGGAGATTTATCTTCCAGCTTCAGAGTGATCCAGGAGATCCAATTTCCAGCTTCAGGGTTCAGCCTGGAGATCCATCTTCCTGCTTCGGCATGCTCCAGGAGATCCATCTTCCAGTTTCAGAGTGCTACAACGGTCCAACTTGCAGCTTCAGAGTGCTCCAAGGGATCCACCTTCCAGCTTCAGAGTGACCCTGGAGATGCACCTTACAGCTTAACAGTGCTACAGTAGATCCACTTTCCAGCTTCAGAGTGCCCCAGGAGATCCACCTTCCAGCTTCAGAATGCTCCAGGATATCCAACTTCCAGTTTCAGGGTGCAGCCTGGAGATCCATCTTCCTGCTTCAGAGTGTTCCATGAAATCCAACTTATAGCTTCAGAATGCTCCAGGTAGATCCACCTTCCAGCTTCAGAGAGCTCCTTAAGATCCGCCTACCAGCTTCAGAGTGCTCCATAAGACCCACCTTCCAGCTTTAGAGTGCTCCAGGAGATACATATTTCAGCATCAGTGCTCCTGGAGATCCACTTTTGAGCTTAAATGTGCTCCTGAAGATCCACCTTCCAGCTTCTGAGTGCTCCGGGGGATCTAAATTCCAGCATCAGAGTGCTCCATGAGATCCACCAATCAGTTTCAGAGTGATCCAGGAGATCCAACTTGCAGCTTCAGAGTGCTCCAGCAGATCCAATATCCAGCTTAATAGTGCTCCTGGAGATCCACCATCCAGCTTCAAAGTGCTCCAGGAGATCCATCTTCCAGCTTTAGAGTGCTCCAGGAGATCCACCTTCCAGCTTAATAGTGCTCCAGGGGATCTAACTTCCAGGTTCAGTGTGCTCAAGGAGATCCAACTTCCAACTTCTGAGTGCTCCTGGAGTTCCATCTACCAGCTTCACGGTGCTCCAACAGATGCACCTTCCAGCTTCAGAGTGCTCCAGGAGATCCACCTTCCAGTTTTAGAGGGCTCCTGGAGCTCTATCTTATAGATTCAGAAAGCTGCAGGCAATCCATTTTCCTGTTTCGGAGTGCTCCTGGAGATCCATCTTATATATGCAGAATGCTGCAGAAGATCCATCTTCCAGCTTCACTGTACTCCAGGAGATCCATCTTCCTACTTAAGAGTGCTCCAGGAGATCCACCTTCCAGCTTCAAAGTGCTCTAGGAGAATCCATCTACCAGCTTCAGTGTTCCAGGAGATCCTCCTTCCAGCTTCAGAGTACTCCAGGAGATACACCTTCCAGCTCCAGGTTGCGCCCAGGAGATCCACCTTCCAGCTTCAGAGTGCTCCAGCATATCCACCTTCCAGCTTCAGATTGCTCCAGAAGACCCATCTTCCTGCTTTAGAGTGCTGCAGGAGATCCACTTTTGATCTTCCATGTGCTCCTGAAGATCCAACTCCCAGCTTCCCAGTGCTGCAGGCGATCCAATTCCAGCTTCAGAGTGCTCCTGGAGATCCATCTTCCAGCTTCTGGCTGCTCTTGGAGTTCCATCTTCCAGCTTCAGTGTGCTCCGAGTGACCCGACTTCCTGCTTCAGTGTGCTCCAGGAGATCCACCTTCCAGCTTAATAGTGCACCTGGAGATCCATCTACCAGCTTCACGGTGCTCCAACTGATCCAACTTCCAGCTTCAGAGTGCTACAGGAGATCCACCTTCCATTTATAGAGGGCTCCTGGAGATCTATCTTATAGATTCAGAGAGCTGCAGGCAATCCATTTTCCTGTTTCGGCTGCTCCTGGAGATCCATCTTATATATGCCGAATGCTGCAGGAGATCCATCTTCCAGCTTCAGAGTGCTCCAGGAGATCCATCTTCCAGCTCCAGTGTACTCCAGGAGATCCATCTTCCTACTTCAGGGTGCTCCAGGAGATCCACCTTCCAGCTTCAAAGTGCTCTAGGAGAATCCATCATCCAACTTGAGGGTGCTCCAGGAGATCCACCTTCCAGCTTCAAAGTGCTCTAGGAGAATCCATCATCCAACTTGAGGGTGCTCCAGGAGATACACCTTCCAGCTTCAGTGTGCTCCTGGAGAAACAGTTTCCAGATTCCAAGTGCTCCAGGAGATCCAACTTCCAGCTTCAGAGTGCTCCATGAGAACCATCTTACAGTTTCATGGTGCTCCTGGAGATCCATATTCCATCTTCAGAGTGCTACAGGAGATCCATCTTCCAGATTCAGGCTGCTACTGGAGAATCAACTTATAGATTCAGAGTGCTGCAGTCAATCCATTTTCCAGTTTCGGAGTGCTCCTGGAGATCCATCTTATAGATGCAGAATGCTGCAGGAGAATCCATCTTCCAACTTCAGAGTGCTCCAGGAGATCCATCTTCCAGCTTCAGTGTACTCCAGGAGATCCATCTTCCAGCATCAGGGTGCTCC
Source organism: Carcharodon carcharias (assembly GCF_017639515.1). Classification (NCBI taxonomy): domain Eukaryota; kingdom Metazoa; phylum Chordata; class Chondrichthyes; order Lamniformes; family Lamnidae; genus Carcharodon; species Carcharodon carcharias. The sequence goes on along the minus strand of NC_054497.1, from coordinate 30,008,330 downwards.
AGGAGATCCAAACTCCAGCTTCAGACTGCTCCAGAAGATCCACCTTCCAGCTTCAGCTTGCTCCTGTAGATCCACTGACCAGCTTCCGAGTACTCCAGGAGATCCACTTTTCATTTTCCAAGTGCTCCAGGAGATTCATCTTCCAGCTTTAGAGTGCTCCAGGAGATCCATCTGCCAACTTTGGAGTGCTCCATGAGATCCAGCTTCCAGCTTCAGAGTGCTCCTGGAGATCAAACTTCCAGCTTCAGAATGCAACAGGAGATTATTCTTCCAGCTTCAGAGTGCTCCTGGAGATCAAACTTCCAGCTTCAGATTGCTCCAAGAGATCCATCGTCCATCTCCAGAGTGCTCCAGGAGATCCATCTTCCAACTTGAGAGTGCTCCAGGAGATCGATCTGCCAACATTGGAGTGTTCCAGGAGATCCACCTTACAGCTTCAGAATGCACCTGGAAATCAAACTTCCATCTTCAGAGTGCTCCAGGAGATCCATCTTCCAGCTTCAAAGTGCTCCTGTAGATCCATCTTCCAGCTTCAGAGTGCTCCAGGAGATCTATCGTCCAGCTTCAGAGTTCCCCTGGAGATCCAACATCCAGCTTCAGAGAGCTCCATACGATCCACCATCCAGCTTAGGAATATTCCAGAAGATCCACTTCCCAGCCTCAGGCTGCTCCAGACGATCCAACATCCAGCTTGAGGGTGCTCCTGTTTTCCAGGAGATCCATCATCCAACCTGAGGGTGCTACAGGAGATACACCTTCGAGCTTCAGAGTGCTACAGGAGTGCTGAATTGCAGTTTCAGCGTGCTCCAGATGATCCACCTTCCAGCTTCAACATGCTACTGAAGATCCACCGTGCAGCTTCAGAGTGCTCCAGGAGATCCATCTTCCAACTTCAGAGTGTTCCAGGAGATCCAACTTCCAGCTACAGAGTGCTCCAGGAGATCCAACTTCCAGATTCAGCTTACTCCTGGAGATCCGCCATCCAGCTTCCAGGTACTCCAGGAGATCCACTCTTCATATTCCAGGTGCTCCAGGAGATTCATCTTCCAGCTTCAGAGTGCTCCAGCAGATCCACCTACCAGTTTCACACTGCTCCAGCAGATCCACCATCAAGCTTTAGAGTGCTCCAGGAGATCCATCTTCCAGCTTTAGAGTGCTTCAGGAGATCCACATTCTAGATTAATAGTGCTCCAGGAGATCCATCTTCCAGGTTCAGGTTGCTCCAGGAGATCCATCTACTAACATCAGAGTGCCCAAGGAGATCGAACTTCCAGCTTCAGATTGCACCTGGAGATCCGGCTTCCAGCTTCCGAGTACCGCAGGAGACCCACTTTTCATTTTCCAAGTGCTCCAGGAGATCCATCTTCCAGCTACAGAGTGCTCCAGGAGATCTACCTTCCAGGTTCATGGTGCTCCAGGAGATCCTCCTTCCAGCTTCAGAGTGCTCCAGGAGATCCACCTTCCAGCTTCAGAGTGCTCCAGGAGATCGAACTTCCAGCTTCAGTGTGCAACCTGGAGATCCATCTTCCAGCTTCAGGCTGCTCCAGGAGGTCTGCCTTCCACCTTCAGAGTCCTCCAAGAGATCCATCTTCCACCTTCAGTATGCCCCTGGATATACAGCTTCCAGCTTCACAATGCTCGGCAAGATCAACCATCGAGCTTCTGAGTGCTCCAGAAGGTCAACATTGCAGCTTCACAATGCTCCAGGAGATCCAACTTCGATCTTCAGTGTGCAGCCTGGAGATCCAGCTTCTTGCTTCCGAGTGCTCCAGCTGATCCACCTCCAAGCTTCAGAGTGCTCCAGCAGATCCACCTTCTTGTGCACCAGGAGATCCAACTTCCAGGTTCAGAGTGCTACAGGCTTTTGACCTTCCAGCTTCAAAGTGCTCCAGGGGATCGACTTTACAGCTTCAGAGTGCTCCATAGATCCACCTTCCTGCTTAGGAGTGCTCCAGGAGATGTACCTTCCAGCTTCAGAGTGCTCCAGGAGATCCATCCTCCAGCTTCAGAGTGCTCCAGGAGATCCATATTCCAGCTTCGAAGTGCTCCAGGAGATCCACCTTCCAGCTTCTCGGTGTTCCCGGAGATCCATCTTCCAGTTTCAGAGTGCTCCAGGAGATCCATCTTCCACCTTTAGAGTGCTCCAGGAGATCCACATTCTAGCTTAATTGTGCACCAGCAGATCCAACTTCCAGGTTCAGAGTGCTACAGGCTTTTGACCTTCCAGCTTCAAAGTGCTCCAGGGGATCGACTTTCCAGCTTCAGAGTGCTCCAGGAGATCCACCTTCCAGCTTCAGAGTGCTCCAGGAGATCCACCTTCCATCTTTACACTGCTCCAGGAGATACAACTTCCAGGTTCTGGGTGCTCCAGGAGATCCATCTTCCACATTCAGAGTGCTCCAAGAGATCCAGCTTCCAGCTTCAGAGTGCTCCAGGAGATCCACCTTCCAGCTTTACGCTGCTCTAGGAGATCCAAATTCCTGCTTCAGAGTGCTTCAGGAAATCTATCTTCCTGCTTCAGGCTGCTCCAGGAGATTCAGATCCCAGCTTCACTGTTCTCCAGTAAATCCAGCTTCCAGCTTCAGAGTGCTCCAGGAAATCAACCTTACTTCTCCAGAGTGCTCCAGCAGATCCACCTTCCAGCATCAGAGTGGTCTAAGAGATCCACCTTCCAGCTTCACGTTGCTCCAGGAGATCCAACTTCCACCTTCATGGTGCAGCCTGGAGATCCAGCTTCCAGCTTCCAGCTTCCGAGTGCTCCAGAAAATACACGCTCCAGATTCAGAGAACTCCAGGAGATCCATCTTCCAGCTTCTGTGTGCTCCAGGAGATTTATCTTCCAGCTTCAGAGTGATCCAGGAGATCCAATTTCCAGCTTCAGGGTTCAGCCTGGAGATCCATCTTCCTGCTTCGGCATGCTCCAGGAGATCCATCTTCCAGTTTCAGAGTGCTACAACGGTCCAACTTGCAGCTTCAGAGTGCTCCAAGGGATCCACCTTCCAGCTTCAGAGTGACCCTGGAGATGCACCTTACAGCTTAACAGTGCTACAGTAGATCCACTTTCCAGCTTCAGAGTGCCCCAGGAGATCCACCTTCCAGCTTCAGAATGCTCCAGGATATCCAACTTCCAGTTTCAGGGTGCAGCCTGGAGATCCATCTTCCTGCTTCAGAGTGTTCCATGAAATCCAACTTATAGCTTCAGAATGCTCCAGGTAGATCCACCTTCCAGCTTCAGAGAGCTCCTTGAGATCCGCCTACCAGATTCAGAGTGCTCCATAAGACCCACCTTCCAGCTTTAGAGTGCTCCAGGAGATACATATTTCAGCATCAGTGCTCCTGGAGATCCACTTTTGAGCTTAAATGTGCTCCTGAAGATCCACCTTCCAGCTTCTGAGTGCTCCGGGGGATCTAAATTCCAACATCAGAGTGCTCCATGAGATCCACCAATCAGTTTCAGAGTGATCCAGGAGATCCAACTTGCAGCTTCAAGGTGCTCCAGCAGATCCAATATCCAGCTTAATAGTGCTCCTGGAGATCCACCATCCAGCTTCAAAGTGCTCCAGGAGATCCATCTTCCAGCTTTAGAGTGCTCCAGGAGATCCACCTTCCAGCTTAATAGTGCTCCAGGAGATCTAACTTCCAGGTTCAGTGTGCTCAAGGAGATCCAACTTCCAACTTCTGAGTGCTCCTGGAGTTCCATCTACCAGCTTCACGGTGCTCCGACAGATGCACCTTCCAGCTTCAGAGTGCTCCAGGAGATCCACCTTCCAGTTTTAGAGGGCTCCTGGAGCTCTATCTTATAGATTCAGAAAGCTGCAGGCAATCCATTTTCCTGTTTCGGAGTGCTCCTGGAGATCCATCTTATATATGCAGAATGCTGCAGAAGATCCATCTTCCAGCTTCACTGTACTCCAGGAGATCCATCTTCCTACTTAAGAGTGCTCCAGGAGATCCACCTTCCAGCTTCAAAGTGCTCTAGGAGAATCCATCTACCAGCTTCAGTGTTCCAGGAGATCCTCCTTCCAGCTTCAGAGTACTCCAGGAGATACACCTTCCAGCTCCAGGTGGCGCCAGGAGATCCACCTTCCAGCTTCAGAGTGCTCCAGCATATCAACCTTCCAGCTTCAGATTGTTCCAGAAGACCCATCTTCCTGCTTTAGAGTGCTGCAGGAGATCCACTTTTGATCTTCCATGTGCTCCTGAAGATCCAACTCTCAGCTTCTTAGTGCTGCAGGCGATCCAATTCCAGCTTCAGAGTGCTCCTGGAGATCCATCTTCCAGCTTCTGGCTGCTCTTGGAGTTCCATCTTCCAGCTTCAGTGTGCTCCGAGTGACCCGACTTCCTGCTTCAGTGTGCTCCAGGAGATCCACCTTCCAGCTTAATAGTGCACCTGGAGATCCATCTACCAGCTTCACGGTGCTCCAACAGATCCAACTTCCATCTTCAGAGTGCTACAGGAGATCCACCTTCCATTTATAGAGGGCTCCTGGAGATCTATCTTATAGATTCAGAGAGCTGCAGGCAATCCATTTTCCTGTTTCGGCTGCTCCTGGAGATCCATCTTATATATGCCGAATGCTGCAGGAGATCCATCTTCCAGCTTCAGAGTGCTCCAGGAGATCCATCTTCCAGCTTCAGTGTACTCCAGGAGATCCATCTTCCTACTTCAGGGTGCTCCAGGAGATCCACCTTCCAGCTTCAAAGTGCTCTAGGAGAATCCATCATCCAACTTGAGGGTGCTCCAGGAGATACACCTTCCAGCTTCAGTGTGCTACTGGAGAAACAGCTTCCAGATTCAAAGTGCTCCAGGAGATCCAACTTCCAGCTTCAGAGTGCTCCATGAGAACCATCTTACAGTTTCATGGTGCTCCTGGAGATCCATATTCCATCTTCAGAGTGCTACAGGAGATCCATCTTCCAGATTCAGGCTGCTACTGGAGAATCAACTTATAGATTCAGAGTGCTGCAGTCAATCCATTTTCCAGTTTCGGAGTGCTCCTGGAGATCCATCTTATAGATGCAGAATGCTGCAGGAGAATCCATCTTCCAACTTCAGAGTGCTCCAGGAGATCCATCTTCCAGCTTCAGTGTACTCCAGGAGATCCATCTTCCAGCATCAGGGTGCTCCAGGAGATGCAAACTCCAGCTTCAGAGTGCTCCGGAAGATCCACCTTCCAGCTTCAGCTTGCTCCTGTAGATCCACTGTCCAGCTTCCAAGTACTCCAGGAGATCCACTTTTCATTTTCCAAGTGCTCCAGGAGATTCATCTTCCAGCTTTAGAGTGCTCCAGGAGATCCATCTGCCAACTTTGGAGTGTGCCATGAGATCCAGCTTCCAGCTTCAGAGTGCTCCTGGAGATCAAACTTCCAGCTTCAGAATGCAACAGGAGATTATTCTTCCAGCTTCAGAGTGCTCCAGGAGATCAAACTTCCAGCTTCAGATTGCTCCAAGAGATCTATTGTCCATTTCCAGAGTGCTCCAGGAGATCCATCTTCCAACTTGAGAGTGCTCCAGGAGATCCATCTGCCAACTTTGGAGTGTGCCATGAGATCCACCTTCCAGCTTCAGCTTGCTCCTGTAGATCCACTGTCCAGCTTCCGAGTACTCCAGGAGATCCACTTTTCATTTTCCAAGTGCTCCAGGAGATTCATCTTCCAGCTTTAGAGTGCTCCAGGAGATCCATCTGCCAACTTTGGAGTGTGCCATGAGATCCAGCTTCCAGCTTCAGAGTGCTCCTGGAGATCAAACTTCCAGCTTCAGAATGCAACAGGAGATTATTCTTCCAGCTTCAGAGTGCTCCAGGAGATCAAACTTCCAGCTTCAGATTGCTCCAAGAGATCTATTGTCCATTTCCAGAGTGCTCCAGGAGATCCATCTTCCAACTTGAGAGTGCTCCAGGAGATCGATCTGCCAACATTGGAGTGTTCCAGGAGATCCACCTTACAGCTTCAGAGTGCTCCTGGAAATCAAACTTCCATCTTCAGAGTGCTCCAGGAGATCCATCTTCCAGCTTCAAAGTGCTCCTTTAGATCCATCTTCCAGCTTCAGAGTGCTCCAGGAGATCTATCGTCCAGCTTCAGAGTTCCCCTGGAGATCCAACATCCAGCTTCAGAGAGCTCCAGACGATCAACCATCCAGCTTAAGAGTATTCCAGAAGATCCACTTCCCAGCCTCAGGCTGCTCCAGACGATCCACCATCCAGCTTCAGAGTGTTCCAGGAGATCCATCATCCAACTTGAGGGTGCTACAGGAGATACACCTTCGAGCTTCAGAGTGCTACAGGAGCGCTGAATTGCAGCTTCAGCGTGCTCCAGATGATCCACCTTCCAGCTTCAGCGTGCTACTGAAGATCCACCGTGCAGCTTCAGAGTGCTCCAGGAGATCCATCTTCCAACTTCAGAGTGTTCCAGGAGATCCAACTTCCAGCTACAGAGTGCTCCAGGAGATCCAACTTCCAGATTCAGCTTACTCCTGGAGATCCGCCATCCAGCTTCCAGGTACTCCAGGAGATCCACTCTTCATATTCCAAGTGCTCCAGGAGATTCATCTTCCAGCTTCAGAGTGCTCCAGCAGATGCACCTACCTGTTTCACACTGCTCCAGCAGATCCACCATCAAGCTTTAGAGTGCTCCAGGAGATCCATCTTCCAGCTTTAGAGTGCTCCAGGAGATCCACATTCTAGATTAATAGTGCTCCAGGAGATCCATCTTCCAGGATCAGGGTGCTCCAGGAGATCCATCTACTAACTTCAGATTGCCCAAGGAGATCAAAATTCCAGCTTCAGATTGCACCTGGAGATCTGGCTTCCAGCTTCCGAGTACCCCAGGAGACCCACTTTTCATTTTCCAAGTGCTCCAGGAGATCCATCTTCCAGCTACAGAGTGCTCCAGGAGATCTACCTTCCAGGTTCATGGTGCTCCAGGAGATCCTCCTTCCAGCTTCAGAGTGCTCCTGGAGATCCACCTTCCAGCTTCAGAGTGCTCCAGGAGATCGAACTTCCAGCTTCAGTGTGCAACCTGGAGATCCATCTTCCAGCTTCAGGCTGCTCCAGGAGGTCTGCCTTCCACCTTCAGAGTCCTCCAAGAGATCCATCTTCCACCTTCAGTATGCCCCTGGATATCCAGCTTCCAGCTTCACAATGCTCGGCAAGATCAACCATCGAGCTTCTGAGTGCTCCAGAAGATCAACATTGCAGCTTCACAATGCTCCAGGAGATCCAACTTCGATCTTCAGTGTGCAGCCTGGAGATCCAGCGTCTTGCTTCCGAGTGCTCCAGCTGATCCACCTCCAAGCTTCAGAGTGCTCCAGCAGATCCACCTTCTTGTGCACCAGGAGATCCAACTTCCAGGTTCAGAGTGCTACAGGCTTTTGACCTTCCAGCTTCAAAGTGCTCCAGTGGATCGACTTTTCAGCTTCAGAGTGCTCCAGGAGATCCACCTTCCTGCTTAAGAGTGCTCCAGGAGATCCACCTTACAGCTTCAGAGTGCTCCAGGAGATCCATCCTCCAGCTTCAGAGTGCTCCAAAAGATCCATCTTCCAGCTTCGAAGTGCTCCAGGAGATCCACCTTCCAGCTTCTCGGTGTTCCCGGAGATCCATCTTCCAGTTTCAGAGTTCTCCAGGAGATCCATCTTCCACCTTTAGAGTGCTCCAGGAGATCCACATTCTAGCTTAATTGTGCACCAGCAGATCCAACTTCCAGGTTCAGAGTGCTACAGGCTTTTGACCTTCCAGCTTCAAAGTGCTCCAGGGGATCGACTTTCCAGCTTCAGAGTGCTCCAGGAGATCCACCTTCCAGCTTCAGAGTGCTCCAGGAGATCCACCTTCCATCTTTACACTGCTCCAGGAGATACAACTTCCAGGTTCTGGGTGCTCCAGGAGATCCATCTTCCACATTCAGAGTGCTCCAGGAGATCCAGCTTCCAGCTTCAGAGTGCTCCAGGAGAACTACCTTCTAGCTTTACGCTGCTCTAGGGGATCCAAATTAGTGCTTCAGGAAATCTATCTTCCTGCTTCAGGCTGCTCCAGGAGATTCAGATCCCAGCTTCACTGTTCTCCAGTAAATCCAGCTTCCAGCTTCAGAGTGCTCCAGGAAATCAACCTTACTTCTCCAGAGTGCTCCAGCAGATCCATCTTCCAGCATCAGAGTGGTCTAAGAGATCCACCTTCCAGCTTCACGTTGCAGCAGGAGATCCAACTTCCACCATCAGGGTGCAGCCTGGAGATCCAGCTTCCAGCTTCCAGCTTCCGAGTGCTCCAGAAAATACACGTTCCAGCTTCAGAGAACTCCAGGAGATCCACCTTCCAGCTTCAGAGTGCTCCAGAAGATCCACCTTCCATCTTAACACTGCTCCAGGAGATACAACTTCCAGTTTCTGGGTGCTCCAGGAGATCCATCTTCCAGCTTTAAGTTGCTCCAGGAGATAGATCTTCCAGATTCAGAGTGCTCCAGGTGATCTACCTTCAGGCTGCAGAGTGCAGCCTGGAGATCCACCATCCAGCTTCAGAGTGCTCCTGAAAATCCATCTTCCATTTTCAGTGTGCTCCACGGGAACAATCTTCCAGCTTCAGAGTGCTCCAGGAGATCCATCTTCCAGATTTTGAGTGCTCCAGGAGATCAACCTTCCAGCTTCAGAGTGCTCCAGGAGATGCAACTTCCAGCTTCAGAGAGAAGACTTGGGATCCCACTTCCTGCTTCAGAGTGCTCTCAGAAATCCATCTTCCAATTTCAGAGTGCTCCAGAGGATGCATCTTTCAACCTCAGCGTGCTCCTGGAGATACATCTACCAGCTTCAGAGCTCCACGAGATCCACCTTCCAGCATAAGAGTAGTTCAGCAGATCCATATGCCCGCTACGGGGTGCTCCAGGTGATCCACATTCCAGCTTCAGAGTGCTCCTGGCGATCCATCTTCCAGCTTCAGGCTGCTCCAGGAAGGCCAACTGCCCAGCATCAGTGTGCTCCAGGAGATCCATCTTCCAGCATCTGTGTGTGCTCCGGTAGATCCGCCTTCCAGCTTTAGAGTTCTCCGGGGATCCACTTTCCAAATTCAGAGTGCTCCAGGAGATCCACCTTCCAGCTTAATAGTGCTCCAGGAGATCTAACTTCCAGGTTCAGTGTGCTCAAGGAGATCCAACTTCCAACTTCTGAGTGCTCCTGGAGTTCCATCTACCAGCTTCACGGTGCTCCAACAGATGCACCTTCCAGCTTCAGAGTGCTCCAGGAGATCCACCTTCCAGTTTTAGAGGGCTCCTGGAGCTCTATCTTATAGATTCAGAGAGCTGCAGGCAATCCATTTTCCTGTTTCGGAGTGCTCCTGGAGATCCATCTTATATATGCAGAATGCTGCAGAAGATCCATCTTCCAGCTTCACTGTACTCCAGGAGATCCATCTTCCTACTTAAGAGTGCTCCAGGAGATCCACCTTCCAGCTTCAAAGTGCTCTAGGAGAATCCATCTACCAGCTTCAGTGTTCCAGGAGATCCTCCTTCCAGCTTCAGAGTACTCCAGGAGATACACCTTCCAGCTCCAGATTGCGCCAGGAGATCCACCATCCAGCTTCAGATTGCTCCAGAAGACCCATCTTCCTGCTTTAGAGTGCTGCAGGAGATCCACTTTTGATCTTCCATGTGCTCCTGAAGATCCAACTCCCAGCTTCCCAGTGCTGCAGGCGATCCAATTCCAGCTTCAGAGTGCTCCTGGAGATCCATCTTCCAGCTTCTGGCTGCTCTTGGAGTTCCATCTTCCAGCTTCAGTGTGCTCCGAGTGACCCGACTTCCTGCTTCAGTGTGCTCCAGGAGATCCACCTTCCAGCTTAATAGTGCACCTGGAGATCCATCTACCAGCTTCACGGTGCTCCAACAGATCCAACTTCCAGCTTCAGAGTGCTCCAGGAGATCCACCTTCCATTTATAGAGGGCTCCTGGAGATCTATCTTATAGATTCAGAGAGCTGTAGGCAATCCATTTTCCTGTTTCGGCTGCTCCTGGAGATCCATCTTATATATGCCGAATGCTGCAGGAGATCCATCTTCCAGCTTCAGAGTGCTCCAGGAGATCCATCTTCCAGCTTCAGTGTACTCCAGGAGATCCATCTTCCTACTTCAGGGTGCTCCAGGAGATCCACCTTCCAGCTTCAAAGTGCTCTAGGAGAATCCATCATCCAACTTGAGGGTGCTCCAGGAGATACACCTTCCAGCTTCAGTGTGCTACTGGAGAAACAGCTTCCAGATTCAAAGTGCTCCAGGAGATCCAACTTCCAGCTTCAGAGTGCTCCATGAGAACCATCTTACAGTTTCATGGTGCTCCTGGAGATCCATCTTCCATCTTCAGAGTGCTACAGGAGATCCATCTTCCAGATTCAGGCTGCTACTGGAGAATCAACTTATAGATTCAGAGTGCTACAGTCAATCCATTTTCCAATTTCGGAGTGCTCCAGGAGATCCATCTTATAGATGCAGAATGCTGCAGGAGAATCCATCTTCCAACTTCAGAGTGCTCCAGGAGATCCATCTTTCAGCTTCAGTGTACTCCAGGAGATCCATCTTCCAGCATCAGGTTGCTCCAGGAGATGCAAACTCCAGCTTCAGAGTGCTCCAGAAGATCCACCTTCCAGCTTCAGCTTGCTCCTGTAGATCCACTGTCCAGCTTCCGAGTACTCCAGGAGATCCACTTTTCATTTTCCAAGTGCTCCAGGAGATTCATCTTCCAGCTTTAGAGTGCTCCAGGAGATCCATCTGCCAACTTTGGAGTGCTCCATGAGATCCAGCTTCCAGCTTCAGAGTGCTCCTGGAGATTAAAACTTCCAGCTTCAGAATGCAACAGGAGATTATTCTTCCCGCTTCAGAGTGCTCCAGGAGATCAAACTTCCAGCTTCAGATTGCTCCAAGAGATCCATCGTCCATCTCCAGAGTGCTCCAGGAGATCCATCGTCCAACTTGAGAGTGCTCCAGGAGATCCATATGCCAACTTTGGAGCGTTCCATGAGATCAATCGTCCAGCTTCAGAGTGCTCCAGGAGATCCATCTTCCAACTTGAGAGTGCTCCAGGAGATCCATCTGCCAACATTGGAGTGCTCCAGGAGATCAAACTTCCAGCTTCAGAGTGCTCTTGGAGATCATCATACAGCTTCATAGTGCTCCAGGAGATCCATCTTCCATCTTCAAAATGTTCCAGGAGATCCATCTTCCAGCTTCAAAGTGCTCCTGGAGATTCATCTTCCAGCTTCAGAGTGCTCCAGGAGAACCATCCTGCAGCTTCAGGGTGCTCCTGGAGATCCATATTTCTTCTTTAGAGTGGTACAGGAGATCCATCTTCCAAAGTCATGCTGCTCCTGGAGAACCATCTTAAAGATTCAGAGTGCTGAAGGCAATCCATTTTCCAGTTTCAGAGTGCTCCTGGAGATCCATTTTTTAGATGCAGTATGCTGCAGGAGATCCATCTGCCAACTTTGGAGTCTTCCGGGATATCCACCTTCCAGCTTCAGTTTGCTCCTGGAGATCAAACTTGCAGCTTCAGAGTGCTCCAGACGATCCACCTTCCAGTTTAAGAGTGCTCCAGGAGATCCAAAGTCCAGCTTCAGGGTGCAGCCTGGAGATCCATCTTCCAGCTTCAGAGTGGTCCTGGAGGTCCATCTTCCAGTTTCTGAGCGTTCTAGGAGATCCAGCTTCCAGCGTCAGGATGCAGCCTGGACTTCCAGAATCCAGCTTCAGAGTGCTCCAGGAGATCCACATTCCAGCTTAAGAGTGCTCCAGGAGATCCACATTCTAGTTTTAAAGTGTTCCTGGAGATCCATCTACCAGCTTAAGTGCTCTAGGAGATCCTCTTTTCAGCTGCCTTATTCTCCAGGAGAACCATCCTGCAGCTTCAGGGTGCTATTGGGGATCCATATTCCATTATCAGAGTGCAACAGGAGATCCATCTTCCAGCTTCAGAGAGCTCCAGGAGATCCATCATTCAGCTTCAGAGTGCTCCAGGAGATCAAACATCCAGCTTCAGAGTGCTCCAGGAGATCCATCTTCCAACTTGAGAGTGCTCCAGGAGATCCATCTGCCAACATTGGAGTGCTCCAGGAGATCCACCTTCCAGCTTCAGAGTGCTCCTGGAGATCATACTTCCAGCTTCATAGTGCTCCAGGAGAGCAAACTTCCAGCTTCAGAATGCTGCAGCAGATCCATCTTCCAGCTTCAGAATGCTCCTGGAGATCAAGCTTCCAGCTTCAGAGTACTCCAGGAGATCCATCTTCCAGCTTCAAAGTGCTACTGGAGATCCATCTTCCAGCTTTAGAGTACTCCAGGAGATCCATCGTCCAGCTTCAGAGTGCTGCAGGAGATCAAACATCCAGCTTCAGAGTGCTCCAGGAGATCCATCTTCCAACTTGAGAGTGCTCCAGGAGATCCATCTGCCAACATTGGAGTGTTCCATGAGATCCATCGTCCAGCTTCGGAGTGCTCCAGGATATGAATCATCCAACTTCAGGGTACTCCAGGACATCAATCTGCCAGCTTCGGAGTGTTCCAGGAGAACTGCCTACCAGCTTCAGTGTACTCCTGGAGATCCAACTTCCAGCTTCTCAGTGCTCCAGGAGATCCACCCTCCAGCTTCAGAGAGCTCCAGGAGATACATTGTCCAGCTTCAGAGTGCTCCAGGAGATCAAACATCCAGCTTCAGAGTGCTCCAGGAGATCCATCTTCCAACTTGAGAGTGCTTCAGGTGATCCATTTGCCAACATTGGAGTGCTCCTGGAGATCCGTCGTCCAGCTTCAGAGTGCTCCAGGAGATCCATCTTCCAACTTGAGAGTGCTCCAGGAGATCCATCTGCCAACATTGGAGTGCTCCAGGAGATCCACCTTCCAGCTTCAGAGTGCTCCTGGAGATCATACTTCCAGCTTCATAGTGCTCCAGGAGATCCATTTTCCAGCTTCAAAGTGCTGCTGGACATCCATCTTCCAGCTTCAGAGTGCTCCAGGAGATCCATCGTCCAGCTTCAGAGTGCCTCTGGAGATCAAACATCCAGCTTCATAGTGCTCCAGACGATCCACCATCCAGCTTAAGAGTATTCCAGAAGATCCATCTTCCAGTTTCAGGCTGCTCCAGAAGATCCACCTTCCAGCTTCAGAGTGCTCCAGGAGATCCATCTTCCAACTTATGAGAGCTCCAAGAGATCCATCTGCCAACTTTGGAGTGCCCCAGGAGATCAAAATTCCAGCTTCAGAGTGCTCCAGGAGATCCATCATCCAAATTCATGGTACTCCAGGACATCAATCTGCCAGCTTCGGAGTGCTCCAGGAGAACTGCCTACCAGTTTCAGTGTGCTCCTGGAGATCCAGCTTCCAGCTTCAGGGTGAAGCCAGGAGATCCACTATCCAGCTTCCAAGGGAGCCAGGAGATCCATCTCCCAGCTTCTGAGCGTTCTAGGAGATCCAGCTTCCAGCGTCAGGATGCAGCCTGGACTTCCAGAATCCAGCTTCAGAGTGCTCCAGGAGATCCACCTTCCAGCTTAAGGGTGCTCCAGGAGATCCACATTCTAGTTTTAGAGTGTTCCTGGAGATCCATCTACCAGCTTCAGTGCTCTCGGAGATCCACTTTTCAGCTGCCTTATGCTCCAGGAGAACCAATCTGCAGCTTCAGGGTGCTATTGGAGATCCATATTCCATCTTCAGAGTGCAACAGGAGATCCATCTTTCAGATTCAGGATGCTGCTGTAGATCCATCTTATAGATTCAGAGTGCTGCAAAAATCCATTTACCCCATTTGGAGTGCTCCAGGAGATCCATCGTATAGATGCAGAATGCTGCAGGATATCCATCTTCCAGCTTCAGAGTGCTCCAGAAGATCCACCTTCCAACTTGAGGGTGTTCCAGGAGATACACGTTCCAGCTTCAGTGTGCTACTGGAGAAGCAGGTTCCAGATTCTAAGTGCTCCAGGAGATCCAACTTCCATCATTAGAGTGTTCCAGAAGATCCACCTTCCAGCTTCACCTTGCTCCTGTAGATCCACCGTCCAGCTTCCAAGTACTGCAGGAGATCCACTTTTCATTTTCCAAGTTCTCCAGGAGATTCATCTTCCAGCTTCAGAGTGCTCCAGGAGATCCATCTGCCAACTTTGGAGTGCTCCAGGAGATCCAAATTCCAGCTTCAGAGTGCTCCTGGAGATCAAGCTTCCAGCTTCAGAGTGCTCCAGGAGATCCACCTTCCAGCTTCAAAGTGCTCCTGGAGATCCATCTTCCAGCTTTAGAGTGCTCCAGGAGATCCATCATCCAGCTTCAGAGTGCTCCAGGAGATCAAACATCCAGCTTCAGAGTGCTCCAGGAGATCCATCTTCCAACTTGAGAGTGCTCCAGGTGATCCTCTGCCAACATTGGAGTGTTCCATGAGATCCATCGTCCAGCTTCAGAGTGCTCCAGGATATCCATCATCCAACTTCAGGGTACTCCAGGACATCAATCTGCCAGCTTCGGAGTGCTCCAGGAGAACTGCCTACCAGCTTCAGTGTACTCCTGGAGATCCAACTTCCAGCTTCTCAGTGCTCCAGGAGATCCACCATCCAGCTTCAGTGTGCTCCAGGAGATCCACCTTCCAGCTTCAGAGTGCTCCTGGAGATCCATATTCCATCTTCAGAGTGCTACAGGAGATCCATCTTCCAGATTCAGGCTGCTCCTGGAGATCCATCTTACAGATTCAGAGTGCTGCAGGCAATCCATTTTCCAGTTTCGGAGTGCTCCTGGAGATCCATCTTATAGATGCAGAATGCTGCACGAGATCCATCTGCCAACTTTGGAGTGTTCCAGGAGTTCCAAATTCCAGCTTCAGAGTGCTCCCGGAGATCAAACTTCCAGCTTCAGAATGCTCCAGGAGATCCATCTTCCAGCTTCAGAGTGCTCCTGGAGATCAGGCTTCCAGCTTCAGAGCGCTCCAGGAGATCCATCTTCCAGCTTCAAAGTGCTCCTGGAGATCCATCTTCCAGCTTCAGAGTGCTCCAGGAGAACCATCCTGCAGCTTCAGGGTGCTCCTGGAGATCCATATTCCATCTTTAGAGTGTTACAGGAGATCCATCTTCCAAATTCATGCTGCTCCTGGAGAACCATCTTAAAGATTCTGAGTGCTGAAGGCAATCCATTTTCCAGTTTCGGAGTTCTCCTGGAGATCCATCTTATAGATGCAGAATGCTGCAGGAGATCCATCTGCCAACTTTGGAGTTCTCCAGGATATCCACCTTCCAGCTTCAGTTTGCTCCTGGAGATCAAACTTGCAGCTTCAGAGTGCTCCAGACGATCCACCTTCCAGCTTAAGAGTGCTCCAGGAGATCCAACGTCCAGCTTCAGGGTGCAGCCTGGAGATCCATCTTCCAGCTTCAGAGTGCTCCTGGAGGTCCATCTTCCAGTTTCTGAGCGTTCTAGGAGATCCAGCTTCCAGCGTCAGGATGCAGCCTGGACTTACAGAATCCAGCTTCGGAGTGCTCCAGGAGATCCACATTCAAGCTTAAGAGTGCTCCAGGATCTCCACATTCTAGTTTTAGAGTGTTCTTGGAGATCCATCTTCCAGCTAAAGTGCTCTAGGAGATCCTCTTTTCAGCTGCCTTATTCTCCAGGAGAACCATCCTGCAGCTTCAGGGTGCTATTGGGGATCCATATTCCATTATCAGAGTGCAACAGGAGAAAAATCTTCCAGCTTCAGAGTGCTCCAGGAGATCCATCGTCCAGCTTCAGAGTGATCCAGGAGATCCATCGTCCAGCTTCAGAGTGCTCCAGGAGATCCATCTTCCAACTTGAGAGTGCTCCAGGAGATCCATCTGCCAACATTGGAGTGCTCCAGGAGATCCACCTTCCAGCTTCAGAGTGCTCCTGGAGATCATACTTCCAGCTTCATAGTGCTCCAGGAGATCCATTTTCCAGCTTCAAAGTGCTCCTGGACATCCATCTTCCAGCTTCAGAGTGCTACAGGAGATCCATCGTCCAGCTTCAGAGTGCCTCTGGAGATCAAACATCCAGCTTCAGAGTGCTCCAGATGATCCACCATCCAGCTTAAGAGTATTCCAGAAGATCCACCTTCCAGCTTCAGGCTGCTCCAGGAGATCAAAATTCCAGCTTCAGAGTGCTCCAGGAGATCCATCATCCAAATTCATGGTACTCCAGGACATCAATCTGCCAGCTTCGGAGTGCTCCAGGAGAACTGCCTACCAGCTTCAGTGCGCTCCTGGAGATCCAGCTTCCAGCTTCAGGGTGAAGCCAGGAGATCCACTATCCAGCTTCCAAGGGAGCCAGGAGATCCATCTTCCAGCTTCTGAGCGTTCTAGGAGATCCAGCTTCCAGCGTCAGGATGCAGCCTGGACTTCCAGAATCCAGCTTCAGAGTGCTCCAGGAGATCCACCTTCCAGCTTAAGAGTGCTCCAGGAGATCCACATTCTAGTTTTAGAGTGTTCCTGGAGATCCATCTACCAGCTTCAGTGCTCTCGGAGATCCACTTTTCAGCTGCCTTATGCTCCAGGAGAACCAACCTGCAGCTTCAGGGTGCTATTGGGGATCCATATTCCATCTTCAGAGTGCAACAGGAGATCCATCTTCCAGATTCAGGATGCTGCTGTAGATCCATCTTATAGATTCAGAGTGCTGCAGCAATCCATTTACCCCATTCGGAGTACTACAGGAGATCCATTGTATAGATGCAGAATGCTGCAGGATATTCATCTTCCAGCTTCAGAGTGCTCCAGACGATCAACCTTCCAGCTTCAGAGTGCTCCAGTATATCCACCTTCCAACTTGAGGGTGTTCCAGGAGATACACCATCCAGCTACAGTGTGCTACTGGAGAAGCAGGTTCCAGATTCCAAGTGCTCCAGGAGATCCAACGTCCATCATTAGAGTGCTCCAGAAGATCCATCTTCCAGCTTCACCTTGATCCTGCAGATCAACCGTCCAGCTTCCGAGTACTCCAGGAGAACCACGTTTCATTTTCCAAGTGCTCCAGGAGATTCATCTTCCAGCTTCAGAGTGCTCCTGGAGATCCATCTGCCAACTTTGGAGTGCTCCAGGAGATCCATCTTCCAGCTTCAAAGTGCTCCTGGAGATCCATCTTCCAGCTTCAGAGTGCTCCAGGGGACCCATCGTCCAGCTTCAGTGTGCTCCTGGAGATCCAACTTCCATCATTAGAGTGCTCCAGAAGATCCACCTTCCAGCTTCACCTTGCTCCTGTAGATCCGCCGTCCAGCATACAAGTACTCCAGGAGATCCACGTTTCATTTTCCAAGTTCTCCAGGAGATTCATCTCCCAGCTTCAGAGTGCTCCAGGAGATCCATCTGCCAACTTTGTAGTGCTCCAGGAGATCCAAATTCCAGCTTCAGAGGGCTCGCGGAGATCAAACCTCCAGCTTCAGAATGCTGCAGGAGATCCATCTTATAGCTTCAGAGTGCTCCTGGAGTTCAAGCATCCAGCTTCAGAGTGCTCCAGGAGATCCATCGTCCAGCTTCAGAGTGCTCCAGAAGATCCACCTTCCAGCTTCACCTTGCTCCTGTAGATCCACCGTCCAGCTTCCAAGTACTCCAGGAGATCCACGTTTCCTTTTCCAAGTTCTCCAGGAGATTCATCTTCCAGCTTCAGAGTGCTCCAGGAGATCCATCTGCCAACTTTGGAGTGCTCCAGGAGATCCAAATTCCAGCTTCAGAGTGCTCCTGGAGATCAAATATCCAGCTTCAGAATGCTGCAGGAGATCCATCTTCCAGCTTCAGGATGCTCCTGGAGATCAAGCTTCCAGCTTCAGAGTGCTCCAGGAGATCCATCTTCCAGCTTCAAAGTGCTGCTGGAGATCCATCTTCCAGCTTTAGAGTTCTCCAGGAGATCCATCGTCCAGCTTCAGAGTGCTCCAGGAGATCAAACATACAGCTTCAGAGTGCTCCAGGAGATCCATCGTCCAACTTGAGAGCGCTCCAGTAGATCCATCTTCCAGATTCAGGCTGCTGCTGTAGATCCATCTTATAGATTCAGAGTGCTGCAGCAATCCATTTTCCAGTTTCGGAGTGCTCCTGGAGATCCATCTTATAGATGCAGAATGCTGCAGGAGATCCATATTCCAGCTTCAGAGTGCTACAGAAGTTCAAACTTGCAGCTTCAGAGTACTCCAGAAGATCCACCTTCCAACTTGATGGTGTTCCAGGAGATACACCTTCCAGCTTCAGTGTGCTACTGGAGAAACAGGTTCCAGATTCCAAGTGCTCCAGTAGATCCAACTTCAATCATCAGAGTTCTCCAGAAGATCCACCTTCCAGCTTCAGATTGCTCCAGAGGATCCACCTTCCAGCTTCACCTTGCTCCTGTAGATCCACCGCCCAGCTTCCGAGTACTCCAGGAGATCCACTTTTCATTTTCCAAGTGCTCCAGGAGATTCATCTTCCAGCTTCAGAGTGCTCCAGGCGATCCACCTTCCAGCTTCAGAGTGCTCCAGGAGATCCATCTTCCAACTTGAGAGTGCTCCAGGAGATCCATCTGCCAACTTTGGAGTGCTCCAGGAGATCCAACTAGCTTCAGTGTGCTAATGGAGAAACAGCTTCCAGACTCCAAGTGCTCCAGGAGAACCATCCTGCAGCTTCAGGGTGCTATTGGAGATCCATATTCCATCTTCAGAGTGCAACAGGAGATACATCTTCCAGATTCAGGCTGCTGCTGGAGATCCATCTTATAGATTCAGAGTGCTGCAGCAATCCATTTTCCAGTTTCGGAGTGCTCCTGGATATCCATCTTATAGATGCAGAATGCTGCAGGAGATCGATCTTCCATCTTCACAGTGCTCCAAATGATCAACATTCCAGCTTCTGAGTGCTCCAGAGGATCCACCTTCCAACTTGATGGTGTTCCAGGAGATACACATTCCAGCTTCAGAGTGCTTCAGGAGATCCATCTTCCAACTTGGGAGTGCTCCAGGAGATCGATCTGCCAACTTTGGAGTGCTCCAGGAGATCCACCTTCCAGCTTCAGAGTGCTCCAGGAGATCCATCTTCCAGCTTCTAAGTGCTCCTGGAGATCCATCGTCCAGCTATAGAGTGCTCCAGGAAATACAGATTCCTGCTTCAGAGTTCTCCAGACGATCCTTCTTCCAGCTTCAGAGTGCTCCTGGAGATCCATCTTGCAGCTTCAGGCTGCTCCAGGAGATCCAGATCCCAGCTTCACTGTTCTCCAGTAAATCCAACTTCCAGCTTCAGAGTGCACCAGGAGATCAACCTTACATCTCCAGTGTGCTCCAGCAGATCTACCTTCCAGCAACAGAGTGCTCCAAGAGATCCACCTTCCAGCTTCACGCTGCTCCAGGAAATCCAACTTCCACCTTCAGGGTGCAGCCTGGAGATCCAGTTTCCAGTTTCCGAGTGCTTCAGAAGATACACGTTCCAGCTTCAGAGAACTCCAGGAGATCCATCTTCCAGCTTCTGTGTGCTCCAGGAGATCCATGTTCTAGCTTCAGAGTGATCCAGGAGATCCAATTTCCAGCTCCTGTGTTCAGCCTGGAGATCCATCTTCCTCCTTCGGCATGCTACAGGAAATACATCTTCCAGTTTCAGGGTGCTACAACGGTCCAACTTGCAGCTTCACAGTGCTCCAAGGGATCCAACTTCCAGCTTCAGAGTGACCCTGGAGATCAAACATCGAGCTTCAGTGTGCTCCAGACGATCCACCATCCCGCTTAAGAGTATTCCAGAAGATCCACCTTCCAGCTTCAAGCTGCTCCAGAAGATCCACCTTCCAGCTTCAGATTGCTCCAGGAGATCCATCTGCCAACTTTAGAGTGCTCCAGGAGATCCACCTTCCAGCTTCACTGTGCTCCAGGAGATCCATCATCCAACTTCAGGGTACTCCAGGACATCAATCTGCCAACTTCGGAGTGCTCCAGGAGAACAGCCTACCAGCTTCAGGGTGCTCCTGGAGATCCAGCTTCCAGCTTCTCAGTGCTCCAGGAGATTCACCCTGCAGCTTCAGAGTGCTTCAGGCGATCCACCTTCCAGCTTCAGAGTGCTCCTGGAGATCAAACTTCCAGCTTCAGAGGGCTCCAGGCGATCCACCTTCCAGCTTCAGAGTGCTCCAGGAGATCCAACTTCCAGCTGCAGGGTGCAGTCTGGAAATCCATCTTCCTGCTTCAGAGTGCTCCTGGAGTTCCATCCTCCAGCTTTATTGCTCCAGGGGATCCACTATCCAGCTTCAGGATGCAGCCTGGACATCCAGAATCCAACTTCCGAGTGCCCCAGGAGATCCTTCATCCAGCTTCACAGTGCTCCAGGGATCCACCTTCCAGCTTCAGAGTGCTCCAGGAGATCCACCTTCCAGCTTAAGAGTGCTCCAGGAGATCTACATTCTAGTTTTAGAGTGCTCCTGGAGATCCATCTACCAGCTACAGTGCTGCAGGAGATCCACTTTTCAGCTGCCTTATGCTCCAGGGGATCTGCCTTAAAGCTTCAGAGTGCACCAGGAGATCCACATTCCATCTCCAGAGTGCTCCAGGAGATAAACCTTCCAGCTTGAGGGTGCTCCAGGAGATAAACCTTCCAGCTTCAGTGTGCTACTGGAGAAAAAGCTTCCAGATTCCAAGTGCTCCAGGAGAACCATCCTGCAGCTTCAGGGTGCTACTGGAGATCCATATTCCATCTTCAGAGTGCTACAGGAGATCCATCTTCCAGATTCAGGCTGATCCTGGAGATCCATCTTATAGATTCAGAGTGTTGCAGTCAATCCATTTTCCAGTTTCGAAGTGATCCTGGAGATCCATCTTATAGATGCAGAATGCTACAGGAGATCCATCTGCCAACTTTGGAGTGTTCCAGGATATCCACCGTCCAGCTTCAGTGTGCTACTGGAGATCAAACGTGCAGCTTCAGAGTGCTCCAGACGATCCACCTTCCAGCTGAAGAGAGCTCCAGGAGATCCAACTTCCAGGTTCAGGGTGCAGCCTGGAGATACATCTTCCAGCTTCAGAGTGCTCCTGGAGATCCATCTTCCAGTTTTATTGCTCCAGGGTATCCACTATCCAGCTTCCAAGGGAGCAAGGAGATCCATCTTAAATCTTCTGAGTGTTCTACGAGATCCAGCTTCCAGCGTCAGGATGCAGCCTGGACATCCAGAATCCAGCTTCAGACTGCTCCAGGAGATCCACCTTGCAGCTTAAGAGTGCTCCAGGAGATCCACATTCTAGTTATAGAGTGCTCCTGGAGATCCATCTACCAGCTTCCGTGCTCGAGGAGATCCACTTTTCAGCTGCCTTATGCTCCAGGAGATCCACCTTAAAGCTTCAGTGTGCTCTAGGAGATACACATTCCATCTCCAGAGTGCTCCAGGAGATCCATCATCCAACTTGAGGGTGCTCCAGGAGATATACCTTCCAGCTTCAGTGTCCTAATGGAGAAACAGCTTTCAGACTCCTAGTGCTCCAGGAGAACCATCCTGCAGCTTCAGGGTGCTATTGGAGATCCATATTCCATCTTCAGAGTGCAACAGGAGATCCATCTTCCAGATTCAGGCTGCTGCTGGAGATCCATCTTATAGATTCAGAGTGCTGCAGCAATCCATTTTCCAGTTTCGGAGTGCTCCTGGAGATCCATCCTATAGATGCAGAATGCTGCAGGAGATCCATCTTCCATCTTCAGAGTGCTCCAAATGATCAACATTCCAGCTTCAGAGTGCTCCAGATGATCGACCTTCCAACTTGATGGTGTTCCAGGAGATACACCTTCCAGCTTCAGTGAGCTACTGGAGAAACAGGTTCCAGATTCCAAGTGCTCCAGGAGATCCAACTTCAATCATCAGAGTTCTCCAGAAGATCCACCTTCCAGCTTCAGATTGCTCCAGAAGATCCACCTTCCAGCTTCAACTTGCTCCTGTAGATCCACCGTCCAGCTTCCGAGTACACCAGGAGATCCACTTTTCATTTTCCAAGTGTCCAGGAGATTCATCTTCCAGCTTCAGAGTGCTCCAGGTGATCCACCTTCCAGCTTCAGAGTGCTCCTGGAGATCCATCTTCCAACTTGGGAGTGCTCCAGGAGATCCATCTGCCAACTTTGGAGTGCTCCTGGAGATCCACCTTCCAGCTTCAGAGTGCTCCAGGAGATCCAGCTTCCAGCTTCTAAGTGCTCCTGGAGATCCATCTTCAGGCTATAGAGTGCTCCAGGAAATACAGATTCCTGCTTCAGAGTTCTCCATACGATCCTTCTTCCAGCTTCAGAGTGCTCCTGGAGATCCATCTTGCAGCTTCAGGCTGCTCCAGGAGATCCAGATCCCAGCTTCACTGTTCTCCAGTAAATCCAACTTCCAGCTTCAGAGTGCACCAGGAGATCAACCTTACATCTCCAGTGTGCTCCAGCAGATCCACCTTCCAGCAACAGAGTGCTCCAAGAGATCCACCTTCCAGCTTCACGCTGCTCCAGGAAATCCAACTTCCACCTTCAGGGTGCAGCCTGGAGATCCAGTTTCCAGTTTCCGAGTGCTTCAGAAGATACACGTTTCAGCTTCAGAGAACTCCAGGAGATCCATCTTCCAGCTTCTGCCTGCTCCAGGAGATCCATGTTCTAGCTTCAGAGTGATCCAGGAGATCCAATTTCCAGCTCCTGTGTTCAGCCTGGAGATCCATCTTCCTCCTTCGGCATGCTACAGGAGATCCATCTTACAGTTTCAGGGTGCTACAACGGTCCAACTTGCAGCTTCACAGTGCTCCAAGGCATCCAACTTCCAGCTTCAGAGTGACCCTGGAGATCAAACATCTAGCTTCAGTGTGCTCCAGACGAGCCACCATCCAGCTTAAGAGTATTCCAGAAGATCCACCTTCCAGCTTCAAGCTGCTCCAGAAGATCCACCTTCCAGCTTCAGATTGCTCCAGGAGATCCATCTGCCAACTTTAGAGTGCTCCAGGAGATCCAACTTCCAGCTTCACTGTGCTCCAGGAGATCCATCATCCAACTTCAGGGTACTCCAGGACATCAATCTGCCAGCTTCGGAGTGCTCCAGGAGAACAGCCTACCAGCTTCAGTGTGCTCCAGACGATCCAACTTCCAGCTTCTCAGTGCTCCAGGAGATTCACCCTGCAGCTTCAGAGTGCTTCAGGCGATCCACCTTCCAGCTTCAGAGTGCTCCTGGAGATCAAACTTCCAGCTTCAGAGGGCTCCAGGCGATCCATCTTCCAGCTTAAGAGTGCTCCAGGAGATCCAACTTCTAGCTTCAGGGTGCAGCCTGGAGATCCGTCTTCCTGCTTCAGAGTGCTCCTGGAGTTCCATCCTCCAGCTTTATTGCTCCAGGGGATCCACTATCCAGCTTCAGGATGCAGCCTGGACATCCAGAATCCAACTTCCGAGTGCTCTAGGAGATCCATCATCCAGCTTCACAGTGCTCCAGGGATCCACCTTCCAGCTTCAGAGTGCTCCAGGAGACCCACCTTCCAGCTTAAGAGTGCTCCAGGAGATCTACATTCTAGTTTTAGAGTGCTCCTGGAGATCCATCTACAAGCTACAGTGCTGCAGGAGATCCACTTTTCAGCTGCCTTATGCTCCAGGAGATCTGCCTTAAAGCTTCAGAGTGCTCCAGGAGATCCACATTCCATCTCCAGAGTGCTCCAGGAGATAAACCTTCCAGCTTGACGGTGCTCCAGGAGATAAACCTTCGAGCTTCAGTGTGCTACTGGAGAAAAAGCTTCCAGATTCCAAGTGCTCCAGGAGAACCATCCTGCAGCTTCAGGGTGCTACTGGAGATCCATATTCCATCTTCAGAGTGCTACAGGAGATCCATCTTCCAGATTCAGGCTGATCCTGGAGATCCATCTTATTGAATCAGAGTGTTGCAGGCAATCCATTTTCCAGTTTCGAAGTGATCCTGGAGTTCAGAGTGCTCCTGGAAATCCAGATTCCAGCTTCAGAGTTCTCCAGACGATCCAACTTCCAGCTTCAGAATTCTCCTGGAGATCCATCTTGCAGCTTCAGGCTGCTCCAGGAGATCCAGATCCCAGCTTCACTGTTCTCCAGTAAATCCAACTTCCAGCTTCAGAGTGCACCAGGAGATCAACGTTACATCTCCAGTGTGCTCCAGCAGATCCACCTTCCAGCAATAGAGTTCTCCAAGAGATCCAGCTTCCAGCTTCACGCTGGTCCAGGAAATCCAACTTCCACCTTCAGGGTGCAGCCTGGAGAACCAGCTTCCAGCTTCCGAGTGCTCCAGAAGATACACGTTCCAGCTTCGAGAACTCCAGGAGATCCATCTTCTAGATTCTGTGTGCTCCAGGAGATCCATGTTCTAGCTTCAGAGTGATCCAGGAGATCCAATTTCCAGCTTCTGGATTCAGCCTGGAGATCCATCTTACTGCTTCGGCATGCTACTGGGGATCCATCTTCCAGTTTCAGGATGCTACAACGGTCCAACTTGCAGCTTCAGAGTGCTCCAAGGGATCCACCTTCCAGCTTCAGAGTGCTCCTGGAGATGCACCTTACAGCTTCAGAGTGCTACAGGAGATCCACTGTTCAGCTTCAGAGTGCCCCAGGAGATCCACCTTCCAGCTTCAGAGTGCTCCAGGAGATCCAACTTCCAGCTTCAGGGTGCAGCCTGGAGATCCAAATTCCTGCTTCAGAGTTCTTCAGGAAATCCAACTTCCTGCTTCAAAGTGCTCCTGGATATCCACCTTCCAGCTTCAGTGTGCTCCAGGAGATCCATCCTCCACCCTGAGGGTGCTACAGGAGGTCCGCATTCCAGTTTCAGGGGGCTCCCAGGGATTCATCTTCCAGCTTCATGCTGCTCCAGGAGATCCGCATTCCAGCTTCAGTGTGCTCCAGCAGATCCATCATCCAACTTCTGGGTGCTCCAGGAGATCCATCTGCCAACATTGGAGTGTTCCATGAGATCCATCGTCCAGATTAAGGCTGCTGCTGTCGATCCAACTTACAGATTCAGAGTGCTGCAGCAATCCATTTGCCCGTTTCGGAGTTCTCCTGGAGATCCATCTTATAGATGCAGAATGCTGCAGGAGATCCATCTTCCAGCTTCAGATTGCTCCAGAAGGTCAACCTTCCAACTTGAGGGTGTTCCAGGAGATACACCATCCAGCTTCAGTGTGCTACTGGAGAAGCAGGTTCCAGATTCCAAGTGCTCCAGGAGATCCAACGTCCATCATTAGAGTGCTCCAGAAGATCCATCTTCCAGCTTCACCTTGCTCCTGTAGATCAACCGTCCAGCTTCCGAGTACTCCAGGAGAACAACGTTACATTTTCCAAGTGCTCCAGGAGATTCATCTTCCAGCTTCAGAGTGCTCCCGGAGATCAAACTTCCAGCTTCAGAATGCTCCAGGAGATGCATCCTCCAGCTTCAGAGTGCTCCTAGAGATCAGGCTTCCAGCTTCAGAGTTCTCCAGGAGATCCAAATTCCAGCTTCAAAGGGCTCCTGGAGATCCATCTTCCAGCTTCAGAGTGCTCCTGGAGTTCCATCATCCAGCTTCAGAGTGCTGCAGGAGATCAAACATCCAGCTTGAGCATGCTCCAGGGGATCCATCTTCCAACTTGAGAGTGCTCCACGAGATCCACC
This sequence comes from Carcharodon carcharias, assembly GCF_017639515.1. Classification (NCBI taxonomy): domain Eukaryota; kingdom Metazoa; phylum Chordata; class Chondrichthyes; order Lamniformes; family Lamnidae; genus Carcharodon; species Carcharodon carcharias. Next base: position 29,982,811 of record NC_054497.1, on the reverse strand, counting down.
TTCCAGCTGCAGAGTGCTCCTGCAGATCAAACTTCCAGCTTCAGTGTGCTCCAGGAGATCCATCTTCCAGCTTCAAAGTGCTCCTGGACATCCATCTTCCAGCTTCAGAGTGCTCCAGGAGAACCATCTTCCAGCTTCAGAGTGCTCCAGACGATCCAACCTCCAGCTTCAGAGTGATCCTGGAGATCCATCTTGCAGCTTCAGGCTGCTCCAGGAGATCCAGATCCCAGCTTCATTGTTCTCCAGTAAATCCAACTTCCAGCTTCAGAGTGCTCCAGACGATCCAACTTCCAGCTTCAGAGTGCTCCTGGAGATCCATCTTGCAGCTTCCGGCTGCTCCAGGAGATCCAGATCCCAGCTTCACTGTTCTCAGTAAATCCAACTTCCAGCTTCAGGGTGCAGCCTGGAGATCCATCTTCCTGCTTCAGAGTGCTCCTGGAGTTCCATCCTCCAGCTTTATTGCTCCAGGAGATCCACTACCCAGCTTCCAAGGGAGCCAGGAGATCCATCTTCCAGTTTCAGGATGCAGCCTGGACATCCAAAATCCAACTTCCGAGTGCTCCAGGAGATCCATCATCCAGCTTCACAGTGCTCCAGGGATCCACCTTCCAGCTTCAGAATGCTCCAGGAGATCCACCTTCCAGCTTAAGAGTGCTCCAGGAGATCTACATTCTAGTTTTAGAGTGCTCCTGGAGATCCATCTACAAGCTACAGTGCTGCAGGAGATCCACTTTTCAGCTGCTTTATGGTCCAGGAGATCCGCCTTAAAGCTTCAGAGTGCTCCAGGAGATCCACATTCCATCTCCAGAGTGCTCCAGGAGATAGACCTTCCAGCTTGACGGTGCTCCAGGAGATAAACCTTCCAGCTTCAGTGTGCTACTGGAGAAAAAGCTTCCAGATTCCAAGTGCTCCAGGAGAACCATCCTGCAGCTTCAGGGTGCTACTGGAGATCCATATTCCATCTTCAGAGTGCTACAGGAGATCCATCTTCCAGATTCAGGCTGATCCTGGAGATCCATCTTATTGAATCAGAGTGTTGCAGGCAATCCATTTTCCAGTTTCGAAGTGATCCTGGAGTTCGATCTTTTAGATGCAGAATGCTGCAGGAGATCCAACTGCCAACTTTGGAGTGTTCCAGGATATCCACCGTCCAGCTTCAGTGTGCTCCTGGAGATCAAACTTGCAGCTTCAGAGTGCTCCAGACGATCCACCTTCCAGCTTAAGAGAACTCCAGGAGATCCAACTTCCAGGTCCAGGGTGCAGCCTGGAGATCCATCTTCCAGCTTCAGAGTGCTCCTGGAGATCCATCTTCCAGTTTTATTGCTCCAGGAGATCCACTATCCAGCTTCCAAGGGAGCCAGGAGATCCATCTTCCAGCTTCTGAGCGTTCTACGAGATCCAGCTTCCAGTGTCAGGATGCAGCCTGGACATCCAGAATAAAGCTTCAGAGTGCTCCAGGAGTTCCACCTTCCAGCTTAAGAGTGCTCCAGGAGATCCATCATCCAACTTGAGGGTGCTCCAGGAGATATACCTTCCAGATTCAGTGTGCAAATGGAGAAACAGCTTCCAGACTCCAAGTGCTCCAGGAGAACCATCCTGCAGCTTCAGGGTGCTATTGGAGATCCCTATTGCATCTTCTAAGTGCAACAGGAGATCCATCTTCCAGATTCAGGCTGCTGCTGTAGATCCATCTTATAGATTCAGAGTGCTGCAGCAATCCATTTTCCAGTTTCGGAGTGCTCCTGGAGATCCATCTTATAGATGCAGAATGCTGCAGGAGATCCATCTTCCATCTTCAGAGTGCTCCAGAAGATCAACCTTCCAGCTTCAGAGTGCTCCAGAAGATCCACCTTCCAACATGATCGCGTTCCAGGAGATACACCTTCCAGCTTCAGTGTGCTAATGGAGAAACAGCTTCCAGACACCAAGTGCTCCAGGAAAACCAACCTGCTGCTTCAGGGTGCTATTGGAGATCCCTATTGCATCTTCTAAGTGCAACAGGAGATCCATCTTCCAGATTCTGGCTGCTGCTGTAGATCCATCTTATAGATTCAGAGTGCTACAGCAATCCATTTTCCAGTTTCGGAGTGCCCCTGGAGATCCATCTGATAGATGCAGAATGCTGCAGGAGATCCATCTTCCAGCTTCAGAGTGCTCCAGAAGATCAACCTTCCAGCTCCAGAGTGCTCCAGAAGATCCACCTTCCAACATGATGGTGTTCCAGGAGATACACCTTTAAGCTACAGTGTGCTACTGGAGATCCATCTTCCAAATTCCAAGTGCTCCAGGAGATCCGCATTCCAGCTTCATAGGGCTCCTAGAGATCCATCTTCCAACTTCAGGGTGCTCCAGGAGAACCATCTGGCAACATTGGAGTGTTCCATGAGATCCATCGCCCAGATTAAGGCTGCTGCTGTAGATCCATCTTATAGATTCAGAGTGCTGCGGCAATCCATTTGCCCGTTTCGGAGTTCTCCTGGAGATCCATCTTATAGATGCAGAATGCTGCAGGAGATCCATATTCCAGCTTCAGTTTGCTCCAGAACATCAACCTTCCAGCTTCAGAGTGCTCCAGAAGATCCATCTTCCAGCTTCACCTTGCTCCTGTAGATCAACCGTCCAGCTTCCGAGTACTCCAGGAGAACCACGTTTCATTTTCCAAGTGCTCCAGGAGATTCATCTTCCAGCTTCAGAGTGCTCCAGGAGATCCATCTGCCAACTTTGGAGTGCTCCAGGAGATCCAAATTCCAGCTTCAGAGTGCTCCTGGAGATCAGGCTTCCAGCATCAGAGTGCTCCAGGAGATCCATCTTCCAGCTTCAAAGTGCTCTTGGAGATCCATCTTCCAGCTTCAGAGTGCTCCAGGAGATCCATCGTCCAGCTTCAGAGAGCTCCAGGAGATCAAACTAACCAGCTTCAGAGTGCTCCAGGAGATCCATCTTCCTACTTGAGAGTGCTCCCAGAGATTCCTCTGCCAACATTGGAGTGCTCCAGGAGATCCACATTCCAGCTTCAGGGTGCTCCCGCAGATCAAACTTCCAGCTTCATAGTGCTTCCGGATATCCATTTTCCAGCTTCAAAGTGCTCCTGGACATCCATCTTCCAACTTCAGAGTGCTCCAGACGATCCATCGTCCAGCTTCAGAGTGCCCCTGGAGATCAAACATCCAGCTTCAGAGTGCTCCAGACGATCCAGCACCCAGCTTAAGAGTATTCCAGAAAATCCACCTTCCAGCTTCAGGCTGCTCCAGAAGATCCACCTTCCAGCTTCAGAGTGCTCAAGGAGATCCATCTTCCAACTTGTGAGAGCTCCAAGAGATCCATCTGCCAACTTTGGAGTGCTCCAGGAGATCCACATTCCAGCTTCAGAGTGCCCCAGGAGATCCATCATCCAACTTCAGGGTACTCCAAAACATCAATCTGCCAGCTTCGGAGGGCTCCAGGAGAACAGCCTACCAGCTTCAGTGTGCTCCTGGAGATGCAGCTTCCAGCTTCTCAGTGCTCCAGGAGATCCACCATCCAGGTTCAGAATGCTCCAGGAGATCCACCTTCCAGCTTCAGAGTGCTCCTGGAGATTAAACTTCCAGCTTCAGAGTGCTCCAGACGATCCACCTTCCAGCTTAAGAGAGCTCCAGGAGATCCAACTTCCAGCTTCAGGGTGCAGCCTGGAGATCCATCTTCCTGCTTCAGAGTGCTCCTGGAGTTCCAACCTCCAGCTTTATTGCTCCAGGAGATCCACTATCCAGCTTCCAAGGGAGCCAGGAGATCCATCTTCCAGATTCGGAGCGTTCAAGGAGATCCACCTCCAGCGTCAGGATGCAGCCTGGACATCCAGAATACAGCTTCCGAGTGCTCCAGGAGATCCATCATCCAGCTTCACAGTGCTCCAGGGATCCACCTTCCAGCTTCAGAGTGCTCCAGGAGATCCACCTTCCAGCTTAAGAGTGCTCCAGGAGATCTACATTCTAGTTTTAGAGTGCTCCTGGAGATTCATCTACCATCTACAGTGCTGCAGGAGATCCACTTTTCAGCTGCCTTATGCTCCAGGAGATCCGCCTTAAAGCTTCAGAGTGCTCCAGGAGATCCACATTCCATCTCCAGAGTGCTCCAGGAGATAAACCTTCCAGCTTGAAGGTGCTACTGGAGAAAAAGCTTCCAGATTCCAAGTGCTCCAGGAGAACCATCCTGCAGCTTCAGGGTGGTACTGGAGATCCATATTCCATCTTCAGAGTGCCACAGGAGATCCATCTTCCAGCTTCAGAGTGCTCCTGATGATCCATCTTCCAGTTTTATTGCTCCAGGAGATCCACTATCCAGCTTCCAAGGGAGCCAGGAGATCCATCTTCCAGCTTCTGAGCTTTCTAGGAGATCCAGCTTCCAAAGTCAGGATGCAGACTGGACATCCAGAATCCAGCTTCAGACTGCTCCAGGAGATCCTCCTTCCAGCTTCAGAGTGCTCCAGTAGATCCACATTCTAATTTTAGAGTGCTCCTGGAGATCCATCTACCAGCTTCAGTCCTCGAGGAGATCCACTTTTCAGCTGCCTTATGCTCCAGGAGATCCACCTTAAAGCTTCAGTGTGCTCCAGGAGATCCACCTTCAATCTCCAGAGTGCTCCAGGAGATCCATCATCCAACTTGAGGGTGCTCCAGGAGATATTCCTTCCAGCTTCAGTGTGCTAATGGAGAAACAGCTTCCAGACTCCAAAGGCTCCAGGAGAACCATCCTGCAGCTTCAGGGTGCTATTGGAGATTCCTATTGCATCTTCAGAGTGCAACAGGAGATTCATCTTCCAGATTCAGGCTGCTGCTGTAGATCCATCTTATAGATTCAGATTGCTGCAGCAATGCATTTTCCAGTTTCGGAGTGCTCCTGGAGATCCATCTTATAGATGCAGAATGCTGCAGGAGAACCATCTTCCAGCTTCAGAGTGCTCCAGAAGATCAAACTTCCAGCTTCAGAGTGCTCCAGAAGATCCAGCTTCCAACTTGATGGTGTTCCAGGAGATACACCTTCCAGCTTCAGTGTGCTACTGGAGTAAAAGGTTCCAGCTTCCAAGTGCTCCAGGAGATCCAACTTCAATCATCAGAGTTCTCCAGAAGATCCACCTTCCAGCTTCAGAGTTCTCCAGAATATCCATCTTCCAGCTTCACCTTGCTCCTGTAGATCCACCGTCCAGCTTCCGCGTACTCCAGGAGATCCACTTTTCATTTTCCAAGTGCTCAAGGAGATTCACCTTCCAGCTTCAGAGTGCTCCAGGTGATCCAAATTCCAGCTTCAGAGTGCTCCAGGAGATCCATCTTCCAACTTGAGAGTGCTCCAGGAGATGCATCTGCCAACTTTGAGTGCTCCAGGAGATCCACCTTCCAGCATCAGAGTGCTCCAGGAGATCCATCTTCCAGCTTCAAAGTGCTCCTGGAGATCCATCTTCCAGCTTCAGAGTGCTCCAGGATATCCAGCTTCCTGCTTCAGAGTGCTCCAGACGATCCAACTTCCAGCTTCAGAGTGCTCCTGGAGATCGATCTTGCAGCTTCATGCTGCTCCAGGAGATGCAAATCCCAGCTTCACTGTTCTCCAGTAAATCCAACTTCCAGCTTCAGCGTGCACCAGGAGATCGACCTTACATCTCCAGTGTGCTCCAGCAGATCCACCTTCCATCATCAGAGTGCTCCAGGAGATCCACCTTGCAGCTTCAGGCTGCTCCAGGAGATCCAACTTCCACCTTCAGGGTACTTCCTGGAGATCCAGCTTCCAGCTTCCAAGTGCTCCAGAAGATACGCGTTCCAGCTTCAGAGAACTCCAGGAGATCCATCTTCCAGCTTCTGTGTTCTCCAGGAGATCCATGTTCTAGCTTCAGAGCGATCCAGGAGATCCAATTTCCAGCTTCCAGGTTCAGCCTGGAGATCCATCTTCCTCCTTCGGCATGCTACAGGAGATCCATCTTCCAGTTTCAGGGTTCTACAACGGTCCAACTTGCAGCTTCACAGTGCTCCAAGGGATCCAACTTCCAGCTTCAGAGTGCCCATGGAGATCAAACATCTAGCTGCAGAGTGCTCCAGGTGATCCACCATCCAGCTTAAGAGTATTCCAGAAGATCCACATTCCAGCTTCAAGCTGCTCCAGAAGATCCACCTTCCAGCTTCAGATTGCGCCTGGAGATCCATTTTCCAAATTGTCAGTGCTCCAGGAGTTCCATCTGCCAACTTTGGATTGCTCCAGGAGATCCACCTTCCAGCTTCACTGTGCTCCAGGAGATCCATCATCCAACTTCAGGGTACTCCAGGACATCAATCTGCCAGCTTCGGAGTGCTCCAGGAGAACTGCCTACCAGCTTCAGTGTGTTCCTGGAGATCCAGCTTCCTGATTCTCAGTGCTCCAGGAGATCCACCCTGCAGCTTCAGAGTGCTCCAGGCGATCAACTTCCAGCTTCAGAGTGCTCCTGGAGATCAAACTTCCAGCTTCAGAGGTCTCCAGGCGATCCACCTTCCAGCTTAAGAGTGCTCCAGGAGATCCAACTTCCAGCTTCAGGGTGCAGCCTGGAGATCCATCTTCCTGCTTCAGAGTGCTCCTGGAGTTCCATCCTCCAGCTTTATTGCTCCAGGAGATCCACTATCCAGCTTCCAAGGGAGCCAGGAGATCCATCTTCCAGCTTCTGAGCGTTAAAGGAGATCCAGCTTCCAGCTTCAGGATGCAGCCTGGACATCCAGAATCCAACTTCCGAGTGCTCCAGGAGATCCTTCATCCAGCTTCACAGTGCTCCAGGGATCCACCTGCCAGCTTCAGAATGCTCCAGGAGATCCACCTTCCAACTTAAGAGTTCTCCAGGAGATCTACTTTCTAGTTTTAGAGTGCTCCTGGAGATCCATCTACCAGCTACAGTGCTGCAGGAGATCCACTTTTCAGCTGCCTTATGCTCCAGGAGATCCGCCTTAAAGCTTCAGAGTTCTCCAGGAGATCCACATTCCATCTCCAGAGTGCTCCAGGAGATAAACCTTCCAGCTTGTGGGTGCTCCAGGAGATAAACCCTCCAGCTTCAGGGTGCTACTGGAGATCCATATTCCATCTTCAGAGTGCTACAGGAGATCCATCTTCCAGATTCAGGCTGATCCTGGAGATCCATCTTATAGATTCAGAGTGTTGCAGGCAATCCATTTTCCAGTTTCGAAGTGCTCCTGGAGATCCATCTTATAGATGCAGTATGCTGCAGGAGATCCAACTGCCAACTTTGGAGTGCTCCAGGATATCCACCGTCCAGCTTCAGTGTGCTCCTGGAGATCAAACTTGCAGCTTCAGAGTGCTCCAGACGATCCACATTCCAGCTTAAGAGAGCTCCAGGAGATCCAACTTCCAGGTTCAGGGTGCAGCCTGGAGATCCAATTTTATTGCTCCAGGAGATCCACTATCCAGCTTCCAAGGGAGCCAGGAGATCCATCTTCCAGCTTCTGAGCGTTCTACGAGATCAAGCTTCCAGCGTCAGGATGCAGCCTGGACATCCAGAATCCAGCTTCAGACTGCTCCAGGAGATCCACCTTGCAGCTTAAGAGTGCTCCAGGAGATCCACATTCTAGTTTTAGAGTGCTCCTGGAGATCCATCTACCAGCTTCAGTGCTCGAGGAGATCCAATTTTCAGCTGCCTTATGCTCCAGGAGATCAACCTTAAAGCTTCAATGTGCTCCAGGAGATACACATTCCATCTCCAGAGAACTCCAGGAGATCCATCATCCAACTTGAGGGTGCTCCAGGAGATATACCTTCCAGTTTCAGTGTGCTAATGGAGAAACAGCTTCCAGACTCCGAGTGCTCCAGGAGAACCATCCTGCAGCTTCAGGGTTCTATTGGAGATCCATATTCCATCTTCAGAGTGCAACAGGAGATCCATCTTCCAGATTCAGGCTGCTGCTGTACATTCAACTTATAGATTCAGAGTTCTGCAGCAATGCATTTTCCAGTTTCGGAGTGCTCCTGGAGATCCATCTTATAGATGCAGAATGCTGCAGGAGATCCATCTTCCAGTTTCAGAGTGCTCCAGAAGATCAACCTTCCAGCTTCAGAGTGCTCCAGAAAGTCCACCTTCCAACTTGATGGTGTTCCGGGAGATACACCTTCCAGCTTCAGTGTGCTACTGGAGAAACAGGTTCCAGATTCCAAGTGCTCCAGGAGATCCAACATCCATCATCAGAGTTCTCCAGAAGATCCACCATCCAGCTTCAGAGTGCTCCAGAAGATCCAACTTCCAGCTTCCGAGTACTCCAGGAGATCCACTTTTCATTTTACAAGTGCTCCAGGAGATTCATCTTCCAGCTTCAGAGTGCTCCAAGTGATTCACTTTCCAGCTTCAGAGTGCTCCAGGAGATCCATGTTCCAACTTGAGAGTGCTCCAGGAGATCAATCTGCCAACTTTGGAGTGCTCCAGTAGATCCACCTTCCAGTATCAGAGTGCTCCAGGAGATCCATCTTCCAGCTTCAAAGTGCTCCTGGAGATCCATCTTCCAGCTTCAGAGTGCTCCTGGAGATCCAGATTCCAGCTTCAGAGTGCTCCAGACGATCCAACTTCCAGCTTCAGAGTGCTCCTGGATATCCATCTTGCAGCTTGATGTTGCTCCAAGAGATCCAGATCCCAGCTTCACTGTTCTCCAGTAAATCCAACTTCCAGCTTCAGAGTGCACCAGGAGATCAACCTTACATCTCCAGTGTGCTCCAGCAGATCCACCTTCCAGCATCAGAGTGCTCCAAGAGATCCACCTTCCAGCTTCACACTGCTCCAGGAGATCCAACTTCCACCTTCAGGGTACAGCCTGGAGATCCAACTTCCTGCTTCCGAGTGCTCCAGAAGATACACGTTCCAGCTTCAGAGAACTCCAGGAGATCCATCTTCCAGCTTCTGTGTGCTCCAGGAGATCCATGTTCTAGCTTCAGAGTGATCGAGGAGATCCAATTTCCAGCTTCCGGGTTCAGCCTGGAGATCCATCTTACTGCTTTGGCATGCTACAGGAGATCCATCTTCCAGTTTCAGGGTGCTACAACGGTCCGACTTGCAGCTTCAGAGTGCTCCAAGGGATCCACTTTAGACATTCAGAGTACTCCTGGAGATGTACCTTACAGCTTCAGAGCGCTACAGGAGATCGACTGTTCATTTTCAGAGTGCCCCAGGAGCTCCAGCTTCAGAGTGCTCCAGGAGATCCAACTTCCAGCTTCAGGGTGCAGCCTGGAGATCCAAATTCCTGCTTCAGAATGCTTCAGGAATCCATCTTCCTGCTTCAAAGTGCTCCTGGATATCCACCTTCCAGCTTCAGTGTGCTCCAGGAGATCCATCTTCCAGCCTCAGGGTGCTCCAGGAGATCCGCATTCCAGCTTCAGAGGGCTCCTAGAGATCCATCTTCCAACTTCAGGGTGCTCCGGGAGAACCATCTGGCAACATTGGAGTGTTCCATGAGATCCATCGTCCAGATTAAGACTGCTGCTGTAGATCCATCTTATAGATTCAGAGTGCTGCTGCAATCCATTTGCCCATTTCGGAGTTCTCCTTGACATCCATCTTATAGATGCAGAATGCTGCAGGAGATCCATATTCCAGCTTCAGGTTGCTCCAGAACATCAACCTTCCAGCTTCAGAGTGCTCCAGAAGATCCACCTTGCAACTTGAGGGTGTTCCAGGAGATACACCATCCAGCTTCAGTGTGCTACTGGAGAAGCAGGTTCCAGATTCCAAGTGCTCCAGGAGATCCAACGTCCAGCATTAGAGTGCTCCAGAAGATCCATCTTCCAGCTTCACCTTGCTCCTATAGATCAACCATCCAGCTTCCGAGTACTCCAGGAGAACCACGTTTCATTTTCCAAGTGCTCCAGGAGATTCATCTTCCAGCTTCAGAGTGCTCCAGGAGATCCATCGTCCAGCTTCAGAGTGCCCCTGGAGATCAAACATCCAGCTTCAGAGTGCTCCAGACGATCCAGCATCCAGCTTAAGAGTATTCCAGAAAATCCACCTTCCAGCTTCAGGCTGCTCCAGAAGATCCACCTTCCAGCGCTTAAGAGCGCTACAGGAGATCTACATTCTAGTTTTAGAGTGCTCCTGGAGATCCATCTTTCTGCTACATTGCTGCAGGAGATCCACCTTTCAGCTGCCTTATGCTCCAGGAGATCCGCCTTAAAGCTTCAGAGTGCTCCAGGAGATCCACATTCCATCTCAAGAGTGCTCCAGGAGATAAACATTCCAGCTTGAGGGTGCTACTGGAGAAGAAGCTTCCAGATTCCAAGTGCTCCAGGAGAACCATCCTGCAGCTTCAGAGTGCTCCAGCAGATCCAACATCCAGCTTCACAGTGCTCCAGGCATCCACCTTCCAGCTTCAGAGTGCTCCAGGAGATCCACCTTCCAGCTTAAGAGTGCTCCAGGAGATCTACATTCTAGTTTTAGAGTGCTCCTGGAGATCCATGTTCCCGCTACATTGCTGCAGGAGATCCACTTTTCAGCTGCTTTATGCTCCAGGAAATCCGCCTTAAAGCTTCAGAGTGCTCCAGGAGATCCACATTCCATCTCCAGAGTGCTCCAGGAGAAAAACCTTCCAGCTTGAGTGTGCTACTGGAGAAAACGCTTCCAGATTCCAAGTGCTACAGGAGAACCATCCTCCAGCTTCAGAGTGCTCCTGGAGATCCATCTTCCAGTTTCATTTCTCCAGGAGATCCACTATCCAGCTTCCAAGGGAGCCAGGAGATCCATCTTCCAGCTTCTGAGCTTCTAGCAGATCCAGCTTCCAAAGTCAGGATGCAGCCTGGACATCCAGAATCCAGCTTCAGACTGCTCCAGGAGATCCTCCTTCCAGCTTCAGAGTGCTCCAGGAGATCCACATTCTAGTTTTAGATTGCTTCTGGAGATCCATCAGTCCTCGAAGAGATCCACTTTTCAGCTGCCTTATGCTCCAGGAGTTCCGACTTAAAGCTTCAGTCTGCTCCAGGAGATCCACCTTCCATCTCCAGAGTGCTCCAGGAGATCCATCATCCAACTTGAGGGTGCTCCAGGAGATATACCTTCCAGCTTCAGTGTGCTAATGGAGCAACAGCTTCCAGACTCCAAGTGTTCCAGGAGAACCATCCTGCAGCTTCAGGGTGCTATTGGAGATCCCTATTGCATCTTCAGAGTGCAACAGGAGATCCATCTTCCAGATTCAGGCTGCTGATGTAGATCCATCTTATAGATTCAGAGTGCTGCAGCAATGCATTCTTCCAGTTTCGGAGTGCTCCTGGAGATCCATCTTATAGATGCAGAATGCTGCAGGAGATCCATCTTCCATCTTCAGAGTGCTCCAGAAGATCAACCTTCCAGCTTCAGAGTGCTCCAGAAGATCCAGCTTCCAACTTGATGGTGTTCCAGGAGATACACCTTCCAGCTTCAGTGTGCTACTGGAGTAACAGGTTCCAGATTCCAAGTGATCCAGGAGATCCAACTTCAATCATCAGAGTTCTCCAGAAGATCCACCTTCCAGCTTCAGAGTGCTCCAGAATATCCACCTTCCATCTTCACCTTGCTCCTGTAGATCCACCGTCCAGCTTCCGCGTACTCCAGGAGATCCACTTTTCATTTTCCAAGTGCTCCAGGAGATTCATCTTCCAGCTTCAGAGTGCTCCAGGAGATCCACCTTCCAGCTTCAGAGTGCTCCAGGAGATCCAACTTCTAGCATCAGAGTACTCCAGGAGATCCATCTTCCAGCTTCAATGTGCTCCTGGAGATCCATCTTCCAGCTTCAGAGTGCTCCAGCAGATCCAGCTTCCTGCTTCAGAGTGCTCCAGACGATCCAACTTCCAGCTTCAGAGTGCTCCTGGAGATCCATCTTGCAGCTTCAGGCTGCTCCAGGAGATCCAGATCCCAGCTTCACTGTTCTCCAGTAAATCCAACTTCCAGCTTCAGAGTGCACCAGGAGATCAACCTTACATCTCCAGTGTGCTCCAGCAGATCCAGCTTCCAGCATCAGAGTGCTCCAAGAGATCCACCTTGCAGCTTCACGCTGCTCCAGGAGATCCAACTTCCACCTTCAGGGTGCAGCCTGGAGATCCAGCTTCCAGCTTCCAAGTGCTCCAGAAGATAAGCGTTCCAGCTTCAGAGAACTCCAGGAGATCCATGTTCTAGCTTCATAGCGATCCAGGAGATCCAATTTCCAGCTTCCAGGTTCAGCCTGAAGATCCATCTTCCTCCTTCGGCATGCTACAGGAGATCCATCATCCAGTTTCAGGGTGCTACAACGGTCCAACTTGCAGCTTCACAGTGCTCCAAGGGATCCAACTTCCAGCTTCAGAGTGCCCCTGGAGATCAAACATCTAGCTTCAGAGTGCTCCAGACAATCCACCATCCAGCTTAAGAGTATTCCAGGAGATCCACCTTCCAGCTTCAAGCTGCTCCAGAAGATCCACCTTCCAGCTTCAGAATGCTCCAGGAGATCCACCTTCCAGCTTCACTGTGCTCCAGGAGATCCATCATCCAACTTCAGGGTACTCCAGGACATCAATCTGCCAGCTTCGGAGTGCTCCAGGAGAACTGCCTACCAACTTCAGTGTGCTCCTGGAGATCCAGCTTCCTGATTCTCAGTGCTCCAGGAGATCCATCCTGCAGCTTCAGAGTGCTCCAGGCGATCCACCTTCCAGCTTCAAAGTGCTCCTGGAGATCGAACTTCCAGCTTCAGAGTGCTCCAGGCGATCCACCTTCCAGCTTAAGAGTGCTCCAGGAGATCCAACTTCCAGCTTCAGGGTGCAGCCTGGAGATCCATCTTCCTGCTTCAGAGTGCTCCTGGAGGTCCATCCTCCAGCTTCGTTGCTCCAGGAGATCCACTATCCAGCTTCCAAGGGAGCCAGGAGATCCATCTTCCAGCTTCTGAGCGTTAAAGGAGAATCAGCTTCCAGCTTCAGGATGCAGCCTGGACATCCAGAATCCATATTCCGAGTGCTCCAGGAGATCCATCATCCAGCTTCACAGTGCTCCAGGGATCCACCTTCCAACTTCAGAGTTCTCCAGGAGATCCACCTTCCAGCTTAAGAGTGCTCCAGGAGATCTACATTCTAGTTTTAGAGTGCTCCTGGAGATCCATCTACCAGCTACAGTGCTGCAGGAGATCCACCTTTCAGCTGCCTTATGCTCCAGGAGATACGCCTTAAAGCTTCAGACTGCTCCAGGAGATCCACATTCCATCTCCAGAGTGCTCCTGGAGATCCATCATCCAACTTGAGGGTGCTCCAGGAGATATACCTTCCAGCTTCAGTGTGCTAATGGAGAAACAGCTTCCAGATTCCAAGTGCTCCAGGAGAACCATCCTGCAGCTTCAGGGTGCTACTGGAGATCCCTATTGCATCTTCAGAGTGCAACAGGAGATCCATCTTCCAGATTCAGGCTGCTGCTGTAGATCCATCTTATAGATTCAGAGTGCTGCAGCAATCCATTTTACAGTTTCCGAGTGCTCCTGGAGATGCATCTTATAGATGCAGAATGCTGCAGGAGATCCATCTTCCAGCTTCAGAGTGCTCCAGAAGATCAACCTTCCAGCTTCAGAGTGCTCCAGAAGATGCAGCTTCCAACTTGATGGTGTTCCAGGAGATACACCTTCCAGCTTCAGTGTGCTACTGGAGTAACAGGTTCCAGATTCCAAGTGCTCCAGTAGATCCAACTTCAATCATCAGAGTTCTCCAGAAGATCCACCTTCCAGCTTCAGAGTGCTCCAGAATATCCACCTTCCATCTTCATCTTGCTCCTGTAGATCCACCGTCCAGCTTCCGCGTACTCCAGGAGATCCACTTTTCATTTTCCAAGTGCTCCAGGAGATTCATCTTCTAGCTTCAGAGTGCTCCAGGTGATCCACCTTCCAGCTTCAGAGTGCTCCAGGAGATCCAGCTTCCTGCTTCAGAGTGCTCCAGACGATCCAACTTCCAGCTTCAGAGTGCTCCTGGAGATCCATCTTGCAGCTTCAGGCTGCTCCAGGAGATCCAGATCCCAGCTTCACTGTTCTCCAGTAAATCCAACTTCCAGCTTCAGAGTGCACCAGGAGATCAACCTTACATCTCCAGTGTGCTCCAGCAGATCCACCTTCCAGCATCAGAGTGCTCCGAGAGATCCACCTTGCAGCTTCACGCTGCTCCAGGAGATCCAACTTCCACCTTCAGGGTGCAGCCTGGAGATCCAGCTTCCAGCTTCACTGTTCTCCAGTAAATCCAACTTCCAGCTTCAGAGTGCACCAGGAGATCAACCTTACATCTCCAGTGTGCTCCAGCAGATCCACCTTCCAGCATCAGAGTGCTCCGAGAGATCCACCTTGCAGCTTCACGCTGCTCCAGGAGATCCAACTTCCACCTTCAGGGTGCAGCCTGGAGATCCAGCTTCCAGCTTCCAAGTGCTCCAGAAGATACACGTTCCAGCTTCAGAGAACTCCAGGATATCCATGTTCTAGCTTCAGAGCGATCCAGGAGATCCAATTTCCAGCTTCCAGGTTCAGCCTGGAGATCCATCTTCCTCCTTCGGCATGCTACAGGAGATCCATCTTCCAGTTTCCGGGTGCTACAACGGACCAACTTGCAGCTTCACAGAGCTCCAAGGGATCCAACTTCCAGCTTCAGAGTGCCCCTGGAGATCAAACATCTAGCTTCAGAGTGCTCCAGACAATCCACCATCCAGCTTAAGAGTATTCCAGAAGATCCACCTTCCAGCTTCAAGCTGCTCCAGAAGATCCACCTTCCAGTTTCAGATTGCTCCAGGAGATCCATTTTCCAACTTGTCAGTGCTCCAGGAGTTCCATCTGCCAACTTTGGAGTGCTCCAGGAGATCCACCTTCCAGCTTCACTGTGCTCCAGGAGATCCAACATCCAACTTCAGGGTACTCCAGGACATCAATCTGCCAGCTTCGGAGTGCTCCAGGAGAACTGCCTACCAGCTTCAGTGTGCTCCTGGAGATCCAGCTTCCTGATTCTCAGTGCTCCAGGAGATCCACCCTGCAGCTTCAGAGTGCTCCAGGCGATCCACCTTCCAGCTTCAAAGTGCTCCTGGAGATCGAACTTCCAGATTCAGAGTGCTCCAGGCGATCCACCTTCCAGCTTAAGAGTGCTCCAGGAGATCCAACTTCAAGCTTCAGGGTGCAGCCTGGAGATCCATCTTCCTGCTTCAGAGTGCTCCTGGAGTTCCATCCTCCAGCTTTATTGCTCCAGGAGAACCACTATCCAGCTTCCAAGGGAGCCAGGAGATCCATCTTTCAGCTTCTGAGCGTTAAAGGAGATCCAGCTTCCAGCTTCAGGATGCAGCCTGGACATCCAGAATCCAACTTCCGAGTGCTCCAGGAGATCCATCATCCAGCTTCACAGTGCTCCAGGGATCCACCTTCCAGCTTCAGAGTGCTCCAGGAGATCCACCTTCCAGCTTAAGAGTGCTCCAGGAGATCTACTTTCTAGTTTTAGAGTGCTCCTGGAGATCCATCTACCAGCTACAGTGCTGCAGGAGATCCACTTTTCAGCTGCCTTATGCTCCAGGAGATCCGCCTTAAAGCTTCAGAGTGCTCCAGGAGATCCACATTCCATCTCCAGAGTGCTCCAGGAGATAAACCTTCCAGCTTGAGGTTGCTCCAGGAGATAAACCTTCCAGCTTCAGTGTGCTACTGGAGAAAAAGCTTCCAGATTCCAAGTGGTCCAGGAGAACCGTCCTGCAGCTTCAGGGTGCTACTGGAGATCCATATTCCATCTTCAGAGTGCTACAGGGGAACCATCTTCCAGATTCAGGCTGATCCTGGAGATCCATCTTATAGATTCAGAGTGTTGCAGTCAATCCATTTTCCAGTTTCGAAGTGATCCTGGAGATCCATCTTATAGATGCAGAATGCGGCAGGAGATCCAACTGCCAACTTTGGAGTGCTCCAGGATGTCCACCGTCCAGCTTCAGTGTGCTCCTGGAGATCAAACTTGCATCTTCAGAGTGCTCCAGACGATCCACCTTCCAGCTTAAGAGAGGTCCAGGAGATCCAACTTCCAGTTTCAGTGTGCAGCCTGGAGATCCATCTTCCAGCTTCAGAGTTCTCCTGGAGATCCATCTTCCAGTTTTATTGCTCCAGGAGATCCACTATTCATCTTCCAAGGGAGCCAGTAGATCCATCTTCCAGCTTCTGAGCGTTCTACGAGATTCAGCTTCCAGCGTCAGGATGCAGCGTGGACATCCAGAATCCATCTTCAGACTGCTCCAGGAGATCCACCTTGCAGCTTAAGAGTGCTCCAGGAGATCCACATTCTAGTTTTAGAGTGCTCCTGGAGATCCATCTACCAGCTTCAGTGCTCGAGGAGATCCACTTTTCAGCTGTCTTATGCTCCATGAGATCCACCTTAAAGCTTCAAAGTGCTCCAGGAGATACACATTCCATCTCCAGAGTTCTCCAGGAGATCCATCATCCAACTTGAGGGTGCTCCAGGAGATATACCTTCCAGCTTCAGTGTGCTAATGGAGAAACAGCTTCCAGATTCCAAGTGCTCCAGGAGAACAATCCTGCAGCTTCAGGGTGCTATTAGAGAACCATATTCCATCTTCAGAGTGCAACAGGAGATCCATCTTCCAGATTCAGGCTGCAGCTGTAGATCCATCTTATAGATTCAGAGCGCTGCAGCAATCCATTTTACAGTTTCCGAGTGCTCCTGGAGATCCATCTTATAGATGCAGAATGCTGCAGGAGATCCATCTTCCAGTTTCAGAGTGCTCCAGAAGATCAACCTTCCAGCTTCAGAGTGCTCCAGAAGGTCCACCTTCCAACTTGATGGTGTTCCAGGAGATACACCTTCCAGCTTCAGTGTGCTACTGGAGAAAAAGGTTCCAGATTCCAAGTGCTCCAGTAGATCCAACTTCCATCATCAGAGTTCTCCAGAAGATCCACCTTCCAGCTTCAGAGTGCTCCAGAAGATGCACTTTCCAGCTTCCGAGTACACCAGGAGATCCACTTTTCATTTTACAAGAGCTCCAGGAGATTGATCTTCCAGCTTTAGAGTGCTCCAAGTGATTCATCTTCCAGCTTCAGAGTGCTCCAGGAGATCCATCTTCCAGCTTCAGGGTGCTCCTTGAGATCAGACTTCCAGCTTCAGTGTGCTTCAGACGATCCATCTTCCAGCTTCAGAGTGCTCCTGGAGATCCATCTTCTAGCTTCAGGCTGCTCCAGGGGATCCAGATCCCAGCTTCACTGTTCTCCAGTAAATCCAACTTCCGGCGTCAGAGTGCACCAGGAGATCAACCTTACATCTCCAGTGTGCTCCAGCAGATCCACCTTCCAGCATCAGAGTGCTCCAAGAGATCCACCTTGCAGCTTCACACTGCTCCAGGAGATCCAACTTCCACCTTCAGGGTGCAGCCTTGAGATCCAACTTCCAACATCCGAGTGCTCCAGAAGATAACGTTCCAGCTTCAGAGAACTCCAGGAGATCAATCTTCCAGCTTCTGTGTGCTCCATGAGATCCATCTTCCAGCTTCAGAGTGATCCAGGAGATCCACCTTCCAGCTTCAGAGTGCTCCTGGAGATCCATCTTCCAGCATCAGGGTGCTCCTTGAGATCAGACTTCCAGCTTCAGTGTGCTCCAGACGATCCATCTTGCAGCTTCAGAGTGCTCCTGGAGATCCATCTTCCAGCTTCAGGCTGCTCCAGGGGATCCAGATCCCAGCTTCACTGTTCTCCAGTAAATCCAACTTCCGGCTTCAGAGTGCACCAGGAGATCAACCTTACATCTCCAGCGTGCTCCAGCAGATCTACCTTCCAGCATCAGAGTGCTCCAAGAGATCCACCTTGCAGCTTCACACGGCTCCAGGAGATCCAACTTCCACCTTCAGGGTGCAGCCTGGAGATCCAGCTTCCAACATCCAAGTGCTCCAGAAGATATACATTCCAGCTTCAGAGAACTCCAGGAGATCAATCTTCCAGCTTCTGTGTGCTCCATGAGATCCATCTTCCAGCTTCAGAGTGATCTAGGAGATCCAATTTCCAACTTCAGGGTTCAGCCTGGAGATCCATCTTCCTCCTTCGGCATATTCCAGGAGATCCATCTTCCAATTTCAGCTTGCTACAACGGTCCAACTTGCAGCTTCAGAGTGCTCCAAGGGATCCACTTTCCAGCTTCAAAGTGCCCCAGGAGATCCACATTCCTGCTTCAGGCTGCTCCAGGTGATCCAACTTCCAGCATCAGGGTGCAGCCTGGAGATCCAAATTACTTTTTCAGAGTGCTTCCGGAAATCCATCTTCCTGCTTCAAAGTTCTCCTGGATATCCACCTTCCAGCTTCAGTGTGCTCCAGGAGATCCATCTTCCATCATAAGAGTGCTCCAGGAGATCCGCATTCTAGTTTTAGAGTGCTCCTGGAGATCCATCTACCAGCTTCAGTACTCGAGGAGATTCACTTTTCAGCTGCCTTATGATCCAGCAGATCCACCTGAAAGCTTCAGTGTGCTCCAGGAGATTCACATTCCATCTCCAGAGTGCTCCAGGAGATCCATCATCTAACTTGAGGGTTCTCCAGGAGATATACCTTCCAGCTTCAGCGTGCTACTGGCGAAACAGCTTCCAGACTCAAAGTGCTCCAGGAGAACCATCCTGTTGCTTCAGGGTGTTACTGGAGATCCATATTCCAGCTTCAGAGTGCTCCTAGAGATCCATCTTCCAGCTTCGGCATGCTCCAGGAGATCAATCTTCCAGTTTCAGAGCGCTACAACAGTCCAACTTGCAGCTTCAGAGTGCTCCAAGGGATCCACCTTCCACCTTCAGAGTGCCCCAGGAGATCCACCTTCGAGCTTCAGAGTGTTCCAGGAGATCCAACTTCCAGCTTCAGTGTGCAGCCTGGAGATCCAAATTCCTGCTTCAGAGTGCTTCAGGAAATACATTTTCCTGGTTCAAAGTGCTCCTGGATATCCACCTTCCAGCTTCAGTGTGCTCCAGGAGATCCATCTTCCAGCCTTAGGGTGCTCCAGGAGATCTGCGTTCCAGCTTCAGTGTGCTCTGAGAGATCCATCTTCCAGCTTCAGTCTGCTCCAGGAGATCCAGATCCCAGCTTCACTGTTCTCCAGTAAATCCAGCTTCCAGCTTCAGAGTTCTCCAGGATGATCAACCTTACTTCCCCAGAGTGCTCCAGCAGATCCACGTTCAAGCATGAAAGTGCTCTAAGAGATCCACCTTCCAGCTTCACGCTCCTCCAGGAGATCCAACTTCCACCTTCAGGGTGCAGCATGGAGATCCAGCTTCCAGCTTCCAGCTTCCGAGTGCTCCAGAAGATAAACGTTCCAGCTTCAGAGAACTCCAGGAGATCCATCTTCCAGCTTCTGTGTGCTCCAAAAGATCCATCTTCCAGCTTCAGAGTGATCCAGGAGATCCAATTTCCAGCTTCAGTGTGCTCCAGCAGATCCATCTTCCAACCTCAGGGTACTCCAGTAGATCAATCTGTCAGCTTCGGAGTGCTCCAGGAGAACTGCCTACCAGCTTCAGTGTGCTCCTGGAGATCCAGCTTCCAGCTTCTCAGTGCTCCAGGAGATCCACGTTCCAGCTTCAGAGTGCTCCAGCGGATCCACCTTCCAGCTTCAGAGTGCTCCTGGAGATCAAACATGCAGCTTCAGAGTGCTCCAGACGATCCACCTTCCAGCTTAAGAGTGCTCCAGGAGATCCAACTTCCAGCTTCAAGGTGCAGCCTGGAGATCCATCTTCCAGCTTCAGAGTGCTCCTGGAGATACAACCTCCAGTTTTATTGCTCCAGGAGATCCACTATCCAGCTTCCAAGGGAGCCAGGAGATCCATCTTCCAGCTTCTGAGCGTTCTACAAGATCCAGCTTCCAGCGTCAGGATGCAGCCTGGACATCCAGAATCCAGCTTCAGACTGCTCCAGGAGATCCACCTTCCAGGATATCCACATTCTAGATTTAGAGTGCTCCTGGAGATCCATCTACCAGCTTCAGTGCTCGAGGAGATCCACTTTTCAGCTGCCTTATGCTCCAGGAGATCCACCTTAAAGCTTCAGTGTGCTCCAGGAGATGCACATTCCATCTCCAGAGTGCTCCAGGAGATCCATCATCCAACTTGAGGGTTCTCCAGGAGATATACCTTCCAGCTTCAGTGTGCTAATGGATAAACAGCTTCCAGACTCCTAGTGCTCCAGGAGAACCATCCTGCAGCTTCAGGGTGCTACTGGAGATCCATATTCCATCTTCAGAGTGCAACAGGAGATCCATCTTCCAGATTCCGACTGCTGCTGTAGATCGATCTTATAGATTCAGAGTGCTGCAGCAATGCATTTTCCAGTTTCGGAGTGCTCCTGGAGATCCATCTTATAGATGCAGAATGCTGCAGGAGATCCATTTTCCAGCTTCAGAGTGCTCCAGAAGATCAACCTTCCAGCTTCAGAGTGCTCTTGAAGATCCAACTTGATGGTGTTCCAAGGCGATAAACCTTCCAGCAAAAGTGTGCTACTGGAAAAACAGGTTACAGATTCGAAGTGCTCCAGGAGATCCAACTTCCAGCATCAGAGTGCTCCAGAAGATCCAACTTCCAGCTTCAGAGTGCTCAAGAAGATCCACCTTCCAGCTTCACCTTGCTCCTGAAGGTTCCACCGTCCAGCTTCCAAGTACTCCAAGAGATCCACTTTTCATTTTCCAAGTGCTCCAGGAGATTCATCATCCAGCTTCAGAGTGCTCCAGGAGATCCACCTTCCAGCTTCAGAGTGCTCCAGGAGATCCATCTTCCAACTTGAGAGTGCTCCAGGAGATCCATCTGCCAACTTTGGAGTGCTCTAGGAGATCCACCTTTCAGCTTCCGAGTGCTCCATGAGATCCACTTTTCATTTTCCAAGTGCTCCAGGAGATTTATCTTCCAGCTTCACAGTGCTCCAGGAGATCCATCTTCCAACTTCAGAGTGCTCCAGACGATCCATCTTCCAGCTTCAGAAAGCTCCAGGAGATCCATCTTCCAGCTTCAGAGTGCCCATGGAGAACAAACGTCCAGCTTCAGAGTGCTCCAGATGATCCATCTTCCAGCTTCAGAGTGCTCCTGGAGATCCATCTACCAGCTTCAGGCTGCTCCAGGAGATCCAGATCCCAGCTTCACTGTTCTCCAGTAAATCCAACTTCCATCTTCAGAGTGCACCAGGAGATCAACCTTACATCTCCAGTGTGCTCCAGCAGCTCAACCTTCCAGCATCAGAGGGCTCCAAGAGATCCACCTTCCAGCTTCATGCTGCTCCAGGAGATCCAACTTCCACCTTCAGGGTGCAGCCTGGAGATCCAACTTCCAGCTTCCCAGTGCTCCAGAAGATACACGTTCCAGCTTCAGAGAACTCAAGGAGGTCCATACTCCAGCTTCTGTGCGCTTCAGGAGATCCATCATCCAGCTTCAGAGTAAACCAGGAGATCCAAATTCCAGCTTCAGAGTGTCCCAGGAGATCCACCTTCCAGCTTCAGGCTGCTCCAGGAGATCCAACTTCCAGCATCAGGGCGCAGCCTGGAAATCCAAATTCCTGCTTCACAGTGCTTCAGGAAATCCATCTTCCTGCTTCAAAGTGCCCCTGGATATCCAGCTTCACTGTGCTCCAGGAGATCCATCTTCCAGCCTCAGGGTGCTCCAGGAGATCCGCATTCCAGCTTCAGGGTGATCCAGCGGATCCAATTTCCAACTTCAGGGTTCAGCCTGGAGATCCATCTTCCTGCTTCGGCATGCTCCAGGAGATCCACCTTCCAGCTTCAGTGTGCTCCAGCAGATCCATCATCCAACTTCAGGGTGCTCCAGTAGATCAATCTGCCAGCTTCAGAGTGCTCCAGCAGATCCAAGTTCCAGCTTAATAGTGCTCCAGGAGATCCACCATCCAGCTTCAGAGTGCTCCAGGAGATCCATCATCCAGCTTTATACTGCTCAAGTAGATCCACCTTCTGGCTTAATAGTGCTCCAGGAGATCTACATTCTAGGTTCAGGGTGCTCAAGGAGATCCACCTTCCAGCTTCAGAGTGCTCCTGGAGATCCATCTTCCAGCTTTACAGTGTGCTCCAGGAGATAGATCTTCCAGATTCAGAGTACTCCAGGAGATCTACCTTCAGGCTTCAGATGGCAGCCTGGAGATCCACCTTCCAGCTTCAGAGTGCTCCTGAAAATCCATCTTCCATTTTCAGTGTGCTCCACGGGAACCATCTTCCAGCTTCAGAGTGCTCCAGGAGATCCATCTTCCAGATTCAGAGTGGTCCAGGAGATCAACCTTCCAGCTTCAGAGTGCTGACTGGAGATCCAACTTCCTGCTTCAGAGTGCTCTAGGAAATCCATCTTCCAACTTCAGTGTGCACCAGGGGATACACCTTTCAACCTCAGCGTGCTCCTGGAGATCCATCTTCCAGCTTCAGAGCTCCAAGAGGTTCACCTTCCAGCTTCAGAGTGCTCCAGGAGATACATCTTCTCACTACAAGGTGCTCCAGGCGATCCACATTCCAGCTTCAGAGTGCTCCTGGAGATCCATCTTCCAGCTTCAGGCTGCTCCAGGAGGTCCACCGCCCAGCTTCATTTTGCTCCAGGAGATCCATCTTCCAGCTTCAGGCTGCTCCAGGAGGTCCGCATTCCAGCTTCAGGGTGATCCAGGGGATCCAATTTCCAACTTCAGGGTTCAGCCTGGAGATCCATCTTCCTGCTTCGGCATGTTCCAGGAGATCCACCTTCCAGCTTCAGTGTGCTCCAGCAGATCCATCATCCAACTTCAGGGTGCTCCAGTAGATCAATCTGCCAGCTTCAGAGTGCTCCAGCAGATCCAAGTTCCAGCTTAATAGTGCTCCAGGAGATCCACCATCCAGCTTCAGAGTGCTCCAGGAGATCCATCATCCAGCTTTATACTGCTCAAGTAGATCCATCTTCTGGCTTAATAGTGCTCCAGGAGATCTACATTCTAGGTTCAGGGTGCTCAAGGAGATCCACCTTCCAGCTTCAGAGTGCTCCTGGAGATCCATCTTCCAGCTTTACGGTGTGCTCCAGGAGATAGATCTTCCAGATTCAGAGTACTCCAGGAGATCTACCTTCAGGCTTCAGATGGCAGCCTGGAGATCCACCTTCCAGCTTCAGAGTGCTCCTGAAAATCCATCTTCCATTTTCAGTGTGCTCCACGGGAACCATCTTCCAGCTTCAGAGTGCTCCAGGAGATCCATCTTCCAGATTCAGAGTGGTCCAGGAGATCAACCTTCCAGCTTCAGAGTGCTGACTGGAGATCCAACTTCCTGCTTCAGAGTGCTCTAGGAAATCCATCTTCCAACTTCAGTGTGCACCAGGGGATACACCTTTCAACCTCAGCGTGCTCCTGGAGATCCATCTTCCAGCTTCAGAGCTCCAAGAGGTTCACCTTCCAGCTTCAGAGTGCTCCAGGAGATACATCTTCTCACTACAAGGTGCTCCAGGCGATCCACATTCCAGCTTCAGAGTGCTCCTGGAGATCCATCTTCCAGCTTCAGGCTGCTCCAGAGGTCCACCGCCCAGCTTCATTTTGCTCCAGGAGATCCATCTTCCAGCTTCAGGCTGCTCCAGGAGGTCCACCGCCCAGCTTCATTTTGCTCCAGGAGATCCACCTTCAAGCTTTAGAGTTCTCCAGGGGATCCACCTTCCAAATTCAGAGTCCTCCAGGAGATCCACCTTCCAGCTTCAGGCTGCTCCAGGAGATCCACCTTCCAGCTTCCGAGTGCTGCAGAAGACCCACCTTCCAGCTTCTGAGGGCTACATGAGATCCACGTTCCAGCTTCAGATTGCTCCTGCAGATACACCCTCCAGCTTCACTGCGCCAGGAGACCCTCCTTCCAGCTTCAGAGTACTCCAGGAGATCCACCTTCCAGCTCCAGGTTGCTCCAGGAGATCCACCTTCCAGCTTCAGAGTGCTCCAGGCGATCAACTTCCAGCTTCAGAGTGCTCCTGGAGATCAAACTTCCAGCTTCAGAGGTCTCCAGGCGATCCACCTTCCAGCTTAAGAGTGCTCCAGGAGATCCAACTTCCAGCTTCAGGGTGCAGCCTGGAGATCCATCTTCCTGCTTCAGAGTGCTCCTGGAGTTCCATCCTCCAGCTTTATTGCTCCAGGAGATCCACTATCCAGCTTCCAAGGGAGCCAGGAGATCCATCTTCCAGCTTCTGAGCGTTAAAGGAGATCCAGCTTCCAGCTTCAGGATGCAGCCTGGACATCCAGAATCCATCTTCCGAGTGCTCCAGGAGATCCTTCATCCAGCTTCACAGTGCTCCAGGGATCCACCTGCCAGCTTCAGAATGCTCCAGGAGATCCACCTTCCAACTTAAGAGTTCTCCAGGAGATCTACTTTCTAGTTTTAGAGTGCTCCTGGAGATCCATCTACCAGCTACAGTGCTGCAGGAGATCCACTTTTCAGCTGCCTTATGCTCCAGGAGATCCGCCTTAAAGCTTCAGAGTTCTCCAGGAGATCCACATTCCATCTCCAGAGTGCTCCAGGAGATAGACCTTCCAGCTTGTGGGTGCTCCAGGAGATAAACCCTCCAGCTTCAGGGTGCTACTGGAGATCCATATTCCATCTTCAGAGTGCTACAGGAGATCCATCTTCCAGATTCAGGCTGATCCTGGAGATCCATCTTATAGATTCAGAGTGTTGCAGGCAATCCATTTTCCAGTTTCGAAGTGCTCCTGGAGATCCATCTTATAGATGCAGTATGCTGCAGGAGATCCAACTGCCAACTTTGGAGTGCTCCAGGATATCCACCGTCCAGCTTCAGTGTGCTCCTGGAGATCAAACTTGCAGCTTCAGAGTGCTCCAGACGATCCACATTCCAGCTTAAGAGAGCTCCAGGAGAACCAACTTCCAGGTTCAGGGTGCAGCCTGGAGATCCAATTTTATTGCTCCAGGAGATCCACTATCCAGCTTCCAAGGGAGCCAGGAGATCCATCTTCCAGCTTCTGAGCGTTCTACGAGATCAAGCTTCCAGCGTCAGGATGCAGCCTGGACATCCAGAATCCAGCTTCAGACTGCTCCAGGAGATCCACCTTGCAGCTTAAGAGTGCTCCAGGAGATCCACATTCTAGTTTTAGAGTGCTCCTGGAGATCCATCTACCAGCTTCAGTGCTCGAGGAGATCCAATTTTCAGCTGCCTTATGCTCCAGAAGATCAACCTTAAAGCTTCAATGTGCTCCAGGAGATACACATTCCATCTCCAGAGAGCTCCAGGAGATCCATCATCCAACTTGAGGGTGCTCCAGGAGATATACCTTCCAGTTTCAGTGTGCTAATGGAGAAACAGCTTCCAGACTCCGAGCGCTCCAGGAGAACCATCCTGCAGCTTCAGGGTTCTATTGGAGATCCATATTCCATCTTCAGAGTGCAACAGGAGATCCATCTTCCAGATTCAGGCTGCTGCTGTACATTCAACTTATAGATTCAGAGTTCTGCAGCAATGCATTTTCCAGTTTCGGAGTGCTCCTGGAGATCCATCTTATAGATGCAGAATGCTGCAGGAGATCCATCTTCCAGTTTCAGAGTGCTCCAGAAGATCAACCTTCCAGCTTCAGAGTGCTCCAGAAAGTCCACCTTCCAACTTGATGGTGTTCCAGGAGATACACCTTCCAGCTTCAGTGCGCTACTGGAGAAACAGGTTCCAGATTCCAAGTGCTCCAGGAGATCCAACATCCATCATCAGAGTTCTCCAGAAGATCCACCATCCAGCTTCAGAGTGCTCCAGAAGATCCAACTTCCAGCTTCCGAGTACTCCAGGAGATCCACTTTTCATTTTACAAGTGCTCCAGGAGATTCATCTTCCAGCTTCAGAGTGCTCCAAGTGATTCACTTTCCAGCTTCAGAGTGCTCCAGGAGATCCATGTTCCAACTTGAGAGTGCTCCAGGAGATCAATCTGCCAACTTTGGAGTGCTCCAGTAGATCCACCTTCCAGTATCAGAGTGCTCCAGGAAATCCATCTTCCTGCTTCAAAGTGCCCCTGGATATCCAGCTTCACTGTGCTCCAGGAGATCCATCTTCCAGCCTCAGGGTGCTCCAGGAGATCCGCATTCCAGCTTCAGGGTGATCCAGGGGATCCAATTTCCAACTTCAGGGTTCAGCCTGGAGATCCATCTTCCTGCTTCGGCATGCTCCAGGAGATCCACCTTCCAGCTTCAGTGTGCTCCAGCAGATCCATCATCCAACTTCAGGGTGCTCCAGTAGATCAATCTGCCAGCTTCAGAGTGCTCCAGCAGATCCAAGTTCCAGCTTAATAGTGCTCCAGGAGATCCACCATCCAGCTTCAGAGTGCTCCAGGAGATCCATCATCCAGCTTTATACTGCTCAAGTAGATCCACCTTCTGGCTTAATAGTGCTCCAGGAGATCTACATTCTAGGTTCAGGGTGCTCAAGGAGATCCACCTTCCAGCTTCAGAGTGCTCCTGGAGATCCATCTTCCAGCTTTACGGTGTGCTCCAGGAGATAGATCTTCCAGATTCAGAGTACTCCAGGAGATCTACCTTCAGGCTTCAGATGGCAGCCTGGAGATCCACCTTCCAGCTTCAGAGTGCTCTAGGAAATCCATCTTCCAACTTCAGTGTGCACCAGGGGATACACCTTTCAACCTCAGCGTGCTCCTGGAGATCCATCTTCCAGCTTCAGAGCTCCAAGAGGTTCACCTTCCAGCTTCAGAGTGCTCCAGGAGATACATCTTCTCACTACAAGGTGCTCCAGGCGATCCACATTCCAGCTTCAGAGTGCTCCTGGAGATCCATCTTCCAGCTTCAGGCTGCTCCAGGAGGTCCACCGCCCAGCTTCATTTTGCTCCAGGAGATCCATCTTCCAGCTTCAGGCTGCTCCAGGAGGTCCACCGCCCAGCTTCATTTTGCTCCAGGAGATCCACCTTCAAGCTTTAGAGTTCTCCAGGGGATCCACTTTCCAAATTCAGAGTCCTCCAGGAGATCCACCTTCCAGCTTCAGGCTGCTCCAGGAGATCCACCTTCCAGCTTCCGAGTGCTGCAGAAGACCCACCTTCCAGCTTCTGAGGGCTACATGAGATCCACGTTCCAGCTTCAGATTGCTCCTGCAGATACACCCTCCAGCTTCACTGCGCCAGGAGACCCTCCTTCCAGCTTCAGAGTACTCCAGGAGATCCACCTTCCAGCTCCAGGTTGCTCCAGGAGATCCACCTTCCAGCTTCAGAGTGCTCCAGCATATCCACCTTCCAGCTTCAGAGTGCTCCAGAAGACCCACCTTCCTGCTTTAGAGTGCTGCAGAAGATCCACTTTTGATCTTCCATGTGCTCCTGAAGATCCACCTCCCAGCTTCCCAGTGCTCCAGGCGATCCACATTCCAGCTTCAAAGTGCTCCTGGAGATCCGTCTTCCAGCTTCTGGCTGCTCTGGGAGTTCCATCTTCCAGCTTCAGTGTGCTCCCAGTGACCCAACTTCCTGCTTCAGGGTGCTCCAAGAGATCCACCTTCCAGATTCATGGTGTTCCAGTAGATCCACTTTCCAGCTTCAGTGTGCTCCAGGAGATCCACCTTCCAGGTTCATAGTGCTCCACGAGATCCACCTTCCAGCTTCAGGCTGGTCCAGGATGTCCACCTTCCAGCTTCAGAGTGCTCCACGAGATCCATCTTCCAGCTTCAGAGTACTCCAGGAGATCCACATTCCAGCTTAACACTGCTCCAGGAGATTCAACTTCCAGCTTCAGGGTGCAGTCTGGAGATCCTGCTTCCAGCTCCCGAGAATTCCATGAAATCTAACTTACAGCATCAGAATGCTCCAGGTAGATCCACTGTCCAGCTTTAGAGTGCTCCAGGAGATCCACCTTCCAGCTTAATAGTGCTCCAGGAGATTTACCTTCGAGGTTCAGGGTGCTCCAGGAGATCTACCATCCAGTTTCAGAGTGCTCCAGGAGATCCATCTGCCAGCTTTAGAGCGCTCCAGGAGATATACCTTCCAGCTTAATAGTGCTCCAGGAGATCCAACTTCCAGCTTCAGAGTGATCCAGGAAATCCATCATCCAACTTCAGGGTGCTCCAGGAAATCAATCTGCCAGCTTTGGAGTGTTCCAGGAGAACCACCTACCAGCTTCTGTGCACTGCTGGAGATCCAGCTTCTCATTGCTCCAGGAGATCCACTTTCCAGCTTCAGAGTGCTCCTGGAGATCAAACTTCCAGCTTCAGTGTGCTCCAGGGGATCCATCTTCCAGCTTCAGAGTGCTCCTGGAGATCAAACTTCCAGCATCTGTGTGCTCCAATAGATCCACCTTCCAGCTTTAGAGTTCTCCAGGGGATCCACTTTCCAAATTCAGAGTGCTCCAGGAGATCCACCTTCCAGCTTCAGGCAGCTCCAGGAGATCCAACTTCCAGCTTCAGGGTGCAGCCTGGAGATCCACATTCCAGCTTCTGAGTGCTACAGAAGACCCAGCTTCCAGCTTCTGAGGGCTACATGAGATCCACATTCCAGCTTCAGAATCCTCCTACAGATCCATCTTCCAACTTCAGTGTTCCAGGAGATCCTCCTTCTAGCTTCATAGCTTCAGCGAGCTCCTGGAGATCCATCTTCCAGCTTCAGAGCTCCAAGAAGCTCCAGGTTGCTCCAGGAGATCCACCTTCCAGCTTCAGTGTGCTCCAGCATAAACACCTTCCAGCTTCAGAGTGCTGCAGGAGATCCACTTTTGATCTTCCATGTGATCCTGAAGATCCACCTCCCAGCTTCCCAGTGTTACAGGCGATCCACATTCCAGCTTCAGAGTGCTCCTGGAGATCCATCTTCCAGCTTCTGGCTGCTCTGGGAGTTCCATCTTCCAGCTTCAGTGTGCTCTGAGTGTCCCAACTTCCTGCTTCAGTGTGCTCCAGGAGATACACCTTCCAGAATCAGGGTGCTCCAGTAGATCCACTTTCCAGCTTCAGTGTTCTCCAGGAGATCCACCTTCCAGATTCATAGTGCTCCACGAGATCCACCTTCCAGCTTCAGGCTGGTCCAGGATGTCCATCTTCCAGCTTCAGAGTGCTCCACGAGATCCATCTTCCAGCTTCAGAGTACTCCAGGAGATCCACATTCCAGCTTAACACTGCTCCAGGAGATTCAACTTCCAGCTTCAGGGTGCAGCCTGGAGATCCATCTTCCTGCTTCAGAGTGTTCCATGAAATCCAACTTATAGATTCAGAATGCTCCAGGTAGATCCACCTTCCAGCTTCAGGGAGCTCCATGAGATCCGCTTACCAGCTTCAAAGTGCTCCAGAAGACGCACCTTCCAGCTTTAGAGTGCTCCAGGAGATACAACTTTCAGCATCAGTGCTCCTGGAGATCCACGTTTGAGCTTACAAGTGGTCCTGAAGATCCACCTTCCAGCTTCTGAGTGCTCCAGGGGATCCACATTCCAACTTCAGAGTGCTCCATGAGATCAGTTTCAGAGTGATCCAGGAGATCCAACTTCCAGCTTCAGAGTGCTCCAGCAGATCCAAGTTCCAGCTTAATAGTGCTCCAGGAGATCCACCATCCAGCTTCAGAGTGCTCCAGGAGATCCATCATCCAGCTTTATACTGCTCAAGTAGATCCACCTTCTGGCTTAATAGTGCTCCAGGAGATCTACATTCTAGGTTCAGGGTGCTCAAGGAGATCCACCTTCCAGCTTCAGAGTGCACCTGGAGATCCATCTTCCAGCTTTACGGTGCTCCAGGAGATAGATCTTCCAGATTCAGAGTACTCCAGGAGATCTACCTTCAGGCTTCAGATTGCAGCCTGGAGATCTACCTTCCAGCTTCAGAGTGCTCCTGAAAATCCGTCTTCCATTTTCAGTGCGCTCCACGGGAACCATCTTCCAGCTTCAGAGTGCTCCAGGAGATCCATCTTCCAGATTCAGAGTAGTCCAGGAGATCAACCTTCCAGCTTCAGAGTGCTCCAGGATATCCAACTTCCTGCTTCAGAGTGCTCTAGGAAATCCATCTTCCAACTTCAGTGTGCACCAGGGGATACACCTTTCAACCTCAGCGAGCTCCTGGAGATCCATCTTCCAGCTTCAGAGCTCCAAGAGGTTCACCTTCCAGCTTCAGAGTGCTCCAGGAGATACATCTTCTCACTACAAGGAGCTCCAGGCGATCCACATTCCAGCTTCAGAGTGCTCCTGGAGATCCATCTTCCAGCTTCAGGCTGCTCCAGGAGGTCCACCGCCCAGCTTCATTTTGCTCCAGGAGATCCATCTTCCAGCATCTGTGTGCTCCAGTAGATCCACCTTCCAGCTTTAGAGTTCTCCAGGGGATCCACTTTCCAAATTCAGAGTCCTCCAGGAGATCCACCTTCCAGCTTCAGGCTGCTCCAGGAGATCCAACTTCCAGCTTCAGGGTGCAGCCTGTTGATCCACCTTCCAGCTTCCGAGTGCTGCAGAAGACCCACCTTCCAGCTTCTGAGGGCTACATGAGATCCACATTCCAGCTTCAGAGTGCTCCTGCAGATACATCTTCCAGCTTCACTGCTCCAGGAGATCCTCCTTCCAGCTTCAGAGTATTCCAGGAGATCCACCTTCCAGCTTATTAGTGCTCCAGGAGAGCTAACTTCCAGCTTCAGAGTGCTCCAGCATATCCACCTTCCAGCTTCAGAGTGCTCCAGAAGACCCACTTTCCTGATTTTGAGTGCTGCAGGAGATCCACTTTTGATCTTCCATGTGCTCCTGAAGATCCACCTCCCAGCTTCCCAGTGCTCCAGGCGATCCACATTCCAGCTTCAAAGTGCTCCTGGAGATCCATCTTCCAGCTTCTGGCTGCTCTGAGAGTTCCATCTTCCAGCTTCAGTGTGCTCCGAGTGACCCAACTTCCTGCTTCAGTGTGCTCCAGGAGATCCACCTTCCAGATTCAGGGTGTTCCAGTAGATCCACTTTCCAGCTTCAGTGTGCTCCAGAAGATCCACCTTCCAGATTCATAGTGCTCCACGAGATCCACCTTCCAGCTTCAGGCTGCTCCAGGATTTCACCTTCCAGCTTCAGAGTGCTCCACAAAATCCATCTACCAGCTTCAGAGTACTCCAGGAGATCCACATTCCAGCTTAACGCTGCTCCAGGAGATTCAACTTCCAGCTTCAGGGTGCAGCCTGGAGATCCAGCTTCCAGCTCCCGAGAATTCCATGAAATCTAACTTACAGCATCAGAATGCTCCAGGTAGATCCACCGTCCAGCTTTAGAGTGCTCCAGGAGATCCACCTTCCAGCTTAATAGTGCTCCAGGAGATTTACCTTCGAGGTTCAGGGTGCTCCAGGAGATCCATCACCCAGCTTCAGAGTGCTCCAGGAGATCCATCTGCCAGCTTTAGAGCACTCCAGGAGATCCACCTTCCAGCTTAATAGTGCTCCAGGAGATCCATCTTCCAGGTTCAGAGTGCTCAAGGTGATCCAACTTACAGCTTCAGAGTGATCCAGGAGATCCATCATCCAACTTCAGGGTGCTCCAGGAGATCAATCTGCCAGCTTTGGAGTGCTCCAGGAGAACCACCTACCATCTTCAGTGCACTGCTGGAGATCCAGCTTCCAGCTTCTCAGTGCTCCAGGAGATCCACTTTCCAGCTTTGGAGTGCTCCTGGAGATCAAACTTCCAGCTTCAGTGTGCTCCAGGAGATCCACCTCCAGCTTCAGAGAGCTCCTGGAGATCAAACTTCCAGCTTCAGTGTGCTCCAGGAGATCCACCATCCAGCTTCAGAGTGCTCCAGGAGATCCATCTGCCAGTTTTAGAGCGCTCCAGGAGATCCACCTTCCAGCTTAATTGTGCTCCAGGAGATCCATTTCCAGGTTCAGAGTGCTCAAGGTGATCCAACTTCCAGCTTCAGAGTGATCCAGGAGATCCATCATCCAACTTCAGGGTGCTCCAGGAGATCAATCTGCCAGCTTCAGAGTGCTCCTGGAGATCAGACTTCCAGCTTCAGTGTGCTCCAGGAGATTCAAATTCCAGCTTCAGAGTGCTCTTGGAGATCAATCTTCCAGCTTCAGTGTGCTCCAGGGGATCCATCTTCCAGCTTCAGAGTGCTCCTGGAGATCCAACTTCCAGCTTCAGGGTGCAGCCTGGAGATCCATATTCCTGCTTCAGAGTGCTCCTGGAGATCCATCTTCCAGCTTTATTGTTGCAGGAGATCCACTACCCAGCTTCCAAGGGAGCCAGGAGATCCACCTTTCAGCTTCTGAGAGTTCTAAGAGATCCCTCTTCCAGCTTCAGGATGCAGTCTGGACACCCAGAATCCAGCTTCAGACTGCTCCAGGAGATCCACCTTCCAGCTTCAGCTTGATTCTCCAGATCCATCTTCCAGCTTCCGAGTACTCCATGAGATCCACTTTTCATTTCCCAATTGCTCCAGGAGATTCATCTTCCAGCTTCAGAGTGCTCCAGGAGATCCACCATCCAGCTTCAGAGTGCTCCAGGAGATCCATCTTCCAACTTGACAGTGCTCCAGGAGATCAATCTGCAAACTTTGGAGTGCTCCAGGAGATCCACCTTCCAGCTTCAGTGTGCTCCAGGAGATACATCATCCAACTTCAGGTTGCTCCAGGAGATCAATCTGCCTGTTTCGGAGTGCTGCAGGAGAACCACCCAGCAGCTTCAGTGTGCAACTGGAGATCCAGCTTCCAGCTTCCAGCTTCACAGTGCTCCAGGAGATCTAAATTCCAGCTTCAGAGTGCTCCTGCAGATCCATCTTCCAGCTTCAGAGTACTCCAGGAGATCCACCTTCCTGCTCCAGGTTGCTCCAGGAGATCCTCCTTCCAGCTTCAGAGTGCCCCAGTAAATCCATCTTCCAGCTTCAGGCTGCTCCAGGGGATCCAACGCCCAGCTTCAGTGTGCTCCAGGAGATCCATCTTCCAGCATCTGTGTGCTCCAATAGATCCACCTTCCAGATTTAGAGTTCTCCAGGGGATCCACTTTCCAAATTCAGAGTGCTCCAGGAGATCCACCTTCCAGCTTCAGGCAGCTCCAGGAGATCCAACTTCCAGCTTCAGGGTGCAGCCTGGAGATCCACATTCCAGCTTCTGAGTGCTACAGAAGACCCACCTTCCAGCTTCTGAGGGCTACATGAGATCCACATTCCAGCTTCAGAATCCTCCTACAGATCCATCATCCAACTTCAGTGTTCCAGGAGATCCTCCTTCTAGCTTCATAGTACTCCAGGATATCCACCTTCCAGCTCCAGGTTGCTCCAGGAGATCCACCTTCCAGCTTCAGAGTGCTCCAGAAGACTGACCTTCCTGCTTTAGAGTACTGCAGGAGATCCACTTTCGATCTTCCATGTGATCCTGAAGATCCACCTCCCAACTTCCCAGAGCTACAGGTGATCCACATTCCAGCTTCAGAGTGCTCATGGACATCCAACTTCCAGCTTCTGGCTGCTGTGGGAGTTCCATCTTCCAGCTTCAGTGTGCTCTGAGTGACCCGACTTCCTGCTTCAGTGTGCTCCAGGAGATCCACCTTCCAGAATCAGGTGCTCCAGTAGATCCACTTTCCAGCTTCAGTGTGCTCCAGGAGATCCACCTTCCAGGTTCATAGTGCTCCACGAGATCCACCTTCCAGCTTCAGGCTGGTCCAGGATGTCCACCTTCCAGCTTCAGAGTGCTCCACGAGATCCATCTTCCAGCTTCAGAGTACTCCAGGAGATCCACATTCCAGCTTAACACTGCTCCAGGAGATTCAACTTCCAGCTTCAGGGTGCAGCCTGGAGATCCAGCTTCCAGATCCCGGGAATTCCATGAAATCTAACTTACAGCTTCAGAATGCTCCAGGTAGATCCACCTTCCAACTTCAAAGTGATCCAGGAGATCCATTTTCCAGCTTCAGAGTGCTCCTGGAGATCCATCATCCAGATTCAGGCTGCTCCAAGAGGTCCACCACCCAGCTTCAGTGTGCTGTGGAAAACCATCTTGCAGCATCTGTGTGCTCCAGTAGATTCACCTTCCAGCTTTAGTGTTCTCCAGGGTATCCGCCTTACAGCTTCAGAGTGCTCCAGCAGATCCATCTTCCAGCTTTTGAGTGCTCCAGGAGATCCACCTTCCAGCTTAATATTGCTCCAGGAGATCTAACTTCCAGGTTCGGAGTGCTCGAGGAGATCCACCATCCAGCTTCAGAGTGCTCCTGGAGATCCATCTTCCAGCTTCACGGTGCTCCAACAGATCCACCTTCCAGCTTCAGAGTGCTCCAGGAGATCCACCTTCCAGTTTTAGAGTACTGCTGGAGATCCATCTTATAGATAAAGACAGCTGCAGGCCATCCATTTACTTGTTTCAGAGTGCTCCTGGAGATCCATCTTATATATGCAGAATGCTGCAGGAGATCCATCTTCCAGTTTCAGCATTCTCCTGGAGGTCCATCTTCCAGCATCACGGTGCTCCAACAGATCCACCTTCCAGCTTCAGAGTGCTCAAGGAGATCCAACTTCCAGCTTCAGAGTGCTCCTGGAGATCCATCTTCCAGCTTCACGGTGCTCCAACAGATGCACCTTCCAGCTTCAGAGTGCTCCAACAAATCCACCTTCCAGCTTCAGAGTGCTCCAGGAGATCCAGCTTCCAGTTTTAGAGGGCTCCGGGAGATCTATCTTATAGATTCAGAGAGCTGCACGCAATCCATTTTCCTGTTTCGGAGTGCTCCTGGAGATCCATCTTATATATGCAGAATGCTGCAGGAGATCCATCTTCCAGCTTCTGAGTGCTCCTGGAGATCCATCTTCCAGCTCCAGGTTGCTCCAGGAGATCCACCTTCCAGCTTCAGAGTGCTCCAGCATATCCAACTTCCAGCTTCAGAATGCTACAAGTAGATCCACCTTCCAGCTTCAGAGTGCTCCAGGAGATCCAGCTTCCAGTTTTAGAGGGCTCCGGGAGATCTATCTTACAGATTCAGAGAGCTGCACGCAATCCATTTTCCTGTTTCGGAGTGCTCCTGGAGATCCATCTTATATATGCAGAATGCTGCAGGAGATCCATCTTCCAGCTTCAGAGCGCTCCAGGAGATCCATCTTCCAGCTCCAGGTTGCTCCAGGAGATCCACCTTCCAGCTTCAGAGTGCTCCAGCATATCCAACTTCCAGCTTCAGAATGCTACAAGTAGATCCACCTTCCAGCTTCAGAGTGCTCCAGGAGATCCTTTTTCAGGCTTCAGTCTGCTCCAGGCGGTCCACCGTCCAGCTTCAGTATGCTCCAGGATATCCAACTTCCAGCATCTGTGTGCTCCAGTAGATCCACCTTCCAGCTTTAGAGTTCTCCAGGGGATCCACTTTCCAAATTCAGAGCGCTCCAGGAGATCCACCTTCCAGCTTCAGAGTGCTCCAGGAGATACATTTGCCAGCTTCAGAGTGCTCCAGCAGATCCATCGTCCAGCTTTAGACTGCTTCAGGAAATCCACCTTCCAGCTTGCTATTGCTCCAGGAGATCTAACTTCCAGGTTCAGAGTGCTCATGTAGATCCACCATCCAGCTTCAGTGTTCTCCTGGAGATCCATCTTACAGCTTCACGGTGCTCCAACAGATGCACCTTCCAGCTTCAGAGTACTCCAACAGATCCACCTTCCAGCTTCAGAGTTCTCCAGGGGATCCACCTTCCAGTTTTAGAGGGCTCCTGGACATCAATCTTATAGATTCAGAAGCTGCAGGCAATCCATTTTCCTGTTTCGGAGTGCTCCAGCAGATCCATCTTATATATGCAGAATGCTGCAGGAGATCCATCTTCCAGCTTCAGAGCGCTCCTGGAGATCCATCTTCCAGCTTCAGAGTACTCCAACAGATCCACCTTCCAGCTTCAGAGTTCTCCAGGGGATCCACCTTCCAGTTTTAGAGGGCTCCTGGACATCAATCTTATAGATTCAGAGAGCTGCAGGCAATCCATTTTCCTGTTTCGGAGTGCTCCTGGAGATCCATCTTATATATGCAGAATGCTGCAGGAGATCCATCTTCCAGCTTCAGAGCGCTCCTGGAGATCCATCTTCCAGCTTCAGAGTGCTCCAGGAGATCAAATTTCCAGCTTCAGAGTGCTCCAGGAGATCCATCTTAGAGCTTCAGAGTGCTCCTGGAGATCAAACTTCCAGCTTCAGAGTGCTTCAGAAGATCGACATTCCAGCTTTACAGTGCTTTAGGAGATAAAACTTCCAACTTCAGGGTGCAGCCTGGAGATCCATCTTCCTACTTCAGAGTGCTCCTGGAGTTCCATCTTACAGCTTTATTGCTCCAGGAGATCCACTATCCAGCTTCCAAGGGAGCCAGGAGATCCATCTTCCAGCTTCTGAGCGTTCAAGGAGATCCAGCTTCCAGCTTCAGGATGCAGCCTGGACATCGAGAATCCAGCTACCGAGTGCTCCAGGAGATCCATCATCCAGCTTCACAGTGCTCCAGGGATCCACCTTCCAGCTTCAGAGTGCTCCAGGAGATCCATCATCCAACTTGAGGGTGCTACAGGAGATGCACCTTCCAGCTTCAGTGTGCTACGGGAGAAAGAGCTTCCAGGTTCCAAGTGCTCCAGGAAATCCAACTTCCAGCTTCAGAGTGCTCCTTGAGAACCATCTTGCAGTTTCAGGGTGCTCCTGGAGATCCATATTCCATCCTCAGAGAGCTACAGGAGATCCATCTTCCAGATTCAGGCTGCGCCTGGAGATCCATCTTATAGATGCAGAGTGCTGCAGGCAAACCATTTTCCAGTTTCGGTGTGCTCTTGGAGATCCATTTATAGATGCAGAGTGCTACAGGGGAATCCATCTTCCACCTTCAGAGTGCTCCAGGAGATCCATCTTCCAGCTTCAGTGTACTGCAGGAGATCCATTTTCCAGTTTCAGGGCGCTCCAGGAGACCCACCTTCCAGCTTCAAAGTGCTCTAGGAGAATCCATCTTCCAGCTTCAGAGTGCTTCATGAAATCCATCATCCAACTTGAGGGTGCTCCAGGAGATCAACCTTACAGCTTCAGTGTGCTACTGGAAAAACAGATTCCAGATTCCAAGTGCTCCAGGAGATCGAACGTCCAGCTTCAGAGTGCTCCAGAAGATCCACCTTCCAGCTTCAGCTTTGCTCCTGTAGATCCATCATCCAACTTCTGAGAACTCCAGGAGATCCACTTTTCATTTTCCAAGTGCTCCAGGAGATTCATCTTCCAGCTTCAGAGTGCTCCAGGAGATCCATCTGCCAACTTTGGAGTGCTCCAGGAGATCCATCTTCCAGCTTCAGAGTGCTCCTGCAGATCCAAATTCCAGCTTCAGAGTGCTCCACAAGATCCATCTTCCAGCTTCAAAGTGCTCCTGGAGATCCAACTTCCAGCTTCACCGTGCTCCAGGAGATCCATCGTCCAGCTTCAGAGTGCTCCAGAAGATCCATCTTCCAACTTGAGAGTGCTACAGGAGATCCATCTGCCAAGATTGGTGTGCTCCTGGAGATCCACCTTGCAGCTTCAGAGTGCTCCTGCAGATCAAACTTCCATATTCAGAGTACTCAAGGAGATCCACTTTCCTTTTTCCAAGTGCTCCAGGAGATTCATCTTCCAGCTTCAAAGTGCACCAGGAGATTCAACTTCCAGCTTCAGAGTTCTCCAGGAGATCCATCTTCCAACTTGAGAGTGCTCCAGGTGATTCATCTGCCAACTTTGGAGTGCTCCTGGAGATCAAACATCCATCTTCAGAGTGCTCCAGGAGATCCATCTACCAGCTTCACAGTGGTCCTGGAGATCCATCTTCCAGCTTCGGAGTGCTCCAGGACATCCATCTTCTAGCTTCAGAGTGCTACTGGAGATCAAACTTCCAGCTTCAGAGTGCTCCTGGAGATCCAACATCCAGCTCCAGAGTGCTCCAGGTTAACAATCTTCCAGCTTCAGGGTGCTCCAGGAGATCCACCTTCCAGCTTCAAAGTGCTCTAGGAGATCCAGCTTCAAGCTTCAGAGTGCTCCACGAGACCCATCTTCCAGCTTCAGAGTGCTCCAGGAGATCAATCTTCCAACTTGATAGTGCTCCAAGAGATCCATCTGCCAACATTGGAGTGCTCCAGCAGATCCACCTTCCAGCTACAGAGAGCTCCTTGAGATCCAGCTTCCAGCTTCTCAGTGCTCCAGGAGATCCACCTTCCAGCTTCAGAGGGCTCCTGGACATCAAACTTCCAGCTTCAGAGTGCTCCAGGAGATCCACCTTCCAGCTTCAGTTTGCTCCAGGAGATCAATCATCCAACTTCAGGTTGCTCCAGGAGATCAATCTGCCAGCTTTGGAGTGCTCCAGGAGAATGACCTACCAGCTTCAGTGTGCTCCTGGAGATCCAGCTTCCAGCTTCTCAGTGCTCCAGGAGATCCACCTTCCAGCTTCAGCTTGCTCCTGTAGATCCACCGTCAAGCTTCCGAGTACACCAGTAGATCGACTTTTCATTTTCCAAGTGCTCCAGGAGATTCATCTTCCAGCTTCAGAGTGCTCCATGAAATCCATCTTCCAACTTTGGAGTGCTCCAGGAGATCCACCTTCCTGCTCCAGGTTGCTCCAGGAGATCCTCCTTCCAGCTTCAGAGTGCCCCAGTAAATCCATCTTCCAGCTTCAGGCTGCTCCAGGGGATCCAACGCCCAGCTTCAGTGTGCTCCAGGAGATCCATCTTCCAGCATCTGTGTGCTCCAATAGATCCACCTTCCAGCTTTAGAGTTCTCCAGGGGATCCACTTTCCAAATTCAGAGTGCTCCAGGAGATCCACCTTCCAGCTTCAGGCAGCTCCAGGAGATCCAACTTCCAGCTTCAGGGTGCAGCCTGGAGATCCACATTCCAGCTTCTGAGTGCTACAGAAGACCCACCTTCCAGCTTCTGAGGGCTACATGAGATCCACATTCCAGCTTCAGAATCCTCCTACAGATCCATCATCCAACTTCAGTGTTCCAGGAGATCCTCCTTCTAGCTTCATAGTACTCCAGGATATCCACCTTCCAGCTCCAGGTTGCTCCAGGAGATCCACCTTCCAGCTTCAGAGTGCTCCAGAAGACTGACCTTCCTGCTTTAGAGTACTGCAGGAGATCCACTTTCGATCTTCCATGTGATCCTGAAGATCCACCTCCCAACTTCCCAGAGCTACAGGTGATCCACATTCCAGCTTCAGAGTGCTCATGGACATCCAACTTCCAGCTTCTGGCTGCTGTGGGAGTTCCATCTTCCAGCTTCAGTGTGCTCTGAGTGACCCGACTTCCTGCTTCAGTGTGCTCCAGGAGATCCACCTTCCAGAATCAGGGTGCTCCAGTAGATCCACTTTCCAGCTTCAGTGTGCTCCAGGAGATCCACCTTCCAGGTTCATAGTGCTCCACGAGATCCACCTTCCAGCTTCAGGCTGGTCCAGGATGTCCACCTTCCAGCTTCAGAGTGCTCCACGAGATCCATCTTCCAGCTTCAGAGTACTCCAGGAGATCCACATTCCAGCTTAACACTGCTCCAGGAGATTCAACTTCCAGCTTCAGGGTGCAGCCTGGAGATCCAGTTTCCAGATCCCGGGAATTCCATGAAATCTAACTTACAGCTTCAGAATGCTCCAGGTAGATCCACCTTCCAACTTCAAAGTGATCCAGGAGATCCATTTTCCAGCTTCAGAGTGCACCTGGAGATCCATCATCCAGATTCAGGCTGCTCCAAGAGGTCCACCACCCAGCTTCAGTGTGCTGTGGAAAACCATCTTGCAGCATCTGTGTGCTCCAGTAGATTCACCTTCCAGCTTTAGTGTTCTCCAGGGTATCCGCTTTACAGCTTCAGAGTGCTCCAGCAGATCCATCTTCCAGCTTTTGAGTGCTCCAGGAGATCCACCTTCCAGCTTAATATTGCTCCAGGAGATCTAACTTCCAGGTTCGGAGTGCTCGAGGAGATCCACCATCCAGCTTCAGAGTGCTCCTGGAGATCCATCTTCCAGCTTCACGGTGCTCCAACAGATCCACCTTCCAGCTTCAGAGTGCTCCAGGAGATCCACCTTCCAGTTTTAGAGTACTGCTGGAGATCCATCTTATAGATAAAGACAGCTGCAGGCCATCCATTTACTTGTTTCAGAGTGCTCCTGGAGATCCATCTTCCAGCTTCACGGTGCTCCAACAGATCCACCTTCCAGCTTCAGAGTGCTCCAGGAGATCCACCTTCCAGTTTTAGAGTACTGCTGGAGATCCATCTTATAGATAAAGACAGCTGCAGGCCATCCATTTACTTGTTTCAGAGTGCTCCTGGAGATCCATCTTATATATGCAGAATGCTGCAGGAGATCCATCTTCCAGTTTCAGCATTCTCCTGGAGGTCCATCTTCCTGCATCACGGTACTCCAACAGATCCACCTTCCAGCTTCAGAGTGCTCAAGGAGATCCAACTTCCAGCTTCAGAGTGCTCCTGGAGATCCATCTTCCAACTTCACGGTGCTCCAACAGATGCACCTTCCAGCTTCAGAGTGCTCCAACAAATCCACCTTCCAGCTTCAGAGTGCTCCAGGAGATCCAGCTTCCAGTTTTAGAGGGCTCCAGGAGATCTATCTTATAGATTCAGAGAGCTGCACGCAATCCATTTTCCTGTTTCGGAGTGCTCCTGGAGATCCATCTTATATATGCAGAATGCTGCAGGAGATCCATCTTCCAGCTTCTGAGTGCTCCTGGAGATCCATCTTCCAGCTCCAGGTTGCTCCAGGAGATCCACCTTCCAGCTTCAGAGTGCTCCAGCATATCCAACTTCCAGCTTCAGAATGCTACAAGTAGATCCACCTTCCAGCTTCAGAGTGCTCCAGGAGATCCAGCTTCCAGTTTTAGAGGGCTCCGGGAGATCTATCTTACAGATTCAGAGAGCTGCACGCAATCCATTTTCCTGTTTCGGAGTGCTCCTGGAGATCCATCTTATATATGCAGAATGCTGCAGGAGATCCATCTTCCAGCTTCAGAGCGCTCCAGGAGATCCATCTTCCAGCTCCAGGTTGCTCCAGGAGATCCACCTTCCAGCTTCAGAGTGCTCCAGCATATCCAACTTCCAGCTTCAGAATGCTACAAGTAGATCCACCTTCCAGCTTCAGAGTGCTCCAGGAGATCCTTTTTCAGGCTTCAGTCTGCTCCAGGCGGTCCACCGTCCAGCTTCAGTATGCTCTAGGATATCCAACTTCCAGCATCTGTGTGCTCCAGTAGATCCACCTTCCAGCTTTAGAGTTCTCCAGGGGATCCACTTTCCAAATTCAGAGCGCTCCAGGAGATCCACCTTCCAGCTTCAGAGTGCTCCAGGAGATACATTTGCCAGCTTCAGAGTGCTCCAGCAGATCCATCGTCCAGCTTTAGACTGCTTCAGGAAATCCACCTTCCAGCTTACTATTGCTCCAGGAGATCTAACTTCCAGGTTCAGAGTGCTCATGTAGATCCACCATCCAGCTTCAGTGTTCTCCTGGAGATCCATCTTACAGCTTCACGGTGCTCCAACAGATGCACCTTCCAGCTTCAGAGTACTCCAACAGATCCACCTTCCAGCTTCAGAGTTCTCCAGGGGATCCACCTTCCAGTTTTAGAGGGCTCCTGGACATCAATCTTATAGATTCAGAGAGCTGCAGGCAATCCATTTTCCTGTTTCGGAGTGCTCCTGGAGATCCATCTTATATATGCAGAATGCTGCAGGAGATCCATCTTCCAGCTTCAGAGCGCTCCTGGAGATCCATCTTCCAGCTTCAGAGTGCTCCAGGAGATCAAATTTCCAGCTTCAGAGTGCTCCAGGAGATCCATCTTAGAGCTTCAGAGTGCTCCTGGAGATCAAACTTCCAGCTTCAGAGTGCTTCAGAAGATCGACATTCCAGCTTTACAGTGCTTTAGGAGATAAAACTTCCAACTTCAGGGTGCAGCCTGGAGATCCATCTTCCTACTTCAGAGTGCTCCTGGAGTTCCATCTTACAGCTTTATTGCTCCAGGAGATCCACTATCCAGCTTCCAAGGGAGCCAGGAGATCCATCTTCCAGCTTCTGAGCGTTCAAGGAGATCCAGCTTCCAGCTTCAGGATGCAGCCTGGACATCGAGAATCCAGCTACCGAGTGCTCCAGGAGATCCATCATCCAGCTTCACAGTGCTCCAGGGATCCACCTTCCAGCTTCAGAGTGCTCCAGGAGATCCATCATCCAACTTGAGGGTGCTACAGGAGATGCACCTTCCAGCTTCAGTGTGCTACGGGAGAAAGAGCTTCCAGGTTCCAAGTGCTCCAGGAAATCCAACTTCCAGCTTCAGAGTGCTCCTTGAGAACCATCTTGCAGTTTCAGGGTGCTCCTGGAGATCCATATTCCATCCTCAGAGAGCTACAGGAGATCCATCTTCCAGATTCAGGCTGCGCCTGGAGATCCATCTTATAGATGCAGAGTGCTGCAGGCAAACCATTTTCCAGTTTCGGTGTGCTCTTGGAGATCCATTTATAGATGCAGAGTGCTACAGGGGAATCCATCTTCCAGCTTCAGTGTACTGCAGGAGATCCATTTTCCAGTTTCAGGGCGCTCCAGGAGACCCACCTTCCAGCTTCAAAGTGCTCTAGGAGAATCCATCTTCCAGCTTCAGAGTGCTTCAGGAAATCCATCATCCAACTTGAGGGTGCTCCAGGAGATCAACCTTACAGCTTCAGTGTGCTACTGGAAAAACAGATTCCAGATTCCAAGTGCTCCAGGAGATCGAACGTCCAGCTTCAGAGTGCTCCAGAAGATCCACCTTCCAGCTTCAGCTTTGCTCCTGTAGATCCATCATCCAACTTCTGAGAACTCCAGGAGATCCACTTTTCATTTTCCAAGTGCTCCAGGAGATTCATCTTCCAGCTTCAGAGTGCTCCAGGAGATCCATCTGCCAACTTTGGAGTGCTCCAGGAGATCCATCTTCCAGCTTCAGAGTGCTCCTGCAGATCCAAATTCCAGCTTCAGAGTGCTCCACGAGATCCATCTTCCAGCTTCAAAGTGCTCCTGGAGATCCAACTTCCAGCTTCACCGTGCTCCAGGAGATCCATCGTCCAGCTTCAGAGTGCTCCAGAAGATCC
Organism: Carcharodon carcharias; assembly: GCF_017639515.1. Classification (NCBI taxonomy): domain Eukaryota; kingdom Metazoa; phylum Chordata; class Chondrichthyes; order Lamniformes; family Lamnidae; genus Carcharodon; species Carcharodon carcharias. The sequence goes on along the minus strand of NC_054497.1, from coordinate 29,939,947 downwards.
ATCTTCCAACTTGAGAGTGCTACAGGAGATCCATCTGCCAAGATTGGTGTGCTCCTGGAGATCCACCTTGCAGCTTCAGAGTGCTCCTGCAGATCAAACTTCCATCTTCAGAGTACTCAAGGAGATCCACTTTCCTTTTTCCAAGTGCTCCAGGAGATTCATCTTCCAGCTTCAAAGTGCACCAGGAGATTCAACTTCCAGCTTCAGAGTTCTCCAGGAGATCCATCTTCCAACTTGAGAGTGCTCCAGGAGATCCATCTGCCAACTTTGGAGTGCTCCTGGAGATCAAACATCCATCTTCAGAGTGCTCCAGGAGATCCATCTAACAGCTTCACAGTGGTCCTGGAGATCCATCTTCCAGCTTCGGAGTGCTCCAGGACATCCATCTTCTAGCTTCAGAGTGCTACTGGAGATCAAACTTCCAGCTTCAGAGTGCTTCAGACGATCCAACATCCAGCTCCAGAGTGCTCCAGGTTAACAATCTTCCAGCTTCAGGGTGCTCCAGGAGATCCACCTTCCAGCTTCAAAGTGCTCTAGGAGATCCAGCTTCAAGCTTCAGAGTGCTCCACGAGACCCATCTTCCAGCTTCAGAGTGCTCCAGGAGATCAATCTTCCAACTTGATAGTGCTCCAAGAGATCCATCTGCCAACATTGGAGTGCTCCAGCAGATCCACCTTCCAGCTTCAGAGAGCTCCTTGAGATCCAGCTTCCAGCTTCTCAGTGCTCCAGGAGATCCACCTTCCAGCTTCAGAGTGCTCCTGGACATCAAACTTCCAGCTTCAGAGTGCTCCAGGAGATCCACCTTCCAGCTTCAGTTTGCTCCAGGAGATCAATCATCCAACTTCAGGTTGCTCCAGGAGATCAATCTGCCAGCTTTGGAGTGCTCCAGGAGAATGACCTACCAGCTTCAGTGTGCTCCTGGAGATCCAGCTTCCAGCTTCTCAGTGCTCCAGGAGATCAACCTTCCAGCTTCAGCTTGCTCCTGTAGATCCACCGTCAAGCTTCCGAGTACACCAGTAGATCCACTTTTCCTTTTCCAAGTGCTCCAGGAGATTCATCTTCCAGCTTCAGAGTGCTCCAGGAAATCCATCTTCCAACTTTGGAGTGCTCCAGGAGATCCACCTTCCAGCTTCATTGTGCTCCAGGAGATCCATCATCCAGCTTCAGGGTGCTCCAGGAAATCAATTAGCCAGCTTCAGAGTGCTCCAGGAGAACCAAACAGCAGCTTCAGAGTGCTCCTGGAGATCCAGCTTCCAGCTTCACAGTGCTCCAGGAGATCCAAATTCCAGCTTGAGTGGTCCTGCAAATCAAACCTCCAGCTTCAGAGTGCTCCAGGAGATCAAACTTCCATCTTCAGAGTGCTCCAGGAGATCCACCTACCCACTTCAGAGTGCTCTTGGTGATCAAACTTCCAGCTTCAGAGTGTTCCAGACGATCCACCTTCCAGCTTAAGAGTGATCCAGAAGATCCACCTTCCAACTTCAGCTTGATCCTGTAGATCCACCGACCAGCTTCCAAGTACTCAAGGAGATACACTTTTCATTTTCCAGGTGCTCCAGGAGATTCATCTTCCAGCTTCAGAGTGCTCCAGGAGATCCATCTTCCAACTTGAGACTGCTCCAGGAGATCCATCTGCCAACTTTAGAGTGCTCCCGGAGATCAAACTTCCAGCTTCAGAGTGCTCCAGAAGATCCATCTTTCAGCTTCAAAGTGCTCCTGGAAAACCATCTTCCAGCTACAGAGTGCTACAGGAAATCCATCTTCTAGCTTCAGAGTGCTCCTGGAGATCAAACTACCAGCTTCAGAGTGCTTCAGACGATCCAACTTCCAGCTTCAAAGTGTTCCTTGAGATCCATCTTCCAGCTTCAGAGTGCTCCAGGAGATCCATCTTCCAGCTTCAGAGTGCTCCAGGAGATCAAACTTCCAGCTTCAGAGAGCATCAGACGATCCAAAATCCAGCTTCAGAGTGCTCCAGGTTAACCATCTTCCAGCTTCAGTTTGCTCCAGGAGATCCACCTTCCAGCTTCAAAGTGCTCTAGGAATCCAGCTGCAAGTTTCAGCGTGCTCCACGAGACCCACCTTCCAGCTTCAGAGTGCTCCAGGAGATCCATCTTCCAGCTTCAGAGTGCTCCTGGCGATCCAACTTCCGGCTTCTCAGTGCTCCAGGAGATCCACCTTCCAGCTTCAGAGAGCTCCAGGAGATCCATCATCCAACTTGAGGGTGCTACAGGAGATGCACCTTCCAGCTTCAGTGTGCTACCAGAGAAACAGCTTCCAGATTCCAAGTGATCCAGGAGATCCAACTTCCAGCTTCAGAGTGCTCCATGAGAACCATCTTGCAGTTTCAGGGTGCTCCTGGAGATCCATATTCCATCTTCAGAGTGCTACAGGAGATCCATCTTCCAGATTCAGGCTGCGCCTGGAGATCCATCTTATTGATTCAGAGTGCTGCAGGCAAACCATTTTACAATTTCGGAGTGCTCTTGGAGATCCATCTTATAGATGCAAAATGCTACAGGAGAATCCATCTTCCACCTTCAGAGAGCTCCAGGAGATCCATCTTCCAGCTTCAGTGTACTGCAGGAGATCCATCTTCCAGTTTCAGGGTGCTCCAGGAGATCCACCTTCGAGCTTCAAAGTGCTCTAGGAGAATCCATCTTCCAGCTTCAGAGTGCTCCAGGAGATCCATCTGCCAACTTGAGGGTGCTCCAGGAGATCCATCTTCCAGCTTCAGAGTGCTCCTGCAGATCCAAATTCCAGCTTCAGAGTGCTCCACGAGATCCATCTTCCAGCTTCAAAGTGCTCAAGGAGATCCAACTTCCAGCTTCACAGTGCTCCAGGAGATCCTTCGTCCAGCTTCAGAGTGCTCCAGAAGATCCATCTTCCAACTTGAGAGTGCTCCAGGAGATCCATCTGCCAAGATTGGCATGCTCCTGGTGATCCACCTTGCAGCTTCAGAGTGCTCCTGGAGATCAAACTTCCATCTTCAGAGTAATCAAGGAGATCCACTTTTCTTTTTCCAAGTGCTCCAGGAGATTCATCTTCCAGCTTCAAAGTGCTCCAGGAGATCCACCTTCCAGCTTCAAAGTGCTCTAGGAATCCAGCTTCAAGTTTCAGAGTGCTCCACGAGACCCACCTTCCAGCTTCAGAGTGCTCCAGGAGATCCATCTTCCAGCTTCAGAGTGCTCCTGGAGATCCAACTTCCGGCTTCTCAGTGCTCCAGGAGATCCACCTTCCAGCTTCAGAGAGCTCCAGGAGATCCATCATCCAACTTGAGGGTGCTACAGGAGATGAACCTTCCAGCTTCAGTGTGCTACCAGAGAAACAGCTTCCAGATTCCAAGTGATCCAGGAGATCCAACTTCCAGCTTCAGAGTGCTCCATGAGAACCATCTTGCAGTTTCAGGGTGCTCCAGGAGATCCATCTTCCAACTTGAGAGTGCTCCAGGTGATTCATCTGCCAACTTTGGAGTGCTCCTGGAGATCAAACATCCATCTTCAGAGTGCTCCAGGAGATCCATCTACCAGCTTCACAGTGGTCCTGGAGATCCATCTTCCAGCTTCGGAGTGCTCCAGGACATCCATCTTCTAGCTTCAGAGTGCTACTGGAGATCAAACTTCCAGCTTCAGAGTGCTCCTGGAGATCCAACATCCAGCTCCAGAGTGCTCCAGGTTAACAATCTTCCAGCTTCAGGGTGCTCCAGGAGATCCACCTTCCAGCTTCAAAGTGCTCTAGGAGATCCAGCTTCAAGCTTCAGAGTGCTCCACGAGACCCATCTTCCAGCTTCAGAGTGCTCCAGGAGATCAATCTTCCAACTTGATAGTGCTCCAAGAGATCCATCTGCCAACATTGGAGTGCTCCAGCAGATCCACCTTCCAGCTACAGAGAGCTCCTTGAGATCCAGCTTCCAGCTTCTCAGTGCTCCAGGAGATCCACCTTCCAGCTTCAGAGGGCTCCTGGACATCAAACTTCCAGCTTCAGAGTGCTCCAGGAGATCCACCTTCCAGCTTCAGTTTGCTCCAGGAGATCAATCATCCAACTTCAGGTTGCTCCAGGAGATCAATCTGCCAGCTTTGGAGTGCTCCAGGAGAATGACCTACCAGCTTCAGTGTGCTCCTGGAGATCCAGCTTCCAGCTTCTCAGTGCTCCAGGAGATCCACCTTCCAGCTTCAGCTTGCTCCTGTAGATCCACCGTCAAGCTTCCGAGTACACCAGTAGATCGACTTTTCATTTTCCAAGTGCTCCAGGAGATTCATCTTCCAGCTTCAGAGTGCTCCATGAAATCCATCTTCCAACTTTGGAGTGCTCCAGGAGATCCACCTTCCTGCTCCAGGTTGCTCCAGGAGATCCTCCTTCCAGCTTCAGAGTGCCCCAGTAAATCCATCTTCCAGCTTCAGGCTGCTCCAGGGGATCCAACGCCCAGCTTCAGTGTGCTCCAGGAGATCCATCTTCCAGCATCTGTGTGCTCCAATAGATCCACCTTCCAGCTTTAGAGTTCTCCAGGGGATCCACTTTCCAAATTCAGAGTGCTCCAGGAGATCCACCTTCCAGCTTCAGGCAGCTCCAGGAGATCCAACTTCCAGCTTCAGGGTGCAGCCTGGAGATCCACATTCCAGCTTCTGAGTGCTACAGAAGACCCACCTTCCAGCTTCTGAGGGCTACATGAGATCCACATTCCAGCTTCAGAATCCTCCTACAGATCCATCATCCAACTTCAGTGTTCCAGGAGATCCTCCTTCTAGCTTCATAGTACTCCAGGATATCCACCTTCCAGCTCCAGGTTGCTCCAGGAGATCCACCTTCCAGCTTCAGAGTGCTCCAGAAGACTGACCTTCCTGCTTTAGAGTACTGCAGGAGATCCACTTTCGATCTTCCATGTGATCCTGAAGATCCACCTCCCAACTTCCCAGAGCTACAGGTGATCCACATTCCAGCTTCAGAGTGCTCATGGACATCCAACTTCCAGCTTCTGGCTGCTGTGGGAGTTCCATCTTCCAGCTTCAGTGTGCTCTGAGTGACCCGACTTCCTGCTTCAGTGTGCTCCAGGAGATCCACCTTCCAGAATCAGGGTGCTCCAGTAGATCCACTTTCCAGCTTCAGTGTGCTCCAGGAGATCCACCTTCCAGGTTCATAGTGCTCCACGAGATCCACCTTCCAGCTTCAGGCTGGTCCAGGATGTCCACCTTCCAGCTTCAGAGTGCTCCACGAGATCCATCTTCCAGCTTCAGAGTACTCCAGGAGATCCACATTCCAGCTTAACACTGCTCCAGGAGATTCAACTTCCAGCTTCAGGGTGCAGCCTGGAGATCCAGTTTCCAGATCCCGGGAATTCCATGAAATCTAACTTACAGCTTCAGAATGCTCCAGGTAGATCCACCTTCCAACTTCAAAGTGATCCAGGAGATCCATTTTCCAGCTTCAGAGTGCACCTGGAGATCCATCATCCAGATTCAGGCTGCTCCAAGAGGTCCACCACCCAGCTTCAGTGTGCTGTGGAAAACCATCTTGCAGCATCTGTGTGCTCCAGTAGATTCACCTTCCAGCTTTAGTGTTCTCCAGGGTATCCGCTTTACAGCTTCAGAGTGCTCCAGCAGATCCATCTTCCAGCTTTTGAGTGCTCCAGGAGATCCACCTTCCAGCTTAATATTGCTCCAGGAGATCTAACTTCCAGGTTCGGAGTGCTCGAGGAGATCCACCATCCAGCTTCAGAGTGCTCCTGGAGATCCATCTTCCAGCTTCATGGTGCTCCAACAGATCCACCTTCCAGCTTCAGAGTGCTCCAGGAGATCCACCTTCCAGTTTTAGAGTACTGCTGGAGATCCATCTTATAGATAAAGACAGCTGCAGGCCATCCATTTACTTGTTTCAGAGTGCTCCTGGAGATCCATCTTCCAGCTTCACGGTGCTCCAACAGATCCACCTTCCAGCTTCAGAGTGCTCCAGGAGATCCACCTTCCAGTTTTAGAGTACTGCTGGAGATCCATCTTATAGATAAAGACAGCTGCAGGCCATCCATTTACTTGTTTCAGAGTGCTCCTGGAGATCCATCTTATATATGCAGAATGCTGCAGGAGATCCATCTTCCAGTTTCAGCATTCTCCTGGAGGTCCATCTTCCTGCATCACGGTGCTCCAACAGATCCACCTTCCAGCTTCAGAGTGCTCAAGGAGATCCAACTTCCAGCTTCAGAGTGCTCCTGGAGATCCATCTTCCAACTTCACGGTGCTCCAACAGATGCACCTTCCAGCTTCAGAGTGCTCCAACAAATCCACCTTCCAGCTTCAGAGTGCTCCAGGAGATCCAGCTTCCAGTTTTAGAGGGCTCCAGGAGATCTATCTTATAGATTCAGAGAGCTGCACGCAATCCATTTTCCTGTTTCGGAGTGCTCCTGGAGATCCATCTTATATATGCAGAATGCTGCAGGAGATCCATCTTCCAGCTTCTGAGTGCTCCTGGAGATCCATCTTCCAGCTCCAGGTTGCTCCAGGAGATCCACCTTCCAGCTTCAGAGTGCTCCAGCATATCCAACTTCCAGCTTCAGAATGCTACAAGTAGATCCACCTTCCAGCTTCAGAGTGCTCCAGGAGATCCAGCTTCCAGTTTTAGAGGGCTCCGGGAGATCTATCTTACAGATTCAGAGAGCTGCACGCAATCCATTTTCCTGTTTCGGAGTGCTCCTGGAGATCCATCTTATATATGCAGAATGCTGCAGGAGATCCATCTTCCAGCTTCAGAGCGCTCCAGGAGATCCATCTTCCAGCTCCAGGTTGCTCCAGGAGATCCACCTTCCAGCTTCAGAGTGCTCCAGCATATCCAACTTCCAGCTTCAGAATGCTACAAGTAGATCCACCTTCCAGCTTCAGAGTGCTCCAGGAGATCCTTTTTCAGGCTTCAGTCTGCTCCAGGCGGTCCACCGTCCAGCTTCAGTATGCTCTAGGATATCCAACTTCCAGCATCTGTGTGCTCCAGTAGATCCACCTTCCAGCTTTAGAGTTCTCCAGGGGATCCACTTTCCAAATTCAGAGCGCTCCAGGAGATCCACCTTCCAGCTTCAGAGTGCTCCAGGAGATACATTTGCCAGCTTCAGAGTGCTCCAGCAGATCCATCGTCCAGCTTTAGACTGCTTCAGGAAATCCACCTTCCAGCTTACTATTGCTCCAGGAGATCTAACTTCCAGGTTCAGAGTGCTCATGTAGATCCACCATCCAGCTTCAGTGTTCTCCTGGAGATCCATCTTACAGCTTCACGGTGCTCCAACAGATGCACCTTCCAGCTTCAGAGTACTCCAACAGATCCACCTTCCAGCTTCAGAGTTCTCCAGGGGATCCACCTTCCAGTTTTAGAGGGCTCCTGGACATCAATCTTATAGATTCAGAGAGCTGCAGGCAATCCATTTTCCTGTTTCGGAGTGCTCCTGGAGATCCATCTTATATATGCAGAATGCTGCAGGAGATCCATCTTCCAGCTTCAGAGCGCTCCTGGAGATCCATCTTCCAGCTTCAGAGTGCTCCAGGAGATCAAATTTCCAGCTTCAGAGTGCTCCAGGAGATCCATCTTAGAGCTTCAGAGTGCTCCTGGAGATCAAACTTCCAGCTTCAGAGTGCTTCAGAAGATCGACATTCCAGCTTTACAGTGCTTTAGGAGATAAAACTTCCAACTTCAGGGTGCAGCCTGGAGATCCATCTTCCTACTTCAGAGTGCTCCTGGAGTTCCATCTTACAGCTTTATTGCTCCAGGAGATCCACTATCCAGCTTCCAAGGGAGCCAGGAGATCCATCTTCCAGCTTCTGAGCGTTCAAGGAGATCCAGCTTCCAGCTTCAGGATGCAGCCTGGACATCGAGAATCCAGCTACCGAGTGCTCCAGGAGATCCATCATCCAGCTTCACAGTGCTCCAGGGATCCACCTTCCAGCTTCAGAGTGCTCCAGGAGATCCATCATCCAACTTGAGGGTGCTACAGGAGATGCACCTTCCAGCTTCAGTGTGCTACGGGAGAAAGAGCTTCCAGGTTCCAAGTGCTCCAGGAAATCCAACTTCCAGCTTCAGAGTGCTCCTTGAGAACCATCTTGCAGTTTCAGGGTGCTCCTGGAGATCCATATTCCATCCTCAGAGAGCTACAGGAGATCCATCTTCCAGATTCAGGCTGCGCCTGGAGATCCATCTTATAGATGCAGAGTGCTGCAGGCAAACCATTTTCCAGTTTCGGTGTGCTCTTGGAGATCCATTTATAGATGCAGAGTGCTACAGGGGAATCCATCTTCCAGCTTCAGTGTACTGCAGGAGATCCATTTTCCAGTTTCAGGGCGCTCCAGGAGACCCACCTTCCAGCTTCAAAGTGCTCTAGGAGAATCCATCTTCCAGCTTCAGAGTGCTTCAGGAAATCCATCATCCAACTTGAGGGTGCTCCAGGAGATCAACCTTACAGCTTCAGTGTGCTACTGGAAAAACAGATTCCAGATTCCAAGTGCTCCAGGAGATCGAACGTCCAGCTTCAGAGTGCTCCAGAAGATCCACCTTCCAGCTTCAGCTTTGCTCCTGTAGATCCATCATCCAACTTCTGAGAACTCCAGGAGATCCACTTTTCATTTTCCAAGTGCTCCAGGAGATTCATCTTCCAGCTTCAGAGTGCTCCAGGAGATCCATCTGCCAACTTTGGAGTGCTCCAGGAGATCCATCTTCCAGCTTCAGAGTGCTCCTGCAGATCCAAATTCCAGCTTCAGAGTGCTCCACGAGATCCATCTTCCAGCTTCAAAGTGCTCCTGGAGATCCAACTTCCAGCTTCACCGTGCTCCAGGAGATCCATCGTCCAGCTTCAGAGTGCTCCAGAAGATCCATCTTCCAACTTGAGAGTGCTACAGGAGATCCATCTGCCAAGATTGGTGTGCTCCTGGAGATCCACCTTGCAGCTTCAGAGTGCTCCTGCAGATCAAACTTCCATCTTCAGAGTACTCAAGGAGATCCACTTTCCTTTTTCCAAGTGCTCCAGGAGATTCATCTTCCAGCTTCAAAGTGCACCAGGAGATTCAACTTCCAGCTTCAGAGTTCTCCAGGAGATCCATCTTCCAACTTGAGAGTGCTCCAGGAGATCCATCTGCCAACTTTGGAGTGCTCCTGGAGATCAAACATCCATCTTCAGAGTGCTCCAGGAGATCCATCTAACAGCTTCACAGTGGTCCTGGAGATCCATCTTCCAGCTTCGGAGTGCTCCAGGACATCCATCTTCTAGCTTCAGAGTGCTACTGGAGATCAAACTTCCAGCTTCAGAGTGCTTCAGACGATCCAACATCCAGCTCCAGAGTGCTCCAGGTTAACAATCTTCCAGCTTCAGGGTGCTCCAGGAGATCCACCTTCCAGCTTCAAAGTGCTCTAGGAGATCCAGCTTCAAGCTTCAGAGTGCTCCACGAGACCCATCTTCCAGCTTCAGAGTGCTCCAGGAGATCAATCTTCCAACTTGATAGTGCTCCAAGAGATCCATCTGCCAACATTGGAGTGCTCCAGCAGATCCACCTTCCAGCTTCAGAGAGCTCCTTGAGATCCAGCTTCCAGCTTCTCAGTGCTCCAGGAGATCCACCTTCCAGCTTCAGAGTGCTCCTGGACATCAAACTTCCAGCTTCAGAGTGCTCCAGGAGATCCACCTTCCAGCTTCAGTTTGCTCCAGGAGATCAATCATCCAACTTCAGGTTGCTCCAGGAGATCAATCTGCCAGCTTTGGAGTGCTCCAGGAGAATGACCTACCAGCTTCAGTGTGCTCCTGGAGATCCAGCTTCCAGCTTCTCAGTGCTCCAGGAGATCAACCTTCCAGCTTCAGCTTGCTCCTGTAGATCCACCGTCAAGCTTCCGAGTACACCAGTAGATCCACTTTTCATTTTCCAAGTGCTCCAGGAGATTCATCTTCCAGCTTCAGAGTGCTCCAGGAAATCCATCTTCCAACTTTGGAGTGCTCCAGGAGATCCACCTTCCAGCTTCATTGTGCTCCAGGAGATCCATCATCCAGCTTCAGGGTGCTCCAGGAAATCAATTAGCCAGCTTCAGAGTGCTCCAGGAGAACCAAACAGCAGCTTCAGAGTGCTCCTGGAGATCCAGCTTCCAGCTTCACAGTGCTCCAGGAGATCCAAATTCCAGCTTGAGTGGTCCTGCAAATCAAACCTCCAGCTTCAGAGTGCTCCAGGAGATCAAACTTCCATCTTCAGAGTGCTCCAGGAGATCCACCTACCCACTTCAGAGTGCTCTTGGTGATCAAACTTCCAGCTTCAGAGTGTTCCAGACGATCCACCTTCCAGCTTAAGAGTGCTCCAGAAGATCCACCTTCCAACTTCAGCTTGATCCTGTAGATCCACCGACCAGCTTCCAAGTACTCAAGGAGATACACTTTTCATTTTCCAGGTGCTCCAGGAGATTCATCTTCCAGCTTCAGAGTGCTCCAGGAGATCCATCTTCCAACTTGAGACTGCTCCAGGAGATCCATCTGCCAACTTTAGAGTGCTCCCGGAGATCAAACTTCCAGCTTCAGAGTGCTCCAGAAGATCCATCTTTCAGCTTCAAAGTGCTCCTGGAAAACGATCTTCCAGCTACAGAGTGCTACAGGAAATCCATCTTCTAGCTTCAGAGTGCTCCTGGAGATCAAACTACCAGCTTCAGAGTGCTTCAGACGATCCAACTTCCAGCTTCAAAGTGTTCCTTGAGATCCATCTTCCAGCTTCAGAGTGCTCCAGGAGATCCATCTTCCAGCTTCAGAGTGCTCCAGGAGATCAAACTTCCAGCTTCAGAGAGCATCAGACGATCCAAAATCCAGCTTCAGAGTGCTCCAGGTTAACCATCTTCCAGCTTCAGTTTGCTCCAGGAGATCCACCTTCCAGCTTCAAAGTGCTCTAGGAATCCAGCTGCAAGTTTCAGCGTGCTCCACGAGACCCACCTTCCAGCTTCAGAGTGCTCCAGGAGATCCATCTTCCAGCTTCAGAGTGCTCCTGGCGATCCAACTTCCGGCTTCTCAGTGCTCCAGGAGATCCACCTTCCAGCTTCAGAGAGCTCCAGGAGATCCATCATCCAACTTGAGGGTGCTACAGGAGATGCACCTTCCAGCTTCAGTGTGCTACCAGAGAAACAGCTTCCAGATTCCAAGTGATCCAGGAGATCCAACTTCCAGCTTCAGAGTGCTCCATGAGAACCATCTTGCAGTTTCAGGGTGCTCCTGGAGATCCATATTCCATCTTCAGAGTGCTACAGGAGATCCATCTTCCAGATTCAGGCTGCGCCTGGAGATCCATCTTATTGATTCAGAGTGCTGCAGGCAAACCATTTTACAATTTCGGAGTGCTCTTGGAGATCCATCTTATAGATGCAAAATGCTACAGGAGAATCCATCTTCCACCTTCAGAGAGCTCCAGGAGATCCATCTTCCAGCTTCAGTGTACTGCAGGAGATCCATCTTCCAGTTTCAGGGTGCTCCAGGAGATCCACCTTCGAGCTTCAAAGTGCTCTAGGAGAATCCATCTTCCAGCTTCAGAGTGCTCCAGGAGATCCATCTGCCAACTTGAGGGTGCTCCAGGAGATCCATCTTCCAGCTTCAGAGTGCTCCTGCAGATCCAAATTCCAGCTTCAGAGTGCTCCACGAGATCCATCTTCCAGCTTCAAAGTGCTCAAGGAGATCCAACTTCCAGCTTCACAGTGCTCCAGGAGATCCTTCGTCCAGCTTCAGAGTGCTCCAGAAGATCCATCTTCCAACTTGAGAGTGCTCCAGGAGATCCATCTGCCAAGATTGGCATGCTCCTGGTGATCCACCTTGCAGCTTCAGAGTGCTCCTGGAGATCAAACTTCCATCTTCAGAGTAATCAAGGAGATCCACTTTTCTTTTTCCAAGTGCTCCAGGAGATTCATCTTCCAGCTTCAAAGTGCTCCAGGAGATCCACCTTCCAGCTTCAAAGTGCTCTAGGAATCCAGCTTCAAGTTTCAGAGTGCTCCACGAGACCCACCTTCCAGCTTCAGAGTGCTCCAGGAGATCCATCTTCCAGCTTCAGAGTGCTCCTGGAGATCCAACTTCCGGCTTCTCAGTGCTCCAGGAGATCCACCTTCCAGCTTCAGAGAGCTCCAGGAGATCCATCATCCAACTTGAGGGTGCTACAGGAGATGAACCTTCCAGCTTCAGTGTGCTACCAGAGAAACAGCTTCCAGATTCCAAGTGATCCAGGAGATCCAACTTCCAGCTTCAGAGTGCTCCATGAGAACCATCTTGCAGTTTCAGGGTGCTCCTGGAGATCCATATTCCATCTTCAGAGTGCTACAGGAGATCCATCTTCCAGATTCAGGCTGCGCCTGGAGATCCATCTTATTGATTCAGAGTGCTGCAGGCAAACCATTTTACAATTTCGGAGTGCTCTTGGAGATCCATCTTATAGATGCAAAATGCTACAGGAGAATCCATCTTCCACCTTCAGAGAGCTCCAGGAGATCCATCTTCCAGCTTCAGTGTACTGCAGGAGATCCATCTTCCAGTTTCAGGGTGCTCCAGGAGATCCACCTTCCAGCTTCAAAGTGCTCTAGGAGAATCCATCTTCCAGCTTCAGAGTGCTCGAGGAGATCCATCTGCCAACTTGAGGGTGCTCCAGGAGATCCATCTTCCAGCTTCAGAGTGCTCCTGCAGATCCAAATTCCAGCTTCAGAGTGCTCCACGAGATCCATCTTCCAGCTTCAAAGTGCTCAAGGAGATCCAACTTCCAGCTTCACAGTGCTCCAGGAGATCCTTCGTCCAGCTTCAGAGTGCTCCAGAAGATCCATCTTCCAACTTGAGAGTGCTCCAGGAGATCCATCTGCCAAGATTGGCATGCTCCTGGTGATCCACCTTGCAGCTTCAGAGTGCTCCTGGAGATCAAACTTCCATCTTCAGAGTAATCAAGGAGATCCACTTTTCTTTTTCCAAGTGCTCCAGGAGATTCATCTTCCAGCTTCAAAGTGCTCCAGGAGATCCACCTTCCAGCTTCAGAGTGCTCCTGGACATCAAACTTCCAACATCAGAGTGCTCCAGGAGATCAATCATCCAACTTCAGGTTGCTCCAGGAGATCAATCTGCCAGCTTCGGAGTGCTCCAGGAGAATGACCTACCAGCTTCAGTGTGCTCCTGGAGATCCAGCTTCCAGCTTCTCAGTGCTCCAGGAGATCCACCTTCCAGCTTCAGCTTGCTCCTGTAGATCCACCGTCAAGCTTCCGAGTACACCAGTAGATCCACTTTTCATTTTCCAAGTGCTCCAGGAGATTCATCTTCCAGCTTCAGAGTGCTCCAGGAAATCCATCTTCCAACTTTGGAGAGCACCAGGAGATCCACCTTCCAGCTTCATTGTGCTCCAGGAGATCCATCATCCAACTTCAGGGTGCTCCAGGAGATCAAATAGCCAGCTTCAGAGTGCTCCAGGAGAACCAAACAGCAGCTTCAGAGTGCTCCTGGAGATCCAGCTTCCAGCTTCACAGTGCTCCAGGAGATCCAAATTCCAGCTTGAGTGGTCCTGCAAATCAAACCTCCAGCTTCAGAGTGCTCCAGGAGATCAAACTTCCATCTTCAGAGTGCTCCAGGAGATCCACCTACCCACTTCAGAGTGCTCCTGGTGATCAAACTTCCAGCTTAAGAGTGCTCCAGAAGATCCACCTTCCAACTTCAGCTTGCTCCTGTAGATCCACCGACCAGCTTCCAAGTACTCAAGGAGATACACTTTTCATTTTCCAGGTGCTCCAGGAGATTCATCTTCCAGCTTCAGAGTGCTCCAGTAGATCCACCTTCCAGCTTCAGAGTGCTCCAGGAGATCCATCTTCCAACTTGAGACTGCTCCAGGAGATCCATCTGCCAACTTTGGAGTGCTCCCAGAGATCAAACTTCCAGTTTCAGAGTGCTCCAGAAGATCCATCTTTCAGCTTCAAAGTGCTCCTGGAAAACCATCTTCCAGCTACAGAGTGCTCCAGGAAATCCATCTTCCAGCTTCAGAGTGCTCCTGGAGATCAAACTTCCAGCTTCAGAGTGCTTCAGACGATCCAACTTCCAGCTTCAAAGTGTTCCTTGAGATCCATCTTCCAGCTTCAGAGTGCTCCAGCAGATCCATCTTCCAGCTTCGGAGAGCTCCAGGAGATCAAACTTCCAGCTTCAGAGTGCTTCAGACGATCCAACATCCAGCTTCAGAGTGCTCCAGGTTAACCATCTTCCAGCTTCAGTTTGCTCCAGGAGATCCACCTTCCAGCTTCAAAGTGCTCTAGGAATCCAGCTTCAAGTTTCAGAGTGCTCCACGAGACCCACCTTCCAGCTTCAGAGTGCTCCAGGAGATCCATCTTCCAGCTTCAGAGTGCTCCTGGAGATCCAACTTCCGGCTTCTCAGTGCTCCAGGAGATCCACCTTCCAGCTTCAGAGAGCTCCAGGAGATCCATCATCCAACTTGAGGGTGCTACAGGAGATGCACCTTCCAGCTTCAGTGTGCTACCAGAGAAACAGCTTCCAGATTCCAAGTGATCCAGGAGATCCAACTTCCAGCTTCAGAGTGCTCCATGAGAACCATCTTGCAGTTTCAGGGTGCTCCTGGAGATCCATATTCCATCTTCAGAGTGCTACAGGAGATCCATCTTCCAGATTCAGGCTGCGCCTGGAGATCCATCTTATTGATTCAGAGTGCTGCAGGCAAACCATTTTACAATTTCGGAGTGCTCTTGGAGATCCATCTTATAGATGCAAAATGCTACAGGAGAATCCATCTTCCACCTTCAGAGAGCTCCAGGAGATCCATCTTCCAGCTTCAGTGTACTGCAGGAGATCCTTTTTCCACTTTCAGGGTGCTCCAGGAGATCCACCTTCCAGCTTCAAAGCGCTCTAGGAGAATCCATCTTCCAGCTTCAGAGGGCTCCAGGAGATCCATCTGCCAACTTTAGAGTGCTCCAGGAGATCCATCTTCCAGCTTCAGAGTGCTCCTGCAGATCCAAATTCCAGCTTCAGAGTGCTCCACGAGATCCATCTTCCAGCTTCAAAGTGCTCCTGGAGATCCAACTTCCAGCTTCACAGTGCTCCAGGAGATCCTTCGTCCAGCTTCAGAGTGCTCCAGAAGATCCATCTTCCAACTTGAGAGTGCTCCAGGAGATCCATATGCCAAGATTGGCGTGCTCCTGGAGATCCACCTTGCAGCTTCAGAGTGCTCCTGGAGATCAAACTTCTATCTTCAGAGTACTCAAGGATATCCACTTTCCTTTTTCCAAGTGCTCCAGGAGATTCATCTTCCAGCTTCAAAGTGCACCAGGAGATTCAACTTCCAGCTTCAGAGTGCTCCAGGAGATCCATCTTCCAACTTGAGAGTGCTCCAGGAGATCCATCTGCCAACTTTGGAGTGCTCCCGGAGATCAAACTTCCAGCTTCAGAGTGCTCCAGAAGATCCATCTTTCAGCTTCAAAGTGCTCCTGGAAAACCATCTTCCAGCTACAGAGTGCTCCAGGAAATCCATCTTCCAGCTTCAGAGTGCTCCTGGAGATCAAACTTCCAGCATCAGAGTGCTTCAGACGATCCAACTTCCAGCTTCAAAGTGTTCCTTGAGATCCATCTTCCAGCTTCAGAGTGCTCCAGGAGATCCATCTTCCAGCTTCGGAGAGCTCCAGGAGATCAAACTTCCAGCTTCAGAGTGCTTCAGACGATCCAAAATCCAGCTTCAGAGTGCTCCAGGTTAACCATCTTCCAGCTTCAGTTTGCTCCAGGAGATCCACCTTCCAGCTTCAAAGTGCTCTAGGAATCCAGCTTCAAGTTTCCGAGTGCTCCACGAGACCCACCTTCCAGCTTCAGAGTGCTCCAGGAGATCCATCTTCCAGCTTCAGAGTGCTCCTGGCGATCCAACTTCCGGCTTCTCAGTGCTCCAGGAGATCCACCTTCCAGCTTCAGAGAGCTCCAGGAGATCCATCATCCAACTTGAGGGTGCTACAGGAGATGCACCTTCCAGCTTCAGTGTGCTACCAGAGAAACAGCTTCCAGATTCCAAGTGATCCAGGAGATCCAACTTCCAGCTTCAGAGTGCTCCATGAGAACCATCTTGCAGTTTCAGGGTGCTCCTGGAGATCCATATTCCATCTTCAGAGTGCTACAGGAGATCCATCTTCCAGATTCAGGCTGCGCCTGGAGATCCATCTTATTGATTCAGAGTGCTGCAGGCAAACCATTTTACAATTTCGGAGTGCTCTTGGAGATCCATCTTATAGATGCAAAATGCTACAGGAGAATCCATCTTCCACCTTCAGAGAGCTCCAGGAGATCCATCTTTCAGCTTCAGTGTACTGCAGGAGATCCTTTTTCCAGTTTCAGGGTGCTCCAGGAGATCCACCTTCCAGCTTCAAAGCGCTCTAGGAGAATCCATCTTCCAGCTTCAGAGGGCTCCAGGAGATCCATCTGCCAACTTTAGAGTGCTCCAGGAGATCCATCTTCCAGCTTCAGAGTGCTCCTGCAGATCCAAATTCCAGCTTCAGAGTGCTCCACGAGATCCATCTTCCAGCTTCAAAGTGCTCCTGGAGTTCCAACTTCCAGCTTCACAGTGCTCCAGGAGATCCTTCGTCCAGCTTCAGAGTGCTCCAGAAGATCCATCTTCCAACTTGAGAGTGCTCCAGGAGATCCATCTGCCAAGATTGGCGTGCTCCTGGAGATCCACCTTGCAGCTTCAGAGTGCTCCTGGAGATCAAACTTCCATCTTCAGGGTACTCAAGGATATCCACTTTCCTTTTTCCAAGTGCTCCAGGAGATTCATCTTCCAGCTTCAAATTGCACCAGGAGATTCAACTTCCAGCTTCAGAGTGCTCCAGGAGATCCATCTTCCAACTTGAGACTGCTCCAGGAGATCCATCTGCCAACTTTGGAGTGCTCCTGGAGATCAAACTTCCATCTTCAGAGTGCTCCAGGAGATCCATCTCCCAGCTTCAAAGTTCTCCTGGAGATCCATCTTCCAGCTTCAGAGTGCTCCAGGACATCCATCTTCTAGCTTCAGAGTGCTACTGGAGATCAAACTTCCAGCTTCAGAGTGCTTCAGACGATCCAACATCCAGCTCCAGAGTGCTCCAGGTTAACAATCTTCCAGCTTCAGGGTGCTCCAGGAGATCCACCTTCCAGCTTCAAAGTGCTCTAGGAGATCCAGCTTCAAGCTTCAGAGTGCTCCACGAGACCCATCTTCCAGCTTCAGAGTGCTCCAGGTGGTCCGTCTTCCAACTTGATAGTGCTCCAAGAGATCCATCTGCCAACATTGGAGTGCTCCAGCAGATCCACCTTCCAGCTTCAGAGAGCTTCTGGAGATCCAGCTTCCAGCTTCTCAGTGCTCCAGGAGATCCACCTTCCAGCTTCAGAGTGCTCCAGGAGATCCACCTTCTAGCTTCAGTTTGCTCCAGGAGATCAATCATCCAACTACAGGTTGCTCCAGGAGATCAATCATCCAACTTCAGGTTGCTCCAGGAGATCAATCTGCCAGCTTCGGAGTGCTCCAGGAGAATGACCCACCAGCTTCAGTGTGCTCCTGGAGATCCAGCTTCCAGCTTCTCAGTGCTCCAGTGGATCCACCTTCCAGCTTCAGCTTGCTCCTGTAGATCCACCGTCAAGCTTCCGAGTACACCAGTAGATCCACTTTTCCTTTTCCAAGTGCTCCAGGAGATTCATCTTCCAGCTTCAGAGTGCTCCAGGAAATCCATCTTCCAACTTTGGAGTGCACCAGGAGATCCACCTTCCAGCTTCATTGTGCTCCAGGAGATCCATCATCCAACTTCAGGGTGCTCCAGGAGATCAATTAGCCAGCTTCAGAGTGCTCCAGGAGAACCAAACAGCAGCTTCAGAGTGCTCCTGGAGATCCAGCTTCCAGCTTCACAGTGCTCCAGGAGATCCAAATTCCAGCTTCAGAGTGGTCCTGCAAATCAAACCTACAGCTTCAGAGTGCTCCAGGAGATCAAACAACCATCTTCAGAGTGCTCCAGGAGATCCACCTTCCTGCTTCAGAGTGCTCTTGGTGATCAAACTTCCAGCTTCAGAGTGCTCCAGTAGATCCACCTTCCAGCTTCAGAGCGCTCCAGGAGATCCATCTTCCAACTTGAGACTGCTCCAGGAGATCCATCTGCCAACTTTGGAGTGCTCCCGGTGATCAAACTTCCAGCTTCAGAGTGCTCCAGAAGATCCATCTTTCAGCTTCAAAGTGCTCCTGGAAAACCATCTTCCAGCTACAGAGTGCTCCAGGAAATCCATCTTCCAGCTTCAGCGTGCTCCTGGAGATCAAACTTCCAGCTTCAGAGTGCTTCAGACGATCCAACTTCCAGCTTCAAAGTGTTCCTTGAGATCCATCTTCCAGCTTCAGACTACTCCAGGTGATCCATCTTCCAGCTTCGGAGAGCTCCAGGAGATCAAACTTCCAGCTTCAGAGTGCTTCAGACGATCCAAAATCCAGCTTCAGAGTGCTCCAGGTTAACCGTCTTCCAGCTTCAGTTTGCTCCAGGAGATCCACCTTCCAGCTTCAAAGTGCTCTAGGAATCCAGCTTCAAGTTTCAGAGTGCTCCACGAGACCCACCTTCCAGCTTCAGAGTGCTCCAGGAGATCCAGCTTCCAGCTTCAGAGTGCTCCTGGCGATCCAACTTCCGGCTTCTCAGTGCTCCAGGAGATCCACCTTCCAGCTTCAGAGAGCTCCAGGAGATCCATCATCCAACTTGAGGGTGCTACAGGAGATGCACCTTCCAGCTTCAGTGTGCTACCAGAGAAACAGCTTCCAGATTCCAAGTGATCCAGGAGATCCAACTTCCAGCTTCAGAGTGCTCCATGAGAACCATCTTGCAGTTTCAGGGTGCTCCTGGAGATCCATATTCCATCTTCAGAGTGCTACAGGAGATCCATCTTCCAGATTCAGGCTGCGCCTGGAGATCCATCTTATTGATTCAGAGTGCTGCAGGCAAACCATTTTACAATTTCGGAGTGCTCTTGGAGATCCATCTTATAGATGCAAAATGCTACAGGAGAATCCATCTTCCACCTTCAGAGAGCTCCAGGAGATCCATCTTCCAGCTTCAGTGTACTGCAGGAGATCCTTTTTCCAGTTTCAGGGTGCTCCAGGAGATCCACCTTCCAGCTTCAAAGCGCTCTAGGAGAATCCATCTTCCAGCTTCAGAGTGCTCCAGGAGATCCATCTTCCAGCTTCAGAGTGCTCCTGCAGATCCAAATTCCAGCTTCAGAGTGCTCCAGGAGATCCATCTTCCAACTTGAGAGTGCTCCAGGAGATCCATCTGCCAACTTTGGAGTGCTCCTGGAGATCAAACATCCATCTTCAGAGTGCTCCAGGTGATGCATCTTCCAGCTTCAAAGTTCTCCTGGAGATCCATCTTCCAGCTTCAGAGTGCTCCAGGACATCCATCTTCTAGCTTCAGAGTGCTACTGGAGATCAAACTTCCAGCTTCAGAGTGCTTCAGACGATCCAACATCCAGCTCCAGAGTGCTCCAGGTTAACAATCTTCCAGCTTCAGGGTGCTCCAGGAGATCCACCTTCCGACTTCAAAGTGCTCTAGGTGATCCAGCTTCAAGCTTCAGAGTGCTCCACGACACCCATCTTCCAGCTTCAGAGTGCTCCAGGAGATCCATCTTCCAACTTGATAGTGCTCCAAGAGATCCATCTGCCAACATTGGAGTGCTCCAGCAGATCCACCTTCCAGCTTCAGAGAGCTCCTGGAGATCCAGCTTCCAGCTTCTCAGTGCTCCAGGAGATCCACCTTCCAGCTTCAGAGTGCTCCAGGAGATCAATCATCCAACTTCAGGTTGCTCCAGGAGATCAATCATCCAACTTCAGGTTGCTCCAGGAGATCAATCTGCCAGCTTCGGAGTGCTCCAGGAGAATGACCTACCAGCTTCAGTGTGCTCCTGGAGATCCAGCTTCCAGCTTCTCAGTGCTCCAGTGGATCCACCTTCCAGCTTCAGCTTGCTCCTGTAGATCCACCGTCAAGCTTCCGAGTACACCAGTAGATCCACTTTTCCTTTTCCAAGTGCTCCAGGAGATTCATCTTCCAGCTTCAGAGTGCTCCAGGAAATCCATCTTCCAACTTTGGAGTGCACCAGGAGATCCACCTTCCAGCTTCATTGTGCTCCAGGAGATCCATCATCCAACTTCAGGGTGCTCCAGGAAATCAATTAGCCAGCTTCAGAGTGCTCCAGGAGAACCAAACAGCAGCTTCAGAGTGCTCCTGGAGATCCAGCTTCCAGCTTCACAGTGCTCCAGGAGATCCAAATTCCAGCTTGAGTGGTCCTGCAAATCAAACCTCCAGCTTCAGAGTGCTCCAGGAGATCAAACTTCCATCTTCAGAGTGCTCCAGGAGGTCCACCTTCCTGCTTCAGAGTGCTCTTGGGGATCAAACTTTCAGCTTCAGAGTGCTCCAGACGATCCACCTTCCAGCTTAAGAGTGCTCCAGAAGATCCACCTTCCAACTTCAGCTTGCTCCTGTAGATCCACCGACCAGCTTCCAAGTACTCAAGGAGATACACTTTTCATTTTCCAGGTGCTCCAGGAGATTCATCTTCCAGCTTCAGAGTGCTCCAGTAGATCCACCTTCCAGCTTCAGAGTGCTCCAGGAGATCCATCTTCCAACTTGGGACTGCTCCAGGAGATCCATCTGCCAACTTTGGAGTGCTCCTGGAGATCAAACTTCCAGCATCAGAGTGCTTCAGACGATCCAACTTCCAGCTTCAAAGTGTTCCTTGAGATCCATCTTCCAGCTTCAGAGTGCTCCAGAAGATCCATCTTCCAGCTTCAGAGTGCTCCAGGAGATCAAACTTCCAGCTTCAGTGTGCTTCAGACGATCCAAAATCCAGCTTCAGAGTGCTCCAGGTTAACCATCTTCCAGCTTCAGTTTGCTCCAGGAGATCCACCTTCCAGCTTCAAAGTGCTCTAGGAATCCAGCTTCAAGCTTCAGAGTGCTCAACGAGACCCACCTTCCAGCTTCAGAGTGCTCCAGGAGATCCATCTTCCAGCTTCAGAGTGCTCCTGGCGATCCAACTTCCAGCTTCTCAGTGCTCCAGGAGATCCACCTTCCAGCTTCAGAGAGCTCCAGAAGATCCATCATCTAACTTGGTGGTGTTACAGGAGATGCACCTTCCAGCTTCAGTGTGCTACCAGAGAAACAGCTTCCTGATTCAAGTGATCCAGGAGATCCAACTTCCAGCTTCAGAGTGCTCAATGAGAACCATCTTGCAGTTTCAGGGTGCTTCTGGTGATCCATATTCCATCTTCAGAGTGCTACAGGAGATCCATCTTCCAGATTCAGGCTGCGCCTGGAGATCCATCTTATTGATTCAGAGTGCTGCAGGCAAACCATTTTACAATTTCGGAGTGCTCTTGGAGATCCATCTTATAGATGCAAAATGCTACAGGAGAATCCATCTTCCACCTTCAGAGAGCTCCAGGAGATCCATCTTCCAGCTTCAGTGTACTGCAGGAGATCCATCTTCCAGTTTCAGGGTGCTCCAGGAGATCCACCTTCCAGCTTCAAAGTGCTCTAGGAGAATCCATCTTCCAGCTTCAGAGTGCTCCAGGAGATCCGTCTTCCAACTTGATAGTGCTCCAGGAGATCCATCTGCCAACATTGGAGTGCTCCAGCAGATCGAGCTTCCAGCTTCAGAGAGCTCCTGGAGATCCAGCTTCCAGCTTCCAGCTTCTCAGTGCTCAAGGAGATCCACCTTCCAGCTTCAGAGTGCTCCAGGAGATCAATCATCCAACTTCAGGTTGCTCCAGGAGATGAATCATCCAACTTCAGGTTGCTCCAGGAGATCAATCTGCCAGCTTCGGAGTGCTCCAGGAGAATGACCTACCAGCTTCAGTGTGCTCCTGGAGATCCAGCTTCCAGCTTCTCAGTGCTCCAGTGGATCCACCTTCCAGCTTCAGCTTGCTCCTGTAGATCCACCGTCAAGCTTCCGAGTACACCAGTAGATCCACTTTTCCTTTTCCAAGTGCTCCAGGAGATTCATCTTCCAGCTTCAGAGTGCTCCAGGAAATCCATCTTCCAACTTTGGAGTGCACCAGGAGATCCACCTTCCAGCTTCATTGTGCTCCAGGAGATCCATCATCCAACTTCAGGGTGCTCCAGGAAATCAATTAGCCAGCTTCAGAGTGCTCCAGGAGAACCAAACAGCAGCTTCAGAGTGCTCCTGGAGATCCAGCTTCCAGCTTCACAGTGCTCCAGGAGATCCAAATTCCAGCTTCAGTGTGGTCCTGCAAATCAAACCTCCAGCTTCAGAGTGCTCCAGGAGATCAAACTTCCATCTTCAGAGTGCTCCAGGAGATCCACCTTCCTGCTTCAGAGTACTCTTGGTGATCAAACTTTCAGCTTCAGAGTGCTCCAGACGATCCACCTTCCAGCTTAAGAGTGCTCCAGAAGATCCACCTTCCAACTTCAGCTTGCTCCTGTAGTTCCACCGACCAGCTTCCAAGTACTCAAGGAGATACACTTTTCATTTTCCAGGTGCTCCAGGAGATTCATCTTCCAGCTTCAGAGTGCTCCAGTAGATCCACCTTCCAGCTTCAGAGTGCTCCAGGAGATCCATCTTGCAACTTGAGACTGCTCCAGGAGATCCATCTGCCAACTTTGGAGTGCTCCCAGAGATCAAACTTCCAGCTTCAGAGTGCTCCAGAAGATCCATCTTTCAGCTTCAAAGTGCTCCTGGAAAACCATCTTCCAGCTACAGAGTGCTCCAGGAAATCCATCTTCCAGCTTCAGAGTGCTCCTGGAGATCAAACTTCCAGCATCAGAGTGCTTCAGACGATCCAACTTCCAGCTTCAAAGTGTTCCTTGAGATCCATCTTCCAGCTTCAGAGTGCTCCAGCAGATCCATCTTCCAGCTTCAGAGTGCTCCAGGAGATCAAACTTCCAGCTTCAGAGTGCTTCAGACGATCCAAAATCCAGCTTCAGAGTGCTCCAGGTTAACCATCTTCCAGCTTCAGTTTGCTCCAGGAGATCCACCTTCCAGCTTTAAAGTGCTCTAGGAATCCAGCTTCAAGCTTCAGAGTGCTCAACGAGACCCACCTTCCAGCTTCAGAGTGCTCCAGGAGATCCATCTTCCAGCTTCAGAGTGCTCCTGGAGATCCAACTTCCAGCTTCTCAGTGCTCCAGGAGATCCACCTTCCAGCTTCAGAGAGCTCCAGGAGATCCATCATCCAACTTGGTGGTGCTACAGGAGATGCACCTTCCAGCTTCAGTGTGCTACCAGAGAAACAGCTTCCTGATTCAAGTGATCCAGGAGATCCAACTTCCAGCTTCTGAGTGCTCAATGAGAACCATCTTGCAGTTTCAGGGTGCTCCTGGTGATCCATATTCCATCTTCAGAGTGCTACAGGAGATCCATCTTCCAGATTCAGGCTGCGCCTGGAGATCCATCTTATTGATTCAGAGTGCTGCAGGCAAACCATTTTACAATTTCGGAGTGCTCTTGGAGATCCATCTTATAGATGCAAAATGCTACAGGAGAATCCATCTTCCACCTTCAGAGAGCTCCAGGAGATCCATCTTCCAGCTTCAGTGTACTGCAGGAGATCCATCTTCCAGCTTCAGGGTGCTCCAGGAGATCCACCTTCCAGCTTCAAAGTGCTCTAGGAGAATCCATCTTCCAGCTTCAGAGTGGTCCAGGAAATCCATCATCCAACTTGAGGGTGCTCCAGGAGATCAACCTTCCAGCTTCAGTGTGCTACTGGAAAACCAGGTTCCAGATTCCAAGTGCTCCAGGAGATCAAACTTCCAGCTTCAGAGTGCTCCAGAAGATCCACCTTCCAGCTTCAGCTTTGCTCCTTTAGATCCACCGTCCAACTTCTGAGTACTCCAGGAGATCCACTTTTCATTTTCCAAGTGCTCCAGGAGATCCATCTTCCAGCTTCAGAGTGCTCCTGCAGATCCAAATTCCAGCTTCAGAGTGCTCCAGGAGATCATTCTTCCTGCTTCAAAGTGCTCCTGGAGATCCATCTTCCAGCTTCAGAGTGCTCCAGGAGATCCAATTGCAGCTTCAGTGTGCTCCTGGAGATCAAACATCCAGCTTAAGAATGCTCCAGGAGATCCATCTTCCAGCTTCAGAGTTCTCCTGCAATCCAAATTCCAGCTTCAGAGTTCTCCTGGAGATCCATCTTCCAGCTTCAGAGTGCTTCAGACGATCCAAAATCCAGCTTCAGAGTGCTCCAGGTTAACCATCTTCCAGCTTCAGTTTGCTTCAGGAGATCCACCTTCCAGCTTCAAAGTGCTCTAGGAATCCAGCTTCAAGCTTCAGAGTGCTCAACGAGACCCACCTTCCAGCTTCAGAGTGCTCCAGGAGATCCATCTTCCAGCTTCAGAGTGCTCCTGGAGATCCAACTTCCAGCTTCTCAGTGCTCCAGGAGATCCACCTTCCAGCTTCAGAGAGCTCCAGGAGATCCATCATCCAACTTGGTGGTGCTACAGTAGATGCACCTTCCAGCTTCAGTGTGCTACCAGAGAAACAGCTTCCTGATTCAAGTGATCCAGGAGATCCAACTTCCAGCTTCAGAGTGCTCAATGAGAACCATCTTGCAGTTTCAGGGTGCTCCTGGTGATCCATATTCCATCTTCAGAGTGCTACAGGAGATCCATCTTCCAGATTCAGGCTGCGCCTGGAGATCCATCTTATTGATTCAGAGTGCTGCAGGCAAACCATTTTACAATTTCGGAGTGCTCTTGGAGATCCATCTTATAGATGCAAAATGCTACAGGAGAATCCATCTTCCACCTTCAGAGAGCTCCAGGAGATCCATCTTCCAGCTTCAGTGTACTGCAGGAGATCCATCTTCCAGCTTCAGGGTGCTCCAGGAGATCCACCTTCCAGCTTCAAAGTGCTCTAGGAGAATCCATCTTCCAGCTTCAGAGTGGTCCAGGAAATCCATCATCCAACTTGAGGGTGCTCCAGGAGATCAACCTTCCAGCTTCAGTGTGCTACTGGAAAACCAGGTTCCAGATTCCAAGTGCTCCAGGAGATCAAACTTCCAGCTTCAGAGTGCTCCAGAAGATCCACCTTCCAGCTTCAGAGTGCTCCAGGAGATCCATCTTCCAACTTGGGACTGCTCCAGGAGATCCATCTGCCAACTTTGGAGTGCTCCTGGAGATCAAACTTCCAGCATCAGAGTGCTTCAGACGATCCAACTTCCAGCTTCAAAGTGTTCCTTGAGATCCATCTTCCAGCTTCAGAGTGCTCCAGAAGATCCATCTTCCAGCTTCAGAGTGCTCCAGGAGATCAAACTTCCAGCTTCAGTGTGCTTCAGACGATCCAAAATCCAGCTTCAGAGTGCTCCAGGTTAACCATCTTCCAGCTTCAGTTTGCTCCAGGAGATCCACCTACCAGCTTCAAAGTGCTCTAGGAATCCAGCTTCAAGCTTCAGAGTGCTCAACGAGACCCACCTTCCAGCTTCAGAGTGCTCCAGGAGATCCATCTTCCAGCTTCAGAGTGCTCCTGGCGATCCAACTTCCAGCTTCTCAGTGCTCCAGGAGATCCACCTTCCAGCTTCAGAGAGCTCCAGGAGATCCATCATCTAACTTGGTGGTGTTACAGGAGATGCACCTTCCAGCTTCAGTGTGCTACCAGAGAAACAGCTTCCTGATTCAAGTGATCCAGGAGATCCAACTTCCAGCTTCAGAGTGCTCAATGAGAACCATCTTGCAGTTTCAGGGTGCTTCTGGTGATCCATATTCCATCTTCAGAGTGCTACAGGAGATCCATCTTCCAGATTCAGGCTGCGCCTGGAGATCCATCTTATTGATTCAGAGTGCTGCAGGCAAACCATTTTACAATTTCGGAGTGCTCTTGGAGATCCATCTTATAGATGCAAAATGCTACAGGAGAATCCATCTTCCACCTTCAGAGAGCTCCAGGAGATCCATCTTCCAGCTTCAGTGTACTGCAGGAGATCCATCTTCCAGTTTCAGGGTGCTCCAGGAGATCCACCTTCCAGCTTCAAAGTGCTCTAGGAGAATCCATCTTCCAGCTTCAGAGTGCTCCAGGAGATCCGTCTTCCAACTTGATAGTGCTCCAGGAGATCCATCTGCCAACATTGGAGTGCTCCAGCAGATCGAGCTTCCAGCTTCAGAGAGCTCCTGGAGATCCAGCTTCCAGCTTCTCAGTGCTCAAGGAGATCCACCTTCCAGCTTCAGAGTGCTCCAGGAGATCAATCATCCAACTTCAGGTTGCTCCAGGAGATGAATCATCCAACTTCAGGTTGCTCCAGGAGATCAATCTGCCAGCTTCGGAGTGCTCCAGGAAAATGACCTACCAGTGTGCTCCTGGAGATCCAGCTTCCAGCTTCTCAGTGCTCCAGTGGATCCACCTTCCAGCTTCAGCTTGCTCCTGTAGATCCACCGTCAAGCTTCCGAGTACACCAGTAGATCCACTTTTCCTTTTCCAAGTGCTCCAGGAGATTCATCTTCCAGCTTCAGAGTGCTCCAGGAAATCCATCTTCCAACTTTGGAGTGCACCAGGAGATCCACCTTCCAGCTTCATTGTGCTCCAGGAGATCCATCATCCAACTTCAGGGTGCTCCAGGAAATCAATTAGCCAGCTTCAGAGTGCTCCAGGAGAACCAAACAGCAGCTTCAGAGTGCTCCTGGAGATCCAGCTTCCAGCTTCACAGTGCTCCAGGAGATCCAAATTCCAGCTTCAGTGTGGTCCTGCAAATCAAACCTCCAGCTTCAGAGTGCTCCAGGAGATCAAACTTCCATCTTCAGAGTGCTCCAGGAGATCCACCTTCCTGCTTCAGAGTACTCTTGGTGATCAAACTTTCAGCTTCAGAGTGCTCCAGACGATCCACCTTCCAGCTTAAGAGTGCTCCAGAAGATCCACCTTCCAACTTCAGCTTGCTCCTGTAGTTCCACCGACCAGCTTCCAAGTACTCAAGGAGATACACTTTTCATTTTCCAGGTGCTCCAGGAGATTCATCTTCCAGCTTCAGAGTGCTCCAGTAGATCCACCTTCCAGCTTCAGAGTGCTCCAGGAGATCCATCTTGCAACTTGAGACTGCTCCAGGAGATCCATCTGCCAACTTTGGAGTGCTCCCAGAGATCAAACTTCCAGCTTCAGAGTGCTCCAGAAGATCCATCTTTCAGCTTCAAAGTGCTCCTGGAAAACCATCTTCCAGCTACAGAGTGCTCCAGGAAATCCATCTTCCAGCTTCAGAGTGCTCCTGGAGATCAAACTTCCAGCATCAGAGTGCTTCAGACGATCCAACTTCCAGCTTCAAAGTGTTCCTTGAGATCCATCTTCCAGCTTCAGAGTGCTCCAGGAGATCCATCTTCCAGCTTCAGAGTGCTCCAGGAGATCAAACTTCCAGCTTCAGAGTGCTTCAGACGATCCAAAATCCAGCTTCAGAGTGCTCCAGGTTAACCATCTTCCAGCTTCAGTTTGCTCCAGGAGATCCACCTTCCAGCTTCAAAGTGCTCTAGGAATCCAGCTTCAAGCTTCAGAGTGCTCAACGAGACCCACCTTCCAGCTTCAGAGTGCTCCAGGAGATCCATCTTCCAGCTTCAGAGTGCTCCTGGAGATCCAACTTCCAGCTTCTCAGTGCTCCAGGAGATCCACCTTCCAGCTTCAGAGAGCTCCAGGAGATCCATCATCCAACTTGGTGGTGCTACAGGAGATGCACCTTCCAGCTTCAGTGTGCTACCAGAGAAACAGCTTCCTGATTCAAGTGATCCAGGAGATCCAACTTCCAGCTTCTGAGTGCTCAATGAGAACCATCTTGCAGTTTCAGGGTGCTCCTGGTGATCCATATTCCATCTTCAGAGTGCTACAGGAGATCCATCTTCCAGATTCAGGCTGCGCCTGGAGATCCATCTTATTGATTCAGAGTGCTGCAGGCAAACCATTTTACAATTTCGGAGTGCTCTTGGAGATCCATCTTATAGATGCAAAATGCTACAGGAGAATCCATCTTCCACCTTCAGAGAGCTCCAGGAGATCCATCTTCCAGCTTCAGTGTACTGCAGGAGATCCATCTTCCAGCTTCAGGGTGCTCCAGGAGATCCACCTTCCAGCTTCAAAGTGCTCTAGGAGAATCCATCTTCCAGCTTCAGAGTGGTCCAGGAAATCCATCATCCAACTTGAGGGTGCTCCAGGAGATCAACCTTCCAGCTTCAGTGTGCTACTGGAAAACCAGGTTCCAGATTCCAAGTGCTCCAGGAGATCAAACTTCCAGCTTCAGAGTGCTCCAGAAGATCCACCTTCCAGCTTCAGCTTTGCTCCTTTAGATCCACCGTCCAACTTCTGAGTACTCCAGGAGATCCACTTTTCATTTTCCAAGTGCTCCAGGAGATCCATCTTCCAGCTTCAGAGTGCTCCTGCAGATCCAAATTCCAGCTTCAGAGTGCTCCAGGAGATCATTCTTCCTGCTTCAAAGTGCTCCTGGAGATCCATCTTCCAGCTTCAGAGTGCTCCAGGAGATCCAATTGCAGCTTCAGTGTGCTCCTGGAGATCAAACATCCAGCTTAAGAATGCTCCAGGAGATCCATCTTCCAGCTTCAGAGTTCTCCTGCAATCCAAATTCCAGCTTCAGAGTTCTCCTGGAGATCCATCTTCCAGCTTCAGAGTGCTTCAGACGATCCAAAATCCAGCTTCAGAGTGCTCCAGGTTAACCATCTTCCAGCTTCAGTTTGCTTCAGGAGATCCACCTTCCAGCTTCAAAGTGCTCTAGGAATCCAGCTTCAAGCTTCAGAGTGCTCAACGAGACCCACCTTCCAGCTTCAGAGTGCTCCAGGAGATCCATCTTCCAGCTTCAGAGTGCTCCTGGAGATCCAACTTCCAGCTTCTCAGTGCTCCAGGAGATCCACCTTCCAGCTTCAGAGAGCTCCAGGAGATCCATCATCCAACTTGGTGGTGCTACAGTAGATGCACCTTCCAGCTTCAGTGTGCTACCAGAGAAACAGCTTCCTGATTCAAGTGATCCAGGAGATCCAACTTCCAGCTTCAGAGTGCTCAATGAGAACCATCTTGCAGTTTCAGGGTGCTCCTGGTGATCCATATTCCATCTTCAGAGTGCTACAGGAGATCCATCTTCCAGATTCAGGCTGCGCCTGGAGATCCATCTTATTGATTCAGAGTGCTGCAGGCAAACCATTTTACAATTTCGGAGTGCTCTTGGAGATCCATCTTATAGATGCAAAATGCTACAGGAGAATCCATCTTCCACCTTCAGAGAGCTCCAGGAGATCCATCTTCCAGCTTCAGTGTACTGCAGGAGATCCATCTTCCAGCTTCAGGGTGCTCCAGGAGATCCACCTTCCAGCTTCAAAGTGCTCTAGGAGAATCCATCTTCCAGCTTCAGAGTGGTCCAGGAAATCCATCATCCAACTTGAGGGTGCTCCAGGAGATCAACCTTCCAGCTTCAGTGTGCTACTGGAAAACCAGGTTCCAGATTCCAAGTGCTCCAGGAGATCAAACTTCCAGCTTCAGAGTGCTCCAGAAGATCCACCTTCCAGCTTCAGCTTTGCTCCTTTAGATCCACCATCCAACTTCTGAGTACTCCAGGAGATCCACTTTTCATTTTCCAAGTGCTCCAGGAGATCCATCTTCCAGCTTCAGAGTGCTCCTGCAGATCCAAATTCCAGCTTCAGAGTGCTCCAGGAGATCCATCTTCCTGCTTCAAAGTGCTCCTGGAGATCCATCTTCCAGCTTCAGAGTGTTCCAGGAGATCCAATTGCAGCTTCAGTGTGCTCCTGGAGATCAAACATCCAGCTTAAGAATGCTCCAGGAGATCCATCTTCCAGCTTCAGAGTTCTCCTGCAATCCAAATTTCAGCTTCAGAGTTCTCCTGGAGATCCATCTTCCAGCTTCAGAGTGCTCCAGGAGATCCATCGTCCAGCTTCAGAGTGCTCCAGAAGGTCCATCTTCCAACTTGAGAGTGCTCCAGGAGATCCATCTGCCAAGATTGGAGTGCTCCAGGAGATCCACTTTCCAGCTTCAGAGTGCTCCTGGAGATCAAACTTCCATCTTCAGAGTCCTCCAGGAGATGCACATTTCTTTTTCGAAGTGCTCCAGGAGATTCATCTTCCAGCTTCAAAGTGCGCTAGCAGATCCATCTTCCAGCTTCAGAGTACTCCAGGAGATCCATCTGCCAACTTTGGAGTGCTCCTGGAGATCAAAATTCCATCTTCAGAGTGCTCCAGGAGATCCATCTTCCTGCATCACGGTGCTCCAACAGATCCACCTTCCATCTTCAGAGTGCTCAAGGAGATCCAACTTCCAGCTTCAGAGTGCTCCTGGAGATCCATCTTCCAGCTTCACGGAGCTCCAACAGATCCTCCATCCAGCTTCTGAGTGCTCCAACAGATCCACCTTCCAGCTTCAGAGTGCTCCAGGAGATCCAGCTTCCAGTTTTAGAGGGCTCCTGGAGATCTATCTTATAGATGCAGAGAGCTGCACGCAATCCATTTTCCTGTTTCGGAGTGCTCCTGGAGATCCATCTTATATATGCACAATGCTGCAGGAGATCCATCTTCCAGCTTCTGAGTGCTCCTGGAGATCCATCTTCAGCTCCAGGTTGCTCCAGGAGATCCACCTTCCAGCTTCAGAGTGCTCCAGCATATCCAACTTCCAGCTTCAGAATGCTACAAGTAGATCCACCTTCCAGCTTCAGAGTGCTCCAGGAGATCCTTTTTCCAGCTACAGTCTGCTCCAGGCGGTCCACCGCCCAGCTTCAGTGTGCTCTAGGATATCCAACTTCCAGCATCTGTGTGCTCCAGTAGATCCACCTTCCAGCTTTAGAGTTCTCCAGGGGAACCACTTTCAAAATTCAGATCGCTCCAGGAGATCCACCTTCCAGCTTCAGAGTGCTCCAGGAGATACATTTGCCAGCTTCAGAGTGCTCCAGCAGATCCATCATCCAGCTTCAGAGTGCTTCAGGAGATCCACTTTCCAGCTTACTATTGCTCCAGGGGATCTAACTTCCAGGTTCAGAGTGCTCATGTAGATCCACCATCCAGGTTCAGTGTTCTCCTGGAGATCCATCTTCCAGCTTCACTGTGCTCCAACAGATCCACCTTCCAGCTTCAGAGTACTCCAACAGATCCACCTTCCAGCTTCAGAGTTCTCCAGGGGATCCACCTTCCAGTTTTAGAGGGCTCCTGGACATCAATCTAATAGATTCAGAGAGCTGCAGGCAATCCATTTTCCTGTTTCGGAGTGCTCCTGGAGATCCATCTTATATATGCAGAATGCTGCAGGAGATCCATCTTCCAGGTTCAGAGCGCTCCTGGAGATCCATCTTCCAGCTTCAGAGTGCTCCAGGAGATCAAATTTCCAGCTTCAGAGTGCTCCTGGAGATCCATCTTCCTACTTCAGAGTGCTCCTGGAGTTCCATCTTACAGCTTTATTGATCGAGGAGATCCACTATCCAGCTTCCAAGGGAGCCAGGAGTTCCATCTTCCAGCTTCTGCGCGTTCAAGGAGATCAAGCTTCCAGCTTCAGGATGCAGCCTGGACATCGAGAATCCAGCTACTGAGTGCTCCAGGAGATCCATCATCCAGCTTCACAGTGCTCCAGGGATCCACCTTCCAGCTTCAGAGTGCTCCAGGAGATCCATCATCCAACTTGAGTGTGCTACAGGAGATGCACCTTCCAGCTTCAGTGTGCTATGGGAGAAACAGCTTCCAGATTCCAAGTGCTCCAGGAAATCCAACTTCCAGCTTCAGAGTGCTCCTTGAGAACCATCTTGCAGTTTCAGGGTGCTCCTGGAGATCCATATTCCATCTTCAGAGAGCTACAGGGGATCCATCTTCCAGATTCAGGCTGCGCCTCGAGATCCATCTTATAGATTCAGAGTGCTGCAGGCAAACCATTTTCCAGTTTCGGTGTGCACTTGGAGATCCATCTTATAGATGCAGAATTCTACAGGAGAATCCATCTTCCACCTTCAGAGTGCTCCAGGAGATCTATCTTCCAGCTTCAGTGTACTGCAGGAGATCCAAATTCTAGTTTCAGGGTGCTCCAGGAGATCCACCTTCCAGCTTCAAAGTGCTCAAGGAGAATCCATCTTCCAGCTTCAGAGTGCTCCAGGAAATCCATCATCCAACTTGAGGGTGCTCCAGGAGATCAACCTTCCAGCTTCAGTGTGCTACTGGAAAAACACGTTCCAGATTCCAAGTGCTTCAGACGATCCAACATCCAGCTCCAGAGTGCTCCAGGTTAACAATCTTCCAGCTTCAGGGTGCTCCAGGCGATCCACCTTCCAGCTTCAAAGTGCTCTAGGAGATCCAGCTTCAAGCTTCAGAGTGCTCCACGAGACCCATCTTCCAGCTTCAGAGTGCTCCAGGAGATCCATCTTCCAACTTGATAGTGCTCCAGGAGATCCATCTGCCAACTTTGGAGTGCTCCAGCAGATCCACCTTCCAGCTTCAGAGTGCTCCTGGAGATCCAGCCTCCAGCTTCTCAGTGCTCCAGGAGATCCACCTTCCAGCTTCAGAGTGCTCCTGGACATCAAACATCCAGCTTCAGAGTGCTCCAGGAGATCGACCTTCCAGCTTCAGTTTGCTCCAGGAGATCAATCATCCAACTTCAGGTTGCTCCAGGAGATCAATCTGCCAGCTTCGGAGTGCTCCAGGAGAATGACCTACCAGCTTCAGTGTGCTCCTGGAGATCCAGCTTCCAGCTTCTCAGTGCTCCAGTGGATCCACCTTCCAGCTTCAGCTTGCTCCTGTAGATCCACCGTCAAGCTTCTGAGTACACCAGTAGATCCACTTTTCATTTTCCAAGTGCTCCAGGAGATTCATCTTCCAGCTTCAGAGTGCTCCAGGAAATCCATCTTCCAACTTTGGAGTGCACCAGGAGATCCACCTTCCAGCTTCAGTGTGCTCCAGGAGATCCATCATCCAACCTCAGGGTGCTCCAGGAGATCAATCAGCCAGCTTCAGAGTGCTCCAGGAGAACCACCCAGCAGCTTCAGAGTGCTCCTGGAGATCCAGCTTCCAGCTTCACAGTGCTCCAGGGGATCCAAATTCCAGCTTCAGAGTGGTCCTGGAAATCAAACCTCCAGCTTCAGAGTGGTCCAGGAGATCAAACTTCCATCTTCAGAGTGCCCCAGGAGATCGACCTTCCTGCTTCAGAGTGCTCTTGGTGATCAAACTTCCAGCTTCAGAGAGCTCCAGACGATCCACCTTCCAGCTTAAGAATTCTCCAGAAGATCGACCTTCCAGCTTCAGCTTGCTCCTGTAGATCCACCGACCAGCTTCCAAGTACTCAAGGAGATACACTTTTCATTTTCCAGGTGCTCCAGGAGATTCATCTTCCAGCTTCAGAGTGCTCCAGGAGATCTATCTTCCAGCTTCAGAGTGCTCCAGGAGATCCATCTTCCAACTTGATAGTGCTCCAGGAGATCCAAATGCCAACTTTGGAGTGCTCCAGCAGATCCACCTTCCAGCTTCAGAGTGCTCCTGGAGATCCAGCTTCCAGCTTCTCAGTGCTCCAGGAGATCCACCTTCCAGCTTCAGAGTGCTCCTGAATATCAAACTTCCAGCTTCAGAGTGCTCCAGGAGATCCACATTCCAGCTTCAGTTTGCTCCAGGAGATCAATCATCCAACTTCAGGTTGCTCCAGGAGATCAATCTGCCAGCTTCGGAGTGCTCCAGGAGAATGACCTACCAGCTTCAGTGTGCTCCTGGAGATCCAGCTTCCAGTTTTTCAGTGCTGCAGTGGATCCTCCTTCCAGCTTCAGCTTGCTCCTGTAGATCCACCGTCAAGCTTCCGAGTACACCAGTAGATCCACTTTTCCTTTTCCAAGTGCTCCAGGAGATTCATCTTCCAGCTTCAGACTGCTCCAGGAGATCCATCTTCCAACTTTGGAGTGCACCAGGAGCTCCACCTACCAGCTTCAGTGTTCACCAGAAGATCCATCATCCAACTTCAGGGTGCTCCAGGAGATCAATCAGCCAGCTTCAGAGTGCTCCAGGAGAAACAAACAGCAGCTTCAGAGTGCTCCTGGAGATCCAGCTTCCAGCTTCACAGTGCTCCAGGAGATCCAAATTCCAGCTTCAGAGTGGTCCTGGAAATCAAACCTCCAGCTTCAGAGTGCTCCAGGAGATCAAACTTCCATCTTCAGAGTGCTCCTGGAGATCCAGCTTCCAGCTTCACAGTGCTCCAGGAGATCCAAATTCCAGCTTCAGAGTGGTCCTGGAAATCAAACCTCCAGCTTCAGAGTGCTCCAGGAGATCAAACTTCCATCTTCAGAGTGCTCCAGGAGATCCACCCTCCTGCTTCAGAGTGCTCTTGGTGCTCAAACTTCCAGCTTCAGCGTGCTCCAGACGATCCACCTCCCAGCTTAAGAAAGCTCCAGAAGATCCACCTTCCAGCTTCAGCTTGCTCCAGGCGGTCCACCGATCAGCTTCCAAGTACTCAAGGAGATACACTTTTCAATTTCCAGGTGCTCCAGGAGATTCATCTTCCAGCTTCAGACTGCTCCCAGAGATCCACCTTCCAGCTTCAGAGTGCTCCAGGAGATACATTTGCCAGCTTCAGAGTGCTCCAGCAGATCCATTGTCCAGCTTTAGAGTGCTTCAGGAAATCCACCTTCCAGCTTACTATTGCTCCAGGAGATCTAACTTCCAGGTTCAGAGTGCTCATGTAGATCCACCATCCAGCTTCAGTGTTCTCCTGGAGATCCATCTTACAGCTTCACGGTGCTCCAACAGATCCACCTTCCAGCTTCAGAGTACTCCAACAGATCCACCTTCAAGCTTCAGAGTTCTCCAGGGGATCCATCTTCCAGTTTTAGAGGGCTCCTGGACATCAATCTTATAGATTCAGAGAGCTGCAGGCAATCCATTTTCCTGTTTCAGAGAGCTCCTGGAGATCCATCTTATATATGCAGAATGCTGCAGGTGATCCATCTTCCAGCTTCAGAGCGCTCCTGGAGATCCATCTTCCAGCTTCAGAGTGCTCCTGTAGATCAAACTTCCAGCTTCAGAGTGCTCCAGGAGATCCATCTTAGAGCTTCAGAGTGCTCCTGGAGATCAAACTTCCAGCTTCAGAGTGCTCCAGACGATCCACATTCCAGCTTTACAGTGCTTTAGGAGATCCAACTTCCAACTTCAGGGTGCAGCCGGGAGATCCATCTTCCTACTTCAGAGTGCTCCTGGAGTTCCATCTTACAGCTTTATTGCTCCAGGAGATCCACTATCCAGCTTCCAAGGGAGCCAAGAGTTCCATCTTCCAGCTTCTGAGCGTTCAAGGAGATCCAGCTTCCAGCTTCAGGATGCAGCCTGGACATCGAGAATCCAGCTACTGAGTGCTCCAGGAGATCCATCATCCAGCTTCACAGTGCTCCAGGGATCCACCTTCCAGCTTCAGAGTGCTCCAGGAGATCCATCATCCAACTTGAGTGTGCTACAGGAGATGCACCTTCCAGCTTCAGTGTGCTATGGGAGAAACAGCTTCCAGATTCCAAGTGCTCCAGGAAATCCAACTTCCAGCTTCAGAGTGCTCCTTGAGAACCATCTTGCAGTTTCAGGGTGCTCCTGGAGATCCATATTCCATCTTCAGAGAGCTACAGGGGATCCATCTTCCAGATTCAGGCTGCGCCTGGAGATCCATCTTATAGATTCAGAGTGCTGCAGGCAAACCATTTTCCAGTTTCGGTGTGCACTTGGAGATCCATCTTATAGATGCAGAATTCTACAGGAGAATCCATCTTCCACCTTCAGAGTGCTCCAGGAGATCTATCTTCCAGCTTCAGTGTACTGCAGGAGATCCAAATTCTAGTTTCAGGGTGCTCCAGGAGATCCACCTTCCAGCTTCAAAGTGCTCAAGGAGAATCCATCTTCCAGCTTCAGAGTGCTCCAGGAAATCCATCATCCAACTTGAGGGTGCTCCAGGAGATCAACCTTCCAGCTTCAGTGTGCTACTGGAAAAACAGGTTCCAGATTCCAAGTGCTCCAGGAGATCGAACTTCCAGCTCCAGAGTGCTCCCGAAGATCCACCTTCCAGCTTCAGCTTTGCTCCTGTAGATCCACCGTCCAACTTCTGAGTACTCCAGGAGATCCACTTTTCATTTTCCAAGTGCTCCAGGAGATTCATCTTCCAGCTTCAGAGTGCTCCAGGAGATCAAACTTCCAGCTTCAGAGTGCTCCTGGAGATCAAACATCCAGCTTCAGAATGCTCCAGGAGATCCATCTTCCAGCTTCAGAGTCCTCCGGCAGATCCAAATTCCAGCTTCAGAGTGCTCCACGAGATCCATCTTCCAGCTTCAAAGTGCTCCTGGAGATCCAACTTCCAGCTTTACAGTGCTCCAGGAGATCCACCGTCCAGCTTCAGAGTGCTCCAGAAGATCCATCTTCCAACTTAAGAGTGCTCCAGGAGATCCATCTGCCAAGATTGGAGTGCTCCTGGAGATCCAACTTGCAGCTTCAGAGTGCTCCTGGAGATCAAACTTCCATCTTCAGAGTACTCAAGGAGATCCACTTTTCTTTTTCCAAGTGCTCCAGGAGATTCATCTTCCAGCTTCAAAGTGCACAAGGAGATTCACCTTCCAGCTTCAGAGTGCTCCAGGAGATCCATCTTCCAACTTGAGAGTGCTCCAGGAGATCCATCTGCCAACTTTGGAGTGCTCCTGGAGATCAAACTTCCATCTTCAGAGTGCTCCAGGAGATGCATCTTCCAGCTTCTAAGTTCTCCTGGAGATCCATCTTCCAGCTTCTCTGTGCTCCAGGACATCCATCTTCTAGCTTCAGAGTGCTACTGGAGATCAAACTTCCAGCTTCAGAGTGCTTCAGACGATCCAACATCCAGCTCCAGAGTGCTCCAGGTTAACAATCTTCCAGCTTCAGGGTGCTCCAGGCGATCCACCTTCCAGCTTCAAAGTGCTCTAGGAGATCCAGCTTCAAGCTTCAGAGTGCTCCACGAGACCCATCTTCCAGCTTCAGAGTGCTCCAGGAGATCCATCTTCCAACTTGATAGTGCTCCAGGAGATCCATCTGCCAACTTTGGAGTGCTCCAGCAGATCCACCTTCCAGCTTCAGAGTGCTCCTGGAGATCCAGCCTCCAGCTTCTCAGTGCTCCAGGAGATCCACCTTCCAGCTTCAGAGTGCTCCTGGACATCAAACATCCAGCTTCAGAGTGCTCCAGGAGATCGACCTTCCAGCTTCAGTTTGCTCCAGGAGATCAATCATCCAACTTCAGGTTGCTCCAGGAGATCAATCTGCCAGCTTCGGAGTGCTCCAGGAGAATGACCTACCAGCTTCAGTGTGCTCCTGGAGATCCAGCTTCCAGCTTCTCAGTGCTCCAGTGGATCCACCTTCCAGCTTCAGCTTGCTCCTGTAGATCCACCGTCAAGCTTCTGAGTACACCAGTAGTTCCACTTTTCATTTTCCAAGTGCTCCAGGAGATTCATCTTCCAGCTTCAGAGTGCTCCAGGAAATCCATCTTCCAACTTTGGAGTGCACCAGGAGATCCACCTTCCAGCTTCAGTGTGCTCCAGGAGATCCATCATCCAACTTCAGGGTGCTCCAGGAGATCAATCAGCCAGCTTCAGAGTGCTCCAGGAGAACCACCCAGCAGCTTCAGAGTGCTCCTGGAGATCCAGCTTCCAGCTTCACAGTGCTCCAGGGGATCCAAATTCCAGCTTCAGAGTGGTCCTGGAAATCAAACCTCCAGCTTCAGAGTGGTCCAGGAGATCAAACTTCCATCTTCAGAGTGCCCCAGGAGATCGACCTTCCTGCTTCAGAGTGCTCTTGGTGATCAAACTTCCAGCTTCAGAGAGCTCCAGACGATCCACCTTCCAGCTTAAGAATTCTCCAGAAGATCGACCTTCCAGCTTCAGCTTGCTCCTGTAGATCCACCGACCAGCTTCCAAGTACTCAAGGAGATACACTTTTCATTTTCCAGGTGCTCCAGGAGATTCATCTTCCAGCTTCAGAGTGCTCCAGGAGATCTATCTTCCAGCTTCAGAGTGCTCCAGGAGATCCATCTTCCAACTTGATAGTGCTCCAGGAGATCCAAATGCCAACTTTGGAGTGCTCCAGCAGATCCACCTTCCAGCTTCAGAGTGCTCCTGGAGATCCAGCTTCCAGCTTCTCAGTGCTCCAGGAGATCCACCTTCCAGCTTCAGAGTGCTCCTGAATATCAAACTTCCAGCTTCAGAGTGCTCCAGGAGATCCACATTCCAGCTTCAGTTTGCTCCAGGAGATCAATCATCCAACTTCAGGTTGCTCCAGGAGATCAATCTGCCAGCTTCGGAGTGCTCCAGGAGAATGACCTACCAGCTTCAGTGTGCTCCTGGAGATCCAGCTTCCAGTTTCTCAGTGCTGCAGTGGATCCTCCTTCCAGCTTCAGCTTGCTCCTGTAGATCCACCGTCAAGCTTCCGAGTACACCAGTAGATCCACTTTTCCTTTTCCAAGTGCTCCAGGAGATTCATCTTCCAGCTTCAGACTGCTCCAGGAGATCCATCTTCCAACTTTGGAGTGCACCAGGAGCTCCACCTACCAGCTTCAGTGTTCACCAGAAGATCCATCATCCAACTTCAGGGTGCTCCAGGAGATCAATCAGCCAGCTTCAGAGTGCTCCAGGAGAAACAAACAGCAGCTTCAGAGTGCTCCTGGAGATCCAGCTTCCAGCTTCACAGTGCTCCAGGAGATCCAAATTCCAGCTTCAGAGTGGTCCTGGAAATCAAACCTCCAGCTTCAGAGTGCTCCAGGAGATCAAACTTCCATCTTCAGAGTGCTCCTGGAGATCCAGCTTCCAGCTTCACAGTGCTCCAGGAGATCCAAATTCCAGCTTCAGAGTGGTCCTGGAAATCAAACCTCCAGCTTCAGAGTGCTCCAGGAGATCAAACTTCCATCTTCAGAGTGCTCCAGGAGATCCACCCTCCTGCTTCAGAGTGCTCTTGGTGCTCAAACTTCCAGCTTCAGAGTGCCCCAGACGATCCACCTCCCAGCTTAAGAAAGCTCCAGAAGATCCACCTTCCAGCTTCAGCTTGCTCCAGGCGGTCCACCGATCAGCTTCCAAGTACTCAAGGAGATACGCTTTTCAATTTCCAGGTGCTCCAGGAGATTCATCTTCCAGCTTCAGACTGCTCCCAGAGATCCACCTTCCAGCTTCAGAGTGCTCCAGGAGATACATTTGCCAGCTTCAGAGTGCTCCAGCAGATCCATTGTCCAGCTTTAGAGTGCTTCAGGAAATCCACCTTCCAGCTTACTATTGCTCCAGGAGATCTAACTTCCAGGTTCAGAGTGCTCATGTAGATCCACCATCCAGCTTCAGTGTTCTCCTGGAGATCCATCTTACAGCTTCACGGTGCTCCAACAGATCCACCTTCCAGCTTCAGAGTACTCCAACAGATCCACCTTCCAGCTTCAGAGTTCTCCAGGGGATCCATCTTCCAGTTTTAGAGGGCACCTGGACATCAATCTTATAGATTCAGAGAGCTGCAGGCAATCCATTTTCCTGTTTCAGAGTGCTCCTGGAGATCCATCTTATATATGCAGAATGCTGCAGGTGATCCATCTTCCAGCTTCAGAGCGCTCCTGGAGATCCATCTTCCAGCTTCAGAGTGCTCCTGTAGATCAAACTTCCAGCTTCAGAGTGCTCCAGGAGATCCATCTTAGAGCTTCAGAGTGCTCCTGGAGATCAAACTTCCAGCTTCAGAGTGCTCCAGACGATCCACATTCCAGCTTTACAGTGCTTTAGGAGATCCAACTTCCAACTTCAGGGTGCAGCCTGGAGATCCATCTTCCTACTTCAGAGTGCTCCTGGAGTTCCATCTTACAGCTTTATTGCTCCAGGAGATCCACTATCCAGCTTCCAAGGGAGCCAAGAGTTCCATCTTCCAGCTTCTGAGCGTTCAAGGAGATCCAGCTTCCAGCTTCAGGATGCAGCCTGGACATCGAGAATCCAGCTACTGAGTGCTCCAGGAGATCCATCATCCAGTTTCACAGTGCTCCAGGGATCCACCTTCCAGCTTCAGAGTGCTCCAGGAGATCCATCATCCAACTTGAGTGTGCTACAGGAGATGCACCTTCCAGCTTCAGTGTGCTATGGGAGAAACAGCTTCCAGATTCCAAGTGCTCCAGGAAATCCAACTTCCAGCTTCAGAGTGCTCCTTGAGAACCATCTTGCAGTTTCAGGGTGCTCCTGGAGATCCATATTCCATCTTCAGAGAGCTACAGGGGATCCATCTTCCAGATTCAGGCTGCGCCTGGAGATCCATCTTATAGATTCAGAGTGCTGCAGGCAAACCATTTTCCAGTTTCGGTGTGCACTTGGAGATCCATCTTATAGATGCAGAATTCTACAGGAGAATCCATCTTCCACCTTCAGAGTGCTCCAGGAGATCTATCTTCCAGCTTCAGTGTACTGCAGGAGATCCAAATTCTAGTTTCAGGGTGCTCCAGGAGATCCACCTTCCAGCTTCAAAGTGCTCAAGGAGAATCCATCTTCCAGCTTCAGAGTGCTCCAGGATATCCATCATCCAACTTGAGGGTGCTCCAGGAGATCAATCTTCCAGCTTCAGTGTGCTACTGGAGAAACAGCTTCCAGATTCCAAGTGCTCCAGGAAATCCAACTTCCAGCTTCAGAGTGCTCCTTGAGAACCATCTTGCAGTTTCAGGGTGCTCCTGGAGATCCATATTCCATCCTCAGAGAGCTACAGGAGATCCATCTTATAGATTCAGAGTGCTGCAGGCAAACCATTTTCCAGTTTCGGTGTGCACTTGGAGATACATCTTATAGATGCAAAATGCTACAGGAGAATCCATCTTCCACCTTCAGAGTGCTCCAGGAGATCCATCTTCCAGCTTCAGTGTACTGCAGGAGATCCAAATTCTAGTTTCAGGGTGCTCCAGGAGATCCACCTTCCAGCTTCAAAGTGCTCTAGGAGAATCCATCTTCTTGCTTCAGAGTGCTCCAGGAAATCCATTATCCAACTTGAGGGTGCTCCAGGAGATCAACCTTACAGCTTCAGTGTGCTACTGGAAAAACAGGTTCCAGATTCCAAGTCCTCCAGGAGATCGAACTTCCAGCTTCAGAGTGCTCCAGGAGATCCACCTTCCAGCTTCAACTTTGCTCCTGTAGATCCACCATCCAACTTCTGAGTACTCCAGGAGATCCACTATTCATTTTCCAAGTGCTCCAGGAGATTCATCTTCCAGCTTCAGAGTGCTCCTGCAGATCCATCTGCCAACTTTAGAGTGCTCCAGGAGATCAAACTTCCAGCTTCAGAGTGCTCCTGGAGATCAAACATCCAGATTCAGAATGCTCCAGGAGATCGATCTTCCAGCTTCAGAGTGCTCCTGCAGATCCAAATTCCCGCTTCAGAGTGCTCCACGAGATCCATCTTCCAGCTTCAAAGTGCTCCTGGAGATCCAACTTCCAGCTTCACAGTGCTCCAGGAGATCCATCGTCCAGCTTCAGAGTGCTCCAGAAGATCCATCTTCCAACTTGAGAGTGCTCCAGGAGATCAATCTGCCAAGATTGGAGTGCTCCTGGAGATCCACCTTGCAGCTTCAGAGTGCTCCTGGAGATCAAACTTCCATCTTCAGAGTGCTCAAGGAGATCCACTTTTCTTTTTCCAAGTGCTCCAGGAGATTCATCTTTCAGCTTCAAAGTGCACCAGGAGATTCACCTTCCAGCTTCAGAGTGCTCCAGGAGATCCATCTTCCAACTTGAGAGTGCTCCAGGAGATCCATCTGCCAACTTTGGAGTGCTCCTGGAGATCAAACTTCCATCTTCAGAGTGCTCCAGGAGATGCTTCTTCCAGCTTCAAAGTTCTCCTGGAGATCCATCTTCCAGCTTCAGAGTGCTCCAGGACATCCATCTTCTAGCTTCAGAGTGCTACTGGAGATCAAACTTCCAGCTTCAGAGTGCTTCAGACGATCCAACATCCAGCTCCAGAGTGTTCCAGGTTAACAATCTTCCAGCTTCAGGGTGCTCCAGGAGATCCACCTTCCAGCTTCAAGGTGCTCTAGGAGATCCAGCTTCAAGCTTCAGAGTGCTCCACGAGACCCATCTTCCAGCTTCAGAGTGCTCCAGGAGATCCATCTTCCAACTTGATAGTGCTCCAGGAGATCCATCTGCCAACATTGGAGTGCTCCAGCAGATCCACCTTCCAGCTTCAGAGTGCTCCTGGAGATCCAGCTTCCAGCTTCTCAGTGCTCCAGGAGATCCACCTTCCAGCTTCAGAGTGCTCCTGGACATCAAACTTCCAGCTTCAGAGTGCTCCAGGAGATCCAACTTCCAGCTTCAGTTTGCTCCAGGAGAACAATCATCCAACTTCAGGTTGCTCCAGGAGATCAATCTGCCAGCTTCGGAGTGCTCCAGGCGAATGACCTACCAGCTTCAGTGTGCTCCTGGAGATCCAGCTTCCAGCTTCTCAGTGCTCCAGTGGATCCACCTTCCAGCTTCAGCTTGCTCCTGTAGTTCCACCGTCAAGCTTCCGGGTACACCAGTAGATCCACTTTTCATTTTCCAAGTGCTCCAGGAGATTCATCTTCCAGCTTCAGAGTGCTCCAGGAGATCCATCTTCCAACTTTGGAGTGCACCAGGAGATCCACCTTCCAGCTTCAGTGTGCTCCAGGAGATCCATCATCCAACTTCAGGGTGCTCCAGGAGATCAATCAGCCAGCTTCAGAGTGCTCCAGGAGAACCAACCTGCAGCTTCAGAGTGCCCCTGGAGATCCAGCTTGCAGCTTCACAGTGCTCCAGGAGATCCAAATTCCAGCTTCAGAGTGGTCCAGGAGATCAAACTTCCATCTTGGAGTGCTCCAGGTGATCCACCTTCCTGCTTCAGAGTGCTCTTGGTGATCAAAGTTCCAGCTTCAGAGTGCTCCAGACGATCCACCTTCCAGCTTAAGAGTGCTCCAGAAGATCCACCTTCCAGCTTCAGCTTGCTCCTGTAGATCCACCGACCAGCTTCCAAGTACTCAAGGAAATACACTTTTCATTTTCCAGGTGCTCCAGGAGATTCATCTTCCAGCTTCAGAGTGCTCCAGTAGATCCACCTTCCAGCTTCAGAGTGCTCCAGGTTAACCATCTTCAAGCTTCAGTTTGCTCCAGGAGATCCACCTTCCAGCTTCAAAGTGCTCTAGGAATCCAGCTTCAAGCTTCAGAGTGCTCCAGGAGATCCACCTTCCAGCTTCAGAGTCCTCCAGGAGATCCATCTTCCAACTTGAGAGTGCTCCAGGAGATCCATCTGCCAACTTTGGAGTGCTCCCGTAGATCAAACTTCCAGCTTCAGAGTGCTCCAGAAGATCCATCTTTCAGCTTCAAAGTGCTCCTGGAAAACCATCTTCCAGCTACAGAGTGCTCCAGGAAATCCATCTTCCAGCTTCAGAGTGCTCCTGGAGATCAAACTACCAGCTTCAGAGTGCTTCAGACGATCCAACTTCCAGCTTCAAAGTGTTCCTTGAGATCCATCTTCCAGCTTCAGAGTGCTCCAGGAGATCCATCTTCCAGCTTCAGAGTGCTCCAGGAGATCAAACTTCCAGCTTCAGAGTGCTTCAGACGATCCAACTTCCAGCTTCAGAGTGCTCCAGGTTAACCATCTTCCAGCTTCAGTTTGCTCCAGGAGATCCACCTTCCAGCTTCAAAGTGCTCTAGGAATCCAGCTTCAAGCTTCAGAGTGCTCCAGGAGATCCATCTTCCAACTTGATAGTGCTCCAGGAGATCAATCTGCCAACTTTGGAGTGCTCCAGGAGATCCACCTTCCATCTTCAGAGTGCAGCAGGAGATCCACCTTCCAGCTTCAGTGTGCTCCAGGAGATCCATCATCCAACTTCAGGGTGCTCCAGGAGATCAATCAGCCAGCTTCAGAGTGCTCCAGGAGAAGCAACCAGCAGCTTCAGAGTGCTCCTGGAGATCCAGCTTGCAGCTTCACAGTGCTCCAGGAGATCCAAATTCCAGCTTCAGAGTGGTCCAGGAGATCAAACTTCCATCTTGGAGTGCTCCAGGTGATCCACCTTCCTGCTTCAGAGTGCTCTTGGTGATCAA
The DNA here is from genome assembly GCF_017639515.1 of Carcharodon carcharias. Classification (NCBI taxonomy): domain Eukaryota; kingdom Metazoa; phylum Chordata; class Chondrichthyes; order Lamniformes; family Lamnidae; genus Carcharodon; species Carcharodon carcharias. The sequence goes on along the minus strand of NC_054497.1, from coordinate 29,896,010 downwards.
ACTTCCAGCTTCAGAGTGCTCCAGAAGATCCACCTTCCAGCTTCAGCTTGCTCCTGTAGATCCACCGACCAGCTTCGAGTACTCAAGGAGATACACATTTCATTTTCCAGGTGCTCCAGGAGATTCATCTTCCAGCTTCAGAGTGCTCCAGTAGATCCACCTTCCAGCTTCAGAGTGCTCCAGGTTAACCATCTTCAAGCTTCAGTTTGCTCCAAGAGATCCACCTTCCAGCTTCAAAGTGCTCTAGGAATCCAGCTTCAAGCTTCAGAGTGCTCCACGAGATCCACCTTCCAGCTTCAGAGTGCTCCAGGAGATCCATCTTCCAACTTGAGAGTGCTCCAGGAGATCCATCTGCCAACTTTGGAGTGCTCCCGTAGATCAAACTTCCAGCTTCAGAGTGCTCCAGAAGATCCATCTTTCAGCTTCAAAGTGCTCCTGGAAAACCATCTTCCAGCTACAGAGTGCTCCAGGAAATCCATCTTCCAGCTTCAGAGTGCTCCTGGAGATCAAACTACCAGCTTCAGAGTGCTTCAGACGATCCAACTTCCAGCTTCAAAGTGTTCCTTGAGATCCATCTTCCAGCTTCAGAGTGCTCCAGGAGATCCATCTTCCAGCTTCAGAGTGCTCCAGGAGATCAAACTTCCAGCTTCAGAGTGCTTCAGACGATCCAACTTCCAGCTTCAGAGTGCTCCAGGTTAACCATCTTCCAGCTTCAGTTTGCTCCAGGAGATCCACCTTCCAGCTTCAAAGTGCTCTAGGAATCCAGCTTCAAGCTTCAGAGTGCTCCAGGAGAACCATCTTCCAACTTGATAGTGCTCCAGGAGATCAATCTGCCAACTTTGGAGTGCTCCAGGAGATCCACCTTCCATCTTCAGAGTGCTCCTGGAGATCCAACCTCCAGCTTCTCAGTGCTCCAGGTGATCCACCTTCCAGCTTCAGAGAGATCCAGGAGATCCGTCATCCAACTTGAGGGTGCTACAGGAGATGCACCTTCCAGCTTCAAAGTGCTGTAGGTGAATCCATCTTCCAGCTTCATAGTGCTCCAGGAAATCCATCATCCAACTTGAGGGTGCTCCAGGAGATCAACCTTACAGCTTCAGTGTGCTACTGGAAAAACAGGTTCCAGATTCCAAGTGCTCCAGTAGATCCACCTTCCAGCTTCAGAGTGCTCCAGAAGATCCACCTTCCATTTTCCGCTTGCTCCTGTAGATCCACCGACCAGCTTCCAAGTACTCGAGGAGATGCACTTTTCATTTTCTAGGTGCTCCAGGAGATTCATCTTCCAGCTTCAGAGTGCTCCAGGAGATCCACCTTCCAGCTTCAGAGTGCTCCAGGAGATCCATCTGCCAACTTTGGAGTGCTCCCGTAGATCAAACTTCCAGCTTCAGAGTGCTCCAGAAGATCCATCTTTCAGCTTCAAAGTGCTCCTGGAAAACCATCTTCCAGCTACAGAGTGCTCCAGGAAATCCACCTTCCAGCTTCAGAGTGCTCCTGGACATCAAACTTCCAGCTTCGGAGTGCTCCAGGAGATCCACCTTCCAGCTTCAGTTTGCTCCAGGAGATCAATCATCCAACTTTAGGTTGCTCCAGGAGATCAATCTGCCAGCTTCGGAGTGCTCCAGGAGAATGACCTACCAGCTCCAGTGTTCTCCAGGAGATCCAGCTTCCAGCTTCTCAGTGCTCCAGGAGATCCACCTTCCAGCTTCAGCTCGCTCCTGTAGATCCACCATCAAGCTTCCGAGTACACCAGTAGATCCACTTTTCATTTTCCAAGTGCTCCAGGAGATTCATCTTCCAGCTTCAGAGTGCTCCAGGAGATCCACCTTCCAGCTTCAGTTTGCTCCAGGAGATCAATCATCCAACTTCATGTTGCTCCAGGAGATCCATCTGCCAGCTTCGGAGTGCTCCAGGAGAATGACCTACCAGCTTCAGTGTGCTCCTGGAGATCCAGCTTCCAGCTTCTCAGTGCTCCAGGAGATCCACCTTCCAGCTTCAGCTTGCTCCTGTAGATCCACCGTCAAGCTTCCGAGTACACCAGTAGATCCACTTTTCATTTTCCAAGTGCTCCAGGAGATTTATCTTCCAGCTTCAGAGTGCACCAGGAGATCCATCTTCCAACTTTGGAGTGCACCAGGAGATCCACCATCCAGCTTCAGTGTGCTCCAGGAGTTCAATCAGCCAGCTTCAGAGTGCTCCAGGAGAAGCAACCAGCAGCTTCACAGTGCTCCAGGAGCTCCAAATTCCAGCTTCAGAGTGGTCCAGGAGATCAAACTTCCATCTTGGAGTGCTCCAGGTGATCCACCTTCCTGCTTCAGAGTGCTCTTGGTGATCAAACTTCCAGCTTCAGAGTGCTCCAGACGATCCACCTTCCAGCTTAAGAGTGCTCCAGAAGATCCACCTTCCAGCTTCAGCTTGCTCCTGTAGATCCACCGACCAGCTTCCAAGTACTCAAGGAAATACACTTTTCATTTTCCAGGTGCTCCAGGAGATTCATCTTCCAGCTTCAGAGTGCTCCAGTAGATCCACCTTCCAGCTTCAGAGTGCTCCAGGTTAACCATCTTCAAGCTTCAGTTTGCTCCAGGAGATCCACCTTCCAGCTTCAAAGTGCTCTAGGAATCCAGCTTCAAGCTTCAGAGTGCTCCAGGAGATCCACCTTCCAGCTTCAGAGTCCTCCAGGAGATCCATCTTCCAACTTGAGAGTGCTCCAGGAGATCCATCTGCCAACTTTGGAGTGCTCCCGTAGATCAAACTTCCAGCTTCAGAGTGCTCCAGAAGATCCATCTTTCAGCTTCAAAGTGCTCCTGGAAAACCATCTTCCAGCTACAGAGTGCTCCAGGAAATCCATCTTCCAGCTTCAGAGTGCTCCTGGAGATCAAACTACCAGCTTCAGAGTGCTTCAGACGATCCAACTTCCAGCTTCAAAGTGTTCCTTGAGATCCATCTTCCAGCTTCAGAGTGCTCCAGGAGATCCATCTTCCAGCTTCAGAGTGCTCCAGGAGATCAAACTTCCAGCTTCAGAGTGCTTCAGACGATCCAACTTCCAGCTTCAGAGTGCTCCAGGTTAACCATCTTCCAGCTTCAGTTTGCTCCAGGAGATCCACCTTCCAGCTTCAAAGTGCTCTAGGAATCCAGCTTCAAGCTTCAGAGTGCTCCAGGAGATCCATCTTCCAACTTGATAGTGCTCCAGGAGATCAATCTGCCAACTTTGGAGTGCTCCAGGAGATCCACCTTCCATCTTCAGAGTGCAGCAGGAGATCCACCTTCCAGCTTCAGTGTGCTCCAGGAGATCCATCATCCAACTTCAGGGTGCTCCAGGAGATCAATCAGCCAGCTTCAGAGTGCTCCAGGAGAAGCAACCAGCAGCTTCAGAGTGCTCCTGGAGATCCAGCTTGCAGCTTCACAGTGCTCCAGGAGATCCAAATTCCAGCTTCAGAGTGGTCCAGGAGATCAAACTTCCATCTTGGAGTGCTCCAGGTGATCCACCTTCCTGCTTCAGAGTGCTCTTGGTGATCAAACTTCCAGCTTCAGAGTGCTCCAGAAGATCCACCTTCCAGCTTCAGCTTGCTCCTGTAGATCCACCGACCAGCTTCGAGTACTCAAGGAGATACACATTTCATTTTCCAGGTGCTCCAGGAGATTCATCTTCCAGCTTCAGAGTGCTCCAGTAGATCCACCTTCCAGCTTCAGAGTGCTCCAGGTTAACCATCTTCAAGCTTCAGTTTGCTCCAAGAGATCCACCTTCCAGCTTCAAAGTGCTCTAGGAATCCAGCTTCAAGCTTCAGAGTGCTCCACGAGATCCACCTTCCAGCTTCAGAGTGCTCCAGGAGATCCATCTTCCAACTTGAGAGTGCTCCAGGAGATCCATCTGCCAACTTTGGAGTGCTCCCGTAGATCAAACTTCCAGCTTCAGAGTGCTCCAGAAGATCCATCTTTCAGCTTCAAAGTGCTCCTGGAAAACCATCTTCCAGCTACAGAGTGCTCCAGGAAATCCATCTTCCAGCTTCAGAGTGCTCCTGGAGATCAAACTACCAGCTTCAGAGTGCTTCAGACGATCCAACTTCCAGCTTCAAAGTGTTCCTTGAGATCCATCTTCCAGCTTCAGAGTGCTCCAGGAGATCCATCTTCCAGCTTCAGAGTGCTCCAGGAGATCAAACTTCCAGCTTCAGAGTGCTTCAGACGATCCAACTTCCAGCTTCAGAGTGCTCCAGGTTAACCATCTTCCAGCTTCAGTTTGCTCCAGGAGATCCACCTTCCAGCTTCAAAGTGCTCTAGGAATCCAGCTTCAAGCTTCAGAGTGCTCCAGGAGAACCATCTTCCAACTTGATAGTGCTCCAGGAGATCAATCTGCCAACTTTGGAGTGCTCCAGGAGATCCACCTTCCATCTTCAGAGTGCTCCTGGAGATCCAACCTCCAGCTTCTCAGTGCTCCAGGTGATCCACCTTCCAGCTTCAGAGAGATCCAGGAGATCCGTCATCCAACTTGAGGGTGCTACAGGAGATGCACCTTCCAGCTTCAAAGTGCTGTAGGTGAATCCATCTTCCAGCTTCATAGTGCTCCAGGAAATCCATCATCCAACTTGAGGGTGCTCCAGGAGATCAACCTTACAGCTTCAGTGTGCTACTGGAAAAACAGGTTCCAGATTCCAAGTGCTCCAGTAGATCCACCTTCCAGCTTCAGAGTGCTCCAGAAGATCCACCTTCCATTTTCCGCTTGCTCCTGTAGATCCACCGACCAGCTTCCAAGTACTCGAGGAGATGCACTTTTCATTTTCTAGGTGCTCCAGGAGATTCATCTTCCAGCTTCAGAGTGCTCCAGGAGATCCACCTTCCAGCTTCAGAGTGCTCCAGGAGATCCATCTGCCAACTTTGGAGTGCTCCCGTAGATCAAACTTCCAGCTTCAGAGTGCTCCAGAAGATCCATCTTTCAGCTTCAAAGTGCTCCTGGAAAACCATCTTCCAGCTACAGAGTGCTCCAGGAAATCCACCTTCCAGCTTCAGAGTGCTCCTGGACATCAAACTTCCAGCTTCGGAGTGCTCCAGGAGATCCACCTTCCAGCTTCAGTTTGCTCCAGGAGATCAATCATCCAACTTTAGGTTGCTCCAGGAGATCAATCTGCCAGCTTCGGAGTGCTCCAGGAGAATGACCTACCAGCTCCAGTGTTCTCCAGGAGATCCAGCTTCCAGCTTCTCAGTGCTCCAGGAGATCCACCTTCCAGCTTCAGCTCGCTCCTGTAGATCCACCATCAAGCTTCCGAGTACACCAGTAGATCCACTTTTCATTTTCCAAGTGCTCCAGGAGATTCATCTTCCAGCTTCAGAGTGCTCCAGGAGATCCATCTTCCAGCTTCAGTGTGCTCCAGGAGATCCATCATCCAACTTCAGGGTGCTCCAGGAGATCAATCAGCCAGCTTCAGAGTGCCCCAGGAGAACCAACCAGCAGCTTCAGAGTGCTCCTGGAGAGCCAGCTTCCAGCTTCACAGTGCTCCAGGAGATCCAAATTCCAGCTTCAGAGTGTTCCTGGAAATCAAATCTCCAGCTTCAGAGTGCACCAGGAGATCAAACTTCCATCTCCAGAGTGCTCCAGTAGATCCACCTTCCAGCTTCAGAGTGCTCTGGGTGATCAAACTTCCAGCTTCAGAGTGCTCCAGACGATCCACCTTCCAGCTTAAGAGTGCTCCAAGAGGTCCAACTTCCTGTTTCAGGGTGCAGCCTGGGGATCCATCTTCCTTCTTCAGAGTGCTCCTGGAGATCATTCTTCCAGCTTTATTGCTCCAGGAGATCCACTATCCAGCTTCCAAGTGCTCCAGTAGATCCACCTTCCAGCTTCAGAGTGCTCCAGAAGATCCACCTTCCAGCTTCAGCTTGCTACTGTAGATCCACCGACCAGCTTCCAAGTACTCGAGGAGATGCTCTTTTTATTATCCAGGTGCTCCAGGAGATTCATCTTCCAGCTTCAGAGTGCTCCAGGAGATCCACCTTCCAGCTTCAGAGTGCTCCAGGAGATCCATCTTCCAACTTGAGAGTGCTCCAGGAGATCCATCTGCCAACTTGTGAGTGCTCCAGGAGATCCATCTGCCAACTTTGGAGTGCTCCCGTAGATCAAACTTCCACCTTCAGTGTGCTCCAAAAGATCCACCATTCAGCTTCAAAGTGCTCCTGGAAAACCATCTTCCAGCTACAGAGTGCTCCAGGAAATCCATCTTCCATGTTCAGAGTGCTCCTGGAGATCAAACTACCAGCTTCAGAGTGTTTCAGGCGATCCAACTTCCAGCTTCAAAGTGTTCCTTGAGATCCATCTTCCAGCTTCAGAGTGCTCCAGGAGATCCATCTTCCAGCTTCAGAGTGCTCCAGGAGATCAAACTTCCAGCTTCAGTGTGCTTCAGACGATCCAACTTCCAGCTTCAGAGTGCTCCAGGTTAACCATCTTCCAGCTTCAGTTTGCTCCAGGAGATTCACCTTCCAGCTTCAAAGTGCTCTGGGAATCCAGCTTCAAGCTTCAGAGTGCTCCACGAGACCCACCTTCCAGCTTCAGAGTGCTCCAGGAGATCCATCTTCCAACTTGATAGTGCTCCAGGAGATCAATCTGCCAACTTTGGAGTGCTCCAGGAGTTCCACCTTCCAGCTTCAGAGTGCTCCTGGAGATCCAACTTCCAGCTTCTCAGTGCTCCAGGAGATCCACCTTCCAGCTGCAGAGAGCTCCAGGAGATCCATCATCCAACTTGAGGTTGCTCGAGGAGATGCACCTTCCAGCTTCAGTGTGCTACTGGAGAAACCGCTTCCAGATTCCAAGTGCTCCAGGAGATCAAACTTCAGGCTTCAGAGTGCCCCAGTAGATCCACCTTCCAGCTTCAGCTTTGCTCCTTTAGATTCACCGTCCAACTTCTGAGTACTCCAGGAGATCCACTTTCCATTTTCCAAGTGCTCCAGGAGATTCATCTTCCAGCTTCAGAGTGCTCCAGGAGATCCATCTGCCAACTTTAGAGTGCTCCAGGAGATCCACCTTCCAGCTTCAAAGTGCTCTAGGAATCCAGCTTCAAGCTTCAGACTGCTCCACGAGACCCACCTTCCAACTTCGGAGTGCTCCAGGATATCCATCTTCCAACTTGAAAGTGCTCCAGGAGATCAATCTGCCAACTTTGGAGTGCTCCAGGAGTTCCACCTTCCAGCTTCAGAGTGCTCCTGGAGATCCAACTTCCAGCTTCTCAGTGCTCCAGGAGATCCACCTTCCAGCTTCAGAGATCTCCAGGAGATCCATCATCCAACTTGAGGGTGCTCCAGGAGATGCACCTTCCAGCTTCAGAGTGCTCCAGAAGATCAACCTTCCAGCTTCAGCTTTGCTCCTTTAGATCCACCATCAAACTTCTGAGTACTCCAGGAGATCCACTTTTCATTTTCCAAGTGCTCCAGGAGATTCATCTTCCAGCTTCAGAGTGCTCCAGGAGATCCATCTGCCAACTTTAGAGTGCTCCAGGAGATCCAACTTCCAGCTTCAGTGTGCTCCTGGAGATCAAACGTCCAGCTTCAGAATGCTCCAGGAGATCCATCTTCCAGCTTCAGAGTGCTCCTGCAGATCCACATTCCAGCTTCAGAGTGCTCCAGGAGATCCATCTGCCAAGATTGGAGTGCTCCAGGAGATCCACTTTCCAGCTTCAAAGTGCTCCTGGAGATCAAACTTCCATCTTCAGAGTACTCCAGGAGATGCACATTTCTTTTTCCAAGTGCTCCAGGAGATTCATCTTCCAGCTTCAAAGTGCGAGAAGAGATCCATCTTCCAGCTTCAGAGTGCTCCAGGAGATCCATCTTCCAACTTGAGAGTGCTCCAGGAGATCCATCTGCCAACTTTGGAGTGCTCCTGGAGATCAAACTTCCATCTTCAGAGTGCTCCAGGAGATCCATCTTCCAGCTTCAAAGTGCTCCTGGAGATCCATCTTCCAGCTTCAGAGTGCTCCAGGACATCCATCTTCTAGCTTCAGAGTGCTACTAGAGATCAAACTTCCAGCTTCAGAGTGCTTCAGACGATCCAACATCCAGCTCCAGAGTGCTCTAGGTTAACAATCTTCCAGCTTCAGGGTGCTCCATGAGATCCACCTTCCAGCTTCAGAGTGCTCCTGGAGATCCAGCTTCCAGCTTCTCAGTGCTCCAGGAGATCCACCTTCCAGCTTCAGAGTGCTCCTGGACATCAAACTTCCAGCTTTAGAGTGCTCCAGGAGATCCACCTTCCAGATTCAGTTTGCTCCAGGAGATCAATCATCCAACTTCAGGTTGCTCCAGGAGATCAATCTGCCAGCTTCTCAGTGCTCCAGGAGAATGACCTACCAGCTTCAGTGTGCTCCTGGAGATGCACCTTCCAGCTTCGGCTTGCTCCTGCAGATCCACCGTCACCTTCCGAGTACACCAGTAGATCCACTTTTCATTTTCCAAGTGCTCCAGGAGATTCATCTTCCAGCTTCAGCGTGCTCCAGGTGATCTATCTTCCAACTTTGGAGTGCACCAGGAGATCCACCTTCCAGCGTCAGTGTGCTCCAGGAGATCCATCATCCAACTTCAGGTTGCTCCAGGAGATCAATCAGCCAGCTTCAGAGTGCTCCAGGAGAACCAACCAGCAGCTTCAAAGTGCTCCTGGAGATCCAGCCTCCAGCTTCACAGTGCTCCAGGAGATCCAAATTCCAGCTTCAGAGTGGTCCTGGAAATCAAACCTCCAGCTTCAGAGTGCTCCAGGAGATCAAACTTCCATCTTCAGAGTGCTCCAGGAGATCCACCTTCCTGCTTCAGAATGCTCTTGGTGATCAAACTTCCAGCTTCAGAGTGGTCCAGACGATCCACCTTCCAGCTTAAGAGTGCTCCAGGAGGTCCAACTTCCAGTTTCAGGGTGCAGCCTGGAGATCCACCTTCCAGCTTCAGAGTGCTCCAGGAGATCCATCTGCCAACTTTGGAGTGCTCCCGTAGATCAAACTTCCAGCTTCAGAGTGCTCCAGACGATCCATCTTTCAGCTTCAAAGTGCTCCTGGAAAACCATCTTCCAGCTACAGAGTGCTCCAGGAAATCCATCTTCTAGCTTCAGAGTGCTCCTGGAGATCAAACTACCAGATTCAGAGTGCTTCAGACGATCCAACTTCCAGCTTCAAAGTGTTCCTTGAGATCCATTTTCCAGTCTCAGAGTGCTCCAGGAGATCCATCTTCCAGCTTCAGAGTTCTCCAGGAGATCAAACTTCCAGCTTCAGAGTGCTTCAGACGATCCAACTTCCAACTTCAGAGTGCTCCAGGTTAACCATCTTCCAGCTTCAGTTTGCTCCAGGAGATCCAACTTCCAGCTTCTCAGTGCTCCAGGAGATCCACCTTCCAGCTTCAGAGAGCTCCAGGAGATCCATCATCCAACTTGAGGGGGCTACAGGAGATGCACCATCCAGCTTCAGTGTGCTACCGAAGAAAAAGCTTCCAGATTCCAGGTGATCCAGGAGATCCAACTTCCAGCTTCAGAGTGCTCCATGAGAACCATCTTGCAGTTTCAGGGTGCTCCTGGAGATCCATATTCCATCTTCAGAGTACTACAGGAGATCCATCTTCCAGATTCAGGCTGCGCCTGGAGATCCATCTTATTGATTCAGAGTGCTGCAGGCAAACCATTTTACAATTTCGGAGTGCTCTTGGAGATCCATCTTATAGATGCAGAATGCTACAGGAGAATCCATCTTCCACCTTCAGAGAGCTCCAGGAGATCCATCTTCCAGCTTCAGTGTACTGCAGGAGATCCATCTTCCAGTTTCAGGGTGCTCCAGGAGATCCACCTTCCAGCTTCAAAGTGCTCTAGGAGAATCCATCTTCCAGCTTCAGAGTGCACCAGGAAATCCAACATCCAACTTGAGGGTGCTCCAGGAGATCAATCTTCCAGCTTCAGTGTGCTACTGGAAAACCAGGTTCCAGATTCCAAGTGCTCCAGGAGATCAAACTTCCAGCTTCAGAGTGCTCCAGAAGATCCACCTTCCAGCTTCAGCTTTGCTCCTGTAGATCCACCGTCCAACTTCTGAGCACTCCAGGAGATCAACTTTTCATTTTCCAAGTGCTCCAGGAGATTCATCTTCCAGCTTCAGAGTGCTCCAGGAGATCCATCTGCCAACTTTAGAGTGCTCCAGGAGATCCAACTTCCAGCTTCAGTGTGCTCCTGGAGATCAAACTTCCAGCTTCGGAATGCTCCAGGAGATCCAGCTTCAAAGTGCTCCTGCAGATCCAAATTCCATCTTCAGAGTGCTCCAGGAGATCCATCTTCCTGCTTCAAAGTGCTCCTGGAGATCCATCTTCCAGCTTCGGAGTGCTCCAGGAGATCCATCGTCCAGCTTCAGAGTGCTCCAGAAGATCCATCTTCCAACTTTAGGTTGCTCCAGGAGATCCATCTGCCAAGATTGGAGTGCTCCAGGAGATCCACTTTCCAGCTTCATAGTGCTCCTGGAGATAAAACTTCCATCTTCAGAGTACTCCAGGATATGCACATTTCTTTTTCCAAGTGCTCCAGGAGATTCATCTTCCAGCTTCAAAGTGCGCCAGCAGATCCGTCTTCCAGCTTCAGAGTACCCCAGGAGATCCATCTTCCTGCTTCAAAGTGCTCCTGGAGATCCATCTTCCAGCTTCGGAGTGCTCCAGGAGATCCATCGTCCAGCTTCAGAGTGCTCCAGAAGATCCATCTTCCAACTTTAGGTTGCTCCAGGAGATCCATCTGCCAAGATTGGAGTGCTCCAGGAGATCCACTTTCCAGCTTCATAGTGCTCCTGGAGATTAAACTTCCATCTTCAGTGTACTCCAGGATATGCACATTTCTTTTTCAAAGTGCTCCAGGAGATTCATCTTCCAGCTTCAAAGTGCGCCAGCAGATCCATCTTCCAGCTTCAGAGTACTCCAGGAGATCCATCTTCCAACTTGAGAGTGCTCCAGGAGAGCCATCTGCCAACTTTGGACTGCTCCCGGAGATCAAACTTCCATCTTCAGAGTGCTCCAGGAGATCCATCTTCCAGCTTCAAAGTGCTCCAGGAAATCCATCTTCCAGCTTCAGAGTGCTCCTGGAGATCAAACTTCCAGCTTCAGAGTGCTTCAAACGATCCAACTTCCAGCTTCAAAGTGCACCTGGAGATCCATCTTCCAGCTTCAGAGTGCTGCAGGACATCCATTCTCCAGCTTCAGAGTGCTCCTTGAGATCAAACTTCCAGATTCAGAGTGCTCCAGGTTAACCATCTTCTAGCTTCAGCGTGCTCCAGGAGATCCACCTTCCAGCTTCAAAGTGCTCTAGGAGATCCAGCTTCAAGCTTCAGAATGCTACACGAGACACATCTTCAAGCTTCAGAGTGCTCCAGAAGATCCATCTTCCAACTTGATAGTGCTCCAGGAGTTCCATCTGCCAACATTGGTGTGCTCCAGGAGATCCAACTTCCAGCTTCAGAGTGCTCCTGGAGATCCCGCTTCCAGCTTCTCAGTGCTCCAGAAGATCCACCTTCCAGCTTCAGAGTGCTCCTGGACATCAAACTTCCAGCTTCAGAGTGCTCCAGAAGATCCATCTTTCAGCTTCAAAGTGCTCCTGGAAAACCATCTTCCAGCTTCAGAGTGCTCCAGGAAATCCATCTTCTAGCTTCAGAGTGCTCCTGGAGATCAAACTACCAGCTTCAGAGTGCTTCAGACGATCCGACCTCCAGCTTCAAAGTTTTCCTTGAGATCCATTTTCCAGTCTCAGAGTGCTCCAGGAGATCCATCTTCCAGCTTCAGAGTGCTCCAGGAGATCAAACTTACAGCTTCAGAGTGCTTCAGACAATCCAACGTCCAGCTTCCGAGTGCTCCAGGTTAACCATCTTCCAGCTTCAGTTTGCTCCAGGAGATCCACCTTCCAGCTTCAAAGAGCTCTAGGAATCCAGCTTCAAGCTTCGGAGTGCTCCACGAGACCCACCTTCCAGCTTCAGAGTGCTCCAGGAGATCCATCTTCCAACTTGATAGTGCTCCAGGAGATCAATCTGCCAACTTTGGAGTGCTCCATGAGATCCACCTTCCAGCTTCAGAGTGCTCCTGGAGATCCAACTTCCAGCTTCTCAGTGCTCCAGGAGATCCAGCTTCCAGCTTCAGAGAGCTCCAGGAGATCCATCATCCAACTTGAGGGTGCTACAGGAGATGCACCATCCAGCTTCAGTGTGCTACCGGAGAAAAAGCTTCCAGATTCCAGGTGATCCAGGAGATCCAACTTCCAGCTTCAGAGTGCTCCATGAGAACCATCTTGCAGTTTCAGGGTGCTCCTGGAGAACCATATTCCATCTTCAGAGTACTACAGGAGATCCATCTTCCAGATTCAGGCTGCGCCTGGAGATCCATCTTATTGATTCAGAGTGCTGCAGGCAAACCATTTTACAATTTCGGAGTGCTCTTGGAGATCCATCTTATAGATGCAGAATGCCACAGGAGAATCCATCTTCCACCTTCAGAGAGCTCCAGGAGATCCATCTTCCAGCTTCAGTGTACTGCAGGAGATCCATCTTCCAGTTTCAGGGTGCTCCAGGAGATCCACCTTCCAGCTTCAAAGTGCTCTAGGAGAATCCATCTTCCAGCTTCAGAGTGCTCCAGGAAATCCAACATCCAACTTGAGGGTGCTCCAGGAGATCAATCTTCCAGCTTCAGTGTGCTACTGGAAAACCAGGTTCCAGATTCCAAGTGCTCCAGGAGATCAAACTTCCAGCTTCAGAGTGCTCCAGAAGATCCACCTTCCAGCTTCAGCTTTGCTCCAGGAGATCCACCGTCCAACTTCTGAGCACTCCAGGAGATCCACTTTTCATTTTCCAAGTGCTCCAGGAGATTCATCTTCCAGCTTCAGAGTGCTCCAGGAGATCCATCTGCCAACTTTAGAGTGCTCCAGGAGATCCAACTTCCAGCTTCAGTGTGCTCCTGGAGATCAAACATCCAGCTTCGGAATGCTCCAGGAGATCCAGCTTCAAAGTGCTCCTGCAGATCCAAATTCCATCTTCAGAGTGCTCCAGGAGATCCATCTTCCTGCTTCAAAGTGTTCCTGGAGATCCATCTTCCAGCTTCGGAGTGCTCCAGGAGATCCATCGTCCAGCTTCAGAGTGCTCCAGAAGATCCATCTTCCAACTTTAGGTTGCTCCAGGAGATCCATCTGCCAAGATTGGAGTGCTCCAGGAGATCCACTTTCCAGCTTCATAGTGCTCCTGGAGATAAAACTTCCATCTTCAGAGTACTCCAGGATATGCACATTTCTTTCTCCAAGTGCTCCAGGAGATTCATCTTCCAGCTTCAAAGTGCGCCAGCAGATCCATCTTCCAGCTTCAGAGTACTCCAGGAGATCCATCTTCCAGCTTCAGTGTGCTACTGGAAAACCAGGTTCCAGATTCCAAGTGCTCCAGGAGATCAAACTTCCAGCTTCAGAGTGCTCCAGAAGATCCACCTTCCAGCTTCAGCTTTGCTCCTGTAGATCCACCGTCCAACTTCTGAGCACTCCAGGAGATCCACTTTTCATTTTCCAAGTGCTCCAGGAGATTCATCTTCCAGCTTCAGAGTGCTCCAGGAGATCCATCTGCCAACTTTAGAGTGCTCCAGGAGATCCAACTTCCAGCTTCAGTGTGCTCCTGGAGATCAAACATCCAGCTTCGGAATGCTCCAGGAGATCCAGCTTCAAAGTGCTCCTGCAGATCCAAATTCCAGCTTCAGAGTGCTCCTGGAGATCAAACTTCCAGCTTCAGAGTGCTTCAAACGATCCAACTTCCAGCTTCAAAGTGCACCTGGAGATCCATCTTCCAGCTTCAGAGTGCTGCAGGACATCCATTCTCCAGCTTCAGAGTGCTCCTTGAGATCAAACTTCCAGATTCAGAGTGCTCCAGGTTAACCATCTTCTAGCTTCAGCGTGCTCCAGGAGATCCACCTTCCAGCTTCAAAGTGCTCTAGGAGATCCAGCTTCAAGCTTCAGAATGCTACACGAGACACATCTTCAAGCTTCAGAGTGCTCCAGAAGATCCATCTTCCAACTTGATAGTGCTCCAGGAGTTCCATCTGCCAACTTTGGTGTGCTCCAGGAGATCCAACTTCCAGCTTCAGAGTGCTCCTGGAGATCCTGCTTCCAGCTTCTCAGTGCTCCAGAAGATCCACCTTCCAGCTTCAGAGTGCTCCTGGACATCAAACTTCCAGCTTCAGAGTGCTCCAGAAGATCCATCTTTCAGCTTCAAAGTGCTCCTGGAAAACCATCTTCCAGCTACAGAGTGCTCCAGGAAATCCATCTTCTAGCTTCAGAGTGCTCCTGGAGATCAAACTACCAGCTTCAGAGTGCTTCAGACGATCCAACTTCCAGCTTCAAAGTGTTCCTTGAGATCCATTTTCCAGTCTCAGAGTGCTCCAGGAGATCCATCTTCCAGCTTCAGAGTGCTCCAGGAGATCAAACTTCCAGCTTCAGAGTGCTACAGACGATCCAACTTCCAGCTTCCGAGTGCTCCAGGTTAACCATCTTCCATCTTCAGTTTGCTCCAGGAGATCCACCTTCCAGCTTCAAAGAGCTCTAGGAATCCAGCTTCAAGCTTCGGAGTGCTCCACGAGACCCACCTTCCAGCTTCAGAGTGCTGCAGGAGATCCATCTTCCAACTTGATAGTGCTCCAGGAGATCAATCTGCCAACTTTGGAGTGCTCCATGAGATCCACCTTCCAGCTTCAGAGTGCTCCTGGAGATCCAACTTCCAGCTTCTCAGTGCTCCAGGAGATCCAGCTTCCAGCTTCAGAGAGCTCCAGGAGATCCATCATCCAACTTGAGGGTGCTACAGAAGATGCACCATCCAGCTTCAGGGTGCTACCGGAGAAACAGCTTCCAGATTCCAGGTGATCCAGGAGATCCAACTTCCAGCTTCAGAGTGCTCCATGAGAACCATCTTGCAGTTTCAGGGTGCTCCTGGAGATCCATATTCCATCTTCAGAGTACTACAGGAGATCCATCTTCCAGATTCAGGCTGCGCCTGGAGATCCATCTTATTGATTCAGAGTGCTGCAGGCAAACCATTTTACAATTTCGGAGTGCTCTTGGAGATCCATCTTATAAATGCAGAATGCTACAGGAGAATCCATCTTCCACCTTCAGAGAGCTCCAGGAGATCCATCTTCCAGCTTCAGTGTACTGCAGGAGATCCATCTTCCAGTTTCAGGGTGCTCCAGGAGATCCACCTTCCAGCTTCAAAGTGCTCTGGGAGAATCCATCTTCCAGCTTCAGAGTGCTCCAGGAAATCCAACATCCAACTTGAGGGTGCTCCAGGAGATCAATCTTCCAGCTTCAGTGTGCTACTGGAAAACCAGGTTCCAGATTCCAAGTGCTCCAGGAGATCAAACTTCCAGCTTCAGAGTGCTCCAGAAGATCCACCTTCCAGCTTCAGCTTTGCTCCTGTAGATCCACCGTCCAACTTCTGAGCACTCCAGCAGATCCACTTTTCATTTTCCAAGTGCTCCAGGAGATTCATCTTCCAGCTTCAGAGTGCTCCAGGAGATCCATCTGCCAACTTTAGAGTGCTCCAGGAGATCCAACTTCCAGCTTCAGTGTGCTCCTGGAGATCAAACATCCAGCTTCGGAATGCTCCAGGAGATCCAGCTTCAAAGTGCTCCTGCAGATCCAAATTCCAGCTTCACAGTGCTCCAGGAGATCCATCTTCCTGCTTCAAAGTGCTCCTGGAGATCCATCTTCCAGCTTCGGAGTGCTCCAGGAGATCCATCGTCCAGCTTCAGAGTGCTCCAGAAGATCCATCTTCCAACTTTAGGTTGCTCCAGGAGATCCATCTGCCAAGATTGGAGTGCTCCAGGAGATCCACTTTCCAGCTTCATAGTGCTCCTGGAGATAAAACTTCCATCTTCAGAGCACTCCAGGATATGCACATTTCTTTTTCCAAGTGCTCCAGGAGATTCATCTTCCAGCTTCAAAGTGCGCCAGCAGATCCATCTTCCAGCTTCAGAGTACTCCAGGAGATCCATCTAACAACTTGAGAGTGCTCCAGGAGAGCCATCTGCCAACTTTAGAGTGCTCCAGGAGATCCAACTTCCAGCTTCAGTGTGCTCCTGGAGATCAAACATCCAGCTTCGGAATGCTCCAGGAGATCCAGCTTCAAAGTGCTCCTGCAGATCCAAATTCCAGCTTCAGAGTGCTCCAGGAGATCCATCTTCCTGCTTCAAAGTGCTCCTGGAGATCCATCTTCCAGCTTCGGAGTGCTCCAGGAGATCCATCGTCCAGCTTCAGAGTGCTCCAGAAGATCCATCTTCCAACTTTAGGTTGCTCCAGGAGATCCATCTGCCAAGATTGGAGTGCTCCAGGAGATCCACTTTCCAGCTTCATAGTGCTCCTGGAGATAAAACTTCCATCTTCAGAGCACTCCAGGATATGCACATTTCTTTTTCCAAGTGCTCCAGGAGATTCATCTTCCAGCTTCAAAGTGCGCCAGCAGATCCATCTTCCAGCTTCAGAGTACTCCAGGAGATCCATCTACCAACTTGAGAGTGCTCCAGGAGAGCCATCTGCCAACTTTAGAGTGCTCCAGGAGATCCAACTTCCAGCTTCAGTGTGCTCCTGGAGATCAAACATCCAGCTTCGGAATGCTCCAGGAGATCCAGCTTCAAAGTGCTCCTGCAGATCCAAATTCCAGCTTCAGAGTGCTCCAGGAGATCCATCTTCCTGCTTCAAAGTGCTCCTGGAGATCCATCTTCCAGCTTCGGAGTGCTCCAGGAGATCCATCGTCCAGCTTCAGAGTGCTCCAGAAGATCCATCTTCCAACTTTAGGTTGCTCCATGATATCCATCTGCCAAGATTGGAGTGCTCCAGGAGATCCACTTTCCAGCTTCATGGTGCTCCTGGAGATAAAACTTCCATCTTCAGAGTACTCCAGGATATGCACATTTCTTTTTCCAAGTGCTCCAGGAGACTCATCTTCCAGCTTCAAAGTGCGCCAGCAGATCCATCTTCCAGCTTCAGAGTACTCCAGGAGATCCATCTTCCAACTTGAGAGTGCTCCAGGAGAGCCATCTGCCAACTTTGGACTGCTCCCGGAGATCAAACTTCCATCTTCAGAGTGCTCCAGGAGATCCATCTTCCAGCTTCAAAGTGCTCCAGGAAATCCATCTTCCAGCTTCAGAGTGCTCCTGGAGATCAAACTTCCAGCTTCAGAGTGCTTCAAACGATCCAACTTCCAGCTTCAAAGTGCACCTGGAGATCCATCTTCCAGCTTCAGAGTGCTGCAGGACATCCATTCTCCAGCTTCAGAGTGCTCCTTGAGATCAAACTTCCAGATTCAGAGTGCTCCAGGTTAACCATCTTCTAGCTTCAGCGTGCTCCAGGAGATCCACCTTCCAGCTTCAAAGTGCTCTAGGAGATCCAGCTTCAAGCTTCAGAATGCTACACGAGACACATCTTCAAGCTTCAGAGTGCTCGAGAAGATCCATCTTCCAACTTGATAGTGCTCCAAGAGTTCCATCTGCCAACTTTGGTGTGCTCCAGGAGATCCAACTTCCAGCTTCAGAGTGCTCCTGGAGATCCACCTTCCAGCTTCAAAGTGCTCTAGGAGAATCCATCTTCCAGCTTCAGAGTGCTCCAGGAAATCCAACATCCAACTTGAGGGTGCTCCAGGAGATCAATCTTCCAGCTTCAGTGTGCTACTGGAAAACCAGGTTCCAGATTCCAAGTGCTCCAGGAGATCAAACTTCCAGCTTCAGAGTGCTCCAGAAGATCCACCTTCCAGCTTCAGCTTTGCTCCTGTAGATCCACCGTCCAACTTCTGAGCACTCCAGGAGATCCACTTTTCATTTTCCAAGTGCTCCAGGAGATTCATCTTCCAGCTTCAGAGTGCTCCAGGAGATCCATCTGCCAACTTTAGAGTGCTCCAGGAGATCCAACTTCCAGCTTCAGTGTGCTCCTGGAGATCAAACATCCAGCTTCGGAATGCTCCAGGAGATCCAGCTTCAAAGTGCTCCTGCAGATCCAAATTCCAGCTTCACAGTGCTCCAGGAGATCCATCTTCCTGCTTCAAAGTGCTCCTGGAGATCCATCTTCCAGCTTCGGAGTGCTCCAGGAGATCCATCGTCCAGCTTCAGAGTGCTCCAGAAGATCCATCTTCCAACTTTAGGTTGCTCCAGGAGATCCATCTGCCAAGATTGGAGTGCTCCAGGAGATCCACTTTCCAGCTTCATAGTGCTCCTGGAGATAAAACTTCCATCTTCAGAGTACTCCAGGATATGCACATTTCTTTTTCCAAGTGCTCCAGGAGATTCATCTTCCAGCTTCAAAGTGCGCCAGCAGATCCATCTTCCAGCTTCAGAGTACTCCAGGAGATCCATCTTCCAACTTGAGAGTGCTCCAGGAGAGCCATCTGCCAACTTTGGACTGCTCCCGGAGATCAAACTTCCATCTTCAGAGTGCTCCAGGAGATCCATCTTCCAGCTTCAAAGTGCTCCAGGAAATCCATCTTCCAGCTTCAGAGTGCTCCTGGAGATCAAACTTCCAGCTTCAGAGTGCTTCAAACGATCCAACTTCCAGCTTCAAAGTGCACCTGGAGATCCATCTTCCAGCTTCAGAGTGCTGCAGGACATCCATTCTCCAGCTTCAGAGTGCTCCTTGAGATCAAACTTCCAGATTCAGAGTGCTCCAGGTTAACCATCTTCTAGCTTCAGCGTGCTCCAGGAGATCCACCTTCCAGCTTCAAAGTGCTCTAGGAGATCCAGCTTCAAGCTTCAGAATGCTACATGAGACACATCTTCAAGCTTCAGAGTGCTCCAGAAGATCCATCTTCCAACTTGATAGTGCTCCAGGAGTTCCATCTGCCAACTTTGGTGTGCTCCAGGAGATCCAACTTCCAGCTTCAGAGTGCTCCTGGAGATCCCGCTTCCAGCTTCTCAATGCTCCAGAAGATCCACCTTCCAGCTTCAGAGTGCTCCTGGACATCAAACTTCCAGCTTCAGAGTGCTCCAGAAGATCCATCTTCCAACTTTCGGTTGCTCCAGGAGATCCATCTGCCAAGATTGGAGTGCTCCAGGAGATCCACTTTCCAGCTTCATAGTGCTCCTGGAGATAAAACTTCCATCTTCAGAGTACTCCAGGATATGCACATTTCTTTTTCCAAGTGCTCCAGGAGATTCATCTTCCAGCTTCAAAGTGCGCCAGCAGATCCATCTTCCAGCTTCAGAGTACTCCAGGAGATCCATCTTCCAACTTGAGAGTTCTCCAGGAGAGCCATCTGCCAACTTTGGACTGCTCCCGGAGATCAAACTTCCATCTTCAGAGTGCTCCAGGAGATCCATCTTCCAGCTTCAAAGTGCTCCAGGAAATCCATCTTCCAGCTTCAGAGTGCTCCTGGAGATCAAACTTCCAGCTTCAGAGTGCTTCAAACGATCCAACTTCCAGCTTCAAAGTGCACCTGGAGATCCATCTTCCAGCTTCAGAGTGCTGCAGGACATCCATTCTCCAGCTTCAGAGTGCTCCTTGAGATCAAACTTCCAGATTCAGAGTGCTCCAGGTTAACCATCTTCTAGCTTCAGCGTGCTCCAGGAGATCCACCTTCCAGCTTCAAAGTGCTCTAGGAGATCCAGCTTCAAGCTTCAGAATGCTACACGAGACACATCTTCAAGCTTCAGAGTGCTCCAGAAGATCCATCTTCCAACTTGATAGTGCTCCAGGAGTTCCATCTGCCAACTTTGGTGTGCTCCAGGAGATCCAACTTCCAGCTTCAGAGTGCTCCTGGAGATCCCGCTTCCAGCTTCTCAATGCTCCAGAAGATCCACCTTCCAGCTTCAGAGTGCTCCTGGACATCAAACTTCCAGCTTCAGAGTGCTCCAGAAGATCCATCTTTCAGCTTCAAAGTGCTCCTGGAAAACCATCTTCCAGCTACAGAGTGCTCCAGGAAATCCATCTTCTAGCTTCAGAGTGCTCCTGGAGATCAAACTACCAGCTTCAGAGTGCTTCAGACGATCCAACTTCCAGCTTCAAAGTGTTCCTTGAGATCCATTTTCCAGTCTCAGAGTGCTCCAGGAGATCCATCTTCCAACTTGAGGGGGCTACAGGAGATGCACCATCCAGCTTCAGTGTGCTACCGGAGAAACAGCTTCCAGATTCCAGGTGATCCAGGAGATCCAACTTCCAGCTTCAGAGTGCTCCATGAGAACCATCTTGCAGTTTCAGGGTGCTCCTGGAGATCCATATTCCATCTTCAGAGTACTACAGGAGATCCATCTTCCAGATTCAGGCTGCGCCTGGAGATCCATCTTATTGATTCAGAGTGCTGCAGGCAAACCATTTTACAATTTCGGAGTGCTCTTGGAGATCCATCTTATAGATGCAGAATGCTACAGGAGAATCCATCTTCCACCTTCAGAGAGCTCCAGGAGATCCATCTTCCAGCTTCAGTGTACTGCAGGAGATCCATCTTCCAGTTTCAGGGTGCTCCAGGAGATCCACCTTCCAGCTTCAGAGTGCTCCAGAAGATCCACCTTCCAGCTTCAGCTTTGCTCCAGGAGATCCACCGTCCAACTTCTGAGCACTCCAGGAGATCCACTTTTCATTTTCCAAGTGCTCCAGGAGATTCATCTTCCAGCTTCAGAGTGCTCCAGGAGATCCATCTGCCAACTTTAGAGTGCTCCAGGAGATCCAACTTCCAGCTTCAGTGTGCTCCTGGAGATCAAACATCCAGCTTCGGAATGCTCCAGGAGATCCAGCTTCAGAGTGCTCCTGCAGATCCAAATTCCAGCTTCAGAGTGCTCCAGGAGATCCATCTTCCTGCTTCAAAGTGCTCCTGGAGATCCATCTTCCAGCTTCGGAGTGCTCCAGGAGATCCATCGTCCAGCTTCAGAGTGCTCCAGAAGATCCATCTTCCAACTTTAGGTTGCTCCAGGAGATCCATCTGCCAAGATTGGAGTGCTCCAGGAGATCCACTTTCCAGCTTCATAGTGCTCCTGGAGATAAAACTTCCATCTTCAGAGTACTCCAGGATATGCACATTTCTTTTTCCAAGTGCTCCAGGAGACTCATCTTCCAGCTTCAAAGTGCGCCAGCAGATCCATCTTCCAGCTTCAGAGTACTCCAGGAGATCCATCTTCCAACTTGAGAGTGCTCCAGGAGAGCCATCTGCCAACTTTGGACTGCTCCCGGAGATCCAACTTCCATCTTCAGTGTGCTCCTGGAGATCAAACATCCAGCTTCGGAATGCTCCAGGAGATCCAGCTTCAAAGTGCTCCTGCAGATCCAAATTCCAGCTTCAGAGTGCTCCAGGAGATCCATCGTCCAGCTTCAAAGTGCTCCCGGAGATCAAACTTCCATCTTCAGAGTGCTCCAGGAGATCCATCGTCCAGCTTCAGAGTGCTCCAGAAGATCCATCTTCCAACTTTAGGTTGCTCCAGGAGATCCATCTGCCAAGATTGGAGTGCTCCAGGAGATCCACTTTCCAGCTTCATAGTGCTCCTGGAGATAAAACTTCCATCTTCAGAGTACTCCAGGATATGCACATTTCTTTTTCAAAGTGCTCCAGGAGATTCATCTTTCAGCTTCAAAGTGCGCCAGCAGATCCATCTTCCAGCTTCAGAGTACTCCAGGAGATCCATCTTCCAACTTGAGAGTGCTCCAGGAGAGCCATCTGCCAACTTTGGACTGCTCCCGGAGATCAAACTTCCATCTTCAGAGTGCTCCAGGAGATCCATCTTCCAGCTTCAAAGTGCTCCAGGAAATCCATCTTCCAGCTTCAGAGTGCTCCTGGAGATCAAACTTCCAGCTTCAGAGTGCTTCAAACGATCCAACTTCCAGCTTCAAAGTGCACCTGGAGATCCATCTTCCAGCTTCAGAGTGCTGCAGGACATCCATTCTCCAGCTTCAGAGTGCTCCTTGAGATCAAACTTCCAGATTCAGAGTGCTCCAGGTTAACCATCTTCTAGCTTCAGCGTGCTCCAGGAGATCCACCTTCCAGCTTCAAAGTGCTCTAGGAGATCCAGCTTCAAGCTTCAGAATGCTACACGAGACACATCTTCAAGCTTCAGAGTGCTCCAGAAGATCCATCTTCCAACTTGATAGTGCTCCAGGAGTTCCATCTGCCAACTTTGGTGTGCTCCAGGAGATCCAACTTCCAGCTTCAGAGTGCTCCTGGAGATCCTGCTTCCAGCTTCTCAGTGCTCCAGAAGATCCACCTTCCAGCTTCAGAGTGCTCCTGGACATCAAACTTCCAGCTTCAGAGTGCTCCAGAAGATCCATCTTTCAGCTTCAAAGTGCTCCTGGAAAACCATCTTCCAGCTACAGAGTGCTACAGGAAATCCATCTTCTAGCTTCAGAGTGCTCCTGGAGATCAAACTACCAGCTTCAGAGTGCTTCAGACGATCCAACATCCAGCTTCAAAGTGTTTCTTGAGATCCATTTTCCAGTCTCAGAGTGCTCCAGGAGATCCATCTTCCAACTTGAGGGGGCTACAGGAGATGCACCATCCAGCTTCAGTGTGCTACCGAAGAAACAGCTTCCAGATTCCAGGTGATCCAGGAGATCCAACTTCCAGCTTCAGAGTGCTCCATGAGAACCATCTTGCAGTTTCAGGGTGCTCCTGGAGATCCATATTCCATCTTCAGAGTACTACAGGAAATCCATCTTCCAGATTCAGGCTGCGCCTGGAGATCCATCTTATTGATTCAGAGTGCTGCAGGCAAACCATTTTACAATTTCGGAGTGCTCTTGGAGATCCATCTTATAGATGCAGAATGCTACAGGAGAATCCATCTTCCACCTTCAGAGAGCTCCAGGAGATCCATCTTCCAGCTTCAGTGTACTGCAGGAGATCCATCTTCCAGTTTCAGGGTGCTCCAGGAGATACACCTTCCAGCTTCAAAGTGCTCTAGGAGAATCCATCTTCCAGCTTCAGAGTGCTCCAGGAAATCCAACATCCAACTTGAGGGTGCTCCAGGAGATCAATCTTCCAGCTTCAGTGTGTTACTGGAAATCCAGGTTCCAGATTCCAAGTGCTCCAGGAGATCAAACTTCCAGCTTCAGAGTGCTCCAGAAGATCCACCTTCCAGCTTCAGCTTTGCTCCTGTAGATCCACCGTCCAACTTCTGAGCACTCCAGGAGATCCACTTTTCATTTTCCAAGTGCTCCAGGAGATTCATCTTCCAGCTTCAGAGTGCTCCAGGAGATCCATCTGCCAACTTTAGAGTGCTCCAGGAGATCCAACTTCCAGCTTCAGTGTGCTCCTGGAGATCAAACATCCAGCTTCGGAATGCTCCAGGAGATCCAGCTTCAAAGTGCTCCTGCAGATCCAAATTCCATCTTCAGAGTGCTCCAGGAGATCCATCTTCCTGCTTCAAAGTGCTCCTGGAGATCCATCTTCCAGCTTCGGAGTGCTCCAGGAGATCCATCGTCCAGCTTCAGAGTGCTCCAGAAGATCCACCTTCCAGCTTCAGCTTTGCTCCTGTAGATCCACCGTCCAACTTCTGAGCACTCCAGGAGATCCACTTTTCATTTTCCAAGTGCTCCAGGAGATTCATCTTCCAGCTTCAGAGTGCTCCAGGAGATCCATCTGCCAACTTTAGAGTGCTCCAGGAGATCCAACTTCCAGCTTCAGTGTGCTCCTGGAGATCAAACATCCAGCTTCGGAATGCTCCAGGAGATCCAGCTTCAAAGTGCTCCTGCAGATCCAAATTCCATCTTCAGAGTGCTCCAGGAGATCCATCTTCCTGCTTCAAAGTGCTCCTGGAGATCCATCTTCCAGCTTCGGAGTGCTCCAGGAGTTCCACTTTCCAGCTTCATAGTGCTCCTGGAGATAAAACTTCCATCTTCAGAGTACTCCAGGATATGCACATTTCTTTTTCCAAGTGCTCCAGGAGATTCATCTTCCAGCTTCAAAGTGCGCCAGCAGATCCATCTTCCAGCTTCAGAGTACTCCAGGAGATCCATCTTCCAACTTGAGAGTGCTCCAGGAGAGCCATCTGCCAACTTTAGAGTGCTCCAGGAGATCCAACTTCCAGCTTCAGTGTGCTCCTGGAGATCAAACATCCAGCTTCGGAATGCTCCAGGAGATCCAGCTTCCTGCTTCAAAGTGCTCCTGGAGATCCATCTTCCAGCTTCGGAGTGCTCCAGGAGATCCATCGTCCAGCTTCAGAGTGCTCCAGAAGATCCATCTTCCAACTTTATGTTGCTCCAGGAGATCCATCTGCCAAGATTGGAGTGCTCCAGGAGATCCACTTTCCAGCTTCATAGTGCTCCTGGAGATAAAACTTCCATCTTCAGAGTACTCCAGGATATGCACATTTCTTTTTCCAAGTGCTCCAGGAGATTCATCTTCCAGCTTCAAAGTGCGCCAGCAGATCTATCTTCCAGCTTCAGAGTACTCCAGGAGATCCATCTTCCAACTTGAGAGTGCTCCAGGAGAGCCATCTGCCAACTTTGGACTGCTCCAGGAGATCCAACTTCCAGCTTCAGTGTGCTCCTGGAGATCAAACATCCAGCTTCGGAATGCTCCAGGAGATCCAGCTTCCTGCTTCAAAGTGCTCCTGGAGATCCATCTTCCAGCTTCGGAGTGCTCCAGGAGATCCATCGTCCAGCTTCAGAGTGCTCCAGAAGATCCATCTTCCAACTTTAGGTTGCTCCAGGAGATCCATCTGCCAAGATTGGAGTGCTCCAGGAGATCCACTTTCCAGCTTCATAGTGCTCCTGGAGATAAAACTTCCATCTTCAGAGTACTCCAGGATATGCACATTTCTTTTTCAAAGTGCTCCTGGAGATTCATCTTCCAGCTTCAAAGTGCGCCAGCAGATCCATCTTCCAGCTTCAGAGTACTCCAGGAGATCCATCTTCCAACTTGAGAGTGCTCCAGGAGAGCCATCTGCCAACTTTGGACTGCTCCCGGAGATCAAACTTCCATCTTCAGAGTGCTCCAGGAGATCCATCTTCCAGCTTCAAAGTGCTCCAGGAAATCCATCTTCCAGCTTCAGAGTGCTCCTGGAGATCAAACTTCCAGCTTCAGAGTGCTTCAAACGATCTAACTTCCAGCTTCAAAGTGCACCTGGAGATCCATCTTCCAGCTTCAAAGTGCTCTAGGAGATCCAGCTTCAAGCTTCAGAATGCTACACGAGACACATCTTCAAGCTTCAGAGTGCTGCAGAAGATCCATCTTCCAACTTGATAGTGCTCCAGGAGTTCCATCTGCCAACTTTGGTGTGCTCCAGGAGATCCAACTTCCAGCTTCAGAGTGCTCCTGGAGATCCTGCTTCCAGCTTCTCAGTGCTCCAGAAGATCCACCTTCCAGCTTCAGAGTGCTCCTGGACATCAAACTTCCAGCTTCAGAGTGCTCCAGAAGATCCATCTTTCAGCTTCAAAGTGCTCCTGGAAAACCATCTTCCAGCTACAGAGTGCTCCAGGAAATCCATCTTCTAGCTTCAGAGTGCTCCTGGAGATCAAACTACCAGCTTCAGAGTGCTTCAGACGATCCAACTTCCAGCTTCAAAGTGTTCCTTGAGATCCATTTTCCAGTCTCAGAGTGCTCCAGGAGATCCATCTTCCAGCTTCAGAGTGCTCCAGGAGATCAAACTTCCAGCTTCAGAGTGCTTCAGACGATCCAACTTCCAGCTTCAGAGTGCTCCAGGTTAACCATCTTCCAGCTTCAGTTTGCTCCAGGAGATCCACCTTCCAGCTTCAAAGAGCTCTAGGAATCCAGCTTCAAGCTTCGGAGTGCTCCACGAGACCCACCTTCCAGCTTCAGAGTGCTCCAGGAGATCCATCTTCCAACTTGATAGTGCTCCAGGAGATCAATCTGCCAACTTTGGAGTGCTCCATGAGATCCACCTTCCAGCTTCAGAGTGCTCCTGGAGATCCAACTTCCAGCTTCTCAGTGCTCCAGGAGATCCAGCTTCCAGCTTCAGAGAGCTCCAGGAGATCCATCATCCAACTTGAGGGTGCTACAGGAGATGCACCATCCAGCTTCAGTGTGCTACCGGAGAAACAGCTTCCAGATTCCAGGTGATCCAGGAGATCCAACTTCCAGCTTCAGAGTGCTCCATGAGAACCATCTTGCAGTTTCAGGGTGCTCCTGGAGAACCATATTCCATCTTCAGAGTACTACAGGAGATCCATCTTCCAGATTCAGGCTGCGCCTGGAGATCCATCTTATTGATTCAGAGTGCTGCAGGCAAACCATTTTACAATTTCGGAGTGCTCTTGGAGATCCATCTTATAGATGCAGAATGCCACAGGAGAATCCATCTTCCACCTTCAGAGAGCTCCAGGAGATCCATCTTCCAGCTTCAGTGTACTGCAGGAGATCCATCTTCCAGTTTCAGGGTGCTCCAGGAGATCCACCTTCCAGCTTCAAAGTGCTCTAGGAGAATCCATCTTCCAGCTTCAGAGTGCTCCAGGAAATCCAACATCCAACTTGAGGGTGCTCCAGGACATCAATCTTCCAGCTTCAGTGTGCTACTGGAAAACCAGGTTCCAGATTCCAAGTGCTCCAGGAGATCAAACTTCCAGCTTCAGAGTGCTCCAGAAGATCCACCTTCCAGCTTCAGCTTTGCTCCTGTAGATCCACCGTCCAACTTCTGAGCACTCCAGGAGATCCACTTTTCATTTTCCAAGTGCTCCAGGAGGTTCATCTTCCAGCTTCAGAGTGCTCCAGGAGATCCATCTGCCAACTTTAGAGTGCTCCAGGAGATCCAACTTCCAGCTTCAGTGTGCTCCTGGAGATCAAACATCCAGCTTCGGAATGCTCCAGGAGATCCAGCTTCAAAGTGCTCCTGCAGATCCAAATTCCAGCTTCACAGTGCTCCAGGAGATCCATCTTCCTGCTTCAAAGTGCTCCTGGAGATCCATCTTCCAGCTTCGGAGTGCTCCAGGAGATCCATCGTCCAGCTTCAGAGTGCTCCAGAAGATCCATCTTCCAACTTTAGGTTGCTCCAGGAGATCCATCTGCCAAGATTGGAGTGCTCCAGGAGATCCACTTTCCAGCTTCATAGTGCTCCTGGAGATAAAACTTCCATCTTCAGAGTACTCCAGGATATGCACATTTCTTTTTCCAAGTGCTCCAGGAGATTCATCTTCCAGCTTCAAAGTGCGCCAGCAGATCCATCTTCCAGCTTAAGAGTACTCCAGGAGATCCATCTTCCAACTTGAGAGTGCTCCAGGAGAGCCATCTGCCAACTTTGGACTGCTCCCGGAGATCAAACTTCCATCTTCAGAGTGCTCCAGGAGATCCATATTCCAGCTTCAAAGTGCTCCAGGAAATCCATCTTCCAGCTTCAGAGTGCTCCTGGAGATCAAACTTCCAGCTTCAGAGTGCTTCAAACGATCCAACTTCCAGCTTCAAAGTGCACCTGGAGATCCATCTTCCAGCTTCAGAGTGCTGCAGGACATTTATTCTCCAGCTTCAGAGTGCTCCTTGAGATCAAACTTCCAGATTCAGAGTGCTCCAGGTTAACCATCTTCTAGCTTCAGCGTGCTCCAGGAGATCCACCTTCCAGCTTCAAAGTGCTCTAGGAGATCCAGCTTCAAGCTTCAGAATGCTACACGAGACACATCTTCAAGCTTCAGAGTGCTCCAGAAGATCCATCTTCCAACTTGATAGTGCTCCAGGAGTTCCATCTGCCAACTTTGGTGTGCTCCAGGAGATCCAACTTCCAGCTTCAGAGTGCTCCTGGAGATCCTGCTTCCAGCTTCTCAGTGCTCCGGAAGATCCACCTTCCAGCTTCAGAGTGCTCCTGGACATCAAACTTCCAGCTTCAGAGTGCTCCAGAAGATCCATCTTTCAGCTTCAAAGTGCTCCTGGAAAACCATCTTCCAGCTACAGAGTGCTCCAGGAAATCCATCTTCTAGCTTCAGAGTGCTCCTGGAGATCAAACTACCAGCTTCAGAGTGCTTCAGACGATCCAACTTCCAGCTTCAAAGTGTTCCTTGAGATCCATTTTCCAGTCTCAGAGTGCTCCAGGAGATCCATCTTCCAGCTTCAGAGTGCTCCAGGAGATCAAACTTCCAGCTTCAGAGTGCTTCAGACGATCCAACTTCCAGCTTCAGAGTGCTCCAGGTTAACCATCTTCCAGCTTCAGTTTGCTCCAGGAGATCCACCTTCCAGCTTCAAAGAGCTCTAGGAATCCAGCTTCAAGCTTCGGAGTGCTCCACGAGACCCACCTTCCAGCTTCAGAGTGCTCCAGGAGATCCATCGTCCAACTTGATAGTGCTCCAGGAGATCAATCTGCCAACTTTGGAGTGCTCCATGAGATCCACCTTCCAGCTTCAGAGTGCTCCTGGAGATCCAACTTCCAGCTTCTCAGTGCTCCAGGAGATCCAGCTTCCAGCTTCAGAGAGCTCCAGGAGATCCATCATCCAACTTGAGGGTGCTACAGGAGATGCACCATCCAGCTTCAGTGTGCTACCGGAGAAACAGCTTCCAGATTCCAGGTGATCCAGGAGATCCAACTTCCAGCTTCAGAGTGCTCCATGAGAACCATCTTGCAGTTTCAGGGTGCTCCTGGAGATCCATATTCCATCTTCAGAGTACTACAGGAGATCCATCTTCCAGATTCAGGCTGCACCTGGAGATCCATCTTATTGATTCAGAGTGCTGCAGGCAAACCATTTTACAATTTCGGAGTGCTCTTGGAGATCCATCTTATAGATGCAGAATGCTACAGGAGAATCCATCTTCCACCTTCAGAGAGCTCCAGGAGATCCATCTTCCAGCTTCAGTGTACTGCAGGAGATCCATCTTCCAGTTTCAGGGTGCTCCAGGAGATCCACCTTCCAGCTTCAAAGTGCTCTAGGAGAATCCATCTTCCAGCTTCAGAGTGCTCCAGGAAATCCAACATCCAACTTGAGGGTGCTCCAGGAGATCAATCTTCCAGCTTCAGTGTGCTACTGGAAAACCAGGTTCCAGATTCCAAGTGCTCCAGGAGATCAAACTTCCAGCTTCAGAGTGCTCCAGAAGATCCACCTTCCAGCTTCAGCTTTGCTCCTGTAGATCCACCGTCCAACTTCTGAGCACTCCAGGAGATCCACTTTTCATTTTCCAAGTGCTCCAGGAGATTCATCTTCCAGCTTCAGAGTGCTCCAGGAGATCCATCTGCCAACTTTAGAGTGCTCCAGGAGATCCAACTTCCAGCTTCAGTGTGCTCCTGGAGATCAAACATCCAGCTTCGGAATGCTCCAGGAGATCCAGCTTCAAAGTGCTCCTGCAGATCCAAATTCCAGCTTCAGAGTGCTCCAGGAGATCCATCTTCCTGCTTCAAAGTGCTCCTGGAGATCCATCTTCCAGCTTCGGAGTGCTCCAGGAGATCCATCGTCCAGCTTCAGAGTGCTCCAGAAGATCCATCTTCCAACTTTAGGTTGCTCCAGGAGATCCATCTGCCAAGATTGGAGTGCTCCAGGAGATCCACTTTCCAGCTTCATAGTGCTCCTGGAGATAAAACTTCCATCTTCAGAGTACTCCAGGATATGCACATTTCTTTTTCCAAGTGCTCCAGGAGATTCATCTTCCAGCTTCAAAGTGCGCCAGCAGATCCATCTTCCAGCTTCAGAGTACTCCAGGAGATCCATCTTCCAACTTGAGAGTGCTCCAGGAGAGCCATCTGCCAACTTTGGACTGCTCCCGGAGATCAAACTTCCATCTTCAGAGTGCTCCAGGAGATCCATCTTCCAGCTTCAAAGTGCTCCAGGAAATCCATCTTCCAGCTTCAGAGTGCTCCTGGAGATCAAACTTCCAGCTTCAGAGTGCTTCAAACGATCCAACTTCCAGCTTCAAAGTGCACCTGGAGATCCATCTTCCAGCTTCAGAGTGCTGCAGGACATCCATTCTCCAGCTTCAGAGTGCTCCTTGAGATCAAACTTCCAGATTCAGAGTGCTCCAGGTTAACCATCTTCTAGCTTCAGCGTGCTCCAGGAGATCCACCTTCCAGCTTCAAAGTGCTCTAGGAGATCCAGCTTCAAGCTTCAGAATGCTACACGAGACACATCTTCAAGCTTCAGAGTGCTCCAGAAGATCCATCTTCCAACTTGATAGTGCTCCAGGAGTTCCATCTGCCAACTTTGGTGTGCTCCAGGAGATCCAACTTCCAGCTTCAGAGTGCTCCTGGAGATCCTGCTTCCAGCTTCTCAGTGCTCCGGAAGATCCACCTTCCAGCTTCAGAGTGCCCCTGGACATCAAACTTCCAGCTTCAGAGTGCTCCAGGAGATCCATCTTCCAGCTTCAGATTGCTCCAGGAGATCCATCTTCTAGCTTTTGAGTGCTCCAGGAGATCCATCTGCTGACCTTGGAGTGCACCAGGAGATCAACCTTCCAGCTTCAGTGTGCTCCAGGAGATCCATCATCCATCTTCAGGGTGCTCCATGAGATCAATCAGCCAGCTTCATGGTGCTCCAGGAGAACCACCCAGCAGCTTCAGAGTGCTCCTGGAGATCCAGCTTCCAGCTTCACTTTCCTCCAGGAGATCCACCTTCCAGCTTCAGAGTGGTCCTGGAGATCAAACCTCCAGCTTCAGAGTGCTCCAGGAGATCCACCTTCCTGCTTCAGAGTGCTCTTGGTGATCAAATTTCCAGCTTCAGAGTGCTCCAGACGATCCACCTTCCAGCTTAAGAGTGCGCCAGGAGATCCAACTTCCAGTTTCAGGGTGCAGCCTGGAGATCCATCTTCCTGCTTCAGAGTGCTCCTGGAGATCATTCTTCCAGCTTTATTGCTCCAGGAGATCCACTATCCTGCCTCCAAGTGCTCCAGAAGATCCACCTTCCAGCTTCAGAGTGGTCCTGGAGATCAAACCTCCGGCTTCAGAGTGCTTCAGGAGATCCATCTTCCAGGTTCAGAGTGCTCCAGGAGATCAAATTTCCAGCCTCTGAGTCCTCCAGGAGATCCATCTTCCAGCTTCAGAGTGCTCCTGGAGATCAGACTTCTAGCCTCAGAGTGCTCCTGGAGATCAAACTTCCAGCTTCAGTGTGCTCCAGACAATCCACCTTCCAGCTTCAAAGTGCTCCAGGAGAAACCATCTCACAGATTCAGAGAGCTCCAGGAGATCCAACTTCCAGCTTCAGAGTGCTTCAAACGATCCAATTTCCAGATTCAAAGTGCACCTGGAGATCCATCTTCCAACTTCAGAGTGCTCCAGGACATCCATTCTCCAGCTTCAGAGTGCTCCTTGAGTTCAAACCTCCAGATTCAGAGTGCTTCAGACGATCCAACTTCCAGCTCCAAAATGCTCCAGGTTAACCATCTTCTAGCTTCAGCGTGCTCCAGGAGATCCACCTTCCAGCTTCAGAGTGCTTCACGAGACCCATCTTCCAGCTTCAGTGTGCTCCAGAAGATCCATCTTCCAACTTGATAGTGCTCCAGGAGATCCATCTGCCTTCTTTGGAGTGCTCCAGGAGATCCAACTTCCAGCTTCAGAGTGCTCCTGGACATCAAACTTCCAGCTTCAGAGTGCTCCAGGAGATCCACCTTCCAGCTTCAGTTTGCCTCAGGAGATCAATCATCCCACTTCAGGTTGCTCCAGGAGATCAATCTGCCAGCTTCGGAGTGATCCAGGAGAATGACCTACCAGCTTCAGTGTGCTCCTGGAGATCCAGCTTCCAGCTTCTCAGTGCTCCAGGAGATCCACATTCTAGCTTCAGAGTGCTCCAGAAGATCCACCTTCCAGCTTCAGCTTGCTCCTGTAGATCCACTGTCAAGCTTCCGAGTACTCCAGTAGATCCACTTTTCATTTTCCAAGTGCTCCAGGAGATTCATCTTCCAGCTTCAGAGTGCTCCAGGAGATCCATCTTCTAACTTTGGAGTGCTCCAGGAGATCCATCTTCCAGCTTCAGATTGCTCCAGGAGATCCATCTTCTAACTTTTGAGTGCTCCAGGAGATCCAACTGCTAACCTTGGAGTGCACCAGGAGATCAACCTTCCAGCTTCAGTGTGCTCCAGGAGATCCATCATCCAACTTCAGGGTATCCAAGAGATCAATCAGCCAGCTTCATGGTGCTCCAGGAGAACCACCCAGCAGCTCAGAGTGCTCCTGGAGATCCAGCTTCCAGCTTCACTTTCCTCCAGGAGATCCACCTTCCAGCTTCAGAGTGGTCCTGGAGATCAAACCTCCAGCTTCAGAGTGCTCCAGGACATCCACCTTCCTGCTTCAGAGTGTTCCTGGTGATCATATTTCCAGCTTCAGAGTGCTCCAGGAGATCCACCTTCCAGCTTAAGAGTGCTCCAGGAGATCCAACTTCCAGTTTCAGGGTGCAGCCTGGAGATCCAACTTCCTGCTTCAGAGTGCTCCTGGAGATCATTCTTCCAGCTTTATTGCTCCAGGAGATCCACTATCCTGCTTCCAAGTGATCCAGAAGATCCACCTTCCAGCTTCAGAGTGGTCCAGGAGATCAAACCTCCGGCTTCAGAGTGCTCCAGGAGATCCACCTTCCAGCTTCAGAGTGCTCCTGGAGATCAAATTTCCAGCCTCTGATTCCTCCAGGAGATCCATCTTCCAGCTTCAGAGTGCTCCTGGAGATCAAACTTTCAGCCTCAGAGTGCTCCTGGAGATTAATCTTCCAGCTTCAGAGTGCTCCTGGGGATCAGACTTCCAGCTTCAGAGTTCTCCAGGAGATTCATCTTCCAGCTTCAGAGTGCTCCAGGAGAAACCATCTCACAGATTCAGAGAGCTCCAGGAGATCCAACTTCCAGCTGCAGAGTGCTCCAGGAGATCCATCATCCAACTTGAGGTTGCTCCAGGAGATAGACCTTCCAGCTTCGGTGTGCTACTGGGGAAACAGCTTCCAGATTCCAAGTGCTCCAGGAGATACAACTTCCAGCTTCAGAGTACTGCAGGAGATCCATTTGCAGCTTCAGATTAATCCAGAAGATCCACCTTCCAGCTTCCGGCTGCTCCAGAAGATCCACATTCCAGCTTCAGAGCTTTCCAGAAGATCCATCTGCCAACTTTGGAGTGCTCCAGGAGATCCACCTTCCAGCTTTGGAGTGCTCCTGGAGAACAAACTTCCAGCTTCAGAGTGCTCCAGGAGATGCATCTTCCAGCTTCCGAGTGCTCCTGGAGATCAAGCTTACAGCTTCAGTGTGCTCCAGGAGATGCATATTGCAATTCAGGTTGCTCCAGGAGATCGATCTGCCGGCTTCAGTGTGCTCCTGGAGATCCAGCTTCCAGTTTCTCAGTGCTCCACGAGATCCACATTCCAGCTTCAGAGTGCTCCAGAAGATCCACCTTCCAGCTTCAGCTTGCTCCTGTAGATCAACCGTCAAGCTTCCGAGTACTCCAGTAGATCCACTTTTCATTTTCCAAGTGCTCCAGGAGATTCATCTTCCAGCTTCAGAGTGCTCCAGAAGATCCATCTTCCAACTTGATAGTGCTCCAGGCGATCGATCTGCCAACTTTGGAGTGCTCCAGGAGATCCACCTTCCAGCTTCAGAGAGCTCCAGGAGATCCATCTTCTCACTTGTGAGTGCTCCAGGAGATCCATCTGCTTACTTTGGAGTGAACCAGGAGATCCACCTTCCAGCTTCAGTGTGCTCCAGGAGATCCATCATCCAACTTCAGGGTGCTCCAGGAGATCAATCTTTCAGCTTCAGAGTGCTCCTGGAGATCCATCTTCCAGCTTCTCAGTGCTCCGGGAGATCCAAATTCCAGCTTCAGAGTGTTCCTGGAGGTCAAACCTCGAGCTTCAGAGTACTCCAGGAGATCCATCTTCCAGCTTCAGAGTGCTCCAGGAGATGCATATTCCAGCATCAGAGTGCTCCTGGAGATGAAACTTCGAGCTTCAGTGTGCTCCAGGGGATCCATCTTCCAGCTTCAGAGTGCTCCTGGCGATCAAACTTCCAGCTTCAGAGTGCTCCAGGAGAGCCATCTTCAAACTTGAGAGTGCACCAGGAGATCCATCTGCCAACTTTGGAGTGCTCCAGGAGATCCACCTTCCAGCTTCAGTGTGCTCCAGGAGATCAATCTTCCAGCTTCAGAGTGCTTCAGACGATCCAACTTCCAGCTTCAAAGTGTTCCTTGAGATCCATCTTCCAGCTTCAGAGTGCTCCAGGAAATCCATCTTCCAGCTTAAGAGTGCTCCTGGAGATCAAATTTCCAGCTTCAGAGTGCTCCAGGTTAAACATCTTCCAGCTTCAGTTTGCTCCAGGAGATCCACCTTCCAGCTTCAAAGTGCTCCAGGAGAAACCATCTCACAGATTCAGAGAGCTCCAGGAGATCCAACTTCCAGCTGCAGAGTGCTCCAGGAGATCCATCATCCAACTTGAGGGTGCTCCAGGAGATAGACCTTCCAGCTTCAGAGTGCTACTGGGGAAACAGCTTCCAGATTCCAAGTGCTCCAGGAGATACAACTTCCAGCTTCAGAGTACTCCAGGCGATCCACTTCCAGCTTCAGATTAATCCAGAAGATCCACCTTCCAGCTTCCGGCTGCTCCAGAAGATCAACATTCCAGCTTCAGAGCTTTCCAGGAGATCCATCTGCCAACTTTGGAGTGCTCCAGGAGATCCACCTTCCAGCTTTGGTGTGCTCCTGGCGAACAAACTTCCAGCTTCAGAGTGCTCCAGGAGATGCATCTTCCAGCTTCCGAGTGCTCCTGGAGATCAAGCTTACAGCTTCAGTGTGCTCCAGGAGATGCATATTCTAGCATCAGAGTGCTCCTGGAGATGAAACTTCGAGCTTCAGTGTGCTCCAGGGGATCCATCTTCCAGCTTCAGAGTGCTCCTGGCGATCAAACTTCCAGCTTCAGAGTGCTCCAGGAGAGCCATCTTCAAACTTGAGAGTGCACCAGGAGATCCATCTGCCAACTTTGGAGTGCTCCAGGAGATCCACCTTCCAGCTTCAGTGTGCTCCAGGAGATCAATCTTCCAGCTTCAGAGTGCTTCAGACGATCCAACTTCCAGCTTCAAAGTGTTCCTTGAGATCCATCTTCCAGCTTCAGAGTGCTCCAGGAAATCCATCTTCCAGCTTAAGAGTGCTCCTGGAGATCAAACTTCCAGCTTCAGAGTGCTCCAGGTTAAACATCTTCCAGCTTCAGTTTGCTCCAGGAGATCCACCTTCCAGCTTCAAAGTGCTCCAGGAGAAACCATCTCACAGATTCAGAGAGCTCCAGGAGATCCAACTTCCAGCTGCAGAGTGCTCCAGGAGATCCATCATCCAACTTGAGGGTGCTCCAGGAGATAGACCTTCCAGCTTCAGAGTGCTACTGGGGAAACAGCTTCCAGATTCCAAGTGCTCCAGGAGATACAACTTCCAGCTTCAGAGTACTCCAGGCGATCCACTTCCAGCTTCAGATTAATCCAGAAGATCCACCTTCCAGCTTCCGGCTGCTCCAGAAGATCAACATTCCAGCTTCAGAGCTTTCCAGGAGATCCATCTGCCAACTTTGGAGTGCTCCAGGAGATCCACCTTCCAGCTTTGGTGTGCTCCTGGAGAACAAACTTCCAGCTTCAGAGTGCTCCAGGAGATGCATCTTCCAGCTCCCGAGTGCTCCTGGGGATCAAGCTTACAGCTTCAGTGTGCTCCAGGAGATGCATATTCCAGCATCAGAGTGCTCCTGGAGATGAAACTTCGAGCTTCAGTGTGCTCCAGGGGATCCATCTTCCAGCTTCAGAGTGCTCCTGGCGATCAAACTTCCAGCTTCAGAGTGCTCCAGGAGAGCCATCTTCAAACTTGAGAGTGCACCAGGAGATCCATCTGCCAACTTTGGAGTGCTCCAGGAGATCCACCTTCCAGCTTCAGTGTGCTTCAGACGATCCAACTTCCAGCTTCAAAGTGTTCCTTGAGATCCATCTTCCAGCTTCAGAGTGCTCCAGGAAATCCATCTTCCAGCTTAAGAGTGCTCCTGGAGATCAAATTTCCAGCTTCAGAGTGCTCCAGGTTAACCATCTTCCAGCTTCAGGGTGCTCCAGCAGATCCAACTTCCAGCTTCAAATTGCTCAAGTAGATCCAGCTTCAAGCTTCAGAGTGCTCCACGAGACGCACCTTCCAGCTTCAGTGTGCTCCAGGAGATCCATCATCCAACTTCAGGGTGCTCCAGGAGATCAAACTTCCAGCTTCAGAGTGCTTCAGACGATCCAACTTCCAGCTTCAAAGTGCTCCTTGAGATCCATCTTCCAGCTTCAGAGTGCTCCTGGAGATCAAACTTCCAGCTTCAGTGTGCTCCAGGTTAACCATCTTCCAGCTTCAGGGTGCTCCAGGAGATCCACCTTCCAGCTTCAAAGTGCTCTAGTAGATCCAGCTTCAAGCTTCAGAGTGCTCCACGAGACGCACCTTCCAGCTTCAGAGTGCTCCAGGAGATCCATCTTCCAACCTGATAGCGCTCCAGGAGATCCATCTGCCAACTTTGGAGTGCTCCAGGAGATCCAACTTCCAGCTTCAGAGTGCTCCTGGAGATCCAGCTTCCAGCTTCTCAGTGCTTCAGGAGATGCACCTTCCAGCTTCAGAGTGCTCCTGGACATCAAACTTCCAGCTTCAGAGTGCTCCAGGAGATCGACCTTCCAGCTTCAGTTTGCTCCAGGTGCTCCATCATCCAAATTCAGGTTGCTCCAGGAGATCAATCTGCCGGCTTCAGTGTGCTCCTGGAGATCCAGCTTCCAGTTTCTCAGTGCTCCACGAGATCCACATTCCAGCTTCAGAGTGCTCCAGAAGATCCACCTTCCAGCTTCAGCTTGCTCCTGTAGATCAACCGTCAAGCTTCCGAGTACTCCAGTAGATCCACTTTTCATTTTCCAAGTGCTCCAGGAGATTCATCTTCCAGCTTCAGAGTGCTCCAGAAGATCCATCTTCCAACTTGATAGTGCTCCAGGCGATCGATCTGCCAACTTTGGAGTGCTCCAGGAGATCCACCTTCCAGCTTCAGAGAGCTCCAGGAGATCCATCTTCTCACTTGTGAGTGCTCCAGGAGATCCATCTGCTTACTTTGGAGTGAACCAGGAGATCCACCTTCCAGCTTCAGTGTGCTCCAGGAGATCCATCATCCAACTTCAGGGTGCTCCAGGAGATCAATCTTTCAGCTTCAGAGTGCTCCTGGAGATCCATCTTCCAGCTTCTCAGTGCTCCGGGAGATCCAAATTCCAGCTTCAGAGTGTTCCTGGAGGTCAAAGCTCGAGCTTCAGAGTACTCCAGGAGATCCATCTTCCAGCTTCAGAGTGCTCCTGGAGATCAAACTTAAGCCTCTGAGTGCTCCTGGAGATCCATCTTCCAGCTTCAGAGTGCTCCTGGAGATCAAACTTCCAACCTCAGAGTGCTCCTGGAGATCCATCTTCCAGCTTCAGAGTGCTCCTGGAGATCAAACTTCCAGCTTCAGAGTGCTCCAGGAGATCCATCTTCCAGCTTCAGAGTGCTCCTGGAGATCAAACTTCCAGCTTCAGAGTGCTCCAGACAATCCACCTTCAAGCTTCAAAGTGCTCCAGGAGAAACCATCTCACAGATTCAGAGAGCTCCAGGAGATCCAACTTCCAGCTGCAGAGTGCTCCAGGAGATCCATCATCCAACTTGAGGGTTCTCCAGGAGATAGACCTTCCAGCTTCGGTGTGCTACTGGGGAAACAGCTTCCAGATTCCAAGTGCTCCAGGAGATACAACTTCCAGCTTCAGATTACTCCAGGCGATCCACTTGCAGCTTCAGATTAATCCAGAAGATCCACCTTCCAGCTTCCGGCTGCTCCAGAAGATCCACATTTCAGCTTCAGAGCTTTCCAGGAGATCCATCTTCCAACTTGAGAGTGCTCCAGGAGATCCATCTGCCAACTTTGGAGTGCTCCTGGAGATCCACCTTCCAGCTTCGGAGTGCTCCTGGAGATGCATCTTCCAGCTTCCGAGTGCTCCTGGAGATCGAGCTTACAGATTCAGTGTGCTCCCGGAGATGCATATTCCAGCATCAGAGTGCTCCTGGAGATCAAACTTCCAGCTTCAGTGTGCTCCAGGGGATCCATCTTCCTGCTTCAGAGTGCTCCTGGAGATCAAACTTCCAGCTTCAGAGTGCTCCAGGAGATCCATCTTCAAACTTGAGAGTGCTCCAGGAGATCCATCTGCCAACTTTGGAGTGCTCCAGGAGATCCACCTTCTAGCTTCAGTGTGCTCCAGGAGATCCATCATCCAACTTCAGTGTGCTCCAGGAGATCAATCTGCCAGCTTCGGAGTGCTCAAGGAGTACCACCCAGCAGCTTCAGTATGCTACTGGAGATCCAGCTTCCAGCTTCTCAGTGCTCCAGGAGATCCAATTTCGAGCTTCAGGGTGTTCCTGCAGATCCATCTTCCAGCTTCAGTGCTCCAGGACCTCCTCCTTCCAGCTTCAGAGTACTCCAGGATATCCACCTTCCAGCTCCAGGTTGCTACAGGAGATCCATCTTCCAGCTTCAGAGTGCTCCAGCATATCCACCTTCCAGCTTCAGAGTGCTCCAGAAGACACACCTTCCTGCTTTAGAGTGCTGCAGGAGATCCACTTTTGATCTTCCATGTGCTCCTCAAGATCCACCTCCCAGCTTGCCAGTGCTCCTGGAGATCCATCTTCCAGCTTCTGGCTGCTCTGGGAAATCCATCTTCCAGCTTCAGTGTGCTCCGAGTGACCCAAATTCCAGCTGCAGAGTGCTCCTGGAGATCAAACCTCCAGCTTCAGAATGCTCCAGGAGATTCATCTTCCAGCTTCAGAGTGCTCCTGGAGAACAAACTTCCAGCTTCAGAGTGCTCCAGGAGATCTATCTTCCAGCTTCAAAGTGCACCTGGAGATCCATCTTCCAGCTACAGGGTGCTCCAGGAGATCCATCGTCCAGCTTCAGAGTGCTCCTGGAGATCCATCTTCCAGCTTCAGAGTGCTCCAGCAGATCCATTGTCCAGCTTCAGAGTGCTCCTGGAGATCAAACATCCAGCTTCAGAGTGCTCCAGACGATCCACCATCCAGCTTAAGTGTACACCAGAAGATCCACCTTCCAGCTTCAGGCTGCTCCAGAAGATTCACCATCCAGCTTGAGAGTGCTCCAGGAGATCCAACCTCCAGCTTTACTGTTGCGGGAGATCCAATATCCTACCTTCAAGGGAGCCAGGAGATCCATCTTCCAGCTTCTGAGAGTTCTAGGAGATCCATCTTCCAGCTCCAGAGTGCTCCATGAGATCCATCGTCCAGCTTCAGTGTGCTCCAGAAGATCCATCTTCCAACTTGAGAGTGCTCCAGGAGATACATCTGCCAAGATTGGAGTGCTCCTGGAGATCCAACTTTCAGCTTCAGAGTGCTCCTGGAGATCAAACTTCCATTTTCAGAGTGCTCCAGGAGATCCATCTTCCAGCTTCAAAGTGCTCCTGGAGATCCATCTTCCAGCTTCAGAGTTCTCCAGGAGATCCATCGTCCAGCTTCAGTGTACTCCAGGACATCAATCTGTCAGCTTCGGAGTGCTCAAGCAGAACCACCTACCAATTTCAGTGTGCTCCTGGAGATCCAGCTTCCAACTTCTCAGTGCTCCAGGAGATCCACCTTCCAGGTTCAGAGTGCCCCAGGAGATCCGCCTTCCAACTTCAGAGTGCTCCTGGAGATCACACTTCCAGCTTCAGAGTGCTCCAGGATATCCACCTTCCAGCTCCAGGTTGCTCCAGGAGATCCACCTTCCAGCTTCAGAGTGCTCCAGCATATCCACCTTCCAGCTTCAGAGTGCTCCAGAAGACAAACCTTCCTGCTTTAGAGTGCTGCAGGAGATCCACTTTTGATCTTCCATGTGCTCCTCAAGATCCACCTCCCAGCTTCCCAGTGCTCCTGGAGATCCATCTTCCAGCTTCAGAATGCTCGAAGAGATTAATCTTCCAGCTTCAGAGTGCTCCTGGAGAACAAACTTCCAGCTTCAGAGTGCTCCAGGAGATCTATCTTCCAGCGTCAAAGTGCACCTGGAGATCCACCTTCCAGCTACAGGGTGCTCCAGCAGATCCATTGCCAGCTTCAGAGTGCTCCTGGAGATCAAACATCCAGCTACAGAGTGCTCCAGACGATCCACCATCCAGCTTAAGAGTACACCAGAAGATCCACCTTACAGCTTCAGGCTGCTCCAGGAGATCCAACTTCCAGCTTTACTGTTGCAGGAGATCTACTATCCAGCTTCCAAGGGAGCCAGAAGATCCATCTTCCAGCTTCTGAGAGTTCTAGGAGATCCATCTTCCAGCTCCAGAGTGCTCCAGGAGATCCATCATCTAGCTTCAGGGTGCTCCAGAAGATCCATCTTCCAACTTGAGATTGCTCCAGGAGATACATCTGCCAAGATTGGAGTGCTCCTGGAGATCCAACTTTCGGCTTCAGAGTGCTCCTGGAGATCAAACTTCCATCTTCAGAGTGCTCCAGGAGATCCATCTTCCAGCTTCAAAGTGCTCCTGGAGATCCAGCTTCCAGCTTCAGAGTGCTCCAGTAGATCCATCGTCCAGCTTCAGGGTACTCCAGGACATCAATCTGTCAGCTTCGGAGTGCTCGAGCAAAACCGCCTACCAATTTCAGTGTGCTCCTGGAGATCCAGCTTCCAACTTCTCAGTGCTCCAGGAGATCCACCTTCCAGGTTCATAGCGCTCCAGGAGATCCGCCTTCCTACTTCAGAGTGCTGCTGGAGATCAAACTTCGAGCTTCAGAGTGCTCCAGACGATCCACCTTCCAGCTTAAGAGTGCTCTAGGAGATCCAAGCTTTATTGCTCCAGGAGATCGACTATCCAGCTTCCAAGTGCTGCAGAAGATCCACCATCCAGCTTCAGAGTGCTCCAGAAGATCCACCTTCCAGCTTCAGAGTGCTCCAGGAGATCCATCTTCCAACTTGAGACTGCTCCAGGAGATCCATCTGCCAACTTTGGAGTGTTCCCGGAGATCAAACTTCCAGCTTCACTGTACTCAAGGAGATCCATCTTCCAGGTTCAAAGTGCTCCAGGAGAAAAAACTTCCAGCTTCAGAGTGCTCAAGGAGATCCATCTTCCAGCTTCAAAGTGCTCCTAGAGATCCATCTTCCAGCTTCAAAGTGCTCCAGGAAATCCATCTTCCAGCTTCAGAGTGCTCCTGGAGGTCAAACTTCCAGCTTCAGAGTGCTTCAGACGATCCAACTTCCAGCTTCAAAGTGCTCCTGGAGATCCAGCTTCCAGCTTCAGAGTGCTCCAGGAGATCCATCTTCCAGCTTCAGAGTGCTCCAGGAGATCAAACGTCCAGCTTCAAAGTGCTTCAGACGATCCAGATTCCAGCTTCAGAGTGCTCCAGGTTAACAATCTTCCAGCTTCAGGGTGCTCCAGGAGATCCACCTTCCAGCTACAAAGTGCTCTAGGAGATCCAGCTACAAGCTTCAGAGTGCTCCACGAGACCCACCTTCCAGCTTCAGAGTGCTCCAGGAGATCCATCTTCCAACTTGATAGTGCTCCAGGAGATCCATCTGCCAACTTTG
Source organism: Carcharodon carcharias (assembly GCF_017639515.1). NCBI lineage: Eukaryota > Metazoa > Chordata > Chondrichthyes > Lamniformes > Lamnidae > Carcharodon > Carcharodon carcharias. Next base: position 29,854,689 of record NC_054497.1, on the reverse strand, counting down.
GAGTGCTCCAGGAGATCCACCTTCCAGCTTCAGAGTAGTCCTGGAGATCAAGCTTCCAGCTTCTCAGTGCTCCAGGAGATCCACCTTCCAGCTTCAGAGTGCTGCTGGACATCAAACTTCCAGCTTCAGAATGCACCAGGATATCCACCATCCAGCTTCAGTTTGCTCCAGGAGCTCCATCATCCAAATTCAGGATGCTCCAGGAGATCAATCTGCCAGCTGCGGGATGCTCCAGGAGAACAACCTACCAGCTTCTGTGTGCTCCTGGAGATCCAGCTTCCAGCTTCTCAGTGCTCCAGGAGATCCACATTCCAGCTTCAGATTGCTACAGAAGATCCTCCTTCCAGCTTCAGCTTGTTCCTGTAGATCCACCGTCAAGCTTCCGAGTACTCCAGTAGATCCACTTTTCATTTTCCAAGTGCTCCAGGAGATTCATCTTCCAGCTTCAGAGTGCTCCAGGAAATCCATCTTCCAGCTTCAGAGTGCTCCTGGAGATCAAACTTGCAGCTTCAGAGTGCTTCAGATGATCCAACTTCCAGCTTCAAAGTGCTCCTGGAGATCCAGCTTCCAGCTTCAGAGTGCTCCAGGAGATCCAACTTCCAGCTTCAGAGTGCTCCAGGAGATCAAACTTCCAGCTTCAAAGTGCTTCAGACGGTCCAAATTCCAGCTTCAGAGTGCTCCAGGTTAACCATCTTCCAGCTTCAGGGTGCTCCAGGAGATCCATCTTCCAGCTACAAAGTGCTCTAGGAGATCCAGCTTCAAGCTTCAGAGTGCTCCACGAGACCCAACTTCCAGCTTCAGAGTGCTCCAGGAGATCCATCTTCCAACTTGATAGTGCTCCAGGAGATCCATCTGCCAACTTTGGAGTGCTCCAGGAGATCCACCTTCCAGCTTCAGAGTGGTCCTGGAGATCCAGCTTCCAGCTTCTCAGTGCTCCAGGAGATCCACCTTCCAGCTTCAGTTTGCTCCAGGAGCTCCATCATCCAAATTCAGGTTGCTCAGGAGATCAATCTGACAGCTTCGGGATGCTCCAGGAGAACAACCTACCAGCTTCAGTGTGCTCCTGGAGATCCAGCTTCCAGCTTCTCAGTGCTCCAGGAGATCCACATTCCAGCTTCAGATTGCTCCAGAAGATCCTCCTTCCAGCTTCAGCTTGTTCCTGTAGATCCACCGTCAAGCTTCTGAGTACTCCACTAGATCCACTTTTCATTTTCCAAGTGCTCCAGGAGATTCATCTTCCAGCTTCAGAGTGCTCCAGGAGATCCATCTTCCAACTTGATAGTGCTCCAGGAGATCCATCTGCCAACTTCGGAGTGCTCCAGGAGATCCACCTTCCAGCTTCAGAGTGGTCCTGGAGATCCAGCTTCCAGCTTCTCAGTGCTCCAGGAGATCCACCTTCCAGCTTCAGTTTGTTCCAGGAGCTCCATCATCCAAATTCAGGTTGCTCAGGAGATCAATCTGACAGCTTCGGGACGCTCCAGGAGAACAACCTACCAGCTTCAGTGTGCTCCTGGAGATCCAGCTTCCAGCTTCTCAGTGCTCCAGGAGATCCACATTCCAGCTTCAGATTGCTCCAGAAGATCCTCCTTCCAGCTTCAGCTTGTTCCTGTAGATCCACCGTCAAGCTTCTGAGTACTCCAGTAGATCCACTTTTCATTTTCCAAGTGCTCCAGGAGATTCATCTTCCAGCTTCAGAGTGCTCCAGGAGATCCATCTTCCAACTTGATAGTGCTCCAGGAGATCGATCTGCCAACTTTGGAGTGCTCCAGGAGATCCACCTTCCAGCTTCAGAGTGCTCCAGGAGATCCATCTTCTAACGTGAGTGCTCCAGGAGATCCATCTGCTTACTTTGGAGTGAACCAGGAGATCCACCTTCCAGCTTCAGTGTGCTCCAGGAGATCCATCATCCAACTTCAGTGTGCTCCAGGAGATCAATCTTCCTGCTTCAGAGTGCTCCTGGAGATCCAGCTTCCAGCTTCTCAGTGCTCCAGGAGATCCAAATTCCAGCTTCAGAGTGTTCCTGGAGATCAAAGTTCCAGCTTCAGAGTACTCCAGGAGATCCATCTTCCAGCTTCAGAGTGCTCCTGGAGATCAAACTTAAGCCTCTGATTGCTCCTGGAGATCCATCTTCCAGCTTCAGAGTACTCCTGGAGATCAAACCTCCAACCTCAGAGTGCTCCTGGAGATCAAACTTCCAGCTTCAGAGTGCTCTAGAGATCCATCTTCCAGCTTCAGAGTACTCCTGGAGATCAAACTTCCAGCTTCAGAGTGCTCCAGACGATCCACCTTCCAGCTTCAAAGTGCTCCAGGTGTAACCATCTCACAGATTCAGAGAGCTCCAGGAGATCCAACTTCCAGCTGCAGAGTGCTCCAGGAGATCCTTCATCCAACTTGAGGGTGCTCCAGGAGATAGACCTTCCAGCTTCAGGGTGCTACTGGGGAAACAGCTTCCTGATTTCAAGAGCTCCAGGAGATCCACCTTCCAGCTTCGAAGTGCTCCTGGAGAACAAAATTCCAGCTTCAGAGTGTTCCAGGAGATGCACCTTCCACCTTCCGAGTGCTCTGGAGATCAAACATCCAGCTTCAGTGTGCTCCAGGAGATGCATATTCCAACTTGATAGTGCTCCAGGAGATCAATCTGCCAACTTTTGAGTGCCCCAGGAGATCCACCTTCCAGCTTCAGAGTGCTCCAGGAGATCCATCTTCTAACTTGTGAGTGCTCCAGGAGATCCATCTGCTTACTTTGGAGTGAACCAGGAGATCCACCTTCCAGCTTCAGTGTGCTCCAGGAGATCCATCATCCAACTTCAGGGTGCTCCAGGAGATCAATATTCCAGCTTCAGAGTGCTCCTGGAGATCCAGCTTCCAGCTTCAGAGTGCTCCACGAGACCCAACTTCCAGCTTCAGAGTGCTCCAGGAGATCCATCTTCCAACTTGATAGTGCTCCAGGAGATCCATCTGCCAACTTTGGAGTGTTCCAGGAGATCCACCTTCCAGCTTCAGAGTGGTCCTGGAGATCCAGCTTCCAGCTTCTCAGTGCTCCAGGAGATCCACCTTCCAGCTTCAGTTTGCTCCAGGAGCTCCATCATCCAAATTCAGGTTGCTCAGGAGATCAATCTGACAGCTTCGGGATGCTCCAGGAGAACAACCTACCAGCTTCAGTGTGCTCCTGGAGATCCAGCTTCCAGCTTCTCAGTGCTCCAGGAGATCCACATTCCAGCTTCAGATTGCTCCAGAAGATCCTCCTTCCAGCTTCAGCTTGTTCCTGTAGATCCACCGTCAAGCTTCTGAGTACTCCACTAGATCCACTTTTCATTTTCCAAGTGCTCCAGGAGATTCATCTTCCAGCTTCAGAGTGCTCCAGGAGATCCATCTTCCAACTTGATAGTGCTCCAGGAGATCCATCTGCCAACTTCGGAGTGCTCCAGGAGATCCACCTTCCAGCTTCAGAGTGGTCCTGGAGATCCAGCTTCCAGCTTCTCAGTGCTCCAGGAGATCCACCTTCCAGCTTCAGTTTGTTCCAGGAGCTCCATCATCCAAATTCAGGTTGCTCAGGAGATCAATCTGACAGCTTCGGGACGCTCCAGGAGAACAACCTACCAGCTTCAGTGTGCTCCTGGAGATCCAGCTTCCAGCTTCTCAGTGCTCCAGGAGATCCACATTCCAGCTTCAGATTGCTCCAGAAGATCCTCCTTCCAGCTTCAGCTTGTTCCTGTAGATCCACCGTCAAGCTTCTGAGTACTCCAGTAGATCCACTTTTCATTTTCCAAGTGCTCCAGGAGATTCATCTTCCAGCTTCAGAGTGCTCCAGGAGATCCATCTTCCAACTTGATAGTGCTCCAGGAGATCGATCTGCCAACTTTGGAGTGCTCCAGGAGATCCACCTTCCAGCTTCAGGGTGCTCCAGGAGATCCATCTTCTAACGTGAGTGCTCCAGGAGATCCATCTGCTTACTTTGGAGTGAACCAGGAGATCCACCTTCCAGCTTCAGTGTGCTCCAGGAGATCCATCATCCAACTTCAGTGTGCTCCAGGAGATCAATCTTCCTGCTTCAGAGTGCTCCTGGAGATCCAGCTTCCAGCTTCTCAGTGCTCCAGGAGATCCAAATTCCAGCTTCAGAGTGTTCCTGGAGATCAAAGCTCCAGCTTCAGAGTACTCCAGGAGATCCATCTTCCAGCTTCAGAGTGCTCCTGGAGATCAAACTTAAGCCTCTGATTGCTCCTGGAGATCCATCTTCCAGCTTCAGAGTACTCCTGGAGATCAAACCTCCAACCTCAGAGTGCTCCTGGAGATCAAACTTCCAGCTTCAGAGTGCTCTAGAGATCCATCTTCCAGCTTCAGAGTACTCCTGGAGATCAAACTTCCAGCTTCAGAGTGCTCCAGACGATCCACCTTCCAGCTTCAAAGTGCTCCAGGTGTAACCATCTCACAGATTCAGAGAGCTCCAGGAGATCCAACTTCCAGCTGCAGAGTGCTCCAGGAGATCCTTCATCCAACTTGAGGGTGCTCCAGGAGATAGACCTTCCAGCTTCAGGGTGCTACTGGGGAAACAGCTTCCTGATTTCAAGAGCTCCAGGAGATCCACCTTCCAGCTTCGAAGTGCTCCTGGAGAACAAAATTCCAGCTTCAGAGTGTTCCAGGAGATGCACCTTCCACCTTCCGAGTGCTCTGGAGATCAAACATCCAGCTTCAGTGTGCTCCAGGAGATGCATATTCCAACTTGATAGTGCTCCAGGAGATCAATCTGCCAACTTTTGAGTGCCCCAGGAGATCCACCTTCCAGCTTCAGAGTGCTCCAGGAGATCCATCTTCTAACTTGTGAGTGCTCCAGGAGATCCATCTGCTTACTTTGGAGTGAACCAGGAGATCCACCTTCCAGCTTCAGTGTGCTCCAGGAGATCCATCATCCAACTTCAGGGTGCTCCAGGAGATCAATATTCCAGCTTCAGAGTGCTCCTGGAGATCCAGCTTCCAGCTTCTCAGTACTCCAGGAGTTCCATCTTCCAGCTTCAGAGTGCTCCTGGAGATCAAACGTAAGCCTCTGAGTGCTCTTGGAGATCCATCTTCCAGCTTCAGAGTGCTACTGGAGATCAAACTTCCAACCTCAGAGTGCTCCTGGAGATCCATCTTCCAGCTTCAGAGTGCCCCAGGAGATCCATCTTCCAGCTTCAGAGTACTCCTGGAGATCAAACTTCCAGCTTCAGCGTGCTCCAGACGATCCACCTTCCAGCTTCAAAGTGCTCCAGGAGTAACCATCTCACAGATTCAGAGATTTCCAGGAGATCCAACTTCCAGCTGCAGAGTGCTCCAGGAGATCCATCATCCAACTTGAGGGTGCTCCAGGAGATAGACCTTCCAGCTTCAGGGTGCTACTGGAGAAACAGCTTCCTGATTTCAAATGCTCCAGGAGATACAACTTCCAGCTTCAGAGTACTGCAGGAGATCCACTTGCAGCTTCAGATTAATCCAGAAGATCCACCTTCCAGCTTCCGGCTGCTCCAGAAGATCCAGATTCCAGCTTCAGGGTTTTCCAGGAGATCCGTCTTCCAACTTGAGAGTGCTCCAGGAGATCCATCTGCCAACTTTGGAGTGCTCCAGGAGATCCACCTTCCAGCTTCGAAGTGCTACTGGAGAACAAAATTCCAGCTTCAGAGTGTTCCAGGAGATGCACCTTCCACCTTTCGAGTGCTCTGGAGATCAAACATCCAGCTTCAGTGTGCTCCAGGAGATGCATATTCCAGCTTCAGAGTCCTCCTTGAGATCAAACTTACAGCTTCAGAGTGCTCCAGGAGATCCATCTTCAATCTTGAGATTGCTCCAGGAGATCCGTCTGCCAACTTTGGAGTGCTCCACGAGATCCACCTTCTAGCTTCAGTGTGCTCCAGGAGATCCATCATCCAACTTCAGTTTGCTCTAGGAGATCAATGTGCCAGCTTCGGATTGCTCAAGGAGAACCACGCAGCAGCTCCAGTGTGCTACTGGAGATCCAGCTTCCAGCTTCTCAGTGCTCCAGGAGATCCAATTTCGAGCTTCAGGGTGTTCCTGCAGATCCATCCTCCAGCTTCTGGCAGCTCTGGGAGTTCCATCTTCCAGCTTCAGTGTGCTCCGAGTGACCCAAATTCCAGCTGCAGAGTGCTCCTTGAGATCAAACTTCCAGCTTCAGAATGCTCCAGGAGATTCATCTTCCAGCTTCAGAGTGCTCCTGGAGAACAAACTTCCAGCTTCATAGTGCTCCAGGAGATCAATCTTCCAGCTTCAAAGTGCACCTGGAGATCCATCTTCCAGCTACAGGGTGCTGCAGGAGATCCATCGTCCAGCTTCAGAGTGCTCCAGGAGATCCATCTTCCAAATTAAGAGTGCTCCAGGAGATCCATCAGCCAACTTTGGAGTGCCCCAGGAGATCCAACTTCCAGCTTCAGAGTGCTCCTGGAGATCAAACTTCCATCTTCAGAGTGCTCCAGGAGATCCATCTTCCAGCTTCAAAGTGCTCTTGGAGATCCATCTTCCAGCTTCAGAGTGCTCCAGCAGATCCATTGTCCAGCTTCAGAGTGCTCCTGGAGATCAAATATCCAGCTTCAGAGTGCTCCAGACGATCCACCATCCAGCTTAAGAGTACACCAGAAGATTCACCTTCCAGCTTCAGGCTCTTCCAGAAGATTCACCATCCAGCTTGAGAGTGCTCCAGGAGATCCAACCTCCAGCTTTACTGTTGCAGGAGATCCACTATCCTACCTTCAAGGGAGCCAGGAGATCCATCTTCCAGCTTCTGAGAGTTCTAGGAGATCCATCTCCCCGCTCCAGAGTGCTCCAGGAGATCCATCGTCCGCTTCAGTGTGCTCCAGAAGATCCATCTTCCAACTTGAGATTGCTCCAGGAGATACATCTGCCAAGATTGGAGTGCTCCAGGAGAACAATCTTCCAGCTTCAAAGTGCTCCTGGAGATCCAGCTTCTAGCTTCAGAATCCTCCAGGAGATCCATTGTCCAGCTTCAGGGTACTCCAGGACATCAATCTGTCAGCTTCAGAGTGCTCCAGCAGAACCACGTACCAATTTCAGTGTGCTCCTGGAGATCCAGCTTCCAACTTCTCAGTGCTCCAGGAGATCCACCTTCCAGGTTCAGAGTGCTCCAGGAGATCCGCCTGCCTACTTCAGAGTGCTCCTGGAGATCAAACTTCCAATTTCAGAGTGCTCCAGACGATCCACCTTCCAGCTTAAGAGTGCTCTAGGAGATCCATCTTCCTGCTTCAGAGTGCTCCTGGAGATCATTCTTCCAGCTTTATTGCTCCAGGAGATCGACTATCCAGCTTCCAAGTGCTGCAGAAGATCCAACAGCCAGCTTCAGAGTGCTCCAGAAGATCCACCTTCCAGCTTCAGCTTGCTCCTGTAGATCCACCGACCACCTTCAGAGTGCTCCAGGAGATCCATCTTCCAACTTGAGACTGCTCCAGGAGATCCATCTGCCAACTTTGGAGTGCTCCCAGAGATCAAAGTTCCAGCTTCAGAGTACTCCAGGAGATCCATCTTCCAGCTTCAAAGTGCTCCTGGAGAACCATCATCCAGCTTCAGAGTGCTCCAGGAAATCCATCTTCCAGATTCAGAGTGCTCCTGGAGATCAAACTTCCAGCTTCCAAGTGCTTCAGACGATCCAACTTCCAGCTACAAAGTGCTCTAAGAGATCCAGCTTCAAGCTTGAGAGTGCTCCACGAGACCCACCTTCAAGCTGCAGAGTGCTCCAGGAGATCCATCTTCCAACTTGATAGTGCTCCAGGAGATCCATCTGCCAACTTTGGAGTGCTCCAGGAGATCCACCTTCCAGCTTCAGAGTGGTCCTGGAGATCCAGTTTCCAGCTTGATAGTGCTCCAGGAGATCGATCTGCCAACTTTGGAGTGCTCCGGAAGATCCATCTTCCAACTTGAGATTGCTCCAGGAGATACATCTGCCAGGATTGGAGTGCTCCAGGAGATCCAACTTTCGGCTTCAGAGTGCTCCTGGAGATCAAACTTCCATCTTCAGAGTGCTCCAGGAGATCCATCTTCCAGCTTCAACGTGCTCCTGGAGATCCAGCTTCTAGCTTCAGAATGCTCCAGGAGATCCATCGTCCAGCTTCAGGGTACTGCAGGACATCAATCTGTCAGCTTCGGAGTGTTCCAGCAGAACCGCCTACCAATTTCAGTGTGCTCCTGGAGATCCAGCTTCCAACTTCTCAGTGCTCCAGGAGATCCACCTTCCAGGTTCAGAGTGCCCCAGGAGATCCGCCTTCCTACTTCAGAGTGCTCCTGGAGATCACACCTCCAGCTTCAGAGTGCTACAGGATATCCACCTTCCAGCTCCAGCTTGCTCCAGGAGACCCACCTTCCAGCTTCAGAGTGCTCCAGCATATCCACCTTCCAGCTTCAGAGTGCTCCAGGAGACACACCTTCCTGCTTTAGAGTGCTGCAGGAGATCCACTTTCGATCTTCCATGTGCTCCTCAAGATCCACTTCCCAGCTTCCCAGTGCTCCTGGAGATCCATCTTCCAGCTTCAGTGTGCTCCTAGTGACCCAGATTCCAGCTTCAGTGTGCTCCTGGAGATCAAACTTCCAGCTTCAGAATGCTCGAAAAGATTAATCTTCCAGCTTCAGAGTCCTCCTGGAGAACAAACTTCCAGCTTCAGAGTACTCCAGGAGATCTATCTTCCAGCGTCAAAGTGCACCTGGAGATTCATCTTCCAGCTACAGGGTGCTCCAGCAGATCCATTGCCCAGCTTCAGAGTGCTCCTGGAGATCAAACCTCCAGCTACAGAGTGCTCCAGACGATCCACCATCCAGCTTAAGAGTACACCAGAAGATCCACCTTACAGCTTCAGGCTGCTCCAGGAGATCCAACTTCCAGCTTTACTGTTGCAGGAGATCCACTATTCAGCTTCCAAGGGAGCCAGAAGATCCATCTTCCAGCTTCTGAGAGTTCTAGGAGATCCATCTTCCAGCTCCAGAGTGCTCCAGGAGATCCATCGTCTAGCTTCAGTGTGCTCCAGAAGATCCATCTTCCAACTTGAGCGTGCTCCAGGAGATACATCTGCCAAGATTGGAGTGCTCCTGGAGATCCAACTTTCGGCTTCAGAGTGCTCCTGGAGATCAAACTTCCATCTTCAGGGTGCTCCAGGAGATCCATCTTCCAGCTTCAAAGTGCTCCTGGATATCCAGCTTCTAGCTTCAGAATCCTCCAGGAGATCCATTGTCCAGCTTCAGGGTACTCCAGGACATCAATCTGTCAGCTTCGGAGTGCTCCAGCAGAACCACCTACCAATTTCAGTGTGCTCCTGGAGATCCAGCTTCCAACTTCTCAGTGCTCCAGGAGATCCACCTTCCAGGTTCAGAGTGCTCCAGGAGATCCGCCTTCCTACTTCAGAGTGCTCCTGGAGATCAAACTTCCAATTTCAGAGTGCTCCAGACGATCCACCTTCCAGCTTAAGAGTGCTCTAGGAGATCCATCTTCCTGCTTCAGAGTGCTCCTGGAGATCAAACTTCCAATTTCAGAGTGCTCCAGACGATCCACATTCCAGCTTAAGAGTGCTCTAGGAGATCCATCTTCCTGCTTCAGAGTGCTCCTGGAGATCATTCTTCCAGCTTTAGTGCTCCAGGAGATCGACTATCCAGCTTCCAAGTGCTGCAGAAGATCCAACAGCCAGCTTCAGAGTGCTCCAGAAGATCCACCTTCCAGCTTCAGCTTGCTCCTGTAGATCCACCGTCCACCTTCCGAGTACTCCAGGAGATCCACTTTTCATTTTCCAAGTGCTCCAGGAGATTCATCTTCCAGCTTCAGAGTGCTCCAGGAGATCCACCTTCCAGCTTCAGAGTGCTCCAGGAGATCCATCTTCCAACTTGAGACTGCTCCAGGAGATCCATCTGCCAACTTCGGAGTGCTCCCGGAGATCAAACTTCCAGCTTCAGAGTTCTCCAGGAGATCCATCTTCCAGCTTCACAGTGCTCCTGGAGAACCATCATCCAGCTTCAGAGTGCTCCAGGAAATCCATCTTCCAGCTTCAGAGTGCTCCTGGAGATCAAACTTCCAGCTTCCAAGTGCTTCAGACGATCCAACTTCCAGCTACAAAGTGCTCTAGGAGATCCAGCTTCAAGCTTGAGAGTGCTCCACGAGACCCACCTTCCAGCTGCAGAGTGCTCCAGGAGATCCATCTTCCAACTTTGGAGTGCTCCGGAAGATCCATCTTCCAACTTGAGATTGCTCCAGGAGATACATCTGCCAAGATTGGAGTGCTCCAGGAGATCCAACTTTCGCTTCAGAGTGCTCCTGGAGATCAAACTTCCATCTTCAGAGTGCTCCAGGAGATCCATCTTCCAGCTTCAAAGTGCTCCTGGAGATCCAGCTTCTAGCTTCAGAATGCTCCAGGAGATCCATCGTCCAGCTTCAGGGTACTGCAGGACAGCAATCTGTCAGCTTCGGAGTGCTCCAGCAGAACCGCCTACCAATTTCAGTGTGCTCCTGGAGATCCAGCTTCCAACTTCTCAGTGCTCCAGGAGATCCACCTTCCAGGTTCAGAGTGCCCCAGGAGATCCGCCTTCCTACTTCAGAGTGCTCCTGGAGATCACACTTCCAGCTTCAGAGTGCTACAGGATATCCACCTTCCAGCTCCAGGTTTCTCCAGGAGATCCACCTTCCAGCTTCAGAGTGCTCCAGCATATCCACCTTCCAGCTTCAGAGTGCTCCAGAAGACACACCTTCCTGCTTTAGAGTGCTGCAGGAGATCCACTTTTGATCTTCCATGTGCTCCTCAAGAACAACCTCCCAGCTTGCCAGTGCTCCTGGAGATCCATCTTCCAGCTTCAGTGTGCTCCTAGTGACCCAGATTCCAGCTTCAGTGTGCTCCTGGAGATCAAACTTCCAGCTTCAGAATGCTCGAAAAGATTAATCTTCCAGCTTCAGAGTCCTCCTGGAGAACAAACTTCCAGCTTCAGAGTACTCCAGGAGATCTATCTTCCAGCGTCAAAGTGCACCTGGAGATTCATCTTCCAGCTACAGGGTGCTCCAGCAGATCCATTGCCCAGCTTCAGAGTGCTCCTGGAGATCAAACCTCCAGCTACAGAGTGCTCCAGACGATCCACCATCCAGCTTAAGAGTACACCAGAAGATCCACCTTACAGCTTCAGGCTGCTCCAGGAGATCCAACTTCCAGCTTTACTGTTGCAGGAGATCCACTATTCAGCTTCCAAGGGAGCCAGAAGATCCATCTTCCAGCTTCTGAGAGTTCTAGGAGATCCATCTTCCAGCTCCAGAGTGCTCCAGGAGATCCATCGTCTAGCTTCAGTGTGCTCCAGAAGATCCATCTTCCAACTTGAGCGTGCTCCAGGAGATACATCTGCCAAGATTGGAGTGCTCCTGGAGATCCAACTTTCGGCTTCAGAGTGCTCCTGGAGATCAAACTTCCATCTTCAGGGTGCTCCAGGAGATCCATCTTCCAGCTTCAAAGTGCTCCTGGATATCCAGCTTCTAGCTTCAGAATCCTCCAGGAGATCCATTGTCCAGCTTCAGGGTACTCCAGGACATCAATCTGTCAGCTTCGGAGTGCTCCAGCAGAACCACCTACCAATTTCAGTGTGCTCCTGGAGATCCAGCTTCCAACTTCTCAGTGCTCCAGGAGATCCACCTTCCAGGTTCAGAGTGCTCCAGGAGATCCGCCTTCCTACTTCAGAGTGCTCCTGGAGATCAAACTTCCAATTTCAGAGTGCTCCAGACGATCCACATTCCAGCTTAAGAGTGCTCTAGGAGATCCATCTTCCTGCTTCAGAGTGCTCCTGGAGATCATTCTTCCAGCTTTAGTGCTCCAGGAGATCGACTATCCAGCTTCCAAGTGCTGCAGAAGATCCAACAGCCAGCTTCAGAGTGCTCCAGAAGATCCACCTTCCAGCTTCAGCTTGCTCCTGTAGATCCACCGTCCACCTTCCGAGTACTCCAGGAGATCCACTTTTCATTTTCCAAGTGCTCCAGGAGATTCATCTTCCAGCTTCAGAGTGCTCCAGGAGATCCACCTTCCAGCTTCAGAGTGCTCCAGGAGATCCATCTTCCAACTTGAGACTGCTCCAGGAGATCCATCTGCCAACTTTGGAGTGCTCCCGGAGATCAAACTTCCAGCTTCAGAGTACTCCAGGAGATCCATCTTCCAGCTTCAAAGTGCTCCTGGAGAACCATCATCCAGCTTCAGAGTGCTCCAGGAAATCCATCTTCCAGCTTCAGAGTGCTCCTGGAGATCAAACTTCCAGCTTCCAAGTGCTTCAGACGATCCAACTTCCAGCTACAAAGTGCTCTAGGAGATCCAGCTTCAAGCTTGAGAGTGCTCCACGAGACCCACCTTCCAGCTGCAGAGTGCTCCAGGAGATCCATCTTCCAACTTTGGAGTGCTCCGGAAGATCCATCTTCCAACTTGAGATTGCTCCAGGAGATACATCTGCCAAGATTGGAGTGCTCCAGGAGATCCAACTTTCGCTTCAGAGTGCTCCTGGAGATCAAACTTCCATCTTCAGAGTGCTCCAGGAGATCCATCTTCCAGCTTCAAAGTGCTCCTGGAGATCCAGCTTCTAGCTTCAGAATGCTCCAGGAGATCCATCGTCCAGCTTCAGGGTACTGCAGGACAGCAATCTGTCAGCTTCGGAGTGCTCCAGCAGAACCGCCTACCAATTTCAGTGTGCTCCTGGAGATCCAGCTTCCAACTTCTCAGTGCTCCAGGAGATCCACCTTCCAGGTTCAGAGTGCCCCAGGAGATCCGCCTTCCTACTTCAGAGTGCTCCTGGAGATCACACTTCCAGCTTCAGAGTGCTACAGGATATCCACCTTCCAGCTCCAGGTTTCTCCAGGAGATCCACCTTCCAGCTTCAGAGTGCTCCAGCATATCCACCTTCCAGCTTCAGAGTGCTCCAGAAGACAAACCTTCCTGCTTTAGAGTGCTGCAGGAGATCCACTTTTGATCTTCCAAGTGCTCCTCGAGATCCACTTCCCAGCTTCCCAGTGCTCCTGGAGATCCATCTTCCAGCTTCAGTGTGCTCCTAGTAACCCAGATTCCAGCTTCAGAGTGCTCCTGGAGATCAAACTTCCAGCTTCAGAATGCTCGAAGAGATTAATCTTCCAGCTTCAGAGTCCTCCTGGAGAACAAACTTCCAGCTTCAGAGTGCTCCAGGAGATCTATCTTCCAGCGTCAAAGTGCACCTGGAGATTCATCTTCCAGCTACAGGGTGCTCCAGCAGATCCATTGCCCAGCTTCAGAGTGCTCCTGGAGATCAAACCTCCAGCTACAGAGTGCTCCAGACGATCCACCATCCAGCTTAAGAGTACACCAGAAGATCCACCTTACAGCTTCAGGCTGCTCCAGGAGATCCAACTTCCAGCTTTACTGTTGCAGGAGATCCACTATTCAGCTTCCAAGGGAGCCAGAAGATCCATCTTCCAGCTTCTGAGAGTTCTAGGAGATCCATCTTCCAGCTCCAGAGTGCTCCAGGAGATCCATCGTCTAGCTTCAGTGTGCTCCAGAAGATCCATCTTCCAACTTGAGCGTGCTCCAGGAGATACATCTGCCAAGATTGGAGTGCTCCTGGAGATCCAACTTTCGGCTTCAGAGTGCTCCTGGAGATCAAACTTGCATCTTCAGAGTGCTCCAGGAGATCCATCTTCCAGCTTCAAAGTGCTCCTGTACATCCAGCTTCCAGCTTCAGAGTGCTCCAGTAGATCCATCGTCCAGCTTCAGGGTACTCCAGGACATCAATCTGTCAGCTTCGGAGTGCTCCAGCAAAACCGCCTACCAATTTCAGTGTGCTCCTGGAGATCCAGCTTCCAACTTCTCAGTGCTCCAGGAGATCCACCTTCCAGGTTCATAGTGCTCCAGGAGATCCGCCTTCTTACTTCAGAGTGCTGCTGGAGAAAAAACTTCCAGCTTCAGAGTGCTCCAGACGATCCACCTTCCAGCTTAAGAGAGCTCTAGGAGATCCAACTTCCAGTTTCAGGGTGCAGGTTGGAGATCCATCTTCCTGCTTCAGAGTGCTCCTGGAGATCATTCTTCCAGCTTTATTGCTCCAGGAGATCGACTATCCAGCTTCCAAGTGCTGCAGAAGATCCACCATCCAGCTTCAGAGTGCTCCTGAAGATCCACCTTCCAGCTTCAGCTTGCTCCTGTAGATCCACCGTCCACCTTCTGAGTACTCCAGGAGATCCACTTTTCATTTTCCAAGTGCTCCAGGAGATTCATCTTCCAGCTTCAGAGTGCTCCAGGAGATCCATCTTCCAGCTTCAGAGTGCTCCAGGAGATGCACCATCCAGCTTCCGACTGCTCTGGAGATCAAACATCCAGCTTCAGTGTGCTCCAGGAGATGCATATTCCAGCTTCAGAGTCCTCCTGGAGATCAAACTTCCAGCTTCAGAGTGCTCCAGGAGATCCATCTTCAATCTTGAGATTGCTCCAGGAGATCCGTCTGCCAACTTTGGTGTGCTCCAGGAGATCCACCTTCTAGCTTCAGTGTGCTCCAGGAGATCCATCATCCAACTTCAGTGTGCTCTAGGAGATCAATGTGCCAGCTTCGGATTGCTCAAGGAGAACCACGCAGCAGCTCCAGTGTGCTACTGGAGATCCAGCTTCCAGCTTCTCAGTGCTCCAGGAGATCCAATTTCGAGCTTCAGGGTGTTCCTGCAGATCCATCTTCCAGCTTCTGGCTGCTCTGGGAGTTCCATCTTCCAGCTTCAGTGTGCTCCGAGTGACCCAAATTCCAGCTGCAGAGTGCTCCTTGAGATCAAACTTCCAGCTTCAGAATGCTCCAGGAGATTCATCTTCCAGCTTCAGAGTGCTCCTGGAGAACAAACCTCCAGCTTCAGAGTGCTCCAGGAGATCAATCTTCCAGCTTCAAAGTGCACCTGGAGATCCATCTTCCAGCTACAGGGTGCTGCAGGAGATCCATCGTCCAGCTTCAGAGTGCTCCAGGAGATCCATCTTCCAAATTAAGAGTGCTCCAGGAGATCCATCAGCCAACTTTGGAGTGCCCCAGGAGATCCAACTTCCAGCTTCAGAGTGCTCCTGGAGATCAAACTTCCATCTTCAGAGTGCTCCAGGAGATCCATCTTCCAGCTTCAAAGTGCTCTTGGAGATCCATCTTCCAGCTTCAGAGTTCTCCAGCAGATCGATTGTCAAGCTTCAGAGTGCTCCTGGAGATCAAATATCCAGCTTCAGAGTGCTCCAGACGATCCACCGTCCAGCTTAAGAGTACACCAGAAGATCCACCTTCCAGCTTCAGGCTGCTCCAGAAGATTCACCATCCAGCTTGAGAGTGCTCCAGGAGATCCAACCTCCAGCTTTACTGTTGCAGGAGATCCACTATCCTACCTTCAAGGGAGCCAGGAGATCCATCTTCCAGCTTCTGAGAGTTCTAGGAGATCCATCTTCCAGCTCCAGAGTGCTCCAGGAGATCCATCGTCCGCTTCAGTGTGCTCCAGAAGATCCATCTACCAACTTGAGATTGCTCCAGGAGATACATCAGCCAAGATTGGAGTGCTCCTGGAGATCCAACTTTCGGCTTCAGAGTGCTCCTGGAGATCAAACTTCCATCTTCAGAGTGCTCCAGGAGATCCATCTTCCAGCTTCAACTGCTCCTGGAGATCCAGCGTCTAGCTTCAGAATGCTCCAGGAGATCCATCGTCCAGCTTCAGGGTACTCCAGGACATCAATCTGTCAGCTTCGGAGTGCTCCAGCAGAACCGCCTACCAATTTCAGTGTGCTCCTGGAGATCCAGCTTCCAACTTCTCAGTGCTCCAGGAGATCCACCTTCCAGGTTCAGAGTGCTCCAGGAGATCCGCCTTCCTACTTCAGAGTGCTCCTGGAGATCAAACTTCCAATTTCAGAGTGCTCCAGACGATCCACCTTCCAGCTTAAGAGTGCTCTAGGAGATCCAACTTCCAGTTTCAGGGTGCAGCCTGGAGATCCATCTTCCTGCTTCAGAGTGCTCCTGGAGATCATTCTTCCAGCTTTATTGCTCCAGGAGATCGACTATCCAGCTTCCAAGTGCTGCAGAAGATCCAACAGCCAGCTTCAGAGTGCTCCAGAAGATCCACCTTCCAGCTTCAGCTTGCTCCTGTAGATCCACTGTCCACCTTCCGAGTACTCCAGGATATCCACTTTTCATTTTCCAAGTGCTCCAGGAGATTCATCTTCCAGCTTCAGAGTGCTCCAGGAGATCCACCTTCCAGCTTCAGAGTGCTCCAGGAGATCCATCTTCCAACTTGAGACTGCTCCAGGAGATCCATCTGCCAACTTTGGAGTGCTCCCGGAGATCAAACTTCCAGCTTCAGAGTACTCCAGGAGATCCATCTTCCAGCTTCAAAGTGCTCCTGGAGAACCATCATCCAGCTTCAGAGTGCTCCAGGAAATCCATCTTCCAGCTTCAGAGTGCTCCTGGAGATCAAACTTCCAGCTTCCGAGTGCTTCAGACGATCCAACGTCCAGCTTCAAAGTGCTCTAGGAGATCCAGCTTCCAGCTTCAGAGTGCTCCAGGAGATCCATCTTCCAGCTTCAGAGTGCTCCAGGAGATCAAGCTTCCAGCTTCAAAGTGCTTTAGACGATCCAAATTCCAGCTTCAGAGTGCTCCAGGTTAACAATCTTCCAGCTTCAGGGTGCTCCAGGAGATCCAACTTCCAGCTAAAAAGTGCTCTAGGAGATCCAGCTTCAAGCTTGAGAGTGCTCCACGAGACCCACCTTCCAGCTTCAGAGTGCTCCAGGAGATCCATCTTCCAACTTGATAGTGCTCCAGGAGATCCATCTGCCAACTTTGGAGTGCTCCAGGAGATCCAAATTCCAGCTTCAGAGTGGTCCTGGAGATCCAGCTTCCAGCTTCTCAATGCTCCAGGAGATCCACCTTCCAGCTTCAGAGTGCTGCTGGACATCAAACTTCCAGCTTCAGAGTGCTCCAGGATATCCACCTTCCAGCTTCAGTTTGCTCCAGGAGCTCCATCATCCAACTTCAGGTTGCTCCAGGAGATCAATTTGCCAGCTTCGGGTTGCTCCAGGAGAACAACCTACCAGCTTCAGTGTGCTCCTGGAGATCCAGCTTCCAGCTTCTCTGTGCTCCAGGAGATAGACATTCCAGCTTCAGATTGCTCCAGAAGATCCTCCTTCCAGCTTCAGCTTGTTCCTGTAGATCCACCGTCAAGCTTCTGAGTACTCCAGTAGATCCACTTTTCATTTTCCAAGTGCTCCAGGAGATTCATCTTCCAGCTTCAGAGTGCTCCAGGAAATCCATCTTCCAGCTTCAGAGTGCTCCTGGAGATCAAACTTCCAGCTTCAGAGTGCTTCAGATGATCCAACTTCCAGCTTCAAAGTGCTCCTGGAGATCCAGCGTCCATCTTCAGAGTGCTCCAGGAGATCCAACTTCCAGCTTCAGAGTGCTCCAGGAGATCAAACTTCCAGCTTCAAAGTGCTTCGGACGATCCAAATTCCAGCTTCAGAGTGCTCCAGGTTAACCATCTTCCAGCTTCAGGGTTCTCCAGGAGATCCATCTTCCAGCTACAAAGTGCTCTAGGAGATCTAGCTTCAAGCTTCAGAGTGCTCCACGAGACCCAACTTCCAGCTTCAGAGTGCTCCAGGAGATCCATCTTCCAACTTGATAGTGCTCCAGGAGATCCATCTGCCAACTTTGGAGTGCTCCAGGAGATCCACCTTCCAGCTTCAGAGTGGTCCTGGAGATCCAGCGTCCAGCTTCTCAGTGCTCCAGGAATTCCACCTTCCAGCTTCAGAGTGCTCCTGGACATCAAACTTCCAACTTCAGAGTGCTCCAGGATATCCACCTTCCAGCTTCAGTTTGCTCCAGGAGCTCCATCATCCAAATTCAGGTTGCTCAGGAGATCAATCTGACAGCTTCGGGACGCTCCAGGAGAACAACCTACCAGCTTCAGTGTGCTCCTGGAGATCCAGCTTCCAGCTTCTCAGTGCTCCAGGAGATCCACATTCCAGCTTCAGATTGCTCCAGAAGATCCTCCTTCCAGCTTCAGCTTGTTCCTGTAGATCCACCGTCAAGCTTCTGAGTACTCCAGTAGATCCACTTTTCATTTTCCAAGTGCTCCAGGAGATTCATCTTCCAGCTTCAGAGTGCTCCAGGAGATCCATCTTCCAACTTGATAGTGCTCCAGGAGATCGATCTGCCAACTTTGGAGTGCTCCAGGAGATCCACCTTCCAGCTTCAGAGTGCTCCAGGAGATCCATCTTCTAACGTGAGTGCTCCAGGAGATCCATCTGCTTACTTTGGAGTGAACCAGGAGATCCACCTTCCAGCTTCAGTGTGCTCCAGGAGATCCATCATCCAACTTCAGTGTGCTCCAGGAGATCAATCTTCCTGCTTCAGAGTGCTCCTGGAGATCCAGCTTCCAGCTTCTCAGTGCTCCAGGAGATCCAAATTCCAGCTTCAGAGTACTCCTGGAGATCAAACCTCCAACCTCAGAGTGCTCCTGGAGATCAAACTTCCAGCTTCAGAGTGCTCTAGAGATCCATCTTCCAGCTTCAGAGTACTCCTGGAGATCAAACTTCCAGCTTCAGAGTGCTCCAGACGATGCACCTTCCAGCTTCAAAGTGCTCCAGGTGTAACCATCTCACAGATTCAGAGAGCTCCAGGAGATCCAACTTCCAGCTGCAGAGTGCTCCAGGAGATCCTTCATCCAACTTGAGGGTGCTCCAGGAGATAGACCTTCCAGCTTCAGGGTGCTACTGGGGAAACAGCTTCCTGATTTCAAGTGCTCCAGGAGATCAACCTTCCAGCTTCGAAGTGCTCCTGGAGAACAAAATTCCAGCTTCAGAGTGTTCCAGGAGATGCACCTTCCACCTTCCGAGTGCTCTGGAGATCAAACATCCAGCTTCAGTGTGCTCCAGGAGATGCATATTCCAGCTTCAGAGTGCTCCTGGAGATCAAACTTCCAGCTTCTGAGTGCTCCAGGAGATCCATCTTCAATCTTGAGATTGCTCCAGGAGATCCGTCTGCCAACTTTGGAGTGCTCCAGGAGATCCACCTTCTAGCTTCAGTGTGCTCCAGAAGATCCATCTTCCAACTTGAGGTTGCTCCAGGAGATACATCAGCCAAGATTGGAGTGCTCCTGGAGATCCAACTTTCGGCTTCAGAGTGCTCCTGGAGATCAAACTTCCATCTTCAGAGTGCTCCAGGAGATCCATCTTCCAGCTTCAAAGTGCTCCTGGAGATCCAGCTTCTAGCTTCAGAATGCTCCAGGAGATCCATCGTCCAGCTTCAGGGTACTCCAGGACATCAATCTGTCAGCTTCGGAGTGCTCCAGCAGAACCGCCTACCAATTTCAGTGTGCTCCTGGAGATCCAGCTTCCAACTTCTCAGTGCTCCAGGAGATCCACCTTCCAGGTTCAGAGTGCTCCAGGAGATCCGCCTTCCTACTTCAGAGTGCTCCTGGAGATCAAACTTCCAATTTCAGAGTGCTCCAGACGATCCACCTTCCAGCTTAAGAGTGCTCTAGGAGATCCAACTTCCAGTTTCAGGGTGCAGCCTGGAGATCCATCTTCCTGCTTCAGAGTGCTCCTGGAGATCATTCTTCCAGCTTTATTGCTCCAGGAGATCGACTATCCAGCTTCCAAGTGCTGCAGAAGATCCAACAGCCAGCTTCAGAGTGCTCCAGAAGATCCACCTTCCAGCTTCAGAGTGCTCCAGGAGATCCATCTTCCAACTTGGGACTGCTCCAGGAGATCCATCTGCCAACTTTGGAGTGCTCCCGGAGATCAAACTTCCAGCTTCAGAGTACTCCAGGAGATCCATCTTCCAGCTTCAAAGTGCTCCTGGAGAACCATCATCCAGCTTCAGAGTGCTCCAGGAAATCCATCTTCCAGCTTCAGAGTGCTCCTGGAGATCATACTTCCAGCTTCCGAGTGCTTCAGACGATCCAACGTCCAGCTTCAAAGTGCTCCTGGAGATCCAGCTTCCAGCTTCAGAGTGCTCCAGGAGATCCATCTTCCAGCTTCAGAGTGCTCCAGGAGATCAAACTTCCAGCTTCAAAGTGCTTCAGACGATCCAAATTCCAGCTTCAGAGTGCTCCAGGTTAACAATCTTCCAGCTTCAGGGTGCTCCAGGAGATCCAACTTCCAGCTAAAAAGTGCTCTAGGAGATCCAGCTTCAAGCTTGAGAGTGCTCCACGAGACCCACCTTCCAGCTTCAGAGTGCTCCAGGAGATCCATCTTCCAACTTGATAGTGCTCCAGGAGATCCATCTGCCAACTTTGGAGTGCTCCAGGAGATCCAAATTCCAGCTTCAGAGTAGTCCTGGAGATCCAGCTTCCAGCTTCTCAGTGCTCCAGGAGATCCACCTTCCAACTTCAGAGTGCTGCTGGACATCAAACTTCCAGCTTCAGAGTGCTCCAGGATATCCACCATACAGCTTCAGTTTGCTCCAGGAGCTCCATCATCCAAATTCAGGTTGCTCCAGGAGATCAATCTGCCAGCTTCGGGATGCTCCAGGAGAACAACCTACCAGCTTCAGTGTGCTCCTGGAGATCCAGCTTCCAGCTTCTCTGTGCTCCAGGAGATCGACATTCCAGCTTCAGATTGCTCCAGAAGATCCTCCTTCCAGCTTCAGCTTGTTCCTGTAGATCCACCGTCAAGCTTCTGAGTACTCCAGTAGATCCACTTTTCATTTTCCAAGTGCTCCAGGAGATTCATCTTCCAGCTTCAGAGTGCTCCAGGAAATCCATCTTCCAGCTTCAGAGTGCTCCTGGAGATCAAACTTCCAGCTTCAGAGTGCTTCAGATGATCCAACTTCCAGCTTCAAAGTGCTCCTGGAGATCCAGCGTCCATCTTCAGAGTGCTCCAGGAGATCCAACTTCCAGCTTCAGAGTGCTCCAGGAGATCAAACTTCCAGCTTCAAAGTGCTTCAGACGGTCCAAATTCCAGCTTCAGAGTGCTCCAGGTTAACCATCTTCCAGCTTCAGGGTTCTCCAGGAGATCCATCTTCCAGCTACAAAGTGCTCTAGGAGATCCAGCTTCAAGCTTCAGAGTGCTCCACGAGACCCAACTTCCAGCTTCAGAGTGCTCCAGGAGATCGATCTTCCAACTTGATAGTGCTCCAGGAGATCCATCTGCCAACTTTGGAGTGCTCCAGGAGATCCACCTTCCAGCTTCAGAGTGGTCCTGGAGATCCAGCGTCCAGCTTCTCAGTGCTCCAGGAATTCCACCTTCCAGCTTCAGAGTGCTCCTGGACATCAAACTTCCAACTTCAGAGTGCTCCAGGATATCCACCTTCCAGCTTCAGTTTGCTCCAGGAGCTCCATCATCCAAATTCAGGTTGCTCAGGAGATCAATCTGACAGCTTCGGGACGCTCCAGGAGAACAACCTACCAGCTTCAGTGTGCTCCTGGAGATCCAGCTTCCAGCTTCTCAGTGCTCCAGGAGATCCACATTCCAGCTTCAGATTGCTCCAGAAGATCCTCCTTCCAGCTTCAGCTTGTTCCTGTAGATCCACCGTCAAGCTTCTGAGTACTCCAGTAGATCCACTTTTCATTTTCCAAGTGCTCCAGGAGATTCATCTTCCAGCTTCAGAGTGCTCCAGGAGATCCATCTTCCAACTTGATAGTGCTCCAGGAGATCGATCTGCCAACTTTGGAGTGCTCCAGGAGATCCACCTTCCAGCTTCAAAGTGCTCCAGGAGATCCATCTTCTAACGTGAGTGCTCCAGGAGATCCATCTGCTTACTTTGGAGTGAACCAGGAGATCCACCTTCCAGCTTCAGTGTGCTCCAGGAGATCCATCATCCAACTTCAGTGTGCTCCAGGAGATCAATCTTCCTGCTTCAGAGTGCTCCTGGAGATCCAGCTTCCAGCTTCTCAGTGCTCCAGGAGATCCAAATTCCAGCTTCAGAGTGTTCCTGGAGATCAAACCTCCAGCTTCAGAGTACTCCAGGAGATCCATCTTCCAGCTTCAGAGTGCTCCTGGAGATCAAACTTAAGCCTCTGAGTGCTCCTGGAGATCCATCTTCCAGCTTCAGAGTGCTACTGGAGATCAAACTTCCAACCTCAGAGTGCTCCTGGAGATCAAACTTCCAGCTTCAGAGTGCTCTAGAGATCCATCTTCCAGCTTCAGAGTACTCCTGGAGATCAAACTTCCAGCTTCAGAGTGCTCCAGACGATCCACCTTCCAGCTTCAAAAGTGCTCCAGGAGTAACCATCTCACAGATTCAGAGAGCTCCAGGAGATCCAACTTCCAGCTGCAGAGTGCTCCAGGAGATCCTCCATCCAACTTGAGGGTGCTCCAGGAGATAGACCTTCCAGCTTCAGGGTGCTACTGGGGAAACAGCTTCCTGATTTCAAGTGCTCCAGGAGTTCCACCTTCCAGCTTCGAAGTGCTCCTGGAGAACAAAATTCCAGCTTCAGAGTGCTCCAGGAGATGCACCTTCCACCTTCCGAGTGCTCTGGAGATCAAACATCCAGCTTCAGTGTGCTCCAGGAGATGCATATTCCAGCTTCAGAGTGCTCCTGGAGATCAAACTTCCAGCTTCAGAGTGCTCCAGGAGATCCATCTTCAATCTTGAGATTGCTCCAGGAGATCCGTCTGCCAACTTTGGAGTGCTCCAGGAGATCCACCTTCTAGCTTCAGTGTGCTCCAGGAGATCCATCATCCAACTTCAGTGTGCTCCAGGTGATCAATGTGCCAGCTTCGGATTGCTCAAGGAGAACCACGCAGCAGCTCCAGTGTGCTACTGGAGATCCAGCTTCCAGCTTCTCAGTGCTCCAGGAGATCCAATTTCGAGCTTCAGGGTGTTCCTGCAGATCCATCTTCCAGCTTCTGGCTGCTCTGGGAGTTCCATCTTCCAGCTTCAGTGTGCTCTGAGTGACCCAAATTCCAGCTGCAGAGTGCTCCTTGAGATCAAACTTCCAGCTTCAGAATGCTCCAGGAGATTCATCTTCCAGCTTCAGAGTGCTCCTGGAGAACAAACTTCCAGCTTCAGAGTGCTCCAGGAGATCAATCTTCCAGCTTCAAAGTGCACCTGGAGATCCATCTTCCAGCTACAGGGTGCTGCAGGAGATCCATCGTCCAGCTTCAGAGTGCTCCAGGAGATCCATCTTCCAAATTAAGAGTGCTCCAGGAGATCCATCAGCCAACTTTGGAGTGCCCCAGGAGATCCAACTTCCAGCTTCAGAGTGCTCCTGGAGATCAAACTTCCATCTTCAGAGTGCTCCAGGAGATCCATCTTCCAGCTTCAAAGTGCTCTTGGAGATCCATCTTCCAGCTTCAGAGTGCTCCAGCAGATCCATTGTCCAGCTTCAGTGTGCTCCTGGAGTTCAAATATCCAGCTTCAGAGTGCTCCAGACGATCCACCATCCAGCTTAAGAGTACACCAGAAGATCCACCTTCCAGCTTCAGGCTGCTCCAGAAGATTCACCATCCAGCTTGAGAGTGCTCCAGGAGATCCAACCTCCAGCTTTACTGTTGCAGGAGATCCACTATCCTACCTTCAAGGGAGCCAGGAGATCCATCTTCCAGCTTCTGAGAGTTCTAGGAGATCCATCTTCCAGTTCCAGAGTGCTCCAGGAGATCCATCGTCCGCTTCAGTGTGCTCCAGAAGATCCATCTTCCAACTTGAGATTGCTCCAGGAGATACATCTGCCAAGATTGGAGTGCTCCTGGAGATCCAACTTTCAGCTTCAGAGTGCTCCTGGAGATCAAACTTCCATCTTCAGAGTGCTCCAGGAGATCCATCTTCCAGCTTCAAAGTACTCCTGGAGATCCAGCTTCTAGCTTCAGAATGCTCCAGGAGATCCATCGTCCAGCTTCAGGGTACTCCAGCTCATCAATCTGTCAGCTTCGGAGTGCTCCAGCAGAACCGCCTACCAATTTCAGTGTGCTCCTGGAGATCCAGCTTCCAACTTCTCAGTGCTCCAGGAGATCCACCTTCCAGGTTCAGAGTGTTCCAGGAGATCCGCCTTCCTACTTCAGAGTGCTCCTGGAGATCAAACTTCCAATTTCAGAGTGCTCCAGACGATCCACCTTCCAGCTTAAGAGTGCTCTAGGAGATCCAACTTCCAGTTTCAGGGTGCAGCCTGGAGATCCATCTTCCTGCTTCAGAGTGCTCCTGGAGATCATTCTTCCAGCTTTATTGCTCCAGGAGATCGACTATCCAGCTTCCAAGTGCTGCAGAAGATCCAACAGCCAGCTTCAGAGTGCTCCAGAAGATCCACCTTCAAGCTTCAGCTTGCTCCTGTAGATCCAGCGTCCACCTTCCGAGTACTCCAGGAGATCCATTTTTCATTTTCCAAGTGCTCCAGGAGATTCATCTTCCAGCTTCAGAGTGCTCCAGGAGATCCATCTTCCAACTTGAGACTGCTCCAGGATATCCATCTGCCAACTTTGGAGTGCTCCCGGAGATCAAACTTCCAGCTTCAGAGTACTCCAGGAGATCCATCTTCCAGCTTCAAAGTGCTCCTGGAGAACCATCATCCAGCTTCAGAGTGCTCCAGGAAATCCATCTTCCAGCTTCAGAGTGCTCCTGGAGATCAAACTTCCAGCTTCCGAGTGCTTCAGACGATCCAACTTCCAGCTTCAAAGTGCTCCTGGAGATCCAGCTTCCAGCTTCAGAGTGCTCCAGGAGATCCATCTTCCAGCTTCAGAGTGCTCCAGGAGATCAAACTTCCAGCTTCAAAGTGCTTCAGACGATCCAAATTCCAGCTTCAGAGTGCTCCAGGTTAACAAACCTCCAGCTTCAGGGTGCTCCAGGAGATCCACCTTCCAGCTACAAAGTGCTCTAGGAGATCCAGCTTCAAGCTTGAGAGTGCTCCACGAGACTCACCTTCCAGCTTCAGAGTGCTCCAGGAGATCCATCTTCCAACTTGATAGTGCTCCAGGAGATCCATCTGCCAACTTTGGAGTGCTCCAGGAGATCCACCTTCCAGGTTCAGAGTGATCCTGGAGATCCAGCTTCCAGCTTCTCAATGCTCCAGGAGATCCACCTTCCAGCTTCAGAGTGCTGCTGGACATCAAACTTCCAGCTTCAGAGTGCTCCAGGATATCCACCTTCCAGTTTCAGTTTGCTCCAGGAGCTCCATCATCCAAATTCAGGTTGCTCCAGGAGATCAATCTGCCAGCTTCGGGATGCTCCTGGAGAACAACCTACCAGCTTCAGTGTGCTCCTGGAGATCCAGCTTCAAGCTTCTCAGTGCTCCAGGAGATCCACGTTCCAGCTTCAGATTGCTCCAGAAGATCCTCCTTCCAGCTTCAGCTTGCTCCTGTAGATCCACCGTCAAGCTTCTGAGTACTCCAGTAAATCCACTTTTCATTTTCCAAGTGCTCCAGGAGATTCATCTTCCAGCTTCAGAGTGCTCCAGGAGATCCATCTTCCAACTTGATAGTGCTCCAGGAGATCGATCTGCCAACTTTGGAGTGCTCCAGGAGATCCACCTTCCAGCTTCAGAGTGCTCCAGGAGATCCATCTTCTAACGTGAGTGCTCCAGGATATCCACCTTCCAGCCTCAGTGTGCTCCAGGAGATCCATCATCCAACTTCAGTGTGCTCCAGGAAATCAATCTGCCAGCTTCAGTGTGCTCCAGCAGAACCACCCAGCAGCCTCAGTTTGCTCCTGGAGATCCAGCTTCCAGCTTCTCAGTGCTCCAGGAGATCAAAATACCAGCTTCAGAGTGGTTCTGGAGCTCAAACCTCCAATTTCAGATTGCTCCAGGAGATCCATCTTCCAGCTTCAGAGTGCTCCTGGAGGTCAAACTTCCAGGCTCTGAGTGCTCCTGGAGATCCATCTTCCAGCTTCAGAGTGCTCCTGGATATCAAACTTCCAGCTACAGAGTGCTCCACAAGATCCATCTTCCAGCTTTGAGTGCTCCTGGAGATCAAACTTCCTGCTTCAGAGTAATCCAGGAGATCCACTTGCAGCTTCAGATTACTCCAGAAGATCCACCTTCCAGCTTGCAGCTGCTCCAGAAGATCCACTTTGCAGCTTCAGGGTGTTCCTGGAGATCCATCTTCCAACTTGAGAGTGCTCCAGGAGAGCCATCTGCCAACTTAGGAGTGCTCCAGGATATCCACCTTCCAGCTTCGGAGTGCTCCTGGAGATCAAACTTCCAGCTCCAGAGTGCTCCAGGAGATGCATCTTCCAGCTTCAGAGTGCTCCTGGAAATGAAACTTCCAGCTTCAGTGTGCTCCAGTGGATCCATCTTCCAGCTTCAGAGTGCTCCTGGAGATCAAACATCCAGCTTCAGAGTGCTCCTGACGATCCAAATTCCAGCTTAAGAGTACTCCAGGAGATCCAACTTCCAGCTTCAGTGTGTAGCCTAGAGATCCATATGCCTGCTTCAGAGTGCTATTGGAGATCCATTTTCCAGCTTTACTGTTGCAGGAGATCCACTATCCAGATTACAAGGGAGCCAGCAGATCCATCTTCCAGCTTCTGAGAGTTCTGGGAGATCCAGCTTCCAGCTTCAGGATGCAGTCTGAAAACCCAGAATCCAGCTTCCAAGTGCTCCAGGAGATCGACCTTCCAGCTTCAGCTTGCTCCTGTAGATCCATCTTCTAGTTTCCGAGTACTCCAGGAGATCCATGTTTCATTTACCAATTGCCCCAGGAGATTCATCTTCCAGCTTCAGAGTGCAACAGGAGATCCACCATCCAGATTCAGAGTGCTCCAGGAGATCAATCTTCTAACTTGAGAGTGCTCCAGGAGATCCATCTGCCAACTTTGGAGTGCTCCAGGAGATCCACCTTCCAGCGTCAGTGTGCTCCAGGAGATCCATCATCCAACCACAGGGTGCTCCAGGAGATCAATCTGCCAGCTTTGGAGTGCTCCAGGAGAACCACCCAGCAGCTTCAGTGTGCTACTGGAGATCCAGCTTCCTGCTTCTCAGTGCTCCAGTAGATCCAAATTCCAGCTCCAGGTTGCTCCAGGAGATCCACCTTCCAGCTTCAGAGTGCTATAGCATATCCACCTTCCAGCTTGAGAGTGCTCCAGAAGACAAACCTTCCCGCTTTAGAGTGCTGCATGAGATCCACTTTTGATCTTCCATGTGCTCCTGAAGATCCACCTCCTAGCTTCCCAGTGCTCCTGCAAATCCATCTTCCAGCTTCTGGCTGCTCTGGGAGTTCCATATTCCAGCTTCAGTGTGCTCCGAGTGACCCAAATTCCAACTTCAGAGTGCGCCTGGAGATCAAACTTTCAGCTTCAGAATGCTCGAAGAGATTCATCTTCCAGCTTCAGAGTGCTCCTGGAGAACAAACATCCAGCTTCAGAGTGCTCCAGACGATCCACCATCCACCTTCAGAGTATGCCAGAAGATCCACCTTCCAGCTTCAGGCTGCACCAGAAGATCCACCTTCCAGCTTCAGAGTGCTCCAGGAGATCCATCTTCCAACTTGTGAGTGCTCCAGGAGATCCATCTGCCAACTTTGGAGTGCTCCAGGAGAACCACCTTCCAACTTCAGTGTTCTCCAGGACATCAATCTGCCAGCTTCGGAGTGCTCCAGGAGAACTGCCTATCAGCTTCAGAGTGCTCCTGGAGATTCAGCTTCAGCTTCTCAGTGCTCCAGGAGATCCACCTTCCAGCTTCAGAGTTCTCCAGGAGATCCAACTTCCAGCTTCAGCGTACAAACTGGAGTTCCATCTTCCAGCTTTATTGCTCCAGGAGTTCCACTATCCAGCTTCCAAGGGAGCCAGGAGATCCATCTTCCAGCTTCTGAGCGTTCAAGGAGATCCAGATTCCAACTTCAGGATGCATCCTGGACATCCAGAATCCAGCTTCCGAGTGCTCCAGGAGATCCAACATCCAACTTGAGAGTGCTACAGGAGATAAACCTTCCAGCTTCAGTGTGCTACTGGAGAAACAGCTTCCAGTTTCCAAGTGCTCCATGAGATCCAACTTCCAGCTTCAGAGTGCTCCATGAGAACAATGTTGCTGTTTCAGAGTGCTTCTGGAAATCCAAATTCCATCTTCAGAGTGCAACAGGAGATCCATCTTCCAAATTCAGGCTGCCCCTGGAGATCCATCTTATAGATGCAGAATGCTACAGGAGAATCCATCTTCCACCTTCAGAGTGCACCAGCAGTTCCATCTTCGAGCTTCAGTGTACTCCAGGAGATCCATCTTGCAGCTTCAGTGTGCCCCAGGAGATCCTCCTTCCAGCTTCAAAGTGTACAGCAGATCCATCTTCCAACTTCTGAGTGCTCCAGGAGATCCATCTGCCAACTTTGGAGTGCTCCAGGAGATCCACCTTCCAGCTTCAGTGTGCTCCAGGATATCCACCATCCAACTTCAGGGTACTCCAGGACATCAATCTGCCTGCTTCGGAGTGCTCCAGGAGAACCACCTACCAGCTTCAGTGTGCTCCTGGATATCCAGCTTCCAGCTTCTCAGTGCTCCAGGAGATCCACCCTCCAGCTTCAGAGTGCTCCAGGAGATCAAACATCCAGCTTCAGATTCCTCCAGACGATCCACCTTCCAGCTGAGGGTGCTCCAGGCGATCCAACTTCCAGCTTCAGGATGCAGCCTGGAGATCCATATTCCTGCTTCAGATTGCTCCAGGAGATCCACTATCCAGCTTCCAAGGGAGCCAGGGATCCATCTTCCAGCTTCTGAGCGTTCAAGGAGATCCAGCTTCCAGCTTCATGATGCAGCCTGGACATCCAGAATCCAGCTTCCGAGTGCTCCAGGAGATCCATCATCCAGCTTCACAGTGCTCCAGGGATCCACCTTCCAGCGTCAGAGTGCTCCAGGAGATCCACCTTCCAGCTTCAGAGTGCTCCAGGAGATCCATCATCCAACTTAAGGGTGCTCCAGGAGATCCAACTTCCAGCTTCAGAGTGCTCCATGAGAACGATCTTGCAGTTTCAGGGTGCTCCATCTTCAGAGTGCTACAGGAGATACACCTTCCAGATTCAGGCTGCTCTGGGAGATCCATCTTGTAGATTCAGAGTGCTGCAGACAATCTATTTTCCAGTTTTGGAGTACTCCTGTACATCCATCTTATAGATGCAGGATGTGACACGTCAATCCATCTTCCACCTTCAGAGTGCTCCAGGAGATCCATCTTCCAGATTCAGTGTACTCCAGGAGATCCATCTTCCAACTTCAGGGTGCACAAGGAGATCTATCTTCCAGCTTCAAACTCCTCTAGGAGAATCCATCTTCCAGCTTCAGAGTGCTCCAGGAAATCCATCATCCAACTTGAGGGTGCTCCAGGAGATCAACCTTCCAGCTTCAGTGTGCTACTGGAAAAACAGGTTCCAGATTCCAAGTGCTCCAGGAGATCCAACTTCCAGCTTCATAGTGTCCCAGAAGATCCAAATTCCAGTTCAGCTTTGCTCCTGTAAATCCACCGTCCAGCTTCCGAGTACTCCAGGAGATCCACTTTTCATTTTCCAAGTGCTCCAGGAGATCCATCTTCCAGCTTCAGAGTGCTCCAGGAGATCAAACTTCCAGCTTCAGAGTGCTCCAGGAGATCCATTTTCCAGCTTCAAATTGCTCCTGGAGATCCATCTTCCAGCTGCAGAGTGCTCCAGGATATCCATCGTCCAGCTTCAGAGTGCTCCAGGAGAACCATCTGCCAACATAGGAGTGCTCCAGGAGATCCACCTTCCAGCTTCAGAGTGCTCCTGGAGATCAAACTTCCAACTTCAGAGTGCTCCAGCAGATCCATCTTCGAGCTTCAAAGTGCTCCTGGAGATCCATCTTCCAGCTTCAGAGTGCTCCAGCAGATCCATCGTCCAGCTTCAGAGTGCTCCTGGAGATCAAACATCCAGCTTCAGAGTGCTCCAGACGATCCACCATCAGGCTAACGAGTACGCCAGAAGATCCACCTTTCGGCTTCAGGCTGCTCCAGAAGATCCACCTTCCAGCTTCAGAGTGCTCCAGGAGATCCATCTTCCAATTTGTGAGTGCTCCAGGAGATCCATCTGCCCACTTTGGAGAGCTCCAGGAGATCCACCTTCCAGCTTCAGTGTGCTACCGGAGAAAAAGCTTCCAGATACCAAGTGATCCAGGAGATCCATATTCCATCTTCAGAGTGCTACAGGAGATACATCTTGCAGATTCGGGCTGCTCCTGGAGATCCATCTTATAGATCTTGACAGCTGCAGACGATCTATTTTCCAGTTTCGGAGTACTCCTGGAGATCCATCTTATAGATGCAGAATGCTACACGAGAATCCATCTTCCACCTTCAGAGTGCTCCAGGAGATCCAGCTTCCAGCTTCAGTGTACTCCAGGAGATCCATCTTCCAACTTCGGGGTGCTCCAGGAGATCCACCTTCCAGCTTCAAAGTGCTCTAGGAGAATCCATCTTCCAGCTTCAAAGAGCTCCTGGAGATCCAACTTCCAGCTTCAGAGTGCTCCAGCAGATCCATCATCCAACTTCAGGGTGCTCCAGGAGATCAGTCTGCCAGCTTGAGAGTGCTCCAGGAGATCCATCAGCCAAAGTTGGAAAGCTCCAGGAGATACACCTTCCAGCATCAGAGTGCTCTTGGAGAACAAACTTCTATCTTCAGAGTGCTCCAGGAGATCGATCTTCCAGCTTCAAAGTGCTCCTGGAGATCCATCTTCCAGCTTCAGAGTGCTCCAGCAGATCCATCGTCCAGCTTCAGAGTGCTCCTGGGGATCAAACATCCAGCTTCAGAGTGCTCCAGATGATCCACCAACCAGCTTAAGAGTACGCCAGAAGATCCATTTTCCAGCTTCAGGCTGCTCCAGAAGATCCAACTTCCAGCTTCAGAGTGCTCCAGGAGATCCATCTTCCAACTTTTGAGTGCTCCACGAGATCCATCTGCCAACGTTGGAATGCTCCAGGAGAACACCTTCCAGCTTCAAAGTGCTCTTGGAGATCAAACATCCATCTTCAGAGTGCTCCAGGAGATCGATCTTCCAGCTTCAGTGTGCTCCTGGAGATTCAGCTTCCGGCTTCTCAGTGCTCCAGGAGATCCACCCTCCAGCTTCAGAGTTCTCCAGGAGATCAATCTTCCAGCTTCAGAGTGCTCCAGGCGATCCACCTTCCAGCTTTACAGTGCTCCAGGACATCCAACTTCCAGCTTCAGGGTGCAGCCTGGAGATCCAACTTCCTGCTTCAGAGTGCTCCTGGAGTTCCATCTTCCAGATTTATTGTTCCAGGAGAACCACTATCCAGCTTCCAAGGGAGCCAGGAGATCCATCTTCCAGCTTCTGAGCGTTCAAGGAGATCCAGCTTCCAGCTTCAGGATGCAGCCTGGACATCCAGAATCCAGCCTCCGAGTGCTCCAGGAGACCCACCATCCGGCTTCACAGTGTTCCAGGGATCCTCCTTCCACCTTCAGAGTGCTCCAGGAGATCCACCTTCCAGCTTCAGAGAGCTCCAGGAGATCCATCATCCAACTTGAGGGTGCTACAGGAGATATACCTTCCAGCTTCAGTGTGCTACTGGAGAAACAGCTTCCAGATTCCAAGTGCTCCAGGAAATCCAACTTCCAGCTTCAGAGTGCTCCATGAGAACCATCTTGCAGTATCAGGGTGCTCCTGGAGATCCATATTCCATCTTCAGAGTGCTACAGGAGAACAATCTTCCAGATTCATGCTGCTCCTTGAGATCCATCTTATAGATTCAAAGTGCAGCAGGCAATCCATTTTCCAGTTTCAGAGTGATCCTGGAGATCCATCTTAAAGATGCAGAATGCCACAGGAGAATCAGTCTTCCAGCTTCAGTGTACTCCATAAGATCCACCTTCCAGCTTCAGGGTGCTCCAGGAGATCCACTTTCCAGCTTCAAAGTGCTCTAGGAGAATCCATCTTCCAGCTTCAGAGCGCTCCAGGAAATCCATCATCCAACTTGAGGGTGCTCCCGGAGATCAACCTTCCAGCATCAGTGTGCTACTGGAAAAACAGGTTCCAGATTCCAAGTGCTCCAGAAGATCCAACTTCCATCTTCAGAGTGCTCCAGAAGATCCACCTTCCAGCTTCAGATTTGGTCCTGTTGATCCACCATCCAGCTTCCGAGTACTCCAGGAGATCCACTTTTCATTTACCAAGTGCTCCAAAAGATCCGCCTTCCAACTTCAGAGTGCTCCAGGAGATCCATCTATAAACCTGTGAGTGCTCCAGGAGATCCATCTGCCAACTTTGGAGTACTCCAGGAGATCCAGCTTCCAGCTTCTGTGTGCTCCAGGAAATCCATCATCCAGCTTCAAAGTGCTCAAGGAGATCCATCGTCCAGCTTCAAAGTGCTCCAGGAGATCCATCTTCCAACTTGAGTTTGCTCCTGGAGATCCATCAGCCAACGTTGGAGTGCTCCAGGAGACCCACCTTCCAGCTTCAGAGTGCTCCAGAAGATCCACCTTCCAGCTTCAGCTTTGCTCCTGTAGCTCCACCGTCCAGCTTCCGAGTACTCCAGGAGATCCACTTTTCATTTTCCAAGTGCACCAGAAGATCCAGCTTCCAGCTTCAGAGTGCTCCAGGAAATCCATCTGCCAACTTTGGAGTACTCCAGGAGATCCAGCTTCCAGCTTCAGTGTGCTCCAGGAAATCCATCATCCAGCTTCAGAGTGCTCCAGGAGATCCATCGTCCACCTTCAGAGTGCTCCAGGAGATCCATCTTCCAACTTGAGAGTGCTCCAGGTGATCCATCAACCAATGTTGGAGTGCTCCAGGAGATCCACCTTCCAGCTTCAGAGTGCTCCTGGAGATCAAACTTCCATCTTCAGAGTGCTCCAGGTGATCCACCTTCCAGCTTCAAAGAGCTCCTGGAGATCCAAGTTCCAGCTTCGGAGTGCTCCAGCAGATCCATCATCCAACTTCAGGGTGCTCCAGGAGATCAGTCTGCCAGCTTCGGAGTGCTCCAGGAGAACCACCCAGCAGCTTCAGTGTGTTACTGGAGATCCAGCTTCCAGCTTCTCAGTGCTCCAGGAGATCCAATTTCCAGCTTCAGAGTGATCCTGCAGATCCATGTTCCAGCTTCAGTGCTCCAGGAGATCCCCGTCCAGCTTCAGAGTACTCCAGGAGATCCTCCTTACAGCTCCAGGTTGCTACAGGAAATCCACCTTCCAGCTTCAGTGCGCTCCAGCATATCCACCTTCCAGCTTCAGAGTGCTCCAGAAGACACACCTTCCTGCTTTAGAGTGCTGCTGGAGATCCACATTTGATCTTCCATGTGCACCTGAAGATCCACCTCCCAGCTTCCCTGTGCTCCTGGAGGTTAAACTTCCAGCTTCTGGCAGGTCTGGGAGTTCCAACTTCCAGCTTCAGTGTGCTCCGAGTGACCCAAATTCCAGCTTCAGAGTGCTCCTGGAGATCAAACTTCCAGCTTCAGAATGCTCCAGGAGATCCATCTTCCAGCTTCAGGGTGCTACTGGAGAACAAATTTCCAGCTTCAGAGTGCTCCAGGAGATCTATCTTCCAGCTTCAAAGTGCTCCTGGAGATCCATTTTCCAGCTTCAGTGTGCTGCAGGAGATCCATCGTCCAGCTTCAGAGTGCACCAGGAGATCCATCTTCCAACCTGAGAGTGCTTCAGGAGATCCATCAGCCAACGTTGGAATGCTCCAGGAGATACACCTTCCAGCTTCAGAGTGCTCTTGGGGATCAAACTTCTATCTTCAGAGTGCTCCAGGAGATCGATCTTCCAACTTCAAAGTGCTCCTGGAGATCCATCTTCCAGCTTCAGAGTGCTCCAGCAGATCCATCGTCCAGCTTCAGAGTGTTCCTGGGGATCAAACATCCAGCTTCAGAGTGCTCCAGACGATCCAACAACCAGCTTAAGAGTGCGCCAGAAGAGCCTTCTTCCAGCTTCAGGCTGCTCCAGAAGATCCACCTTCCAGCTTCAGAGTGCTCCAGGAGATCCATCTTCCAACTTGTGAGTACTCCACGAGATCCATCTGCCAACTTTGGAGAGCTCCAGGAGATACACCTTCCAGCTTCACTGTGCTCCAGGAGATCCATCATCCAACTTCAGGGTACTCCAGTACATCAATCTGCCAGCTTCGGAGTGCTCCAGGAGAACCGTCTACCAGCTTCAGTGTGCTCTTGGAGA
Organism: Carcharodon carcharias; assembly: GCF_017639515.1. Taxonomy (NCBI): domain Eukaryota; kingdom Metazoa; phylum Chordata; class Chondrichthyes; order Lamniformes; family Lamnidae; genus Carcharodon; species Carcharodon carcharias. The sequence continues at coordinate 29,820,696 of NC_054497.1, read as the reverse complement.
TTCAGCTTCCAGCTTCTCAGTGCTCCAGGAGATCCACCCTCCAGCTTCAGAGTTCTCCAGCAGATCAAACTTCCAGCTTCAGAGTGCTCCAGACAATCCACCTTCCAGCTTTACAGTGCTCCAGGAGATCCAACTTCCAGCTTCAGGGTGCAGCCTGGAGACCCATCTTCCTGCTTCAGAGTGCTCCTGGAGTTCCATCTTCCAGCTTTATTGCTCCAGGGGATCCACCTTCCAGCTTTAGAGTGCTCCTGGAGATGAAACTTCCATCTTCAGAGTGCTCCAGGAGATCCACCTTCCAGCTTCAAAGAGCTCCTGGAGATCCAACTTCCAGCTTCAGAGTGCTCCAGCAGATCCAACTTCCAGCTTCGGAGTGCTCCAGGAGAACCACCCAGCAGCTTCAGTGTGCTTCTGGAGATCCATCATCCAACTTGAGGGTGCTCCAGGAGATCCAAATTCCAGCTTCAGAGTGCTCCTGCAGATCCATCTTCCAGCTTCAGTGCTCCAGGAGATCCTCCTTACAGCTTCAGAGTACTCCAGGAGATCCACCTTCCAGCTCCAGGTTGCTCCAGCATATCCAACTTCCAGCTTGAGAGTGCTCCAGAAGACACACCTTCCTGCGTTAGAGCGCTGCAGGAGATCCACATTTGATCTTCCATGTGCACCTGAAGATCGACCTCCCAGCTTCCCTGTGCTCCTGGAGATCCATCTTCCAGCTTCTGGTTGCTCTGGGAGTTCCATCTTCCAGCTTCAGTGTGCTCCGAGTGACCCAAATTCCAGCTTCAGAGTGCTCCTGGAGATCAAACTTCCAGCTTCAGAATGCTCCAGGAGATCCATCTTCCAGCGTCAGAGTGCTCCTGGAGAACAAACTTCCAGCTTCAGAGTGCTCCAGGAGATCCATCTTCCAGCTTCAAGGTGCTCCTGGAGATCCATCTTCCAGCTTCAGTGTGCTCCAGGAGATCCATCGTCCACCTTCAGAATGCTCCAGGAGATCCATCTTCCAACTTGAGAGTGCTCCAGGAGATCCATCAGCCAACGTTGGAATGCTCCAGGAGATCCACCTTCCAGCTTCAGAGTGCTCCTGGAGATCAAACTTCCATTTTCAGACTGCTCCAGGAGATCCATCTTCCAGCTTCCCTGTGCTCCTGGAGATCCATCTTCCAGCTTCCTACTGCTCTGGGAGTTCCATCTTTCAGCTTCAGTGTGATCCGAGTGACCCAAATTCCAGCTTCAGAGTGCTCCTGGAGATCAAACTTCCAGCTTCTAGTGCTCCAGGAGATCCATCTTCCAACGTCAGAGTGCTCCTGGAGAACAAACTTCCAGCTTCGGAGTGCTCCAGGAGATCTATCTTCCAGCTTTAAAGTGCTCCTGGAGATCCATCTTGCAGCTCCAGAGTGCTCCAGGAGATCCTTCGTCCAGCTTCAGAGTGCTCCAGGAGATCCATCTTGCAGCTCCAGAGTGCTCCAGGAGATCCATCAGCCAAAGTTGGAATGCTCCAGGAGATACACCTTCCAACTTCAAAGTGCTCCTGGAGATCCATCTTCCAGCTTCAGAGTGCTCCAGCAGATCCATCGTCCAGCTTCAGAGTGCTCCTGGAGATCAAACATCCAGCTTCAGAGTGCTCCAGACGATCCACCAACCAGCTTAAGAGTACGCCAGAAGATCCACCTTCCAGCTTCAGGCTGCTCCAGAAGATCCAACTTCCAGCTTCAGAGTGCTCCAGGAGATCCATCTTCCAACTTGTGAGTGCTCCAGGAGATCCATCTGCCAACTTTGGAGTGCTCCAGGAGATCCATCTTCCAGCTTCAGTGTGCTCCAGGAGATCCATCAGCCAACGTTGGAGTGCTCCAGGAGATCCACCTTCCAGCTTCAAAGTGATCTAGAGATCAAACTTCCATCTTCAGAGTGCTCCAGCAGATCCATCTACCAGCTTCAGAGTGCTCCTGGAGATCAAACATCCAGCTTTACAGTGCTCCAGGAGATCCAACTTCCAGCTTCAGGGTGTAGCCTGGAGACCCATCTTCCTGCTTCAGAGTGTTCCTGGAGTTCTATCTTCCAGTTTTATTGCTCCAGGAGATCCACTATCCATCTTCCAAGGGAGCCAGGAGATCCATCTTCCAGCTTCTGAGCGTTCAAGGAGATCCAGCTTCCAGCTTCAGGATGCAGCCTGGACATCCAGAACCCAGCCTCCGAGTGCTCCAGGAGACCCACCATCCGGCTTCACAGTGTTCCAGGGATCCTCCTTCCAGCTTCAGAGTGCTCCAGTAGATCCACCTTCCAGCTTCAGAGAGCTCCAGGAGATCCATCATCCAACTTGAGGGTGCTACAGGAGATACACCTTCCAGCTTCAGTGTGCTACTGGAGAAACAGCTTCCAGATTCCAAGTGCTCCAGGAGATCCTACTTCCTGCTTCAGAGTGCTCCATGAGAACCATCTTGCAGTATCAGGGTGCTCCTGGAGATCCAAATTCCATCTTCAGAGTGCTACAGGAGATCCATCTTCCAGATTCACGCTGCTCCTGGAGATCCATCTTATAGATTCAAAGTGCAGCAGGCAATCCATTTTCCAGTTTCAGAGTGATCCTGGAGATCCATCTTAAAGATGCAGAATGCCACAGGAGAATCCGTCTTCCAGCTTCAGTGTACTCCAGGAGATCCACCTTCCAGCTTCAGGGTGCTCCAGGAGATCCACCTTACAGCTTCAAAGTGCTCTAGGAGAATCCATCTTCCAGCTTCAGAGTGCTCCAGGAAATCCATCATCTAACTTGAGGGTGCTCCAGGAGATCAACCTTCCAGCTTCAGTGTGCTCCTGGAAAAACAGGTTCCAGATTCCAAGTGCTCCAGGAGATCCAACTTCCATCTTCAGAGTGCTCCAGAAGATCCACCTTCCAGCTTCAGCTTTGATCATGTAGATCCACCGTCCAGCTTCCGAGTACTCCAGGAGATCCACTTTACATTTACCAAGTGCTCCAAAAGATCCATCTTCCAGCTTCAGAGTGCTCCAGGAGATCCATCTGCCAACTTTGGGGTACTCCACGAGATCCACCTTCCAGCTCCAGGTTGCTCCAGCATATCCACCTTCCAGTTTCAGAGAGCTCCAGAAGACACACCTTCCTGCGTTTTAGCGCTGCAGGAGATCCACATTTGATCTTCCATGTGCACCTGAAGATCGACCTCCCAGCTTCCCTGTGCTCCTGGAGATCCATCTTCCAGCTTTTGGCTGCTCTGGGAGTTCCATCTTCCAGCTTCAGTGTGCTCCGAGTGACCCAAATCCCAGCTTCAGAGTGCTCCTGGAGAATCAAACTTCCAGCTTCAGAATGCTCCAGGAGATCCATCTTCCAGCGTCAGAGTGCTCCCGGAGAACAAACTTCCAGCTTCAGAGTGCTCCAGAAGATCCACCTTCCAGCTTCAGCTTTGCTCCTGTAGATCCACCGTCCAGCTTCCGAGTACTCCAGGAGATTCACTTTTCATTTTACCAGTGCTCCAGAAGATCTACCTTCCAGCTTCAGAGTGCTCCAGGAGATCCATCTTCCAACTTGTGAGTGCTCCAGGAGATCCATCTGCCAACTTTGGAGTACTCCAGGAGATCCAGCTTCCAGCTTCAGTGTGCTCCAGGAAATCCATAATCCAGCTTGAGAGTGCTCCAGGAGATCCATCGTCCAGATTCAGAGTGCTCCAGGAGATCCATCTTCCAACTTGAGAGTGCTCCAGGTGATCCATCAGCCAAAGTTGGAGTGCTCCAGGAGATCAAACTTCCAGCTTCAGAGTGCTCCAGGAGATCAGAATTCCATCTTCAGAGTGCTCCAGGTGATCCAGCTTCCAGCTTCAAGAGCTCCTGGAGATCCAACTTCCAGCTTCAGAGTGCTCCAGCAGATCCATCATCCAACTTCAGGGTGCTCCAGGAGATCAACCTGCCAGCTTCGGAGTGCTCCAGAGGAACCACCCAGCAGCTTCAGTGTGCTACTGGAGATCCATCTTCCAGCTTCAGTGCTCCAGGAGATCCTCCTTCCAGCTTCAGAGTACTCCAGGAGATCCACCTTCCAGCTCCAGGTTGCACCAGGAGAACAATCTTCCAGCTTCAGTGCGCTCCAGCATATCCACCTTCCAGCTTCAGAGTGCTCCAGAAGACACACTTTCCTGCTTTAGAGTGCTGCAGGAGATCCACATTTGATCTTCCATTTGCACCTGAAGATCCACCTCCCAGCTGCCCAGTGCTCCTGGAGGTCCATCTTCCAGCTTCTGGCTGCTCTGGGAGTTCCATCTTCCAGCTTCAGTGTGCTCCGAGTGACCCAAATTCCAGCTTCAGAGTGCTCCTGGAGATCAAACTTCTGGCTTCAGAATGCTCCAGGAGATGCATCTTCCAACTTCAGAGTGCTCCTGGAGAACAAACTTCCAGCTTCAGAGTGCTCAAGGAGATCCATCTTCCAGCTTCAAAGTGCTCCTGGAGATCCATCTTCCAGCTTCAGTGTGCTCCAGGAGATCCATCGTCCAGCTTCAGAGTGCACCAGGAGATCCATCTTCCAACTTGAGAGAGCTCCAGGATATCCATCAGCCAACGTTGGAATGCTCCAGGAGATACACCTTCCAGCTTCAGAGTGCTCTTGGGGATCAAACTTCCATCTTCAGAGTGCTCCAGGAGATCGATCTTCCAGCTTCGAAGTGCTCTTGGAGATCCATCTTCCAGCTTCAGAGTGCTCCAGCAGATCAATTGTCCAGCTTCAGAGTGCTCCTGGAGATCAAACATCCAGCTTCAGAGTGCTCCAGACGATCCACCAACCAGCTTAAGACTACGCCAGAAGATCCATCTTCCAGCTTCAGGCTGCTCCAGAAGATCCACCTTCCAGCTTCAGAGTGCTCCAGGAGATCCATCTTCCTACTTGTGAGTGCTCCACGAGAACCATCTCCCAACTTTGGAGAGCTCCAGGAGATCCACCTTCCAGCTTCAGTGTGCTCCAGGAGATCCATCATCCAACTTCAGGGTACTCCAGTACATCAAACTGCCAGCTTCAGAGTGCTCCAGGAGAACCGCCTACCAGCTTCAGTGTGCTCTTGGAGATTCAGCTTCCAGCTTCTCAGTGCTCCAGGAGATCCACCCTCCAGCTTCAGAGTTCTCCAGGATATCAAACTTCCAGCTTCAGAGTACTCCAAACGATCCACCTTCCAGCTTTACAGTGCTCCAGGAGATCCAACTTCCAGCTTCAGGGTGATGCCTGGAGACCCATCTTCCTGCTTCAGAGTGCTCCTGGAGTTCCATATTCCAGCTTAATTGCTCCAGGAGATCCACTATCCAGCTTCCAAGGGAGACAGGAGATCCATCTTCCAGCTTCTGATCGTTCAAGGAGATCCAGCTTCCAGCTTCAGGATGCAGCCTGGACATCCAGTATCCAGCCTCCGAGTGCTCCAGGAGACCCACCATCCGGCTTCACAGTGTTCCAGGGATCCTCCTTCCAGCTTCAGAGTGCTCCAGTAGATCCATCTTCCAGCTTCAGAGTGCTCCAGGAGATCCATCATCAAACTTGAGGGTGCTACAGGAGATACACCTTCCAGCTTCAGTGTGCTACTGGAGGAACAGATTCCAGATTCCAAGTGCTCCAGGAAATCCAACTTCCAGCTTCAGAGTGCTCCATGAGAACCATCTTGCAGTATCAGGGTGCTCCTGGAGATCCATATCCCATCTTCAGAGTGCTACAGGACATCCATCTTCCAGATTCAGGCTGCTCCTGGAGATCCATCTTATAGATACAAAGTGCTGCAGGCAATCCATTTTCCAGTTTCAGTGTGATCCTGGAGATCTATCTTAAAGATGCAGCATGCCACAGGAGAATCCGCCTTTCAGCTTCAGTGTACTCCAGGAAATCCACCTTCCAGCTTCAGGGTGTTCCAGGAGATCCGCCTTGCAGCTTCAAAGTGCTCTAGGAGAATCCATCTTCCAGCATCAGAGTGCTCCAGGAAATCCATCATCCAACTTGAGGGAGCTCTAGGAGATCAACCTTCCAGCTTCAGTGTGCTACTGGAAAAAAAAGGTTCCAGATTCCAACTGCTCCAGGAGATGCAACTTCCATCTTCATAGTGCTCCAGAAGATCCACCTTCCAGATTAAGCTTTGCTCCTGTAGATCCACCGTCTAGCTTCCGAGTACTCCAGGAAATCCACTTTTCATTTTCCAAGTGCTCCAGAAGATCCACCTTCCAGTTTCAGAGTGCTTCAGGAGATCCATCTTCCAACTTGTGAGTGCTCCAGGAGATCCATCTGCCAACTTTGGAGTACTCCAGGAGATCCAGCTTCCAGCTTCAGCGTGCTCCAGGAAATCCATCATCCAGCTTCAGAGTGCTCCAGGAGATCCATCATCCAGCTTCAGAGTGCTCCAGGAGATCCATCTTCCAACTTGAGAGTGCTCCAGGTGATCCATCAGCCAAAGTTGGAGTGCTCCAGGAGATCCACCTTCCAGCTTCAGAGTGCTCCTGGAGATCAAACTTCCATTTTCAGAGTGCTCCAGGAAATCCAGCTTCCAGCTTCAAAGAGCACCTGGAGATCCAACTTCCAGCTTCAGAGTGCTCCAGCAGATCCATCATCCAACTTCAGGGTGCTCCAGGAGATCAATCTGCCAGCTTCGGAGTGCTCCAGGAGAACCACCCAGCAGCTTCAGTGTGCTTCTGGAGATCCAACTTCCAGATTTTCAGTGCTCCAGGAGATCCAAATTCCAGATTCAGAGTGCTCCTGCAGATCCATCTTCCAGCTTCAGTGCTCCAGGAGATCCTCCTTACAGCTTCAGAGTACTCCAGGAGATCCACCTTCCAGCTCCAGGTTGCTCCAGCATATCCACCTTCCAGCTTCAGATTGCTCCAGAAGACACACCTTCCTGCGTTAGAGTGCTGCAGGAGATCCACATTTGATCTTCCATGTGCACCTGAAGATCCACCTCCCAGCTTCCCTGTGCTCCTGGAGATCAATCTTCCAGCTTCTGGCTGCTCTGGGAGTTCCATCTTCCAGCTTCAGTGTGCTCCGAGTGACCCAAATTCCAGCTTCAGAGTGCTCCTGGAGATCAAACTTCCAGCTTCAGAATGCTCCAGGAGATCCATCTTCCAGCGTCAGAGTGCTCCTGGAGAACAAACATCCAGCTTCAGAGTGCTCCAGGAGATCCATCTTCCAGCTTCAAGGTGCTCCTGGAGATCCATCTTCCAGCTTCAGTGTGCTCCAGGAGATCCATCGTCCACATTCAGAGTGCTCCAGGAGATCCATCTTCCAAATTGAGAGTGCTCCAGGAGATCCATCAGCCAATGTTGGAATGCTCCAGGAGATACACCTTCCAGCTTCAGAGTGCTCCTGGAGATCAAACTTCCATTTTCAGACTGCTCCAGGAGATCCATCTTCCAGCTTCCCTGTGCTCCTGGAGATCCATCTTCCAGCTTCTTACTGCTCTGGGAGTTCCATCTTCCAGCTTCAGTGTGCTCCGAGTGACCCAAATCCCAGCTTCAGAGTGCTCCTGGAGATCAAACTTCCAGCTTCTAGTGCTCCAGGAGATCAATCTTCCAGCGTCAGAGTGCTCCTGGAGTACAAACTTCCAGCTTCAGTGTGCTCCAGGAGATCCATCGTCCAGCTTCAGAGTGCTCAAGGAGATCCATCTTCCAATTTGAGAGTGCTCCAGGAGATCCATCAGCCAACGTTGGAATGCTCCAGGAGGTAAACCTTCCAACTTCAAAGTGCTTCTGGAGATCCATCTTCCCGCTTCAGAGTGCTCCAGCAGATCCATCGTCCAGCTTCAGAGTGCTCCCGGTGATCAAACATTCAGCTTCAGAGTGCTCCAGACGATCCACTAACCAGCTTAAAAGTAGGCCAGAAGATCCAACTTCCAGCTTCAGAGTGCTCCAGGAGATCCATCTTCCAACTTGTGAGTGCTCCAGGAGATCCGTCTGCCAACTTTGGAGTGCTCCAGGAGATCCACCTTCCAGCTTCAGTGTTCTCCAGGAGATCCATCAGCCAACGTTGGAATGCTCCAGGAGATTCACCTTCCAGCATCAGAGTGATCTGGAGATCAAACTTCCATCTTCAGAGTGCTCCAGGAGATCCATCTTCCAGCTTCAGAGTGCTCCTGGAGATCAAACATCCAGCTTCAGAGTGCTCCAGGCGATCCACCAACCAGCTTAACAGTACACCAGAAGATCGACCTTCCAGCTTCAGTGTGATCCAGGCGATCCATCATCCAACTTCAGGTTACTCCAGGACATCAAACTGCCAGCTTTGGAGTGCTCCAGGAGAACCGCCTACCAGCTTCAGTGTGCTCTTGGAGATTCAGTTTCCAGCATCTCAGTGCTCCAGGAGATCCACCCTCCAGCTTCAGAGTGCTCCAGGAGATCAAACATCCAGCTTCAGAGTGCTCCAGATGATCCACCTTCCAGTTAAAGAGCGCTCCAGGAGATCCAACTTCCAGCTTCAGGGTGTAGCCTGGAGACCCATCCTCCTGCTTCAGAGTGTTCCTGGAGTTATATCTTCCAGTTTTATTGCTCCAGGAGATCCACTATCCATCTTCCAAGGGAGCCAGGAGATCCATCTTCCAGCTTCTGAGCGTTCAAGGAGATCCAGCTTCCAGCTTCAGGATGCAGCCTGGAAATCCAGAAACCAGCTTCCAAGTGCTCCAGGAGATCCATCATCCAGCTTCACAGTGCTCCAGGGATCCACCTTCCAGCTTCAGAGTGCTCCAGGAGATCCACCTACCAGCTTCAGAGTGCTCCAGGAGATCCATCATCTAACTTGAGGGTGCTACAGGAGATATATCTTCCAGCTTCAGTGTGCTACTGGAGAAACAGATTCCAGATTCCAAGTGCTCCAGGAGATTCAACTTCCAGCTTCAGAGTGCTCCATGAGAACCATCTTGCAGTATCAGGGTGCTCCTGGAAATCCATATTCCATCCTCAGAGTGCTACAGGAAATCCATCTTCCAGATTCAGGCTGCTCCTGGTGATCCATCTTATAGATTCAAAGTGCTGCAGCCAATTCATTTTCCAGTTTCGGAGTGCTCCTGGAGATCCATCTTAAAGATGCAGAATGCTACAGGAGAATCCATCTTCCAGCTTCAGTGTACTCCAGCAGATCCATCTTCCAGCCTCAGGGTGCTCCAGGAGATCCATCTTCCAGCTTCAAAGTGCTCTGGGAGAATCCATCTTCCAGCTTCAGAGTGCTCCAGGAAATCCATCATCCAACTTGAGGGTGCTCCAGGAGATCAACCTTCCAGCTTCAGTGAGCTACTGGAAAAACAGTTTCCAGATTCCAAGTGCTCCTGGAGATCAAAATTCCATCTTCAGAATGCTCCAGAAGATCGACCATCCAGCTTCAGCTTTGCTCCTGTAGATCCACCGTCCAGCTTCCGAGTACTCCAGGAGATCCACTTTTCATTTTCCAAGTGCTCCAGGAGATTCATCTTCCAGCTTCAGAGTGCTCTTGGAGATCAAACTTCCATCTTCAGAGTGCTCCAGGAGATCCATCTTCCAGCTTCAGTGTGCTCCTGGAGATCCAACATCCAGCTTCAGTGTGCTCCTGCAGATCCATCATCCGGCTTCAGAGTGCTCCTGGAGATCAAACATCCAGTTTCAGAGTGCTCCAGACGATCCACCAACCAGTTTAACAGTGCGCCAGAAGATCGACCTTCCAGCTTCAGTGTGCTCCAGGCGATCCATCATCCAACTTTAGGTTACTCCAGGACATCAAACTGCCAGCTTTGGAGTGCTCCAGAAGAACCGCCTACCAGCTTCAGTGTGCTCCTGGAGATTCAGCTTCCAGCTTCTCAGTGCTCCAGGAGATCCACCCTCCAGCTTCAGAGTGCTCCAGGAGATCAAACTTCCAGCTTCAGAGTGCTCCAGACGATCCACCTTCCAGTTAAAGAGCGCTCAAGGAGATCCAACTTCCGGCTTCAGGGTGTAGCCTGGAGATCCATCTTCCTGCTTCAGAGTGTTCCTGGAGTTCTATCTTCCAGTTTTATTGCACCAGGAGATCCACTATCCAGCTTCCAAGGGAGCCAGGAGATCCATCTTCCAGCTTCTGAGCGTTCAAGGAGCTCTAGCTTCCAGCTTCAGGATGCAGCCTGGACATCCAGAAACAAGCTTTCGAGTGCTCCAGGAGATCCATCATCCAGCTTCACAGTGCTCCAGGGATCCACCTTCCAGCTTCAGAGTGCTCCAGGTGATCCACCTTCCATCTTCAGAGTGCTCCAGGAGATCCATCATCTAACTTGAGGGTGCTACAGGAGATACACCTTCCAGCTTCAGTGTGCTACTGGAGAAACAGCTTCCAGATTCCAAGTGCTCCAGGAGATCCAACTTCCAGCTTCAGAGTGCTCCATGAGAACCATCTTGCAGTGTCAGGGTGCTCCTGGAGATCCATATTCCATCCCCAGAGTGCTACAGGAGATCCATCTTCCAGATTCAGGCTGCAACTGGTGATCCATCTTATAGATTCAAAGTGCTGCAGCCAATCCATTTTCCAGTTTCGGAGTGCTCCTGGAGATCCATCTTAAAGATGCAGAATGCTACAGGAGAATCCATCTTCCAGCTTCAGTGTACTCCAGCAGATCCATCTTCCAGCCTCAGGGTGCTCCAGGAGATCCGCCTTGCAGCTTCAAAGTGCTCTAGGAGAATCCATCTTCCAGCTTCAGAGTGCTCCAGGAAATCCATCATCCAACTTGAGGGTGCTCCAGGAGATCAACCTTCCAGCTTCAGTGCGCTACTGGAAAAACAGGTTCCAGATTCCAAGTGCTCCAGGAGATCCAACTTCCATCTTCAGAGTGCTCCAGAAGATCCACCATCCAGCTTCAGTTTTGCTTCTGTATATCCACCGTCCAGCTTCCGAGTACTCCAGGAGATCCACTTTTCATTTTCCAAGTGCTCCAGGAGATTCATCTTCCAGCTTCCGAGTGCTCCAGGAGATCCTTCTGCCAACATTGGAGTGCTCCAGAAGATCCACCTTGCAGATTCAGAGTGCTCCTGGCGATCAAACTTCCATCTTCAGAGTGCTCCAGGAGATCCATCTTCCAGCTTCAAAGTGCTCCTGGAGATCGATCTTCCAGCTTCAGAGTACTCCAGGAGATCCATCGTTCAGCTTCAGAGTGCTCCTGGAGATCAAACTACCAGCTTCAGAGTGCTCCAGGAGATTCATCTTCCAGCTTCAGAGTGCTCCCGGAGATCCAACTTCCAGCTGCAGAGTGCTCCAGTAGATCCATCATCCAACTTGAGGGTGCTCCAGGAGATGGACCTTCCAGTCTCAGTGTGCAACTGGAGAAACAAATTCCAGATTCCAGATGAGCCACGAGATACAACTTCCAGCTTCAGAGTACTCCAAGAGACCAACTTGCAGCTTCAGATTACTCCAGAAGATCCACCTTCCAGCTTCCGGCTGCTCCAGAAGATCCACATTCCAGCTTCAGTGTGCTCCAGGAGAACCATCATCCAACTTCAGGGTGCTCCAGGAGATCAATCTGCCAGCTTTGGAGTGCTCCAGGAGAACCACCTACCAGCTTCAGTGTGCTCCTGGAGATCCAGCTTCTAGCTTCTCAGTGCTCCAGGAGATTCCCCTTCCAGCTTCGGAGAGCTCCTGGAGATCAAACTTCCAGCTTCAGAGTGCTCAAGGGGATCCATCTTCCAGCTTCAGAGTGCTCCTGGAGATCAAACTTTCAGCTTCAGTGTGCTCCAGGGGATCCTTCTTCCAGCTTCAGAGTGCTCCTGGAGATCAAACTTCCATCTTCAGAGTGCTCCAGACGATCAACCTTCCAGCTTACGTGTGCTCCAGGAGATCCACCGTCCAGCTTCAGGGTGCATATTCCTGCTTCAAAGTGCTCCTGGAGATCGATCTTCCAGCTTTATTGTTGCAGGAGATCCACTATCCCGCTTCCAAGGGAGCCAGGAGATCCATCTTCCAGCTGTTGAGAGTTCTAGGAGATCCAGCTACCAGCTTCATGATGCAGTCTCGACATCCAGAATCCAGCTTCTGAGTGCTCCAGGAGATCCACCTTCCAGCTTCAGTTTGCTCCTGTTGATCCATCTTCCAGCTTCCAAGTACTCCAGGAGATCCACATTTCATTTCCCAATTGCTCCAGGAGATTCATCTTCCAGCTTCAGAGTTCTCCAGGAGATCCACCATTCAGCTTCAGAGTGCTCCAGGAGATCCACCTTCCAGCTTCAGTGTGCTCCAGGAGATCCATCATCCAACTTCAGGGTGCTCCAGGAGATCAGTCTGCCAGCTTCCGAGTGCTCCAGCAGAACCAGCCAGCAGCATCAGTGTGCTACTGGAGATCCAGCTTCCAGCTTCTCAGTGCTCCAGGAGATCCAAATTCCAGCTTCAGAGTGCTCCTGCAGATCCATCTTCCAGCTTCAGTGCTCCAGGAGACCCACCTTCCTGCTTTAGAGTGCTGCAGGAGATCCACTTTTGATCTTCCATGTGCTCCTGAACATCCACCTCCCAGCTTCCCAGTGCTCCAGTAGATCCAAATTCCAGCTTTAGAGTTCTCCAGGGGATCCATTTTCCAAATTCAGAGGTCTCCAGGAGATCCACCTTCCAGCTTCAGGCTGCTCCAGGAGATCCAACCTCCAGCATCAGGGTGAAGCCTGGAGATCCACCTTCCAGCTTCTGAGGGCTACATGAGAACCACATTCCAGCTTCAGAGAGCTCCTGCAGATCCACCTTCTAGCTTACTAGTGCTCCAGGAGATTTACCTTCCAGGTTCAGGGTGCTCCAGGAGATCCACCATCCAGCTATAGAGTGCTCCAGGAGATCCATCTTCCAGCTATAGAGTGCTCCAGGAGATCCACCTTCCAGCTTAATAGTGCTCCAGGAGATCTAACATCCATGTTCAGAGTGCTCAAGGAGATTCAACTTCCAGCTTCAGAGTGGTCCTGGAGATCCATCTTCCAGCTTCACGGTGCTCCAACATATCCAACTTCATGTTTTAGAGGGCTCCTGGAGATCTATCTTATATATTCAGAGTGCTGCAGGCAAACCTTTTTCCTGTTTCGGAGTGCTCCTGGAGATCCATCTTATATATGCAGAATGCTGCAGGAGATCCATCTTCCAGCTTCAGAGTGCTCCTGGAGATCCATCTTCCAGTTTTAGAGCGCTCCTGGTGATATATCTTATAGATTCAGAGTGCTGCAGGTAATCCATTTTTCTGTTTCGGAGTGCTCCTGGAGATCCATCTTATATAGGCAGAATGCTACAGGAGATCCATCTTCCAGCTTTAGAGTGCTCCAGGAGATCCATCTTCCAGCTTCAGTGTACTCCTGGAGATCCATCTTCCAGCTTCAGAGCCCTCCAGGAGATATACCTTCCAGCTTCAGTGTGCTAATGGAGAAACAGCTTCGAGATTCCAAGTGCTCCAGGACATACAACTTCCAGATTCAGAGTGCTCCATGAGAACCATCTTGCAGTTTCAAGGTGCTCTTGGAGATCCATATTCCATCTTCAGAGTGCTACAGGAGATCCATCTTCCAGATTCAGGCTGCTCCTGGAGATCCATCTTATAGATTCAGAATGCTGCAGGCAATCCATTTTCCAGTTTCAGAGTGCTCCTGGAGATCCATCTTCCAGCTTCAGTGTACTCCAGGAGATCCATATTCCAGCTTCAGGGTGCTCCACGAGATCCACCTTCCAGCTTCAGTGTACTCCAGGAGATCCATCTTCCAGCTTCAGGGTGCTCCAGGAGAATCCAACTTCCAGCTTCAAAGTGCTCCAGGAAATCCATCATCCAACTTGTGGGTGCTCCAGGAGATCAACCTTCCAGCTACAGTGTGCTACTGAGAAAAAAGGTTCCAGATTCCAAGTGCTCCAGGAGATCCAACTTCCAGCTTCAGAGAGCTCCAGAAGATCCACCTTCCAGCTTCAGCTTGCTCCTGTAGATCCACCGTCCAGCTACCGAGTACTCCAGGAGATCCACTTTTCATTTTCCAAGCGCTCCAGGAGATCATCTTCCAGCTTCAGAGTGCTCCAGGAGATCCATTTGCCAACTATGGAGTGCTCCAGGAGATCCAACTTCCAGCTTCAGAGTGCTCCTGGAGATCAAACTTGCAGCTTCAGAATGCTCCAGGAGATCAACCTTCCAGCTTCAGCGTGCTCCAGGAGATCCATCATCCAACTTCAGGGTACTCCAGGACATCAATCTGCCAGCTTCGGAGTGCTCCAGGAGAAATGCCTACCAGCTTCACTGTGCTCCTGGAGATCCAGCTTCCAACTTCACATTGCTCCAGGAGATCCATCCTTCTGCTTCAGAGTGTTCCAGGAGATACACCTTCCAGCTTCAGAGTGCTCCTGGAGATCAAACTTCCAGCTTCAGAGTGCTCCAGACGATCGACCTTCCAGCTTAAGAGTGCTCCTGGAGAACAAACTTCCAGCTTCAGAGTGCTCCATGAGAACCATCTTGCAGTTTCAGGGTGCTCCTGGAGATCCATATTACATCTTCAGAGTGCTACAGGAGATCCATCTTCCAGATTCAGGCTGCTCCTGGAGATCCATCTTATAAATTCAGAATGCTGCAGGCATTCCATTTTCCAGTTTCGGAGTGCTCCTGGAGATCCATCTTATAGATGCAGAATGCTACAGGAGAATACATCTTCCAGCTTCAGGGTGCTCCAGGAGATCCATCTTCCAGCTTCAGTGTACACCAGGTGATCCATCTTCCAGCTTCAGGGTACTCCAGGAGATCCACCTTCTGCTTCAAAGTGCTGCAGGAGAAGCCATCTTCCAGCTTCAGAGTGCTCCAGGAAATCCAACATCCAACTTTTCCAACATCCAACATCCACATTTTACAAGTGCTCCTGGAGATTCATCTTCCAGCTTTGGAGGGGTCAAGGAGATCCATCTGCCAACTTTGGAGTGCTCCAGGAGATCCAACTTCCAGATTCAGGCTGCGCCTGGAGATCCATCTTCCAGCTTCAGAGTGCTCCTGGAGAACAAACTTCCAGCTTCAGAGTGCTCCAGGAGATCCATCTTCCAGCTTCAAAGTGCTCCTGGAGATCCATCTTCCAGCTTCAGTGTGCTCCAGGAGATCCATCATCCAGCTTCAGAGTGCTCCTGGAGATCAAACATCCAGCTTCAGAGTGCTCCAGACGATCCACCATCCAGCTTAAGAGTACTCCAGAGGATCCACCTTCCAGCTTCAGGCTGCTCCAGAATATCCACCTTCCTGCTTCAGAGTGCTCCAGGAGATCCATCCTCCAACTTGTGACTGCTCCACGACATCAATCTGCCAGCTTCGGAGTGCTCCAGGAGAACCGTCTACTAGCTTCAGTGTTCTCCTGGAGATCCAGCTTCCAGCTTCTCAGTGCTCCAGGAGATCCACCCTCCAGCTTCAGAGTGCCCCAGGTGATCAAGCTTCCAGCTTCAGAGTGCTCCAGACGATCCACCTTCCAAATTAAGAGTGCTCCAGAGAACCAACTTCCAGCTTCAGTGTGCAGCCTGGAGATCCATCTTCCTGCTTCAGAGTGCTCCTGGAGTTCCATCTTCCAGATTTATTGCTCCAGGAGATCCACTATCCAGCTTCCAAGGGAGCCAGGAGATCCATCTTCCAGCTTCTGAGCGTTCAAGGAGATCCAGCTTCCAGCTTCAGGATGCAGCCTGGACATCCAGAATCCAGCTTCCGAGTGCTCCAGGAGATGCATCATCCAGCTTCACAGTGCTCCAGGGATCCACCTCCCAGCTTCAGAGTGCTCCAGGAGATCCAGCTTCCAGCTTCAGAGTGCTCCAGGAGATCCATCATCAAACTTGAGGGCGCTACAGGAGATATACCTTCCAGCTTCAGTGTGCTACTGGACAAACAGCTTCCAGATTCCACGTGCTCCAGGAGATCCAACTTCCAGCTTCACAGTGCTCCATGAGAACCATCTTGCAGTTTCAGGGTGCTACTGGAGATCCATCTTCCAGATTCAGGCTGCGCCTGAAGATCCATCTTATAGATTCAGAATGCTGCAGGTAATCCATCTTCCACCTTCAGAGTGCTCCAGGAGATCCAACTTCCAGCTTCAGTGTACTCCAGGAGATCCATCTTCCAGCTTCAGGGTGCTCCAGGAGATCCATCTTCCAGCTTCAAAGTGCTCTAGGAGAATCCAGCTTCCAGCTTCAGAGTGCTCCAGGAAATCCATCATCTAACTTGAGGGTGCTCCAGGAGATCAACCTTCCAGCTTCAGTGTGCTACTGGATAACAGGTTCCAGATTCCAAGTGCTCCAGGAGATCCAAAGTCCAGCTTCAGAGTGCTCCAGAAGATCCACATTCCAGCTTCAGCTTTGCTCCTGTAGATCCACCGTCCAGCTTCCGAGTACTCCAGGAGATCCACTTTTCATTTTCCAAATGCTCCAGGAGATTCATCTTCCAGCTTCAGAGTGCTCAAGGAGATCCATCTGATATCTTTGTAGTGTTCCAGGAGATCCAACTTCCAGCTTCAGAGTGCTCCTGGAGATCAAACATCCAGCCTCAGAATGCTCAAGGAGATCCATCTTCCGGTTTCAAAGTGCTCCTGGAGATCAAACTTCCAGCTTCAGAGTCCTCCAGGAGGTCCATCTCTAGCTTCAATTTGCTCCAGGAGATCCATCTTCCAGCTTCAGAGAGATCCAGGAGATCTATGGTCCAGCTTCAGAGTGCTCCAGGAGATCCATTTTCCAGCTTCAGATTGCACCAGGAGATCCATCTTCCAACTTGTGACTACTCCAGGAGATCCATCTGCCTACTTTGGAGTGCTCCAGGAGATCCACCTTCCAGTTTCAGTGTGCTCTAGGAGATCCATCAACCAACTTCAAGGTATTCCAGGACATCAATCTGACAGCTTCGGAGTGCTCCAGAAGTCCCACCTACCAGCTTCAGTGTGCTCCAGGAGATCCAGCATCCTGCTTCTCAGTGCTCCAGGAAATCCACACTCCAGCTTCAGAGTGCTCCTGGAGATCAAACTTCCAGCTTCAGAGTGCTCCAGATGATTCACCTTCCTGCTTCAGAGTGCTCCAGGAGATCCAACTTCCAGCTTTATTGCTCCAGGAGATCCGCTATCCAGCATCCAAGGGAGCCAGGAGATCCATCTTCCAGCTTCTGAGCGTTCAAGGAGATCCAGCTTCCAGCTTAAGGATGCAGCCTGGACATACAGAATCCAGCTTCAGAGTGCTTTCGGAGATCCACCATCCAGCTTCACAGTGCTCCAGGGATCCACCTTCCAGATTCAGAGTGCTCCAGGAGATCCACCTTCCAGCTTCAGAGTGCTCCAGGAGATCCATCATCCAACTTGAGGGTGCTCCAGGAGATACGCCTTCCAGCTTAAGTGTGCTACCGGAGAAACAGCTTCCAGATTCAAAGTGCTCCAGGAGATCCAACTTCCAGCTTCACAGTGCTCCATGAGAACCATCTTGCAGTTTCAGGGTGCTCCTGGAGATCCATATTCCATCTTCAGAGTGCTACAGGAGATCCATCTTCCAGATTCAGGCTGCGCCTGGAGATCCATCTTGTAGATTCAGAATGCTGCAGGCAATCCATTTTCCAGTATCGGAGTGCTTCTGGAGATCCATCTTAAAGATGCAGAATGCTACTGGTGAATCCATCTTCCAGCTTCAGGGTGCTCCAGGAGTTCCATCTTCCAGCTTCAGTGTACACCAGGTGATCCATCTTCCAGCTTCAGGGTACTCCAGGAGATCCACCTTCTGCTTCAAAGTGCTGCAGGAGAAGCCATCTTCCAGCTTCAGAGTGCTCCCGGAAATCCAACATCCAACTTTTCCAACATCCAACATCCACATTTTACAAGTGCTCCTGGAGATTCATATTCCAGCTTTGGAGTGCTCAAGGAGATCCATCTGCCAACTTTGGAGTGCTCCAGGAGATCCAACTTCCAGATTCAGGCTGCGCCTGGAGATCCATCTTCCAGCTTCAGAGTGCTCCTGGAGAACAAACTTCCAGCTTCAGAGTGCTCCAGGAGATCCATCTTCCAGCTTCAAAGTGCTCCTGGAGATCCATCTTCCAGCTTCAGTGTGCTCCAGGAGATCCATCATCCAGCTTCAGAGTGCTCCTGGAGATCAAACATCCAGCTTCAGAGTGCTCCAGACGATCCACCATCCAGCTTAAGAGTACTCCAGAGGATCCACCTTCCAGCTTCAGGCTGCTCCAGAATATCCACCTTCCTGCTTCAGAGTGCTCCAGGAGATCTATCCTCCAACTTGTGACTGCTCCACGACATCAATCTGCCAGCTTCGGAGTGCTCCAGGAGAACCGCCTACTAGCTTCAGTGTTCTCCTGGAGATCCAGCTTCCAGCTTCTCAGTGCTCCAGGAGATCCACCCTCCAGCTTCAGAGTGCCCTAGGTGATCAAGCTTCCAGCTTCAGAGTGCTCCAGACGATCCACCTTCCAAATTAAGAGTGCTCCAGAGAACCAACTTCCAGCTTCAGTGTGCAGCCTGGAGATCCATCTTCCTGCTTCAGAGTGCTCCTGGAGTTCCATCTTCCAGCTTTATTGCTCCAGGAGATCCACTATCCAGCTTCCAAGGGAGCCAGGAGATCCATCTTCCAGCTTCTGAGCGTTCAAGGAGATCCTGCTTCCAGCTTCAGGATGCAGCCTGGACATCCAGAATCCAGCTTCCGAGTGCTCCAGGAGATCCATCATCCAGCTTCATAGTGCTCCAGGGATCCACCTCCCAGCTTCAGAGTGCTCCAGGAGATCCATCATCAAACTTGAGGGCGCTACAGGAGATATACCTTCCAGCTTCAGTGTGCTACTGGACAAACAGCTTCCAGATTCCACGTGCTCCAGGAGATCCAACTTCTAGCTTCACAGTGCTCCATGAGAACCATCTTGCAGTTTCAGGGTGCTACAGGAGATCCATCTTACAGGAGATCCATCTTCCAGTTTCAGGCTGCGCCTGAAGATCCATCTTATAGATTCAGAATGCTGCAGGTAAACCATCTTCCACCTTCAGAGTGCTCCAGGAGATCCATCTTCCAGCTTCAGTGTACTCCAGCAGATCCATCTTCCAGCTTCAGGGTGCTCCAGGAGATCCATCTTCCAGCTTCAGTGTACTCCAGGAGATCCATCTTCCAGCTTCAGGATGCTCCAGGTGATCTACCTTCCTGCTTCAAAGTGCTCTAGGAGAATCCATCTTCCAGTTTCAGAGAGCTCCAGGAAATCCATCATCCAACTTGAGGGTGCTCCAGGAGATCAACCTTCCAGCTTCAGTTTGCTACTGGAAAAACAGGTTCCAGATTCCAAGTGCTCCAGGAGATCCAACTTCCAGCTTCAGAGTGCTCCAGAAGATCCACCTTCCAGCTTCAGCTTTGCTCCTGTAAATCCACCGTCCAGCTTCCGAGAACTCCAGGAGATCCACTTTTCATTTTCCAAGTGCGTCAGCAGATTCATCTTCCAGCTTCATAGTGCTCCAGGAGATCCATCTGCCAACTTTGGAGTGCTCCAGGAGATCCATCTTCCAGCTTCAGATTTCTCCTGGAGATCAAATATCCAGATTCAGAATGCTCCAGGAGATCCATCTTCCAGCTTCAGAGTGCTCCTGGAGATCAAACTTCCAGCTTCAGAATGCTCCAGGAGATCCATTTTCCAGCTTCAAAGTGCTCCTGGAGATCCATCTTCCAGCTTCAGAGTGCTACAGGAGATCCATTGTCCAGCTTCAGAGTGCTCCAGGAGATCCATCTTCCATAATCAGGCTGCGCCTGGAGATCCATCTTATACATTCAGAATGCTGCAGGCAATCCATTTTCCACCTTCAGAGTGCTCCAGAAGATCCCTCTTCCAGCTTCAGTGTACTCCTGGAGAACAAACTTCCAGCTTCAGATTGCTCCAGGAGATCCATCGTCCAGCTTCAGAGTGCTCCTGGAGATCAAACATCCAGCTTCAGAGTGCTCCAGACGATCCACCATACAGCTTAAGAGTACTCCAGAGGATCCACCTTCCAGCTTCAGGCTGCTTCAGAATATCCACCTTCCTGCTTCAGAGTGCTCCAGGAGATCCATCCTCCAACTTGTGACTGCTCCACGACATCTAGCTGCCAGCTTCGGAGTGCTCCAGGAGAACTGCCTACTAGCTTCAGTGTTCTCCTGGTGATCCAGCTTCCAGCTTTTCAGTGCTCCAGGAGATCCACCCTCCAGCTTCAGAGTGCCCCAGGTGATCAAACCTCCAGCTTCAGAGTGCTCCAGACGATCCAACTTCCAAATTAAGAGTGCTCCAGACAAACAACTTCCAGCTTCAGTGTGCAGCCTGGAGATCCATCTTCCAGCTTCAGAGTGCTCCTGGAGTTCCATCTTCCAGCTTCATTGCTCCAGGAGATCCACTATCCAACTTCCAAGGGAGCCAGGAGATCCAACTTCCAGCTTCTGAGCGTTCAAGGGGATCCAGCTTCCAGCTTCAGGATGCAGCCTGGACATCCAGAATCCAGCTTCCGAGTGCTCCAGGAGATCCATCATCCAGCTTCACAGTGCTCCAGGGATCCACCTTCCAGCTTCAGAGTGCTCCAGGAGATCCAGCTTCCAGCTTCAGAGTGCTCCAGGAGATCCATCATCAAACTTGAGGGCGCTACAGGAGATATACCTTCCAGCTTCAGTGTGCTACTGGACAAACAGCTTCCAGATTCCAAGTGCTCCAGGAGATCCAACTTCCAGCTTCACAGTGCTCCATGAGAACCATCTTGCAGTTTCAGGGTTTTCCTGGAGATCCATATTCCATCTTCAGAGTGCTACAGGAGATCCATCTTCCAGATTCAGGCTGCGCCTGAAGATCCATCTTATAGATTCAGAATGCTGCAGGTAATCCATCTTCCACCTTCAGAGTGCTCCAGGAGATCCATCTTCCAGCTTCAGTGTACTCCAGGAGATCCATCTACCAGCTTCAGGGTGCTCCAGGAGATCCATCTTCCAGCTTCAAAGTGCTCTAGGAGAATCCAGCTTCCAGCTTCAGAGTGCTCCAGGAAATCCATCGTCCAACTTGAGGGTGCTCCAGGAGATCAACCTTCCAGCTTCAGTGTGCTACTGGATAACAGGTTCCAGATTCCAAGTGCTCCAGGAGATCCAAAGTCCAGCTTCAGAGTGCTCCAGAAGATCCACATTCCAGCTTCAGCTTTGCTCCTGTAGATCCACCGTCCAGCTTCCGAGTACTCCAGGAGATCCACTTTTCATTTTCCAAATGCTCCAGGAGATTCATCTTCCAGCTTCAGAGTGCTCCAGGAGATCCATCTGATATCTTTGGAGTGTTCCAGGAGATCCAACTTCCAGCTTCAGAGTGCTCCTGGAGATCAAACATCCAGCCTCAGAATGCTCAAGGAGATCCATCTTCCGGCTTCAAAGTGCTCCTGGAGATCAAACTTCCAGCTTCAGAGTCCTCCAGGAGGTCCATCTTTAGCTTCAATTTGCTTCAGGAGATCCATCTTCCAGCTTCAGAGAGATCCAGGAGATCCATGGTCCAGCTTCAGAGTGCTCCAGGAGATCCATTTTCCAGCTTCAGATTGCTCCAGGAGATCCATCTTCCAACTTGTGACTACTCCAGGAGATCCATCTGCCTACTTTGGAGTGCTCCAGGAGATCCACCTTCCAGTTTCAGTGTGCTCTAGGAGATCCATCAACCAACTTCAAGGTACTCCAGGACATCAATCTGACAGCTTCGGAGTGCTTCAGGGGACCCGCCTACCAGCTTCAGTGTGCTCCTGGAGATCCAGCATCCTGCTCCTCAGTGCTCCAGGAAATCCATACTCCAGCTTCAGAGTGCTCCTGGAGATCAAACTTCCAGCTTCAGAGTGCTCCAGATGTTTCACCTTCCAGCTTAAGAGTGCTCCAGGAGATCCAACTTCCAGCTTTATTGCTCCAGGAGATCCACTATCTACCATCCAAGGGAGCCAGGAGATCCATCTTCCAGCCTCTGAGTGTTCAAGGAGATCCAGCTTCCAGCTTCAGGATGCAGCCTGGACATCCAGAATCCAGCTTCAGAGTGCTTCAGGAGATCCATCATCCAGCTTCAGAGTGCTCCAGGGATCCACCTTCCAGATTCAGAGTGCTCCAGGAGATCCACCTTCCAGCTCCAGAGTGCTCCAGGAGATCCATCATCCAACTTGAGGGTGCTCCAGGAGATCCACCTTCCAGCTTCAGTGTGCTACTGGAGAAACAGCTTCCAGATTCAAAGTGCTCCAGGAGATCCAACTTCCAGCTTCACAGTGCTCCATGAGAACCATCTTGCAGTTTCAGGGTGCTCCTGGAGATCGATATTCCATCTTCAGAGTGCTACAGGAGATCCATCTTCCAGATTCAGTCTGCTCCTGGAGATCCATCTTGTAGATTCAGAATGCTGCAGGCAAACCGTTTTCCAGTATCGGAGTGCTTCTGGAGATCCATCTTAAAGATGCAGAATGCTACAGGAGAATCCATCTTCCACCTTCAGAGTGCTCCAGGAGATCCATCTTCCAGCTTCAGTGTACTCCAGGAGATCCATCTTCCAGCTTCAGGATGCTCCATGTGATCTACCTTCCTGCTTCAAAGTGCTCTAGGAGAATCCATCTTCCAGTTTCAGAGAGCTCCAGGAAATCCATCATCCAACTTGAGGGTGCTCCAGGAGATCAACCTTCCAGCTTCAGTTTGCTACTGGAAAAACAGGTTCCAGATTCCAAGTGCTCCAGGAGACCCAATTTCAAGCTTCAGAGTGCTCCAGAAGATCCACCTTCCAGCTTCAGCTTTGCTCCTGTAAATCCGCCGTCCAGCTTCCGAGAACTCCAGGAGATCCACTTTTCATTTTCCAAGTGCTCCAGGAGATTCATCTTCCAGCTTCAGAGTGCTCCAGGAGATCCATCTGCCAACTTTGGAGTGCTCCAGGAGATCCAACTTCCAGCTTCAGAGTTCTCCTGGAGATCAAATATCCAGCTTCAGAATGCTCCAGGAGATCCATCTTCCAGCTTCAGAGTGCTCCTGGAGATCAAACTTCCAGCTTCAGAATGCTCCAGGAGATCCATTTTCCAGCTTCAAAGTGCTCCAGGAGATCCATCTTCCATATTCAGGCTGCGCCTGGAGATCCATCTTATAGATTCAGAATGCTGCAGGCAATCCATTTTCCACCTTCAGAGTGCTCCAGGAGATCTCTCTTCCAGCTTCAGTGTACTCCTGGAGAACAAACTTCCAGCTTCAGAATGCTCCAGGAGATCCATCGTCCAGCTTCAGAGTGCTCCTGGAGATCAAGCATCCAGCTTCAGAGTGCTCCAGACGATCCACCATCCAGCTTAAGAGTACTCCAGAGGATCCACCTTCCAGCTTCAGGCTGCTCCAGAAGATCCACCTTCCTGCTTCAGAGTGCTCCAGGAGATCCATCCTCCAACTTGTGACTGCTCCACGACATCAATCTGCCAGCTTCGGAGTGCTCCAGGAGAACCGCCTACTAGCTTCAGTGTTCTCCTGGTGATCCAGCTTCCAGCTTCTCAGTGCTCCAGGAGATCCACCCTCCAGCTTCAGAGTGCTCCAGGTGATCAAACTCCAGCTTCAGAGTGCTCCAGATGATCCACCTTCCAAATTAAGAGTGCTCCAGAGAACCAACTTCCAGCTTCAGTGTGCAGCCTGGAGATCCATCCTCCTGCTTCAGAGTGCTCCTGGAGTTCCATCTTCCAGCTTTATTGATCCAGAAGATCCACTATCCAGCTTACAAGGGAGCCAGGAGATCCATCTTCCAGCTTCTGAGCGTTCAAGGAGATCCAACTTCCAGCTTCAGGATGCAGCCTGGATATCCAGAATCCAGCTTCCGAGTGCTCCAGGAGATCCATCATCCAGCTTCACAGTGCTCCAGGGATCCACCTCCCAGCTTCAGAGTGCTCCAGGAGATCCAGCTTCCAACTTCAGAGTGCTCCAGGAGATCCATCATCAAACTTGAGGGCGCTACAGGAGATATACCTTCCAGCTTCAGTGTGCTACTGGACAAACAGCTTCCAGATTCCAAGTGCTCCAGGAGATCCAACTTCCAGCTTCACAGTGCTCCATGAGAACCATCTTGCAGTTTCAGGGTGCTCCTGGAGATCCATATTCCATCTTCAGAGTGCTACAGGAGATCCATCTTCCAGATTCAGGCTCCGCCTGAAGATCCATCTTATAGATTCAGAATTCTGCAGGCAATCCATCTTCCAGCTTCAGTGCTCCAGGAGATCCATCTTCCAGCTTCAGTGTACTCCAGGAGATCCAACTTCCAGCTTCAGGGTGCTCCAGGAGATCCATCTTCCAGCTTCAAAGTGCTCTAGGAGAATCCAGCTTCCAGCTTCAGAGTGCTCCAGGAAATCCATCATCCAACTTGAGGGTGCTCCAGGAGATCAACCTTCCAGCTTCAGTGTGCTACTGGATAAACAGGTTCCAGATTCCAAGTGCTCCAGAAGATCCACATCCAGCTTCAGCTTTGCTCCTGTAGATCCACCGTCCAGCTTCCGAGTACTCCAGGAGATCCACTTTTCATTTTCCAAATGCTCCAGGAGATTCATCTTCCAGCTTCAAAGTACTCCAGGAGATCCATCTGAAATCTTTGGAGTGTTCCAGGAGATCCAACTTCCAGCTTCCGAGTGATCCTGCAGATCAAACATCCAGCCTCAGAATGCTCGAGGAGATCCATCTTCCGGCTTCAAAGTGCTCCTGGAGATCAAACTTCCAGCTTCAGAGACCTTCAGGAGGTCCATAATTAGCTTCAAATTGCTCCAGGAGATCCATCTTCCAGCTTCAGCGAGATCCAGGAGATCCATCGTCCAGTTTCAGAGAGCTCAAGGAGATCCATCTTCCAGCTTCAGAGTGCTCCTGGAGATCAAACATCCGACTTCAGAGTGCTCCAGACGATCCACCATCCAGCTTAAGAGTACTCCAGAGGATCCACCTTCCAGCTTCAGGCTGCTTCAGAATATCCACCTTCCTGCTTCAGAGTGCTCCAGGAGATCCATCCTCCAACTTGTGACTGCTCCACGACATCAATCTGCCAGCTTCGGAGTGCTCCAGGAGAACCGCCTACTAGCTTCAGTGTTCTCCTGGTGATCCAGCCTCCAGCTTTTCAGTGCTCCAGGAGATCCACCCTCCAGCTTCAGAGTGCCCCAGGTGATCAAACCTCCAGCTTCAGAGTGCTCCAGACGATCCACCTTCCAAATTAAGAGTGCTCCAGACAAACAACTTCCAGCTTCAGTGTGCAGCCTGGAGATCCATCTTCCAGCTTCAGAGTGCTCCTGGAGTTCCATCTTCCAGCTTCATTGCTCCAGGAGATCCACTATCCAACTTCCAAGGGAGCCAGGAGATCCAACTTCCAGCTTCTGAGCGTTCAAGGGGATCCAGCTTCCAGCTTCAGGATGCAGCCTGGACATCCAGAATCCAGCTTCCGAGTGCTCCAGGAGATCCATCATCCAGCTTCACAGTGCTCCAGGGATCCACATCCCAGCTTCAGAGTGCTCCAGGAGATCCAGCTTCCAGCTTCAGAGTGCTCCAGGAGATCCATCATCAAACTTGAGGGCGCTACAGGAGATATACCTTCCAGCTTCAGTGTGCTACTGGACAAACAGCTTCCAGATTCCAAGTGCTCCAGGAGATCCAACTTCCAGCTTCACAGTGCTCCATGAGAACCATCTTGCAGTTTCAGGGTTTTCCTGGAGATCCATATTCCATCTTCAGAGTGCTATAGGAGATCCATCTTCCAGATTCAGGCTGCGCCTGGAGATCCATCTTATAGATTCAGAATGCTGCAGGTAATCCATCTTCCACCTTCAGAGTGCTCCAGGAGATCCATCTTCCAGCTTCAGTGTACTCCAGGAGATCCATCTACCAGCTTCAGGGTGCTCCAGGAGATCCATCTTCCAGCTTCAAAGTGCTCTAGGAGAATCCAGCTTCCAGCTTCAGAGTGCTCCAGGAAATCCATCGTCCAACTTGAGGGTGCTCCAGGAGATCAACCTTCCAGCTTCAGTGTGCTACTGGATAACAAGTTCCAGATTCCAAGTGCTCCAGGAGATCCAAAGTCCAGCTTCAGAGTGCTCCAGAAGATCCACATTCCAGCTTCAGCTTTGCTCCTGTAGATCCACCGTCCAGCTTCCGAGTACTCCAGGAGATCCACTTTTCATTTTCCAAATGCTCCAGGAGATTCATCTTCCAGCTTCAGAGTGCTCCAGGAGATCCATCTGATATCTTTGGAGTGTTCCAGGAGATCCAACTTCCAGCTTCAGAGTGCTCCTGGAGATCAAACATCCAGCCTCAGAATGCTCAAGGAGATCCATCTTCCGGCTTCAAAGTGCTCCTGGAGATCAAACTTCCAGCTTCAGAGTCCTCCAGGAGGTCCATCTTTAGCTTCAATTTGCTCCAGGAGATCCATCTTCCAGCTTCAGAGAGATCCAGGAGATCCATGGCCCAGCTTCAGAGTGCTCCAGGAGATCCATTTTCCAGCTTCAGATTGCTCCAGGAGATCCATCTTCCAACTTGTGAGTACTCCAGGAGATCCATCTGCCTATTTTGGAGTGCTCCAGGAGATCCACCTTCCAGTTTCAGTGTGCTCTAGGAGATCCATCAACCAACTTCAAGGTACTCCAGGACATCAATCTGACAGCTTCGGAGTGCTTCAGGGGACCCGCCTACCAGCTTCAGTGTGCTCCTGGAGATCCAGCATCCTGCTTCTCAGTGCTCCAGGAAATCCATACTCCAGCTTCAGAGTGCTCCTGGAGATCAAACTTCCAGCTTCAGAGTGCTCCAGATGTTTCACCTTCCAGCTTAAGAGTGCTCCAGGAGATCCAACTTCCAGCTTTATTGCTCCAGGAGATCCACTATCTACCATCCAAGGGAGCCAGGAGATCCATCTTCCAGCCTCTGAGCGTTCAAGGAGATCCAGCTTCCAGCTTCAGGATGCAGCCTGGACATCCAGAATCCAGCTTCAGAGTGCTTCAGGAGATCCATCATCCAGCTTCACAGTGCTCCAGGGATCCACCTTCCAGATTCAGAGTGCTCCAGGAGATCCACCTTCCAGCTCCAGAGTGCTCCAGGAGATCCATCATCCAACTTGAGGGTGCTCCAGGAGATCCAACTTCCAGCTTCACAGTGCTCCATGAGAACCATCTTGCAGTTTCAGGGTGCTCCTGGAGATCGATATTCCATCTTCAGAGTGCTACAGGAGATCCATCTTCCAGATTCAGTCTGCTCCTGGAGATCCATCTTGTAGATTCAGAATGCTGCAGGCAATCCGTTTTCCAGTATCGGAGTGCTTCTGGAGATCCATCTTAAAGATGCAGAATGCTAAAGGAGAATCCATCTTCCACCTTCAGAGTGCTCCAGGAGATCCATCTTCCAGCTTCAGTGTACTCCAGGAGATCCATCTTCCAGCTTCAGGATGCTCCATGTGATCTACCTTCCTGCTTCAAAGTGCTCTAGGAGAATCCATCTTCCAGTTTCAGAGAGCTCCAGGAAATCCATCATCCAACTTGAGGGTGCTCCAGGAGATCAACCTTCCAGCTTCAGTTTGCTACTGGAAAAACAGGTTCCAGATTCCAAGTGCTCCAGGAGACCCAATTTCCAGCTTCAGAGTGCTCCAGAAGATCCACCTTCCAGCTTCAGCTTTGCTCCTGTAAATCCACTGTCCAGCTTCCGAGAACTCCAGGAGATCCACTTTTCATTTTCCAAGTGCTCCAGGAGATTCATCTTCCAGCTTCAGAGTGCTCCAGGAGATCCATCTGCCAACTTTGGAGTGCTCCAGGAGATCCAACTTCCAGCTTCAGAGTTCTCCTGGAGATCAAATATCCAGCTTCAGAATGCTCCAGGAGATCCATCTTCCAGCTTCAGAGTGCTCCTGGAGATCAAACTTCCAGCTTCAGAATGCTCCAGGAGATCCATTTTCCAGCTTCAAAGTGCTCCTGGAGATCCATCTTCCAGCTTCAGAGTGCTACAGGAGATCCATTGTCCAGCTTCAGAGTGCTCCAGGAGAACCATCTTCCATATTCAGGCTGCGCCTGGAGATCCATCTTATAGATTCAGAATGCTGCAGGCAATCCATTTTCCACCTTCAGAGTGCTCCAGGAGATCCCTCTTCCAGCTTCAGTGTACTCCTGGAGAACAAACTTCCAGCTTCAGAATGCTCCAGGAGATCCATCTTCCAGCTTCAACGTGCTCCTGGAGATCCATCTTCCAGCTTCAGTGTGCTCCGGGAGATCCATCGTCCAGCTTCAGAGTGCTCCTGGAGATCAAACATCCAGCTTCAGAGTGCTCCAGACGATCCACCATCCAGCTTTAGAGTACTCCAGAGGATCCACCTTCCAGCTTCAGGCTGCTCCAGAAGATCCACCTTCCTGCTTCAGAGTGCTCCAGGAGATCCATCCTCCGACTTGTGACTGCTCCACGACATCAATCTGCCAGCTTCGGAGTGCTCCAGGAGAACCGCCTACTAGCTTCAGTGTTCTCCTGGAGATCCAGCTTCCGGCTTTTCAGTGCTCCAGGAGATCCACCCTCCAGCTTCAGAGTGTTACAGGTGATCAAACCCCAGCTTCTGAGTGCTCCAGACGATCCACCTTCCAAATTAAGAGTGCTCCAGAGAACCAACTTCCAGCTTCAGTGTGCAGCCTGGAGATCCATCTTCCTGCTTCAGAGTGCCCCTGGAGTTCCATCTTCCAGCTTTATTGCTGCAGGAGATCCACTATCCAGCTTCCAAGGGAGCCAGGAGATCCATATTCCAGCTTCTGAGCCTTCAAGGAGATCCAGCTTCCAGCTTCAGGATGCAGCCTGGATATCCAGAATCCAGCTTCCGAGTGCTCCAGGAGATCCATCATCCAGCTTCACAGTGCTCCGTGAGAACCAGCTTCCAGCTTCAGAGTGCTCCAGGAGATCCACATTCCAGCTTCAGAGTGCTCCAGGAGATCCATCATCAAACTTGAGGGCGCTACAGGAGATATACCTTCCAGCTTCAGTGTGCTACTGGCCAAACAGCTTCCAGACTCCAATTGCTCCAGGAGATCCACTTCCAGCTTCACAGTGCTCCTTGAGAACCATCTTGCAGTTTCAGGGTGCTCCTGGAGATCCATATTCCATCTTCAGAGTGCTACAGGAGATCCATCTTCCAGATTCAGGCTCCGCCTGGAGATCCATCTTATAGTTTCAGAATGCTGCAGGCAATCCATCTTCCACCTTCAGAGTGCTCCAGGAGATCCATCTTCCAGCTTCAGGGTGCTCCAGGAGATCCATCTTCCAGCTTCAAAGTGCTCTAGGAGAATCCAGCTTCCAGCTTCAGAGTGCTCCAGGAAATCCATCATCCAACTTGAGGGTGCTCCAGGAGATCAACCTTTCAGCTTCAGTGTGCTACTGGAAAAACAGGTTCCAGATTCCAAGTGCTCCAGGAGATCCACTTCCAGCTTCACAGTGCTCCATCAGAACCATCTTGCAGTTTCAGGGTGCTCCTGGAGATCCATATTCCATCTTCAGAGTGCTACAGGAGATCCATCTTCCAGATTCAGGCTCCGCCTGGAGATCCATCTTATAGATTCAGAATGCTGCAGCCAATCCATCTTCCACCTTCAGAGTGCTCCAGGAGATCCATCTTCCAGCTTCAGTGTACTCCAGGAGATCCATCTACCAGCTTCAGGGTGCTCCAGGAGATCCATCTTCCAGCTTCAAAGTGCTCTAGGAGAATCCAGCTTCCAGCTTCAGAGTGCTCCAGGAAATCCATCATCCAACTTGAGGGTGCTCCAGGAGATCAACCTTCCAGCTTCAGTGTGCTACTGGATAACAAGTTCCAGATTCCAAGTGCTCCAGGAGATCCAAAGTCCAGCTTCAGAGTGCTCCAGAAGATCCACATTCCAGCTTCAGCTTTGCTCCTGTAGATCCACCGTCCAGCTTCCGAGTACTCCAGGAGATCCACTTTTCATTTTCCAAATGCTCCAGGAGATTCATCTTCCAGCTTCAGAGTGCTCCAGGAGATCCATCTGATATCTTTGGAGTGTTCCAGGAGATCCAACTTCCAGCTTCAGAGTGCTCCTGGAGATCAAACATCCAGCCTCAGAATGCTCAAGGAGATCCATCTTCCGGCTTCAAAGTGCTCCTGGAGATCAAACTTCCAGCTTCAGAGTCCTCCAGGAGGTCCATCTTTAGCTTCAATTTGCTCCAGGAGATCCATCTTCCAGCTTCAGAGAGATCCAGGAGATCCATGGCCCAGCTTCAGAGTGCTCCAGGAGATCCATTTTCCAGCTTCAGATTGCTCCAGGAGATCCATCTTCCAACTTGTGAGTACTCCAGGAGATCCATCTGCCTATTTTGGAGTGCTCCAGGAGATCCACCTTCCAGTTTCAGTGTGCTCTAGGAGATCCATCAACCAACTTCAAGGTACTCCAGGACATCAATCTGACAGCTTCGGAGTGCTTCAGGGGACCCGCCTACCAGCTTCAGTGTGCTCCTGGAGATCCAGCATCCTGCTTCTCAGTGCTCCAGGAAATCCATACTCCAGCTTCAGAGTGCTCCTGGAGATCAAACTTCCAGCTTCAGAGTGCTCCAGATGTTTCACCTTCCAGCTTAAGAGTGCTCCAGGAGATCCAACTTCCAGCTTTATTGCTCCAGGAGATCCACTATCTACCATCCAAGGGAGCCAGGAGATCCATCTTCCAGCCTCTGAGCGTTCAAGGAGATCCAGCTTCCAGCTTCAGGATGCAGCCTGGACATCCAGAATCCAGCTTCAGAGTGCTTCAGGAGATCCATCATCCAGCTTCACAGTGCTCCAGGGATCCACCTTCCAGATTCAGAGTGCTCCAGGAGATCCACCTTCCAGCTCCAGAGTGCTCCAGGAGATCCATCATCCAACTTGAGGGTGCTCCAGGAGATCCAACTTCCAGCTTCACAGTGCTCCATGAGAACCATCTTGCAGTTTCAGGGTGCTCCTGGAGATCGATATTCCATCTTCAGAGTGCTACAGGAGATCCATCTTCCAGATTCAGTCTGCTCCTGGAGATCCATCTTGTAGATTCAGAATGCTGCAGGCAATCCGTTTTCCAGTATCGGAGTGCTTCTGGAGATCCATCTTAAAGATGCAGAATGCTACAGGAGAATCCATCTTCCACCTTCAGAGTGCTCCAGGAGATCCATCTTCCAGCTTCAGTGTACTCCAGGAGATCCATCTTCCAGCTTCAGGATGCTCCATGTGATCTACCTTCCTGCTTCAAAGTGCTCTAGGAGAATCCATCTTCCATTTTCAGAGAGCTCCAGGAAATCCATCATCCAACTTGAGGGTGCTCCAGGAGATCAACCTTCCAGCTTCAGTTTGCTACTGGAAAAACAGGTTCCAGATTCCAAGTGCTCCAGGAGACCCAATTTCCAGCTTCAGAGTGCTCCAGAAGATCCACCTTCCAGCTTCAGCTTTGCTCCTGTAAATCCACTGTCCAGCTTCCGAGAACTCCAGGAGATCCACTTTTCATTTTCCAAGTGCTCCAGGAGATTCATCTTCCAGCTTCAGAGTGCTCCAGGAGATCCATCTGCCAACTTTGGAGTGCTCCAGGAGATCCAACTTCCAGCTTCAGAGTTCTCCTGGAGATCAAATATCCAGCTTCAGAATGCTCCAGGAGATCCATCTTCCAGCTTCAGAGTGCTCCTGGAGATCAAACTTCCAGCTTCAGAATGCTCCAGGAGATCCATTTTCCAGCTTCAAAGTGCTCCTGGAGATCCATCTTCCAGCTTCAGAGTGCTACAGGAGATCCATTGTCCAGCTTCAGAGTGCTCCAGGAGATCCATCTTCCATATTCAGGCTGCGTCTGGAGATCCATCTTATAGATTCAGAATGCTGCAGGCAATCCATTTTCCACCTTCAGAGTGCTCCAGGAGATCCCTCTTCCAGCTTCAGTGTACTCCTGGAGAACAAACTTCCAGCTTCAGAATGCTCCAGGAGATCCATCTTCCAGCTTCAACGTGCTCCTGGAGATCCATCTTCCAGCTTCAGTGTGCTCCGGGAGATCCATCGTCCAGCTTCAGAGTGCTCCTGGAGATCAAACATCCAGCTTCAGAGTGCTCCAGACGATCCACCATCCAGCTTTAGAGTACTCCAGAGGATCCACCTTCCAGCTTCAGGCTGCTCCAGAAGATCCACCTTCCTGCTTCAGAGTGCTCCAGGAGATCCATCCTCCGACTTGTGACTGCTCCACGACATCAATCTGCCAGCTTCGGAGTGCTCCAGGAGAACCGCCTACTAGCTTCAGTGTTCTCCTGGAGATCCAGCTTCCGGCTTTTCAGTGCTCCAGGAGATCCACCCTCCAGCTTCAGAGTGCTACAGGTGATCAAACCCCAGCTTCTGAGTGCTCCAGACGATCCACCTTCCAAATTAAGAGTGCTCCAGAGAACCAACTTCCAGCTTCAGTGTGCAGCCTGGAGATCCATCTTCCTGCTTCAGAGTGCCCCTGGAGTTCCATCTTCCAGCTTTATTGCTGCAGGAGATCCACTATCCAGCTTCCAAGGGAGCCAGGAGATCCATATTCCAGCTTCTGAGCCTTCAAGGAGATCCAGCTTCCAGCTTCAGGATGCAGCCTGGATATCCAGAATCCAGCTTCCGAGTGCTCCAGGAGATCCATCATCCAGCTTCACAGTGCTCCGTGAGAACCAGCTTCCAGCTTCAGAGTGCTCCAGGAGATCCACATTCCAGCTTCAGAGTGCTCTAGGAGATCCATCATCAAACTTGAGGGCGCTACAGGAGATATACCTTCCAGCTTCAGTGTGCTACTGGCCAAACAGCTTCCAGACTCCAATTGCTCCAGGAGATCCACTTCCAGCTTCACAGTGCTCCTTGAGAACCATCTTGCAGTTTCAGGGTGCTCCTGGAGATCCATATTCCATCTTCAGAGTGCTACAGGAGATCCATCTTCCAGATTCAGGCTCCGCCTGGAGATCCATCTTATAGTTTCAGAATGCTGCAGGCAATCCATCTTCCACCTTCAGAGTGCTCCAGGAGATCCATCTTCCAGCTTCAGGGTGCTCCAGGAGATCCATCTTCCAGCTTCAAAGTGCTCTAGGAGAATCCAGCTTGCAGCTTCAGAGTGCTCCAGGAAATCCATCATCCAACTTGAGGGTGCTCCAGGAGATCAACCTTTCAGCTTCAGTGTGCTACTGGAAAAACAGGTTCCAGATTCCAAGTGCTCCAGGAGATCCACTTCCAGCTTCACAGTGCTCCATCAGAACCATCTTGCAGTTTCAGGGTGCTCCTGGAGATCCATATTCCATCTTCAGAGTGCTACAGGAGATCCATCTTCCAGATTCAGGCTCCGCCTGGAGATCCATCTTATAGATTCAGAATGCTGCAGCCAATCCATCTTCCACCTTCAGAGTGCTCCAGGAGATCCATCTTCCAGCTTCAGTGTACTCCAGGAGATCCATCTACCAGCTTCAGGGTGCTCCAGGAGATCCATCTTCCAGCTTCAAAGTGCTCTAGGAGAATCCAGCTTCCAGCTTCAGAGTGCTCCAGGAAATCCATCATCCAACTTGAGGGTGCTCCAGGGGATCAACCTTCCAGCTTCCGAGTACTCCAGGAGATCCACTTTTCATTTTCCAAATGCTCCAGGAGATTCATCTTCCAGCTTCAGAGTGCTCCAGGAGATCCATCTGATATCTTTGGAGTGTTCCAGGAGATTCAACTTCCAGCTTCAGAGTGCCCCTGGAGATCAAACATCCAGCCTCAGAATGCTCAAGGAGATCCATCTTCCGGCTTCAAAGTGCTCCTGGAGATCAAACTTCCAGCTTCAGAGTCCTCCAGGAGGTCCATCTTTAGCTACAATTTGCTCCAGGAGATCCATCTTCCAGCTTCAGCGAGATCCAGGAGATCCATCATCCAGCTTCAGAGTGCTCCAGGAGATCCA
Organism: Carcharodon carcharias; assembly: GCF_017639515.1. Taxonomy (NCBI): domain Eukaryota; kingdom Metazoa; phylum Chordata; class Chondrichthyes; order Lamniformes; family Lamnidae; genus Carcharodon; species Carcharodon carcharias. Next base: position 29,786,928 of record NC_054497.1, on the reverse strand, counting down.
CATTCCAGCTTCAGAGTGCTCCAGGAGATCCATCATCAAACTTGAGGGCGCTACAGGAGATATACCTTCCAGCTTCAGTGTGCTACTGGACAAACAGCTTCCAGATTCCAATTGCTCCAGGAGATCCACTTCCAGCTTCACAGTGCTCCATGAGAACAATCTTGCAGTTTCAGGGTGCTCCTGGAGATCCATATTCCATCTTCAGAGTGCTACAGGAGATCCATCTTCCAGATTCAGGCTCCGCCTGGAGATCCATCTTATAGATTCAGAATGCTGCAGGCAATCCATCTTCCAGCTTCAGAGTGCTCCAGGAGATCCAGCTTCAGTGTACACCAGGAGATCCATCTTCCAGCTTCAGGGTGCTCCAGGAGGTCCATCTTCCAGCTTCGAAGTGCTCTAGGAGAATCCAGCTTCCAACTTCAGAGTGCTCCAGGAAATCCATCATCCAACTTGAGGGTGCTCCAGGAGATCAACCTTCCAGCTTCAGTGTGTTACTGGAAAAACAGGTTCCAGATTCCAAGTGCTCCAGGAGATCCAACGTACAGCTTCAGAGTGCTTCAGAAGATCCACATTACAGCTTCAGCTTTGCTCCTGTAGATCCACCGTCCAGCTTCCGAGTACTCCAGAAGATCCACTTTTCATTTTCCAAATGCTCCAGGAGATTCATCTTCCAGCTTCAGAGTGCTCCAGGAGATCCATCTGAAATCTTTGGAGTGTTCCAGGAGATCCAACATCCAAGTTCAGAGTGCTCCTGGAGATCAAACATCCAGCCTCAGAATGTTCGAGGAGACCCATCTTCCAGCTTCAAAGTGCTCCTGGAGATCAAACTTCCAGCTTCAGAGTCCTCCAGGAGGTCCATCTTTAGCTTCAAATTGCTCCAGGAGATCCATCTTCCAGCTTCAGCGAGATCCAGGAGAATCATCGTCCAGCTTCAGAGAGCTCCAGGAGATCCATCTTCCAGCTTCAGAGTGCTCCAGGAGATCCATCTTCCAACTTGTGAGTACTCCAGGAGATCCATCTGCCTACTTTGGAGTGCTCCAGGGGATCCACCATCCAGATTCAGTGTGCTCTTGGAGATCCATCGACCAACTTCAAGCTACTCCAGGACATCAATCTGACAGCTTCGGAGTGCTCCAGGAGACCCGCCTACCAGCTTCAGTGTGCTCCTGGAGATCCAGCATCTCTGCTTCTCAGTGCTCCAGGAAATCCACACTCCTGCTTCAGAGTGCTCCTGGAGATCAAACTTCCAGCTTCAGAGTGCTCCAGATGATTCACCTTCCAGCTTAAGAGGGCTCCAGGAGATCCAACTTCCAGCTTTATTGCTCCAGGAGATCCACTATCCAGCATCCAAGGGAGCCAGGAGATCCATCTTCCAGCTTCTGAGCGTTCAAGGAGATCCAGCTTCCAGCTTCAGGATGCAGCCTGGACATCCAGAATCCAGCTTCAGAGTGCTTCAGGAGATCCATCATCCAGCTTCACAGTGCCCCAGGGATCCACCTTCCAGATTCAGAGTGCTCCAGGAGATCCACCTTCCAGCTTCAGAGTGCTCCAGGAGATCCATCATCCAACTTGAGGGTGCTCCAGAAGATACACCTTCCAGCTTCAGTGTGCTACTGGAGAAACAGCTTCCAGATTCAAAGTGCTCCAGGAGATCCAACTTCCAGCTTCACAGTGCTCCATGAGAACCATCTTGCAGTTTCAGGGTGCTCCTGGAGATCGATATTCCATCTTCAGAGTGCTACAGGAGATCCATCTTCCAGATTCTGTCTGCTCCTGGAGATCCATCTTGTAGATTCAGAATGCTGCAGGCAATCCGTTTTCCAATATCGGAGTGCTTCTGGAGATCCATCTTAAAGATGCAGAATGCTACAGGAGAATCCATCTTCCACCTTCAGAGTGCTCCAGGAGATCCATCTTCCAGCTTCAGTGTACTCCAGGAGATCCATCTTCCAGCTTCAGGATGCTCCATGTGATCTACCTTCCTGCTTCAAAGTGCTCTAGGAGAATCCATCTTCCAGTTTCAGAGAGCTCCAGGAAATCCATCATCCAACTTGAGGGTGCTCCAGGAGATCAACCTTCCAGCTTCAGTTTGCTACTGGAAAAACAGGTTCCAGATTCCAAGTGCTCCAGGAGACCCAACTTCCAGCTTCAGATTTGCTCCTGTAAATCCACCATCCAGCTTCCGAGAACTCCAGGAGATCCACTTTTCATTTTCCAAGTGCTCCAGGAGATTCATCTTCCAGCTTCAGAGTGCTCCAGGAGATCCATCTGCCAACTTTGGAGTGCTCCAGGAGATCCAACTTCCAGCTTCAGAGTGCTCCTGGAGATCAAATATCCAGCTTCAGAATTCTCCAGGAGATCCACCTTCCAGCTTCAGAGTGCTCCTGAGATCTAACTTCCAGCTTCAGAATGCTCCATTAGATCCATTTTCCAGCTTCAAAGTGCTCCTGGAGATCCATCTTCCACCTTTCAGAGTGCTACAGGAGATCCATTGTCCAGCTTCAGAGTGCTCCAGGAGATCCATCTTCCAACTTGAGAATGCTCCAGGAGATCCATCTGCCAAAATTGGTGTGCTCCAGGAGTTTCACCCTCCTGCTTAAGAGTACTCCAGAATATCCAACTTCCAGCTTCAGGCTGCTCCAGAAGATCCAACCTCCAGCTTCAGAGTGCTCCAGGAGATCCATCTTCCAACTTGTGAGTGCTCCCGGAGATCCATCATCCAGCTTCGGGGTCCTCCAGGACATCAAACTGCCAGCTTCGGAGTTCTCCAGGAGAACCGCCTACCAGCTTCAGTGTGCTCCTGGAGATCCAGCTTCCAGCTTCTTAGTGCTCCTGGAGATCCACCTTCCAGCTTCAGAGTGCTCCAGGAGATCCATCTTCCAGCTTCTGTGTACTCCCGGAGATCCATCTTCCAGCTTCAGAATGCTCCAGGAGATTTACCTTCCAGCTTCAGTGTGCTACTGGACAAACAGCTTCGAGATTCCAAGTGCTCCAGAAGATACAACTTCCAGCTTCAGAGTGCTCCATGAGAACCATCTTGCAATTTCAGGGTGCTCTTGGAGATCCATATTCCATCTTCAGAGTGCTAAAGGAGATCCATCTTCCAGATTCAGGCTGCTCCTGGAGATCCATCTTATAGATGCAGAATGCGGCAGGGGAATCCATCTTCCAGCTTCAGAGTGCTCCAGGAGATCCATTTACCAGCTTCAGTGTACTCCAGGAGATCCATCATCCAGCTTCAGGGTGCTCCAGGAGATCCACCTTCCAGCTTCAGTGTACTCCAGGAGATCCATCTTCCAGCTTCAGGGTGCTCCAGGAGAATCCAACTTCCAGCTTCAAAGTGCTCCAGGAAATCCATCATCCAACTTGTGGGTGCTCCAGGAGATCAACCTTCCAGCTTCAGTGTGCTACTGGGAAAAAGGTTTCCAGATTCCAATTGCTCCAGGAGATCCAACTTCCATCTTCAGAGTGCTCCAGAAGATCCACATTCCAGCTTCAGCTTTGCTCCTGTAGATCCACCGTCCAGCTTCCGAGTACTCCAGGAGATCCACTTTTCATTTTCCAAGTGCTCCAGGTGATTCACCTTCCAGCTTCAGAGTGCTCCAGGAGATCCATTTGCCAACTATGGATTGCTCCAGGAGATCCAACTTCCAGCTTCAGAGTGCTCCTGGAGATCAGATTTCCAGCTTCAGAATGCTCCATGAGATCCAACTACCAGCTTCAGTGTGCTCCAGGAGATCCATCATCCAATTTCAGGGTTCTCCAGGACATCAATCTGCCAGCTTCGGAGAGCTCCAGGAGAAATGCCTACCATCTTCACTGTGCTCATGTATATCCAGCTTCCAACTTCAGAGTGCTCCAGGAGATCCACCCTCCTGCTTCAGAGTGCTCCAGGAGATCCACCGTCCAGCTTCAGAGTGCTCCTGGAGATCAAACTTCCAGCTTCAGAGTGCTCCAGACGATCAACCTTCCAGCTTAAGAGTGCTCCATGAGATCCAACTTCCAGCTTCAGGGTGCAGCCTGGAAATCCATCTTCCAGCTTCAGAGTGCTCCTGGAGAACAAACTTCCAGCTTCAGAGTGCTCCATGAGAACCATCTTGCAGTTTCAGGGTGCTCCTGGAGATCCATATTACATCTTCAGAGTGCTACAGGAGATCCTTCTTCCAGATTCAGGCTGCTCCTGGAGATCCATCTTATAGATTCAGAATGCTGCAGGCAATCCATTTTCCAGTTTCAGAGTGCTCCTGGAGATCCATGTTATAGATGCACAACGCTGCAGGAGAATACATCTTCCAGTTTCAGGGTGCTCCAGGAGATCCATCTTCCAGCTTCAGTGTACACCAGGTGATCCATCTTCCAGCTTCAGGGTACTCCAGGAGATCCACCTTCCGCTTCAAAGTGCTCTAGGAGAATCCATCTTCCAGCTTCAGAGTGCTACCGGAAATCCAGCATCCAACTTTTCCAACATCCAACATCCACATTTTACAAGTGCTCCTGGAGATTCATCTTCCAGCTTCGGAGTGATCAAGGAGATCCATCTGCCAACTTTGGAGTGCTCCAGGAGATCCAACTTCCAGCTTCAGAGTTCTCCTGGAGATCCATCTTCCAGCTTCAGAGTGCTCCTGGAGAACAAACCTCCAGCTTCAGAGTGCTCCAGGAGATCCATCTTCCAGCTTCAAAGTGCTCCTGTGGATCCATCTTCCAGCTTCAAAGTGCTCCAGGAGATCCATCTTCCAGCTTCATATTGCTCCAGGAGATCCATCTTCCAACATTGGAGTGCTGCAGGACATCCATCATCAAGCTTCAGAGTGCTCCTGGAGATCAAACATACAGCTTCAGAGTGCTCCAGACGATCCACCATCCAGCTTAAGAGTACTCCAGAGGATCCACCTTCCTGCTTCAGATTGCTCCAGGAGATCCATCTTCCAACTTGCGACTGCTCACGACATCAATCTGCCAGCTTCGGAGTGCTCCAGGAGAACCGCCTACTAGCTTCAGTGTTCTCCTGGAGATCCAGCTTCCAGCTTCTCAGTGCTCCTGGAGATCCACCCTCCAGCTTCAGAGTGCTCCAGGTGATCAAACTTCCAGCTTCAGAGTGCTCCAGACGATCCACCTTCCAAATTAAGAGTGCAACAGAGAACCAACTTCCCGTTTCAGGGTGCAGCCTGGAGATCCATCTTCCTGCTTCAGAACGCTCCTGGAGTTCCATCTTACAGCTTTATTGCTCCAGGAGATCCACTATCCAGCTTCCAAGGGAGCCAGGAGATCCATCTTCCATCTTCTGAGCGTCTAAGGAGATCCAGCTTCCTGCTTCAGGATGCAGCCTGGACATCCAGAATCCAGCTTCCGAGTGCTCCAGGAGATCCATCATCCAGCTTCACAGTGCTCCAGGGATCCACCTTCCAGCTTCAGAGTGCTCCAGGAGATCCACCTTCCAGCTTCAGAGTGCTCCAGGAGATATACCTTCCAGCTTCAGTGTGCTACTGGAGAAACAGCTTCCAGATTCCAAGTGCTCCAGGAGATCCAACTTCCAGCTTCAGAGTGCTCCATGAGAACCATCTTGCAGTTTCAGGGTGCTCCTGGAGATCCATATTCCATCTTCAGAGTGCTACAGGAGATCCATCTTCCAGATTCAGGCTGCGCCTGGAGATCCATCTTATAGATTCAGAATGCTGCAGGCAATCCATTTTCCAGTTTCAGATTGCTACTTCAGATACATCTTAAAGATGCAGAATGCTACAGGAGAATCCATCTTCCACCTTCAGATTGCTCCAGGAGATCCATCTTCCAGCTTCAGTGTACACCAGGAGATCCATCTTCCAAATTCAGGGTGCTCCCGGAGATCCATCTTCCAGCATCAAAGCTCTCTAGGAGAATCCAGCTACCAGCTTCAGAGTGCTCAAGGAAATCCACCTTCCAGCTTCAGAGTGCTCCAGGAGATCCATCATCCAACTTGAGGGTGCTCCAGGAGATACACCTTCCAGCTTCAGTGTGCTACTGGAGAAACAGCTTCCAGATTCAAAGTGCTCCAGGAGATCCAACTTCCAGCTTCACAGTGCTCCATGAGAACCATCTTGAGGTTTCAGGGTGCTCCTGGAGATCGATATTCCATCTTCAGAGTGCTACAGGAGATCCATCTTCCAGATTCTGTCTGCTCCTGGAGATCCATCTTGTAGATTCAGAATGCTGCAGGCAATCCGTTTTCCAGTATCGGAGTGCTTCTGGAGATCCATCTTAAAGATGCAGAATGCTACAGGAGAATCCATCTTCCACCTTCAGAGTGCTCCAGGAGATCCATCTTCCAGCTTCAGTGTACTCCAGGAGATCCATCTTCCAGCTTCAGGATGCTCCAGGTGATCTACCTTCCTGCTTCAAAGTGCTCTAGGAGAATCCATCTTCCAGTTTCAGAGAGCTCCAGGAAATCCATCATCCAACTTGAGGGTGCTCCAGGAGATCAACCATCCAGCTTCAGTTTGCTACTGGAAAAACAGGTTCCAGATTCCAAGTGCTCCAGGGGATCCAACTTCCAGCTTCAGAGTGCTCCTGGAGATCAAACTTCCAGCTTCAGAATACTCCAGGAGATCCATTTTCCAGCTTCAAAGTGCTCCTGGAGATCCATCTTCCAGCTTCAGAGTGCTACAGGAGATCCATTGTCCAGCGTTCAGAGTGCTCCAGGAGATCCATCTTCCAGATTCAGGCTGCGCCTGGAGATCCATCTTATAGATTCAGAATGCTGCAGGCAATCCATTTTCCACCATCAGAGTGCTCCAGAAGATCCCTCTTCCAGCTTCAGTGTACTCCTGGAGAACAAACTTCCAGCTTCAGAATGCTCCTGGAGATCCATCTTCCAGCTTCAAAGTGCTCCTGGAGATCCATCTTCCAGCTTCAGTGTGCTCCAGGAGATCCATCGTCCAGCTTCAGAGTGCTCCTGGAGATCAAACATCCAGCTTCAGAGTGCTCCAGACGATCCACCATCCAGCTTAAGAGTACTCCAGAGGATCCACCTTCCAGCTTCAGGCTGCTCCAGAAGATCCACCTTCCTGCTTCAGAGTGCTCCAGGAGATCCATCCTCCAACTTGTGACTGCTCCACGACATCAATCTGCCAGCTTCGGAGTGCTCCAGGAGAACCGCCTACTAGCTTCAGTGTTCTCCTGGAGATCCAGCTTCCAGCTTTTCAGTGCTCCAGGAGATCCACCCTCCAGCTTCAGAGTGCTCCAGGAGATTCACCTTCCAGCTTCAGAGTGCTCCAGGAGTTCCATCATTAAACTTGAGGGTGCTACAGGAGATATACCTTCCAGCTTCAGTGTGCTACTGGAGAAACAGCCTCCAGAATCCAAGTGCTCCAGGAGATCCAACTTCCACTCTCAGAGTGCTCCATGAGAACCATCTTGCAGTTTCAGGGCGCTCCAGGAGATCCATCTTCCAGATTCAGGCTGCGCCTGGCGATCCATCTTATAGATTCAGAATGCTGCAGGCAATCCATTTTCCAGTTTCGGAGTGCTCCTTGAGATACATCTTAAAGATGCAGAATGCTCCAGGAGAATCCATCATCCAACTTCAGATTGCTCCAGGGGATCCATCTTCCAGCTTCAGTGTACTCCAGGAGATCCATCTTCCAGCTTCAGGGTGCTCCAGGAGATCCATCTTCCAGCATCAAAGCTCTCTAGGAGAATCCAGCTTCCAGCTTCCAGCTTCAGAGTTCTCCAGGAAATCCATCATTCAGCTTGAGGGTGCTCCAGGAGATCAACCTTCCAGCTTCAGTTTGCTACTGGAAAAACAGGTTCCAGATTCAGAGTGCTCCAGAAGATCCACCTTCCAGCTTCAGCTTTGCTCATGTAGATCCACCGTCCAGCTTCCGAGTACTCCAGGAGATCCACTTTTCATTTTCCAAGTGCTCCAAAAGATCCACCTTCCAGCTTCAGAGTGCTCCAGGAGATTCATCTGAAATCTTTGGAGTGTTACAGGAGATCCAACTTCCAGCTTCAGAGTGCTCCTGGAGATCAAACATCCAGCCTCAGAATGCTCGAGGAGATCCATCTTCCGGCTTCAATGTGCTCCTGGATATCAAGCTTCCAGTTTCAGAGTCCTCCAGGAGGTCCTTTTTAGCTTCAATTTGCTCCAGGAGATAAATCTTCCAGCTTCAGAGAGATCCAGGAGATCCATTGTCCAGCTTCAGAGTGCTCCAGGAGATCCATTTTCCAGCTTCAGAGTGTTCCAGGAGATCCATCTTCCAACTTGTGAGTACTCCAGGAGATCCATCTGCCTACTTTGGAGTGCTCCAGGAATTCCACCCTCCAGCTTCAGAGTGCTCCTGGAGATCAATCTTCCAGTTTCAGAGTGTTCCAGATAATTCACCTTCCAGCTTAAGAGTGCTCCAGGAGATCCATCTTCCAGTTTCAGTGTGCTCCAGTAGATCCATCAGCCATCTTCAGGGTACTCCAGGACATCAATCTGCCAGCTTCGGAGTTCTCCAGGAGAACCACCTACCAGCTTCATTGTGCTCCTGGAGATGCAGCTTCCAGCTTCACAGTGCTCCAGGAGATCCACCTTCCAGCTTCAGAGGGCTCCAGGAGATTCACCTTCCAGCTTCAGAGTGCTCCTGCAGATCAAACTTCTAGCTTCAGAGTGCTCCAGACGATCCACCTTCCAGCTTCAGAGTGCTCCAAGAGATCCACCTTCCAGCTTCAGAGTGCTCCTGCAGATCAAACTTCTAGCTTCAGAGTGCTCCAGATGATCCACCTTCCAGCTTAAGAGTGCTCCAGGAGATCCAACTTCCAGCTTCAGGGTGCAGCCTGGAGATCCATCTTCCTGCTTCAGAGTGCTCCTGGACCTCATTCTTTCAGCTTTATTTCTCCAGGAGATCCACTATCCATCGTGCAAGTGCTCCAGAAGATCCACCTTCCAGTTTCAGAGTGCTCCAGAAGATTTGCCTTCCAGCTTCATCTTGCACCTGTAGATCCACCGTCCAGCTTCCGAGTACTCTAGGAGATCCACTTTTCATTTTCCAAGTGCTCCAGGAGATTCATCTTCCAGCTTCAGAGTGCTCCAGGAGATCCATCTGCCAACTTTGGAGTGCTCCTGGAGATCAAACATCCAGCTTCAGAATGCTCCAGGAGATCCATCTTCCAGCTTCAGAATGCTCCTGGAGATCAAACTTCCAGCTTCAGAGTGCTCCAGGAGATCCATCTTCCAGCTTCAAAGTGCTCCTGGTGATCCATCTTCCAGCTCCAGAGTGCTCCAGAAGATCCATTGTCCAGCATCAGAGTGCTCCAGGAGATACATCTTCCAACTTGTGAGTGCTCCAGGAGATCCATCTGCCAACATTGGAATGCTCCAAGAGATCCACATTCCAGCTTCAGAGAGCTCCTGGAGATCCATCTTCCAGCTTCGAAGTGCTCCTGCAGATCTATCTTCCAGCTTCAGAGTGCTCCAGGAGATCCAGCGTCCCACTTCAGAGTGCTCCAGGTGATCAAACATCCAGCGTCAGAGTGCTCCAGATGATCCACCATCCTGCTTAAGAGTACTCCAGAAGATCCAACTTCCAGCTTCAGGCTGCTCCAGAAGAATCACCTTCCAGCTTCAGAGTGCTCGAGGAGATCCATCTTCCAACTTGTGAGTGCTCCAGGAGATCCATCAACCAACTTCAGGGTACTCCAGAACATCAGTCTGCCAGCTTCGGAGTTCTCCAGGTGAACCGCCTACAAGCTTCAGTGTGCTCCTGGAGATCCAGCTTCCAGCTTCTCAGTGCTCCAGGAGATCAAACTTCCAGCTTCAGAGTGCTCCAGATGATCCACCTTCCAGCTTCAGAGTGCTCCTGGAGATCCATCTTCCAGCTTCAGAGTGCTCCAGATAAATCACCTTCCTGCTTAAGACTGCTTCAGGAGATCCACCTTCCAGTTTCAGTGTGCTCCTGGAGATCCAGCTTCCAGCTTCTCAGTGTTCCAGGAGATCCACCTTCCAGATTCAGAGTGCTGCAGGAAATTCACCTTCCAGCTTCAGAGTGCTCCTGGAGATCAAACTTCTGGCTTCAGAGTGCTCCAGACGATCCACCTTCCAGCTTCAGAGTGCTCCAAGAGATCCACCTTCCAGCTTCACAGTGCTCCTGCAGATCAAACTTCTAGCTTCAGAGTGCTCCAGACGATCCACCTTCCAGCTTAAGAGTGCTCCAGGAGATCCAACTTCCAGCTTCAGGGTGCAGCCTGGAGATCCATCTTCCTGCTTCAGAGTGCTCCTGGACATCATTCTTTCAGCTTTATTGCTCCAGAAGATCCACTATCCAGCTTGCAAGTGTTCCAGAAGATCCACCTTCCAGTTTCAGAGTGCTCCAGAAGATTCGCCTTCCAGCTTCAGCTTGCACCTGTAGATCCACAGTCCAGCTTCCGAGTACTCCAGGAGATCCACTTTTCATTTTCCAAGTTCTCCAGGAGATTCATCTTCCAGCTTCAGAGTGCTCCAGGAGATCCATCTGCCAACTTTGGAGTGCTCCAGGAGATCCATCTTCCAGCTTCAGAGTGCTCCTGGAGATCAAACTTAAAGCTTCAGAGTGCTCCAGGAGATCCATCTTCCAGCTTCAAAGTGCTCCTGGTGATCCATCTTCCAGCTTCAGAGTGCTCCAGGAGATCCATTGTCCAGCATCAGAGTGCTCCAGGAGATCCATCTTCCAACTTGTGAGTGCTCCAGGAGATCCATCTGCCAACATTTGAGTGCTCCAGGAGATCCACATTCCAGCTTTAGAGAGCTCCTGGAGATCCATCTTCCAGCTTCAAAGTGCTCCTACAGATCTATCTTCCAGCTTCAGAGTACTCCTGGAGATCCATTGTCCTGCTTCAGAGTGCTCAAGGACATCAATCTGACAGCTTTGGAGTTCTCCAGGAGAACCGCGTACCAGCTTCAGTGTGCTTTTGGAGATCCAGCTTCAAGCTTCTCAGTGCTCCAGGAGATCCACCTTCCAGCTTCAGAGTGCTCCAGGAGATCCACCTTCCAGCTTCAGAGTGCTCCTGGAGATCAAACTTCCAGCTTCAGAGTGCTCCAGACGATCCAGCTTCCAGCTTAAGAGTGCTGCAGGAGATCCAACTTCCAGCTTCAGGGTGCAGCCTGGAGATCCATCTCCCTGCTTCAGAGTGCCCCTGGCGATCATTCTTCCAGCTTTATTGCTCCAGGAGATCCACTATCCAGCTTGCAAGTGCTCCAGACATTCCACATTCCAGTTTCAGAGTGCTCAAGCAGATTCGCCTTCCAGCTTCAGCTTGCACCTGTAAATCCACCGTCCAGCTTCCTAGTACTCCAGGTGATCCACTTTTCATTTTCCAAGTGCTCCAGGAGATTCATCTTCCAGCTTCAGAGTGCTCCAGGAGATCCATCTTCCAACTTTGGAGTGCTCCAGGCGATCCAACTTCCAGCTTAAGAGTGCTCCTGGAGATCAAACATCCAGCTTCAGAATGCTCCAGGAGATTCCTCTTCCAGCTTCAGAGTGCTCCTGGAGATCAAACTTCCAGCTTCAGAGTGCTCAAGGAGACCCAACTTCCAGCTTGAAAATGCGCCTGGAGATCCAGCTGCCAGCTTCAGAGTGCTCCAGGAGATCCATTGTCCAACTTCAGAGTGCTCCAGGAGATCCATCTTCCAACTTGAGAAGGCTCCAGGAGATGCATCTGCCAACACTGGAGTGTTCCAGGAGATCCACCCTCCAGCTTCAGAGTGCTCCTGGAGATCCATCTTCCAGCTTCAGGGTGCAGCCTGGAGATCCATCTTCCTGCTTCAGAGTGCTCCTGGAGATCATTCTTCCAGCTTTATTGCTCCAGGAGATCCACTATCCAGCTTACAAGTGCTCCAGAAGTTCCACCTTCCAGTTTCAGAGTGCCCCAGAAGATTTGCCTTCCAGCTTCAGCTTGCACATGTAAATCCACCGTCCAGCTTCCGAGTACTCCAGGAGATCCACTTTTCATTTTCCAAGTGCTCCAGGAGATTCATCTTCCAGCTTCAGAGTGCTCCAGGAGATCCATCTGCCAACTTTGGAGTGATCCAGGAGATACAACTTCCAGCTTCAGAGTGCTCCTGGAGATCAAACATCCAGCTTCAGAATGCTCCAGGAGATCCATCTTCCAGCTTCAGAGTGCTCCTGGAGATCCACCTTCCAGCCTCAGAGTGCTGCAGGAGATCCATCTTCCAACTTGTGAGTGCTCCAGGAGATCCATCATCCAACTTCAGGGTACTCCAGAACATCAATCTGCCAGCTTCGGAGTTCTCCAGGAGAAACGCCTACAAACTTCAGTGTGCTCCTGGAGATCCAGCTTCCAGCTTCTCAGTGCTCCAGGAGATCCACCTTCCAGCTTCAGAGTGCTCCAGGAGACCCAACTTCCAGCTTCGGAGTGCTCCAGGAGATCCAACTTCCAGCTGCAGGGTGCAGCCTGGAGATCTATCTTCCTGCTTCAGAGTGATCCTGGAGATCATTCTTCCAGCTTTATTGCTCCAGGAGATGCACTATCCAGCTTCCAAGTGCTCCAGAAGATCCAACTTCCAGCTTCAGAGGTCTCCAGAAGATCCACCTTCCAGCTTCAGCTTGCTCCTGTAGATCCACCGTCCAGCTTCTGAGTACTACAGGAGATCCAATTTTCATTTTCCAAGTTCTCCAGGAGATTCATCTTCCAGCTTCAGAGTGCTCCAGGAGATCCACCTTCCAGCTTCAGAGTGCTCCAGGAGATCCATCTTCCAACTTGAGAGTGCTCAGGAGATCCAGTTGCCAACTTTGGGGTGCTCCTGGAGATCCATCTTCCAGCTTCAAAGTGCTCCAAGAGATACATCTTACAGCTTCAGAGTGCTCCATGGGATCCATCTACCAGCTTCAGTGTGCTCCTGGAGATCAAACCTCCAGCTTCTTAGTGATCCAGAAGATCCACCTTCCAGCTTCAGCATTGCTCCACTAGAACCAACGTCCAGCTTCTGAGTACCCCAGGAGATACACTTTTCATTTTCCAAGTGCTTCCGGAGATTCATCTTCCAGCTTCAGAGTGCTCCAGGAGATCCATCTGCCAACTTTGGAGTGCTCCAGGAGATCCAACTTCCAGCTTCAGAGTGCTCCTGGAGATCAAACATCCAGCTTCAGAATGCTCCAGGAGATCCATCTTCCAGCTTCAGAGTGCTCCTGGAGATCCACATCCAGCCTCAGAGTGCTGCAGGAGGTCCATCTTCCAACTTGTGAGTGCTCCAGGAGATCCATCATCCAACTTCAGGGTACCCCAGAACATCAATCTGCCAGCTTCGGAGTTCTCCAGGAGAAACGCCTACAAACTTCAGTGTGCTCCTGGAGATCCAGCTTCCAGCTTCTCAGTTCTCCAGGAGATCCACCTTCCAGCTTCAGAGTGCTCCAGGAGACCCAGCTTCCAGCTTCGGAGTGCTCCAGGAGATCAAACTTCCAGCTTCAGAGTGCTCCAGACGATCCACCTTCCAGCTTAAGAGTGCTCCAGGAGATCCAACTTCCAGCTGCAGGGTGCAGCCTGGAGATCTATCTTCCTGCTTCAGACTGATCCTGGAGATCATTCTTCCAGCTTTATTGCTCCAGGAGATGCACTATCCAGCTTCCAAGTGCTCCAGAAGATCCAACTTCCAGCTTTAGAGTGCTCCAGAAGATCCACCTTCCAGCTTCAGCTTGCTCCTGTAGATCCACCGTCCAGCTTCTGAGTACTACAGGAGATCCAATTTTCATTTTCCAAGTTCTCCAGGAGATTCATCTTCCAGCTTCAGAGTGCTCCAGGAGATCCACCTTCCAGCTTCAGAGTGCTCCAGGAGATCCATCTTCCAACTTGAGAGTGCTCAGGAGATCCAGTTGCCAACTTTGGGGTGCTCCTGGAGATCCATCTTCCAGCTTCAAAGTGCTCCTAGAGATACATCTTACAGCTTCAGAGTGCTCCAGGGGATCCATCTACCAGCTTCAGTGTGCTCCTGGAGATCAAACCTTCAGCTTCTTAGTGATCCAGAAGATCCACCTTCCAGCTTCAGCATTGCCCCACTAGAACCAACGTCCAGCTTCTGAGTACCCCAGGAGATACACTTTTCATTTTCCAAGTGCTCCAGGAGATTCATCTTCCAGCTTCAGAGTGCTCCAGGAGATCCATCTGCCAACTTTGGAATGCTCCAGGAGATCCAACTTCCAGCTTCAGAGTGCTTTGGATATCAAGCATCCAGCTTCAGAATGCTCCAGCAGATCCATCTTCCAGCTTCAGAGTGCTCCTGGAGATCAAACCTCCAGCTTCAGAGTGCTCCAGGAGATCCATCTTCCAGCTTCAAAGTGCTCCTGGAGATCCAGCTTCCAGCTTCAGAGTGCTCCAGAAGATCCACCTTCCAGCTTCAGCTTGCTCCTGTAGATCCACCGTCCAGCTTCTGAGTACTACAGGAGATCCAATTTTCATTTTCCAAGTTCTCCAGGAGATTCATCTTCCAGCTTCAGAGTGCTCCAGGAGATCCACCTTCCAGCTTCAGAGTGCACCAGGAGATCCATCTTCCAACTTGAGAGTGCTCAGGAGATCCAGTTGCCAACTTTGGGGTGCTCCTGGAGATCCATCTTCCAGCTTCAAAGTGCTCCTAGAGATACATCTTACAGCTTCAGAGTGCTCCAGGGGATCCATCTACCAGCTTCAGTGTGCTCCTGGAGATCAAACCTTCAGCTTCTTAGTGATCCAGAAGATCCACCTTCCAGCTTCAGCATTGCCCCACTAGAACCAACGTCCAGCTTCTGAGTACCCCAGGAGATACACTTTTCATTTTCCAAGTGCTCCAGGAGATTCATCTTCCAGCTTCAGAGTGCTCCAGGAGATCCATCTGCCAACTTTGGAATGCTCCAGGAGATCCAACTTCCAGCTTCAGAGTGCTTTGGATATCAAGCATCCAGCTTCAGAATGCTCCAGCAGATCCATCTTCCAGCTTCAGAGTGCTCCTGGAGATCAAACTTCCAGCTTCAGAGTGCTCCAGGAGATCCATCTTCCAGCTTCAAAGTGCTCCTGGAGATCCAGCTTCCAGCTTCAGAGTGCACCAGGAGACCCATCTTCCAACTTGACAGTGCTCCAGGAGATCCATCTGCCAACATTGGAGTGCTCCAGGAGATCCACATTCCAGCTTCAGAGTGCTCCTGGAGATCCATCTTCCGGCTTCAACGTGCTCCTGCAGATCTATCTTCCAGCTTCAGAGTGCTCCAGGAGATCCAGCGTCCAGCTTCAGAGTGCTCCAGGAGATCAAACATCCAGCGTCAGAGAGCACCCGATGATCCACCAACCAGCTTCAGAGTGCTCCAGGAGATCCATCTTCCAACTTGTGAGTGCTCCAGGAGATCCATCATCCAACTTCAGGGTTCTCCAGGACATCAATCTGCAAGCTTCGGAGTTCACCAGGAGAACCGCCTACCAGCTTCATTGTGCTCAAGGAGATCCACCTTCCAGCTTCAGAGTGCTCCTGGAGATCCATCTTCCAGCTTCAAAGTGCTCCTGCAGATCTATCTTCCAGCTTCATAGTGCTCCAGGAGATCCAGCGTCCAGCTTCATAGTGCTCCAGGAGATCAAACAACGAGCGTCAGAGTGCTCCAGATGATCCACCATCCAGCTTAAGAGTACTCTAGAAGATCCAAATTCCAACTTCAGGCTGCTCCACAAGGTCCACCGTCCAGCTTCAGAGTGCTCCAGGAGATCCATCTTCCAACTTGTGAGTGCTCCAGGAGATGCATCATCCAACTTCAGGGTACTCCAGGACATCAATCTGACAGCTTCGGAGTTCGCCAGGAGCACGGCCTACCAGCTTCAGTGTGCTCCTGGAGATCCAGCTTCCAGCTTCTCAGTGCTCAAGGAGATCCACCTTCCAGCTTCAGAGTGCTCCAGGAGATCCACCTTTCAGGTTCAGAGTGCTCCTGCCTATCAAAGTTCTAGCTTCAGAGTGCTCCAGACGATCCACCTTCCAGCTTAAGAGTGCTCCAGGAGATCCAACTTCCAGCTTCAGGGTGCAGCCTGGAGATCCATCTTCCTGCTTCAGAGTGCTCCTGGAGATCATTCTTCCAGCTTTATTGCTCCAGGAGATCCACTATTCTGCTTGCGAGTGCTCTAGAAGATCCACCTTCCAGTTTCAGAGTGCTCCAGAAGATTCGCCTTCCAGCTTCAGCTTGCACCTGTAGATCCACCGTCCAGCTTCCGAGTACTCCAGGAGATCCACTTTTCATTTTCCAAGTTCTCCAGGAGATTCATCTTCCAGCTTCAGAGTGCTCCAGGAGATCCATCTGCCAACTTTGGAGTGACCCAGGAGATCCAACTTCCAGCTTCAGAGTGCTCCTGGAGATCAAACATCCAGCTTCAGAATGCTCCAGGAGATCCATCTTCCAGCTTCAGAATGCTCCTGGAGATCAGACTTACAACTTCAGAGTGCTCCAGGAGATCCATCTTCCAGCTTCAAAGTGCTCCTGGAGATCCATCTTCCAGCTTCAGAGTGCTCCAGGAGATACATTGTCCAGCATCAGAGTGCTCCAGGAGATCCATCTTCCAACTTGAGAGGGCTCCTGGAGATCCATCTGCCAACATTGGAGTGCTCCAGGAGATCCACCCTCCAGCTTCAGAGTGCTCCTGCAGATCTATCTTCCAGCTTCAGAGTGCTCCAGGAGATCCAGTGTCCCGCTTCAGAGTACTCCATGAGATCAAACATCCAGCGTCAGAGTGCTCCAGATGATCCACCATCCTGCTTAAGCGTACTCCAGAAGATCCAACTTCCAGCTTCATGCTGCTCCAGAAGATCCACCTTCCAGCTTCAGAGTGCTCCAGGAGATCCATCTTCCAACTTATGAGTGCTCGAGGAAATCCATCATCCAACTTCAGGGTACTCCAGAACATCAATCTGCCAGCTTCGGAGTTCTCCAGGAGAACTACCTACCAGCTTCAGTGTGCTCCTGGAGATACAGCTTCCAGCTTCTCAGTTCTCCAGGAGATCCACCTTCCAGCTTCACCGTGCTCCAGGAGATCCACCTTCCAGCTTCAGAGTGCTCCAGGCGATCCACCTTCCAGCTTCAGAGTGCTCCAGGAGATCCAACTTCCAGCTTCAGGGTGCAGTCTGGAGATCCATCTTCCTGCTTCAGAGTGCTCCTGGAGATCATTCTTCCAGCTTTATTGCTCCAGGAGATCCACTATCCAGCTTGCAAGTGCTCCAGAAGATCCACCTTCCAGTTTCAGAGTGCTCCTGAAGATTTGCCTTGCAGCTTCAGCTTGCACCTGTAGATCCACGGTCCAGCTTCCGAGTACTTCAGGAGATCCACTTTTCATTTTCCAAGTTCTCCAGGAGATTCATCTTCCAGCTTCAGAGTGCTCCAGGAGATCCATCTTCCAACTTATGAGTGCTCGAGGAAATCCATCATCCAACTTCAGGGTACTCCAGGACATCAATCTGCCAGCTTCGGAGTTCTCCAGGAGAACTACCTACCAGCTTCAGTGTGCTCCTGGAGATACAGCTTCCAGCTTCTCAGTGCTCCAGGAGATCCACCTTCCAGCTTCACCGTGCTCCAGGAGATCCACCTTCCAGCTTCAGAGTGCTCCAGGCGATCCACCTTCCAGCTTCAGAGTGCTCCAGGAGATCCAACTTCCAGCTTCAGGGTGCAGTCTGGAGATCCATCTTCCTGCTTCAGAGTGCTCCTGGAGATCATTCTTCCAGCTTTATTGCTCCAGGAGATCCACTATCCAGCTTGCAAGTGCTCCAGAAGATCCACCTTCCAGTTTCAGAGTGCTCCTGAAGATTTGCCTTGCAGCTTCAGCTTGAACCTGTAGATCCACGGTCCAGCTTCCGAGTACTTCAGGAGATCCACTTTTCATTTTCCAAGTTCTCCAGGAGATTCATCTTCCAGCTTCAGAGTGCTCCAGGAGATCCATCTGCCAACTTTGGAGTGATCCAGGAGATACAACTTCCAGCTTCAGAGTGCTCCTGGAGATCAAACATCCAGCTTCAGAATGCTCCAGGAGATCCATCTTCCAGCTTCAAAGTGCTCCTGGAGATCCATCTTCCAGCTTCAGAGTGCTCCAGGAGATCCATTGTCCAGCTTCAGAGTGCTCCAGGAGATCCATCTTCCAACTTGAGAGTGCTCCTGGAGATCCATCTGCCAACATTGGAGTGCTCCAGGAGATCCACCCTCCAGCTTCAGATTGCTCCTGGAGAACCATCTTCCAGCTTCAAAGTGCTCCTGCAGATCTATCTTCCAGCTTCAGAGTGCTTCAGGAGATCCAGTGTCCCGCTTCAGAGTGCTCCATGTGATCAAACATCCAGCATCAGAGTGCTCCAGATGATCCACCATCCTGCTTAAGCGTACTCCAGAAGATCCAACTTCCAGCTTCATGCTGCTCCAGAAGATCCACCTTCCAGCTCCAGAGTGCTCGAGGAGATCCATCTTCCAACTTATGAGTGCTCGAGGAAATCCATCATCCAACTTCAGGGTACTCCAGAACATCCATCTGCCAGCTTTGGAGTTCTCCAGGAGAACCGCCTACCAGCTTCAGTGTGCTCCTGGAGATACAACTTCCAGCTTCTCAGTGCTCCAGGTGATCCACCTTCCAGCTTCAGAGTGCTCCAGGAGATCCACCTTCCAGTTTCAGAGTGCTCCTGGAGATCAAACTTCCAGCTTCAGAGTGCTCCAGATGATCCACCTTCCAGCTTCAGAGTGCTCCTGGAGATCCATCTTCCAGCTTCAAAGTGCTGCTGCAGATCTATCTTCCAGCTTAAGAGTGCTCCAGGAGATCAAACATCCAGCGTCAGAGTGCTCCAGATGATCCACCATCCAGTTTAAGAGTACCCCAGAAGATCCAACTTCCAGCTTCAGGCTGCTCCAGAAGTTCCACCTTCCAGCTTCAGAGTGCTCCTGGAGATTCATCTTCCAACTTGTGTGTGCTCCAGGAGATCCATCATCCAACTTCAGGGTACTCCAGAACATCTATCTGCCAGCTTCGGAGATCGCCAGGAGAACCTCCTCCCAGCTTCAGTGTGCTCCTGGAGATCCAGCTTCCAGCTTCAAAGTGCTGCTGCAGATCTATCTTCCAGCTTCAGAGTGCTCCAGGAGATCCATCTTCCAACTTGTGAGTGCTCCAGGAGATGCATCATCCAACTTCAGGGTACTCCAGGACATCAATCTGACAGCTTCGGAGTTCGCCAGGAGCACGGCCTACCAGCTTCAGTGTGCTCCTGGAGATCCAGCTTCCAGCTTCTCAGTGCTCAAGGAGATCCACCTTCCAGCTTCAGAGTGCTCCAGGAGATCCACCTTTCAGGTTCAGAGTGCTCCTGCCTATCAAAGTTCTAGCTTCAGAGTGCTCCAGACGATCCACCTTCCAGCTTCAGAGTGCTCCAGGAGATCCAACTTCCAGCTTCAGGGTGCAGCCTGGAGATCCATCTTCCTGCTTCAGAGTGCTCCTGGAGATCATTCTTCCAGCTTTATTGCTCCAGGAGATCCACTATTCTGCTTGCGAGTGCTCTAGAAGATCCACCTTCCAGTTTCAGAGTGCTCCAGAAGATTCACCATCCAGCTTCAGCTTGCACCTGTAGATCCACCGTACAGCTTCCGAGTACTTCATGAGATCCACTTTTCATTTTCCAAGTTCTCCAGGAGATTCATCTTCCAGCTTCAGAGTGCTCCAGGAGATCCATCTGCCAACTTTGGAGTGATCCAGGAGATACAACTTCCAGCTTCAGAGTGCTCCTGGAGATCAAACATCCAGCTTCAGAATGCTCCAGGAGATCCATCTTCCAGCTTCAAAGTGCTCCTGGAGATCCATCTTCCAGCTTCAGAGTGCTCCAGGAGATCCATTGTCCAGCTTCAGAGTGCTCCAGGAGATCCATCTTCCAACTTGAGAGTGCTCCTGGAGATCCATCTGCCAACATTGGAGTGCTCCAGGAGATCCACCCTCCAGCTTCAGAGTGCTCCTGGAGAACCATCTTCCAGCTTCAAAGTGCTCCTGCAGATCTATCTTCCAGCTTCAGAGTGCTCCAGGAGATCCAGTGTCCCGCTTCAGAGTGCTCCATGAGATCAAACATCCAGCGTCAGAGTGCTCCAGATGATCCACCATCCTGCTTAAGCGTACTCCAGAAGATCCAACTTCCAGCTTCATGCTGCTCCAGAAGATCCACCTTCCAGCTCCAGAGTGCTCGAGGAGATCCATCTTCCAACTTATGAGTGCTCGAGGAAATCCATCATCCAACTTCAGGGTACTCCAGAACATCCATCTGCCAGCTTTGGAGTTCTCCAGGAGAACCGCCTACCAGCTTCAGTGTGCTCCTGGAGATACAACTTCCAGCTTCTCAGTGCTCCAGGTGATCCACCTTCCAGCTTCAGAGTGCTCCAGGAGATCCACCTTCCAGTTTCAGAGTGCTCCTGGAGATCAAACTTCCAGCTTCAGAGTGCTCCAGATGATCCACCTTCCAGCTTCAGAGTGCTCCTGGAGATCCATCTTCCAGCTTCAAAGTGCTGCTGCAGATCTATCTTCCAGCTTAAGAGTGCTCCAGGAGATCAAACATCCAGCGTCAGAGTGCTCCAGATGATCCACCATCCAGCTTAAGAGTACCCCAGAAGATCCAACTTCCAGCTTCAGGCTGCTCCAGAAGGCCCACCTTCCAGCTTCAGAGTGCTCCTGGAGATCCATCTTGCAACTTGTGTGTGCTCCAGGAGATCCATCATCCAACTTCAGGGTACTCCAGGACCTCTATCTGCCAGCTTCGGAGATCGCCAGGAGAACCTCCTCCCAGCTTCAGTGTGCTCCTGGAGATCCAGCTTCCAGCTTCAAAGTGCTGCTGCAGATCTATCTTCCAGCTTCAGAGTGCTCCAGGAGATCCATCTTCCAACTTGTGAGTGCTCCAGGAGATGCATCATCCAACTTCAGGGTACTCCGGGACATCAATCTGACAGCTTCGGATTTCGCCAGGAGCACGGCCTACCAGCTTCAGTGTGCTCCTGCAGATCCAGCTTCCAGCTTCTCAGTGCTCAAGGAGATCCACCTTCCAGCTTCAGAGTGCTCCAGGAGATCCACCTTTCAGGTTCAGAGTGCTCCTGCCTATCAAAGTTCTAGCTTCAGAGTGCTCCAGACGATCCACCTTCCAGCTTAAGAGTGCTCCAGGAGATCCAACTTCCAGCTTCAGGGTGCAGCCTGGAGATCCATCTTCCTGCTTCAGAGTGCTCCTGGAGATCATTCTTCCAGCTTTATTGCTCCAGGAGATCCACTATTCTGCTTGCGAGTGCTCTAGAAGATCCACCTTCCAGTTTCAGAGTGCTCCAGAAGATTCGCCTTCCAGCTTCAGCTTGCACCTGTAGATCCACCGTCCAGCTTCCGAGTACTCCAGGAGATCCACTTTTCATTTTCCAAGTTCTCCAGGAGATTCATCTTCCAGCTTCAGAGTGCTCCAGGAGATCCATCTGCCAACTTTGGAGTGACCCAGGAGATCCAACTTCCAGCTTCAGAGTGCTCCTGGAGATCAAACATCCAGCTTCAGAATGCTCCAGGAGATCCATCTTCCAGCTTCAGAGTGCTCCTGGAGATCAGACTTACAACTTCAGAGTGCTCCAGGAGATCCATCTTCCAGCTTCAAAGTGCTCCTGGAGATCCATCTTCCAGCTTCAGAGTGCTCCTGGAGATACATTGTCCAGCATCAGAGTGCTCCAGGAGATCCATCTTCCAACTTGAGAGGGCTCCTGGAGATCCATCTGCCAACATTGGAGTGCTCCAGGAGATCCACCCTCCAGCTTCAGAGTGCTCCTGCAGATCTACCTTCCAGCTTCAGAGTGCTCCAGGAGATCCAGTGTCCCGCTTCAGAGTACTCCATGAGATCAAACATCCAGCGTCAGAGTGCTCCAGATGATCCACCATCCTGCTTAAGCGTACTCCAGAAGATCCAACTTCCAGCTTCATGCTGCTCCAGAAGATCCACCTTCCAGCTTCAGAGGGCTCCAGGAGATCCCTCTTCCAACTTATGAGTGCTCGAGGAAATCCATCATCCAACTTCAGGGTACTCCAGAACATCAATCTGCCAGCTTCGGAGTTCTCCAGGAGAACTACCTACCAGCTTCAGTGTGCTCCTGGAGATACAGCTTCCAGCTTCTCAGTTCTCCAGGAGATCCACCTTCCAGCTTCACCGTGCTCCAGGAGATCCACCTTCCAGCTTCAGAGTGCTCCAGATGATCCACCTTCCAGCTTCAGAGTGCTCCTGGAGATCCATCTTCCAGCTTCAAAGTGCTGCTGCAGATCTATCTTCCAGCTTAAGAGTGCTCCAGGAGATCAAACATCCAGCGTCAGAGTGCTCCAGATGATCCACCATCCAGTTTAAGAGTACCCCAGAAGATCCAACTTCCAGCTTCAGGCTGCTCCAGAAGTTCCACCTTCCAGCTTCAGAGTGCTCCTGGAGATTCATCTTCCAACTTGTGTGTGCTCCAGGAGATCCATCATCCAACTTCAGGGTACTCCAGAACATCTATCTGCCAGCTTCGGAGATCGCCAGGAGAACCTCCTCCCAGCTTCAGTGTGCTCCTGGAGATCCAGCTTCCAGCTTCAAAGTGCTGCTGCAGATCCACCTTCCAGCTTCAGAGTGCTCCAGGAGATCCAACTTCCAGCTTCAGGGTGCAGTCTGGAGATCCATCTTCCTGCTTCAGAGTGCTCCTGGAGATCATTCTTCCAGCTTTATTGCTCCAGGAGATCCACTATCCAGCTTGCAAGTGCTCCAGAAGATCCACCTTCCAGTTTCAGAGTGCTCCTGAAGATTTGCCTTGCAGCTTCAGCTTGCACCTGTAGATCCACGGTCCAGCTTCCGAGTACTTCATGAGATCCACTTTTCATTTTCCAAGTTCTCCAGGAGATTCATCTTCCAGCTTCAGAGTGCTCCAGGAGATCCATCTTCCAACTTATGAGTGCTCGAGGAAATCCATCATCCAACTTCAGGGTACTCCAGGACATCAATCTGCCAGCTTCGGAGTTCTCCAGGAGAACTACCTACCAGCTTCAGTGTGCTCCTGGAGATACAGCTTCCAGCTTCTCAGTTCTCCAGGAGATCCACCTTCCAGCTTCACCGTGCTCCAGGAGATCCACCTTCCAGCTTCAGAGTGCTCCAGGCGATCCACCTTCCAGCTTCAGAGTGCTCCAGGAGATCCAACTTCCAGCTTCAGGGTGCAGTCTGGAGATCCATCTTCCTGCTTCAGAGTGCTCCTGGAGATCATTCTTCCAGCTTTATTGCTCCAGGAGATCCACTATCCAGCTTGCAAGTGCTCCAGAAGATCCACCTTCCAGTTTCAGAGTGCTCCTGAAGATTTGCCTTGCAGCTTCAGCTTGAACCTATAGATCCACGGTCCAGCTTCCGAGTACTTCAGGAGATCCACTTTTCATTTTCCAAGTTCTCCAGGAGATTCATCTTCCAGCTTCAGAGTCTCCAGGAGATCCATCTGCCAGCTTTGGAGTGATCCAGGAGATACAACTTCCAGCTTCAGAGTGCTCCTGGAGATCAAACATCCAGCTTCAGAATGCTCCAGGAGATCCATCTTCCAGCTTCAAAGTGATCCTGGAGATCCATCTTCCAGCTTCAGAGTGCTCCAGGAGATCCATTGTCCAGCTTCAGAGTGCTCCAGGAGATCCATCTTCCAACTTGAGAGTGCTCCTGGAGATCCATCTGCCAACATTGGAGTGCTCCAGGAGATCCACCCTCCAGCTTCAGATTGCTCCTGGAGAACCATCTTCCAGCTTCAAAGTGCTCCTGCAGATCTATCTTCCAGCTTCAGAGTGCTCCAGGAGATCCAGTGTCCCGCTTCAGAGTGCTCCATGAGATCAAACATCCAGCGTCAGAGTGCTCCAGATGATCCACCATCCTGCTTAAGCGTACTCCAGAAGATCCAACTTCCAGCTTCATGCTGCTCCAGAAGATCCACCTTCCAGCTCCAGAGTGCTCAAGGAGATCCATCTTCCAACTTATGAGTGCTCGAGGAAATCCATCATCCAACTTCAGGGTACTCCAGAACATCCATCTGCCAGCTTTGGAGTTCTCCAGGAGAACCGCCTACCAGCTTCAGTGTGCTCCTGGAGATACAACTTCCAGCTTCTCAGTGCTCCAGGTGATCCACCTTCCAGCTTCAGAGTGCTCCAGGAGATCCACCTTCCAGTTTCAGAGTGCTCCTGGAGATCAAACTTCCAGCTTCAGAGTGCTCCAGATGATCCACCTTCCAGCTTCAGAGTGCTCCTGGAGATCCATCTTCCAGCTTCAAAGTGCTGCTGCAGATCTATCTTCCAGCTTAAGAGTGCTCCAGGAGATCAAACATCCAGCGTCAGAGTGCTCCAGATGATCCACCATCCAGTTTAGGAGTACCCCCGAAGATCCAACTTCCAGCTTCAGGCTGCTCCAGAAGTTCCACCTTCCAGCTTCAGAGTGCTCCTGGAGATTCATCTTCCAACTTGTGTGTGCTCCAGGAGATCCATCATCCAACTTCAGGGTACTCCAGAACATCTATCTGCCAGCTTCGGAGATCGCCAGGAGAACCTCCTCCCAGCTTCAGTGTGCTCCTGGAGATCCAGCTTCCAGCTTCAAAGTGCTGCTGCAGATCTATCTTCCAGCTTCAGAGTGCTCCAGGAGATCCATCTTCCAACTTGTGAGTGCTCCAGGAGATGCATCATCCAACTTCAGGGTACTCCAGGACATCAATCTGACAGCTTCGGAGTTCGCCAGGAGCACGGCCTACCAGCTTCAGTGTGCTCCTGCAGATCCAGCTTCCAGCTTCTCAGTGCTCAAGGAGATCCACCTTCCAGCTTCAGAGTGCTCCAGGAGATCCACCTTTCAGGTTCAGAGTGCTCCTGCCTATCAAAGTTCTAGCTTCAGAGTGCTCCAGACGATCCACCTTCCAGCTTCAGAGTGCTCCAGGAGATCCAACTTCCAGCTTCAGGGTGCAGCCTGGAGATCCATCTTCCTGCTTCAGAGTGCTCCTGGAGATCATTCTTCCAGCTTTATTGCTCCAGGAGATCCACTATTCTGCTTGCGAGTGCTCTAGAAGATCAACCTTCCAGTTTCAGAGCGCTCCAGAAGATTCACCATCCAGCTTCAGCTTGCACCTGTAGATCCACCGTACAGCTTCTGAGTACTTCATGAGATCCACTTTTCATTTTCCAAGTTCTCCAGGAGATTCATCTTCCAGCTTCAGAGTGCTCCAGGAGATCCATCTGCCAACTTTGGAGTGATCCAGGAGATACAACTTCCAGCTTCAGAGTGCTCCTGGAGATCAAACATCCAGCTTCAGAATGCTCCAGGAGATCCATCTTCCAGCTTCAAAATGCTCCTGGAGATCCATCTTCCAGATTCAGAGTGCTCCAGGAGATCCATTGTCCAGCTTCAGAGTGCTCCAGGAGATCCATCTTCCAACTTGAGAGTGCTCCTGGAGATCCATCTGCCAACATTGGAGTGCTCCAGGAGATCCACCCTCAAGCTTCAGATTGCTCCTGGAGAACCATCTTCCAGCTTCAAAGTGCTCCTGCAGATCTATCTTCCAGCTTCAGAGTGCTCCAGGAGATCCAGTGTCCCGCTTCAGAGTGCTCCATGAGATCAAACATCCAGCGTCAGAGTGCTCCAGATGATCCACCATCCTGCTTAAGCGTACTCCAGAAGATCCAACTTCCAGCTTCATGCTGCTCCAGAAGATCCACCTTCCAGCTCCAGAGTGCTCGAGGAGATCCATCTTCCAACTTATGAGTGCTCGAGGAAATCCATCATCCAACTTCAGGGTACTCCAGAACATCCATCTGCCAGCTTTGGAGTTCTCCAGGAGAACCGCCTACCAGCTTCAGTGTGCTCCTGGAGATACAACTTCCAGCTTCTCAGTGCTCCAGGTGATCCACCTTCCAGCTTCAGAGTGCTCCAGGAGATCCACCTTCCAGTTTCAGAGTGCTCCTGGAGATCAAACTTCCAGCTTCAGAGTGCTCCAGATGATCCACCTTCCAGCTTCAGAGTGCTCCTGGAGATCCATCTTCCAGCTTCAAAGTGCTGCTGCAGATCTATCTTCCAGCTTAAGAGTGCTCCAGGAGATCAAACATCCAGCGTCAGAGTGCTCCAGATGATCCACCATCCAGTTTAAGAGTACCCCAGAAGATCCAACTTCCAGCTTCAGGCTGCTCCAGAAGTTCCACCTTCCAGCTTCAGAGTGCTCCTGGAGATTCATCTTCCAACTTGTGTGTGCTCCAGGAGATCCATCATCCAACTTCAGGGTACTCCAGAACATCTATCTGCCAGCTTCGGAGATCGCCAGGAGAAACTCCTCCCAGCTTCAGTGTGCTCCTGGAGATCCAGCTTCCAGCTTCAAAGTGCTGCTGCAGATCTATCTTCCAGCTTCAGAGTGCTCCAGGAGATCCATCTTCCAACTTGTGAGTGCTCCAGGAGATGCATCATCCAACTTCAGGGTACTCCAGGACATCAATCTGACAGCTTCGGAGTTCGCCAGGAGCACGGCCTACCAGCTTCAGTGTGCTCCTGCAGATCCAGCTTCCAGCTTCTCAGTGCTCAAGGAGATCCACCTTCCAGCTTCAGAGTGCTCCAGGAGATCCACCTTTCAGGTTCAGAGTGCTCCTGCCTATCAAAGTTCTAGCTTCAGAGTGCTCCAGACGATCCACCTTCCAGCTTAAGAGTGCTCCAGGAGATCCAACTTCCAGCTTCAGGGTGCAGCCTGGAGATCCATCTTCCTGCTTCAGAGTGCTCCTGGAGATCATTCTTCCAGCTTTATTGCTCCAGGAGATCCACTATTCTGCTTGCGAGTGCTCTAGAAGATCCACCTTCCAGTTTCAGAGTGCTCCAGAAGATTCGCCTTCCAGCTTCAGCTTGCACCTGTAGATCCACCGTCCAGCTTCCGAGTACTCCAGGAGATCCACTTTTCATTTTCCAAGTTCTCCAGGAGATTCATCTTCCAGCTTCAGAGTGCTCCAGGAGATCCATCTGCCAACTTTGGAGTGACCCAGGAGATCCAACTTCCAGCTTCAGAGTGCTCCTGGAGATCAAACATCCAGCTTCAGAATGCTCCAGGAGATCCATCTTCCAGCTTCAGAGTGCTCCTGGAGATCAGACTTACAACTTCAGAGTGCTCCAGGAGATCCATCTTCCAGCTTCAAAGTGCTCCTGGAGATCCATCTTCCAGCTTCAGAGTGCTCCAGGAGATACATTGTCCAGCATCAGAGTGCTCCAGGAAATCCATCTTCCAGCTTCAGGGTGCTCCTGGAGATCCACATTCCAGCTTCAGCGTGCTCCGGAAGATCCACCTTCCAGCTTCAGAGTGATCCAGGATATCAATCTTTCAGCATCAGGGTGCTCCAGGAGATCCAACTTCCAATTTCAGAGTGCTCCAGGAGACCCACCTTCCAGCTTCAGAGTGCTCCAGGAGATCCACCTTCCAGCTTCAGAGTGCTCCTGGAGATCATACTTTCAGCTTCAGAGTGCTCCAGGAGATCCATCTTCCAACTTGAGAGTGCTCCAGGAGATCCATCTGAAAACATTAGAGTGCTCCAGGAGATCCACCTTCCAGCATCAGTGTGCTCCAGGAGATCCATCATACAACTTCAGGGTGCTCCAGAAGATACATCATCCAACTTCAAAGTGCTCCTGGAGATCAATCTGCCAGGTCCGGCGTGCTCCAGGAGAACTACCTACCAGCTTCAGGGTGCTCCTGGAGATCCAGCTTCCAGCTTCTCAGTGCTCCAGAAGATCCACCTTCCAGCTTCAGAGTGCTCCTGGAGATCATACCTACAGCTTCAGAGTGCTCCAGGAGATCCATCTTCCAGCTTCAGAGTGCTCCTGGAGATCAAACTTCCACCTTCAGAGTGCTCCAGACGATCCACCTTCCAGCTTAAGAGTGCTCCAGCAGATCCAACTTCCAGCTTCAAGGTGCAGCCTGGAGATCCATATTCCTGCTTCAGAGTGCTCCTGGAGATCCATCTTCCAGCTTTATTGTTCCAGAAATTCCACTATCCAGCTTCCAATGGAGATCCATCTTCCAGCCACTGAGCGTTCTAGGAGATCCAGCTTCCAGCTTCAGGATGCAGCCTGGACATCCAGAATCCAGCTTCCGAGTGCTCTGGGTGATCCATCTTCCAGCTTCAGAGTGCTACAGGAGATCCACCTTCCAGCTTCAGCGTGCACCAGGAGATCCAACTTCAAGTTTTAGAGTGCTCCTGGAGATCCAACTACCAGCTTCAGTGCTCCAGGAGATCCAATTATCAGCTGCCTTATGCTCCAGGAGATCCACCTTAAAGCTTCAGAGTGCTCCAGGAGATCCACATTCCATCTCCAGAGTGCTCCAGGAGATCCATCTTCCAGGTTCAGTGTGCTACTGGAGATCAAACTTCCAGCTTCAGTGTGCTGCAAACGATGCACCTTCCAGCTTAAGGGTGCTCCAGGAGATCCAACTTCCAGCTTTATTGATCCAGGAGATGCACTATCCAGCATCCAAGGGAGCCACGAGATCCATCTTCCAGCCTCTGAGCGTTCTCGGAGATCCAGCTTCCAGCTTCACAAGGCAGCCTGGACATCCAGAATCCATCTTTCAAGATGCTCCAGGAGATCCATCTTCCAGATTCAGAGTGCTCCAGGAGATCCATCTTCCAGCTTCAGGGTGCTCCTGGAGATCCAACTTCCAGCTTCAGGGTGCTCCAGGAGATCCATCTTCCAGCTTCAAAGTGCTCCAGGAGAACCACCTACCAGCTTCAGTTTACTCCTGGAGATCCAGCTTCCAGATTCTCAGTGCTCAAGGAGATCCAACTTCCAGCTTCAGATTTCAACTGGAGATCAAACTTCCAGCTTCAGAGTGCTACAGTAGATCCATCTTCCAGCTTCAGCGTTCTCCTGGAGATCAAACATCCAGCTTCAGTGTGCTCCAGACGATACACCTTCCAACTTAAGAGTGCTCCAGGACATCCATCTTCCAGCTTCAGGGTGCAGCCTGGAGATCCATATTCCTGCTTCAGAGTGCTCCTGGAGATCCATCTTCCAGCTTTATTGCTCCAGGACATCCACTATCCAGCTTCCAAGGGAGCCAGGAGATCCATCTTCCTGCTTCTGAGCGTTCTAGGAGACCCAGCTTCCAGCTTCAGCATGCAGCCTGGACATCCAGAATCCACCTTCTGAGTGCTCCAGGACATCCATCTTCCAGTTTCAGAGTGCTCCTTGAGATCCTTCTTCCAGCTTCAGTGTGCTCCTAGAGATCCAACTTCCAGCTTCAGGGTGCTCCAGGAGATCCATCATCCAGCTTCAGAGTGCTCCAGGAGATCCACCTTCCAGCTTCAGAGTGCTCCAGAAGATCCACTTTCTGGTTTTAGAGTGCTCCAGTAGATCCATCTACCAGCTTCAGTGCTCCAGGAGATCCAATTTTCAGCTGCCTTATGCTCCTGGAGATCCAGCTTAAAGCTTCAGAGTGCTCCAGAAGATCCACATTCCATCTCCAGAGTGCTCCAGGAGATCCACCATCCAACTTGAGGGTGCTCCAAGAGATACACCTTCCAGCTTCAGTGTGCTACAGGAGAAACAGCTTCCAGATTCCAAGTGCTCCAGGGGATCCAGCTTCCAGCTTCTCAGTGCTCCAGAAGATCCACCTTCCAGCTTCAGAGTGCTCCTGGAGATCATACTTACAGCTTCAGAGTGCTCCAGGAGATCCATCTTCCAGCTTCAGAGTGCTCCAGGAGATAGAACTTCCAGCTTCAGAGTGCTCCAGGAGACTAACCTTGCAGCATCAGAGTGCTCCAGAAGATCCACCTTCCAGCTTCAGAGTGCTCCAGGAGATCCAACTTCCAACTTGAGAGTGCTCCTGGAGATCCATCTGCCAACATCAGAGTGCTCCAGGAGATCCACCTTCCAGCGTCAGTATGCTCCAGGAGATCCATCATCCAACTTCAAAGTGCTCCTGGAGATCAATCTGCCAGGTCCGGAGTGCTCCTGGAGATCAAGTTTCCAGCTTCAGAGTGCTCCAGACGATCCACCTTCCAGCTTAAGAGTGCTCCAGGAGATCCAACTTCCAGCTTCAGAGTGCTCCAGACGATCCACCTTCCAGCTTAAGAGTGCTCCAGAAGATCCACCTTCCAGCTTCAGAGTGCTCCTGGAGATCATACTTACAGCTTCAGAGTGCTCCAGGAGATCCATCTTCCAGCTTCAGTGTGCTCCTGGAGATCAAGCTTCCAGCTTCAGAGTGCTCCAGACGATCCACCTTCCAGCTTAAGAGTGCTCCAGGAGATCCAACTTCCAGCTTCAGGGTGCAGCCTGGAGATCCATATTCCAGCTCCAGAGTGCTCCTTGAGATCCATCTTCCAGCTTTATTGTTCCAGAAGATCCACTATCCAGCTTCCAAGGGAGCCAGGATATCCATCTTCCAGCCTCTGAGTGTTCTAGGAGATCCAGCTTCCAGCTTCAGGATTCCGCCTGGACATCCAGAATCCAGCTTCCGTGTGCTCTAGGAGATCCATCATCCAGCTTCAGAGTGCTCCTGGAGATCATACCTACAGCTTCAGAGTGCTCCAGGAGATCCATCTTCCAGCTTCAGAGTGCTCCAGGAGATCCATCTGCCAGCTTCAGAGTGCTCCAGGAGATCCACCTTCCAGGTTCAGGCGCTCCAGGAAATCCATCTTCCAGCTTCAGGTTGCAACCTGGAGATCCAGCTTCCAGCTTACCAGTGCTCCAGGAGATCCACCTTCCAGCTTCAGAGCGCTCCAGGAAATCCATCTTCCAGCTTCAGGTTGCAACCTGGAGATCCACCTTCCAGCTTACAAGTGCTCCAGAAGATCCATCTTCCAGCTTCAGAGTGCTCCAGGAGATCCATCTGCCAGCTACAGTGTGCTCCAGGAGATCCACCTTCCAGCTTCAGAGCGCTCCAGGAAATCCATCTTCCAGCATCAGGTTGAAACCTGGAGATCCACCTTCCTGCTTACAAGTGCTCCTGGAGATCCATCTTCCAACATCAGAGTGCTCCAGGAGTTCCATCTTCCAGCTTCAGAGTGCTCCAGGAGATCCAACTTCCAGCTTAATAGTGCTCCAGGAGATCTACCTTCCAGCTTCAGAGTGCTCCTGGAGATCTACCTTTCAACTTCAGAGTGCAGCCTTGGAAATTCATCTTCCAGTTTCAGAGTGCTTTTCGGGATCCATATTCCAGCATGAGAGTGCTCAAGGAGATCAAGGAGATTCCAGTTTCAGTGTGCTCCAAGAGATCCAATTTCCAGCTTCAGGCTGCAGCTCGGAGATCCATCTTCCAGCTTCAGAGTGCTACAGCAGATCTAACTTCCAGCTTAATAGTGCTCCAGGAGGTTTACCTTCCCGCATCATGGTGCTCAAGGAGATCCACCAACCAGCTTCAGAGTGCTCCAGGAGATCCATCCTGCAGCTTTAGAGTGCTCCAGGAGATCCACTTTTCAGCTTAATAGTGATCCAGGTGATCTACCTGCCAGGTTTACAGCGCTCAAGGAGATCCACCTTCCAGCTTCAGAGTGTTCTTCCTGCTTCATGATGCTCCAAAAGATCCATCTTCCAGATTCAGAGTGCTCCAGGAGATCTGCCTTTCAGCTTCAGAGTGCAGCCTTGAGATCCATCTTCCAGCTTCGCAGTGCTCCTGAAAATCCATCTTCGAGTTTTGGAGTGCTTCACGGGATCCATCTCCAGGTTCAGAGTGCTCAAGCAGATCTATCATCCAGATTCAGAGTGCAGCATGAAATCAACCTTCCAGCTTCAGAGGGCTACAGAAGATCCACCTTCCAGCTTCAGCGTGCACCAGGAGATCCACCTTCCAGCTTCAGTGTGCTCCAGGAGATCCAAACTCCAGCTTCAGGGTGCAGCCTGGAGATCCATCTTCCAGCTTCAGAGTGCTCCTGGAGTTCCACCTTCCAGCTTCAGTGTGCTCCAAGAGATCCATTTTTCAGCTTCAGAGTGCTCTAGGAGATCAACCTTCCAGCTTCAGAGTGCTCCAGAAGATACAACTTGCAGCTTCAGGGTGCAGCAAGGAGATCCATCTTCCTGCTTCAGAGTGCTCCAAGATATCGAAATTCCATCTTCACAGTGCTCCAAGAGATCCATCTTCCAGCTTCAGAGTGCTCCAGGAGATCCATCTGCCAGCTTCAGAGTGCTCCAGGAGATCCACCTTTCAGTTTCAGGTGCTCCAGGAAATCCATCTTCCAGCTTCAGTTTGCAACCTGGAGATCAACCTTCCAGCTTACAAGTGCTCCAGAAGATCCACCTTCCAGCATCAGAGCGCTCCAGGAAATCCATCTTCCAGCTTCAGGTTGAAACCTGGAGATCCACCTTCCAGCTTACAAGTGCTCCTGGAGATCCATCTTCCAACTTCAGAGTGCTCCAATAGATCCAACTTCCAGCTTCAGAGTGCTCCAGAAGACCCACATTCCAGCTTTAGAGTGCTCCAGGAAATCCATCTTCCAGCTTCAGTGCTTCTGGAGATCCACTTTTGAGATTCCAAGTGCGCCTGAAGATCCACCTTCCAGCTCCTGAGTGCTCCCGGAGATCCACATTCCAGCTTCAGCGTGCTCCTGGAGATCCATCTTCCTGCTTCTGGCTGCTCTGGGAGATCCACCTTTCAACTTCAGCGTACTCCGAGTGATCCACCTTCCTGCTTCAGTGAGCTCCAGGAGACGCACCTTCCAGCTTCAGGGTGTTCCAGGAGATCCACTTTACAGCTTCAGAGTGCTCCTAGAGAACAACCTTCCAGCTTCACAGTGCTCCACGCGATCGAAATACAGCATCAGGCCTCTCCACGAGATCCAACGTCCAGCTTCACTGTGCAGCCTGGAGATCCATCTTCCAGCTTCAGGTTGTTCCAGGAGATCCACCTTCCAGCTTCAGAGTGCTCCAGGAGATCGATCTTCCAGCTTCAGTGTACTCCAGGACATCCACATTCCAGCTTAACTTTGCTCCAGGAGATCCAAATTCCAGCTTCAGGGTGCAGGCTAGCAGCTCCAGAGTGTTCCATAATATCCAAATTACAGCTTCAGAATGCTCCAGGTAGATCCATCTTCCAGCTTCAGAGTGCTCCAGGAGATCTACATTCCAGCTGCATGTGCTCCTGGAGATCCATTTTCCAGCTGTACAGTGCTCCAAGAGATCCATTTTCCAGATTCAGAGTGCTCCAGGAGATCTACCTTTCAACTTCAGAGAGCAGCCTGGAAATCCATCTTCCAGTTTCAGAGTGCTTTTCGGGATCCATATTCCAGCTTGAGAGTGCTCAAGGAGATCAACCT
Source organism: Carcharodon carcharias (assembly GCF_017639515.1). Lineage (NCBI taxonomy): Eukaryota > Metazoa > Chordata > Chondrichthyes > Lamniformes > Lamnidae > Carcharodon > Carcharodon carcharias. Next base: position 29,753,718 of record NC_054497.1, on the reverse strand, counting down.
TCCAGGTTCAGTGTGCTCCAGGAGATCCAATTTCCAGCTTCAGAGTGCTCCAGCAGATCTAACTTCCAGCTTAATAGTGCTCCAGGAGATCTATCTTCCAGGTTCAGGGTGCTCAATGTGATCCACCAACCAGCTTCAGAGTGCTCCAGGAGATCCACCTTCCAGTTTCAGGGTGCTCCAGAAAAACCATCTTCCAGTTTCAGAATGCGTCACGGGATCCATCTTCCAGCTTGAAAGTGCTCAAGGAGATCTATCTTCCAGATTCAGAGTGCACCACGAAATCAACCTTCCAGCTTCAGAGGGCTCCAGAAGATACACCTTCCAGCATCAGAGTGCTCCGGGAGATCCACCTTCCAGCTTAATAGTGATCCAGAAAAACCATCTTCCAGTTTCAGAATGCGTCACGGGATCCATCTTCCAGCTTGAGAGTGCTCAAGGAGATCTATCTTCCAGATTCAGAGTGCACCACGAAATCAACATTCCAGCTTCAGAGGGGTCCAGAAGATACACTTTCTAGTTTTAGAGAGCTCCTGGAGATCCATCTACCAGCTTCATTGCTCCAGGAGATCCAATTTTCAGCTGCCTTATGCTCCTGGAGATCCAACTTACAGCTTCAGAATGGTCCAGGTAGACCCATCTTTCAGCTTCAGAGTGCCACATGAGATCTACCTTCCAGCTTCAGAGTGCTCCTGGAGATCCATCTTCCAGCTGCACAGTGCTCCAAGAGATCCATTTTCCAGATTCAGAGTGCTCCAGGAGATCTACCTTTCAACTTCAGAGAGCAGCATGGAAAACCATCTTCCAGTTTCAGAGCGCTTTTCGGGATCCATATTCCAGCTTGAGTGTGCTCAAGGAGATCAACCTTCCAGGTTCAGTGTGCTCCAGGAGATCCATCTTCCAGCTTCAGATGCTCCAGCAGATCTAACTTCCACCTTAAGAGTGTTCCTGGAGATCTACCTTCCAGGTTGAGAGTGCTCAAGGAGATCCACCAACCAGCTTCAGAGTGCTCCAGGAGATCCATCGTGAAGCTTTAGGGTGCTCCAGGAGATCCACCTACCAGCTTAATAGTGCTCCAGGAGATCTACCTTCCAGGTTTCGAGCGGTCCAGGAGATCCACATTCCAGCTTCGGAGTCCTCCTGAAAATCCATCCTCCAGGTTCAGAATGCTTCACGGGATCCATCTTCCAGCTTGAAAGTGCTCAAGGAGATCTATCTTCCAGATTCAGAGTGCACCACGAAATCAACCTTCCAGCTTCAGAGGGCTCCAGAAGATACACCTTCCAGCATCAGAGTGCTCCGGGAGATCCACCTTCCAGCTTCGGAGTGCTCCTGAAAATCCATCTTCCAGTTTCAGAATGCTTCACGGGATCCATCTTCCAACTTAGTGCTCAAGGAGATCTATCTTCCAGATTCAGAGTGCACCACGAAATCAACCTTCCAGCTTCAGATGGCTCCCGAAGATACACCTTCCAGCTTCAGAGTGCTCCAGGAGATCTACCTTTCAACTTCAGAGTGCAGCATGGAAAACCATCTTCCAGTTTCAGAGTGCCTTTCGGGATCCATATTCCAGCTAGAGAGTGCTCAAGGAGATCAAACTTCCAGGTTCAGTGTGCTCCAGGAGATCCAATTTCCAGCTTCAGTGTGCAGCCTGGAGATCCATCTTCCAGCTTCAGTGTGCTCCAAATGATGCATATTGCAGCTTAACTGTGCTCCTGGAGATCCCACTTCCAGCTTTATTTTTCCAGGAGATCGACTATCCAGCTTCCAAGGGAGCCAGGAGATCCATCTTCCAGCCTCTGAGCGTTGTAGGAGATCCATCTTCCAGGTTCAGAGTGCTCCAGGAGATCCAGCTTCCACCTTCAGGGTGCTCCTGGAGATCCAATTTCCAGCTTCAGGGTGTTCCAGGACATCCATCTTCCAGCTTCAAAGTGCTCCAGGAGAACCACCTACCAGCTTCAGTGTGCTCCTGTAGTTCAGTCTTCCAGCTTCTCAGTGCTCCAGGCTATCCACCTTCCAGCTTAAGAGTGCTCCAGGAGATCCAACTTCCAGCTTCTGGTTGCAGCCTGGAGATCCATATTCATGCTTCAGAGTGCTCCTGGAGATCCATCTTCCAGCTTTATTGCTCCAGGACATCCTCTATCCAGATTCCAAGGGAGCCAGGAGATCCATCTTCCAGCTTCTGAGCGTTCTGGGATTTCCAGCTTCCAGCTTCAGGATGCAGCCTGGACATCCAGAATCCAGCTGCTGTGTGCTCCAGGAGATCCATCTTCCAGTTTCAGAATACCCCTTGAGATCCAACTTCTAGCTTCAAGGTGCTCCTGGAGATCCATCATCCAGCTTCAGAGTGCTCCAGGAGATCCAACTTCCAGCTTCAGAGTGCTACAGGAGATCCACCTTCCAGCTTCAGAGTTCTCGAGGAAATCCACCTTCTAGTTTTAGAGAGCTCCTGGAGATCCATCTACCAGCTTCAGTGCTCCAGGAGATCCACCTTCCAGCTTCAAAGTGCTCATAGAGATCCATCTGCCAGCTGCACAGTGCTCCAAGAGCTCAATTTTCCAGATTCTGAGTGCTCCAGGAGATCTACCTTGCAACTTCAGAGTGCAGCATGGAAATCCATCTTCCAGTTTCAGAGTGCTTTTTGGGTTCCATAGTCCAGCTTGAGAGTGCCCAAGGAGATCAAACGTCCAGGTTCAGTGTGCTCCAGGAGATCCACTTTCCAGCTTCAGGGTGCAGCCTGGAGATCCATCTTCCAGCTTCAGTGGCTCCAAACGATGCACCTTCCAGCATAACAGTGCTCCAGGAGATCCCACTTCCAGCTTTATTGTTCCAGGAGATCGACTATCCAGCTTGCAAGGGAGCCAGGACATCCATCTTCCAGCCTCTGAGCGATCTAGGAGATCCAGCTACCAGCTTCAAGAGGCAGACTTGACATCCAGAATCCGGCTTCCAAGTGCTCCAGGAGATCCATATTCCAGCTTCAGAGTGCTCCTGGAGATCCATCTTCCAGCTTCAGGGTGCTCCTGGAGATCCAACTTCCAGTTTCAGAATGCTTCACGGGATCCACCTTCCAGCTTGGGAGTGCTCAAGGAGATCTATCTTCCGGATCCAGAGTGCACCACGAAATCAAACTTCCAGCTTCAGAGGGCTCCAGAAGATACACCTTCCAGCATCAGAGTGCTCCAGGAGATCCACCTTGCAGCTTCAGAGTGCGCCAGGAGATCTACCTTTCAGCATCAGAGTGCTCCCGGAGATCCATCTTCCAGCTGCACAGTTCTCCAAGGGATCCATTTTCCAGATTCAGAGTGCTCCAGGAGATCTACCTTTCAACTTCAGAGTGCAGCATGGAAAACCATCTTCCAGTTTCAGAGTGCTTTTCGGGATCCATATTCCAGCTTGAGAGTGCTCAAGGAAATCAAACTTCCAGGTTCAGTGTGCTCCAGGAGATCCAATTTCCAGCTTCAGTGTGCAGCCTGGAGATCCATCTTCCAGCTTCAGTGTGCTCCAAATGATGCACCTTCCAGCTTAACAGTGCTCCTGGAGATCCAACTTCCAACTTTATTTTTCCAAGAGATCGACTATCCTGCTTCCATGGGAGCCAGGAGATCCATCTTCCAGCCTCTGAGCGTTGTAGGAGATCCATCTTCCAGGTTCAGAGTGCTCCAGGAGATCCAGCTTCCACCTTCGGGGTGCTCCTGGAGATCCAACTTCCAGCTTCAGGGTGCTCCAGGTCATCAATCTTCCAGCTTCAAAGTGCTCCAGGAGAACCACCTACCAGCTTCATTGTGCTCCTGTAGTTCAAGCTTCCAGCTTCTCAGTGCTCCAGACGATCCACCATCCAGCTTAAGAGTGCTCCAGAGGATCCATCTTCCAGCTTGAGAGTGCTCAAGGAGTTCTATCTTCCAGATTCAGAGTGCACCACGAAATCAACCTTCCAGCTTTTGAGGGCTCCAGAAGATAATCCTTCCAGCATCACAGTGCTCCAGGAGATCCACCTTCCAGCTTCAGAGTGCTCAAGGAGATCAACCTTCCAGGTTCAGTGTGCTGCAGGAGATCGAATTTCCAGCTTCAGAGTGCAGCCTGGAGATCCATCTTCGAGCTTCATTGTGCTCCAAACGATGCACCTTCCAGCTTAACAGTGCTCCTGGATATCCAACTTCCAGCTTTATTGTTCCAGGAAATCGACTATACAGCTTCCAAGGGAGCCAGGAGATCCATCTTCCAGATTCAGAGTGCTCCAGGCGATCTGCCTTTCAGCTTCAGAGTGCAGCCTGAAAATCCATCATCCAGTTTCAGAGTGCTCCAGGATATCCACCTTCCAGCTTCGCAGTGCTCCAGAAAATCCAACTTCCAGTTTCAGAAGACTTCACGGGATCCATCTTCCAGATTGAGAGTGCTCAAGGAGATCTATCTTCCAGATTCAGAGTGCTGCAGACGATCCACCTTCCAACTTAAGAGTGCCCCAGGAGATCCAACTTCCAGCTTCAGGGTGCAGCATGGAGATCCATATTCCTGCTTCAGAGTGCTCCAGGAGATCCATCTTCCTGCTTTATTGATCCAGGACATCCACTATCCAGCTTTCAAGGGAGCCAGGAGATCCATCTTCCTGCTTCTGAGCGTTCTAGGAGATCCAGCTTCCAGCTTCAAGAGGCAGCCTTGACATCCAGAATCCAGCTTACAAGTGCCCCAGGAGATCCATCTTCCAGCTTCAGAGTGCTCCTAGAGATACATTTTCCAGATTCACAGTGCTCCAGGAGATCCACCTTCAAGCTTCAGAGTGCTCCTGGAGATCCATCTTCCTGCTTCATGGTGCTCCAAAAGATCCATCTTCCAGATTCAGAGTGCTCCAGGAGATCTGCCTTTCAGCTTCAGAGTGCAGCCTGGACATCCATCTTCCAGCTTCAGAGTGTTCCTGGAGATCCACCTTCCAGCTTCGGAGTGCTCCTGAAAATCGATCTTCCAGTTTCAGAATGCTTCATGGGATCCATCTTCCAGCTTGAGAGTGCTCAAGGAGATCTTTTTTCCAGATTCAGAGTGCACCACGAAATCAACCTTCCAGCTTTTGAGGGCTCCAGAAGATACTCCTTCCAGCATCACAGTGCTCCAGGAGATCCACCTTCCAGCTTCAGAGTGCAGCCTGGAGATCCATCTTCCAGCTTCATTGTGCTCCAAACGATGCACCTTCCAGCTTAACAGTGCTCCTGGAGATCCAACTTCCAGCTTTATTGTTCCAGGAGATCGACTATACAGCTTCCAAGGGAGCCAGGAGATCCATCTTCCAGATTCAGAGTGCTCCAGCAGATCTGCCTTTCAGCTTCAGAGTGCAGCCTGAAGATCCATCTTCCAGTTTCAGAGTGCTCCAGGATATCCACCTTCCAGCTTCACAGTGCTCCAGAAAATCCACCTTCCAGTTTCAGAAGACTTCACGGGATCCATCTTCCAGCTTGAGAGTGCTCAAGGAGATCTATCTTCCAAATTCAGAGTGCACCACAAAATCAACCTTCCAGCTTCAGAGGGCTCCAGAAGATCCACCTTCAGGGTGCTCCAGGAGATCCAACTTCCAGCTTCAGGGTGCAGCCAGGAGATCCATCTTCCTGCTTCAGAGTGCTCCAGGAGATCTACCTTCCAGCTTCAGAGTGCTCCAGGAGATCTACCTTTCAACTTCAGAGTGCAGCCTGGAAATTCATCTTCCAGTTTCAGAGTGCTTTTCGGGATCCATATTCCAGCTTGAGAGTGCTCAAGGAGATCAACCTTCCAGGTTTAGTCTGCTCCAAGAGATCCAATTTCCACCTTCAGTCTGCAACCTGGAGATCCATCTTCCAGCTTCAGAGTGCTCCAGCAGATCTAACTTCCAGCTTAATGATGCTCCACGAGATCTACCTTCCAGGAGTTGGGTGCTCAAGGAAATCCACCAACCAGCTTCAGAGTGCTCCAGGAGATCCATCCTGCAGCTTTAGGGTGCTCCAGGAGATCCACTTTTCTGCTTAATAGTGCTACAGGAGATCTATCTTCCATGTTTAGAGTGCTCAAGGAGATCCACCTTCCAGCTTCAGAGTGCTCTTTGAGATCCATCTTCCTGCTTCATGGTGCTCCAAAAGATACATCTTCCAGATTCAGAGTGCTCCAGGAGATCTGCCTTTCAGCTTCAGAGTGCAGCCTTGAGATCCATCCTCCAGCTTCGGAGTGCTCCTGAAAATCCATCTTCCAATTTCAGAATGCTTCACGGGATCCATCTTCCAGCTTGAGAGTGCTCAAGGAGATCTATCTTCCAGATTCAGAGTGCAGCACGAAATCAACCTTCCAGCTTCAGAGGGCACCAGTAGATCCAAGTTCCAGCTTCAGAGTGCCCCAGGAGATACACCATCCAGTTTCAGAGTGCTCCAGGAGATCCAACATCCAGCTTCAGGGTGCCGACTGGAGATCGATCTTCCAGCTTCAGAGCGCTCCTGGAGTTCCACTTTCCAGCTTCAGAATGCTCCAGGATATCCACCTGCCAGCTTCGCAGTGCTCCAGAAAATCCACCTTCCAGTTTCAGAAGGCTTCACGGGATCCACCTTCCAGCTTGAGAGTGCTCAAGGAGATCTATCTTCCAAATTCAGAGTGCACCACAAAATCAACCTTCCAGCTTCAGAGGGGTCCAGAAGATACACTTTCTAGTTTTAGAGAGCTCCTGGAGATCCATCTACCAGCTTCAGTGCTCCAGGAGATCCAATTTTCAGCTGCCTTATGCTCCTGGAGATCCAACTTACAGCTTCAGAATGCTCCAGGTAGATCCATCTTCCAGCTTTATTGCTCCAGGACATCCACTATCCAGCTTCCAAGGGAGCCAGGAGATCCATCTTCCAGCTTCTGAGTGTTCTAGGAGATCCAGCTTCCAGCTTCAGGATGCAGTTTGGACATCCAGAATCCAGCTTCTGTGTGCTCCAGGAGATCCATTTTCCAGTTTCAAAGTGCTCCTTGAGATCCAACTTCTAGCTTCAGGCTGCTCCAGGAGATCCATCATCCAGCTTCAGAGTGCTCCTGGAGATCCACCATCCAGCTTCAGAGGGCTCCAGAAGATCCACCTTCCAGCTTCAGAGTGCGCCAGGAGATCCACCTTCTAGTTTTAGAGAGCTCCTGGAGATCCATCTACCAGCTTCAGTGCTCCAGGAGATCCAATTTTCAGCTGCCTTATGCTCCTAGAGATTCAACTTACAGCTTCAGAATGCTCCAGGTAGATCCATCTTCCAGCTACAGAGTGCTCCAGGAGATCTACCTTCCAGCTTCATAGTGCTCCTGGAGATCCATCTTCCAGCTGCACAGTGCTCCAAGAGATCCATTTTCCAGTTTCAGAGTGCTCCAGGAGATCTACCTTTCAACTTCAGAGTGCAGCCTGGAAATCCATCTTCCAGTTTCAGAGTCTTTTTCGGGATCCATATTCCAGCTTGAGAGTGCTCAAGGAGATCAACCTTCCAGTTTCAGTGTGCTCCAGGAGATCCATCTTCCAGCTTCAGAGTGCTCCAGGAGATCTACCTTCCAGGTTTAGAGCGCCCCTAGGAGATCCACCTTCAAGCTTCAGAGTGCTCCTGGAGATCCATCTTCCTGCTTCATGGAGCTCCCAAAGATCCATCTTCCAGATTCAGAGTGATCCAGGAGCTCCGCCTTTCAGCTTCAGAGTGCAGCCTGGACATCCATCTTCCAGCTTCAGAGTGCTCCTGGAGATCCACCTTCCAGCTTCGGAGTGCTCCTGAAAATTGATCTTCCAGTTTCAGAATGCTTCATGGGATCCATCTTCCAGCTTGAGAGTGCTCAAGGAGTTCTATCTTCCAGATTCAGAGTGCACCACGAAATCAACCTTCCAGCTTTTGAGGGCTCCAGAAGATAATCCTTCCAGCATCACAGTGCTCCAGGAGATCCACCTTCCAGCTTCAGAGTGCTCAAGGAGATCAACCTTCCAGGTTCAGTGTGCTGCAGGAGATCGAATTTCCAGCTTCAGAGTGCAGCCTGGAGATCCATCTTCGAGCTTCATTGTGCTCCAAACGATGCACCTTCCAGCTTAACAGTGCTCCTGGATATCCAACTTCCAGCTTTATTGTTCCAGGAAATCGACTATACAGCTTCCAAGGGAGCCAGGAGATCCATCTTCCAGATTCAGAGTGCTCCAGGAGATCTGCCTTTCAGCTTCAGAGTGCAGCCTGAATATCCATCATCCAGTTTCAGAGTGCTCCAGGATATCCACCCTCCAGCTTCGCAGTGCTCCAGAAAATCCACCTTCCAGTTTCAGAAGACTTCACGGGATCCATCTTCCAGATTGAGAGTGCTCAAGGAGATCTATCTTCCAGATTAAGAGTGCTGCAGACGATCCACTTTCCAACTTAAGAGTGCTCCAGGAGATCCAACTTCCAGCTTCAGGGTGCAGCATGGAGATCCATATTCCTGCTTCAGAGTGCTCCTGGAGATCCATCTTCCTGCTTTATTGATCCAGGACATCCACTATCCAGCTTTCAAGGGAGCCAGGAGATCCATCTTCCTGCTTCTGAGCGTTCTAGGAGATCCAGCTTCCAGCTTCAAGAGGCAGCCTTGACATCCAGAATCCAGCTTACAAGTGCTCCAGGAGATCCATCTTCCAGTTTCAGAGTACCCCTTGAGATCCAACTTCTAGCTTCAAGGTGTTCCAGGAGATCCATCATCCAGCTTCAGAGTGCTCCAGGAGATCCAACTTCCAGCTTCAGAGTGCTCCAGGAGATCCACCTTCCAGCTTCAGAGTGCTCCAGGAATTCCACCTTCTAGTTTTAGAGAGCTCCTGGAGATCCATCTACCAGCTTCAGTACTCCAGGAGATCCACCTTCCAGCTTCAATGTGCTCATAGAGATCCATCTGCCAGCTGCACAGTGCTCCAAGAGATCAATTTTCCAGATTCTGAGTGCTCCAGGAGATCTACCTTGCAACTTCAGAGTGCAGCATGGAAATCCATCTTCCACTTTCAGAGTGCTTTTCGGGTTCCATAGTCCAGCTTGAGAGAGCTCAAGGAGATCAAACTTCCAGGTTCAGTGTGCTCCAGGAGATCCAATTTCCAGCTTCAGGGTGCAGCCTGGAGATCCATCTTCCAGCTTCAGTGGCTCCAAACGATGCACCTTCCAGCATAACAGTGCTCCAGGAGATCCCACTTCCAGCTATATTGTTCCAGGAGATCGACTATCCAGCTTGCAAGGGAGCCAGGACATCCATCTTCCAGCCTCTGAGCGATCTAGGAGATCCAGCTACCAGCTTCAAGAGGCAGACTTGACATCCAGAATCCTGCTTCCAAGTGCTCCAGGAGATCCATCTTCCAGCTTCAGAGTGCTCCAGGAGATCCAGCTTCCAGCTTCAGGGTGCTCCTGGAGATCCAACTTCCAGCTTCAGGGTGCTCCAGGTGATCCATCTTCCAGCGTCTCAGTGCTCCAGACGATCCACCTACCAGCTTCAGAGTCCTCCAGCAGATCCAACTTCCAGCTTCAGGGTGCAGCCTGAAGATCCATATTCCAGCTTCAGAGTGCTCCTGGAGATCCATCTTCCAGCTTTATTGCTCCAGGACATCCACTATCCAGCCTCCAAGGGAGCCAGGACATCTAACTTCCAGCTTCTGAGCGTTCTAGGATATCCAGCTTCCAGCTTCAGGATGCAGTCTGGACATCCAGAATCCAGCTTCTGTGTGCTCCAGGAGATCCATTTTCCAGATTCGGAGTGCTCCTTGAGATCCAACTTCTAGCTTCAGGGTGCTCCAGGAGATCCATCATCCAGCTTCAGAGTGCTCCTGGAGATCCACCATCCAGCTTCAGAGTGCTCCAGAAGATCCATCTTCCAGCTTCAGAGTGCTCCAGGAGATCCACCTTCTAGTTTTAGAGAGCTCCTGGAGATCCATCTACCAGCTTCAGTGCTCCAGGAGATCCAATTTTCAGCTGCCTTATGCTCCTAGAGATCCAACTTACAGCTTCAGAATGCTCCAGGTAGATCCATCTTCCAGCTTTATTGCTCCAGGACATCCACTATCCAGCTTCCAACGGAGCCAGGAGATCCATCTTCCAGCTTCTGAGTGTTCTAGGAGATCCAGCTTCCAGCTTCAGGATACAGTCTGGACATCCAGAATCCAGCTTCTGTGTGCTCCAGGAGATCCATTTTCCAGTTTCAGAGTGCTCCTTGAGATCCAACTTCTAGCTTCAGGCTGCTCCAGGAGATCCATCATCCAGCTTCAGAGTGCTCCTGGAGATCCACCATCCAGCTTCAGAGGGCTCCAGAAGATCCACCTTCCAGTTTCAGACTGCGCCAGGAGATCCACCTTCTAGTGTTAGAGAGCTCCTGGAGATCCATCTACCAGCTTCACTGCTCCAGGAGATCCAATTTTCAGCTGCCTTATGCTCCTAGAGATCCAACTTACAGCTTCAGAATGCTCCAGGTAGATCCATCTTCCAGCTTCAGAGTGCTCCAGGAGATCTACCTTACAGCTTCAGAGTGCTCCTGGAGATCCATCTTCCAGCTGCACAGTGCTCCAAGAGATCCATTTTCCAGTTTCAGAGTGCTCCAGGAGATCTACCTTTCAACTTCAGAGTGCAGCCTGGAAATCCATCTTCCAGTTTCAGAGTCTTTTTCGGGATCCATATTCCAGCTTGAGAGTGCTCAAGGAGATCAACCTTCCAGTTTCAGTGTGCTCCAGGAGATCCATCTTCCAGCTTCAGAGTGCTCCAGGAGATCTACCTTCCAGGTTTAGAGCGCCCCTAGGAGATCCACCTTCAAGCTTCAGAGTGCTCCTGGAGATCCATCTTCCTGCTTCATGGTGCTCCCAAAGATCCATCTTCCAGATTCAGAGTGCTCCAGGAGATCTGCCTTTCAGCTTCAGAGTGCAGCCTGGACATCCATCTTCCAGCTTCAGAGTGCTCCTGGAGATCCACCTTCCAGCTTCGGAGTGCTCCTGAAAATCGATCTTCCAGTTTCAGAATGCTTCTTGGGATCCATCTTCCAGCTTGAGAGTGCTCAAGGAGTTCTATCTTCCAGATTCAGAGTGCACCACGAAATCAACCTTCCAGCTTTTGAGGGCTCCAGAAGATAATCCTTCCAGCATCACAGTGCTCCAGGAGATCCACCTTCCAGCTTCAGAGTGCTCAAGGAGATCAACCTTCCAGGTTCAGTGTGCTGCAGGAGATCGAATTTCCAGCTTCAGAGTGCAGCCTGGAGATCCATCTTCGAGCTTCATTGTGCTCCAAACGATGCACCTTCCAGCTTAACAGTGCTCCTGGATATCCAACTTCCAGCTTTATTGTTCCAGGAAATCGACTATACAGCTTCCAAGGGAGCCAGGAGATCCATCTTCCAGATTCAGAGTGCTCCAGGCGATCTGCCTTTCAGCTTCAGAGTGCAGCCTGAAAATCCATCATCCAGTTTCAGAGTGCTCCAGGATATCCACCTTCCAGCTTCGCAGTGCTCCAGAAAATCCAACTTCCAGTTTCAGAAGACTTCACGGGATCCATCTTCCAGATTGAGAGTGCTCAAGGAGATCTATCTTCCAGATTCAGAGTGCTGCAGACGATCCACCTTCCAACTTAAGAGTGCCCCAGGAGATCCAACTTCCAGCTTCAGGGTGCAGCATGGAGATCCATATTCCTGCTTCAGAGTGCTCCAGGAGATCCATCTTCCTGCTTTATTGATCCAGGACATCCACTATCCAGCTTTCAAGGGAGCCAGGAGATCCATCTTCCTGCTTCTGAGCGTTCTAGGAGATCCAGCTTCCAGCTTCAAGAGGCAGCCTTGACATCCAGAATCCAGCTTACAAGTGCCCCAGGAGATCCATCTTCCAGCTTCAGAGTGCTCCTAGAGATACATTTTCCAGATTCACAGTGCTCCAGGAGATCCACCTTCAAGCTTCAGAGTGCTCCTGGAGATCCATCTTCCTGCTTCATGGTGCTCCAAAAGATCCATCTTCCAGATTCAGAGTGCTCCAGGAGATCTGCCTTTCAGCTTCAGAGTGCAGCCTGGACATCCATCTTCCAGCTTCAGAGTGCTCCTGGAGATCCACCTTCCAGCTTCGGAGTGCTCCTGAAAATCGATCTTCCAGTTTCAGAATGCTTCATGGGATCCATCTTCCAGCTTGAGAGTGCTCAAGGAGATCTTTTTTCCAGATTCAGAGTGCACCACGAAATCAACCTTCCAGCTTTTGAGGGCTCCAGAAGATACTCCTTCCAGCATCACAGTGCTCCAGGAGATCCACCTTCCAGCTTCAGAGTGCAGCCTGGAGATCCATCTTCCAGCTTCATTGTGCTCCAAACGATGCACCTTCCAGCTTAACAGTGCTCCTGGAGATCCAACTTCCAGCTTTATTGTTCCAGGAGATCGACTATACAGCTTCCAAGGGAGCCAGGAGATCCATCTTCCAGATTCAGAGTGCTCCAGGAGATCTGCCTTTCAGCTTCAGAGTGCAGCCTGAATATCCATCATCCAGTTTCAGAGTGCTCCAGGATATCCACCCTCCAGCTTCGCAGTGCTCCAGAAAATCCACCTTCCAGTTTCAGAAGACTTCACGGGATCCATCTTCCAGATTGAGAGTGCTCAAGGAGATCTATCTTCCAGATTAAGAGTGCTGCAGACGATCCACTTTCCAACTTAAGAGTGCTCCAGGAGATCCAACTTCCAGCTTCAGGGTGCAGCATGGAGATCCATATTCCTGCTTCAGAGTGCTCCTGGAGATCCATCTTCCTGCTTTATTGATCCAGGACATCCACTATCCAGCTTTCAAGGGAGCCAGGAGATCCATCTTCCTGCTTCTGAGCGTTCTAGGAGATCCAGCTTCCAGCTTCAAGAGGCAGCCTTGACATCCAGAATCCAGCTTACAAGTGCTCCAGGAGATCCATCTTCCAGTTTCAGAGTACCCCTTGAGATCCAACTTCTAGCTTCAAGGTGTTCCAGGAGATCCATCATCCAGCTTCAGAGTGCTCCAGGAGATCCAACTTCCAGCTTCAGAGTGCTCCAGGAGATCCACCTTCCAGCTTCAGAGTGCTCCAGGAATTCCACCTTCTAGTTTTAGAGAGCTCCTGGAGATCCATCTACCAGCTTCAGTACTCCAGGAGATCCACCTTCCAGCTTCAATGTGCTCATAGAGATCCATCTGCCAGCTGCACAGTGCTCCAAGAGATCAATTTTCCAGATTCTGAGTGCTCCAGGAGATCTACCTTGCAACTTCAGAGTGCAGCATGGAAATCCATCTTCCACTTTCAGAGTGCTTTTCGGGTTCCATAGTCCAGCTTGAGAGAGCTCAAGGAGATCAAACTTCCAGGTTCAGTGTGCTCCAGGAGATCCAATTTCCAGCTTCAGGGTGCAGCCTGGAGATCCATCTTCCAGCTTCAGTGGCTCCAAACGATGCACCTTCCAGCATAACAGTGCTCCAGGAGATCCCACTTCCAGCTATATTGTTCCAGGAGATCGACTATCCAGCTTGCAAGGGAGCCAGGACATCCATCTTCCAGCCTCTGAGCGATCTAGGAGATCCAGCTACCAGCTTCAAGAGGCAGACTTGACATCCAGAATCCTGCTTCCAAGTGCTCCAGGAGATCCATCTTCCAGCTTCAGAGTGCTCCAGGAGATCCAGCTTCCAGCTTCAGGGTGCTCCTGGAGATCCAACTTCCAGCTTCAGGGTGCTCCAGGTGATCCATCTTCCAGCGTCTCAGTGCTCCAGACGATCCACCTACCAGCTTCAGAGTCCTCCAGCAGATCCAACTTCCAGCTTCAGGGTGCAGCCTGAAGATCCATATTCCAGCTTCAGAGTGCTCCTGGAGATCCATCTTCCAGCTTTATTGCTCCAGGACATCCACTATCCAGCCTCCAAGGGAGCCAGGACATCTAACTTCCAGCTTCTGAGCGTTCTAGGATATCCAGCTTCCAGCTTCAGGATGCAGTCTGGACATCCAGAATCCAGCTTCTGTGTGCTCCAGGAGATCCATTTTCCAGATTCGGAGTGCTCCTTGAGATCCAACTTCTAGCTTCAGGGTGCTCCAGGAGATCCATCATCCAGCTTCAGAGTGCTCCTGGAGATCCACCATCCAGCTTCAGAGTGCTCCAGAAGATCCATCTTCCAGCTTCAGAGTGCTCCAGGAGATCCACCTTCTAGTTTTAGAGAGCTCCTGGAGATCCATCTACCAGCTTCAGTGCTCCAGGAGATCCAATTTTCAGCTGCCTTATGCTCCTAGAGATCCAACTTACAGCTTCAGAATGCTCCAGGTAGATCCATCTTCCAGCTTTATTGCTCCAGGACATCCACTATCCAGCTTCCAACGGAGCCAGGAGATCCATCTTCCAGCTTCTGAGTGTTCTAGGAGATCCAGCTTCCAGCTTCAGGATACAGTCTGGACATCCAGAATCCAGCTTCTGTGTGCTCCAGGAGATCCATTTTCCAGTTTCAGAGTGCTCCTTGAGATCCAACTTCTAGCTTCAGGCTGCTCCAGGAGATCCATCATCCAGCTTCAGAGTGCTCCTGGAGATCCACCATCCAGCTTCAGAGGGCTCCAGAAGATCCACCTTCCAGTTTCAGACTGCGCCAGGAGATCCACCTTCTAGTGTTAGAGAGCTCCTGGAGATCCATCTACCAGCTTCAGTGCTCCAGGAGATCCAATTTTCAGCTGCCTTATGCTCCTAGAGATCCAACTTACAGCTTCAGAATGCTCCAGGTAGATCCATCTTCCAGCTTCAGAGTGCTCCAGGAGATCTACCTTACAGCTTCAGAGTGCTCCTGGAGATCCATCTTCCAGCTGCACAGTGCTCCAAGAGATCCATTTTCCAGTTTCAGAGTGCTCCAGGAGATCTACCTTTCAACTTCAGAGTGCAGCCTGGAAATCCATCTTCCAGTTTCAGAGTCTTTTTCGGGATCCATATTCCAGCTTGAGAGTGCTCAAGGAGATCAACCTTCCAGTTTCAGTGTGCTCCAGGAGATCCATCTTCCAGCTTCAGAGTGCTCCAGGAGATCTACCTTCCAGGTTTAGAGCGCCCCTAGGAGATCCACCTTCAAGCTTCAGAGTGCTCCTGGAGATCCATCTTCCTGCTTCATGGTGCTCCCAAAGATCCATCTTCCAGATTCAGAGTGCTCCAGGAGATCTGCCTTTCAGCTTCAGAGTGCAGCCTGGACATCCATCTTCCAGCTTCAGAGTGCTCCTGGAGATCCACCTTCCAGCTTCGGAGTGCTCCTGAAAATCGATCTTCCAGTTTCAGAATGCTTCTTGGGATCCATCTTCCAGCTTGAGAGTGCTCAAGGAGTTCTATCTTCCAGATTCAGAGTGCACCACGAAATCAACCTTCCAGCTTTTGAGGGCTCCAGAAGATAATCCTTCCAGCATCACAGTGCTCCAGGAGATCCACCTTCCAGCTTCAGAGTGCTCAAGGAGATCAACCTTCCAGGTTCAGTGTGCTGCAGGAGATCGAATTTCCAGCTTCAGAGTGCAGCCTGGAGATCCATCTTCGAGCTTCATTGTGCTCCAAACGATGCACCTTCCAGCTTAACAGTGCTCCTGGATATCCAACTTCCAGCTTTATTGTTCCAGGAAATCGACTATACAGCTTCCAAGGGAGCCAGGAGATCCATCTTCCAGATTCAGAGTGCTCCAGGCGATCTGCCTTTCAGCTTCAGAGTGCAGCCTGAAAATCCATCATCCAGTTTCAGAGTGCTCCAGGATATCCACCTTCCAGCTTCGCAGTGCTCCAGAAAATCCAACTTCCAGTTTCAGAAGACTTCACGGGATCCATCTTCCAGATTGAGAGTGCTCAAGGAGATCTATCTTCCAGATTCAGAGTGCTGCAGACGATCCACCTTCCAACTTAAGAGTGCCCCAGGAGATCCAACTTCCAGCTTCAGGGTGCAGCATGGAGATCCATATTCCTGCTTCAGAGTGCTCCAGGAGATCCATCTTCCTGCTTTATTGATCCAGGACATCCACTATCCAGCTTTCAAGGGAGCCAGGAGATCCATCTTCCTGCTTCTGAGCGTTCTAGGAGATCCAGCTTCCAGCTTCAAGAGGCAGCCTTGACATCCAGAATCCAGCTTACAAGTGCCCCAGGAGATCCATCTTCCAGCTTCAGAGTGCTCCTAGAGATACATTTTCCAGATTCACAGTGCTCCAGGAGATCCACCTTCAAGCTTCAGAGTGCTCCTGGAGATCCATCTTCCTGCTTCATGGTGCTCCAAAAGATCCATCTTCCAGATTCAGAGTGCTCCAGGAGATCTGCCTTTCAGCTTCAGAGTGCAGCCTGGACATCCATCTTCCAGCTTCAGAGTGCTCCTGGAGATCCACCTTCCAGCTTCGGAGTGCTCCTGAAAATCGATCTTCCAGTTTCAGAATGCTTCATGGGATCCATCTTCCAGCTTGAGAGTGCTCAAGGAGATCTTTTTTCCAGATTCAGAGTGCACCACGAAATCAACCTTCCAGCTTTTGAGGGCTCCAGAAGATACTCCTTCCAGCATCACAGTGCTCCAGGAGATCCACCTTCCAGCTTCAGAGTGCAGCCTGGAGATCCATCTTCCAGCTTCATTGTGCTCCAAACGATGCACCTTCCAGCTTAACAGTGCTCCTGGAGATCCAACTTCCAGCTTTATTGTTCCAGGAGATCGACTATACAGCTTCCAAGGGAGCCAGGAGATCCATCTTCCAGATTCAGAGTGCTCCAGCAGATCTGCCTTTCAGCTTCAGAGTGCAGCCTGAAGATCCATCTTCCAGTTTCAGAGTGCTCCAGGATATCCACCTTCCAGCTTCACAGTGCTCCAGAAAATCCACCTTCCAGTTTCAGAAGACTTCACGGGATCCATCTTCCAGCTTGAGAGTGCTCAAGGAGATCTATCTTCCAAATTCAGAGTGCACCACAAAATCAACCTTCCAGCTTCAGAGGGCTCCAGAAGATCCACCTTCAGGGTGCTCCAGGAGATCCAACTTCCAGCTTCAGGGTGCAGCCAGGAGATCCATCTTCCTGCTTCAGAGTGCTCCAGGAGATCTACCTTCCAGCTTCAGAGTGCTCCTGGAGATCTACCTTTCAACTTCAGAGTGCAGCCTGGAAATTCATCTTCCAGTTTCAGAGTGCTTTTCGGGATCCATATTCCAGCTTGAGAGTGCTCAAGGAGATCAACCTTCCAGGTTTAGTCTGCTCCAAGAGATCCAATTTCCACCTACAGTCTGCAACCTGGAGATCCATCTTCCAGCTTCAGAGTGCTCCAGTAGATCTAACTTCCAGCTTAATGATGCTCCACGAGATCTACCTTCCAGGAGTTGGGTGCTCAAGGAAATCCACCAACCAGCTTCAGAGTGCTCCAGGAGATCCATCCTGCAGCTTTAGGGTGCTCCAGGAGATCCACTTTTCTGCTTAATAGTGCTACAGGAGATCTATCTTCCATGTTTAGAGTGCTCAAGGAGATCCACCTTCCAGCTTCAGAGTGCTCTTTGAGATCCATCTTCCTGCTTCATGGTGCTCCAAAAGATACATCTTCCAGATTCAGAGTGCTCCAGGAGATCTGCCTTTCAGCTTCAGAGTGCAGCCTTGAGATCCATCCTCCAGCTTCGGAGTGCTCCTGAAAATCCATCTTCCAATTTCAGAATGCTTCACGGGATCCATCTTCCAGCTTGAGAGTGCTCAAGGAGATCTATCTTCCAGATTCAGAGTGCAGCACGAAATCAACCTTCCAGCTTCAGAGGGCACCAGTAGATCCAAGTTCCAGCTTCAGAGTGCCCCAGGAGATACACCATCCAGTTTCAGAGTGCTCCAGGAGATCCAACATCCAGCTTCAGGGTGCCGACTGGAGATCGATCTTCCAGCTTCAGAGCGCTCCTGGAGTTCCACTTTCCAGCTTCAGAATGCTCCAGGATATCCACCTTCCAGCTTCGCAGTGCTCCAGAAAATCCACCTTCCAGTTTCAGAAGGCTTCACGGGATCCACCTTCCAGCTTGAGAGTGCTCAAGGAGATCTATCTTCCAAATTCAGAGTGCACCACAAAATCAACCTTCCAGCTTCAGAGGGGTCCAGAAGATACACTTTCTAGTTTTAGAGAGCTCCTGGAGATCCATCTACCAGCTTCAGTGCTCCAGGAGATCCAATTTTCAGCTGCCTTATGCTCCTGGAGATCCAACTTACAGCTTCAGAATGCTCCAGGTAGATCCATCTTCCAGCTTTATTGCTCCAGGACATCCACTATCCAGCTTCCAAGGGAGCCAGGAGATCCATCTTCCAGCTTCTGAGTGTTCTAGGAGATCCAGCTTCCAGCTTCAGGATGCAGTTTGGACATCCAGAATCCAGCTTCTGTGTGCTCCAGGAGATCCATTTTCCAGTTTCAGAGTGCTCCTTGAGATCCAACTTCTAGCTTCAGGCTGCTCCAGGAGATCCATCATCCAGCTTCAGAGTGCTCCTGGAGATCCACCATCCAGCTTCAGAGGGCTCCAGAAGATCCACCTTCCAGCTTCAGAGTGCGCCAGGAGATCCACCTTCTAGTTTTAGAGAGCTCCTGGAGATCCATCTACCAGCTTCAGTGCTCCAGGAGATCCAATTTTCAGCTGCCTTATGCTCCTAGAGATTCAACTTACAGCTTCAGAATGCTCCAGGTAGATCCATCTTCCAGCTACAGAGTGCTCCAGGAGATCTACCTTCCAGCTTCATAGTGCTCCTGGAGATCCATCTTCCAGCTGCACAGTGCTCCAAGAGATCCATTTTCCAGTTTCAGAGTGCTCCAGGAGATCTACCTTTCAACTTCAGAGTGCAGCCTGGAAATCCATCTTCCAGTTTCAGAGTCTTTTTCGGGATCCATATTCCAGCTTGAGAGTGCTCAAGGAGATCAACCTTCCAGTTTCAGTGTGCTCCAGGAGATCCATCTTCCAGCTTCAGAGTGCTCCAGGAGATCTACCTTCCAGGTTTAGAGCGCCCCTAGGAGATCCACCTTCAAGCTTCAGAGTGCTCCTGGAGATCCATCTTCCTGCTTCATGGAGCTCCCAAAGATCCATCTTCCAGATTCAGAGTGATCCAGGAGCTCCGCCTTTCAGCTTCAGAGTGCAGCCTGGACATCCATCTTCCAGCTTCAGAGTGCTCCTGGAGATCCACCTTCCAGCTTCGGAGTGCTCCTGAAAATTGATCTTCCAGTTTCAGAATGCTTCATGGGATCCATCTTCCAGCTTGAGAGTGCTCAAGGTGATCTATCTTCCAGATTCAGAGTGCACCACGAAATCAACCTTCCAGCTTTTGAGGGCTCCAGAAGATAATCCTTCCAGCATCACAGTGCTCCAGGAGATCCACCTTCCAGCTTCAGAGTGCTCAAGGAGATCAACCTTCCAGGTTCAGTGTGCTGCAGGAGATCGAATTTCCAGCTTCAGAGTGCAGCCTGGAGATCCATCTTCGAGCTTCATTGTGCTCCAAACGATGCACCTTCCAGCTTAACAGTGCTCCTGGATATCCAACTTCCAGCTTTATTGTTCCAGGAAATCGACTATACAGCTTCCAAGGGAGCCAGGAGATCCATCTTCCAGATTCAGAGTGCTCCAGGAGATCTGCCTTTCAGCTTCAGAGTGCAGCCTGAATATCCATCATCCAGTTTCAGAGTGCTCCAGGATATCCACCCTCCAGCTTCGCAGTGCTCCAGAAAATCCACCTTCCAGTTTCAGAAGACTTCACGGGATCCATCTTCCAGATTGAGAGTGCTCAAGGAGATCTATCTTCCAGATTAAGAGTGCTGCAGACGATCCACCTTCCAACTTAAGAGTGCTCCAGGAGATCCAACTTCCAGCTTCAGGGTGCAGCATGGAGATCCATATTCCTGCTTCAGAGTGCTCCTGGAGATCCATCTTCCTGCTTTATTGATCCAGGACATCCACTATCCAGCTTTCAAGGGAGCCAGGAGATCCATCTTCCTGCTTCTGAGCGTTCTAGGAGATCCAGCTTCCAGCTTCAAGAGGCAGCCTTGACATCCAGAATCCAGCTTACAAGTGCTCCAGCAGATCCATCTTCCAGTTTCAGAGTACCCCTTGAGATCCAACTTCTAGCTTCAAGGTGTTCCAGGAGATCCATCATCCAGCTTCAGAGTGCTCCAGGAGATCCAACTTCCAGCTTCAGAGTGCTCCAGGAATTCCACCTTCTAGTTTTAGAGAGCTCCTGGAGATCCATCTACCAGCTTCAGTACTCCAGGAGATCCACCTTCCAGCTTCAATGTGCTCATAGAGATCCATCTGCCAGCTGCACAGTGCTCCAAGAGATCAATTTTCCAGATTCTGAGTGCTCCAGGAGATCTACCTTGCAACTTCAGAGTGCAGCATGGAAATCCATCTTCCACTTTCAGAGTGCTTTTCGGGTTCCATAGTCCAGCTTGAGAGAGCTCAAGGAGATCAAACTTCCAGGTTCAGTGTGCTCCAGGAGATCCAATTTCCAGCTTCAGGGTGCAGCCTGGAGATCCATCTTCCAGCTTCAGTGGCTCCAAACGATGCACCTTCCAGCATAACAGTGCTCCAGGAGATCCCACTTCCAGCTATATTGTTCCAGGAGATCGACTATCCAGCTTGCAAGGGAGCCAGGACATCCATCTTCCAGCCTCTGAGCGATCTAGGAGATCCAGCTACCAGCTTCAAGAGGCAGACTTGACATCCAGAATCCTGCTTCCAAGTGCTCCAGGAGATCCATCTTCCAGCTTCAGAGTGCTCCAGGAGATCCAGCTTCCAGCTTCAGGGTGCTCCTGGAGATCCAACTTCCAGCTTCAGGGTGCTCCAGGTGATCCATCTTCCAGCGTCTCAGTGCTCCAGACGATCCACCTACCAGCTTCAGAGTCCTCCAGCAGATCCAACTTCCAGCTTCAGGGTGCAGCCTGAAGATCCATATTCCAGCTTCAGAGTGCTCCTGGAGATCCATCTTCCAGCTTTATTGCTCCAGGACATCCACTATCCAGCCTCCAAGGGAGCCAGGACATCTAACTTCCAGCTTCTGAGCGTTCTAGGATATCCAGCTTCCAGCTTCAGGATGCAGTCTGGACATCCAGAATCCAGCTTCTGTGTGCTCCAGGAGATCCATTTTCCAGATTCGGAGTGCTCCTTGAGATCCAACTTCTAGCTTCAGGGTGCTCCAGGAGATCCATCATCCAGCTTCAGAGTGCTCCTGGAGATCCACCATCCAGCTTCAGAGTGCTCCAGAAGATCCATCTTCCAGCTTCAGAGTGCTCCAGGAGATCCACCTTCTAGTTTTAGAGAGCTCCTGGAGATCCATCTACCAGCTTCAGTGCTCCAGGAGATCCAATTTTCAGCTGCCTTATGCTCCTAGAGATCCAACTTACAGCTTCAGAATGCTCCAGGTAGATCCATCTTCCAGCTTTATTGCTCCAGGACATCCACTATCCAGCTTCCAACGGAGCCAGGAGATCCATCTTCCAGCTTCTGAGTGTTCTAGGAGATCCAGCTTCCAGCTTCAGGATACAGTCTGGACATCCAGAATCCAGCTTCTGTGTGCTCCAGGAGATCCATTTTCCAGTTTCAGAGTGCTCCTTGAGATCCAACTTCTAGCTTCAGGCTGCTCCAGGAGATCCATCATCCAGCTTCAGAGTGCTCCTGGAGATCCACCATCCAGCTTCAGAGGGCTCCAGAAGATCCACCTTCCAGTTTCAGACTGCGCCAGGAGATCCACCTTCTAGTGTTAGAGAGCTCCTGGAGATCCATCTACCAGCTTCAGTGCTCCAGGAGATCCAATTTTCAGCTGCCTTATGCTCCTAGAGATCCAACTTACAGCTTCAGAATGCTCCAGGTAGATCCATCTTCCAGCTTCAGAGTGCTCCAGGAGATCTACCTTACAGCTTCAGAGTGCTCCTGGAGATCCATCTTCCAGCTGCACAGTGCTCCAAGAGATCCATTTTCCAGTTTCAGAGTGCTCCAGGAGATCTACCTTTCAACTTCAGAGTGCAGCCTGGAAATCCATCTTCCAGTTTCAGAGTCTTTTTCGGGATCCATATTCCAGCTTGAGAGTGCTCAAGGAGATCAACCTTCCAGTTTCAGTGTGCTCCAGGAGATCCATCTTCCAGCTTCAGAGTGCTCCAGGAGATCTACCTTCCAGGTTTAGAGCGCCCCTAGGAGATCCACCTTCAAGCTTCAGAGTGCTCCTGGAGATCCATCTTCCTGCTTCATGGTGCTCCCAAAGATCCATCTTCCAGATTCAGAGTGCTCCAGGAGATCTGCCTTTCAGCTTCAGAGTGCAGCCTGGACATCCATCTTCCAGCTTCAGAGTGCTCCTGGAGATCCACCTTCCAGCTTCGGAGTGCTCCTGAAAATGGATCTTCCAGTTTCAGAATGCTTCTTGGGATCCATCTTCCAGCTTGAGAGTGCTCAAGGAGTTCTATCTTCCAGATTCAGAGTGCACCACGAAATCAACCTTCCAGCTTTTGAGGGCTCCAGAAGATAATCCTTCCAGCATCACAGTGCTCCAGGAGATCCACCTTCCAGCTTCAGAGTGCTCAAGGAGATCAACCTTCCAGGTTCAGTGTGCTGCAGGAGATCGAATTTCCAGCTTCAGAGTGCAGCCTGGAGATCCATCTTCGAGCTTCATTGTGCTCCAAACGATGCACCTTCCAGCTTAACAGTGCTCCTGGATATCCAACTTCCAGCTTTATTGTTCCAGGAAATCGACTATACAGCTTCCAAGGGAGCCAGGAGATCCATCTTCCAGATTCAGAGTGCTCCAGGCGATCTGCCTTTCAGCTTCAGAGTGCAGCCTGAAAATCCATCATCCAGTTTCAGAGTGCTCCAGGATATCCACCTTCCAGCTTCGCAGTGCTCCAGAAAATCCAACTTCCAGTTTCAGAAGACTTCACGGGATCCATCTTCCAGATTGAGAGTGCTCAAGGAGATCTATCTTCCAGATTCAGAGTGCTGCAGACGATCCACCTTCCAACTTAAGAGTGCCCCAGGAGATCCAACTTCCAGCTTCAGGGTGCAGCATGGAGATCCATATTCCTGCTTCAGAGTGCTCCAGGAGATCCATCTTCCTGCTTTATTGATCCAGGACATCCACTATCCAGCTTTCAAGGGAGCCAGGAGATCCATCTTCCTGCTTCTGAGCGTTCTAGGAGATCCAGCTTCCAGCTTCAAGAGGCAGCCTTGACATCCAGAATCCAGCTTACAAGTGCCCCAGGAGATCCATCTTCCAGCTTCAGAGTGCTCCTAGAGATACATTTTCCAGATTCACAGTGCTCCAGGAGATCCACCTTCAAGCTTCAGAGTGCTCCTGGAGATCCATCTTCCTGCTTCATGGTGCTCCAAAAGATCCATCTTCCAGATTCAGAGTGCTCCAGGAGATCTGCCTTTCAGCTTCAGAGTGCAGCCTGGACATCCATCTTCCAGCTTCAGAGTGCTCCTGGAGATCCACCTTCCAGCTTCGGAGTGCTCCTGAAAATCGATCTTCCAGTTTCAGAATGCTTCATGGGATCCATCTTCCAGCTTGAGAGTGCTCAAGGAGATCTTTTTTCCAGATTCAGAGTGCACCACGAAATCAACCTTCCAGCTTTTGAGGGCTCCAGAAGATACTCCTTCCAGCATCACAGTGCTCCAGGAGATCCACCTTCCAGCTTCAGAGTGCAGCCTGGAGATCCATCTTCCAGCTTCATTGTGCTCCAAACGATGCACCTTCCAGCTTAACAGTGCTCCTGGAGATCCAACTTCCAGCTTTATTGTTCCAGGAGATCGACTATACAGCTTCCAAGGGAGCCAGGAGATCCATCTTCCAGATTCAGAGTGCTCCAGCAGATCTGCCTTTCAGCTTCAGAGTGCAGCCTGAAGATCCATCTTCCAGTTTCAGAGTGCTCCAGGATATCCACCTTCCAGCTTCACAGTGCTCCAGAAAATCCACCTTCCAGTTTCAGAAGACTTCACGGGATCCATCTTCCAGCTTGAGAGTGCTCAAGGAGATCTATCTTCCAAATTCAGAGTGCACCACAAAATCAACCTTCCAGCTTCAGAGGGCTCCAGAAGATCCACCTTCAGGGTGCTCCAGGAGATCCAACTTCCAGCTTCAGGGTGCAGCCAGGAGATCCATCTTCCTGCTTCAGAGTGCTCCAGGAGATCTACCTTCCAGCTTCAGAGTGCTCCTGGAGATCTACCTTTCAACTTCAGAGTGCAGCCTGGAAATTCATCTTCCAGTTTCAGAGTGCTTTTCGGGATCCATATTCCAGCTTGAGAGTGCTCAAGGAGATCAACCTTCCAGGTTTAGTCTGCTCCAAGAGATCCAATTTCCACCTTCAGTCTGCAACCTGGAGATCCATCTTCCAGCTTCAGAGTGCTCCAGCAGATCTAACTTCCAGCTTAATGATGCTCCACGAGATCTACCTTCCAGGAGTTGGGTGCTCAAGGAAATCCACCAACCAGCTTCAGAGTGCTCCAGGAGATCCATCCTGCAGCTTTAGGGTGCTCCAGGAGATCCACTTTTCTGCTTAATAGTGCTACAGGAGATCTATCTTCCATGTTTAGAGTGCTCAAGGAGATCCACCTTCCAGCTTCAGAGTGCTCTTTGAGATCCATCTTCCTGCTTCATGGTGCTCCAAAAGATACATCTTCCAGATTCAGAGTGCTCCAGGAGATCTGCCTTTCAGCTTCAGAGTGCAGCCTTGAGATCCATCCTCCAGCTTCGGAGTGCTCCTGAAAATCCATCTTCCAATTTCAGAATGCTTCACGGGATCCATCTTCCAGCTTGAGAGTGCTCAAGGAGATCTATCTTCCAGATTCAGAGTGCAGCACGAAATCAACCTTCCAGCTTCAGAGGGCACCAGTAGATCCAACTTCCAGCTTCAGAGTGCCCCAGGAGATACACCATCCAGTTTCAGAGTGCTCCAGGAGATCCAACATCCAGCTTCAGGGTGCCGACTGGAGATCGATCTTCCAGCTTCAGAGCGCTCCTGGAGTTCCACTTTCCAGCTTCAGAGTGCTCCAGGATATCCACCTTCCAGCTTCGCAGTGCTCCAGAAAATCCACCTTCCAGTTTCAGAAGGCTTCACGGGATCCACCTTCCAGCTTGAGAGTGCTCAAGGAGATCTATCTTCCAAATTCAGAGTGCACCACAAAATCAACCTTCCAGCTTCAGAGGGGTCCAGAAGATACACTTTCTAGTTTTAGAGAGCTCCTGGAGATCCATCTACCAGCTTCAGTGCTCCAGGAGATCCAATTTTCAGCTGCCTTATGCTCCTGGAGATCCAACTTACAGCTTCAGAATGCTCCAGGTAGATCCATCTTCCAGCTTTATTGCTCCAGGACATCCACTATCCAGCTTCCAAGGGAGCCAGGAGATCCATCTTCCAGCTTCTGAGTGTTCTAGGAGATCCAGCTTCCAGCTTCAGGATGCAGTTTGGACATCCAGAATCCAGCTTCTGTGTGCTCCAGGAGATCCATTTTCCAGTTTCAGAGTGCTCCTTGAGATCCAACTTCTAGCTTCAGGCTGCTCCAGGAGATCCATCATCCAGCTTCAGAGTGCTCCTGGAGATCCACCATCCAGCTTCAGAGGGCTCCAGAAGATCCACCTTCCAGCTTCAGAGTGCGCCAGGAGATCCACCTTCTAGTTTTAGAGAGCTCCTGGAGATCCATCTACCAGCTTCAGTGCTCCAGGAGATCCAATTTTCAGCTGCCTTATGCTCCTAGAGATTCAACTTACAGCTTCAGAATGCTCCAGGTAGATCCATCTTCCAGCTACAGAGTGCTCCAGGAGATCTACCTTCCAGCTTCATAGTGCTCCTGGAGATCCATCTTCCAGCTGCACAGTGCTCCAAGAGATCCATTTTCCAGTTTCAGAGTGCTCCAGGAGATCTACCTTTCAACTTCAGAGTGCAGCCTGGAAATCCATCTTCCAGTTTCAGAGTCTTTTTCGGGATCCATATTCCAGCTTGAGAGTGCTCAAGGAGATCAACCTTCCAGTTTCAGTGTGCTCCAGGAGATCCATCTTCCAGCTTCAGAGTGCTCCAGGAGATCTACCTTCCAGGTTTAGAGCGCCGCTAGGAGATCCACCTTCAAGCTTCAGAGTGCTCCTGGAGATCCATCTTCCTGCTTCATGGAGCTCCCAAAGATCCATCTTCCAGATTCAGAGTGATCCAGGAGCTCCGCCTTTCAGCTTCAGAGTGCAGCCTGGACATCCATCTTCCAGCTTCAGAGTGCTCCTGGAGATCCACCTTCCAGCTTCGGAGTGCTCCTGAAAATTGATCTTCCAGTTTCAGAATGCTTCATGGGATCCATCTTCCAGCTTGAGAGTGCTCAAGGTGATCTATCTTCCAGATTCAGAGTGCACCACGAAATCAACCTTCCAGCTTTTGAGGGCTCCAGAAGATAATCCTTCCAGCATCACAGTGCTCCAGGAGATCCACCTTCCAGCTTCAGAGTGCTCAAGGAGATCAACCTTCCAGGTTCAGTGTGCTGCAGGAGATCGAATTTCCAGCTTCAGAGTGCAGCCTGGAGATCCATCTTCGAGCTTCATTGTGCTCCAAACGATGCACCTTCCAGCTTAACAGTGCTCCTGGATATCCAACTTCCAGCTTTATTGTTCCAGGAAATCGACTATACAGCTTCCAAGGGAGCCAGGAGATCCATCTTCCAGATTCAGAGTGCTCCAGGAGATCTGCCTTTCAGCTTCAGAGTGCAGCCTGAATATCCATCATCCAGTTTCAGAGTGCTCCAGGATATCCACCCTCCAGCTTCGCAGTGCTCCAGAAAATCCACCTTCCAGTTTCAGAAGACTTCACGGGATCCATCTTCCAGATTGAGAGTGCTCAAGGAGATCTATCTTCCAGATTCAGAGTGCTGCAGACGATCCACCTTCCAACTTAAGAGTGCTCCAGGAGATCCAACTTCCAGCTTCAGGGTGCAGCATGGAGATCCATATTCCTGCTTCAGAGTGCTCCTGGAGATCCATCTTCCTGCTTTATTGATCCAGGACATCCACTATCCAGCTTTCAAGGGAGCCAGGAGATCCATCTTCCTGCTTCTGAGCGTTCTAGGAGATCCAGCTTCCAGCTTCAAGAGGCAGCCTTGACATCCAGAATCCAGCTTACAAGTGCTCCAGGAGATCCATCTTCCAGCTTCAGAGTGCTCCTAGAGATACATTTTCCAGATTCAGAGTGCTCCAGGAGATCTAGCTTGCAACTTCAGAGTGCAGCCAGGAAATCCATCTTCCAGTTTCAGAGTGCTTTTCGGGATCCATATTCCAGCTTGAGAGTGCTCAAGGAGATCAACCTTCCAGGTTCAGTGTGCTCCAGGAGATCCATCTTCCAGCTTCAGAGTGCTCCAGCAGATCTAAATTCCAGCTTAATAGTGCTCCCGGAGTACTACCTTCCAGGTTCAGAGTGCTCAAGGAGATCCACCAACCAGCTTCAGAGTGCTCCAGGAGATCCATCGTGCAGCTTTAGGGCGCACCAGGAGATCCACCTCCCAGCTTAAAAGTGCTCCAGGAGATCTACCTGCCAGGTTTAGAGCGCCCCTAGGAGATCCACCTTCAAGCTTCAGAGTGCTCCTGGAGATCCATCTTCCTGCTTCATGGTGCTCCAAAAGATCCATCTTCCAGATTCAGAGTGCTCCAGGAGATCTGCCTTTCAGCTTCAGAGTGCAGCCTGGACATCCATCTTCCAGCTTCAGAGTGCTCCTGGAGATCCACCTTCCAGCTTCGGAGTGCTCCTGAAAATCGATCTTCCAGTTTCAGAATGCTTCATGGGATCCATCTTCCAGCTTGAGAGTGCTCAAGGAGATCTTTTTTCCAGATTCAGAGTGCACCACGAAATCAACCTTCCAGCTTTTGAGGGCTCCAGAAGATAATCCTTCCAGCATCACAGTGCTCCAGGAGATCCACCTTCCAGCTTCAGAGTGCAGCCTGGAGATCCATCTTCCAGCTTCATTGTGCTCCAAACGATGCACCTTCCAGCTTAACAGTGCTCCTGGAGATCCAACTTCCAGCTTTATTGTTCCAGGAGATCGACTATACAGCTTCCAAGGGAGCCAGGAGATCCATCTTCCAGATTCAGAGTGCTCCAGCAGATCTGCCTTTCAGCTTCAGAGTGCAGCCTGAAGATCCATCTTCCAGTTTCAGAGTGCTCCAGGATATCCACCTTCCAGCTTCACAGTGCTCCAGAAAATCCACCTTCCAGTTTCAGAAGACTTCACGGGATCCATCTTCCAGCTTGAGAGTGCTCAAGGAGATCTATCTTCCAAATTCAGAGTGCACCACAAAATCAACCTTCCAGCTTCAGAGGGCTCCAGAAGATCCACCTTCAGGGTGCTCCAGGAGATCCAACTTCCAGCTTCAGGGTGCAGCCAGGAGATCCATCTTCCTGCTTCAGAGTGCTCCGGAAATCCATCTTCCAGCTTCAGAGTGCTCCAGGAGTTCCATCTTCCAGCTTCAGAGTGCTCCAGCCGATCCAACTTCCAGCTTAATAGTGCTCCAGGAGATCTACCTTCCAGCTTCAGAGTGCTCCTGGAGATCTACCTTTCAACTTCAGAGTGCAGCCTGGAAATTCATATTCCAGTTTCAGAATGCTTCACGGGATCCATATTCCAGCTTGAGAGTGCTCAAGGAGATGAACCTTCCAGGTTCAGTGTTCTCCAGGAGTTCCAATTTCCAGCTTCAGGGTGCAGCCTGGAGATCCATCTTCCAGCTTCAGTGTGCTCCTAACGATGCACCTTCCTGCTTAACAGTGCTCCGGGATATCCAACTTCCAGCTTTATTGTTCGAGGAGATCGACTATCCAGCTTCCTAGGGAGCCAGTAGATCCATCTTGCAGCTTTAGGATGCTCCAGGAGATCCACTTTTCTGCTTAATAGTGCTCCAGGAGAAGTCCCTTCCATGTTTAGAGTGCTCAAGGAGATCCACCTTCCAGCTTCAGAGTGCTCTTTGAGATCCATCTTCCTGCTTTATGGTGCTCCAAAAGATCCATCTTCCAGATTCAGAGTGCTCCAGGAGATTTGCCTTTCAGCTTCAGAGTGCAGCCTTGAGATCCATCTTCCAGCTTCAGAGTGCTCCAGTAGATCTACCTTCCAGGATCTGTGTGCTCAAGGAGATCCACCAACCAGCTTCAGAGTGCTCCAGGAGATCCATCCTGCATCTTTAGGGTGCTCCAGGAGATCCACTTTTCTGCTTAATAGTGCTCCAGGAGATCTACCTTCCATGTTTAGAGCGCTTAAGGAGATCCACCTTCCAGCTTCAGAGTGCTCTTTGAGATCCATCTTCCTGCTTCATGGTGCTCCAAAAGATCCATCTTCCAGATTCAGAGTGCTCCAGGAGATCTGCCTTTCAGCTTCAGAGTGCAGCCTTGAGATCCATCTTCCAGCTTCGGAGTGCCCCTGAAAATCCATCTTCGAGTTTCAGAATGCTTCACGGGATCCATCTTCCAGCTTGAGAGTGCTCAAGGAGATCTATCTTCCAGATTCAGAGTGCAACACGAAATCAACCTTCCAGCTTCAGAGGGCTCCAGTAGATCCACCTTCCAGCTTCAGAGTACTCCAGGAGATCCACCATCCAGCTTCAAAGTGCTCTAGGAGATCCAACCTCCAGCTTCAGGGTGCTGACTGGAAATCGATCTTCCAGCTTCAGAGTGCTCCTGGAGGTCCACTTTCCAGCTTCAGAATGCTCATGGAGATCCACCTTCCAGCTTCAGTGTGCTCCAAGAGAACCATTTTTCAGCTTCAGAGTGCTCCAGGAGATCAACCTTCCAGCTTCAGAGTGCTCCAGGAGATCCAACTTCCAGCTTCAGGGTGCAGCAAGGAGATCCATCTTCCTGCTTCAGAGGGCTCCAAGATATCGAAATTCCATCTTCAGAGTGCTCCAAGAGATCCATGTTCCAGCATCAATGCTCCAGGAGATCCACCTTCCAGCTTCAGAGCGCTCCAGGAAATCCATCTTCCAGCTTCAGGTTGCAGCCTGGAGATCCACCTTCCAGCTTCCAAGTGCTCCTGGAGATCCATCTTCCAACTTCAGAGCGCTCCAATAGATCCACCTTCCAGCTCCAGAGTGCTCCTGAAGACCCAACCTCCACCTTTTGAGTGATCCAGGAGATCCATCTTCCAGCTTCAGTGCTCCTGGAGATCCACTATTGCGATTCCAAGTGCTCCTAAAGATCCACATTCCAGCTCCTGAGTGCTCCAGGAGATCCACATTCCAGCTTCAGAATGCTCCTGAAGATCGATCTTCCAGCTTCTGGCTGCTCTGGGAGATCCACCTTCCAGCTTCAGCATGCTCCGAGTGATCCACCTTCCTGCTTAGTGTACTCCAGGAGACCCACCTTCCAGCTTCAGTGTGCAGCCTGGTGATCCATCTTCCAGCTTCAGGCTGCTCCAGGAGATCCACCTTCCAGCTTCAGAGAGCTCCAGGAGATCCATCTTCCAGCTTCAGAGTACTCCAGGAGATCCACATTCCAGCTTAACGTTGCTCCAGGAGATCTAAATTCCAGCTTCAGGGTGTAGGCTAGAGATCCAGGTCCAGCTCCACTGTGTTCCATAACTTCCAACTTACAGCTTCAGAATGCTCCAGGTAGTTCCATCTTCCAGCTTCAGAGCGCTCCAGGAGATCTACCTTCCAGCTTCAGATTGCTCCTGGAGATCCATCTTCCAGCTGCACAGAGCTCCAAGAGATCCATTTCTGCTAAAGGAGTGTGCTAAAGGAGATCAACCTTCCAGGTTCAGTGTGCTCCAGGACATCCAATTTCCAGCTTCAGGGCGCAGCCTGGAGATCCATATTCCAGCTTCAGAGTGCTCCAGAAGATCTAACTTCCAGCTTAATAGTGCTCCCGGAGAACTACCTTCCAAGTTCAGGGTGCTCAAGGTGATCCACCAACCAGCTTCAGAGTGCACATGGAGATCCATCATGCAGCTTTAGAGTGCTCCAGGAGATCCACCTTCCAGTTTAACAGTGCGCCAGGAGATCTACCTTCCAGGTTTAGAGCGCTCAAGGAGATCCACCTTGCAGCTTCAGAGTGCAACAGGAGATCCATCTTCCTGCTTCATAGTGCTCCAAAAGATCCATCTTCCAGATTCAGAGAGCCCCAGGAGATCTGCCTTTAAGCTTCAGATTGCAGCCTGGATATCCATCTTCCAGCTTTACAGTGCTCCAGGAGATCCACCTTCCAGCTTCAGAGTGCTCCAGGAGATCCACCTTCCAGCTTCAGAGTGCTCGAGGAGATCTAACTTAAAGCTTCAGAGTGCTCCTGGAGATCCATCTTCCAGCTGCACAGTGCTCCAAGAGATCCATTTTCCATATTCAGAGTGCTCCAGGAGACCTACCTTGCAACTTCAGAGTGCAGCATGGAAATCCATCTTCCAGTTTTAGAGTGCTTTTCGGGATCCATATTCCAGCTTGAGAGTGCTCAAGGAGATCAACCTTCAAGGTTCAGTGTGCTCCAGGAGATCCAATTTCCAGCTTCAGGGTGCAGCCTGGAGATCCATCTTCCAGCTTCAGTGTGCTCCAAACGATGCACCTTCCAGCTTAACAGTGCTCCAGGAGATCCAACTTCCAGCTTTATTGTTCCAGGAGATCCACTATACAGCTTCCAAAGGAGCCAGGAGATCCATCTACCAGCTTCTGAGCATTTTAGGAGATCCAGCTTCCAGCTTCAAGAAGCAGACTTGACATCCAGTATCCAGCTAACAAGTGCTCCAAGAGATCCATCTTCCAGCTTCAGAGTGCTCCCGGAGATCCATCTTCCAGCTCAGGGTGCTCCTGGAGATACAACTTCCAGCTTCAGGGTGCTCCAGGAGATCCAGCTTCAAGCTACAAAGTGCTCCAGGAGAACCACCTACCAGCTTCAATGTGCTCCTGGAGATCCAGCTTCCAGATTCTCAGTGCTCCAGGAGATCCACCTTCCCTCTTCAGTGTGCTCCTGGAGATCAAACTTCAAGCTTCAGAGTGCTCCAATAGATCCATCTTCCAGCTTCAGAGTGCTCCTGGAGATCAAACTTCCAGCTTCAGAGTGCTGCAGACGATCAACTTTCCAACTTAAGAGTGCTCCAGGAGATCCAACTTCCAGCTTCAAGGTGCAGCCTGGAGATCCATATTCCTGCTTTAGAGCGCTCCTGGAGATCCATCTTCCAGCTTTATTGCTCGAGGACATCCACCATCCAGATTCCAAGGGAGCCAGGAGATCCATCTTCCAGATTCTGAGCGTTTTAGGAGATCCAGCTTCCAGCTTCAGGATGCAGCCTGGACATCCAGAATCGAGCTTCTGAGTGCTCCAGGAGAAACATCTTCCAATTTCAGAGTGCTCCTTGAGATCCAACTTCTAGCTTCAAGGTGCTCCAGGAGATCCTTCATCCAGGTTCAGAGGGCTACAGGAGATCCACCTTGCAGCTGCAGAGTGCTCCAGGAGATCCACCTTCCAGCTTCAGAGTGCTCCAGGAGATCAACCTTCCAGATTTAGAGTGCTCAAGTATATCCACCTTCAAGCTTCAGAGTGCTCCTGGAGATCCATCTTCCTGCTTCATGGTGCTCCAAAAGATCCATCTTCCAGATTCAGAGTGCTCCAGGAGATCTGCCTTTCAGCTTCAGAGTGCAGCCTGGACATCCACCTTCCAGCTTCGGAGTGCTCCTGAAAATCCATCCTCCAATTTCAGAATACTTCACGGGATCCATCTTCCAGCTTGAGAGTGCTCAAGGAGATCTATCTTCCAGATTCAGAGTGCACCACGAAATCATCCTTCCAGCTTCAGAGGGGTCCAGGAGATCTACGTTCCAGCTTCAGAGTGCTCCTGGAGATCCATCTGCCAGCTGCACTGTGCTCCAAGAGATCCATTTTCCAGATTCAGAGTGCTCCAGCAGATCTAACTTTCAACTTCAGAGTGCAGCATGGAAATCCATCTTCCAGTTTCAGAGTGCTTTTCAGGATCCATATTGCAGCTTGAGAGTGCTCAAGGAGATCAAACATGCAGGTTCAGTGTGCTCCAGGAGATCCAATTTCCAGCTTCAGGGTGCAGCCTGGAGATCCATCTTCCAGCTTCAGTGTGCTCCAAGCGATGCACCTTCCAGCTTAAAAGTGCTCATGGAGATCCAACTTCCATCTTTCTTGTTCCAGGAGATCCACTACACAGCATCCAAGGGAGCCAGGAGACCATCTTCCAGCCTCTGAGCGTTCTGGAAGATCCAGCTTCCAGCTTCAGGAGGCAGCCTTGACATCCAGAATCCAGCTTCCAAGTGCTCCAGGAGATCCATCTTGCAGCTTCAGAGTGCACTAGGAGATCCATCTTTCAGCTTCAGGGTGCGCCTGGAGATACAACTTCCAGCTTCAGGGTGCTCCAGGAGATCCAGCTTCCAGCTTCAAAGTGCTCCAGGAGAACCACCTACGAGCTTCAGAGTGCTCCTGGAGATCCAGCTTGCAGATTCTCATTGCTCCAGGAGAACAACCTTCCACTTCAGAGGGCTCCTGGAGATCAAATTGCAGCTTCAGAGTGCTCCAGTAGATCAATCTTCCAGCTTCAAAGTGCTCCTGGAGATCAAACTTCAAGCTTCTGTGCACTCCAGACGATCCACCTTCCAACTTAAGAGTGCTCCAGGAGATCCAACTTCCAGCTTCAGGGTGCAGCCTGGAGATCCATATTCCTGCTTTAGAGTGCTCCTGGAGATCCATCTTCCAGCTTTATTGCTCCAGGACATCTACTATCCGACTTCCAAGGGAGCCAGGAGATCCATTTTCCAGATTCTGAGCGTTCTAGGAGATCCAGCTTCCAGCCTCAGGATGCAGCCTGGACAACCAGAATCCAGCTTCTGACTGCTCCAGGAGATCCATCTTCCAGTTTCAGAGCGCTCCTTGAGATCCAACTTCTAGCTTCAGGGTGCTCCAGGAGATCCATCATCCAGCTTCAGAGGGCTCCAGGAGATCCACCTTCCAGCTTCAGAGTGCTCCACGAGATCCACCTTCTAGTTTTAGAGAGCTCCTGGAGATCCATCTACCAGCTTCAATGCACCAGGAGATACAATTTTCAGCTCCTTATGCTCGTGGAGATCCAACTTACAGCTTCAGAATGCTCCAGGTAGATCCATCTTCCAGTTTCAGAGTGCTCCAGGAGATCTACCTTCCAGCTTCAGAGTGCTCCTGGAGATCCATCTTCCAGCTGCACAGTGCTCCAAGAGATCCATTTTCCAGATTCAGAGTGCTCCAGGAGATCTACCTTTCAACTTCAGAGTGCAGCCTGGAAATCCATCTTACATTTTCAGAGAGCTTTTCGGGATCCATATTCCAGTTTGACAGTGCTCAAGGAGATCAACCTTCCAGTTTCAGTGTGCTCCTGGTGATCCATCTTCCTGCTTCATGGTGCTCCAAAAGATCCATCTTCCACATTCAGAGTGCTCCAAGCGATGCACCTTCCAGCTTAAATGTTTTCCTGGAGATCCAACTTCCATCTTTCTTGTTCCAGGAGATCCACTATCCAGCATCCAAGGGAGCCAGGAGACCATCCTCAAGCCTCTGAGCGTTCTAGGAGATCCAGCTTCCAGCTTCAGGAGGCAGCCTTGACATCCAGAATCCAGCTTCGAAGTGCTCCAGGAGATCCATCTTCCAGCTTCAGAGTGCTCCAGGAGATCCAGCTTCGAGCTTCAGGGTGCTCCTGGAGATCCAACTTCCAGCTTCAGGGTGCTCCAGTAGATCAATCTTCCAGCTTCAGAGTGCTCCAGGAGATCCATTTTCCAGCTTCAGAGTACTCCTACAGATCTAACTTCCAGCTTAATAGTGCTCCCGGAGCTCTACCTTCAAGGTTCAGAGTGCTCCAGGAGATCCAACTTCCAGCTTCAGAGTGCTCCAAGAGATCAACCTGCCAGATTTAGAGTGCTCAAGTATATCCACCTTCAAGCTTCAGAGTGCTCCAGGAGATCCATCTTCCTGCTTCATGGTGCTCCAAAAGATCCATCTTCCAGATTCAGAGTGCTCCAGGAGATCTGCCTTTCAGCTTCAGAGTGCAGCCTGGACATCCACCTTCCAGCTTCGGAGTGCTCCTGAAAATCCATCCTCCAATTTCAGAATACTTCACGGGATCCATCTTCCAGCTTGAGAGTGCTCAAGGAGATCTATCTTCCAGATTCAGAGTGCACCACGAAATCAACCTTCCAGCTTCAGAGGGGTCCAGGAGATCTACGTTCCAGCTTCAGAGTGCTCCTGGAGATCCATCTGCCAGCTGCACTGTGCTCCAAGAGATCCATTTTCCAGATTCAGAGTGCTCCAGCAGATCTAACTTTCAACTTCAGAGTGCAGCATGGAAATCCATCTTCCAGTTTCAGAGTGCTTTTCAGGATCCATATTGCAGCTTGAGAGTGCTCAAGGAGATCAAACATGCAGGTTCAGTGTGCTCCAGGAGATCCAATTTCCAGCTTCAGGGTGCAGCCTGGAGATCCATCTTCCAGCTTCAGTGTGCTCCAAGCGATGCACCTTCCAGCTTAAAAGTGCTCATGGAGATCCAACTTCCATCTTTCTTGTTCCAGGAGATCCACTACACAGCATCCAAGGGAGCCAGGAGACCATCTTCCAGCCTCTGAGCGTTCTGGGAGATCCAGCTTCCAGCTTCAGGAGGCAGCCTTGACATCCAGAATCCAGCTTCTGAGTGCTCCAGGAGATCCATCTTCCAGTTTCAGAGTGCTCCTTGAGATCCAACTTCTAGCTTCAGGGTGCTCCGGGAGATCCATCATCCAGCTACAGACGGCTCCAGTAGATCCACCTTCCAGCTTCAGAGTGCTCCAGGAGATCCACCTTCCAGCTTCCGAAAGCGCCAGGAGATCCACCTTCTAGTTTTAGAGAGCTCCTGGAGATCCACCTACCAGCTTCAGTGCTCCAGGAGATCCAATATTCAGCTCCTTAAGCTCGTGGAGATCCAACTTACAGGTTCAGAATGCTCCAGGTAGATCCATCTTCCAGTTTCAGAGTGCGCCAGGAGATCTACCTTCCAGCTTCAGAGTGCTCCTGGAGATCCATCTCCCAGCTGCACGGTGCTCCAAGAGATCCATTTTCCAGATTCAGAGTGCTGCAGGAGATCTACCTTTCAACTTCAGAGTGCAGCCTGGAAATCCATCCTACATTTTCAGAGTACTTTTCGGGATCCATATTCCAGCTTGACAATGCTCAAGGAGATCAACTTTCCAGGTTCAGTGTGCTCCAGGAGATCCATCTTCCAGCTTCAGAGTACTCCAGCAGATCTAACTTCCAGCTTAATAGTGCTCCCGGAGATCTACCTTCAAGGTTCAGAGTGCTCCAGGAGATCCATCTTCCTGCTTCATGGTGCTCCAAAAGATCAATCTTCCAGATTCAGAGTGCTCCAGGAGATCTGCCTTTCAGCTTCAGAATGTAGCCTGGACATCCACCTTCCAGCTTCGGTGTGCTCCTGAAAGTCCATCCTCCAATTTCAGAATGCTTCACGGGATCCATCTTCCAGCTTGAGAGTGCTCAAGGAGATCTATCTCCCAGATTCAGAGGGCACCACGAAAGCAAACTTCCAGCTTCAGAGGGGTCCAGGGGATCTACGTTCCATCTTCAGAGTGCTCCTGGAGATCCATCTGCCAGCTGCACTGTGCTCCAAGAGATCCATTTTCCAGATTCAGAGTGCTCCAGGAGATCTAACTTTCAACTTCAGAGTGCAGCATGGAAATCCATCTTCCAGTTTCAGAGTGCTTTTCGGGATCCATATTCCAGCTTGAGAATGCTCAAGGAGATCAACCTTCCAGGTTCAGTGTGCTCCAGGAGATCCATCTTCCAGCTTCAGAGTTCTCCAGCAGATCTCACTTCCAGCTTAATAGTGCTCCCGAAGATCTAACTTCAAGGTTCAGAGTTCTCCAGGAGATCCACTTTCCAGCTTCAGAGTGCTCCAGGAGATCAACCTGCCAGGTTTAGAGTGCTCAAGTATATCCACCTTCAAGTTTGAGAGTGCTCCCAGAGATCCATCTTCTTGCTTCATGGTGCTCCAAAAGTTCCATCTTCCAGATTTATAGTGCTCCAGGAGATCTGATATTCAGCTTCAGAGTGCAGCCTGGACATCCACCTTCCAGCTTCGGAGTGCTCCTGAAAATCCATCCTCCAATTTCAGAATGCTTCACGGGATCCATCTTCCAGCTTGAGAGTGCTCAAGTAGATTTATCTTCCAGATTCAGAGGGCAACACGAAATCAAACTTCTGCTTCAGAGGGGTCCAGGAGATCTACGTTCCTGCTTCAGAGTGCTCCTGGAGATCCATCTGCCAGCTGCACTGTGCTCCAAGAGATCCATTTTCCAGATTCAGAGTGCTCCAGGAGATGTAACTTTCAACTTCAGAGTGCAGCATGGAAATCCATCTTCCAGTTTCAGAGTGCTTTTCGGGATCCATATTGCAGCTTGAGAGTGCTCAAGGAGATCAAACTTCCAGGTTCAGTGTGCTCCAGGAGATCCAATTTCCAGCTTCAGGGTGCAGCCTGGAGATCCATCTTCCAGCTTCTGAGCGTTCTAGGAGATCCAGCTTCCAGCTTCAGGATGCAGCCTGGACTTCCAGATTCCAGCTTCTGAGTGCTCCAGGAGATCCATCTTCCAGTTTCAGAGTGCTCCTTGAGATCCAACTTCTAGCTTCAGGGTGCTCCAGGAGATCCATCATCCAGCTTCAGAGGGCTCCAGGAGATCCACCTTCCAGCTTCAGAGAGCTCCAGGAGATCCACCTTCCAGCTTCAGAGAGCGCCAGGCGATCCACCTATTAGTTTTAGAGACCTCCTGGAGATCCATCTACCAGCTTCAGTGCTTCAGAGTGCTCCAGGAGATCCACCTTCCAGCTTCAGAGTGCTCCTGGAGATCCATCTTCCAGCTGCACAATGCTCCAAGTGATGCATTTTCCAGATTCAGAGTGCTCCAGGAGATCTACCTTTCAACTTCAGAGTGCAGCCTGGAAATCCATCTTACATTTTCAGAGTGCTTTTCGGGATCCATATTCCAGCTTGAGAATGCTCAAGGAGATCAACCTTCCAGGTTCAGTGTGCTCCAGGAGATCCATCTTCCAGCTTCAGAGTGCTCCAGGAGATCCACCTTCCAGCTTCAGAGTGCTCCTGGATATCCATCTGCCAGCTGCACTGTGCTCCAAGAGATCCATTTCCCAGATTCAGAGTGCTCCAGGAGATCTACCTTGCAACTTCAGACTGCAGCATGGAAATCCATCTTCCAGTTTCAGAGTGCTTTTCGGGATCCAAGTTGCAGCTTGAGAGTCCTCAAGGAGATCAAACTTCCAGGTTCAGTGTGCTCCAGGAGATCCAATTTCCAGCTTTACGGAGCAGCCTGGAGATCCATTTTCCAGCTTCAGTGTGCTCCAAACGATGCACCTTCCAGCTTAACAGTGCTCCTGGAGATACAACTTCCATCTTTATTGTTCCAGGAGGACCACTATCCAGCATCCAAGGGAGCCAGGAGACAATCTTCAAGCCTCTGAGCATTCTAGGAGATCCAGCTTCCAGCTTCAGGAGGCAGCCTTGACATCCAGAATCCAGCTTCCAATTGCTCCAGGAGATCCATCTTCCAGCCTCAGAGTGCACGAGGAGATCCATCTTCCAGCTTCAGTGTGCTCCTGGGGATACAACTTCCAGCTTCAGGGTGCTCCAGGAGATCCATCTACCAGCTTCAAAGTGCTCCAGGAGAACAGCCTTCCAGCTTCAGTGTGCTCCAGGAGATCCACCTTCCACTTCAGAGTGCTCCTGGAGATCACACTTGCAGCTTCAGAGTGCTCCAGTAGATCCATCTTCCAGCTTCAGAGTGCTCCAGGAGATCAAACTTCCAGCTTCTGTGTGCTCCAGATGATCCAGCTTCCAACTTAAGAGTGCTCCAGGAGATCCAACTTCCAGCTTCAGGGTACAGCCTGGAGATCCATATTCCTGCTTCAGACTGCTCCTGGAGATCCATCTTCCAGCTTTATTGCTCCAGGACATCCACTATCCAGCTTCCAAGGGAGCCGGTAGATCCATCTTCCAGATTCTGAGCGTTCCAGGAGATCCAGCTTCCAGCTTCAGGATGCAGCCTGGACATCCAGAATCCAGCTTCTGAGTGCTCCAGGAGATCCATCTTCCAGTTTCAGAGTGCTCCCTGAGATCCAACTTCTAGCTTCAGGGTTCTCCAGGGGATCCATCGTCCAGCTTCAGAGTGCTCCAGGAGATCCATCTTCCAGCGTCAGAGTGCTCCTTGAGTTCCACCTTCCAGCTTCAGAGTGCTCCAGGAGATCCATCTGCCAACTTTGGAGAGCTCCAGGAGATCCACCTTCCAGCGTCAGTGTGCTCCAGGAGATCCATCATCCAACTTCAGGGTGCTCAAGCACATCAATCTGCCAGCTTTGGAGTGCTCCAGGAGATTCACCTTCCAGCTTCAGAGTGCGCCTGAAAATCCATCTTCCAGTTTCAGAATGCTTCACGGGATCCATCTTCAAGCTTGAGAGTGCTCAAGGAGATCTATCTTCCAGATTCAGAGTGCACCACGAAATCAACCTGCCAGAGTCAGATGGCTCCAGAGGTTACAGCTTCCAGCATCAGAGTGCTCCAGGAGATCCAATTTCCATCTTCAGGGTACAGCCTGGAGATCGATCTTCCAGTTTCAGAGTGCTTTTCGGGATCCATATTCCAGCTTGAGAGTGCTCAAGGAGATCAACCTTCAAGGTTCAGTGTGCTCCAGGAGATCCAATTTCCAGCTTCAGGGTGCAGCCTGAACATCCATCTTCCAGCTTCAGTGTGCTCCAAACGATACAACATCCAGCTTAACAGTGCTCCAGGATATCAAACTTCCAGCTTTATTGTTCCAGGAGATCGACTATCCAGCTTCCAAGGGAGCCAGGAGATCCATCTTCCAGCCTCTGAGCATTTTAGGAGATCCAGCTTCCAGCTTCAAGAGGCAGCCTTGACATCCAGAATCCAGCTTCCAAGTGCTCCAGGAGATCCATCTTCCAGCTTCAGAGTGCTCCAGGAGATCCATCTTCCAGCTCAGGGTGCTCCTGGAGATCCAACTTCCAGCTTCAGGGTGCTCCAGGAGATCCATCTTCCAGCTACAAAGTCCTCCAGGAGAACCACCTACCAGCTTCAGTGTGCTCCTGGAGAACCAGCTTCCAGATTCTCAGTGCTCCAGGAGATCCACCATCCCGCTTCAGAGTGCTCCTGGAAATCAAACTTCCAGCTTCAGAGTGCTCCAATACATCCATCTTCCAGCTTCAGAGTGCTCCAGGAGATCAAACTTCCAGCTTCAGAGTGCTCCAGACGATCCAACTTCCAACTTAAGAGTGCTCCAGAGATCCAACTTCCAGCTTCAGGGTGCAGCCTGGAGATCCATATTCCTGCTTCAGAGTACTCCTGGAGATCCATCTTCCAGCTTTATTGCTCCAGGACATCCATTATCCAGCTTCCAAGGGAGCCAGGAAATCCATCTTCCAGATTCTGAGCGTTCTAGGAGATCCAGCTTCCAGCTTCAGGATGCAGCCTGGACAACCAGAATCCAGCTTCTGGGTGCTCCAGGAGATCCATCTTCCAGTTTAAGAGTGCTCCTTGAGATCCAACTTCAAGCTTCAGGGTGCTCCAGGAGATCCATCGTCCAGCTTCAGAGGGCTCCAGGAGATCCACCTTCCGGTTTCAGAGAGCTCCAGGAGATCCAACCTCCAGCTTCAGAGTGCGCCAGGGGATCAACCTTCTAGTTTTAGAGAGCTCCTGGAGATCCATCTAACAGCTTAAGTGCTCCAGGAGATCCAATTTTCAGTTCCTTAAGCTCGTGGAGATCCAACTTACAGCTTCAGAATGTTCCAGGTAGATCCATTCTCCAGTTTCAGAGTGCTCAAGGAGATCTACCTTTCAACTTCAGAGTGCAGCCTGGAAATCCATCTTACATTTTCAGAGAGCTTTTCGGGATCCATATTCCAGCTTGAGAATGCTTAAAGAGATCAACCTTCCAGGTTCAGTGTGCTCCAGGAGATCCATTTTCCAGCTTCAGAGTACTCCAACAGATCTAACTTCCAGCTTAATAGTGCTCCCGGAGATCTACCTTCAAGGTTCAGAGTGCTCCAGGAGATCCACCTTCCAGCTTCAGAGTGCTCCAAGAGATCAACCTGCCAGATTTAGAGTGCTCAAGTATATCCACCTTCAAGCTTCAGAGTGCTCCTGGAGATCCATCTTCCTGCTTCATGGTGCTCCAAAAGATCCATCTTCCAGATTCAGAGTGCTCCAGGAGATCTGCCTTTCAGCTTCAGAGTGCAGCCTGGACATCCACCTTCCAGCTTCGGAGTGCTCCTGAAAATGCATCCTCTAATTTCAGAATGCTTCACGGGATCCATCTTCCAGCTTGAGAGTGCTCAAGGAGATCTATCTTCCAGATTCAGAGGGCACCACGAAATCAACCTTCCAGCTTCAGAGGGGTCCAGGAGATCTACGTTCCAGCTTCAGAGAGCTCCTGGAGATCCATCTGCCAGCTGCACTGTGCTCCAAGAGATCCATTTTCCAGATTCAGAGTGCTCCAGGAGATCTAACTTTCAACCTCAGAGTGCAGCATGGAAATCCATCTTCCAGTTTCAGAGTGCTTTTCGGGATCCATATTGCAGCTTGAGAGTGCTCAAGGAGATCAAACTTCCAGGTTCAGTGTGCTCCAGGGGATCCAATTTCCAGCTTCAGGGTGCAGCCTGGAGATGCATCTTCCAGCTTCTGAGCGTTCTGGGAGATCCAGCTTCCAGCTTCAGGATGCAGCCTGGACATGCAGAATCCAGCTTCTGAGTGCTCCAGGAGATCCATCTTCCAGTTTCAGAGTGCTCCTTGAGATCCAACTTTTGGCTTCAGGGTGCTCCAGGAGATCCATCATCCAGCTTCAGAGGGCTCCAGTAGATCCACCTTCCAGCTTCAGAGAGCTCCAGGAGATCCACCTTCCAGCTTCCGAGTGCGCCAGGAGATCCACCTTCTAGTTTTAGAGAGCTCCTGGAGATCCATCTACCAGCTTCAGTGCTCCAGGAGATCCACTATTCAGCTCCTTATGTTCGTGGAGATCCAACTTACAGCTTCAGAATGCTCCAGGTAGATCCATCTTCCAGTTTCAGAGTGCTCCAGGAGATCTACCTTCCAGCTTCAGAGTGCTCCTGGAGATCCATCTTCCAGCTGCACAGTGCTCCAAGAGATCCATTTTCCAGATTCAGAGTGCTCCAGGAGATCTACCTTTCAACTTCAGACTGCATCCTGGAAATCCATCTTACATTTTTAGGGTGTTTTTCGGGATCCATATTCGAGCTTGAGAATGCTCAAGGAGATCAAACTTCCAGGTTCAGTGTGCTCCAGGAGATCCATCTTCCAGCTTCAGAGTTCTCCAGCGGATCTCACTTCCAGCTTAATAGTGCTCCCGGAGATCTAACTTCAAGGTTCAGAGTTCTCCAGGAGATCCACTTTCCAGCTTCAGAGTGCTCCAGGAGATCAACCTGCCAGGTTTAGAGTGCTCAAGTATATCCACCTTCAAGCTTCAGAGTGCTCCTAGAGATCCATCTTCTTGCTTCATGGTGCTCCAAAAGTTCCATCTTCCAGAATTAGAGTGCTCCAGGAGATCTGCCTTTCAGCTTCAGAATGCAGCCTGGACATCCACATTCCAGCTTCGGTGTGCTCCTGAAAGTCCATCCTCCAATTTCAGAATGCTTCACGGGATCCATCTTCCAGCTTGAGAGTGCTCAAGGAGATCTATCTTCCAGATTCAGAGGGCACCACGAAAGCAACCTTCCAGCTTCAGAGGGGTCCAGGGGATCTACGTTTCAGCTTCAGAGTGCTCCTGGAGATCCATCTGCCAGCTGCACTGTGCTCCAAGAGATCCATTTTCCAGATTCAGAGTGCTCCAGGAGATCTAACTTTCAACTTCAGAATGCAGCATGGAAATCCATCTTACATTTTTACAGTGCTTTTCGGGATCCATATTCCAGCTTGAGAATGCTCAAGGAGATCAACCTTCCAGGTTCAGTGTGCTCCAGGAGATCCATCTTCCAGCTTCAGAGTTCTCCAGCAGATCTCACTTCCAGCTTAATAGTGCTCCCGAAGATCTAACTTCAAGGTTCAGAGTTCTCCAGGAGATCCACTTTCCAGCTTCAGAGTGCTCCAGGAGATCAACCTGCCAGGTTTAGAGTGCTCAAGTATATACACCTTCAAGTTTGAGAGTGCTCCCAGAGATCCATCTTCTTGCTTCATGGTGCTCCAAAAGTTCCATCTTCCAGATTTATAGTGCTCCAGGAGATCTGATATTCAGCTTCGGAGTGCAGCCTGGACATCCACCTTCCAGCTTCGGAGTGCTCCTGAAAATCCATCCTCCAATTTCAGAATGCTTCACGGGATCCATCTTCCAGCTTGAGAGTGCTCAAGTAGATTTATCTTCCAGATTCAGAGGGCAACACGAAATCAAACTTCTGCTTCAGAGGGGTCCAGGAGATCTACGTTCCTGCTTCAGAGTGCTCCTGGAGATCCATCTGCCAGCTGCACTGTGCTCCAAGAGATCCATTTTCCAGATTCAGAGTGCTCCAGGAGATCTAACTTTCAAC
The DNA here is from genome assembly GCF_017639515.1 of Carcharodon carcharias. Taxonomy (NCBI): domain Eukaryota; kingdom Metazoa; phylum Chordata; class Chondrichthyes; order Lamniformes; family Lamnidae; genus Carcharodon; species Carcharodon carcharias. Next base: position 29,710,289 of record NC_054497.1, on the reverse strand, counting down.
TTCAGAGTGCAGCATGGAAATCCATCTTCCAGTTTCAGAGTGCTTTTCGGGATCCATATTGCAGCTTGAGAGTGCTCAAGGAGATCAAACTTCCAGGTTCAGTGTGCTCCAGGAGATCCAATTTCCAGCTTCAGGGTGCAGCCTGGAGATCCATCTTCCAGCTTCTGAGCGTTCTAGGTGATCCAGCTTCCAGCTTCAGGATGCAGCCTGGACTTCCAGATTCCAGCTTCTGAGTGCTCCAGGAGATCCATCTTCCAGTTTCAGAGTGCTCCTTGAGATCCAACTTCTAGCTTCAGGGTGCTCCAGGAGATCCAACTTACAGCTTCAGAATGCACCAGGTAGATCCATCTTCCAGTTTCAGAGTGCTCCAGGAGATCCACCTTCCAGCTTCAGAGTGCTCCTGGAGATCCATCTTCCAGCTGCACAATGCTCCAAGTGATGCATTTTCCAGATTCAGAGTGCTCCAGGAGATCTACCTTTCAACTTCAGAGTGCAGCCTGGAAATCCATCTTACATTTTCAGAGTGCTTTTCGGGATCCATATTCCAGCTTGAGAATGCTCAAGGAGGTCAACCTTCCAGGTTCAGTGTGCTCCAGGAGATCCATCTTCCAGCTTCAGAGTGCTCCAGGAGATCCACCTTCCAGCTTCAGAGTGCTCCTGGAGATCCATCTGCCAGCTGCACTGTGCTCCAAGAGATCCATTTCCCAGATTCAGAGTGCTCCAGGAGATCTACCTTGCAACTTCAGACTGCAGCATGGAAATCCATCTTCCAGTTTCAGAGTGCTTTTCGGGATCCAAGTTGCAGCTTGAGAGTGCTCAAGGAGATCAAACTTCCAGGTTCAGTGTGCTCCAGGAGATCCAATTTCCAGCTTTACGGAGCAGCCTGGAGATCCATTTTCCAGCTTCAGTGTGCTCCAAACGATGCACCTTCCAGCTTAACAGTGCTCCTGGAGATCCAACTTCCATCTTTATTGTTCCAGGAGGACCACTATCCAGCATCCAAGGGAGCCAGGAGACAATCTTCAAGCCTCTGAGCATTCTAGGAGATCCAGCTTCCAGCTTCAGGAGGCAGCCTTGACATCCAGAATCCAGCTTCCAATTGCTCCAGGAGATCCATCTTCCAGCTTCAGTGTGCTCCTGGGGATACAACTTCCAGCTTCAGGGTGCTCCAGGAGATCCATCTACCAGCTTCAAAGTGCTCCAGGAGAACAGCCTTCCAGCTTCAGTGTGCTCCAGGAGATCCACCTTCCACTTCAGAGTGCTCCTGGAGATCACACTTGCAGCTTCAGAGTGCTCCAGTAGATCCATCTTCCAGCTTCAGAGTGCTCCAGGAGATCAAACTTCCAGCTTCTGTGTGCTCCAGATGATCCAGCTTCCAACTTAAGAGTGCTCCAGGAGATCCAACTTCCAGCTTCAGGGTACAGCCTGGAGATCCATATTCCTGCTTCAGACTGCTCCTGGAGATCCATCTTCCAGCTTTATTGCTCCAGGACATCCACTATCCAGCTTCCAAGGGAGCCGGTAGATCCATCTTCCAGATTCTGAGCGTTCCAGGAGATCCAGCTTCCAGCTTCAGGATGCAGCCTGGACATCCAGAATCCAGCTTCTGAGTGCTCCAGGAGATCCATCTTCCAGTTTCAGAGTGCTCCCTGAGATCCAACTTCTAGCTTCAGGGTTCTCCAGGGGATCCATCGTCCAGCTTCAGAGTGCTCCAGGAGATCCATCTTCCAGCGTCAGAGTGCTCCTTGAGTTCCACCTTCCAGCTTCAGAGTGCTCCAGGAGATCCATCTGCCAACTTTGGAGAGCTCCAGGAGATCCACCTTCCAGCGTCAGTGTGCTCCAGGAGATCCATCATCCAACTTCAGGGTGCTCAAGCACATCAATCTGCCAGCTTTGGAGTGCTCCAGGAGATTCACCTTCCAGCTTCAGAGTGCGCCTGAAAATCCATCTTCCAGTTTCAGAATGCTTCACGGGATCCATCTTCAAGCTTGAGAGTGCTCAAGGAGATCTATCTTCCAGATTCAGAGTGCACCACGAAATCAACCTGCCAGAGTCAGATGGCTCCAGAGGTTACAGCTTCCAGCATCAGAGTGCTCCAGGAGATCCAATTTCCATCTTCAGGGTACAGCCTGGAGATCGATCTTCCAGTTTCAGAGTGCTTTTCGGGATCCATATTCCAGCTTGAGAGTGCTCAAGGAGATCAACCTTCAAGGTTCAGTGTGCTCCAGGAGATCCAATTTCCAGCTTCAGGGTGCAGCCTGAACATCCATCTTCCAGCTTCAGTGTGCTCCAAACGATACAACATCCAGCTTAACAGTGCTCCAGGATATCAAACTTCCAGCTTTATTGTTCCAGGAGATCGACTATCCAGCTTCCAAGGGAGCCAGGAGATCCATCTTCCAGCCTCTGAGCATTTTAGGAGATCCAGCTTCCAGCTTCAAGAGGCAGCCTTGACATCCAGAATCCAGCTTCCAAGTGCTCCAGGAGATCCATCTTCCAGCTTCAGAGTGCTCCAGGAGATCCATCTTCCAGCTCAGGGTGCTCCTGGAGATCCAACTTCCAGCTTCAGGGTGCTCCAGGAGATCCATCTTCCAGCTACAAAGTCCTCCAGGAGAACCACCTACCAGCTTCAGTGTGCTCCTGGAGAACCAGCTTCCAGATTCTCAGTGCTCCAGGAGATCCACCATCCCGCTTCAGAGTGCTCCTGGAAATCAAACTTCCAGCTTCAGAGTGCTCCAATACATCCATCTTCCAGCTTCAGAGTGCTCCAGGAGATCAAACTTCCAGCTTCAGAGTGCTCCAGACGATCCAACTTCCAACTTAAGAGTGCTCCAGAGATCCAACTTCCAGCTTCAGGGTGCAGCCTGGAGATCCATATTCCTGCTTCAGAGTACTCCTGGAGATCCATCTTCCAGCTTTATTGCTCCAGGACATCCATTATCCAGCTTCCAAGGGAGCCAGGAAATCCATCTTCCAGATTCTGAGCGTTCTAGGAGATCCAGCTTCCAGCTTCAGGATGCAGCCTGGACAACCAGAATCCAGCTTCTGGGTGCTCCAGGAGATCCATCTTCCAGTTTAAGAGTGCTCCTTGAGATCCAACTTCAAGCTTCAGGGTGCTCCAGGAGATCCATCGTCCAGCTTCAGAGGGCTCCAGGAGATCCACCTTCCGGTTTCAGAGAGCTCCAGGAGATCCAACCTCCAGCTTCAGAGTGCGCCAGGGGATCAACCTTCTAGTTTTAGAGAGCTCCTGGAGATCCATCTAACAGCTTAAGTGCTCCAGGAGATCCAATTTTCAGTTCCTTAAGCTCGTGGAGATCCAACTTACAGCTTCAGAATGTTCCAGGTAGATCCATTCTCCAGTTTCAGAGTGCTCAAGGAGATCTACCTTTCAACTTCAGAGTGCAGCCTGGAAATCCATCTTACATTTTCAGAGAGCTTTTCGGGATCCATATTCCAGCTTGAGAATGCTTAAAGAGATCAACCTTCCAGGTTCAGTGTGCTCCAGGAGATCCATTTTCCAGCTTCAGAGTACTCCAACAGATCTAACTTCCAGCTTAATAGTGCTCCCGGAGATCTACCTTCAAGGTTCAGAGTGCTCCAGGAGATCCACCTTCCAGCTTCAGAGTGCTCCAAGAGATCAACCTGCCAGATTTAGAGTGCTCAAGTATATCCACCTTCAAGCTTCAGAGTGCTCCTGGAGATCCATCTTCCTGCTTCATGGTGCTCCAAAAGATCCATCTTCCAGATTCAGAGTGCTACAGGAGATCTGCCTTTCAGCTTCAGAGTGCAGCCTGGACATCCACCTTCCAGCTTCGGAGTGCTCCTGAAAATGCATCCTCTAATTTCAGAATGCTTCACGGGATCCATCTTCCAGCTTGAGAGTGCTCAAGGAGATCTATCTTCCAGATTCAGAGGGCACCACGAAATCAACCTTCCAGCTTCAGAGGGGTCCAGGAGATCTACGTTCCAGCTTCAGAGAGCTCCTGGAGATCCATCTGCCAGCTGCACTGTGCTCCAAGAGATCCATTTTCCAGATTCAGAGTGCTCCAGGAGATCTAACTTTCAACCTCAGAGTGCAGCATGGAAATCCATCTTCCAGTTTCAGAGTGCTTTTCGGGATCCATATTGCAGCTTGAGAGTGCTCAAGGAGATCAAACTTCCAGGTTCAGTGTGCTCCAGGGGATCCAATTTCCAGCTTCAGGGTGCAGCCTGGAGATGCATCTTCCAGCTTCTGAGCGTTCTGGAGATCCAGCTTCCAGCTTCAGGATGCAGCCTGGACATGCAGAATCCAGCTTCTGAGTGCTCCAGGAGATCCATCTTCCAGTTTCAGAGTGCTCCTTGAGATCCAACTTTTGGCTTCAGGGTGCTCCAGGAGATCCATCATCCAGCTTCAGAGGGCTCCAGTAGATCCACCTTCCAGCTTCAGAGAGCTCCAGGAGATCCACCTTCCAGCTTCCGAGTGCGCCAGGAGATCCACCTTCTAGTTTTAGAGAGCTCCTGGAGATCCATCTACCAGCTTCAGTGCTCCAGGAGATCCACTATTCAGCTCCTTAAGTTCGTGGAGATCCAACTTACAGCTTCAGAATGCTCCAGGTAGATCCATCTTCCAGTTTCAGAGTGCTCCAGGAGATCTACCTTCCAGCTTCAGAGTGCTCCTGGAGATCCATCTTCCAGCTGCACAGTGCTCCAAGAGATCCATTTTCCAGATTCAGAGTGCTCCAGGAGATCTACCTTTCAACTTCAGACTGCATCCTGGAAATCCATCTTACATTTTTAGGGTGTTTTTCGGGATCCATATTCGAGCTTGAGAATGCTCAAGGAGATCAAACTTCCAGGTTCAGTGTGCTCCAGGAGATCCATCTTCCAGCTTCAGAGTTCTCCAGCGGATCTCACTTCCAGCTTAATAGTGCTCCCGGAGATCTAACTTCAAGGTTCAGAGTTCTCCAGGAGATCCACTTTCCAGCTTCAGAGTGCTCCAGGAGATCAACCTGCCAGGTTTAGAGTGCTCAAGTATATCCACCTTCAAGCTTCAGAGTGCTCCTAGAGATCCATCTTCTTGCTTCATGGTGCTCCAAAAGTTCCATCTTCCAGAATTAGAGTGCTCCAGGAGATCTGCCTTTCAGCTTCAGAGCGCAGCCTGGACATCTACCTTCCAGCTTCAGAATGCTCCTGAAAATCCATCCTCCAAATTTCAGAATGCTTCACGGCATCCATCTTCCAGCTTGAGAGTGCTCAAGAAGATCTATCTTCCAGATTCAGAGGGCAACACGAAATCAACCTTCTGCTTCAGAGGGGTCCAGGAGACCTACGTTCCAGCTTCAGAGTGCTCCTGGAGATAAACCTGCCAGCTGCACTGTGCTCCAAGAGATCCATTTTCCAGATTCAGAGTGCTCCAGCAGATCTAACATTCAACTTCAGAGTGCAGCATGGAAATCCATCTTCCAGTTTCAGAGTGCTTTTAGGGATCCATATTGCAGCTTGAGAGTGCTCAAGGAGATCAAACTTGCAGGTTCAGTGTGCTGCAGGAGATCCAATTTCCAGCTTCAGGGTGCAGCCTGGAGATCCATCTTCCAGCTTCTGAGCGTTCTAGGAGATCCAGCTTCCAGCTTCAGGATGCAGCCTGGACTTCCAGAATCCAGCTTCTGAGTGCTCCAGGAGATCCATCTTCCAGTTTCAGAGTGCTCCTTGAGATTCAACTTCTAGCTTCAGGGTGCTCCAGGAGATCCATCATCCAGCTTCAGAGGGCTCCAGGAGATCCACCTTCCAGCTTCAGAGAGCTCCAGGAGATCCACCTTCTAGCTTCAGAGAGCGCCAGGCGATCCACCTTCTAGTTTTAGAGAGCTCCTGGAGATCCATCTAACAGCTTCAGTGCTTCAGGAGATCCAATTTTCAGCTCCTTAAGCACGTGGAGATCCAACTTACAGCTTCATTATGCTCCAGGTAGATCCATCTTCCAGTTTCAGAGTGCTCCAGGAGATCTACCTTCCAGCTTCAGAGGGCTCCAGGAGATCCACCTTCCAGCTTCAGAGAGCTCCAGGAGATCCATCTTCCAGCTGCACAGTGCTCCAAGTGATCCATTTTCCAGATTCAGAGTGCTCCAGGAGATCTACCTTTCAACTTCAGAGTGCAGCCTGGAAATCCATCTTACATTTTCAGAGCGCTTTTCGGGATCCATATTCCAGCTTGAGAATGCTCAATGAGATCAAAATTCCAGGTTCAGAGTGCTCCAGGAGATCCATCTTCCAGCTTCAGAGTACTCCAGCAGATCTAACTTCCAGCTTAAAAGTGCTCCCGGAGGTCTACCTTCAAGGTTCAGAGTGCTCCAGGAGATCCACCTTCCAGCTTCAGAGTGCTCCAGGAGATCAACCTGCCAGGTTTAGAGTGCTCAAGTATATCCACCTTCAAGCTTCAGAGTGCTCCTGGAGATCCATCTTCCTGCTTCATGGTGCTCCAAAAGTTCCATCTTCCAGATTCAGAGTGCTCCAGGAGATCTGCCTTTCAGCTTCAGAGTGCAGCCTGGATTTCCACCTTCCAGCTTCGGAGTGCTCCTGAAAATCCATCCTCCAATTTCAGATTGCTTCACGGGATCCATCTTCCAGCTTGAGAGTGCTCAAGGAGATCTATCTTCCAGATTCAGAGGGCACCACGAAATCAACCTTCCAGCTTCAGAGGGGTCCAGGAGATCTACGTTCCAGCTTCAGAGTGCTCCTGGAGATCCATCTGCCAGCTGCACTGTGCTCCAAGAGATCCATTTTCCAGATTCAGAGTGCTCCAGGAGATCTAACTTTCAACTGCAGAGTGCAGCATGGAAATCCATCTTCCAGTTCCAGTGTGCTTTTCGGGATCCATATTGCAGCTTGAGAGTGCTCAAGGAGATCAAACTTCCAGGTTCAGTGTGCTCCAGGAGATCCAATTTCCAGCTTCAGGGTGCAGCCTGGAGATGCATCTTCCAGCTTCTGAGCGTTCTAGGAGATCCAGCTTCCAGCTTCAGGATGCAGCCTGGACATCCAGAATCCAGCTTCTGAGTGCTCCAGGAGATCCATCTTCCAGTTTCAGAGTGCTCCTTGAGATCCAACTTCAAGCTTCAGGGTGCTCCAGGGTATCCATCATCCAGCTTCAGAGAGCTCCAGGAGATCCACCTTCCAGCTTCAGAGAGCTCCAGGAGATCCACCTTCCAGCTTCAGAGAGCGCCAGGAGATCCACTTTCTAGTTTTAGAGAGCTCCTGGAGACCCATCCACCAGCTTCAGTGCTCCAGGAGATCCAATTTGCAGCTCCTTAAGCTCGTGGAGATCCAACTTACAGCTTCAGAATGCTCCAGGTAGATCCATCTTCCAGTTTCAGAGTGCTCCAGGAAATCTACCTTCCAGCTTCAGAGTGCTTTTGGAGATCCATCTTCCAGCTGCACAGTGCTCCAAGAGATCCATTTTCCAGATTCAGAGTGCTCCAAGAGATCTACCTTTCAACTTCAGAGTGCTGCCTGGAAATCCATCTTACATTTTCAGAGTGCTTTTCGGGATCCATATTCCAGCTTGAGAGTGCTCAAGGAGATCAAACTTCCAGGTTCAGTGTGCTCCAGTAGATCCAATTTCCAGCTTCAGGGTGCAGCCTGGAGATCCATCTTCCAGCTTCTGAGCGTTCTCGGAGATCCAGCTTCCAGCTTCAGGATGCAGCCTGGACATCCAGAATACAGCTTCAGATGGCTCCAGGGGATCCACCTTCCAGCTTCAGAGAGCTCCTGTAGATCCACCTTCCAGCTTCAGAGTGCGCCCAGAGATCCACCTTCTAGTTTTAGAGAGCTCCTGGAGACCCATCTACCAGCTTCAGGGCTGCAGGAGATCCAATTTTCAGCTCCTTTAGCTCGTGGAGATCCAGCTTACAGCTTCAGAATGCTCCAGGTAGATCCATCTTCCAGTTTCAGAGTGCTCCAGGAGATCTACCTTCCAGCTTCAGAGTTCTCCTGGAGATCCATCTTACAGCTGCACATTGCTCCGAGATCCATTTTCCAGATTCAGAGTGCTCCAGGAGATCTACCTTTCAACTTCAGAGTGCAGCCTGGAAATCCATCTTACATTTTCAGAGTGCTTTAGGGATCCATATTCCAGCTTGAGACTGCTCAAGGAGATCAACCTTCCAGGTTCAGTGTGCTCCAGGAGATCCATCTTCCAGGTTCAGAGTACTCCAGCAGATCTAACTTCCAGCTTAATAGTGCTCCCGGAGATCTACCTTCAAGGTTCAGAGTGCTCCAGGAGATCCACCTTCCAGCTTCAGAGTGCTCCAGGAGATCAACCTGCCAGGTTTAGAGTGCTCAAGTATATCCACCTTCAAGCTTCAGAGTGCTCCTGGAGATCCATCTTCCTGCTTCATGGTGCTCCAAAAGATCCATCTTCCAGATTCAGAGTGCTCCAGGAGATCTGCCTTTCAGCTTCAGAGTGCAGCCTGGACATCCAACTTCCAGCTTCGGAGTGCTCCTGAAAATACATACTCCAATTTCAGAATGCTTCACGGGATCCATCTTCCAGCTTGAGAGTGCTCAAGGAGAACTCTCTTCCAGATTCAGAGGGCACCACGAAATCAAACTTCCAGCTTCAGAGGGGTCCAGGAGATCTACGTTCCAACTTCAGAGTGCTCCTGGAGATCCATCTGCCAGTTGCACTGTGCTCCAAGAGATCCATTTTCCACATTCAGAGTGCTCCAGGAGATCTAACTTTCAACCTCAGAGTTCAGCATGGAAATCCATCTTCCAGCTTCAGAGTGCTTTTCGGGATCCATATTGCAGCTTGAGATTGCTCAAGGAGATCAAACTTCCAGGTTCAATGTGCTCCAGGAGATCCAATTTCCAGCTTCAGGGTGCAGCCTGGAGATCCATCTTCCGGCTTCTGAGCGTTCTAGGAGACCCAGCCTCCAGCTTCAGGGTGAAGCCTGGACATCCAGAATCCAGCTTCTGAGTGCTCCAGGAGATCCATCTTCCAGTTTCAGAGTGCTCCTTGAGATCCAAATTCCAGCTTCAGGGTGCTCCAGGAGATCCATCATCCAGCTTCACAGGGCTCCAGGAGATACACCTTCCAGCTTGAGAGAGATCCAGGAGATCCACCTTCCAGCTTCAGATTGTGCCAGGAGATTCACCTTCTAGTTTTAGAGAGCTCCTGGAGACCCATCTACCAGCTTAAGTGCTCCAGGAGATCCAATTTTCAGCTCCTTAAGCTTGTGGAGATCCAACTTACAGCTTCAGAATGCTCCAGGTAGATCCATCTTCCAATTTCAGAGTGCTCCAGGATATCTAACTTCCAGCTTCAGAGTTCTCCTGGAGATCCATCTTCCAGCTGCACAGTGCTCCAAGAGATCCATTTTCGAGATACAGAGTGCTCCAGGAGATCCATCTTTCAACTTCAGAGTGCAGCCTGGAAATCCATCTTACATTTTCAGAGTGCTTTTCGGGATCCATATTCCAGCTTGACAATGCTCAAGGAGATCAACCTTCCAGGTTCAGTGTGCTCCAGGAGATCCATCTTCCAGCTTCAGAGTACTCCAGCAGATCTAACTTCCAGCTTAATAGTGCTCCCGGAGATCTACCTTCAAGGTTCAGAGTGCTCCAGGAGATCCACCTTCCAGCTTCAGAGTGCTCCAGGAGATCAACCTGCCAGGTTTAGAGTGCTCAAGTATATCCACCTTCAAGCTTCAGAGTGCTCCTGGAGATCCATCTTCCTGCTTCATGGTGCTCCAAAAGATCCATCTTCCAGATTCAGAGTGCTCCAGGAGATCTGCCTTTCAGCTTCAGAGTGCAGCCTTGAGATCCATCCTCCAGCTTCGGATTGCAGCCTGTACATCCACCTTCCAGCATCGGAGTGCTCCTGAAAATCCATCTTCCAATTTCAGAATGCTTCACGGGATCCATCTTCAGGCTTGAGAGTGCTCAAGGAGATCTATCTTCCAGATTCAGAGGGCACCACGAAATCAACCTTCCAGCTTCAGAGAGGTCCAGGAGATCTACGTTCCAGCTTCAGAGTGCTCCTGGAGATCCATCTGCCAGCTGCACTGTGCTCCAAGAGATCCATTTTCCAGATTCAGAGTGCTCCAGGAGATCTAACTTTCAACTTCAGAGTGCAGCATGGAAATCCATCTTCCAGCTTCAGAGTGCTTTTCGGGATCCATATTGCAGCTGGAGAGTGCTCAAGGAGATCAAACTTCCAGGTTCAGTGGGCATTAGGAGATCCAATTTCCAGCTTCAGGGTGCAGCCTGGAGATCCATCTTCCAGCTTCTGAGCGTTCTAGGAGATCCAGCTTCCAGCTTCAGGATGCAGCCTGGACATCCAGAATCCAACTTCTGAGTGCTCCAGGAGATCCATCTTCCAGTTTCAGAGTGCTCCTTGAGATCCAACTTCTAGCATCAGGGTGCTCCAGGAGATCCATCATCCAGCTTCAGAGGGCTCCGGGAGATCCACCTTCCAGCTTCAGAGAGCTCCAGGAGATCCACCTTCCAGCTTCAGAGTGCGCCAGGAGATCCACCTTCTAGTTTTAGAGAGCTCCTGGAGATCCATCTACCAGCTTCAGGGCTGCAGGAGATCCAATTTTCAGCTCCTTAAGCTCGTGGAGATCCAACTTACAGCTTCAGAATGCTCCAGGTAGATCCATCTTCCAGTTTCAGAGTGCTCCAGGAGATCTACCTTCCAGCTTCAGAGTGCTCCTGGAGATCCATCTTCCAGCTGCACAGTGCTCCAAGAGATCCATTTTCCAGATTCAGAGTGCTCCAGGAGATCTACCTTTCAACCTCAGAGTGCAGCCTGGAAATGCATCTTACATTTTAAGAGTGCTTTTCGGGATCCATATTCCAGCTTGAGAATGCTCAAGGAGACCAACCTTCCAGGTTCAGTGTGCTCCAGGAGATCCATCTTCCAGCTTCAGAGTACTCCAGCAGATCTAACTTCCAGCTTAATAGTGCTCCCGGAGATCTACCTTCAAGGTTCAGAGTGCTGCAGGAGATACACCTTCCAGCTTCAGAGTGCTCCAGGAGATCAACCTGTCAGGTTTAGAGTGCACAAGTATATGCACCTTCAAGCTTCAGAGTGCTCCTGGAGATCCATCTTCCTGCTTCATGGTGCTCCAAAAGATCAATCTTCCAGATTCAGAGTGCTCCAGGAGATCTGCCTTTCAGCTTCAGAGTGCAGCCTGGACATCCACCTTCCAGCTTCGGAGTGCTCCTGAAAATCCATCCTCCAATTTCAGATTGCTTCACGGGATCCATCTTCCAGCTTGAGAGTGCTCAAGGAGATCTATCTTCCAGATTCAGAGGGCACCACGAAATCAATCTTCCAGCTTCAGAGGGGTCCAGGAGATCTACGTTCCAGCTTCAGAGTGCTCCTGGAGATCCATCTGCCAGCTGCACTGTGCTCCAAGAGATCCATTTTCCAGATTCAGAGTGCTCCAGGAGATCTAACTTTCAACTTCAGAGTGCAGCATGGAAATCCATATTCCAGTTTCAGAGCGCTTTTCGGGATCCATATTGCAGCTTGAGAGTGCTCAAGGGGATCAAACATCCAGGTTCAGTGTGCTCCAGGAGATCCAATTTCCATCTTCAGGGTGCAGCCTGGAGATCCATCTTCCAGCTTCTGAGCGTTCTAGGAGATCCAGCTTCCAGCTTCAGGGTGCAGCCAGGACATCCAGAATCCAGCTTCTGAGTGCTCCAGGAGATCCATCTTCCAGTTTCAGAGTGCTCCTTGAGATCCAACTTCTAGCTTCAGGGTGCTCCAGGAGATCCATCATCCAGCTTCACAGGGCTCCAGGAGATCCACCTTCCAGCTTCAGAGAGCTCCAGGAGATCCACTTCCCAGCTTCAGAGTGTGCCAAGAGATCCACCTTCTAGTTTTAGAGAGCTCCTGGAGACCCATCCACCAGCTTCAGTGCTTCAGGAGATCCAATTTTCAGCTCCTTAAGCTCGTGGAGATCCACCTTACAGCTTCAGAATGCTCCAGGTAGATCCATCTTCCAGTTTCAGAGTGCTCCAGGAGATCTACCTTCCAGCTTCAGAGTGCTCCTGGAGATCCATCTTCCAGCTGCACAGTGCTCCAAGAGATCCATTTTCCAGATTCAGAGTGCTCCAGGAGATCTACCTTTCAACTTCAGAGTGCAGCCTGGAAATCCATCTTACATTTTCAGAGTGCTTTTCGGGATCCATATTCCAGCTTGACACTGCTCAAGGAGATCAACCTTCCAGGTTCAGTGTGCTCCAGGAGATCCATCTTCCAGCTTCAGAGTACTCCAGCAGATCTAACTTCCAGCTTAATAGTGCTCCCGGAGATCTACCTTCAAGGTTCAGAGTGCTCCAGGAGATCCACCTTCCAGCTTCAGAGTGCTCCAGGAGATCAACCTGCCAGGTTTAGAGTGCTCAGGTATATCCACCTTCAAGCTTCAGTGTGCACCTGGAGATCCATCTTCCTGCTTCATGGTGCTCCAAAAGATCCATCTTCCAGATTCAGAGTGCTCCAGGAGATCTGCCTTTCAGCTTCAGAGTGCAGCCCAGACATCCACCTTCCAGCATCGGAGTGCTCCTGAAAATCCATCTTCCAATTTCAGAATGCTTCATGGCATCCATCTTCCAGCTTGAGAGTGCTCAAGGAGATCTATCTTAAAGATTCAGAGGGCACCACGAAATCAACCATCCAGCTTCAGAGGGGTCCAGGAGATCTACGTTCCAGCTTCAGAGTGCTCCTGGAGATGCATCTGCCAGCTGCACTGTGCTCCAAGAGATCCATTTTCCACATTCCGAGTGCTCCAGGAGATCTAACTTTCAACTTCAGAGTGCAGCATGGAAATCCATCTTCCAGTTTCAGTGTGCTTTTCGGGATCCATATTGCAGCTTGAGAGTGCTCAAGGAGATCAAAATTCCAGGTTCAGTGTGCTCCAGGAGATCCAATTTCCAGCTTCAGGGTGCAGCCTGGAGATCCATCTTCCAGCTTCTGAGCGTTCTAGGAGATCCAGCTTCCAGCTTCAGGATGCAGCCTGGACTTCCAGAATCCATCTTCTGAGTGCTCCAGGAGATCCATCCACCAGCTTCAGAGAGCTCCAAGAGATCCATTTTTCAGCTCCTTAAGCTCAGGGAGATCCAACTTACAGCTTCAGAATGCTCCAGGTAGATCCATCTTCCAGTTTCAGAGTGCTCCAGGAGATCTACCTTCCAGCTTCAGAGTGCTCCTGGAGATCCATCTTCCAGCTGCACAGTGCTCCAAGAGATCCATTTTCCAGATTCAGAGTGCTCCAGGAGATATACCTTTCAACTTCAGAGTGCAGCCTGGAAATCCATCTTACATTTTCAAAGAGCTTTTCGGGATGATATTCCAGCTTGAGAATGCTCAAGGAGATCAACCTTCCAGGTTCAGTGTGCTCCAGGAGATCCATCTTCCAGCTTCAGAGTACTCCAGCAGATCTAACTTCCAGCTTAATAGTGCTCCAGGAGATATACCTTCAAGGTTCAGAGTGCTCCAGGAGATCCACCTTCCAGCTTCAGAGTGCTCCAGGAGATCAACCTGCCAGGTTTAGAGTGCTCAAGTATATCCACCTTCAAGCTTCAGAGTGCTCCTGGAGATCCATCTTCATGCTTCATGGTGCTCCAAAGGATACATTTCCAGCTTCAGAGTACTCCAGCAGATCTAACTTCCAGCTTAATAGTGCTCCCGGAGATCTATCTTCAAGGTTCAGTGTGCTCCAGGAGATCCACCTTCCAGCTTCAGAGTTCTCCAGGAGATCAACCTGCCAGGTTTAGAGTGCTCAAGTATATCCACCTTCAAGCTTCAGATTGCTCCTGGAGATCCATCTTCCTGCTTCATGGTGCTCCAAAAGATCCATCTTCCAGATTCAGAGTGCTCCAGGAGATCTGCCTTTCAGCTTCAGAGTGCAGCCTGGACATCCACCTTCCAGCTTCGGAGTGCTCCTGAAAACCCATCCTCCAATTTCAAATTGCTTCACGGGATCCATCTTCCAGCTTGAGAGTGCTCAAGGAGATCTATCTTCCAGATTCAGAGGGCACCACGAAATCAAGCTTCCAGCTTCAGAGGGGTCCAGGAGATCTACGTTCCAGCTTCAGAGAGCTCCTGGAGATCCATCTGCCAGCTGCACTGTGCTCCAAGAGATCCATTTTCCAGATTCAGAGTGCTCCAGGAGATCTAACATTCAACTTCAGAGTGCAGCATGGAAATCCAGCTTCCAGTTGCAGAGTGCTTTTCGGGATCCATATTGCAGCTTGAGAGTGCTCAAGGAGATCAAACTTCCAGGTTCAGTATGCTCCAGGAGATCCAATTTCCAGCTTCAGGATGCAGCCTGGAGATCAATCTTCAGGCTTCTGAGCGATCTAGGAGATCCAGCTTCCAGCTTCAGGGTGCAGCCTGGACATCCAGAATCCAACTTCTGAGTGCTCCAGGAGATCCATCTTCCAGTTTCAGAGTGCTCCTTGAGATCCAACTTCTAGCTTCAGGGTGCTCCAGGAGATCCATCATCCAGCTTCAGAGGGCTCCAGGAGATCCACCTTCCAGCTTCAGAGAGCTCCAGGAGATCCACCTTCCAGCTTCAGCGTGCGCCCAGAGATCCATTTTCTAGGTTTAGAGTGCTCCTGGAGACCCATCTACCAGCTTCAGTGCTCAAGGAGATCCAAATTTCAGCTCCTTAAGCTGGTGGAGATCCAATTTACAGCTTCAGAATGCTCCAGGTAGATCCATCTTCCAGTTTCAGAGTGCTCCAGGAGATCTACCTTCCTGCTTCAGAGTGCTCCTGGAGATCCATCTTCCAGCTGCACAGTGCTCCAAGAGATCCATTTTCCAGATTCAGAGTGCTCCAGGAGATCTACCTTTCAACTTCAGAGTGCAGCCTGGAAATGCATCTTACATTTTTAGAGTGCTTTTCGGGATCTGTATTCCAGCTTGAGAATGCTCAAGGAGATCAACCTTCCAGGTTCAGTGTGCTCCAGGAGATCCATCTTCCAGCTTCAGAGTACTCCAGCAGACCTAACTTCCAGCTTAATAGTGCTCCCGGAGATCTACCTTCAAGGTTCAGAGTGCTCCAGGAGATCCACCTTCCAGCTTAATAGTGCTCCAGGAGATCAATCTGCCAGGTTTAGAGTGCTCAAGTATATCCACCTTCAAGCTTCAGAGTGCTCCTGAAGATCCATCTTACTGCTTCATGGTGCTCCAAACGATCCACCTTCCAGATTCAGAGTGCTCCAGGAGATCTGCCTTTCAGCTTCAGAGTGCAGCCTGTACATCCACCTTCCAGCTTCGGAGTGCTCCCGAAAATCCATCCTCCAATTTCAGAATGCGTCACTGGATCCATCTTTCCAGCTTGAGAGTGCACAAGGAGATCTATCTTCCAGATTCAGAGGGCACCACGAAATCAACCTTCCAGCTTCAGAGGGGTCCAGGAGATCTACGTTCCAGCTTCAGAGTGCTCCTGAACATCCATCTGCAAGCTGCACTGTGCTCCAAGAGATCCATTTTCCAGATTCAGAGTGCTCCAGGAGATCTGCCTTTCAGCTTCAGAGTGCAGCCTGGACATCCACCTTCCAGCTTCGGAGTGCTTCTGAAAATCCATCCTCCAATTTCAGATTGCTTCACGGGATCCATCTTCCAGCTTGAGAGTGCTCAAGGAGATCTATCTTCCAGATTCAGAGGGCACCACGAAATCAATCTTCCAGCTTCAGAGGGGTCCAGGAGATCTACGTTCCAGCTTCAGAGTGCTCCTGGAGATCCATCTGCCAGCTGCACTGTGCTCCAAGAGATCCATTTTCCAGATTCAGAGTGCTCCAGGAGATCTAACTTTCAACTTCAGAGTGCAGCATGGAAATCCATCTTCCAGTTTCAGAGCGCTTTTCGGGATCCATATTGCAGCTTGAGAGTGCTCAAGGGGATCAAACATCCAGGTTCAGTGTGCTCCAGGAGATCCAATTTCCATCTTCAGGGTGCAGCCTGGAGATCCATCTTCCAGCTTCTGAGCGTTCTAGGAGATCCAGCTTCCAGCTTCAGGGTGCAGCCAGGACATCCAGAATCCAGCTTCTGAGTGCTCCAGGAGATCCATCTTCCAGTTTCAGAGTGCTCCTTGAGATCCAACTTCTAGCTTCAGGGTGCTCCAGGAGATCCATCATCCAGCTTCACAGGGCTCCAGGAGATCCACCTTCCAGCTTCAGAGAGCTCCAGGAGATCCACTTCCCAGCTTCAGAGTGTGCCAAGAGATCCACCTTCTAGTTTTAGAGAGCTCCTGGAGACCCATCCACCAGCTTCAGTGCTTCAGGAGATCCAATTTTCAGCTCCTTAAGCTCGTGGAGATCCACCTTACAGCTTCAGAATGCTCCAGGTAGATCCATCTTCCAGTTTCAGAGTGCTCCAGGAGATCTACCTTCCAGCTTCAGAGTGCTCCTGGAGATCCATCTTCCAGCTGCACAGTGCTCCAAGAGATCCATTTTCCAGATTCAGAGTGCTCCAGGAGATCTACCTTTCAACTTCAGAGTGCAGCCTGGAAATCCATCTTACATTTTCAGAGTGCTTTTCGGGATCCATATTCCAGCTTGACACTGCTCAAGGAGATCAACCTTCCAGGTTCAGTGTGCTCCAGGAGATCCATCTTCCAGCTTCAGAGTACTCCAGCAGATCTAACTTCCAGCTTAATAGTGCTCCCGGAGATCTACCTTCAAGGTTCAGAGTGCTCCAGGAGATCCACCTTCCAGCTTCAGAGTGCTCCAGGAGATCAACCTGCCAGGTTTAGAGTGCTCAGGTATATCCACCTTCAAGCTTCAGTGTGCACCTGGAGATCCATCTTCCTGCTTCATGGTGCTCCAAAAGATCCATCTTCCAGATTCAGAGTGCTCCAGGAGATCTGCCTTTCAGCTTCAGAGTGCAGCCCAGACATCCACCTTCCAGCATCGGAGTGCTCCTGAAAATCCATCTTCCAATTTCAGAATGCTTCATGGCATCCATCTTCCAGCTTGAGAGTGCTCAAGGAGATCTATCTTAAAGATTCAGAGGGCACCACGAAATCAACCATCCAGCTTCAGAGGGGTCCAGGAGATCTACGTTCCAGCTTCAGAGTGCTCCTGGAGATGCATCTGCCAGCTGCACTGTGCTCCAAGAGATCCATTTTCCACATTCCGAGTGCTCCAGGAGATCTAACTTTCAACTTCAGAGTGCAGCATGGAAATCCATCTTCCAGTTTCAGTGTGCTTTTCGGGATCCATATTGCAGCTTGAGAGTGCTCAAGGAGATCAAAATTCCAGGTTCAGTGTGCTCCAGGAGATCCAATTTCCAGCTTCAGGGTGCAGCCTGGAGATCCATCTTCCAGCTTCTGAGCGTTCTAGGAGATCCAGCTTCCAGCTTCAGGATGCAGCCTGGACTTCCAGAATCCATCTTCTGAGTGCTCCAGGAGATCCATCCACCAGCTTCAGAGAGCTCCAAGAGATCCATTTTTCAGCTCCTTAAGCTCAGGGAGATCCAACTTACAGCTTCAGAATGCTCCAGGTAGATCCATCTTCCAGTTTCAGAGTGCTCCAGGAGATCTACCTTCCAGCTTCAGAGTGCTCCTGGAGATCCATCTTCCAGCTGCACAGTGCTCCAAGAGATCCATTTTCCAGATTCAGAGTGCTCCAGGAGATATACCTTTCAACTTCAGAGTGCAGCCTGGAAATCCATCTTACATTTTCAAAGAGCTTTTCGGGATGATATTCCAGCTTGAGAATGCTCAAGGAGATCAACCTTCCAGGTTCAGTGTGCTCCAGGAGATCCATCTTCCAGCTTCAGAGTACTCCAGCAGATCTAACTTCCAGCTTAATAGTGCTCCAGGAGATATACCTTCAAGGTTCAGAGTGCTCCAGGAGATCCACCTTCCAGCTTCAGAGTGCTCCAGGAGATCAACCTGCCAGGTTTAGAGTGCTCAAGTATATCCACCTTCAAGCTTCAGAGTGCTCCTGGAGATCCATCTTCATGCTTCATGGTGCTCCAAAGGATACATTTCCAGCTTCAGAGTACTCCAGCAGATCTAACTTCCAGCTTAATAGTGCTCCCGGAGATCTATCTTCAAGGTTCAGTGTGCTCCAGGAGATCCACCTTCCAGCTTCAGAGTTCTCCAGGAGATCAACCTGCCAGGTTTAGAGTGCTCAAGTATATCCACCTTCAAGCTTCAGATTGCTCCTGGAGATCCATCTTCCTGCTTCATGGTGCTCCAAAAGATCCATCTTCCAGATTCAGAGTGCTCCAGGAGATCTGCCTTTCAGCTTCAGAGTGCAGCCTGGACATCCACCTTCCAGCTTCGGAGTGCTCCTGAAAACCCATCCTCCAATTTCAAATTGCTTCACGGATCCATCTTCCAGCTTGAGAGTGCTCAAGGAGATCTATCTTCCAGATTCAGAGGGCACCACGAAATCAAGCTTCCAGCTTCAGAGGGGTCCAGGAGATCTACGTTCCAGCTTCAGAGAGCTCCTGGAGATCCATCTGCCAGCTGCACTGTGCTCCAAGAGATCCATTTTCCAGATTCAGAGTGCTCCAGGAGATCTAACATTCAACTTCAGAGTGCAGCATGGAAATCCAGCTTCCAGTTGCAGAGTGCTTTTCGGGATCCATATTGCAGCTTGAGAGTGCTCAAGGAGATCAAACTTCCAGGTTCAGTATGCTCCAGGAGATCCAATTTCCAGCTTCAGGATGCAGCCTGGAGATCAATCTTCAGGCTTCTGAGCGATCTAGGAGATCCAGCTTCCAGCTTCAGGGTGCAGCCTGGACATCCAGAATCCAACTTCTGAGTGCTCCAGGAGATCCATCTTCCAGTTTCAGAGTGCTCCTTGAGATCCAACTTCTAGCTTCAGGGTGCTCCAGGAGATCCATCATCCAGCTTCAGAGGGCTCCAGGAGATCCACCTTCCAGCTTCAGAGAGCTCCAGGAGATCCACCTTCCAGCTTCAGCGTGCGCCCAGAGATCCATTTTCTAGGTTTAGAGTGCTCCTGGAGACCCATCTACCAGCTTCAGTGCTCAAGGAGATCCAAATTTCAGCTCCTTAAGCTGGTGGAGATCCAATTTACAGCTTCAGAATGCTCCAGGTAGATCCATCTTCCAGTTTCAGAGTGCTCCAGGAGATCTACCTTCCTGCTTCAGAGTGCTCCTGGAGATCCATCTTCCAGCTGCACAGTGCTCCAAGAGATCCATTTTCCAGATTCAGAGTGCTCCAGGAGATCTACCTTTCAACTTCAGAGTGCAGCCTGGAAATGCATCTTACATTTTTAGAGTGCTTTTCGGGATCTGTATTCCAGCTTGAGAATGCTCAAGGAGATCAACCTTCCAGGTTCAGTGTGCTCCAGGAGATCCATCTTCCAGCTTCAGAGTACTCCAGCAGACCTAACTTCCAGCTTAATAGTGCTCCCGGAGATCTACCTTCAAGGTTCAGAGTGCTCCAGGAGATCCACCTTCCAGCTTAATAGTGCTCCAGGAGATCAATCTGCCAGGTTTAGAGTGCTCAAGTATATCCACCTTCAAGCTTCAGAGTGCTCCTGAAGATCCATCTTACTGCTTCATGGTGCTCCAAACGATCCACCTTCCAGATTCAGAGTGCTCCAGGAGATCTGCCTTTCAGCTTCAGAGTGCAGCCTGTACATCCACCTTCCAGCTTCGGAGTGCTCCCGAAAATCCATCCTCCAATTTCAGAATGCGTCACTGGATCCATCTTCCAGCTTGAGAGTGCACAAGGAGATCTATCTTCCAGATTCAGAGGGCACCACGAAATCAACCTTCCAGCTTCAGAGGGGTCCAGGAGATCTACGTTCCAGCTTCAGAGTGCTCCTGAACATCCATCTGCAAGCTGCACTGTGCTCCAAGAGATCCATTTTCCAGATTCAGAGTGCTCCAGGAGATCTAACTTTCAACCTCAGAGTGCAGCATGGAAATCCATCTTCCAGTTTCAGAGTGCTTTTCGGGATCCATATTGCAGCTTGAGAGTGCTCAAGGAGATCAAACTTCCAGGTTCAGTGTGCTTTAGGAGATCCAATTTCCAGCTTCTGGATACAGCCTGGAGATCCATCTTCCAACTTCTGAGCGTTCTAGGAGATCCAGCTTCCAGCTTCAGGATGCAGCCTGGACATCCAGAATCCAGCTTCTGAGAGCTCCAGGAGATCCATCTTCCAGTTTCAGAGTGCTCCTTGAGATCGAACTTCGAGCTTCAGGGTGCTCCAGTAGATCCATCACCCAGCTTCAGAGGGCTCCAGGAGATCCACCTTCCAGCATCTGAGAGCTCCAGGAGATCCACCTTCCAGCTTCAGAGTGCGCCAGGAGATCCACCTTCTAGTTTTAGAGAGCTCCTGTAGATCCATCTACCAGCTTCATTGCTCCAGGAGATCCAATTTGCAGCTGATTAAGCAAGTGGAGATCCAACTTACAGCTTAAGAATGCTTCAGGTAGATCCATCTTCCAGTTTCAGAGTGCTCCAGGAGATCTACCTTCCAGCTTCAGAGTGCTTTGGAGATCCATCTTCCAGCTGCACAGTTCTCCAAGAGATCCAATTTCCACATTCAGAGTGCTCCAGGAGATCTACCTTTCAACTTCAGTGTGCAGCCTGGAAATCCATCTTACATTTTCAGAGTGCTTTTCGGGATCCCTATTCCAGCTTGAGAATGCTCAAGGAGAGCAACCTTCCAGGTTCAGTGTGCTCCAGGAGATCCATCTTCCCGCTTCAGATTACTCCAGCAGATCTAACTTCCTGCTTAATAGTGCTCCCGGAGATCGACCTACAAGGTTCAGAGTGCTCCAGGAGATCCAACTTCCAGCTTCAGAGTGCTCCAGGACATCAACCTGCCAGGTTTCGAGTGATCAAGTATATCCACCTTCAAGCTTCAGAGTGCTCCTGGAGATCTATCTTCCTGCTTCATGGTGCTCCAAGAGATCCATTTTCCAGATTCAGAGTGCTCCAGGAGATCTAACATTCAACTTCAGAGTGCAGCATGGAAATCCATCTTCCAGTTTCAGAGTGCTTTTCGGGATCCAATTGCAGCTTCAGGGAGCTCCAGGAGATCCACCTTCCGGCTTCCGATTGCGCCAGGAGATCCACCTTCTAGTTTTAGAGAGCTCCTGGAGATCCATCTACCAGCTTCAGTGCTCCAGGAGATACAATATTCAGCTCCTTAAGCTCGTGGAGATCCAACTTACAGCTTCAGAATGCTCCACGTAGATCCATCTTCCAGTTTCAGAGAGCTCCAGGAGATCTAACTTCCAGCTTCAGAGTGCTCCTGGAGATCCATCTTCCAGCTGCACAGTGCTCCAAGAGATCCATTTTCCAGATTCAGAGTGCTCCAGGGGATCTACCTTTCAACTTCAGAGTGCAGCCTGGAAATCCATCCTACATTTTCAGAGTACTTTTCGGGATCCATATTCCAGCTTGACAATGCTCAAGGAGATCAACCTTCCAGGTTCAGTGTGCTCCAGCAGATCCATCTTCCAGCTTCAGAGTACTCCAGCAGATCTAACTTCCAGCTTAAAAGTGCTCCCAGAGATCTACCTTCAAGGTTCTGAGTGCTCCAGGAGATCCATCTTCCTGCTTCATGGTGCTCCAAAAGATCCATCTTCCAGATTCAGAGTGCTCCAGGAGATCTGCCTTTCAGCTTCAGAATGCAGCCTAGACATCCACCTTCCAGCTTCGGAGTGCTCCTGAAAATCCATCCTCCAATTTCAGATTGCTTCACGGGATCCATCTTCCAGCTTGAGAGTGCTCAAGGAGATCTATCTTCCAGATTCAGAGGGCACCACGAAAGCAACCTTCCAGCTTCAGAGGGGTCCAGGAGATCAACGTTCCAGCTTCAGAGTGCTACTGGTGATCCATCTGCCAGCTGCATTGTGCTCCAAGAGATCCATTTTCCGGATTCAGTGTGCTCCAGGAGATCTAACTTTCAACTTCAGAGTGCAGCATGGAAATCCATCTTACATTTTAAGAGTGCTTTTCGGGATCCATATTCCAGCTTGAGAATGCTCAAGGAGATCAAACTTCCAGGTTCAGTGTGCTCCAGGAGATCCATCTTCCAGCTTCAGAGTTCTCCAGCAGATCTCACTTCCAGCTTAATAGTGCTCCCAGAGATCTACCTTCAAGGTTCAGAGTTCTCCAGGAGAGCCACTTTCCAGCTTCAGAGTGCTCCAGGAGATCAACCTGCCAGGTTTAGAGTGCTCAAGTATATCCACCTTCAAGTTTGAGAGTGCTCCTAGAGATCCATCTTCTTGCTTCATGGTGCTCCAAAAGTTCCATCTTCCAGATTTAGATTGCTCCAGGAGATCTGCCTTTCAGCTTCAGAGTGCAGCCTGGACATCCACCTTCCAGCTTCAGATTGCTCCTGAAAATCCATCCTCCAGTTTCAGAATGCTTCATGGGATCCATCTTCCAGCTTGAGAGTGCTCAAGGCAATCTATCTACAAGATTCAGAGTGCACCACGAAATCAACCTTCCAGCTTCAGAGGGGTCCAGGAGATCTACGTTCCAGCTTCAGCGTGCTCCTGGAGATCCATCTGCCAGCTGCACTGTGCTCCAATAGATCCATTTCCCAGATTCAGAGCGCTCCAGGAGATCTACCTTGCAACTTCAGACTGCAGCATGGAAATCCATCTTCCAGTTTCAGAGTGCTTTTCGGGATCCACATTGCAGCTTGAGAGTGCTCAAGGAGATCAAACTTCCAGGTTCAGTGTGCTCCAGGAGATCCAATTTCCAGATTCACGGAGCAGCCTGGAGATCCATTTTCCAGCTTCAGTGTGCTCCAAACGACGCACCTTCCAACTTAACAGTGCTCCTGGAGATCCAACTTCCATCTTTATTGTTCCAGGAGGACCACTATCCAGCATCCAAGCGATCCAGGAGACCATCTTCAAGCCTCTGAGCGTTCTAGGAGATCCAGCTTCCAGCTTCAGGAGGAAGCCTTGACATCCAGAATCCAGCTTCCAATTGCTCCTGGAGATCCAACTTCCAGCTTCAGGGTGCTCCAGGAGATCCATCTTCCAGCTTCAAAGTGCTCCAGGAGAACAACCTTCCAGCTTCAGTGCGCTCCAGGAGATCCACCTTCCACTTCAGAGTGCCCCTGGAGATCACAATTGCAGCTTCAGAGTGCTCCAGTAGATCCATCTTCCAGCTTCAGAGTGCTCCAGGAGATCAAACTTCCAGCTTCTGTGTGCTCCAGATGATCCAGCTTCCAACTTAAGAGTGCTCCAGGAGATCCAACTTCCAGCTTCAGCGTACAGCCTGGAGATCCATATTCCTGCTTCAGACTGCTCCTGGAGATCCATCTTCCAGCTTTATTGCTCCAGGACATCCACTATCCAGCTTCCAAGGGAGCCAGTAGATCCATCTTCCAGATTCTGAGCGTTCCAGGAGATCCAGCTTCCAGCTTCAGGATGCAGCCTGGACATCCAGAATCCAGCTTCTGAGTGCTCCAGGAGATCCATCTTCCAGTTTCAGAGTGCTCCCTGAGATCCAACTTCTAGCTTCAGGGTTCTCCAGGGGATCCATCGTCCAGCTTCAGAGTGCTCCAGGAGATCCATCTTCCAGCGTCAGAGTGCTCCTTGAGTTCCACCTTCCAGCCTCAGAGTGCTCTAGGAGATCCATCTGCCAACTTTGGAGAGCTCCAGGAGATCCACCTTCCAGCGTCAGTGTGCTCCAGGAGATCCATCATCCAACTTCAGGGTGCTCAAGCACATCAATCTGCCAGCTTTGGAGTGCTCCAGGAGATTCACCTTCCAGCTTCAGAGTGCGCCTGAAAATCCATCTTCCAGTTTCAGAATGCTTCACAGGATCCATCTTCAAGCTTGAGAGCGCTCAAGGAGATCTATCTTCCAGATTCAGAGTGCACCACGAAATCAACCTGCCAGAGTCAGATGGCTCCAGAGGTTACAGCTTCCAGCATCAGAGTGCTCCAGGAGATCCAATTTCCATCTTCAGGGTACAGCCTGGAGATCGATCTTCCAGTTTCAGAGTGCTTTTCGGGATCCATATTCCAGCTTGAGAGTGCTCAAGGAGATCAACCTTCAAGGTTCAGTGTGCTCCAGGAGATCCAATTTCCAGCTTCAGGGTGCAGCCTGAACATCCATCTTCCAGCTTCAGTGTGCTCCAAACGATACAACATCCAGCTTAACAGTGCTCCAGGATATCAAACTTCCAGCTTTATTGTTCCAGGAGATCGACTATCCAGCTTCCAAGGGAGCCAGGAGATCCATCTTCCAGCCTCTGAGCATTTTAGGAGATCCAGCTTCCAGCTTCAAGAGGCAGCCTTGACATCCAGAATCCAGCTTCCAAGTGCTCCAGGAGATCCATCTTCCAGCTTCAGAGTGCTCCAGGAGATCCATCTTCCAGCTCAGGGTGCTCCTGGAGATCCAACTTCCAGCTTCAGGGTGCTCCAGGAGATCCATCTTCCAGCTACAAAGTCCTCCAGGAGAACCACCTACCAGCTTCAGTGTGCTCCTGGAGAACCAGCTTCCAGATTCTCAGTGCTCCAGGAGATCCACCATCCCGCTTCAGAGTGCTCCTGGAAATAAAACTTCCAGCTTCAGAGTGCTCCAATACATACATCTTCCAGCTTCAGAGTGCTCCTGGAGATCAAACTTCCAGCTTCAAAGTGCTCCAGACGATCCAACTTCCAACTTAAGAGTGCTCCAGAGATCCAACTTCCATCTTCAGGGTGCAGCCTGGAGATCCATATTCCTGCTTCAGAGTACTCCTGGAGATCCATCTTCCAGCTTTATTGCTCCAGGACATCCATTATCCAGCTTCCAAGGGAGCCAGGAGATCCATCTTCCAGATTCTGAGCGTTCTAGGAGATCCAGCTTCCAGCTTCAGGATGCAGCCTGGACAACCAGAATCCAGCTTCTGGGTGCTCCAGGAGATCCATCTTCCAGTTTCAGAGTGCTCCTTGAGATCCAACTTCTAGCTTCAGGGTGCTCCAGGAGATCCATCGTCCAACTTCAGAGGGCTCCAGGAGATCCACCTTCCGGCTTCAGAGAGCTCCAGGAGATCCACCCTCCAGCTTCAGAGTGCGCCAGGGGATCCACCTTCTAGTTTTAGAGAGCTCCTGGAGATCCATCTAACAGCTTAAGTGCTCCAGGAGATCCAATTTTCAGTTCCTTAAGCTCGTGGAGATCTAACTTACAGCTTCAGAATGTTCCAGGTAGATCCATTCTCCAGTTTCAGAGTGCTCCAGGAGATCTACCTTTCAACTTCAGAGTGCAGCCTGGAAATCCATCTTACATTTTCAGAGAGCTTTTCGGGATCCATATTCCAGCTTGAGAATGCTCAAAGACATCAACCTTCCAGGTTCAGTGTGCTCCAGGAGATCCATCTTCCAGCTTCAGAGTACTCCAACAGATCTAACTTCCAGCTTCATAGTGCTCCCGGAGATCTACCTTCAAGGTTCAGAGTGCTCCAGGAGATCCAACTGCCAGCTTCAGAGTGCTCCAAGAGATCAACCTGCCAGATTTAGAGTGCTCAAGTATATCCACCTTCAAGCTTCAAAGTGCTCCTGGAGATCCATCTTCCTGCTTCATGGTGCTCCAAAAGATCCATCTTCCAGATTCAGAGTGCTCCAGGAGATCTGCCTTTCAGCTTCAGAGTGCAGCCTGGACATCCACCTTCCAGCTTCGGAGTGCTCCTGAAAATGCATCCTCCAATTTCAGAATGCTTCACGGGATCCATCTTCCAGCTTGAGAGTGCTCAAGGAGATCTATCTTCCAGATTCAGAGGGCACCACGAAATCAACCTTCCAGCTTCAGAGGGGTCCAGGAGATCTACGTTCCAGCTTCAGAGAGCTCCTGGAGATCCATCTGCCAGCTGCACTGTGCTCCAAGAGATCCATTTTCCAAATTCAGAGTGCTCCAGCAGATCTAACTTTCAACCTCAGAGTGCAGCATGGAAATCCATCTTCCAGTTTCAGAGTGCTTTTCGGGATCCATATTGAAGCTTGAGAGTGCTCAAGGAGATCAAACTTCCAGGTTCAGTGTGCTCCAGGAGATCCAGCTTCCAGCTTCAGGATGCAGCCTGGACATCCAGAATCCAGCTTCTGAGTGCTCCAGGAGATCCATCTTCCAGTTTCAGAGTGCTCCTTGAGATCCAACTTCTAGCTTCAGGGTGCTCCAGGAGATCCATCATCCAGCTTCTGAGGCCTCCAGTAGATCCACCTTCCAGCTTCAGAGAGCTCCAGGAGATCCACCTTCCAGCTTCCGAGTGCGCCAGGAGATCCACCTTCTAGTTTTAGAGAGCTCCTGGAGATCCTTCTACCTGCTTCAGTGCTCCAGGAGATCCAATATTCAGCTCCTTAAGCTCGTGGAGATCCAACTTACAGCTTCAGAATGCTCCAGGTAGATCCATCTTCCAGTTTCAGAGTGCTCCAGGAGATCTACCTTCCAGCTTCAGAGTGCTCCTGGAGATCCATCTTCCAGCTGCACAGTGCTCCAAGAGATCCATTTTCCAGATTCAGAGTGCTCCAGGAGATCTACCTTTCAACTTCAGAGTGCAGCCTGGAAATCCATCCTACATTTTCAGAGTACTTTTCGGGATCCATATTCCAGCTTGACAATGCTCAAGGAGATCAACCTTCCAGGTTCAGTTTGCTCCAGGAGATCCATCTTCCAGCTTCAGAGTACTCCAGCAGATCTAACTTCCAGCTTAATAGTGCTCCCGGAGATCTACCTTCAAGGTTCAGAGTGCTCCAGGAGATCCATCTTCCTGCTTCATGGTGCTCCAAAAGATCCATCTTCCAGATTCAGAGTGCTCCAGGAGATCTGCCTTTCAGCTTTAGAATTCAGCCTGGACATCCACCTTCCAGCTTCGGAGTGCTCCTGAAAATCCATCCTCCAATTTCAGAATGCTTCACGGGATCCATCTTCCAGCTTGAGAGTGCTCAAGGAGATCTATCTCCCAGATTCAGAGGGTACCACGAAAGCAACCTTCCATCTTCAGAGGGGTACAGGAGATCTACGTTCCAGCTTCAGAGTGCTCCTGAAGATCCATCTGCCAGCTGCACTGTGCTCCAAGAGATCCATTTTCCACATTCAGAGTGCTCCAGGAGATCTAACTTTCAACTTCAGAATGCAGCATGGAAATCCATCTTACATTTTTAGAGTGTTTTTCGGGATCCATATTCGAGCTTGAGAATGCTCAAGGAGATCAAACTTCCAGGTTCAGTGTGCTCCAGGAGATCCATCTTCCAGCTTCAGAGTTCTCCAGCAGATCTCACTTCCAGCTTAATAGTGCTCCCGGAGATCTAACTTCAATGTTAAGAGTTCTCCAGGAGATCCACTTTCCAGCTTCAGAGTGCTCCAGGAGATCAACTGCCAGGTTTAGTGTGCTCAAGTATATCCACCTTCAAGCTTGAGAGTGCTCCTAGAGATCCATCTTCTTGCTTCATGGTGCTCCAAAGGTTCCATCTTCCAGATTCAGAGTGCTCCAGGAGATCTGCCTTTCAGCTTCAGAGTGCAGCCTGGACATGTACCTTCCAGCTTCAGAGTGCTCCTGAAAATCCATCCTCCAATTTCAGATTGCTTCACGGCATCCATCTTCCAGCTTGAGAGTGCTCAAGAAGATCTATCTTCCAGATTCAGAGGGCAACACGAAATCAACCTTCTGCTTCAGAGGGGTCCAGGAGATCTACGTTCCAGCTTCAGAGTGCTCCTGGAGATAAATCTGCCAGCTGCACTGTGCTCCAAGAGATCCATTTTCCAGATTCAGAGTGCTCCAGGAGATCTAACTTTCAACTGCAGAGTGCAGCATGGAAATCCATCTTCCAGTTTCAGAGTGCTTTTCGGGATCCATATTGCAGCTTGAGAGTGCTCAAGGAGATCAAACTTGCAGGTTCAGTGTGCTGCAGGAGATCCAATTTCCAGCTTCAGGGTGCAGCCTGGAGATCCATCTCCCAGCTTCTGAGCGTTCTAGGAGATCCAGCTTCCAGCTTCAGGATGCAGCCTGGACTTCCAGAATCCAGCATCTGAGTGCTCCAGGAGATCCATTTTCCAGTTTCAGAGTGCTCCTTGAGATCCAACTTCTAGCTTCAGGGTGCCCCAGGAGATCCATCATCCAGCTTCAGAGGGCTCCAGGAGATACACCTTCCAGCTTCAGAGAGCTCCAGGAGATCCACCTTCCAGCTTCAGAGAGCGCCAGGCGATCCACCTTTTAGTTCTAGAGAGCTCCTGGAGATCCATCTAACAGCTTCAGTGCTTCAGGAGATCCAATTTTCAGCTCCTTAAGAACGTGGAGATCCACTTACAGCTTCAGAATGCTCCAGGTAGATCCATCTTCCAGTTTCAGAGTGCTCCTGGAGATCTACCTTCCAGCTTCAGAGTGCTCCTGGAGATCCATCTTCCAGCTGCACAGTGCTCCAAGTGATCCATTTTCCAGCTTCAGAGTGCTCCAGGAGATCAACCTGCCAGGTTTAGAGTGCTCAAGTATATCCACCTTCAAGCTTCAGAGTGCTCCTAGAGATCCATCTTCCTGCTTCATGGTGCTCCAAAAGATCCATCTTCCAGATTCAGAGTGCTCCAGGAGATCTGCCTTTCAGCTTCAGAGTGCATCCTGTACATCCACCTTCCAGCTTCGGAGTGCTCCTGAAAATCCATCCTCCAATTTCAGATTGCTTCACGGGATCCATCTTCCAGCTTGAGAGTGCTCAAGGAGATCTATCTTCCAGATTCAGAGGGCACCACGAAATCAACCTTCCAGCTTCAGAGGGGTCCAGGAGATCTACGTTCCAGCTTCAGAGTGCTCCTGGAGATCCATCTGCAAGCTGCACTGTGCTCCAAGAGATCCATTTTCCAGATTCAGAGTGCTCCAGGAGATCTAACTTTCAACTTCAGAGTGCAGCCTGGAAATCCATCCTCCAGTTTCAGAGTGCTTTTCGGGATCCATATTGCAGCTTGACAATGCTCAAGGAGATCAACCTTCCAGGTTCAGTTTGCTCCAGGAGATCCATCTTCCAGCTTCAGAGTACTCCAGCAGATCTAACTTCCAGCTTAATAGTGCTCCCGGAGATCTACCTTCAAGGTTCAGAGTGCTCCAGGAGATCCAACTTCCTGCTTCATGATGCTCCAAAAGATCCATCTTCCAGATTCAGAGTGCTCCAGGAGATCTGCCTTTCAGCCTTAGGTTTCAGCCTGGACATCCACCTTCCAGCTTCAGAGTGCTCCTGAAAATCCATCCTCCAATTTCAGAATGCTTCACGGGATCCATCTTCCAGCTTGAGAGTGCTCAAGGAGATCTATCTCCCAGATTCAGAGGGCACCACGAAAGCAACCTTCCATCTTCAGAGGGGTCCAGGAGATCTACGTTCCAGCTTCAGAGTGCTCCTGAAGATCCATCTGCCAGCTGCACTGTGCTCCAAGAGATCCATTTTCCAGATTCAGAGTGCTCCAGGAGATCTAACTTTCAACTTCAGAATGCAGCATGGAAATCCATCTTACATTTTTAGAGTGTTTTTCGGGATCCATATTCGAGCTTGAGAATGCTCAAGGAGATCAAACTTCCAGGTTCAGTGTGCTCCAGGAGATCCATCTTCCAGCTTCAGAGTTCTCCAGCAGATCTCACTTCCAGCTTAATAGTGCTCCCGGAGATCTAACTTCAATGTTAAGAGTTCTCCAGGAGATCCACTTTCCAGCTTCAGAGTGCTCCAGGAGATCAACCTGCCAGGTTTAGTGTGCTCAAGTATATCCACCTTCAAGCTTGAGAGCGCTCCTAGAGATCCATCTTCTTGCTTCATGGTGCTCCAAAGGTTCCATCTTCCAGATTCAGAGTGCTCCAGAAGATCTGCCTTTCAGCTTCAGAGTGCAGCCTGGACATGTACCTTCCAGCTTCAGAGTGCTCCTGAAAATCCATCCTCCAATTTCAGATTGCTTCATGGCATCCATCTTCCAGCTTGAGAGTGCTCAAGAAGATCTATCTTCCAGATTCAGAGGGCAACACGAAATCAACCTTCTGCTTCAGAGGGGTCCAGGAGATCTACGTTCCAGCTTCAGAGTGCTCCTGGAGATAAATCTGCCAGCTGCACTGTGCTCCAAGAGATCCATTTTCCAGATTCAGAGTGCTCCAGGAGATCTAACTTTCAACTGCAGAGTGCAGCATGGAAATCCATCTTCCAGTTTCAGAGTGCTTTTCGGGATCCATATTGCAGCTTGAGAGTGCTCAAGGAGATCAAACTTGCAGGTTCAGTGTGCTGCAGGAGATCCAATTTCCAGCTTCAGGGTGCAGCCTGGAGATCCATCTTCCAGCTTCTGAGCGTTCTAGGAGATCCAGCTTCCAGCTTCAGGATGCAGCCTGGACATCCAGAATCCAACTTCTGAGTGCTCCAGGAGATCCATCTTCCATTTTCAGAGTGCTCCTTGAGATCCAACTTCTAGCTTCAGGGTGCTCCAGGATATCTAACTTCCAGCTTCAGAGTGCTCCTGGAGATCCATCTTCCAGCTGCACAGTGCTCCAAGAGATCCATTTTCGAGATTCAGAGTGCTCCAGGAGATCTACCTTTCAACTTCAGAGTGCAGCCTGGAAATCAATCTTACATTTTCAGTGTGCTTTTCGGGATCCATATTCCAGCTTGAGAATGCTCAAGGAGATCAACCTTCCAGGTTCAGTGTGCTCCAGGAGATCCATCTTCCAGCTTCAGAGTACTCCAGCAGATCTAACTTCCAGCTTAATAGTGCTCCCGGAGATCTACCTTCAAGGTTCAGAGTGCTCCAGGAGATCCACCTTCCAACTTCAGAGTGCTCCAGGAGATCAACCTGCCAGGTTTAGAGTGCACAAGTATATCCACCTTCAAGCTTCAGAGTGCTCCTAGAGATCCATCTTCCTGCTTCATGGTGCTCCAAAAGATCCATCTTCCAGATTCAGAGTGCTCCAGGAGATCTGCCTTTCAGCTTCAGAGTGCAGCCTGTACATCCACCTTCCAGCTTCGGAGTGCTCCTGAAAATCCATCCTCCAATTTCAGATTGCTTCACGGGATCCATCTTCTTGCTTGAGAGTGCTCAAGGAGATCTATCTTCCAGATTCAGAGGGCACCACGAAATCAACCTTCCAGCTTCAGAGGGGTCCAGGAGATCTACGTTCCAGCTTCAGAGTGCTCCTGGAGATCCATCTGCCAGCTGCACTGTGCTCCAAGAGATCCATTTTCCAGATTCAGAGTGCTCCAGGAGATCTAACTTTCAACTTCAGAGTGCAGCATGGAAATCCATCTTCCAGCTTCAGAGTGCTTTTCGGGATCCATATTGCAGCTTGAGAGTGCTCAAGGAGATCAAACTTCCAGGTTCAGTGGGCATTAGGAGATCCAATTTCCAGCTTCAGGGTGCAGCCTGGAGATCCATCTTCCAGCTTCTGAGCGTTCTAGGAGATCCAGCTTCCAGCTTCAGGATGCAGCCTGGACATCCAGAATCCAACTTCTGAGTGCTCCAGGAGATCCATCTTCCATTTTCAGAGTGCTCCTTGAGATCCAACTTCTAGCTTCAGGGTGCTCCAGGAGATCCATCATCCAGCTTCAGAGGGCTCCAGGAGATCCACCTTCCAGCTTCAGAGTGCTCCAGGAGATCAACCTGCCAGGTTTAGAGTGCTCAAGTATATCCACCTTCAAGCTTCAGAGTGCTCCTGGAGATCCATCTTCCTGCTTCATGGTGCTCCAAAAGATCCATCTTCCAGATTCAGAGTGCTCCACGAGATCTGCCTTTCAGCTTCAGAGTGCAGCCTGGACATCCACCTTCCAGTTTCGGAGTGCTCCTGAAAATCCATCTTCCATTTTCAGAATGCTTCACGGGATCCATCTTCCAGCTTGAGAGTGCTCAAGAAATCTATCTTCCAGATTCAGAGGACACCACGAAATCAAGCTTCCAGCTTCAGAAGTGTCCAGGAGATCTACGTTCCAGCTTCACAGTGCTCCTGGAGATCCATCTGCCAGCTGCACTGTGCTCCAAGAGATCCATTTTCCAGATTCAGAGTGCTCCAGGAGATCTAACTTTCAACCTCAGAGTGCAGCATGGAAATCCATCTTCCAGTTTCAGAGTGCTTTTCGGGATCCATATTGCAGCTTGAGAGTGCTCAAGGAGATCAAACTTCCAGGTTCAGTGTGCTCCTGGAGATCCAATTTCCAGCTTCAGGGTGCAGCATGGAGATCCATATTCCAGCTTCTGAGCATTCTAGGTGATCCAGCTTCAAGCTTCAGGATGCAGCCTGGACGTCCAGAATCCAGCTTCTGAGTGCTCCAGGAGATCCATCATCCTGCTTCAGAGGGCTCCAGGGGATCCACCTTCCAGCTTCAGAGAGCTCCAGGAGATCCACCTTCCAGCTTCAGAGTGCGCCCAGAGATAAACCTTCTAGTTTTAGAGAGCTCCTGGAGACCCATCTACCAGCTTCAGGGCTGCAGGAGATCCAATTTGCAGCTCCTTAAGCTCGTGGAGATCCAACTTACAGCTTAAGAATGCTCCAGGTAGATCCATCTTCCAGTTTCAGAGTGCTCCAGGAGATCTACCTTCCAGCTTCAGAGTGCTCCTGGAGATCCATCTTACAGCTGCACAGTGCTCCGAGATCCATTTTCCAGATTCAGAGTGCTCCAGGAGATCTACCTTTCAACTTCAGAGTGCAGCCTGGAAATCCATCTTACATTTTCAGAGTGCTTTTCGGGATCCATATTCCAGCTTGAGAATGCTCAAGGAGATCAACCTTCCAGGTTCAGTGTGCTCCAGGAGATCCATCTTCCAACTTCAGAGTACTCCAGCAGATCTAACTTCCAGCTTAATAGTGCTCCCGGAGATCTACCTTCAAGGTTCAGAGTGCTCCAGGAGATCCAACTGCCAGCTTCAGAGTGCTCCAAGAGATCAACCTGCCAGATTTAGAGTGCTCAAGTATATCCACCTTCAAGCTTCAGAGTGCTCCTGGAGATCCATCTTCCTGCTTTATGGTGCTCCAAAAGATCCATCTTCCAGATTCAGAGTGCTCCAGGAGATCTGCCTTTCAGCTTCAGAGTGCAGCCTGGACATCCACCTTCCAGCTTCGGAGTGCTCCTGCAAATGCATCTTCCAATTTCAGAATGCTTCACGGGATCCAACTTCCAGCTTGAGAGTGCTCAAGGAGATCTATCTTCCAGATTCAGAGGGCACCACGAAATCAAGCTTCCAGCTTCAGAGGGGTCCAGGAGATCTACGTTCCAGCTTCAGAGTGCTCCTGGAGATCCATCTGCCAGCTGCACTGTGCTCTAAGAGATCCATTTTCCAGATTCAGAGTGCTCCAGGAGATCTAACTTTCAACCTCAGAGTGCAGCATGGAAATCCATCTTCCAGCTTCAGAGTGCTTTTCGGGATCCATATTGCAGCTTGAGAGTGCTCAAGGAGATCAAACTTCCAGGTTCAGTATGCTCCAGGAGATCCAATTTCCAGCTTCAGGATGCAGCCTGGAGATCCATCTTCCAGCTTCTGAGCGTTCTAGGAGATCCAGCTTCCAGCTTCAGGATGCAGCCTGGACATCCAGAATCCAGCTTCTGAGTGCTCCAGGAGATCCATCTTCCAGTTTCAGAGTGCTCCTTGAGATCCAAATTCTAGCTTCAGGGTGCTCCAGGAGATCCATCATCCAGCTTCACAGGGCTCCAGGAGATACACCTTCCAGCTTCAGAGAGATCCAGGAGATCCACCTTCCAGCTTCAGATTGCACCAGGAGATTCACCTTCTAGTTTTAGAGAGCTCCTGGAGATCCATCTACCAGCATTAGTGCTCCAGGAGATCCAATTTTCAGCTCCTTAAGCTTGTGGAGATCCAACTTACAGCTTCAGAATGCTCCAGGTAGATCCATCTTCCAATTTCAGAGTGCTCCAGGATATCAAACTTCCAGCTTCAGAGTGCTCCTGGAGATCCATCTTCCAGCTGCACAGTGCTCCAAGAGATCCATTTTCGAGATTCAGAGTGCTCCAGGAGATCTACCTTTCAACTTCAGAGTGCAGCCTGGAAATCCATCTTACATTTTCAGAGTGCTTTTCGGGATCCATATTCCAGCTTGAGAATGCTCAAGGAGATCAACCTTCCAGGTTCAGTGTGCTCCAGGAGATCCATCTTCCAGCTTCAGAGTACTCCAGCAGATCTAACTTCCAGCTTAATAGTGCTCCCGGAGATCTACCTTCAAGGTTCAGAGTGCTCCAGGAGATCCACCTTCCAGCTTCAGAGTGCTCCAGGAGATCAACCTGCCAGGTTTAGAGTGCACAAGTATATCCACCTTCAAGCTTCAGAGTGCTCCTGGAGATCCATCTTCCTGCTTCATGGTGCTCCAAAAGATCCATCTTCCAGATTCAGAGTGCTCCAGGAGATCTGCCTTTCAGCTTCAGAGTGCAGCCTGGACATCCACCTTCCAGCTTCGGAGTGCTCCTGAAAATCCATCTTCCAATTTCAGATTGCTTCACGGGATCCATCTTCCAGCTTGAGAGTGCTCAAGGAGATCTATCTTCCAGATTCAGAGGGCACCACGAAATCAAGCTTCCAGCTTCAGAGGGGTCCAGGAGTTCTACGTTCCAGCTTCAGAGTGCTCCTGGAGATCCATCTGCCAGCTGCACTGTGCTCCAAGAGATCCATTTTCCAGATTCAGGGTGCTCCAGGAGATCTAACTTTCAACTTCAGAGTGCAGCATGGAACTCCATCTTCCAGTTTCAGAGTGCTTTTCGGGATCCATATTGCAGCTTGAGAGTGCTCAAGGGGATCAAACATCCAGGTTCAGTGTGCTCCAGGAGATCCAATTTACAGCTTCAGGGTGCAGCCTGGAGATCCATCTTCCAGCTTCTGAGCGTTCTAGGAGATCCAGCTTCCAGCTTCAGGGTGCAGCCAGGACATCCAGAATCCAGCTTCTGAGTGCTCCAGGAGATCCATCTTCCAGTTTCAGAGTGCTCCTTGAGATCCAACTTCTAGCTTCAGGGTGCTCCAGGAGATCCATCATCCAGCTTCAGAGGGCTCCAGGAGATCCACCTTCCAGCTTCAGAGAGCTCCAGGAGATCCACTTCCCAGCTTCAGAGTCCGCCAGGAGATCCACCTTCTAGTTTTAGAGAGCTCCTGGAGACCCAACTACCAGCTTCAGTGCTCCAGGAGATCCAATTTGCAGCTCCTTAAGCTCGTGGAGATCCAACTTACAGCTTCAGAATGCTCCAGGTAGATCCATCTTCCAGTTTCAGAGTGTTCCAGGAGATCTACCTTCCAGCTTCAGAGTGCTCCTGGAGATCCATCTTCCAGCTGCACAGTGCTCCAAGAGATCCATTTTCCAGATTCAGAGTGCTCCAGGAGATCTACCTTTCAACTTCAGAGTGCAGCCTGGAAATCCATCTTACATTTTCAGAGTGCTTTTCGGGATCCATATTCCAGCTTGAGACTGCTCAAGGAGATCAACCTTCCAGGTTCAGTGTGCTCCAGGAGATCCATCTTCCAGCTTCAGAGTACTCCAGCAGATCTAACTTCCAGCTTAATAGTGCTCCCGGAGATCTACCTTCAAGGTTCAGAGTGCTCCAGGAGATCCACCTTCCAGCTTCAGAGTGCTCCAGGAGATCAACCTGCCAGGTTTAGAGTGCTCAGGTATATCCACCTTCAAGCTTCAGAGTGCACCTGGAGATCCATGTTCCTGCTTCATGGTGCTCCAAAAGATCCATCTTCCAGATTCAGAGTGCTCCAGGAGATCTGCCTTTCAGCTTCAGAGTGCAAACCCGGACATCCACCTTCCAGCTTCGGAGTGCTCCTGAAAATCCATCTTCCAATTTCAGAATGCTTCATGGCATCCATCTTCCAGCTTCAGAGTGCTCAAGGAGATCTATCTTCCAGATTCAGAGGGCACCACGAAATCAAGCTTCCAGCTTCAGAGGGGTCCAGGAGATCTACGTTCCAGCTTCAGAGTGCTCCTGGAGATCCATCTGCAAGCTGCACTTTGCTCCAAGAGATCCATTTTCCAGATTCAGAGTGCTCCAGGAGATCTAACTTTCAACTTCAGAGTGCAGCATGGAAATCCATCATCCAGTTTCAGAGTGCTTTTCGGGATGCATATTGCAGCTTGAGAGTGCTCATGGAGATCAAACTTCCAGGTTCAGTGTGCTCCAGGAGATCCAATTTCCAGCTTCAGGGTGCAGCCTGGAGATCCATCTTCCAGCTTCGGAGTGTTCTAGGAGATCCAGCTTCCAGCTTCAGGATGCAGCCTGGACTTCCAGAATCCATCTTCTGAGTGCTCCAGGATATCCATCTTCCAGTTTCAGAGTGCTCCTTGAGATCCAACTTCAAGCTTCAGGATGCTCCAGGAGATCCATCATCCAGCTTCAGAGGGCTCCAAGAGATCCAATTTTCAGCTCCTTAAGCTCATGGAGATCCAACTTACAGCTTCAGAATGCTCCAGGTGGATCCATCTTCCAGTTTCAGAGTGCTCCAGGAGATCTACCTTCCAGCTTCAGAATGCTCCTGGAGATCCATCTTCCAGCTGCACAGTGCTCCAAGAGATCCATTTTCCAGATTCAGAGTGCTCCAGGAGATCAACCTTTCAACTTCAGAGTGCAGCCTGGAAATCCATCTTACATTTTCAAAGAGCTTTTCGGGATCCATATTCCAGCTTGAGAATGCTCAAGGAGATCAACCTTCCAGGTTCAGTGTGCTCCAGGAGATCCATCTTCCAGCTTCAGAGTACTCCAGCAGATCTAACTTCCAGCTTAATAGTGCTCCCGGAGATCTACCTTCAAGGTTCAGAGTGCTCCAGGAGATCCACCTTCCAGCTTCAGAGTGCTCCAGGAGATCAACCTGCCAGGTTTAGAGTGCTCAAGTATATCCACCTTCAAGCTTCAGAGTGCTCCTGGAGATCCATCTTCATGCTTCATGGTGCTCCAAAGGATACATCTTCCAGCTTCAGAGTACTCCAGCAGATCTAACTTCCAGCTTAATAGTGCTCCCGGAGATCTACCTTCAAGGTTCAGTGTGCTCCAGGAGATCCAACTTCCACCTTCAGAGTTCTCCAGGAGATCAACCTGCCAGGTTTAGAGTGCTCAAGTATATCCACCTTCAAGCTTCAGAGTGCTCCTGGAGATCCATCTTCCTGCTTCATGGTGCTCCAAAAGATCCATCTTCCAGATTCAGAGTGCTCCAGAAGATCTGCCTTTCATCTTCAGAGTGCAGCCTGGACATCCACCTTCCAGCTTCGGAGTGCGCCTGAAAATCCATCCTCCAATTTCAGATTGCTTCACGGGATCCATCTTCCAGCTTGAGAGTGCTCAAGGTGATCTATCTTCCAGATTCAGAGGGCACCACGAAATCAACCTTCCAGCTTCAGAGGGGTCCAGGAGATCTACGTTCCAGCTTCAGAGAGCTCCTGGAGATCCATCTGCCAGCTGCACTGTGCTCCAAGAGATCCATTTTCCAGATTCAGAGTGCTCCAGGAGATCTAACATTCAACTTCAGAGTGCAGCATGGAAATCCATCTTCCAGTTTCAGAGTGCTTTTCGGGATCCATATTGCAGCTTGAGAGTGCTCAAGGAGATCAAACTTCCAGGTTCAGTGTGCTCCAGGAGATCCAATTTCCAGCTTCAGGGTGCAGTCTGGAGAACCATCTTCCAGCTTCTGAGCGTTCTAGGAGATCCAGCTTCCATCTTCAGGGTGCAGCCTGGACATCCAGAATCCAGCTTCTGAGTGCTCCAGGAGATCCATCTTCCAGTTTCAGAGTGCTCCTTGAGATCGAACTTCGAGCTTCAGGGTGCTCCAGGAGATCCATCATCCAGCTTCACAGGGCTCCAGGAGATCCACCTTCCAGCTTCAGAGAGCTCCAGGAGATCCAACTTCCAGCTTCAGAGTGCGCCCTGAGATCCACCTTCTTTTTTTAGAGAGCTCCTGGAGACCCATCTACCAGCTTCAGTGCTCCAGGAGATCCAAATTTCAGCTCCTTAAGCTGGTGGAGATCCAATTTACAGCTTCAGAATGCTCCAGGTAGATCCATCTTCCAGTTTCAGAGTGCTCCAGGAGATCTACCTTCCTGCTTCAGAGTGCTCCTGGAGATCCATCTTCCAGCTGCACAGTGCTCCAAGAGATCCATTTTCCAGATTCAGAGTGCTCCAGGAGATCTACCTTTCAACTTCAGAGTGCAGCCTGGAAATGCATCTTACATTTTTAGAGTGCTTTTCGGGATCCATATTCCAGCTTGAGAATGCTCAAGGAGATCAACCTTCCAGGTTCAGTGTGCTCCAGGAGATCCATCTTCCAGCTTCAGAGTACTCCAGCAGACCTAACTTCCAGCTTAATAGTGCTCCCGGAGATCTACCTTCAAGGTTCAGAGTTTTCCAGGAGATCCACCTTCCAGCTTAAGAGTGCTCCAGGAGATCAACCTGCCAGGTTTAGAGTGCTCAAGTATATCCACCTTCAAGCTTCAGAGTGCTCCTGAAGATCCATCTTCCTGCTTCATGGTGCTCCAAAAGATCCACCTTCCAGAATCAGAGTGCTCCAGGAGATCTGCCTTTCAGCTTCAGAGTGCAGCCTGTACATCCACCTTCCAGCTTCGGGGTGCTCCCGAAAATCCATCCTCCAATTTCAGAATGCATCACGGGATCCATCTTCCTGCTTGAGAGTGCACAAGGAGATCTATCTTCCAGATTCAGAGGGCACCACGAAATCAACCTTCCAGCTTCAGAGGGGTCCAGGAGATCTACGTTCCAGCTTCAGAGAGCTCCTGGAGATCCATCTGCCAGCTGCACTGTGCTCCAAGAGATCCATGTTCCAGATTCAGAGTGCTCCAGGAGATCTAACTTTCAACCTCAGATTGCAGCATGGAAATCCATCTTCCAGTTTCAGAGTGCTTTTCGGGATCCATATTGCAGCTTGAGAGTACTCAAGGAGATCAAACTTCCAGGTTCAGTGTGCTCCAGGAGATCCAATTTCCAGATTCAGGGTGCAGCATGGAAATCCTTCTTCCAGCTTCTGAGCGTTCTAGGAGATCCAGCTTCCAGCTTCCAGCTTCAGGATGCAGCCTGGACATCAAGAATCCAGCTTCTGAGTGCTCCAGGAGATCCATCTTCCAGTTTCAGAGTGCTCCTTGAGATCCAACTTCTAGCTTCAGGGTGCTCCAGGAGATCCATCATCCAGCTTCAGAGTGCGCCAAGAGATCCACCTTCTAGTTTTAGAGAGCTCCTGGAGATCCGTATACCACCTTCAGTGCTCCAGCAGATCTAACTTCCAGCTTAATAGTGCTCCCGGAGATCTACCTTCAAGGTTCAGAGTTTTCCAGGAGTTCCACCTTCCAGCTTCAGAGTGCTCCTGGAGATCCATCTTCCTGCTTCATGGTGCTCCAAAAGATCCATCTTCCAGATTCAGAGTGCTCCAGGAGATCTGCCTTTCAGCTTCAGAGTGCAGCCTGTACATCCACCTTCCAGCTTCGGAGTGCGCCTGAAAATCCATCTTCCAATTTCAGAATGCTTCACGGCATCCATCTTCTAGCTTGAGAGTGTTCAAGGAGATCTATCTTCCAGATTCAGAGGGCACCACGAAATCAACCTTCCAGCTTCAGAGGGGTCCAGGAGATCTACGTTCCAGCTTCAGAGTGCCTCTGGAGATCCATCTGCCAGCTGCACTGTGCTCCAAGAGATCCATTTTCCAGATTCAGAGTGCTCCAGGAGATCTAATTTTCAACTTCAGAGTGCAGCATGGAAATCCATCTTCCAGCTTCAGAGTGCTTTTCGGGATCCATATTGCAGCTTGAGAGTGCTCAAGGAGATCAAACTTCCAGGTTCAGTGTGCTCCAGGAGATCCAATTTCCAGCTTCTGGATACAGCCTGGAGATCCATCTTCCAACTTCTGAGCGTTCTAGGAGATCCAGCTTCCAGCTTCAGGATGCAGCCTGGACATCCAGAATCCAGCTTCTGAGTGCTCCAGGAGATCCATCTTCCAGTTTCAGAGTGCTCCTTGAGATCGAACTTCGAGCTTCAGGGTGCTCCAGGAGATCCATCATCCAGCTTCACAGGGCTCCAGGAGATCCACCTTCCAGCTTCTGAGAGCTCCAGGAGATCCACCTTCCAGCTTCAGAGTGCACCAGGAGATCCACCTTCTAGTTTTAGAGAGCTCCTGGACATCCATCTACCAGCTTCAGTGCTCCAGGACATCCAATTTGCAGCTCCTTAAGCACGTGGAGATCCAACGTACAGCTTCAGAATGTTTCAGGTAGATCCATCTTCCAGTTTCAGAGTGCTCCAGGAGATCTACCTTCCAGCTTCAGAGTGCTCCTGGAGATCCATCTTCCAGCTGCACAGTTCTCCAAGAGATCCATTTTCCACTTTCAGAGTGCTCCAGGAGATCTACCTTTCAACTTCAGAGTGCAGCCTGGAAATCCATCTTACATTTTCAGAGTGCTTTTCGGGATCCATATTGCAGCTTGAGAGTACTCAAGGAGATCAAACTTCCAGGTTCAGTGTGCTCCAGGAGATCCAATTTCCAGATTCAGGGTGCAGCATGGAAATCCTTCTTCCAGCTTCTGAGCGTTCTAGGAGATCCAGCTTCCAGCTTCCAGCTTCAGGATGCAGCCTGGACATCAAGAATCCAGCTTCTGAGTGCTCCAGGAGATCCATCTTCCAGTTTCAGAGTGCTCCTTGAGATCCAACTTCTAGCTTCAGGGTGCTCCAGGAGATCCATCATCCAGCTTCAGAGTGCGCCAAGAGATCCACCTTCTAGTTTTAGAGAGCTACTGGAGATCCGTATACCACCTTCAGTGCTCCAGCAGATCTAACTTCCAGCTTAATAGTGCTCCCGGAGATCTACCTTC
Organism: Carcharodon carcharias; assembly: GCF_017639515.1. Classification (NCBI taxonomy): domain Eukaryota; kingdom Metazoa; phylum Chordata; class Chondrichthyes; order Lamniformes; family Lamnidae; genus Carcharodon; species Carcharodon carcharias. The sequence continues at coordinate 29,669,569 of NC_054497.1, read as the reverse complement.
AAGGTTCAGAGTTTTCCAGGAGTTCCACCTTCCAGCTTCAGAGTGCTCCTGGAGATCCATCTTCCTGCTTCATGGTGCTCCAAAAGATCCATCTTCCAGATTCAGAGTGCTCCAGGAGATCTGCCTTTCAGCTTCAGAGTGCAGCCTGTACATCCACCTTCCAGCTTCGGAGTGCGCCTGAAAATCCATCTTCCAATTTCAGAATGCTTCACGGCATCCATCTTCCAGCTTGAGAGTGTTCAAGGAGATCTATCTTCCAGATTCAGAGGGCACCACGAAATCAACCTTCCAGCTTCAGAGGGGTCCAGGAGATCTACGTTCCAGCTTCAGAGTGCCTCTGGAGATCCATCTGCCAGCTGCACTGTGCTCCAAGAGATCCATTTTCCAGATTCAGAGTGCTCCAGGAGATCTAATTTTCAACTTCAGAGTGCAGCATGGAAATCCATCTTCCAGCTTCAGAGTGCTTTTCGGGATCCATATTGCAGCTTGAGAGTGCTCAAGGAGATCAAACTTCCAGGTTCAGTGTGCTCCAGGAGATCCAATTTCCAGCTTCTGGATACAGCCTGGAGATCCATCTTCCAACTTCTGAGCGTTCTAGGAGATCCAGCTTCCAGCTTCAGGATGCAGCCTGGACATCCAGAATCCAGCTTCTGAGTGCTCCAGGAGATCCATCTTCCAGTTTCAGAGTGCTCCTTGAGATCGAACTTCGAGCTTCAGGGTGCTCCAGGAGATCCATCATCCAGCTTCACAGGGCTCCAGGAGATCCACCTTCCAGCTTCTGAGAGCTCCAGGAGATCCACCTTCCAGCTTCAGAGTGCACCAGGAGATCCACCTTCTAGTTTTAGAGAGCTCCTGGACATCCATCTACCAGCTTCAGTGCTCCAGGACATCCAATTTGCAGCTCCTTAAGCACGTGGAGATCCAACGTACAGCTTCAGAATGTTTCAGGTAGATCCATCTTCCAGTTTCAGAGTGCTCCAGGAGATCTACCTTCCAGCTTCAGAGTGCTCCTGGAGATCCATCTTCCAGCTGCACAGTTCTCCAAGAGATCCATTTTCCACTTTCAGAGTGCTCCAGGAGATCTACCTTTCAACTTCAGAGTGCAGCCTGGAAATCCATCTTACATTTTCAGAGTGCTTTTCGGGATCCCTATTCCAGCTTGAGAATGCTCAAGGAGATCAACCTTCCAGGTTCAGTGTGCTCCAGGAAATCCATCTTCCAGCTTCAGATTACTCCAGCAGATCCAACTTCCAGCTTAATAGTGCTCCCGGAGATCGACCTACAAGGTTCAGAGTGCTCCAGGAGATCCAACTTCCAGCTTCAGAGTGCTCCAGGACATCAACCTGCCAGGTTTTGAGTGATCAAGTATATCCACCTTCAAGCTTCAGAGTGCTCCTGGAGATCTATCTTCCTGCTTCATGGTGCTCCAAGAGATCCATCTTCCAGATTCAGAGTGCTCCAGGAGATCTGCCTTTCAGCTTCAGAGTGCAGCCTGTACATCCACCTTCCAGCTTCGGAGTGCTCCTGAAAATCCATCTTCCAATTTCAGAATGCTTCACGGGATCCATCTTCCAGCTTGAGAGTGCTCAAGGAGATCTATCTTCCAGATTCAGAGGGCACCACGAAATCAACCTTCCAGCTTCAGAGGGGTCCAGGAGATCTACGTTCCAGCTTCAGAGTGCTCCTGGAGATCCATCTGCCAGCTGCACTGTGCTCCAAGAGATCAATTTTCCACATTCAGAGTGCTCCAGGAGATCTAACTTTCAACTTCAGAGTGCAGCATGGAAATCCATCTTCCAGTTTCAGAGTGCTTTTCGGGATCCATATTGCAGCTTGAGTGTGCTCCAGGAGATCCAATTTCCAGCTTCAGGGTGCAGCCTGTAGATCCATCTTCCAGCTTCTGAGCATTCTAGGAGATCCAGCTTCCAGCTTCAGGATGCAGCCTGGACATCCAGAATCCAGCTTCTGAGTGCTCCAGGAGATCCATCTTCCAGTTTCAGAGTGCTCCTTGAGATCCAACTTCTAGCTTCAGGGTGCTCCAGGAGATCCATCATCCAGCTTCAGAGGGCTCCAGGAGATCCACCTTCCAGCTTCAGAGAGCTCCAGGAGATCCACCTTCCAGCTTCAGAGTGCACCAGGAGATCCACATTCTAGTTTTAGAGAGCTCCTGGAGATCCATCTACCAGCTTCAGTGCTCCAGGAGATCCAATTTTCAGCTCCTTAAGCTCGTGGAGATCCACCTTACAGCTTCAGAAAGCTCCAGGTAGATCCATCTTCCAGTTTCAGAGAGCTCGAGGAGATCTACCTTCCAGCTTCAGAGTGCTCCTGGAGATCCATCTTCCAGATGCACAGTGCTCCAAGAGATCCATTTTTCAGATTCAGAGTGCTCCAGGAGATCTACCTTTCAACTTCAGAGTGCAGCCTGGAAATGCATCTTACATTTTTAGAGTGCTTTTCGTGATCCATATTCCAGCTGGAGAATGCTCTAGGAGATCAACCTTCCAGGTTCAGTGTGCTCCAGGAGATCCATCTTCCAGCTTCAAAGCACTCCAGCAGATCTAACTTCCAGCTTAATCGTGCTCCCGGAGATCTACCTTCAAGGTTCAGAGTTTTCCAGGAGATCCACCTTCCAGCTTCAGAGTGCTCCAGGAGATCAACCTGCCAGGTTTAGAATGCTCAAGTATATCCACCTTCAAGCTTCAGAGTGCTCCTGAAGATCCATCTTCCTGCTTCATGGTGCTCCAAAAGATCCATCTTCCAGATTCAGAGTGCTCCAGGAGATATGCATTTCAGCTTCAGAGTGTAGCCTGTACATCCACCTTCCAGCTTCGGAGTGCTCCTGAAAATCCATCCTCCAATTTCAGAATGCTTCACGGCATCCATCTTCCAGCTTGAGAGTGCTCAAGGAGATCTATCTTCCAGATTCAGAGGGCACCACTAAATCAACCTTCCAGGTTCAGAGGGGTCCAGGAGATCTACGTTCCAGCTTCAGAGTGCTCCTGGAGATCCATCTGCCAGCTGCACTGTGCTCCAAGAGATCCATTTTCCAGATTCAGAGTGCTCCAGGAGATCTAAATTTCAACCTCAGAGTGCAGCATGGAAATCCATCTTCCAGTTTCAGAGTGCTTTTCGGGATCCATATTGCAGCTTGAGAGTGCTCAAGGAGATCAAACTTCCAGGTTCAGTGTGCTCCAGGAGATCCAATTTCCAGCTTCTGGGTGCAGCCCGGAGATCCATCTTCCAGCTTCTGAGCGTTCTAGGAGATCCAGCTTCCAGCTTCAGGATGCAGCCTGGACATGCAGAATCCAGCTTCTGAGTGCTCCAGGAGATCCATCTTCCAGTTTCAGAGTGCTCCTTGAGATCCAACTTCTAGCTTCAGGGTGCTCCAGGAGATCCATCATCCAGCTTCACAGGGCTCCAGGAGATCCACCTTCCAGCTTCAGAGAGCTCCAGGAGATCCACCTTCCAGCTTCAGAGTGCACCAGGAGATCCACCTTCTAGTTTTAGAGAGCTCCTGGAGATCCATCTACCAGCTTCAGTGCTCCAGGAGATCCAATTTGCAGCTCCTTAAGCTCGTGGAGATCCAACTTAATGCTTCAGAATGCTCCAGGTAGATCCATCGTCCAGTTTCAGAGTGCTCCAGGAGATCTACCATCCAGCTTCAGAGTGCTCCTGGAGAGCCATCTTCCAGCTGTACAGTGCTCCAAGAGATCCATTTTCCAGATTCAGAGTGCTCCAGGAGATCCACCTTCCAGCTTCAGAGTGCTCCAGGAGATCAACCTGCCAGGTTTAGAGTGCACAAGTATATCCACATTCAAGCTTCAGAGTGTTCCTGGAGATCCATCTTCCTGCTTCATGGTGCCCCAAAAGATCCATCTTCCAGATTCAGAGGGCACCACGAAATCAACCTTCCAGCTTCAGAGGGGTCCAGGAGATCTACGTTCCAGCTTCAGAGAGCTCCTGGAGATCCATCTGCCAGCTGCACTGTGCTCCAAGAGATCCATGTTCCAGATTCAGAGTGCTCCAGGAGATCTAACTTTCAACCTCAGATTGCAGCATGGAAATCCATCTTCCAGTTTCAGAGTGCTTTTCGGGATCCATATTGCAGCTTGAGAGTACTCAAGGAGATCAAACTTCCAGGTTCAGTGTGCTCCAGGAGATCCAATTTCCAGATTCAGGGTGCAGCATGGAGATCCTTCTTCCAGCTTCTGAGCGTTCTAGGAGATCCAGCTTCCAGCTTCCAGCTTCAGGATGCAGCCTGGACATCAAGAATCCAGCTTCTGAGTGCTCCAGGAGATCCATCTTCCAGTTTCAGAGTGCTCCTTGAGATCCAACTTCTAGCTTCAGGGTGCTCCAGGAGATCCATCATCCAGCTTCAGAGTGCGCCAAGAGATCCACCTTCTAGTTTTAGAGAGCTCCTGGAGATCCGTCTACCACCTTCAGTGCTCCAGCAGATCTAACTTCCAGCTTAATAGTGCTCCCAGAGATCTACCTTCAAGCTTCAGAGTTTTCCAGGAGTTCCACCTTCCAGCTTCAGAGTGCTCCTGGAGATCCATCTTCCTGCTTCATGGTGCTCCAAAAGATCCATCTTCCAGATTCAGAGTGCTCCAGGAGATCTGCCTTTCAGCTTCAGAGTGCAGCCTGTACATCCACCTTCCAGCTTCGGAGTGCTCCTGAAAATCCATCTTCCAATTTCAGAATGCTTCACGGCATCCATCTTCCAGCTTGAGAGTGTTCAAGGAGATCTATCTTCCAGATTCAGAGGGCACCACGAAATCAACCTTCCAGCTTCAGAGGGGTCCAGGAGATCTACGTTCCAGCTTCAGAGTGCCTCTGGAGATCCATCTGCCAGCTGCACTGTGCTCCAAGAGATCCATTTTCCAGATTCAGAGTGCTCCAGGAGATCTAATTTTCAACTTCAGAGTGCAGCATGGAAATCCATCTTCCAGCTTCAGAGTGCTTTTCGGGATCCATATTGCAGCTTGAGAGTGCTCAAGGAGATCAAACTTCCAGGTTCAGTGTGCTCCAGGAGATCCAATTTCCAGCTTCTGGATACAGCCTGGAGATCCATCTTCCAACTTCTGAGCTTTCTAGGAGATCCAGCTTCCAGCTTCAGGATGCAGCCTGGACATCCAGAATCCAGCTTCTGAGTGCTCCAGGAGATCCATCTTCCAGTTTCAGAGTGCTCCTTGAGATCGAACTTCGAGCTTCAGGGTGCTCCAGGAGATCCATCATCCAGCTTCACAGGGCTCCAGGAGATCCACCTTCCAGCTTCTGAGAGCTCCAGGAGATCCACCTTCCAGCTTCAGAGTGCACCAGGAGATCCACCTTCTAGTTTTAGAGAGCTCCTGGACATCCATCTACCAGCTTCAGTGCTCCAGGAGATCCAATTTGCAGCTCCTTAAGCACGTGGAGATCCAACGTACAGCTTCAGAATGTTTCAGGTAGATCCATCTTCCATTTTCAGAGTGCTCCAGGAGATCTACCTTCCAGCTTCAGAGTGCTCCTGGAGATCCATCTTCCAGCTGCACAGTTCTCCAAGAGATCCATTTTCCACTTTCAGAGTGCTCCAGGAGATCTACCTTTCAACTTCAGAGTGCAGCCTGGAAATCCATCTTACATTTTCAGAGTGCTTTTCGGGATCCCTATTCCAGCTTGAGAATGCTCAAGGAGATCAACCTTCCAGGTTCAGTGTGCTCCAGGAAATCCATCTTCCAGCTTCAGATTACTCCAGCAGATCCAACTTCCAGCTTAATAGTGCTCCCGGAGATCGACCTACAAGGCTCAGAGTGCTCCAGGAGATCCAACTTCCAGCTTCAGAGTGCTCCAGGACATCAACCTGCCAGGTTTTGAGTGATCAAGTATATCCACCTTCAAGCTTCAGAGTGCTCCTGGAGATCCATCTTCCTGCTTCATGGTGCTCCAAGAGATCCATCTTCCAGATTCAGAGTGCTCCAGGAGATCTGCCTTTCAGCTTCAGAGTGCAGCCTGTACATCCACCTTCCAGCTTCGGAGTGCTCCTGAAAATCCATCTTCCAATTTCAGAATGCTTCACGGGATCCATCTTCCAGCTTGAGAGTGCTCAAGGAGATCTATCTTCCAGATTCAGAGGGCACCACGAAATCAACCTTCCAGCTTCAGAGGGGTCCAGGAGATCTACGTTCCAGCTTCAGAGTGCTCCTGGAGATCCATCTGCCAGCTGCACTGTGCTCCAAGAGATCAATTTTCCACATTCAGAGTGCTCCAGGAGATCTAACTTTCAACTTCAGAGTGCAGCATGGAAATCCATCTTCCAGTTTCAGAGTGCTTTTCGGGATCCATATTGCAGCTTGAGAGTGCTCAAGGAGATCAAACTTCCAGGTTCAGTGTGCTCCAGGAGATCCAATTTCCAGCTTCAGGGTGCAGCCTGTAGATCCATCTTCCAGCTTCTGAGCATTCTAGGAGATCCAGCTTCCAGCTTCAGGATGCAGCCTGGACATCCAGAATCCAGCTTCTGAGTGCTCCAGGAGATCCATCTTCCAGTTTCAGAGTGCTCCTTGAGATCCAACTTCTAGCTTCAGGGTGCTCCAGGAGATCCATCATCCAGCTTCAGAGGGCTCCAGGAGATCCACCTTCCAGCTTCAGAGAGCTCCAGGAGATCCACCTTCCAGCTTCAGAGTGCACCAGGAGATCCACCTTCTAGTTTTAGAGAGCTCCTGGAGATCCATCTACCAGCTTCAGTGCTCCAGGAGATCCAAGCTGCAGCTCCTTAAGCTCGTGGAGATCCAACTTACAGCTTCAGAAAGCTCCAGGTAGATCCATCTTCCAGTTTCAGAGAGCTCGAGGAGATCTACCTTCCAGCTTCAGAGTGCTCCTGGAGATCCATCTTCCAGATGCACAGTGCTCCAAGAGATCCATTTTTCAGATTCAGAGTGCTCCAGGAGATCTACCTTTCAACTTCAGAGTGCAGCCTGGAAATGCATCTTACATTTTTAGAGTGCTTTTCGTGATCCATATTCCAGCTGGAGAATGCTCTAGGAGATCAACCTTCCAGGTTCAGTGTGCTCCAGGAGATCCATCTTCCAGCTTCAAAGCACTCCAGCAGATCTAACTTCCAGCTTAATCGTGCTCCCGGAGATCTACCTTCAAGGTTCAGAGTTTTCCAGGAGATCCACCTTCCAGCTTCAGAGTGCTCCAGGAGATCAACCTGCCAGGTTTAGAATGCTCAAGTATATCCACCTTCAAGCTTCAGAGTGCTCCTGAAGATCCATCTTCCTGCTTCATGGTGCTCCAAAAGATCCATCTTCCAGATTCAGAGTGCTCCAGGAGATATGCATTTCAGCTTCAGAGTGTAGCCTGTACATCCACCTTCCAGCTTCGGAGTGCTCCTGAAAATCCATCCTCCAATTTCAGAATGCTTCACGGCATCCATCTTCCAGCTTGAGAGTGCTCAAGGAGATCTATCTTCCAGATTCAGAGGGCACCACTAAATCAACCTTCCAGGTTCAGAGGGGTCCCGGAGATCTACGTTCCAGCTTCAGAGTGCTCCTGGAGATCCATCTGCCAGCTGCACTGTGCTCCAAGAGATCCATTTTCCAGATTCAGAGTGCTCCAGGAGATCTAAATTTCAACCTCAGAGTGCAGCATGGAAATCCATCTTCCAGTTTCAGAGTGCTTTTCGGGATCCATATTGCAGCTTGAGAGTGCTCAAGGAGATCAAACTTCCAGGTTCAGTGTGCTCCAGGAGATCCAATTTCCAGCTTCTGGGTGCAGCCCGGAGATCCATCTTCCAGCTTCTGAGCGTTCTAGGAGATCCAGCTTCCAGCTTCAGGATGCAGCCTGGACATGCAGAATCCAGCTTCTGAGTGCTCCAGGAGATCCATCTTCCAGTTTCAGAGTGCTCCTTGAGATCCAACTTCTAGCTTCAGGGTGCTCCAGGAGATCCATCATCCAGCTTCACTGGGCTCCAGGAGATCCACCTTCCAGCTTCAGAGAGCTCCAGGAGATCCACCTTCCAGCTTCAGAGTGCACCAGGAGATCCACCTTCTAGTTTTAGAGAGCTCCTGGAGATCCATCTACCAGCTTCAGTGCTCCAGGAGATCCAATTTGCAGCTCCTTAAGCTCGTGGAGATCCAACTTAATGCTTCAGAATGCTCCAGGTAGATCCATCGTCCAGTTTCAGAGTGCTCCAGGAGATCTACCATCCAGCTTCAGAGTGCTCTTGGAGATCCATCTTCCAGCTGTACAGTGCTCCAAGAGATCCATTTTCCAGATTCAGAGTGCTCCAGGAGATCCACCTTCCAGCTTCAGAGTGCTCCAGGAGATCAACCTGCCAGGTTTAGAGTGCACAAGTATATCCACCTTCAAGCTTCAGAGTGCTCCTGGAGATCCATCTTCCTGCTTCATGGTGCCCCAAAAGATCCATCTTCCAGATTCAGAGGGCACCACGAAATCAACCTTCCAGCTTCAGAGGGGTCCAGGAGATCTACGTTCCTGCTTCAGAGTGCTCCTGGAGATCCATCTGCCAGCTGCACTGTGCTCCAAGAGATCCATTTTCCAGATTCAGAGTGCTCCAGGAGATCTATCTTCCAGATTCAGAGGGCATCACGAAATCAACCTTCCAGCTTCAGAGGGGTCCAGGAGATCTACGTTCCTGCTTCAGAGTGCTCCTGGAGATCCATCTTCCAGCTTCTGAGCATTCTAGGAGATCCAGCTTCCAGCTTCAGGATGCAGCCTGGACATCCAGAATCCAGCTTCTGAGTGCTCCAGGAGATCCATCTTCCAGTTTCAGAGTGCTCCTTGAGATCCAGCTTCTTGCTTCAGGGTGCTCCAGGAAATCCATCATCCAGCTTCAGAGGGCTCCAGGAGATCCATCTAAAAGCTTCATTGCTGCAGGAGATCCAATTTTCAGCTCCTTAAGCTCGTGGAGTTCCATCTTACAGCTTCAGAATGCTCCAGGTAGATCCATCTTCCAGTTTCAGAGTGCTCCAGGAGATCTACCTTCCAGCTTCAGAGTGCTCCTGGAGATCCATCTTCCAGCTGCACAGTGCTCCAAGAGATCCATTTTCCAGATTCAGAGTGCTCCAAGAGATCTACCTTTCAAATTCAGAGTGCAGCCTGGAAATCCATCTTACATTTTCAGAGTGCTTTTCGGGATCCATATTCCAGCTTGAGAATGCTCAAGGAGATCAACCTTCCAGGTTCAGTGTGCTCCAGGAGATCCATCTTCCAGCTTCAGAGTACTCCAGCAGATCTAACTTCCAGCTGAATAGTGCTCCCGGAGATCTACCTTCAAGGTTCAGTGTTCTCCAGGAGATCCACCTTCCAGGTTCAGAGTGCTCCAGGAGATCAACCTGCCAGGTTGAGAGTGCACAAGTATATCCATCGTCAAGCTTCAGAGTGCTCCTGGAGATCCATCTTCCTGCTTCATGGTGCTCCAAAAGATCCATCTTCCAGATTCAGAGTGCTCCAGGAGATCTGCCTTTCAGCTTCAGAGTGCAGCCTGGACATCCACCTTCCAGCTTCGGAGTGCTCCTGAAAATCCATCTTCCAATTTCAGAATGCTTCACGGCATCCATCTTCCAGCTTGAGAGTGTTCAAGGAGATCTATCTTCCAGATTCAGAGGGCACCACGAAATCATCCTTCCAGCTTCAGAGGGGTCCAGGAGAACTACGTTCCATCTTCAGAGTGCTCCTGGAGATCCATCTGCCAGCTGCACTGTGCTCCAAGAGATCCATTTTCCAGATTCAGAGTGTTCCAGGAGATCTAACTTTCAAACTCAGAGTGCAGCATGGAAATCCATCTTCCAGTTTCAGAGTCCTTTTCGGGATCCATATTGCAGCTTGAGAGTGCTCAAGGAGATCAAACTTCCAGGTTCAGTGTGCTCCAGGAGATCCAATTTCCAGCTTCAGGGTGCAGCCTGGCGATCCATCTTCCAGCTTCTGAGCATTCTAGGAGATCCAGCTTCCAGCTTCAGGATGCAGCCTGGACTTCCAGAATCCAGCTTCTGAGTGCTCCAGGAGATCCATCTTCCAGTTTCAGAGTGCTCCTTGAGATCCAACTTCTAGCTTCAGGGTGCTCCAGGAGATCCATCATCCAGCATCAGAGGGCTCCAGGAGATCCTCTTCCAGCTTCAGAGAGCTCCAGGAGATCCACATTCCAGCTTCAGAGTGCGCCAGGAGATCCACCTTCTAGTTTTAGAGAGCTCCTGGAGATCCATCTACCAGCTTCAGTGCTCCAGGAGATCCAATTTTCAGCTCCTTAAACTCGTGGAGATCCAACTTACTGCTACAGAATGCTCCAGGTAAATCCATCTTCCAGTTTCAGACTGCTCCTTGATATCCAACTTCTAGCTTCAGGGTGCTCCAGGAGATCCATCATCCAGCTTCAGAGGGCTCCAGGAGATCAACCTTCCAGGTTCAGTGTGCTCCATGAGATCCATCTTCCAGCTTCAGGGTGCAGCCTGGAGATCCATCTTCCAGCTTCAGTGTGCTCCAACCGATGCACCTTCCAGCTTAACAGTTCTCCTGGAGGTCCAACTTCCATCTTTATTTTTCCAGGAGATCCACTATCCAGCATCCAAGGGAGCCAGGAGACCATCTTCCAGCCTCTGAGCGTTCTAGGAGTTCCAGCTTCCAGCTTCAGGAGGCAGCCTTGACATCCAGAATCCAACTTCCAAGTGCTCCAGGAGATCCATCTTGCAGCTTCAGAGTGCACTAGGAGATCCATCTTCCAGCTTCAGGGTGCTCCTGGAGATACAACTTCCAGCTTCAGGGTGCTCCAGGAGATCCAGCTTCCAGCTTCAATGTGCTCCAGGACCACCTACCAGCTTCAGAGTGCTCCTGGAGATCAAACTTCCAGCTTCAGAGTGCTCCAGTAGATACATCTTCCAGCTTCAGGGTCCTACTGGAGATCAAACTCCCAGCTTCAGTGTGCTCCAGACGATCCTCCTTCCAACTTAGGAGTGCTCCTGGAGATCCATCTTCCTGCTTCATGGTGCTCCAAAAGAACCATCTTCCAGATTCAGAGTGCTCCAGGAGATCTGCCTTTCAGCTTCAGAGTGCAGCCTGTACATCCACCTTCCAGCTTCGGAGTGCTCCTGAAAATCCATCTTCCAGTTTCAGAGTGCTTCACGGGATCCATCTTCCAGCTTGAGAGTGCTCAAGGAGATCTATCTTCCAGATTCAGAGGGCACCACGAAATCAACCTTCCAGCTTCATAGGGGTCCAGGGGATCTACGTTCCAGCTTCAGAGTGCTCCTGGAGATCCATCTGCCAGCTGCACTGTGCTCCAAGAGATCCATTTCCCAGATTCAGAGTGCTCCAGGAGATCTAACTTTCAACTTCAGAGTGCAGCATGGAAATCCATCTTCCAATTTCAGAGTGCTTTTCGGGATCCATATTGCAGCTTGATAGTGCTCAAGGAGATCAAACTTCTAGGTTCAGTGTGCTTCAGGAGATCCAATTTCCAGCTTCAGGGTGCAGCCTGGTGATCCATCTTCCAGCATCAGTGTACTCCAAACGATGCACCTTCCAGCTTAACAGAGCTCCTGGAGATCCATCTTCCAGCTTTATTGGTCCAGGAGATCCACTATCCAGCATCCAAGGGAGCCAGGAGACCATCTTCCAGCTTCTAAACGTTCTAGGAGATCCAGCTTCCAGCTTCAGGATGCAGCCTGGACATCCAGAATCCAGCTTCTGAGTGCTCCAGGAGATCCATCTTCCAGTTTCAGAGTGCTCCTTGAGATCCAACTTCTAGCTTCAGGGTGCTCCAGGAGATCCATCGTCCAGCTTCAGAGTGCTCCTGGAGATTCACCTTCCACCTTCAGAGTGCTCCAGGAGATCCACCTTCCAGCTTCAAAGTTCTCCTGGATATCCACCTAGTTTAGACTGTTCCTGGAGATCCATCTACCAGCTTCAGTGCTCCAGGAGATCCAATTTTCAGCTGCCTTATGCTCCTGGAGATCCAGCGTAAAGCTTCAGAGTGCTCCAAGAGATCCACATTCCATCTCCAGAGTGCACCAGGAGATCCATCATCCAACTTGAGGGTGCTCCTGGAGATACAACTTCAAGGTTCAGACTGCCACTGGAGAAACAGCTTCTGGATTCCAAGTGATCCAGGAGATCCAACTTCCAGTTTCAGAGTTCTCCAGGAGACCCAGCTTCCAGCTTCAGAGTGCTCCAGGAGATCCAGCTTTCAACTTGAAAGTGCTCCAGGAGATCCATCTGCCAACTTTGGAGTGCTCCAGGAGATACACCTTCCAGCTTCAGTGTGCTCCAGGAGATCCATCATGCAACTTCAGGGTGCTCGAGCACATCAATCTGCTAGCTTTGGACAGCTCCAGGAGATCCACCTTCCAGCTTCGGAGTGCTCCTGAAAATCCATCTTCCAGTTTCAGAATGCTTCACGGGATCCATCTTCCAGCTTGAGAGTGCTCAAGGAGATCTATCTTCCAGATTCAGAATGCACCACGAAATCAACCTTCCAGCTTCAGAGCGCTCCAGAGGATAGAGCTTCCAGCATCAGAGTGCTCCAGGAGATCCACCTTCCAGCTTCAGAGTGCTCCAGGACATCTACCTTCCAGATTCAGAGTGATCCTGGAGATCCATCTTCCAGCTGCACAGTACTCCAAGATATCCATTTTCCAGATTCAGAGTGCTCAAGGAGATCTACCTTGCAACTTCAGAGTGCATCCTGGAAATCCATCTTCCAGTTTCAGAGTGCTTTTCGGGATCCATATTCCAGCTTGAGAGTGCTCAAGGAGATCCACCTTCCAGGTTCAGTGTGCTCCAGGAGATCCAATTTCCAGTTTCAGGGTGCAGGCTGGAGATCCATCTTCCAGCTTCAGAGTGCTCCAGCAGATCTAACTTCCAGCTTAATAGTGCTCCAGGAGATCTACCTTCCAGGTTCAGAGTGCTCAAGGATATCCACCAACAAGCTTCAAAGTGCTCCAGGAGATCCATCGTGCAGCTTTAGGGTGCTCCAGGAGATCCAACTTCCAGCTTAATAGTGCTCCAGGAGATCAACCTTCCAGTTTTAGAGCGCTCAAGGAGATCCACCTTCAAGCTTCAGAGTGCTCCTGGAGATCCATCTTCCTGCTTCATGGTGCTCCAAAAGATCCATCTTCCAGATTCAGAGTGATCCAGGAGATCCGCCTTCCAGCTTCGGAGTGCTCCTGAAAATCCATCTTCCAGTTTCAGAATGCTTCACGGGATCCATCTTCCAGCTTGAGAGTGCTCAAGGAGATCTATTTTCCAAATTCAGAGTGCACCACGAAATCAACCTTCCAGCTTCAGAGGGCTCCAGATGATACACCTTCCAGCATCAGAGTGCTCCAGGAGATCCACCTTCCAGCTTCAGATTACTCCAGGACATCTACCTTCCAACTTCAAGGTGCTCCTGGAGATCCATCTTCCAGCTGCACAGTGCTCCAAGTGATCCATTATCCAGATTCAGAGTGCTCCAGGAGATCTACCTTTCAAGTTCAGAGTGCAGCCTGGAAATCCATCTTCCAGTTTCAGAATGCTTTTCAGGATCCATATTCCAGCTTGAGAGTGCTCAAGGAGATCAAACTTCCAGGTTCAGTGTGCTCCAGGAGATCCAATTTCCAGCTTCAGGGTGCAGACTGGAGATCCATGTTACAGCTTCAGTGTGCTCCAAACGATGCACCTTCCAGCTTAACCGTTCTCCTGGAGATCCAACTTCCAGCCTTATTGTTCCAGGACATCCACTATCCTGCTTCCAAGGGAGCCAGGAGATCCATCTTCCAGCCTCTGAGCATTCTAGGCGATCCAGCTTCCAGCTTCAGGAGGCAGCCTTGGCATCCAGAATCCAGCTTCCAAGTGCTCCAAGAGATCCATCTTCCAAATTCAGAGTGCTCCAGGAGATCCATCTTCCAGCTTCAGGGTGCTCCTGGAGATCCAATTTCCAGCTTCAGGGTGCTCCAGGAGATCCATCTTCCAGCTTCAAAGTGCTCCAGAAGAACCACCTACCAGCTTCAGTGTGCTCCTGGAGATCCAGCTTCCAGATTCTCAGTGCTCCAGGAGATCCACCTTCCAGCTTCAGAGTGCTCCTGGAGATCAAACTTCCAGCTTCAGAGTGCTCCGGTTGATCCATCTTCCAGCTTCAGAGTGCTCCCGGAGATCAAACTTCCAGCTTCAGTGTGCTCAAGACGATCCACCTTCCAACTTAAGAGTGCTCCAGGAGATCCAACTTCCAGCTTCAGGGTGCAGCCTGGAGATCCATATTCCTGCTTCAGAGTGCTCCTGGAGATCCATCTTCCAGCTTTTTTGCCCCAGGACATCCACTGTCCAGCTTCCAATGGAGCCAGGAGATCCATCTTCCAGCTTCTGAGCGTTCTAGGAGATCCATCCTCCAGCTTCAGAGTGCTCCAGGACATCTACCTTCCAGCTTCAGAGTACTCCTGGATATCCATCTTCCAGCTGCACAGTGCTCCGAGAAATCAATTTTCCAGATTCAGAGTGCTCCAGAAGATCGACCTTTCAACTTCAGAGTGCAGACTAGAAATCCATCTTCCAGTTTCAGAGTGCTTTTCGGAATCCAGATTCCAGCTTGAGAGTGCACAAGCAGATCAACCTTCCAGGATCATTGTGCTCCAGGAGATCTAATTTCCAGTTTCAGGGTGCAGGCTGGAGATCCATCTTCCAGCTTCAGTGTGCTCCAAACGATTCACCTTCCAGCTTAATCGTGCTGCTGGAGATCCAGCTTCCAGCTTTATTGTTCCAGGAGATCCACTGTCCAGCTTCCAAGGCAGCCAGCAGATCCATCTTCCAGCCTCTGAGCGTTCTAGGAGATCCAGATTCCAGCTTCAGGAGGCAGCCTTGGCATCCAGAATCCAGCTTCTAAGTGCTCCAGGAGATCCATCTTCCAGATTCAGTGTGCTCCAGGAGATCTGCCTTCCAGCTTCAGAGTGCAGCCTGGACATCCATCTTCCAGCTTCGGAGTGCTCCTGAAAATCCATCTTCCAGTTTCAGAATGCTTCACGGGATCTATCTTCCAGCTTGAGAGTGCTCAAGGAGATTTATCTTCCAGATTCAGAGTGCACCACGAAATCAACCTTCCAGTGTCAGAGGGGTCCAGGAGATCTACCTTCCAGCTTCAGAGTGCTCCTGGAGATCCATCTTCCAGCTGAACAGTGCTCCAAGAGATCCATTTTCCAGATTCAGAGTGCTACAGGAGATCTACCTTTCAACTTCAGAGTGCAGCATGGAGATCCATCTTCCAGCCTCAGAGCGTTCTAGGAGATCCAGCTTCCAGCTTCAGGAGGCAGCCTTGACATCCATAATCCAGCTTCCAAGTGCTCCAAGAGATCCATCGTCCAGCTTCAGAGTGCTCCAGGAGATCCATCTTCCAGCTTCAGGGTGCTCCTGGAGATCCAACTTCCAGCTTCAGGTTGCTCCAGGAGATCTAGCTTACAGCTTCAAAGTGCTCCAGGGGAACCACCTACCAGCTTCAGTGTGCTCATGGAGATCCATCTTCCACCTTCTCAGTGCTCCAGGAGATCCACCTTCCAGCTTCAGAGTGCTCCTGGAGATCAAACTTCCAGCTTCTGTGCGCTCCAGACGATCCACCTTCCAACTTAAGAGTATTCCAGGAGATCCAACTTCCAGCTTCATGGTGCAGCCTGGAGATCCATATTCCTCCTTCAGAGTGCTCCTGGAGATCCATCTTCCAGCTTTATTGCTCTAGGACATCCACTATCCAGCTTCCAAGGGAGCCAGGAGATCCATCTACCAGATTCTGAGCGTTCTAGGATATCCAGCTTCCAGCTTCAGGATGCAGCCTGGACATCCAGTATCCAGCTTCTGAGTGCTCCAGGAGATCCATCTTCCAGTTTCAGAGTGCTCCTTGAGATCCAGCTTCTAGCTTCAGAGTGCTCCTTGAGATCCATCTTCCAGCCGCACAGTGCTCCAAGAGATCCATTTTCCAGATTCAGAGTGCTCCACGAGATCTACCTTTCAACATCAAAGTGCATCCTGCAAATCCATCTTCCAGTTCCAGAGTTATTTTCGGGATCCATATTCCAGCTTGAGAGTGCTCAAGGAGATCCACCTTCCAGGTTCAGTGTGCTCAAGGATATCCACCAACAAGCTTCAGAGTGCTCCAGGAGATCCATCGTGCAGCTTTAGGGTGCTCCAGGAGATCCAACTTCCAGCTTAATAGTCCTCCAGGAGATCTACCTGCCAGTTTTAGAGCGCTCAAGGAGAGCCACCTTCAAGCTTCAGAGTGCTCCTGGAGATCCATCTTCCTGCTTCATGGTGCTCCAAAAGATCCATCTTCCAGATTCAGAGTGATCCAGGAGATCCGCCTTCCAGCTTCGGAGTGCTCCTGAAAATCCATCTTCCAGTTTCAGAATGCTTCACGGGATCCATCTTCCAGCTTGAGAGTGCTCAAGGAGATCTATTTTCCAGATTCAGAGTGCACCACGAAATCAACCTTCCAGCTCCAGAGGGCTCCAGATGATACACCTTCCAGCATCAGAGTGCTCCAGGAGATCCACCTTCCAGCTTCACATTACTCCAGGACATCTACCTTCCAACTTCAAGGTGCTCCTGGAGATCCATCTTCCAGCTGCACAGTGCTCCAAGAGATCCATTATCCAGATTCAGAGTGCTCCAGGAGATTTACCTTTCAACTTCAGAGTGCAGCCTGGAAATCCATCTTCCAGTTTCAGAGTGCTTTTCGGGATCCATATTCCAGCTTGAGAGTGCTCAAGGAGATCAACCTTCCAACTTCAGTGTGCTCCAGGAGAATCAATTTCCAGTTGCAGCGTGCAGGCTGGAGATCCATCTTCCAGTTTCAGGGTGCTTTTCAGGATCCATATTCCAGCTTGAGAGTGCTCCAGGAGATCAAACTTCCAGCTTCAGTGTGCTCCAGGAGATCCAATTTCCAGCTTCAGGCTGCAGACTGGAGATCCATGTTACAGCTTCAGTGTGCTCCAAACGATGCACCTTCCAGCTTAACCGTTCTCCTGGAGATCCAACTTCCAGCCTTATTGTTCCAGGAGATCCACTATCCTGCTTCCAAGGGAGCCAGGAGATCCATCTTCCAGCCTCTGAGCATTCTAGGCGATCCAGCTTCCAGCTTCAGGAGGCAGCCTTGGCATCCAGAATCCAGCTTCCAAGTGCTCCAAGAGATCCATCTTCCAAATTCAGAGTGCTCCAGGAGATGCATCTTCCAGCTCAGGGTGCTCCTGGAGATCCAACTTCCAGCTTCAGGGTGCTCCAGAAGATCCATCTTCCAGCTTCAAAGTGCTCCAGAAGAACCACCTACCAGCTTCAGTGTGCTCCAGGAGATCCAGCTTCCAGATTCTCAGTGCTCCAGGAGATCCACCTTCCAGCTTCAGAGTGCTCCTGGAGATCAAACTTCCAGCTTCAGAGTGCTCCAGTAGATCCATCTTCCAGCTTCAGAGTGCTCCCGGAGATCAAACTTCCAGCTTCAGTGTGCTCAAGACGATCCACCTTCCAACTTAAGAGTGCTCCAGGAGATCCAACTTCCAGCTTCAGGGTGCAGCCTGGAGATCCATATTCCTGCTTCAGAGTGCTCCTGGAGATCCATCTTCCAGCTTTTTTGCCCCAGGACATCCACTATCCAGCTTCCAAGGGAGCCAGGAGATCCATCTTCCAGCTTCTGAGCGTTCTAGGAGATCCATCCTCCAGCTTCAGAGTGCTCCAGGACATCTACCTTCCAGCTTCAGAGTACTCCTGGATATCCAGCTTCCAGCTGCACAGTGCTCCGAGAAATCAATTTTCCAGATTCAGAGTGCTCCAGAAGATTGACCTTTCAACTTCAGAGTGCAGACTAGAAATCCATCTTCCAGTTTCAGAGTGCTTTTCGGAATCCAGATTCCAGCTTGAGAGTGCACAAGGAGATCAACCTTCCAGGATCATTGTGCTCCAGGAGATCTAATTTCCAGCTTCAGGGTGCAGGCTGGAGATCCATCTTCCAGCTTCAGTGTGCTCCAAACGATTCACCTTCCAGCTTAATCGTGCTGCTGGAGATCCAACTTCCAGCTTTATTGGTCCAGGAGATCCACTGTCCAGCTTCCAAGGCAGCCAGCAGATCCATCTTCCAGCCTCTGAGCGTTCTAGGAGATCCAGATTCCAGCTTCAGGAGGCAGCCTTGGCATCCAGAATCCAGCTTAAAAGTACTCCAGGAGATCCATCTTCCAGATTCAGTGTGCTCCAGGAGATCTGCCTTCCAGCTTCAGAGTGCAGCCTGGACATCCATCTTCCAGCTTCGGAGTGCTCCTGAAAATCCATCTTCCAGTTTCAGAATGCTTCACGGGATCTATCTTCCAGCTTGAGAGTGCTCAAGGAGATTTATCTTCCAGATTCAGAGTGCACCACGAAATCAACCTTCCAGCGTCAGAGGGGTCCAGGAGATCTACCTTCCAGCTTCAGAGTGCTCCTGGAGATCCATCTTCCAGCTGCACAGTGCTCCAAGAGATCCATTTTCCAGATTCAGAGTGCTACAGGAGATCTACCTTTCAACTTCAGAGTGCAGCATGGAGATCCATCTTCCAGCCTCAGAGGGTTCTAGGAGATCCAGCTTCCAGCTTCAGGAGGCAGCCTTGACATCCAGAATCCAGCTTCCAAGTGCTCCAAGAGATCCATCGTCCAGCTTCAAAGTGCTCCAGGAGATCCATCTTCCAGCTTCAGGGTGCTCCTGGAGATCCATTTTCCAGATTCAGAGTGCTCCACGAGATCTACCTTTCAACATCAAAGTGCATCCTGCAAATCCATCTTCCAGTTTCAGAGTTATTTTCGGGATCCATATTCCAGCTTGAGAGTGCTCAAGGAGATCCACCTTCCAGGTTCCGTGTGCTCAAGGATATCCACCAACAAGCTTCAGAGTGCTCCAGGAGATCCATCGTGCTGCTTTAGGGTGCTCCAGGAGATCCAACTTCCAGCTTAATAGTGCTCCAGGAGATCTACCTTCCGGTTTTAGAGCGCTCAAGGAGATCCACCTTCAAGCTTCAGAGTGCTCCTGGAGATCCATCTTCATGGTGCTCCAAAAGATCCATCTTCCAGATTCAGAGTGATCCAGGAGTTCCGCCTTCCAGCTTCGGAGTGCTCCTGAAAATCCATCTTCCAGTTTCAGAATGCTTCACGGGATCCATCTTCCAGCTTGAGAGTGCTCAAGGAGATCTATTTTCCAAATTCAGAGTGCACCACGAAATCAACCTTCCAGCTTCCGATGGCTCCAGATGATACACCTTCCAGCAACAGAGTGCTGCAGGAGATCCACCTTCCAGCTTCAGATTACTCCAGGACATCTACCTTCCAACTTCAAGGTGCTCCTGGAGATCCATCATCAGGCTGCACAGTGCTCCAAGAGATCCATTATCCAGATTCAGAGTGCTCCAGGAGATCTACCTTTCAACTTCAGAGTGCAGCCTGGAAATCCATCTTCCAGTTTCAGAGTGCTTTTCGGGATCCATATTCCAGCTTGAGGGTGCTCAAGGAGATCAAACTTCCAGCTTCAGTGTGCTCCAGGAGATCCAATTTCCAGTTTCAGGGTGCAGGCTGGAGATCCATCTTCCAGTTTCAGGGTGCTTTTCAGGATCCCTATTCCAGCTTGAGAGTGCTCCAGGAGATCAAATTTCCAGGTTCAGTGTGCTCCAGGAGATCCAATTTCCAGCTTCAGGGTGCAGACTGGAGATCCATGTTACAGCTTCAGTGTACTCCAAACGATGCACCTTCCAGCTTAACCGTTCTCCTGGAGATCCAATTTCCAGCCTTATTGTTCCAGGAGATCCACTATCCTGCTTCCAAGGGAGCCAGGAGATCCATCTTCCAGCCTCTGAGCATTCTAGGCGATCCAGCTTCCAGCTTCAGGAGGCAGCCTTGACATCCAGAATCCAGCTTCCAAGTGCTCCAAGAGATCCATCTTCCAAATTCAGAGTGCTCCAGGAGATGCATCTTCCAGCTCAGGGTGCTCCTGGAGATCCAACTTCCAGCTTCAGGGTGCTCCAGGAGATCCATCTTCCAGCTTCAAAGTGCTCCAGAAGAACCACCTACCAGCTTCAGTGTGCTCCAGGAGATCCAGCTTCCAGATTCTCAGTGCTCCAGGAGATCCACCTTCCAGCTTCAGAGTGCTCCTGGAGATCAAACTTCCAGCTTCAGAGTGCTCCAGTAGATCCATCTTCCAGCTTCAGAGTGCTCCCGGAGATCAAACTTCCAGCTTCAGTGTGCTCAAGACGATCCACCTTCCAACTTAAGAGTGCTCCAGGAGATCCAACTTTCAGCTTCAGGGTGCAGCCTGGAGATCCATATTCCTGCTTCAGAGTGCTCCTGGAGATCCATCTTCCAGCTTTATTGCCCCAGGACATCCACTATCCAGCTTCCAAGGGAGCCAGGAGATCCATCTTCCAGCTTCTGAGCGTTCTAGGAGATCCATCCTCCAGCTTCAGAGTGCTCCAGGACATCTACCTTCCAGCTTCAGAGTACTCCTGGATATCCATCTTCCAGCTGCACAGTGCTCCGAGAAATCAATTTTCCAGATTCAGAGTGCTCCACGAGATCTACCTTTCAACATCAAAGTGCATCCTGCAAATCCATCTTCCAGTTTCAGAGTTATTTTCGGGATCCATATTCCAGCTTGAGAGTGCTCAAGGAGATCCACCTTCCAGGTTCCGTGTGCTCAAGGATATCCACCAACAAGCTTCAGAGTGCTCCAGGAGATCCATCGTGCAGCTTCAGAGTGCTCCAGTAGATCCATCTTCCAGCTTCAGAGTGCTCCCGGAGATCAAACTTCCAGCTTCAGTGTGCTCAAGACGATCCACCTTCCAACTTAAGAGTGCTCCAGGAGATCCAACTTCCAGCTTCAGGGTGCAGCCTGGAGATCCATATTCCTGCTTCAGAGTGCTCCTGGAGATCCATCTTCCAGCTTTTTTGCCCCAGGACATCCACTATCCAGCTTCCAAGGGAGCCAGGAGATCCATCTTCCAGCTTCTGAGCGTTCTAGGAGATCCATCCTCCAGCTTCAGAGTGCTCCAGGACATCTACCTTCCAGCTTCAGAGTACTCCTGGATATCCAGCTTCCAGCTGCACAGTGCTCCGAGAAATCAATTTTCCAGATTCAGAGTGCTCCAGAAGATTGACCTTTCAACTTCAGAGTGCAGACTAGAAATCCATCTTCCAGTTTCAGAGTGCTTTTCGGAATCCAGATTCCAGCTTGAGAGTGCACAAGGAGATCAACCTTCCAGGATCATTGTGCTCCAGGAGATCTAATTTCCAGCTTCAGGGTGCAGGCTGGAGATCCATCTTCCAGCTTCAGTGTGCTCCAAACGATTCACCTTCCAGCTTAATCGTGCTGCTGGAGATCCAACTTCCAGCTTTATTGGTCCAGGAGATCCACTGTCCAGCTTCCAAGGCAGCCAGCAGATCCATCTTCCAGCCTCTGAGCGTTCTAGGAGATCCAGATTCCAGCTTCAGGAGGCAGCCTTGGCATCCAGAATCCAGCTTAAAAGTACTCCAGGAGATCCATCTTCCAGATTCAGTGTGCTCCAGGAGATCTGCCTTCCAGCTTCAGAGTGCAGCCTGGACATCCATCTTCCAGCTTCGGAGTGCTCCTGAAAATCCATCTTCCAGTTTCAGAATGCTTCACGGGATCTATCTTCCAGCTTGAGAGTGCTCAAGGAGATTTATCTTCCAGATTCAGAGTGCACCACGAAATCAACCTTCCAGCGTCAGAGGGGTCCAGGAGATCTACCTTCCAGCTTCAGAGTGCTCCTGGAGATCCATCTTCCAGCTGCACAGTGCTCCAAGAGATCCATTTTCCAGATTCAGAGTGCTACAGGAGATCTACCTTTCAACTTCAGAGTGCAGCATGGAGATCCATCTTCCAGCCTCAGAGGGTTCTAGGAGATCCAGCTTCCAGCTTCAGGAGGCAGCCTTGACATCCAGAATCCAGCTTCCAAGTGCTCCAAGAGATCCATCGTCCAGCTTCAAAGTGCTCCAGGAGATCCATCTTCCAGCTTCAGGGTGCTCCTGGAGATCCATTTTCCAGATTCAGAGTGCTCCACGAGATCTACCTTTCAACATCAAAGTGCATCCTGCAAATCCATCTTCCAGTTTCAGAGTTATTTTCGGGATCCATATTCCAGCTTGAGAGTGCTCAAGGAGATCCACCTTCCAGGTTCCGTGTGCTCAAGGATATCCACCAACAAGCTTCAGAGTGCTCCAGGAGATCCATCGTGCAGCTTTAGGGTGCTCCAGGAGATCCAACTTCCAGCTTAATAGTGCTCCAGGAGATCTACCTTCCGGTTTTAGAGCGCTCAAGGAGATCCACCTTCAAGCTTCAGAGTGCTCCTGGAGATCCATCTTCATGGTGCTCCAAAAGATCCATCTTCCAGATTCAGAGTGATCCAGGAGTTCCGCCTTCCAGCTTCGGAGTGCTCCTGAAAATCCATCTTCCAGTTTCAGAATGCTTCACGGGATCCATCTTCCAGCTTGAGAGTGCTCAAGGAGATCTATTTTCCAAATTCAGAGTGCACCACGAAATCAACCTTCCAGCTTCCGATGGCTCCAGATGATACACCTTCCAGCAACAGAGTGCTGCAGGAGATCCACCTTCCAGCTTCAGATTACTCCAGGACATCTACCTTCCAACTTCAAGGTGCTCCTGGAGATCCATCATCAGGCTGCACAGTGCTCCAAGAGATCCATTATCCAGATTCAGAGTGCTCCAGGAGATCTACCTTTCAACTTCAGAGTGCAGCCTGGAAATCCATCTTCCAGTTTCAGAGTGCTTTTCGGGATCCATATTCCAGCTTGAGGGTGCTCAAGGAGATCAAACTTCCAGCTTCAGTGTGCTCCAGGAGATCCAATTTCCAGTTTCAGGGTGCAGGCTGGAGATCCATCTTCCAGTTTCAGGGTGCTTTTCAGGATCCCTATTCCAGCTTGAGAGTGCTCCAGGAGATCAAATTTCCAGGTTCAGTGTGCTCCAGGAGATCCAATTTCCAGCTTCAGGGTGCAGACTGGAGATCCATGTTACAGCTTCAGTGTACTCCAAACGATGCACCTTCCAGCTTAACCGTTCTCCTGGAGATCCAATTTCCAGCCTTATTGTTCCAGGAGATCCACTATCCTGCTTCCAAGGGAGCCAGGAGATCCATCTTCCAGCCTCTGAGCATTCTAGGCGATCCAGCTTCCAGCTTCAGGAGGCAGCCTTGACATCCAGAATCCAGCTTCCAAGTGCTCCAAGAGATCCATCTTCCAAATTCAGAGTGCTCCAGGAGATGCATCTTCCAGCTCAGGGTGCTCCTGGAGATCCAACTTCCAGCTTCAGGGTGCTCCAGGAGATCCATCTTCCAGCTTCAAAGTGCTCCAGAAGAACCACCTACCAGCTTCAGTGTGCTCCAGGAGATCCAGCTTCCAGATTCTCAGTGCTCCAGGAGATCCACCTTCCAGCTTCAGAGTGCTCCTGGAGATCAAACTTCCAGCTTCAGAGTGCTCCAGTAGATCCATCTTCCAGCTTCAGAGTGCTCCCGGAGATCAAACTTCCAGCTTCAGTGTGCTCAAGACGATCCACCTTCCAACTTAAGAGTGCTCCAGGAGATCCAACTTTCAGCTTCAGGGTGCAGCCTGGAGATCCATATTCCTGCTTCAGAGTGCTCCTGGAGATCCATCTTCCAGCTTTATTGCCCCAGGACATCCACTATCCAGCTTCCAAGGGAGCCAGGAGATCCATCTTCCAGCTTCTGAGCGTTCTAGGAGATCCATCCTCCAGCTTCAGAGTGCTCCAGGACATCTACCTTCCAGCTTCAGAGTACTCCTGGATATCCATCTTCCAGCTGCACAGTGCTCCGAGAAATCAATTTTCCAGATTCAGAGTGCTCCAGAAGATCGACCTTTCAACTTCAGAGTGCAGACTAGAAATCCATCTTCCAGTTTCAGAGTGCTTTTCGGAATCCAGATTCCAGCTTGAGAGTGCACAAGGAGATCAACCTTCCAGGATCAGTGTGCTCCAGGAGATCTAATTTCCAGCTTCAGGGTGCAGGCTGGAGATCCATCTTCCAGCTTCAGTGTGCTCCAAACGATTCACCTTCCAGCTTAACCGTGCTGCTGGAGATCCAACTTCCAGCTTTATTGTTCCAGGAGATCCACTGTCCAGCTTCCAAGGCAGCCAGCAGATCCATCTTCCAGCCTCTGAGCGTTCTAGGAGATCCAGATTCCAGCTTCAGGAGGCAGCCTTGGCATCCAGAATCCAGCTTCTAAGTGCTCCAGGCGATCCATCTTCCAGATTCAGAGAGCTCCAGGAGATCTGCCTTCCAGCTTCGAGGTGCAGCTTGGACATCCATCTTCCAGCTTCGGAGTGCTCCTGGAGATCCATCTTCCAGCTTTATTGCTCTAGGACATCCACTATCCAGCTTCCAAGGGAGCCAGGAGATCCATCTACCAGATTCTGAGCGTTCTAGGAGATCCAGCTTCCAGCTTCAGGATGCAGCCTGGACATCCAGTATCCAGCTTCTGAGTGCTCCAGGATATCCATCTTCCAGTTTCAGAGTGCTCCTTGAGATCCAGCTTCTAGCTTGAGAGTGCTCCTTGAGATCCATCTTCCAGCCGCACAGTGCTCCAAGAGATCCATTTTCCAGATTCAGAGTGCTCCACGAGATCTACCTTTCAACATCAAAGTGCATCCTGCAAATCCATCTTCCAGTTTCAGAGTTATTTTCGGGATCCATATTCCAGCTTGAGAGTGCTCAAGGAGATCCACCTTCCAGGTTCCGTGTGCTCAAGGATATCCACCAACAAGCTTCAGAGTGCTCCAGGAGATCCATCGTGCAGCTTTAGGGTGCTCCAGGAGATCCAACTTCCAGCTTAATAGTGCTCCAGGAGATCTACCTTCCGGTTTTAGAGCGCTCAAGGAGATCCACCTTCAAGCTTCAGAGTGCTCCTGGAGATCCATCTTCATGGTGCTCCAAAAGATCCATCTTCCAGATTCAGAGTGATCCAGGAGTTCCGCCTTCCAGCTTCGGAGTGCTCCTGAAAATCCATCTTCCAGTTTCAGAATGCTTCACGGGATCCATCTTCCAGCTTGAGAGTGCTCAAGGAGATCTATTTTCCAAATTCAGAGTGCACCACGAAATCAACCTTCCAGCTTCCGAGGGCTCCAGATGATACACCTTCCAGCAACAGAGTGCTGCAGGAGATCCACCTTCCAGCTTCAGATTACTCCAGGACATCTACCTTCCAACTTCAAGGTGCTCCTGGAGATCCATCATCAGGCTGCACAGTGCTCCAAGAGATCCATTATCCAGATTCAGAGTGCTCCAGGAGATCTACCTTTCAACTTCAGAGTGCAGCCTGGAAATCCATCTTCCAGTTTCAGAGTGCTTTTCGGGATCCATATTCCAGCTTGAGGGTGCTCAAGGAGATCAAACTTCCAGCTTCAGTGTGCTCCAGGAGATCCAATTTCCAGTTTCAGGGTGCAGGCTGGAGATCCATCTTCCAGTTTCAGGGTGCTTTTCAGGATCCCTATTCCAGCTTGAGAGTGCTCCAGGAGATCAAATTTCCAGGTTCAGTGTGCTCCAGGAGATCCAATTTCCAGCTTCAGGGTGCAGACTGGAGATCCATGTTACAGCTTCAGTGTACTCCAAACGATGCACCTTCCAGCTTAACCGTTCTCCTGGAGATCCAATTTCCAGCCTTATTGTTCCAGGAGATCCACTATCCTGCTTCCAAGGGAGCCAGGAGATCCATCTTCCAGCCTCTGAGCATTCTAGGCAATCCAGCTTCCAGCTTCAGGAGGCAGCCTTGACATCCAGAATCCAGCTTCCAAGTGCTCCAAGAGATCCATCTTCCAAATTCAGAGTGCTCCAGGAGATGCATCTTCCAGCTCAGGGTGCTCCTGGAGATCCAACTTCCAGCTTCAGGGTGCTCCAGGAGATCCATCTTCCAGCTTCAAAGTGCTCCAGAAGAACCACCTACCAGCTTCAGTGTGCTCCAGGAGATCCAGCTTCCAGATTCTCAGTGCTCCAGGAGATCCACCTTCCAGCTTCAGAGTGCTCCTGGAGATCAAACTTCCAGCTTCAGAGTGCTCCAGTAGATCCATCTTCCAGCTTCAGAGTGCTCCCGGAGATCAAACTTCCAGCTTCAGTGTGCTCAAGACGATCCACCTTCCAACTTAAGAGTGCTCCAGGAGATCCAACTTTCAGCTTCAGGGTGCAGCCTGGAGATCCATATTCCTGCTTCAGAGTGCTCCTGGAGATCCATCTTCCAGCTTTATTGCCCCAGGACATCCACTATCCAGCTTCCAAGGGAGCCAGGAGATCCATCTTCCAGCTTCTGAGCGTTCTAGGAGATCCATCCTCCAGCTTCAGAGTGCTCCAGGACATCTACCTTCCAGCTTCAGAGTACTCCTGGATATCCATCTTCCAGCTGCACAGTGCTCCGAGAAATCAATTTTCCAGATTCAGAGTGCTCCAGAAGATCGACCTTTCAACTTCAGAGTGCAGACTAGAAATCCATCTTCCAGTTTCAGAGTGCTTTTCGGAATCCAGATTCCAGCTTGAGAGTGCACAAGGAGATCAACCTTCCAGGATCAGTGTGCTCCAGGAGATCTAATTTCCAGCTTCAGGGTGCAGGCTGGAGATCCATCTTCCAGCTTCAGTGTGCTCCAAACGATTCACCTTCCAGCTTAACCGTGCTGCTGGAGATCCAACTTCCAGCTTTATTGTTCCAGGAGATCCACTGTCCAGCTTCCAAGGCAGCCAGCAGATCCATCTTCCAGCCTCTGAGCGTTCTAGGAGATCCAGATTCCAGCTTCAGGAGGCAGCCTTGGCATCCAGAATCCAGCTTCCAAGTGCTCCAGGCGATCCATCTTCCAGATTCAGAGAGCTCCAGGAGATCTGCCTTCCAGCTTCGAAGTGCAGCTTGGACATCCATCTTCCAGCTTCGGAGTGCTCCTGAAAATCCATCTTCCAGTTTCAGAATGCTTCACGGGATCTATCTTCCAGCTTGAGAGTGCTCAAGGAGATTCATCTTCCAGATTCAGAGTGCACCACGAAATCAACCTTCCAGCGTCAGAGGGGTCCAGGAGATCGACCTTCCAGCTTCAGAGAGCTCCTGGAGATCCATCTTCCAGCTGCACAGTGCTCCAAGAGATCCATTTTCCAGATTCAGAGTGCTCCAGGAGATCTACCTTTCAACTTCAGAGTGCAGCATGGAGATCCATCTTCCAGCCTCAGAGCGTTCTAGGAGATCCAGCTTCCAGCTTCAGGAGGCAGCCTTGACATCCAGAATCCAGCTTCCAAGTGCTCCAGGAGATCCATCGTCCAGTTTCAGAGTGCTCCAGGAGATCCATCGTCCAGCTTCAGAGTGCTCCAGGAGATCCATCTTCCAGCTTCAGGGTGTTCCTGGAGATCCAACTTCCAGCTTCAGGTTGCTCCAGGAGATCTAGCTTACAGCGTCAAAGTGCTCCAGGAGAACCACCTACCAGCTTCAGTGTGCTCATGGAGATCCATCTTCCACCTTCTCAGTGCTCCAGGAGATCCACCTTCCAGCTTCAGAGTGCTCCTGGAGATCAAACTTCCAGCTTCTGTGTGCTCCAGACGATCCACCTTCCACCTTAAGAGTATTCCAGGAGATCCGACTTCCAGCTTCATGGTGCAGCCTGGAGATCCATATTCCTCCTTCAGAGTGCTCCTGGAGATCCATCTTCCAGCTTTATTGTTCCAGGAGATCCACTGTGCAGCTTCCAAGGGAGCCAGGAGATCCATCTTCCAGCCTCTGAGCGTTCTTGGAGATCCACCTTCCAGCTTCAAGAGGCAGTCTTGGCATCCAGAATCCAGCATCCAAGTGCTCCAGGAGATCCATCTTCCAGATTCAGAGTGCTCCAGGAGATCTGCCATTCAGCTTCAGAGTGCAGCCTGGACATCCATCTTCCAGCTTCGGAGTGCTCCTGAAAATCCATCATCCAATTTCAGAATGCTTCACGGGATCCATCTTCCAGCTTGAGAGTGCTCAAGCAGATTTATCTTCCAGATTCAGAGTGCACCACGAAATCAACCTTCCAGCGTCAGAGGGGTCCAGGAGATCTACCTTCCAGCTTCAGAGTGCTCCTGGAGATCCATCTTCCAGCTGCACAGTGCTCCAAGAGATCCATTTTCCAGATTCAGAGTGCTCCAGGAGATCTACCTTTCAACTTCAGAGTGCTGCATGGAGATCCATCTTCCAGCCTCAGAGCGTTCTAGGAGATACAGCTTCCAGCTTCAGGAGGCAGCCTTGGCATCCAGAATCCAACTTCCAAGTGCTCCAGGAGATCCATCGTCCAGCTTCAGAGTGCTCCAGGAGATCCATCTTCAAGCTTCAGGGTGCTCCTGGAGATCCAACCTCCAGCTTCAGGTTGCTCCTGGAGATCTAGCTTACAGCTTCAAAGTGCTCCAGGAGAACCACCTACCAGCTTCAGTGTGCTCATGGAGATCCATCTTCCACCTTCTCAGTGCTCCAGGAGATCCACCTTCCAGCTTCAGAATGCTCCTGGTGATCAAACTTCCAGCTTCAGAGTGCTCCAGTAGATCCATCTTCCAGCTTCAGAGTGCTCCTGGAGATCAAACTTCCAGCTTCTGTGTGCTCCAGACGATCCACCTTCCAACTTAAGAGTGCTCCAGGAGATCCAACTTCCAGCTTCAGGGTGCAGCCTGGAGATCCATATTCCTCCTTCAGAGTGCTCCTGGAGATCCATATTCCTCCTTCAGAGTGCTCCTGGAGATCCATCTTCCAGCTTTATTGCTCCAGGACATCCACTATCCAGCTTTCAAGGGAGCCAGGAGATCCATCTACGAGATTCTGTGCGTTCTAGGAGATCCAGCTTCCAGCTTCAGGATGCAGCCTGGAAATCCAGTATCCAGCTTCTGAGTGCTCCAGGAGATCCACCTTCCAGGTTCAGTGTGCTCCAGGAGATCCATCGTCCAGCTTCAGAGTTTTCCAGGAGATCCAACTTACAGCTTCAGAATGCTCCAGGTAGATCCATCCTTCAGCTCAGAGTGCTCCAGGACATCTACATTTAGGCTTCAGAGTACTCCTGGATATCCATCTTCCAGCTTTATTGCTCCAGGACATCCACTATCCAGCTTCCAAGGGAGCCAGGAGATCCATCTTCCAGCCTCTGAGCGTTCTAGGAAATCCTGCTTCCAGCTTCAGGAGGCAGCCTTGACATCCAGAATCCAGCTTCCAAGTGCTCCAAGAGATCCATCTTCCAAATTCAGAGTGCTCCAGGAGATGCATCTTCCAGCTCAGGGTGCTCCTGGAGATCCAACTTCCAGCTTAAGGGTGCTCCAGGAGATCCATCTTCCAGCTTCAAAGTGCTCCAGAAGAACCACCTACCAGCTTCAGTGTGCTCCAGGAGATCCAGCTTCCAGATTCTCAGTGCTCCAGGAGATCCACCTTCCAGCTTCAGAGTGCTCCTGGAGATCAAACTTCCAGCTTCAGAGTGCTCCAGTAGATCCATCTTCCAGCTTCAGAGTGCTCCCGGAGATCAAACTTCCAGCTTCAGTGTGCTCAAGACGATCCACCTTCCAACTTAAGAGTGCTCCAGGAGATCCAACTTCCAGCTTCAGGGTGCAGCCTGGAGATCCATATTCCTCCTTCAGAGTGCTCCTGGAGATCCATATTCCTCCTTCGGAGTGCTCCTGGAGATCCATCTTCCAGCTTTATTGCTCCAGGACATCCACTATCCAGCTTTCAAGGGAGCCAGGAGATCCATCTACGAGATTCTGTGCGTTCTAGGAGATCCAGCTTCCAGCTTCAGGATGCAGCCTGGACATCCAGTATCCAGCTTCTGAGTGCTCCAGGAGATCCACCATCCAGCTTCTGAGTGCTCCAGGAGATCCAACTTACAGCTTCAGAATGCTCCAGGTAGATCCATCCTCCAGCTTCAGCGTGCTCCAGGACATCTACCTTTAGGCTTCAGAGTACTCCTGGATATCCATCTTCCAACTTTATTGCTCCAGGACATCCACTATCCAGGTTCCAAGGGAGCCAGGAGATCCATCTTCCAGCCTCTGAGCGTTCTAGGAAATCCTGCTTCCAGCTTCAGGAGGCAGCCTTGACATCCAGAATCCAGCTTCCAAGTGCTCAAGTAGATCCATCATCCTGCTTCAGGGTGCGCCAGCACATCAATCTGCCAGCTTTGGAGAGCTCCAGGAGATCCAACTTCCAGCTTCGGAGTGCTCCTGAAAATCCAGCTTCCAGTTTCAGAATGATTCACGGGATCCATCTTCCAGCTTGAGAGTGCTCAAGGAGATCTATCTTCCAGATTCAGAGTGCACCACAAAATCAACCTTCCAGCTTCAGAGGGCTCCAGATGATACACCTTCCAGCATCAGAGTGCTCCAGGAGATCCACCTTCCAGCTTCAGAGTGCTCTAGGACATCTACCTTCCAGCTTCAGAGTGCTCCTGGAGATCCAACTTCCAGCTGCACAGAGCTCCAAGAGATCCATTTTCCAGATTCAGAATGCTCCAGGAAATCTAGCTTGCAACTTCAGAGTGCAGCATGGACATCCATCTTCCAGTTTCAGAGTGCTTTTCGGGATCCATATTCCAGCTTGAGAGTGCTCAAGGAGATCAACCTTCCAGGTTCAGTGTGCTCCAGGAGATCCAATTTCCAGTTTCAGGGTGCAGGCTGGAGATCCATCTTCCAGCTTCAGAGTGCTCCAGCAGATCTAACTTCCAGCTTAATAGTGCTCCAGGAGATCTACCTTCCAGGTTCAGAGTGCTCAAGGATATCCACCAACAAGCTTCAGAGTGCTCCAGGAGATCCATCGTGCAGCTTTAGGGTGCTTCAGGAGATCCAACTTCCAGCTTAATAGTGCTCCAGGAGATCTACCTTCCAGTTTTAGAGCGCTCAAGGAGATCCAACTTCAAGCTTCAGAGTGCTCCTGGAGATCCATCTTCCTGCTTCATGGTGCTCCAAAAGATCCATCTAACAGATTCAGAGTGATCCAGGAGTTCCGCCTTCCAGCTTCGGAGTGCTCCTGAAAATCCATCTTCCAGTTTCAGAATGTTTCACAGGATCCATCTTCCAGATTGAGAGTGCTCAAGGAGATCTATTTTCCAGATTCAGAGTGCACCACGAAATCAAGCTTCCAGCTTCCGAGGGCTCCAGATGATACACTTTCCAGCATCAGAGTGCTCCAGGAGATCCACCTTCCAGCTTCAGATTACTCCAGGACATCTACCTTCCAGCTTCAAGGTGCTCCTGGAGATCCATCTTCCAGCTGCACAGTGCTCCAAGTGATCCATTTTCCAGATTCAGAGTGCTCCAGGAGATCTACCTTTCAACTTCAGAGTGCAGCCTGGAAATCCATCTTCCAGTTTCAGAGTGCTTTTCGGGATCCATATTCCAGCTTGAGAGTGCTCAAGGAGATCAACCTTCCCGGTTCAGTGTGCTCCAGGAGATCCAATTTCCAGTTTCAGGGTACAGGCTGGAGATCCATCTTCCAGTTTCAGAGTGCTTTTCAGGATCCCTATTCCAGCTTGAGAGTGCTCCAGGAGATCAAACTTCCAGGGTCAGTGTGCTCCAGGAGATCCAATTTCCAGCTTCAGGGTGCAGACTGGAGATCCATGTTACAGCTTCAGTGTGCTCCAAACGATGCACCATTAAGCTTAACCATTCTCCTGGAGATCCAACTTCCAGCCTTATTGTTCCAGGACATCCACTATCCTGCTTCGAAGGGAGCCAGGAGATCCATCTTCCAGCCTCTGAGCATTCTAGGCGATCCAGCTTGCAGCTTCAGGAGGCAGCCTTGGCATCCAGAATCCAGCTTCCAAGTGCTCCAAGAGATCCATCTTCCAAATTCAGAGTGCTCCAGGAGATGCATCTTCCAGCTCAGGGTGCTCCTGGAGATCCAACTTCCAGCTTCAGGGTGCTCCAGGAGATCCATCTTCCAGCTTCAAAGTGCTCCAGAAGAACCACCTACCAGCTTCAGTGTGCTCCAGGAGATCCAGCTTCCAGCTTCAGGAGGCAGCCTTGACATCCAGAATCCAGCTTCCAAGTGCTCCAGGAGATCCATCGTCCAGTTTCAGAGTGCTCCAGGAGATCCATCGTCCAGCTTCAGAGTGCTCCAGGAGATCCATCTTCCAGCTTCAGGGTGTTCCTGGAGATCCAACTTCCAGCTTCAGGTTGCTCCAGGAGATCTAGCTTACAGCGTCAAAGTGCTCCAGGAGAACCACCTACCAGCTTCAGTGTGCTCATGGAGATCCATCTTCCACCTTCTCAGTGCTCCAGGAGATCCACCTTCCAGCTTCAGAGTGCTCCTGGAGATCAAACTTCCAGCTTCTGTGTGCTCCAGACGATCCACCTTCCAACTTAAGAGTATTCCAGGAGATCCGACTTCCAGCTTCATGGTGCAGCCTGGAGATCCATATTCCTCCTTCAGAGTGCTCCTGGAGATCCATCTTCCAGCTTTATTGTTCCAGGAGATCCACTGTGCAGCTTCCAAGGGAGCCAGGAGATCCATCTTCCAGCCTCTGAGCGTTCTTGGAGATCCACCTTCCAGCTTCAAGAGGCAGTCTTGGCATCCAGAATCCAGCATCCAAGTGCTCCAGGAGATCCATCTTCCAGATTCAGAGTGCTCCAGGAGATCTGCCATTCAGCTTCAGAGTGCAGCCTGGACATCCATCTTCCAGCTTCGGAGTGCTCCTGAAAATCCATCATCCAATTTCAGAATGCTTCACGGGATCCATCTTCCAGCTTGAGAGTGCTCAAGCAGATTTATCTTCCAGATTCAGAGTGCACCACGAAATCAACCTTCCAGCGTCAGAGGGGTCCAGGAGATCTACCTTCCAGCTTCAGAGTGCTCCTGGAGATCCATCTTCCAGCTGCACAGTGCTCCAAGAGATCCATTTTCCAGATTCAGAGTGCTCCAGGAGATCTACCTTTCAACTTCAGAGTGCTGCATGGAGATCCATCTTCCAGCCTCAGAGCGTTCTAGGAGATACAGCTTCCAGCTTCAGGAGGCAGCCTTGGCATCCAGAATCCAACTTCCAAGTGCTCCAGGAGATCCATCGTCCAGCTTCAGAGTGCTCCAGGAGATCCATCTTCAAGCTTCAGGATGCTCCTGGAGATCCAACCTCCAGCTTCAGGTTGCTCCAGGAGATCTAGCTTACAGCTTCAAAGTGCTCCAGGGGAACCACCTACCAGCTTCAGTGTGCTCATGGAGATCCATCTTCCACCTTCTCAGTGCTCCAGGAGATCCACCTTCCAGCTTCAGAATGCTCCTGGTGATCAAACTTCCAGCTTCAGAGTGCTCCAGTAGATCCATCTTCCAGCTTCAGAGTGCTCCTGGAGATCAAACTTCCAGCTTCTGTGTGCTCAAGACGATCCACCTTCCAACTTAAGAGTGCTCCAGGAGATCCAACTTCCAGCTTCAGGGTGCAGCCTGGAGATCCATATTCCTCCTTCAGAGTGCTCCTGGAGATCCATATTCCTCCTTCAGAGTGCTCCTGGAGATCCATCTTCCAGCTTTATTGCTCCAGGACATCCGCTATCCAGCTTCCAAGGGAGCCAGGAGATCCATCTACGAGATTCTGTGCGTTCTAGGAGATCCAGCTTCCAGCTTCAGGATGCAGCCTGGAAATCCAGGATCCAGCTTCTGAGTGCTCCAGGAGATCCACCTTCCAGGTTCAGTGTGCTCCAGGAGATCCATCGTCCAGCTTCAGAGTTTTCCAGGAGATCCAACTTACAGCTTCAGAATGCTCCAGGTAGATCCATCCTTCAGCTCAGAGTGCTCCAGGACATCTACATTTAGGCTTCAGAGTACTCCTGGATATCCATCTTCCAACTTTATTGCTCCAGGACATCCACTATCCAGGTTCCAAGGGAGCCAGGAGATCCATCTTCCAGCCTCTGAGCGTTCTAGGAAATCCTGCTTCCAGCTTCAGGAGGCAGCCTTGACATCCAGAATCCAGCTTCCAAGTGCTCAAGTAGATCCATCATCCTGCTTCAGGGTGCGCCAGCACATCAATCTGCCAGCTTTGGAGAGCTCCAGGAGATCCAACTTCCAGCTTCGGAGTGCTCCTGAAAATCCAGCTTCCAGTTTCAGAATGATTCCCGGGATCCATCTTCCAGCTTGAGAGTGCTCAAGGAGATCTATCTTCCAGATTCAGAGTGCACCACAAAATCAACCTTCCAGCTTCAGAGGGCTCCAGATGATACACCTTCCAGCATCAGAGTGCTCCAGGAGATCCACCTTCCAGCTTCAGAGTGCTCTAGGACATCTACCTTCCAGCTTCAGAGTGCTCCTGGAGATCCAACTTCCAGCTGCACAGAGCTCCAAGAGATCCATTTTCCAGATTCAGAGTGCTCCAGGAAATCTAGCTTGCAAGTTCAGAGTGCAGCATGGACATCCATCTTCCAGTTTCAGAGTGCTTTTCGGGATCCATATTCCAGCTTGAGAGTGCTCAAGGAGATCAACCTTCCAGGTTCAGTGTGCTCCAGGAGATCCAATTTCCAGTTTCAGGGTGCAGGCTGGAGATCCATCTTCCAGCTTCAGAGTGCTCCAGCAGATCTAACTTCCAGCTTAATAGTGCTCCAGGAGATCTACCTTCCAGGTTCAGAGTGCTCAAGGATATCCACCAACAAGCTTCAGAGTGCTCCAGGAGATCCATCGTGCAGCTATAGGGTGCTTCAGGAGATCCAACTTCCAGCTTAATAGTGCTCCAGGAGATCTACCTTCCAGTTTTAGAGCGCTCAAGGAGATCCAACTTCAAGCTTCAGAGTGCTCCTGGAGATCCATCTTCCTGCTTCATGGTGCTCCAAAAGATCCATCTTCCAGATTCAGAGTGATCCAGGAGTTCCGCCTTCCAGCTTCGGAGTGCTCCTGAAAATCCATCTTCCAGTTTCAGAATGTTTCACAGGATCCATCTTCCAGATTGAGAGTGCTCAAGGAGATCTATTTTCCAGATTCAGAGTGCACCACGAAATCAAGCTTCCAGCTTCCGAGGGCTCCAGATGATACACTTTCCAGCATCAGAGTGCTCCAGGAGATCCACCTTCCAGCTTCAGATTACTCCAGGACATCTACCTTCCAGCTTCAAGGTGCTCCTGGAGATCCATCTTCCAGCTGCACAGTGCTCCAAGTGATCCATTTTCCAGATTCAGAGTGCTCCAGGAGATCTACCTTTCAACTTCAGAGTGCAGCCTGGAAATCCATCTTCCAGTTTCAGAGTGCTTTTCGGGATCCATATTCCAGCTTGAGAGTGCTCAAGGAGATCAACCTGCCCGGTTCAGTGTGCTCCAGGAGATCCAATTTCCAGTTTCAGGGTACAGGCTGGAGATCCATCTTCCAGTTTCAGAGTGCTTTTCAGGATCCCTATTCCAGCTTGAGAGTGCTCCAGGAGATCAAACTTCCAGGGTCAGTGTGCTCCAGGAGATCCAATTTCCAGCTTCAGGGTGCAGACTGGAGATCCATGTTACAGCTTCAGTGTGCTCCAAACGATGCACCATTAAGCTTAACCATTCTCCTGGAGATCCAACTTCCAGCCTTATTGTTCCAGGACATCCACTATCCTGCTTCCAAGGGAGCCAGGAGATCCATCTTCCAGCCTCTGAGCATTCTAGGCGATCCAGCTTCCAGCTTCAGGAGGCAGCCTTGGCATCCAGAATCCAGCTTCCAAGTGCTCCAAGAGATCCATCTTCCAAATTCAGAGTGCTCCAGGAGATGCATCTTCCAGCTCAGGGTGCTCCTGGAGATCCAACTTCCAGCTTCAGGGTGCTCCAGGAGATCCATCTTCCAGCTTCAAAGTGCTCCAGAAGAACCACCTACCAGCTTCAGTGTGCTCCAGGAGATCCAGCTTCCAGCTTCAGGAGGCAGCCTTGACATCCAGAATCCAGCTTCCAAGTGCTCCAGGAGATCCATCGTCCAGTTTCAGAGTGCTCCAGGAGATCCATCGTCCAGCTTCAGAGTGCTCCAGGAGATCCATCTTCCAGCTTCAGGGTGTTCCTGGAGATCCAACTTCCAGCTTCAGGTTGCTCCAGGAGATCTAGCTTACAGCGTCAAAGTGCTCCAGGAGAACCACCTACCAGCTTCAGTGTGCTCATGGAGATCCATCTTCCACCTTCTCAGTGCTCCAGGAGATCCACCTTCCAGCTTCAGAGTGCTCCTGGAGATCAAACTTCCAGCTTCTGTGTGCTCCAGACGATCCACCTTCCAACTTAAGAGTATTCCAGGAGATCCGACTTCCAGCTTCATGGTGCAGCCTGGAGATCCATATTCCTCCTTCAGAGTGCTCCTGGAGATCCATCTTCCAGCTTTATTGTTCCAGGAGATCCACTGTGCAGCTTCCAAGGGAGCCAGGAGATCCATCTTCCAGCCTCTGAGCGTTCTTGGAGATCCACCTTCCAGCTTCAAGAGGCAGTCTTGGCATCCAGAATCCAGCATCCAAGTGCTCCAGGAGATCCATCTTCCAGATTCAGAGTGCTCCAGGAGATCTGCCATTCAGCTTCAGAGTGCAGCCTGGACATCCATCTTCCAGCTTCGGAGTGCTCCTGAAAATCCATCATCCAATTTCAGAATGCTTCACGGGATCCATCTTCCAGCTTGAGAGTGCTCAAGCAGATTTATCTTCCAGATTCAGAGTGCACCACGAAATCAACCTTCCAGCGTCAGAGGGGTCCAGGAGATCTACCTTCCAGCTTCAGAGTGCTCCTGGAGATCCATCTTCCAGCTGCACAGTGCTCCAAGAGATCCATTTTCCAGCTTCAGGGTGCAGCCTGGAGATCCATATTCCTCCTTCAGAGTGCTCCTGGAGATCCATATTCCTCCTTCAGAGTGCTCCTGGAGATCCATCTTCCAGCTTTATTGCTCCAGGACATCCGCTATCCAGCTTCCAAGGGAGCCAGGAGATCCATCTACGAGATTCTGTGCGTTCTAGGAGATCCAGCTTCCAGCTTCAGGATGCAGCCTGGAAATCCAGGATCCAGCTTCTGAGTGCTCCAGGAGATCCACCTTCCAGGTTCAGTGTGCTCCAGGAGATCCATCATCCAGCTTCAGAGTTTTCCAGGAGATCCAACTTACAGCTTCAGAATGCTCCAGGTAGATCCATCCTTCAGCTCAGAGTGCTCCAGGACATCTACATTTAGGCTTCAGAGTACTCCTGGATATCCATCTTCCAGCTTTACTGCTCCAGGACATCCACTATCCAGCTTCCAAGGGAGCCAAGAGATCCATCTTCCAGCCTCTGAGCTTCTAGGAAATCCTGCTTCCAGCTTCAGGAGGCAGCCTTGACATCCAGAATCCAGCTTCCAAGTGCTCCAAGAGATCCATCTTCCAAATTCAGAGTGCTCCAGGAGATGCATCTTCCAGCTCAGGGTGCTCCTGGAGATCCAACTTCCAGCTTAAGGGTGCTCCAGGAGATCCATCTTCCAGCTTCAAAGTGCTCCAGAAGAACCACCTACCAGCTTCAGTGTGCTCCAGGAGATCCAGCTTCCAGATTCTCAGTGCTCCAGGAGATCCACCTTCCAGCTTCAGAGTGCTCCTGGAGATCAAACTTCCAGCTTCAGAGTGCTCCAGTAGATCCATCTTCCAGCTTCAGAGTGCTCCCGGAGATCAAACTTCCAGCTTCAGTGTGCTCAAGACGATCCACCTTCCAACTTAAGAGTGCTCCAGGAGATCCAACTTCCAGCTTCAGGGTGCAGCCTGGAGATCCATATTCCTCCTTCAGAGTGCTCCTGGAGATCCATATTCCTCCTTCGGAGTGCTCCTGGAGATCCATCTTCCAGCTTTATTGCTCCAGGACATCCACTAAACAGCTTCCAAGGGAGCCAGGAGATCCATCTTCCAGCTTCTGAGCATTCTAGGAGATCCAGTTTCCAGCTTCAGTATGCAGCTTGGACATCCAGAATCCAGCTTCTGAGTGCTCCAGGAGATCCAACTTCCAGTTTCAGCGTGCTCCTTGAGATCCAACTTCTAGCTTCAGGGTGCTCCAGAAGATCCATCATCCAGCTTCAGAGTGCTCCAGGAGATCCACCTTCCAGCTTCAGAGTGCTCCAGGAGATCTACCTTTCAGCTTCAGAGTGCTCCAGGAGTTCCACCTTCTAGTTTTAGAGAGCTCCTGGAGATCCATCTACGAGCTTCAGTGGTTCAGGAGATCCAATTTTCAGCTGCCTTATGCTCCTGGAGATCCAACTTCCAGCTTCAGAATGCTCCAGGTAGATCCATCCTGCAGCTTCAGAGTGCTCCAGGACATCTACCTTCCAGCTTCAGAGTACTCCTGGATATCCATCTTCCAGCTGCACAGTGCTCCAAGTGATCCATTATCCAGATTCAGAGTGCTCCAGGAGATCGACCTTTCAACGTCAGAGTGCAGACTAGAAATCCATCTTCCAGTTTCAGAGTGCTTTTCGGGATCCATATTCCAGCTTGAGAGTGCTCAAGGAGATCAACCCTCCAGGATCAGTGTGCTCCAGGAGATCCAATTTCCAGCTTCAGGGTGTAGGCTGGATATCCATCTTCCAGCTTCAGTGTGCTCCAAACGATTCACCTTCCAGCTTAACCGTGCTCCTGGAGATCCAACTTCCAGCTTTATTGTTCCAGGAGATCCACTGTGCAGCTTCCAAGGGAGCCAGGAGATCCATCTTCCAGCCTCTGAGCGTTCTTGGAGATCCAGCTTCCAGCTTCAGGAGGCAGCCTTGGCATCCAGAATCCAGCATCCAAGTGCTCCAGGAGATCCATCTTCCAGATTCAGTTTGCTCCAGGATATCTGCCATTCAGCTTCAGAGTGCAGCCTGGACATCCATCTTCCAGCTTCGGAGTGTTCCTGAAAATCCATCTTCCAATTTCAGAATGCTTCACGGGATCCATCTTCCAGCTTGAGAGTGCTCAAGGAGATTTATCTTCCAGATTCAGAGTGCACCACGAAATCAACCTTCCAGCGTCAGAGGGGTCCAGGAGATCTACCTTCCAGCTTCAGAGTGCTCCTGGAGATCCATCTTCCAGCTGCACAGTGCTCCAAGAGATCCATTTTCCAGATTCAGAGTGCTCCAGGAGATCTACCTTTCAACTTCAGAGTGCAGCATGGAGATCCATCTTCCAGCCTCAGAGCGTTAAAGGAGATCCAGCTTCCAGCTTCAGGAGGCAGCCTTGACATCCAGAATCCAGCTTCCAAGTGCTCCAGGAGATCCATCGTCCAGCTTCAGAGTGCTCCAGGAGATCCATCTTCCAGCTTCAGGGTGCTCCTGGAGATCCAACTTCCAGCTTCAGGTTGCTCCTGGAGATCTAGCTTACAGCTTCAAAGTGCTCCAGGAGAACCACCTACCAGCTTCAGTGTGCTCATGGAGATCCATATTCCACCTTCTCAGTGCTCCTGGAGATCAAACTTCCAGCTTCTGTGAGCTCCAGACGATCCACCTTCCAACTTAAGAGTGCTCCAGGAGATCCAACTTCCAGCTTCAGGGTGCAGCCTGGAGATCCATATTCCTCCTTCAGAGTGCTCCTGGAGATCCATATTCCTCCTTCAGAGTGCTCCTGGAGATCCATCTTCCAGCTTTATTGCTCCAGGACATCCACTATCCAGCTTCCAAGGGAGCCAGGAGATCCATCTACGAGATTCTGTGCGTTCTAGGAGATCCAGCTTCCAGCTTCAGGATGCAGCCTGGACATCCAGTATCCAGCTTCTGAGTGCTCCAGGAGATCCACCTTCCATGTTCAGTGTGCTCCAGGAGATCCATCGTCCAGCTTCAGAGTGCTCCTGGAGATCCAACTTACAGCTTCAGAATGCTCCAGGTAGATCCATCCTCCAGCTTCAGCGTGCTCCAGGACATCTACCTTTAGGCTTCAGAGTACTCCTGGATATCCATCTTCCAGCTTTATTGCTCCAGGACATCCACTATCCAGGTTCCAAGGGAGCCAGGAGATCCATCTTCCAGCCTCTGAGCGTTCTAGGAAATCCTGCTTCCAGCTTCAGGAGGCAGCCTTGACATCCAGAATCCAGCTTCCAAGTGCTCAAGTAGATCCATCATCCTGCTTCAGGGTGCGCCAGCACATCAATCTGCCAGCTTTGGAGAGCTCCAGGAGATCCAACTTCCAGCTTCGGTGTGCTCCTGAAAATCCAGATTCCAGTTTCAGAATGATTCACAGGATCCATCTTCCAGCTTGAGAGTGCTCAAGGAGATCTATCTTCCAGATTCAGAGTGCACCACAAAATCAACCTTCCAGCTTCAGAGGGCTCCAGATGATACACTTTCCAGCATCAGAGTGCTCCAGGAGATCCACCTTCCAGCTTCAGAGTGCTCTAGGACATCTACCTTCCAGCTTCAGAGTGCTCCTGGAGATCCATTTTCCAGCTGCACAGAGCTCCAAGAGATCCATTTTCCAGATTCAGAGTGCTCCCGGAGATCTAGCTTGCAGCTTCAGAGTGCAGCATGGAAATCCATCTTCCAGTTTCAGAGTGCTTTTCGGGATCCATATTCCAGCTTGAGAGTGCTCGAGGAGATCCACCTTCCAGGTTCAGTGTGCTCCAGGAGATCCAATTTCCAGTTTCAGGGTGCAGGCTGGAGATCCATCTTCCAGCTTCAGAGTGCTCCAGCATTTCTAACTTGCAGCTTAATAGTGCTCCAGGAGATCTACCTTCCAGGTTCAGAGTGCTCAAGGATATCCACCAACAAGCTTCAGAGTGCTCCAGGAGATCCATCGTGCAGCTTTAGGGTGCTCCAGGAGATCCAACTTCCAGCTTAATAGTGCTCCAGGAGATCTACCTTCCAGTTTTAGAGCGCTCAAGGAGATCCACCTTCAAGCTTCAGAGTCTCCTGGAGATCCATCTGCCTGCTTCATGGTGCTCCAAAAGATCCATCTTCCAGATTCAGAGTGATCCAAGAGTTCCGCCTTCCAGCTTCGGAGTGCTCCTGAAAATCCATCTCCCAGTTTCAGAATGTTTCACAGGATCCATCTTCCAGCTTGAGAGTGCTCAAGGAGATCTATTTTGCAGATTCAGAGTGCACCACGAAATCAACCTTCCAGCTTCCGAAGGCTCCAGATAATGCACTTTCCAGCATCAGAGTGCTCCAGGAGATCCACCATCCAGCTTCAGATTACTCCAGGACATCTACCTTCCAGCTTCAAGGTGCTTCTGGAGATCCATCTTCCAGCTGCACAGTGCTCCAAGTGATCCATTTTCCAGATTCAGAGTGCTCCAGGAGATCTACCTTTCAACTTCAGAGTGCAGCCTGGAAATCCATCTTCCAGTTTCAGAGTGCTTTTCAGGATCCCTATTCCAGCTTGAGAGTGCTCAAGGAGATCAAACTTCCAGGCTCAGTGTGCTCCAGGTGATCCAATTTCCAGCTTCAGGGTGCAGACTGGAGATCCATGTTACAGCTTCAGTGTGCTCCAAACGATGCACCTTCCAGCTTAACCGTTCTCCTGGAGTTCCAACTTCCAGCCTTATTGTTCCAGGAGATCCACTATCCTGCTTCCAAGGGAGCCAGGAGATACATATTCCAGCCTCTGAGCATTCTAGGCGATCCAGCTTCCAGCTTCAGGAGGCAGCCTTGGCATCCAGAATCCAGCTTCCAAGTGCTCCAATAGATCCATCTTCCAGCTTCAGGGTGCTCCTGGAGCTCCATCTTCCACCTTCTCAGTGCTCCAGGAGATCCAACTTCCAGCTTCAGAGTGCTCCTGGAGATCAAACTTCCAGCTTCAGAGT
This sequence comes from Carcharodon carcharias, assembly GCF_017639515.1. Lineage (NCBI taxonomy): Eukaryota > Metazoa > Chordata > Chondrichthyes > Lamniformes > Lamnidae > Carcharodon > Carcharodon carcharias. Next base: position 29,627,925 of record NC_054497.1, on the reverse strand, counting down.
GCTCCAGTAGATCCATCTTCCACCTTCAGAGTGCTCCTGGAGATCAAACTTTCAGCTTCAGTGTGCTCAAGACGATCCACCTTCCAACTTAAGAGTGTTCCAGGAGATCCAACTTCCAGCTTCAGGGTGCAGGCTGGAGATCCATATTCCTGCTTCAGAGTGCTCCTGGAGATCCATCTTCCAGCTTTATTGCCCCAGGACATCCACTATCCAGCTTCCAAGGGAGCCAGGAGATCCATCTTCCAGCTTCTGAGCATTCTAGGAGATCCAGTTTCCAGCTTCAGTATGCAGCTTGGACATCCAGAATCCAGCTTTTGAGTGCTCCAGGAGATCCAACTTCCAGTTTCAGCGTGCTCCTTGAGATCCAACTTCTAGCTTCAGGGTGCTCCAGAAGATCCATCATCCAGCTTCAGAGTGCTCCAGGAGATCCACCTTCCAGCTTCAGAGTGCTCCAGGAGATCCACCTTCTAGTTTGAGAGAGCTCCTGGAGATCCATCTACGAGCTTCAGTGCTCCAGGAGATCCAATTTTCAGCTGCCTTATGCTCCTGGAGATCCAACTTCCAGCTTCAGAATGCTCCAGGTAGATCCATCCTGCAGCTTCAGAGTGCTCCAGGACATCTACGTTCCAGCTTCAGAGTACTCCTGGATATCCATCTTCCATCTGCACAGTGCTCCTAGTGATCCATTATCCAGATTCAGAGTGCTCCAGGAGATCGACCTTTCAACTTCAGAGTGCAGACTAGAAATCCATCTTCCAGTTTCAGAGTGCTTTTCGGGATCCATATTCCAGCTTGAGAGTGCTCAAGGAGATCAACCCTCCAGGATCAGTGTGCTCCAGGAGATCCAATTTCCAGCTTCAGGGTGCAGGCTGGGTATCCATCTTCCAGCTTCAGTGTGCTCCAAACGATTCACCTTCCAGCTTAACCGTGCTCCTGGAGATCCAACTTCCAGCTTTATTGTTCCAGGAGATCCACTGTGAAGCTTCCAAGGGAGCCAGGAGATCCATCTTCCAGCCTCTGAGCGTTCTTGGAGATCCAGCTTCCAGCTTCAGGCATCCAGAATCCAGCATCCAAGTGCTCCAGGAGATCCATCTTCCAGATTCACTGTGCTCCAGGATATCTGCCATTCAGCTTCAGAGTGCAGCCTGGACATCCATCTTCCAGCTTCGGAGTGCTCCTGAAAATCCATCATCCAATTTCAGAATGCTTCACGGGATCCATCTTCCAGCTTGAGAGTGCTCAAGGAGATTTATCTTCCAGATTCAGAGTGCACCACGAAATCAACCTTCCAGCGTCAGAGGGGTCCAGGAGATCTACCTTCCAGCTTCAGAGTGCTCCTGGAGATCCATCTTCCAGCTGCACAGTGCTCCAAGAGATCCATTTTCCAGATTCAGAGTGCTCCAGGAGATCTACCTTTCAACTTCAGAGTGCGGCATGGAGATCCATCTTCCAGCCTCAGAGCGTTAAAGGAGATCCAGCTTCCAGCTTCAGGAGGCAGCCTTGACATCCAGAATCCAGCTTCCAAGTGCTCCAGGAGATCCATCGTCCAGCTTCAGAGTGCTCCAGGAGATCCATCTTCCAGCTTCAGGGTGCTCCTGGAGATCCAACTTCCAGCTTCAGGTTGCTCCTGGAGATCTAGCTTACAGCTTCAAAGTGCTCCAGGAGAACCACCTACCAGCTTCAGTGTGCTCATGGAGATCCATATTCCACCTTCTCAGTGCTCCAGGTGATCCACCTTCCAGCTTCAGAGTGCTCTTGGAGATCAAACTTCCAGCTTCAGAGTGCTCCAGTAGATCCATCTTCCAGCTTCAGAGTGCTCCTGGAGATCAAACTTCCAGCTTCTGTGAGCTCCAGATGATCCACCTTCCAACTTAAGAGTGCTCCAGGAGATCCAACTTCCAGCTTCAGGGTGCAGCCTGGAGATCCATATTCCTCCTTCAGAGTGCTCCTGGAGATCCATATTCCTCCTTCAGAGTGCTCCTGGAGATCCATCTTCCAGCTTTATTGCTCCAGGACATCCACTATCCAGCTTCCAAGGGAGCCAGGAGATCCATCTACGAGATTCTGTGTGTTCTAGGAGATCCAGCTTCCAGCTTCAGGATGCAGCCTGGACATGCAGTATCCAGCTTCTGAGTGCTCCAGGAGATCCACCTTCCAGGTTCAGTGTGCTCCAGGAGATCCATCGTCCAGCTTCAGGGTGCTCCTGGAGATCCACCATCCAGCTTCAGATTACTCCAGGACATCTACCTTCCAGCTTCAAGGTGCTTCTGGAGATCCATCTTCCAGCTGCACAGTGCTCCAAGTGATCCATTTTCCAGATTCAGAGTGCTCCAGGAGATCTACCTTTCAACTTCAGAGTGCAGCCTGGAAATCCATCTTCCAGTTTCAGAGTGCTTTTCAGGATCCATATTCCAGCTTGAGAATGCTCAAGGAGATCAAACTTCCAGGCTCAGTGTGCTCCAGGTGATCCAATTTGAGGCTTCAGGGTGCCGACTGGAGATCCATGTTACAGCTTCAGTGTGCTACAAACGATGCACCTTCCAGCGTAACCGTTCTCCTGGAGTTCCAACTTCCAGCCTTATTGTTCCAGGAGATCCACTATCCTGCTTCAAAGGGAGCCAGGAGATACATATTCCAGCCTCTGAGCATTCTAGGCGATCCAGCTTCCAGCTTCAGGAGGCAGCCTTGGCATCCAGAATCCAGCTTCCAAGTGCTCCAATAGATCCATCTTCCTGCTTCAGGGTGCTCCTGGAGATCCAACTTCCAGCTTCAGGTTGCTCCTGGAGATCTAGCTTCCAGCTTCAAAGTGCTCCAGGAGAACCACCTACCAGCTTCAGTGTGCTCCTGGAGATCCATCTTCCACCTTCTCAGTGCTCCAGGAGAACCAACTTCCAGCTTCAGAGTGCTCCTGGAGATCAAACTTCCAGCTTCAGAGTGCTCCAGTAGATCCATCTTTCAGCTTCAGAGTGCTCCTGGAGATCAAACTTCCAGCTTCTGTGTGCTCCAGACGATCCACCTTCAAACTTGAGTGCTCCAGGAGATCCAACATCCAGCTTCAGGGTGCAGCCTGGAGATTCATATTCCTCCTTCAGAGTGCTCCTGGAGATCCATCTTCCAGCTTTTTTGCTCTCGGACATCCACTATCCAGCTTCCAAGGGAGCCAGGAGATCCATCTACGAGATTCTGTGCGTTCTAGGAGATCCAGCTTCCAGCTTCAGGATGCAGCCTGGAAATCCAGTATCCAGCTTCTGAGTGCTCCAGGATATCCACCTTCCAGGTTCAGTGTGCTCCAGGAGATCCATCATCCAGCTTCAGAGTTTTCCAGGAGATCCAACTTACAGCTTCAGAATGCTCCAGATAGATCCATCCTCCAGCTCAGAGTGCTCCAGGACATCTACCTTTAGGCTTCAGAGTACTCCTGGATATCCATCTTCCAGCTTTATTGCTCCAGGACATCCACTATCCAGCTTCCAAGGGAGCCAGGAGATCCATCTTCCAGCCTCTGAGCGTTCTAGGAAATCGTGCTTCCAGCTTCAGGAGGCAGCCTTGACATCCAGAATCCAGCTTCCAAGTGCTCAAGTAGATCCATCATCCTGCTTCAGGGTGCTCCAGCACATCAATCTGCCAGCTGTGGAGAGCTCCAGGAGATCCTCCTTCCAGCTGCGGAGTGCTCCTGATAATCTATCTTCCAGTTTCAGAATGATTCACGGAATCCATCTTCCAGCTTGAGAGTGCTCAAGGAGATCTATCTTCCAGATTCAGAGTGCACCACAAAATCAACCTTCCAGCTTCAGAGGGCTCCAGATGATACACCTTCCAGCATCAGAGTGCTCCAGGAGATCAACATTCCAGCTTCAGAGTGCTCTAGGACATCTACCTTCCAGCTTCAGCCTGCTCCTGGAGATCCATCTTCCAGTTGCACAGAGCTCCAAGAGATCCATATTCCAGATTCAGAGTGCTCCAGGAGATCTAGCTTGCAACTTCAGAGTGCAGCATGGAAATCCATCTTCCAGTTTCAGAGTGCTTTTCGGGATCCATATTCCAGCTTGAGAGTGCTCAAGGAGATCAACCTTCCAGGTTCAGTGTGCTCCAGGAGATCCAATTTCCAGTTTCAGGGTGCAGGCTGGAGATCCATCTTCCAGCTTCAGAGTGCTCCAGCAGATCTAACTTCAAGCTTAATAGTGCTCCAGGAGATCTACCTTCCAGGTTCAGAGTGCTCAAGGATATCCACCAACAAGCTTCAGAGTGCTCCAGGAGATCCATCGTGCAGCTTTAGGGTGCTCCAGGAGATCCAACTTCCAGCTTAATAGTGTTCCAGGAGATCTATCTTCAAGGTTTAGAGTGCTCAAGGAGATCCACCTTCCAGCTTCAGAGTGCTCCTGGACATCCATCTTCCTTCTTCGTGGTGCTCCAAAAGATCCATCTTCCAGATTCAGAGTGGTCCAGGACATCCACCTTCCAGCATCAGAGTGCTCCTGGAGATCCATCTTCCTGCTTCATGGTGCTCCAAAAGATCAATCTTCCAGATTCAGAGTGATCCAGGAGATCCACCTTCCAGCTTCGGAGTGCTCCTGAAAATCCATCTTCCAGTTTCAGAATGTTTCACGGGATCCATCTTCCAGCTTGAGAGTGCTCAAGGAGATCTATTTTCCAGATTCAGAGTGCACCACGAAATCAACCTTCCAGCTTCAGAGGGCTCCAGATGATACACTTTCCTGCATCAGAGTGCTACAGGAGATCCACCTTCCAGCTTCAGATTACTCCAGGACATCTACCTTCCAGCTTCAAGGTGCTGCTGGAGATCCATCTTCCAGCTGCACAGTGCTCCAAGTGATCCATTTTCCAGATTCAGAGTGCTCCAGGAGATCTACCTTTCAACTTCATAGTGCAGCATGGAAATCCATCTTCCAGTTTCAGAGTGCTTTTCGGGATCCATATTCCAGCTTGAGAGTGCACAAGGAGATCAACCTTCCAGGTTCAGTGTGCTCCAGGAGATCCAATTTCCAGTTTCAGGGTGCAGGCTGGAGATCCATCTTCCAGCTTCAGAGTGCTCCAGCAGATCTAACTTCCAGCTTAATAGTGCTCCAGGAGATCTACCTTCCAGGTTCAGAGTGCTCAAGGATATCCACCAACAATCTTCAGTGTGCTCCAGGAGATCCATCGTGCAGCTTTAGGGTGCTCCAGGAGATCCAACTTCCAGCTTGGTAGTGCTCCAGGAGATCTACCTTCCAGTTTTAGAGCGCTCAAGGAGATCCACCTTCAAGCTTCAGAGTGCTCCTGGAGATCCATCTTCCTGCTTCATGGTGCTCCAAAAGATCCATCTTCCAGATTCAGAGTGATCCAGGAGTTCTGCCTTCCAGCTTCGGAGTGCTCCTGAAAATCCATCTTCCAGTTTCAGAATGTTTCACGGGATCCATCTTCCAGCTTGAGAGTGCTCAAGGAGATCTATTTTCCAGATTCAGAGTGCACCACGAAATCAACCTTCCAGCTTCCGAGGGCTCCAGATGATACACTTTCCAGCATCAGAGTGCTCCAGGAGATCCACCTTCCAGCTTCAGATTACTCCAGGACATCTACCTTCCAGCTTCAAGGTGCTCCTGGAGATCCATCTTCCAGCTGCACAGTGCTCCAAGTGATCCATTTTCCAGATTCAGAGTGCTCCAGGAGATCTACCTTTCAACTTCAGAATGCAGCCTGGAAATCCATCTTCCAGTTTCAGAGTGCTTTTCAGGATCCATATTCCAGCTTGAGAGTGCTCAAGGAGATCAAACTTCCAGGTTCAGTGTGCTCCAGGAGATCCAATTTCCAGCTTCAGGGTGCAGACTGGAGATCCATGTTACAGCTTCAGAGTGCTCCAAACGATGCACCTTCCAGCTTAACCGTTCTCCTGGAGTTCCAACTTCCAGCCTTATTGTTCCAGGAGATCCACTATCCTGCTTCCATGGGAGCCAGGAGATCCATCTTCCAGCCTCTGAGCATTCTAGGCGATCCAGCTTCCAGCTTCAAGAGGCAGCCTTGGCATCCAGAATCCAGCTTCCAAGTGCTCCAAGAGATCCATCTTCCAGCTTCAGGGTGCTCCTGGAGATCCAACTTCCAGCTTCAGGGTGCTCCAGGAGATCCATCTTCCAGCTTCAGAGTGCTCCAGAAGAACGACCTACCAGCTTCAGTGTGCTCCTGGAGATCCAGCTTCCAGATTCTCAGTGCTCCAGGAGATCCACCTTCCAGCTTCAGAGGGCTCCTGAAGATCAAACTTCCAGCTTCAGAGTGCTCCGGTAGATCCATCTTCCAGCTTCTGAGTGCTCCTGGAGATCAAACTTCCAGCTTCAGAGTGCTCCGGTAGATCCATCTTCCAGCTTCAGAGTGCGCCTGGAGATCAAACTTCCAGCTTCCGTGTGCTCCAGACGATCCACCTTCCAACTTAAGAGTGCTCCAGCAGATCCAACTTCCAGCTTCAGGGTGCAGCCTGGAGATCCATATTCCTCCTGCAGGGTGCTCCTGGAGATCCATATTCCTCCTTCAGAGTGCTCCTGGAGATCCATCTTCCAGCTTTATTGCTCCAGGACATTCACTATCCAGCTTCCAAGGGAGCCAGGAGATCCATCTACGAGATTCTGTGCGTTCTAGGAGATCCAGCTTCCAGCTTCAGGATGCAGCCTGGACATCCAGTATCCCGCTTCTGAGTGCTCCAGGAGATCCACCTTCCAGGTTCAGTGTGCTCCAGGAGATCCATCGTCCAGCTTCAGAGCGTTCTAGGAAATCCTGCTTCCAGCTTCAGGAGGCAGCCTTGACATCCAGAATCCAGCTTCCAAGTGCTCAAGGAGATCCATCATCCTGCTTCAGGGTGCTCCAGCACATCAATCTGCCAGCTTTGGAGAGCTCCAGGAGATCCACCTTCCAGCTTCGGAGTGCTCCTGAAAATCCATCTTCCAGTTTCAGAATGATTCACGGGATCCAGCTTGACAGTGCTCAAGGAGATCTATCTTCCAGATTCAGAGTGCACCACAAAATCAACCTTCCAGCTTCAGAGGGCTCCAGGAGATCCACCTTCCAGCGTCAGATTACTCCAGGACATCTACCTTCCAGCTTCAGAGTGCTCCTGGAGATCCATCTTCCAGCTGCACAGTGCTACAAGTGATCCATTTTCCAGATTCAGAGTGCTCCAGGAGATCCACCTTTCAACTTCAGAGTGCAGCCTGGAAATCCATCTTCCAGTTTCAGAGTGCTTTTCGGGATCCATATTCCAGCTTGAGAGTGCTCAAGGAGATCAACCTTCCAGGTTCAGTGTGCTCCAGGAGATCCAATTTCCAGTTTCAGGATGCAGGCTGGAGATCCATCTTCCAGCTTCAGAGTGCTCCAGCAGATCTAACTTCCAGCTAAATAGTGCTCCAGGAGATCTACCTTCCAGGTTCAGAGTGCTCAGGATATCCACCAACAAGCTTCAGAGTGCTCCTGGAGATCCATCGTGCAGCTTTAGGGTGCTCCAGGAGATCCAACTTCCAGCTTAATAGTGCTCCAGGAGATCTACCTTCCAGTTTTAGAGCGCTCAAGGAGATCCACCTTCAAGCTTCAGAGTGCTCCTGGAGATCCATCTTCCTGCTTCATGGTGCCCCAAAAGATCCATCTTCCAGATTCAGAGTGATCCAGGAGTTCCGCCTTCCAGCTTCGGAGTGCTCCTGAAAATCCATCTTCCAGTTTCAGAATGTTTCACGGGATCCACCTTCCAGCTTGAGAGTGCTCAAGGAGATCTATTTTCCAGATTCAGAGTGCACCACGAAATCAACCTTCCAGCTTCCGAGGGCTCCAGATGATACACCTTCCAGCATCAGAGTGCTCCAGGACATCTACCTTCCAGTTTCAAGGTGCTCCTGGAGATCCATCTTCCAGCTGCACAGTGCTCCAAGTGATCCATTTTCCAGATTCAGTGTGCTCCAGGAGATCTACCTTTCAACTTCAGAATGCAGCCTGGAAATCCATCTTCCAGTTTCAGAGTGCTTTTCAGGATCCATATTCCAGCTTGAGAGTGCTCAAGGAGATCTATTTTCCAGATTCAGAGTGCACCACGAAATCAACCTTCCAGCTTCCGAGGGCTCCAGATGATACACCTTCCAGCATCAGAGTGCTCCAGGAGATCCACCTTCCAGCTTCAGATTACTCCATACATCTACCTTCCAGCTTCAAGGTTCTCCTGGAGATCCATCTTCCAGCTGCACAGTGCTCCAAGTGATCCATTTTCCAGATTCAGAGTGCTCCAGGAGATCTACCTTTCAACTTCAGAGTGCAGCCTGGAAATCCATCTTCCAGTTTCAGAGTGCTTTTCGGGATTAATATTCCAGCTTGAGAGTGCACAAGGAGATCAACCTTCCAGGTTCAGTGTGCTCCAGGAGATCCAATTTCCAGTTTCAGGGTGCAGGCTGGAGATCCATCTTCCAGCTTCAGAGTGCTCCAGCAGATCTAACTTCCAGCTTAATAGTGCTCCAGGAGATCTACCTTCCAGGTTCAGAGTGCTCAAGGATATCCACCAACAAGCTTCAGAGTGCTCCAGGAGATCCATCGTGCAGCTTTAGGGTGCTTCAGGAGATCCAACTTCCAGCTTAATAGTGCTCCAGGAGATCTACCTTCCAGTTTTAGAGCGCTCAAGGAGATCCAACTTCAAGCTTCAGAGTGCTCCTGGAGATCCATCTTCCTGCTTCATGGTGCTCCAAAAGATCCATCTAACAGATTCAGAGTGATCCAGGAGTTCTGCCTTCCAGCTTCGGAGTGCTCCTGAAAATCCATCTTCCAGTTTCAGAATGTTTCACGGGATCCATCTTCCAGCTTGAGAGTGCTCAAGGAGATCTATTTTCCAGATTCAGAGTGCACCACGAAATCAACCTTCCAGCTTCCGAGGGCTCCAGATGATACACTTTCCAGCATCAGAGTGCTCCAGGAGATCCACCTTCCAGCTTCAGATTACTCCAGGACATCTACCTTCCAGCTTCAAGGTGCTCCTGGAGATCCATCTTCCAGCTGCACAGTGCTCCAAGTGATCCATTTTCCAGATTCAGAGTGCTCCAGGAGATCTACCTTTCAACTTCAGAATGCAGCCTGGAAATCCATCTTCCAGTTTCAGAGTGCTTTTCAGGATCCATATTCCAGCTTGAGAGTGCTCAAGGAGATCAAACTTCCAGGTTCAGTGTGCTCCAGGAGATCCAATTTCCAGCTTCAGGGTGCAGACTGGAGATCCATGTTACAGCTTCAGAGTGCTCCAAACGATGCACCTTCCAGCTTAACCGTTCTCCTGGAGTTCCAACTTCCAGCCTTATTGTTCCAGGAGATCCACTATCCTGCTTCCATGGGAGCCAGGAGATCCATCTTCCAGCCTCTGAGCATTCTAGGCGATCCAGCTTCCAGCTTCAAGAGGCAGCCTTGGCATCCAGAATCCAGCTTCCAAGTGCTCCAAGAGATCCATCTTCCAGCTTCAGGGTGCTCCTGGAGATCCAACTTCCAGCTTCAGGGTGCTCCAGGAGATCCATCTTCCAGCTTCAGAGTGCTCCAGAAGAACGACCTACCAGCTTCAGTGTGCTCCTGGAGATCCAGCTTCCAGATTCTCAGTGCTCCAGGAGATCCACCTTCCAGCTTCAGAGTGCTCCTGAAGATCAAACTTCCAGCTTCAGAGTGCTCCAGTAGATCCATCTTCCAGCTTCTGAGTGCTCCTGGAGATCAAACTTCCAGCTTCAGAGTGCTCCGGTAGATCCATCTTCCAGCTTCAGAGTGCGCCTGGAGATCAAACTTCCAGCTTCCGTGTGCTCCAGACGATCCACCTTCCAACTTAAGAGTGCTCCAGCAGATCCAACTTCCAGCTTCAGGGTGCAGCCTGGAGATCCATATTCCTCCTGCAGGGTGCTCCTGGAGATCCATATTCCTCCTTCAGAGTGCTCCTGGAGATCCATCTTCCAGCTTTATTGCTCCAGGACATCCACTATCCAGCTTCCAAGGGAGCCAGGAGATCCATCTACGAGATTCTGTGCATTCTAGGAGATCCAGCTTCCAGCTTCAGGATGCAGCCTGGACATCCGGTATCCAGCTTCTGAGTGCTCCAGGAGATCCAACTTACAGCTTCAGAATGCTCCAGGTAGATCCATCCTCCAGCTTCAGAGTGCTCCAGGACATCTACCTTTAGGCTTCAGAGAACTCCTGGATATCCATCTTCCAGCTTTATTGCTCCAGGACATCCACTATCCAGCTTCCAAGGGAGCCAGGAGATCCATCTTCCAGCCTCTGTGCGTTCTAGGAAATCGTGCTTCCAGCTTCAGGAGGCAGCCTTGACATCCAGAATCCAGCTTCCAAGTGCTCAGGTAGATCCATCATCCTGCTTCAGGGTGCTCCAGCACATCAATCTGCCATCTTTGGAGAGCTCCAGGAGATCCACCTTCCAGCTTCGGAGTGCTCCTGAAAATCCATCTTCCAATTTCAGAATGATTCACGGGATCCATCTTCCAGCTTGAGAGTGCTCAAGGAGATCTATCTTCCAGATGCAGAGTGCACCACAAAATCAACCTTCCAGCTTCAGAGTGCTCTAGGACATCTACCTTCCAGCTTCAGCCTGCTCCTGGATATCCATCTTCCAGCTGCTCAGAGCTCCAAGAGATCCATTTTCCAGATTCAGAGTGCTCCAGGAGATCTAGCTTGCAACTTCAGAGTGCAGCATGGAAATCCATCTTCCAGTTTCATAGTGCTTTTCGGGATCCGTATTCCAGCTTGAGAGTGCTCAAGGAGATCAACCTTCCAGGTTCAGTGTGCTCCAGGAGATCCAATTTCCAGTTTCAGGGTGCAGGCTGGATATCCATCTTCCAGCTTCAGAGTGCTCCAGCAGATCTAACTTCCAGCTTAATAGTGCTCCAGGAGATCTACCTTCCAGGTTCAGAGTGCTCAAGGATATCCACCAACAAGCTTCAGAGTGCTCCAGGAGATCCATCGTGCAGCTTTAGGGTGCTCCAGGAGATCCGACTTCCAGCTTAATAGTGCTCCAGGAGATCTACCTTCCAGGTTCAGAGCGCTCAAGGAGATCCACCTTCAAGCTTCAGAGTGCTCCTGGAGATCCATCTTCCTGCTTCATGGTGCTCCAAAAGATCCATCTTCCAGATTCAGAGTGATCCAGGAGTTCCGCCTTCCAGCTTCGGAGTGCTCCTGAAAATCCATCTTCCAGTTTCAGAATGTTTCACGGGATCCATCTTCCAGATTGAGAGTGCTCAAGGAGATCTATTTTCCAGATTCAGAGTGCACCACGAAATCAACCTTCCAGCTTCCGAGGGCTCCAGATGATACACCTTCCAGCATCAGAGTGCTCCAGGAGATCCACCTTCCAGCTTCAGATTACTCCAGGACATCTACCTTCCAGCTTCAAGGTGCTCCTGGAGATCCATCTTCCAGCTGCACAGTGCTCCAAGTGATCCATTTTCCAGATTCAGAGTGCTCCAGGAGATCTACCTTTCAACTTCAGAATGCAGCCTGGAAATCCATCTTCCAGTTTCAGAGTGCTTTTCAGGATCCATATTCCAGCTTGAGAGTGCTCAAGGAGATCAAACTTCCAGGTTCAGTGTGCTCCAGGAGATCCAATTTCCAGCTTCAGGGTGCAGACTGGAGATCCATGTTACAGTTTCAGTCTGCTCCAAACGATGCACCTTCCAGCTTAACCGTTCTCCTGGAGTTCCAACTTCCAGCCTTATTGTTCCAGGAGATCCACTATCCTGCTTCCAAGTGCTCCAAGAGATCCATCTTCCAGCTTCAGGGTGCTCCTGGAGATCCAACTTCCAGCTTCAGGTTGCTCCTGGAGATCTAGCTTACAGCTTCAAAGTGCTCCAGGAGAACCACCTACCAGCTTCAGTGTGCTCCTGGAGATCCATCTTCCACCTTCCCAGTGCTCCAGGAGATCCACCTTCCAGCTTCAGAGTGCTCCTGGAGATCAAACTTCCAGCTTCAGAGTGCTCCAGTAGATCCATCTTCCAGCTTCAGAGTGCTCCTGGAGATCAAACTTCCAGCTTCTGCGTGCTCCAGACGATCCACCTTCCAACTTGAGTGCTCCAGGAGATCCAACTTCCAGCTTCAGGGTGCAGCCTGGAGATCCATATTCCTCCTTCAGAGTGCTCCTGGAGATCCATCTTCCAGCTTTATTGCTCCAGGACATCCACTATCCAGCTTCCAAGGGAGCCAGGAGATCCATCTACGAGATTCTGTGCGTTCTAGGAGAATCAGCTTCCAGATTCAGGATGCAGCCTGGACATCCAGTATCCAGCTTCTGAGTGCTCCAGGAGATCCACCTTCCAGGTTCAGTGTGCTCCAGGAGATCCATCGTCCAGCTTCAGAGTGCTCCAGAAGATCCAATTTCCAGCTTCAGAGTGCAGACTGGAGATCCATGTTACAGCTTCAGTGTGCTCCAAACGATGCACCTTCCAGCTTAACTGTTCTCCTGGAGTTCCGACTTCCAGCCTTATTGTTCCAGGAGATCCACTATCCTGCTTCCAAGGGAGCCAGGAGATCCATCTTCCAGCCTCTGAGCATTCTAGGCGATCCAGCTTCCAGCTTCAAGAGGCAGCCTTGGCATCCAGAATCCAGTTTCCAAGTGCTCCAAGAGAACCACCTTCGAGCTTCAGAGTGCTCCTGGAGATCAAACTTCCAGCTTCAGAGTGCTCCAGTAGATCCATCTTCCAGCTTCTGAGTGCTCCTGGAGATCAAACTTGCAGCTTCAGAGTGCTCCAGTAGATCCATCTTCCAGCTTCAGAGTGCTCCTGGAGATCAAACTTCCAGCTTCTGTGTGCTCCAGACGATCCACCTTCCAACTTAAGAGTGCTCCAGGAGATCCAACTTCCAGCTTCAGGGTGCAGCCTGGAGATCCATATTCCTCCTTCAGAGTGCTCCTGGAGATCCATATTACTCCTTCAGAGTGCTCCTGGAGATCCATCTTCCAGCTTTATTGCTCCAGGACATTCACTATCCAGCTTCCAAGGGAGCCAGGAGATCCATCTACGAGATTCTGTGCGTTCTAGGAGATCCAGCTTCCAGCTTCAGGATGCAGCCTGGACATCCAGTATCCCGCTTCTGAGTGCTCCAGGAGATCCACCTTCCAGGTTCAGTGTGCTCCAGGAGATCCATCGTCCAGCTTCAGAGTGCTCCTGGAGATCCAACTTACAGCTTCAGAATGCTCCAGATAGATCCATCCTCCAGCTTCAGAGTGCTCCAGGACATCTACCTTTAGGCTTCAGAGTACTCCTGGATATCCATCTTCCAGCTTTATTGCTCCAGGACATCCACTATCCAACTTCCAAGGGAGCCAGGAGATCCATCTTCCAGCCTCTGAGCGTTCTAGGAAATCCTGCTTCCAGCTTCAGGAGGCAGCCTTGACATCCAGAATCCAGCTTCCAAGTGCTCAAGGAGATCCATCATCCTGCTTCAGGGTGCTCCAGCACATCAATCTGCCAGCTTTGGAGAGCTCCAGGAGATCCACCTTCCAGCTTCGGAGTGCTCCTGAAAATCCATCTTCCAGTTTCAGAATGATTCACGGGATCCAGCTTGACAGTGCTCAAGGAGATCTATCTTCCAGATTCAGAGTGCACCACAAAATCAACCTTCCAGCTTCAGAGGGCTCCAGGAGATCCACCTTCCAGCGTCAGATTACTCCAGGACATCTACCTTCCAGCTTCAGAGTGCTCCTGGAGATCCATCTTCCAGCTGCACAGTGCTACAAGTGATCCATTTTCCAGATTCAGAGTGCTCCAGGAGATCCACCTTTCAACTTCAGAGTGCAGCCTGGAAATCCATCTTCCAGTTTCAGAGTGCTTTTCGGGATCCATATTCCAGCTTGAGAGTGCTCAAGGAGATCAACCTTCCAGGTTCAGTGTGCTCCAGGAGATCCAATTTCCAGTTTCAGGATGCAGGCTGGAGATCCATCTTCCAGCTTCAGAGTGCTCCAGCAGATCTAACTTCCAGCTTAATAGTGCTCCAGGAGATCTACCTTCCAGGTTCAGAGTGCTCAGGATATCCACCAACAAGCTTCAGAGTGCTCCTGGAGATCCATCGTGCAGCTTTAGGGTGCTCCAGGAGATCCAACTTCCAGCTTAATAGTGCTCCAGGAGATCTACCTTCCAGTTTTAGAGCGCTCAAGGAGATCCACCTTCAAGCTTCAGAGGGCTCCTGGAGATCCATCTTCCTGCTTCAAGGTGCCCCAAAAGATCCATCTTCCAGATTCAGAGTGATCCAGGAGTTCCGCCTTCCAGCTTCGGAGTGCTCCTGAAAATCCATCTTCCAGTTTCAGAATGTTTCACGGGATCCACCTTCCAGCTTGAGAGTGCTCAAGGAGATCTATTTTCCAGATTCAGAGTGCACCGCAAAATCAACCTTCCAGCTTCCGAGGGCTCCAGATGATACACCTTCCAGCATCAGAGTGCTCCAGGACATCTACCTTCCAGTTTCAAGGTGCTCCTGGAGATCCATCTTCCAGCTGCACAGTGCTCCAAGTGATCCATTTTCCAGATTCAGTGTGCTCCAGGAGATCTACCTTTCAACTTCAGAATGCAGCCTGGAAATCCATCTTCCAGTTTCAGAGTGCTTTTCAGGATCCATATTCCAGCTTGAGAGTGCTCAAGGAGATCTATTTTCCAGATTCAGAGTGCACCACGAAATCAACCTTCCAGCTTCCGAGGGCTCCAGATGATACACCTTCCAGCATCAGAGTGCTCCAGGAGATCCACCTTCCAGCTTCAGATTACTCCATACATCTACCTTCCAGCTTCAAGGTTCTCCTGGAGATCCATCTTCCAGCTGCACAGTGCTCCAAGTGATCCATTTTCCAGATTCAGAGTGCTCCAGGAGATCTACCTTTCAACTTCAGAGTGCAGCCTGGAAATCCATCTTCCAGTTTCAGAGTGCTTTTCGGGATTAATATTCCAGCTTGAGAGTGCACAAGGAGATCAACCTTCCAGGTTCAGTGTGCTCCAGGAGATCCAATTTCCAGTTTCAGGGTGCAGGCTGGAGATCCATCTTCCAGCTTCAGAGTGCTCCAGCAGATCTAACTTCCAGCTTAATAGTGCTCCAGGAGATCTACCTTCCAGGTTCAGAGTGCTCAAGGATATCCACCAACAAGCTTCAGTGTGCTCCAGGAGATCCATCGTGCAGCTTTAGGGTGCTCCAGGAGATCCAACTTCCAGCTTGGTAGTGCTCCAGGAGATCTACCTTCCAGTTTTAGAGCGCTCAAGGAGATCCAACTTCAAGCTTCAGAGTGCTCCTGGAGATCCATCTTCCTGCTTCATGGTGCTCCAAAAGATCCATCTAACAGATTCAGAGTGATCCAGGAGTTCCGCCTTCCAGCTTCGGAGTGCTCCTGAAAATCCATCTTCCAGTTTCAGAATGTTTCACGGGATCCATCTTCCAGCTTGAGAGTGCTCAAGGAGATCTATTTTCCAGATTCAGAGTGCACCACGAAATCAACCTTCCAGCTTCCGAGGGCTCCAGATGATACACTTTCCAGCTTCAGAGTGCTCCAGGAGATCCACCTTCCAGCTTCAGATTACTCCAGGACATCTACCTTCCAGCTTCAAGGTGCTCCTGGAGATCCATCTTCCAGCTGCACAGTGCTCCAAGTGATCCATTTTCCAGATTCAGAGTGCTCCAGGAGATCTACCTTTCAAGTTCAGAGTGCAGCCTGGAAATCCATCTTCCAGTTTCAGAGTGCTTTTCAGGATCCATATTCCAGCTTGAGAGTGCTCAAGGAGATCAAACTTCCAGGTTCAGTGTGCTCCAGGAGATCCAATTTCCAGCTTCAGGGTGCAGACTGGAGATCCATGTTACAGCTTCAGAGTGCTCCAAACGATGCACCTTCCAGCTTAACCGTTCTCCTGGAGTTCCAACTTCCAGCCTTATTGTTCCAGGAGATCCACTATCCTGCTTCCATGGGAGCCAGGAGATCCATCTTCCAGCCTCTGAGCATTCTAGGCGATCCAGCTTCCAGCTTCAAGAGGCAGCCTTGGCATCCAGAATCCAGCTTCCAAGTGCTCCAAGAGATCCATCTTCCAGCTTCAGGGTGCTCCTGGAGATCCAACTTCCAGCTTCAGGGTGCTCCAGGAGATCCATCTTCCAGCTTCAGAGTGCTCCAGAAGAACGACCTACCAGCTTCAGTGTGCTCCTGGAGATCCAGCTTCCAGATTCTCAGTGCTCCAGGAGATCCACCTTCCAGCTTCAGAGTGCTCCTGAAGATCAAACTTCCAGCTTCAGAGTGCTCCAGTAGATCCATCTTCCAGCTTCTGAGTGCTCCTGGAGATCAAACTTCCAGCTTCAGAGTGCTCCGGTAGATCCATCTTCCAGCTTCAGAGTGCGCCTGGAGATCAAACTTCCAGCTTCCGTGTGCTCCAGACGATCCACCTTCCAACTTAAGAGTGCTCCAGCAGATCCAACTTCCAGCTTCAGGGTGCAGCCTGGAGATCCATATTCCTCCTGCAGGGTGCTCCTGGAGATCCATATTCCTCCTTCAGAGTGCTCCTGGAGATCCATCTTCCAGCTTTATTGCTCCAGGACATCCACTATCCAGCTTCCAAGGGAGCCAGGAGATCCATCTACGAGATTCTGTGCGTTCTAGGAGATCCAGCTTCCAGCTTCAGGATGCAGCCTGGACATCCGGTATCCAGCTTCTGAGTGCTCCAGGAGATCCAACTTACAGCTTCAGAATGCTCCAGGTAGATCCATCCTCCAGCTTCAGAGTGCTCCAGGACATCTACCTTTAGGCTTCAGAGAACTCCTGGATATCCATCTTCCAGCTTTATTGCTCCAGGACATCCACTATCCAGCTTCCAAGGGAGCCAGGAGATCCATCTTCCAGCCTCTGTGCGTTCTAGGAAATCGTGCTTCCAGCTTCAGGAGGCAGCCTTGACATCCAGAATCCAGCTTCCAAGTGCTCAGGTAGATCCATCATCCTGCTTCAGGGTGCTCCAGCACATCAATCTGCCATCTTTGGAGAGCTCCAGGAGATCCACCTTCCAGCTTCGGAGTGCTCCTGAAAATCCATCTTCCAATTTCAGAATGATTCACGGGATCCATCTTCCAGCTTGAGAGTGCTCAAGGAGATCTATCTTCCAGATGCAGAGTGCACCACAAAATCAACCTTCCAGCTTCAGAGTGCTCTAGGACATCTACCTTCCAGCTTCAGCCTGCTCCTGGAGATCCATCTTCCAGCTGCACAGAGCTCCAAGAGATCCATTTTCCAGATTCAGAGTGCTCCAGGAGATCTAGCTTGCAACTTCAGAGTGCAGCATGGAAATCCATCTTCCAGTTTCATAGTGCTTTTCTGGATCCGTATTCCAGCTTGAGAGTGCTCAAGGAGATCAACCTTCCAGGTTCAGTGTGCTCCAGGAGATCCAATTTCCAGTTTCAGGGTGCAGGCTGGATATCCATCTTCCAGCTTCAGAGTGCTCCAGCAGATCTAACTTCCAGCTTAATAGTGCTCCAGGAGATCTACCTTCCAGGTTCAGAGTGCTCAAGGATATCCACCAACAAGCTTCAGAGTGCTCCAGGAGATCCATCGTGCAGCTTTAGGGTGCTCCAGGAGATCCAACTTCCAGCTTAATAGTGCTCCAGGAGATCTACCTTCCAGGTTCAGAGCGCTCAAGGAGATCCACCTTCAAGCTTCAGAGTGCTCCTGGAGATCCATCTTCCTGCTTCATGGTGCTCCAACAGATCCATCTTCCAGATTCAGAGTGATCCAGGAGTTCCGCCTTCCAGCTTCGGAGTGCTCCTGAAAATCCATCTTCCAGTTTCAGAATGTTTCACGGGATCCATCTTCCAGCTTGAGAGTGCTCAAGGAGATCTATTTTCCAGATTCAGAGTGCACCACGAAATCAACCTTCCAGCTTCCGAGGGCTCCAGATGATACACCTTCCAGCATCAGAGTGCTCCAGGAGATCCACCTTCCAGCTTCAGATTACTCCAGGACATCTACCTTCCAGCTTCAAGGTGCTCCTGGAGATCCATCTTCCAGCTGCACAGTGCTCCAAGTGATCCATTTTCCAGATTCAGAGTGCTCCAGGAGATCTACCTTTCAACTTCAGAATGCAGCCTGGAAATCCATCTTCCAGTTTCAGAGTGCTTTTCAGGATCCATATTCCAGCTTGAGAGTGCTCAAGGAGATCAAACTTCCAGGTTCAGTGTGCTCCAGGAGATCCAATTTCCAGCTTCAGGGTGCAGACTGGAGATCCATGTTACAGTTTCAGTCTGCTCCAAACGATGCACCTTCCAGCTTAACCGTTCTCCTGGAGTTCCAACTTCCAGCCTTATTGTTCCAGGAGATCCACTATCCTGCTTCCAAGTGCTCCAAGAGATCCATCTTCCAGCTTCAGGGTGCTCCTGGAGATCCAACTTCCAGCTTCAGGTTGCTCCTGGAGATCTAGCTTACAGCTTCAAAGTGCTCCAGGAGAACCACCTACCAGCTTCAGTGTGCTCCTGGAGATCCATCTTCCACCTTCTCAGTGCTCCAGGAGATCCACCTTCCAGCTTCAGAGTGCTCCTGGAGATCAAACTTCCAGCTTCAGAGTGCTCCAGTAGATCCATCTTCCAGCTTCAGAGTGCTCCTGGAGATCAAACTTCCAGCTTCTGCGTGCTCCAGACGATCCACCTTCCAACTTGAGTGCTCCAGGAGATCCAATTTCCAGCTTCAGGGTGCAGACTGGAGATCCATGTTACAGTTTCAGTCGGCTCCAAACGATGCACCTTCCAGCTTAACCGTTCTCCTGGAGTTCCAACTTCCAGCCTTATTGTTCCAGGAGATCCACTATCCTGCTTCCAAGTGCTCCAAGAGATCCATCTTCCAGCTTCAGGGTGCTCCTGGAGATCCAACTTCCAGCTTCAGGTTGCTCCTGGAGATCTAGCTTACAGCTTCAAAGTGCTCCAGGAGAACCACCTACCAGCTTCAGTGTGCTCCTGGAGATCCATCTTCCACCTTCTCAGTGCTCCAGGAGATCCACCTTCCAGCTTCAGAGTGCTCCTGGAGATCAAACTTCCAGCTTCAGAGTGCTCCAGTAGATCCACCTTCCAGCTTCAGAGTGCTCCTGGAGATCAAACTTCCAGCTTCTGCGTGCTCCAGACGATCCACCTTCCAACTTGAGTGCTCCAGGAGATCCAACTTCCAGCTTCAGGGTGCAGCCTGGAGATCCATATTCCTCCTTCAGAGTGCTCCTGGAGATCCATCTTCCAGCTTTATTGCTCCAGGACATCCACTATCCCGCTTCCAAGGGAGCCAGGAGATCCATCTACGAGATTCTGTGCGTTCTAGGAGAATCAGCTTCCAGATTCAGGATGCAGCCTGGACATCCAGTATCCAGCTTCCGAGGGCTCCAGATGATACACCTTCCAGCATCAGAGTGCTCCAGGAGATCCACCTTCCAGCTTCAGATTACTCCAGGACATCTACCTTCCAGCTTCAAGGTGCTCCTGGAGATCCATCTTCCAGCTGCACAGTGCTCCAAGTGATCCATTTTCCAGATTCAGAGTGCTCCAGGAGATCTACCTTTCAAGTTCAGAGTGCAGCCTGGAAATCCATCTTCCAGTTTCAGAGTGCTTTTCAGGATCCATATTCCAGCTTGAGAGTGCTCAAGGAGATCAAACTTCCAGGTTCAGTGTGCTCCAGGAGATCCAATTTCCAGCTTCAGGGTGCAGACTGGAGATCCATGTTACAGCTTCAGAGTGCTCCAAACGATGCACCTTCCAGCTTAACTGTTCTCCTGGAGTTCCAACTTCCAGCCTTATTGTTCCAGGAGATCCACTATCCTGCTTCCATGGGAGCCAGGAGATCCATCTTCCAGCCTCTGAGCATTCTAGGCGATCCAGCTTCCAGCTTCAAGAGGCAGCCTTGGCATCCAGAATCCAGCTTCCAAGTGCTCCAAGAGATCCATCTTCCAGCTTCAGGGTGCTCCTGGAGATCCAACTTCCAGCTTCAGGGTGCTCCAGGAGATCCATCTTCCAGCTTCAGAGTGCTCCAGAAGAACGACCTACCAGCTTCAGTGTGCTCCTGGAGATCCAGCTTCCAGATTCTCAGTGCTCCAGGAGATCCACCTTCCAGCTTCAGAGTGCTCCTGAAGATCAAACTTCCAGCTTCAGAGTGCTCCAGTAGATCCATCTTCCAGCTTCTGAGTGCTCCTGGAGATCAAACTTCCAGCTTCAGAGTGCTCCAGTAGATCCATCTTCCAGCTTCAGAGTGCGTCTGGAGATCAAACTTCCAGCTTCCGTGTGCTCCAGACGATCCACCTTCCAACTTAAGAGTGCTCCAGCAGATCCAACTTCCAGCTTCAGGGTGCAGCCTGGAGATCCATATTCCTCCTGCAGGGTGCTCCTGGAGATCCATATTCCTCCTTCAGAGTGCTCCTGGAGATCCATCTTCCAGCTTTATTGCTCCAGGACATCCACTATCCAGCTTCCAAGGGAGCCAGGAGATCCATCTACGAGATTCTGTGCGTTCTAGGAGATCCAGCTTCCAGCTTCAGGATGCAGCCTGGACATCCGGTATCCAGCTTCTGAGTGCTCCAGGAGATCCAACTTACAGCTTCAGAAAGCTCCAGGTAGATCCATCCTCCAGCTTCAGAGTGCTCCAGGACATCTACCTTTAGGCTTCAGAGAACTCCTGGATATCCATCTTCCAGCTTTATTGCTCCAGGACATCCACTATCCAGCTTCCAAGGGAGCCAGGAGATCCATCTTCCAGCCTCTGTGCGTTCTAGGAAATCGTGCTTCCAGCTTCAGGAGGCAGCCTTGACATCCAGAATCCAGCTTCCAAGTGCTCAGGTAGATCCATCATCCTGCTTCAGGGTGCTCCAGCACATCAATCTGCCATCTTTGGAGAGCTCCAGGAGATCCACCTTCCAGCTTCGGAGTGCTCCTGAAAATCCATCTTCCAATTTCAGAATGATTCACGGGATCCATCTTCCAGCTTGAGAGTGCTCAAGGAGATCTATCTTCCAGATGCAGAGTGCACCACAAAATCAACCTTCCAGCTTCAGAGTGCTCTAGGACATCTACCTTCCAGCTTCAGCCTGCTCCTGGAGATCCATCTTCCAGCTGCACAGAGCTCCAAGAGATCCATTTTCCAGATTCAGAGTGCTCCAGGAGATCTAGCTTGCAACTTCAGAGTGCAGCATGGAAATCCATCTTCCAGTTTCATAGTGCTTTTCGGGATCCGTATTCCAGCTTGAGAGTGCTCAAGGAGATCAACCTTCCAGGTTCAGTGTGCTCCAGGAGATCCAATTTCCAGTTTCAGGGTGCAGGCTGGATATCCATCTTCCAGCTTCAGAGTGCTCCAGCAGATCTAACTTCCAGCTTAATAGTGCTCCAGGAGATCTACCTTCCAGGTTCAGAGTGCTCAAGGATATCCACCAACAAGCTTCAGAGTGCTCCAGGAGATCCATCGTGCAGCTTTAGGGTGCTCCAGGAGATCCAACTTCCAGCTTAATAGTGCTCCAGGAGATCTACCTTCCAGGTTCAGAGCGCTCAAGGAGATCCACCTTCAAGCTTCAGAGTGCTCCTGGAGATCCATCTTCCTGCTTCATGGTGCTCCAAAAGATCCATCTTCCAGATTCAGAGTGATCCAGGAGTTCCGCCTTCCAGCTTCGGAGTGCTCCTGAAAATCCATCTTCCAGTTTCAGAATGTTTCACGGGATCCATCTTCCAGATTGAGAGTGCTCAAGGAGATCTATTTTCCAGATTCAGAGTGCACCACGAAATCAACCTTCCAGCTTCCGAGGGCTCCAGATGATACACCTTCCAGCATCAGAGTGCTCCAGGAGATCCACCTTCCAGCTTCAGATTACTCCAGGACATCTACCTTCCAGCTTCAAGGTGCTCCTGGAGATCCATCTTCCAGCTGCACAGTGCTCCAAGGGATCCATTTTCCAGATTCAGAGTGCTCCAGGAGATCTACCTTTCAAGTTCAGAGTGCAGCCTGGAAATCCATCTTCCAGTTTCAGAGTGCTTTTCAGGATCCATATTCCAGCTTGAGAGTGCTCAAGGAGATCAAACTTCCAGGTTCAGTGTGCTCCAGGAGATCCAATTTCCAGCTTCAGGGTGCAGACTGGAGATCCATGTTACAGTTTCAGTCTGCTCCAAACGATGCACCTTCCAGCTTAACCGTTCTCCTGGAGTTCCAACTTCCAGCCTTATTGTTCCAGGAGATCCACTATCCTGCTTCCAAGTGCTCCAAGAGATCCATCTTCCAGCTTCAGGGTGCTCCTGGAGATCCAACTTCCAGCTTCAGGTTGCTCCTGGAGATCTAGCTTACAGCTTCAAAGTGCTCCAGGGGAACCACCTACCAGCTTCAGTGTGCTCCTGGAGATCCATCTTCCACCTTCTCAGTGCTCCAGGAGATCCACCTTCCAGCTTCAGAGTGCTCCTGGAGATCAAACTTCCAGCTTCAGAGTGCTCCAGTAGATCCATCTTCCAGCTTCAGAGTGCTCCTGGAGATCAAACTTCCAGCTTCTGCGTGCTCCAGACGATCCACCTTCCAACTTGAGTGCTCCAGGAGATCCAACTTCCAGCTTCAGGGTGCAGCCTGGAGATCCATATTCCTCCTTCAGAGTGCTCCTGGAGATCCATCTTCCAGCTTTATTGCTCCAGGACATCCACTATCCCGCTTCCAAGGGAGCCAGGAGATCCATCTACGAGATTCTGTGCGTTCTAGGAGAATCAGCTTCCAGATTCAGGATGCAGCCTGGACATCCAGTATCCAGCTTCTGAGTGCTCCAGGAGATCCACCTTCCAGGTTCAGTGTGCTCCAGGAGATCCATCGTCCAGCTTCAGAGTGCTCCAGAAGATCCAATTTCCAGCTTCAGAGTGCAGACTGGAGATCCATGTTACAGCTTCAGTGTGCTCCAAACGATGCACCTTCCAGCTTAACTGTTCTCCTGGAGTTCCAACTTCCAGCCTTATTGTTCCAGGAGATCCACTATCCTGCTTCCAAGGGAGCCAGGAGATCCATCTTCCAGCCTCTGAGCATTCTAGGCGATCCAGCTTCCAGCTTCAAGAGGCAGCCTTGGCATCCAGAATCCAGTTTCCAAGTGCTCCAAGAGAACCACCTTCGAGCTTCAGAGTGCTCCTGGAGATCCAACTTCCAGCTTCAGAGTGCTCCAGTAGATCCATCTTCCAGCTTCTGAGTGCTCCTGGAGATCAAACTTCCAGCTTCAGAGTGCTCCAGTAGATCCATCTTCCAGCTTCAGAGTGCGCCTGGAGATCAAACTTCCAGCTTCCGTGTGCTCCAGACGATCCACCTTCCAACTTAAGAGTGCTCCAGCAGATCCAACTTCCAGCTTCAGGGTGCAGCCTGGAGATCCATATTCCTCCTGCAGGGTGCTCCTGGAGATCCATATTCCTCCTTCAGAGTGCTCCTGGAGATCCATCTTCCAGCTTTATTGCTCCAGGACATCCACTATCCAGCTTCCAAGGGAGCCAGGAGATCCATCTACGAGATTCTGTGCGTTCTAGGAGATCCAGCTTCCAGCTTCAGGATGCAGCCTGGACATCCGGTATCCAGCTTCTGAGTGCTCCAGGAGATCCAAATTACAGCTTCAGAATGCTCCAGGTAGATCCATCCTCCAGCTTCAGAGTGCTCCAGGACATCTACCTTTAGGCTTCAGAGAACTCCTGGATATCCATCTTCCAGCTTTATTGCTCCAGGACATCCACTATCCAGCTTCCAAGGGAGCCAGGAGATCCATCTTCCAGCCTCTGTGCGTTCTAGGAAATCGTGCTTCCAGCTTCAGGAGGCAGCCTTGACATCCAGAATCCAGCTTCCAAGTGCTCAGGTAGATCCATCATCCTGCTTCAGGGTGCTCCAGCACATCAATCTGCCATCTTTGGAGAGCTCCAGGAGATCCACCTTCCAGCTTCGGAGTGCTCCTGAAAATCCATCTTCCAATTTCAGAATGATTCACGGGATCCATCTTCCAGCTTGAGAGTGCTCAAGGAGATCTATCTTCCAGATGCAGAGTGCACCACAAAATCAACCTTCCAGCTTCAGAGTGCTCTAGGACATCTACCTTCCAGCTTCAGCCTGCTCCTGGAGATCCATCTTCCAGCTGCACAGAGCTCCAAGAGATCCATTTTCCAGATTCAGAGTGCTCCAGGAGATCTAGCTTGCAACTTCAGAGTGCAGCATGGAAATCCATCTTCCAGTTTCATAGTGCTTTTCGGGATCCGTATTCCAGCTTGAGAGTGCTCAAGGAGATCAACCTTCCAGGTTCAGTGTGCTCCAGGAGATCCAATTTCCAGTTTCAGGGTGCAGGCTGGATATCCATCTTCCAGCTTCAGAGTGCTCCAGCAGATCTAACTTCCAGCTTAATAGTGCTCCAGGAGATCTACCTTCCAGGTTCAGAGTGCTCAAGGATATCCACCAACAAGCTTCAGAGTGCTCCAGGAGATCCATCGTGCAGCTTTAGGGTGCTCCAGGAGATCCAACTTCCAGCTTAATAGTGCTCCAGGAGATCTACCTTCCAGGTTCAGAGCGCTCAAGGAGATCCACCTTCAAGCTTCAGAGTGCTCCTGGAGATCCATCTTCCTGCTTCATGGTGCTCCAAAAGATCCATCTTCCAGATTCAGAGTGATCCAGGAGTTCCGCCTTCCAGCTTCGGAGTGCTCCTGAAAATCCATCTTCCAGTTTCAGAATGTTTCACGGGATCCATCTTCCAGATTGAGAGTGCTCAAGGAGATCTATTTTCCAGATTCAGAGTGCACCACGAAATCAACCTTCCAGCTTCCGAGGGCTCCAGATGATACACCTTCCAGCATCAGAGTGCTCCAGGAGATCCACCTTCCAGCTTCAGATTACTCCAGGACATCTACCTTCCAGCTTCAAGGTGCTCCTGGAGATCCATCTTCCAGCTGCACAGTGCTCCAAGGGATCCATTTTCCAGATTCAGAGTGCTCCAGGAGATCTACCTTTCAACTTCAGAATGCAGCCTGGAAATCCATCTTCCAGTTTCAGAGTGCTTTTCAGGATCCATATTCCAGCTTGAGAGTGCTCAAGGAGATCAAACTTCCAGGTTCAGTGTGCTCCAGGAGATCCAATTTCCAGCTTCAGGGTGCAGACTGGAGATCCATGTTACAGTTTCAGTCTGCTCCAAACGATGCACCTTCCAGCTTAACCGTTCTCCTGGAGTTCCAACTTCCAGCCTTATTGTTCCAGGAGATCCACTATCCTGCTTCCAAGTGCTCCAAGAGATCCATCTTCCAGCTTCAGGGTGCTCCTGGAGATCCAACTTCCAGCTTCAGGTTGCTCCTGGAGATCTAGCTTACAGCTTCAAAGTGCTCCAGGAGAACCACCTACCAGCTTCAGTGTGCTCCTGGAGATCCATCTTCCACCTTCTCAGTGCTCCAGGAGATCCACCTTCCAGCTTCAGAGTGCTCCTGGAGATCAAACTTCCAGCTTCAGAGTGCTCCAGTAGATCCATCTTCCAGCTTCAGAGTGCTCCTGGAGATCAAACTTCCAGCTTCTGCGTGCTCCAGACGATCCACCTTCCAACTTGAGTGCTCCAGGAGATCCAACTTCCAGCTTCAGGGTGCAGCCTGGAGATCCATATTCCTCCTTCAGAGTGCTCCTGGAGATCCATCTTCCAGCTTTATTGCTCCAGGACATCCACTATCCCGCTTCCAAGGGAGCCAGGAGATCCATCTACGAGATTCTGTGCGTTCTAGGAGAATCAGCTTCCAGATTCAGGATGCAGCCTGGACATCCAGTATCCAGCTTCCGAGGGCTCCAGATGATACACCTTCCAGCATCAGAGTGCTCCAGGAGATCCACCTTCCAGCTTCAGATTACTCCAGGACATCTACCTTCCAGCTTCAAGGTGCTCCTGGAGATCCATCTTCCAGCTGCACAGTGCTCCAAGTGATCCATTTTCCAGATTCAGAGTGCTCCAGGAGATCTACCTTTCAAGTTCAGAGTGCAGCCTGGAAATCCATCTTCCAGTTTCAGAGTGCTTTTCAGGATCCATATTCCAGCTTGAGAGTGCTCAAGGAGATCAAACTTCCAGGTTCAGTGTGCTCCAGGAGATCCAATTTCCAGCTTCAGGGTGCAGACTGGAGATCCATGTTACAGCTTCAGAGTGCTCCAAACGATGCACCTTCCAGCTTAACTGTTCTCCTGGAGTTCCAACTTCCAGCCTTATTGTTCCAGGAGATCCACTATCCTGCTTCCATGGGAGCCAGGAGATCCATCTTCCAGCCTCTGAGCATTCTAGGCGATCCAGCTTCCAGCTTCAAGAGGCAGCCTTGGCATCCAGAATCCAGCTTCCAAGTGCTCCAAGAGATCCATCTTCCAGCTTCAGGGTGCTCCTGGAGATCCAACTTCCAGCTTCAGGGTGCTCCAGGAGATCCATCTTCCAGCTTCAGAGTGCTCCAGAAGAACGACCTACCAGCTTCAGTGTGCTCCTGGAGATCCAGCTTCCAGATTCTCAGTGCTCCAGGAGATCCACCTTCCAGCTTCAGAGTGCTCCTGAAGATCAAACTTCCAGCTTCAGAGTGCTCCAGTAGATCCATCTTCCAGCTTCTGAGTGCTCCTGGAGATCAAACTTCCAGCTTCAGAGTGCTCCAGTAGATCCATCTTCCAGCTTCAGAGTGCGTCTGGAGATCAAACTTCCAGCTTCCGTGTGCTCCAGACGATCCACCTTCCAACTTAAGAGTGCTCCAGCAGATCCAACTTCCAGCTTCAGGGTGCAGCCTGGAGATCCATATTCCTCCTGCAGGGTGCTCCTGGAGATCCATATTCCTCCTTCAGAGTGCTCCTGGAGATCCATCTTCCAGCTTTATTGCTCCAGGACATCCACTATCCAGCTTCCAAGGGAGCCAGGAGATCCATCTACGAGATTCTGTGCGTTCTAGGAGATCCAGCTTCCAGCTTCAGGATGCAGCCTGGACATCCGGTATCCAGCTTCTGAGTGCTCCAGGAGATCCAAATTACAGCTTCAGAATGCTCCAGGTAGATCCATCCTCCAGCTTCAGAGTGCTCCAGGACATCTACCTTTAGGCTTCAGAGAACTCCTGGATATCCATCTTCCAGCTTTATTGCTCCAGGACATCCACTATCCAGCTTCCAAGGGAGCCAGGAGATCCATCTTCCAGCCTCTGTGCGTTCTAGGAAATCGTGCTTCCAGCTTCAGGAGGCAGCCTTGACATCCAGAATCCAGCTTCCAAGTGCTCAGGTAGATCCATCATCCTGCTTCAGGGTGCTCCAGCACATCAATCTGCCATCTTTGGAGAGCTCCAGGAGATCCACCTTCCAGCTTCGGAGTGCTCCTGAAAATCCATCTTCCAATTTCAGAATGATTCACGGGATCCATCTTCCAGCTTGAGAGTGCTCAAGGAGATCTATCTTCCAGATGCAGAGTGCACCACAAAATCAACCTTCCAGCTTCAGAGTGCTCTAGGACATCTACCTTCCAGCTTCAGCCTGCTCCTGGAGATCCATCTTCCAGCTGCACAGAGCTCCAAGAGATCCATTTTCCAGATTCAGAGTGCTCCAGGAGATCTAGCTTGCAACTTCAGAGTGCAGCATGGAAATCCATCTTCCAGTTTCATAGTGCTTTTCGGGATCCGTATTCCAGCTTGAGAGTGCTCAAGGAGATCAACCTTCCAGGTTCAGTGTGCTCCAGGAGATCCAATTTCCAGTTTCAGGGTGCAGGCTGGATATCCATCTTCCAGCTTCAGAGTGCTCCAGCAGATCTAACTTCCAGCTTAATAGTGCTCCAGGAGATCTACCTTCCAGGTTCAGAGTGCTCAAGGATATCCACCAACAAGCTTCAGAGTGCTCCAGGAGATCCATCGTGCAGCTTTAGGGTGCTCCAGGAGATCCAACTTCCAGCTTAATAGTGCTCCAGGAGATCTACCTTCCAGGTTCAGAGCGCTCAAGGAGATCCACCTTCAAGCTTCAGAGTGCTCCTGGAGATCCATCTTCCTGCTTCATGGTGCTCCAAAAGATCCATCTTCCAGATTCAGAGTGATCCAGGAGTTCCGCCTTCCAGCTTCGGAGTGCTCCTGAAAATCCATCTTCCAGTTTCAGAATGTTTCACGGGATCCATCTTCCAGCTTGAGAGTGCTCAAGGAGATCTATTTTCCAGATTCAGAGTGCACCACGAAATCAACCTTCCAGCTTCCGAGGGCTCCAGATGATACACCTTCCAGCATCAGAGTGCTCCAGGAGATCCACCTTCCAGCTTCAGATTACTCCAGGACATCTACCTTCCAGCTTCAAGGTGCTCCTGGAGATCCATCTTCCAGCTGCACAGTGCTCCAAGTGATCCATTTTCCAGATTCAGAGTGCTCCAGGAGATCTACCTTTCAACTTCAGAATGCAGCCTGGAAATCCATCTTCCAGTTTCAGAGTGCTTTTCAGGATCCATATTCCAGCTTGAGAGTGCTCAAGGAGATCAAACTTCCAGGTTCAGTGTGCTCCAGGAGATCCAATTTCCAGCTTCAGGGTGCAGACTGGAGATCCATGTTACAGTTTCAGTCTGCTCCAAACGATGCACCTTCCAGCTTAACCGTTCTCCTGGAGTTCCAACTTCCAGCCTTATTGTTCCAGGAGATCCACTATCCTGCTTCCAAGTGCTCCAAGAGATCCATCTTCCAGCTTCAGGGTGCTCCTGGAGATCCAACTTCCAGCTTCAGGTTGCTCCTGGAGATCTAGCTTACAGCTTCAAAGTGCTCCAGGAGAACCACCTACCAGCTTCAGTGTGCTCCTGGAGATCCATCTTCCACCTTCTCAGTGCTCCAGGAGATCCACCTTCCAGCTTCAGAGTGCTCCTGGAGATCAAACTTCCAGCTTCAGAGTGCTCCAGTAGATCCATCTTCCAGCTTCAGAGTGCTCCTGGAGATCAAACTTCCAGCTTCTGCGTGCTCCAGACGATCCACCTTCCAACTTGAGTGCTCCAGGAGATCCAATTTCCAGCTTCAGGGTGCAGACTGGAGATCCATGTTACAGTTTCAGTCTGCTCCAAACGATGCACCTTCCAGCTTAACCGTTCTCCTGGAGTTCCAACTTCCAGCCTTATTGTTCCAGGAGATCCACTATCCTGCTTCCAAGTGCTCCAAGAGATCCATCTTCCAGCTTCAGGGTGCTCCTGGAGATCCAACTTCCAGCTTCAGGTTGCTCCTGGAGATCTAGCTTACAGCTTCAAAGTGCTCCAGGAGAACCACCTACCAGCTTCAGTGTGCTCCTGGAGATCCATCTTCCACCTTCTCAGTGCTCCAGGAGATCCACCTTCCAGCTTCAGAGTGCTCCTGGAGATCAAACTTCCAGCTTCAGAGTGCTCCAGTAGATCCACCTTCCAGCTTCAGAGTGCTCCTGGAGATCAAACTTC
This sequence comes from Carcharodon carcharias, assembly GCF_017639515.1. Taxonomy (NCBI): domain Eukaryota; kingdom Metazoa; phylum Chordata; class Chondrichthyes; order Lamniformes; family Lamnidae; genus Carcharodon; species Carcharodon carcharias. The sequence goes on along the minus strand of NC_054497.1, from coordinate 29,598,574 downwards.
CAGCTTCTGCGTGCTCCAGACGATCCACCTTCCAACTTGAGTGCTCCAGGAGATCCAACTTCCAGCTTCAGGGTGCAGCCTGGAGATCCATATTCCTCCTTCAGAGTGCTCCTGGAGATCCATCTTCCAGCTTTATTGCTCCAGGACATCCACTATCCCGCTTCCAAGGGAGCCAGGAGATCCATCTACGAGATTCTGTGCGTTCTAGGAGAATCAGCTTCCAGATTCAGGATGCAGCCTGGACATCCAGTATCCAGCTTCCGAGGGCTCCAGATGATACACCTTCCAGCATCAGAGTGCTCCAGGAGATCCACCTTCCAGCTTCAGATTACTCCAGGACATCTACCTTCCAGCTTCAAGGTGCTCCTGGAGATCCATCTTCCAGCTGCACAGTGCTCCAAGTGATCCATTTTCCAGATTCAGAGTGCTCCAGGAGATCTACCTTTCAAGTTCAGAGTGCAGCCTGGAAATCCATCTTCCAGTTTCAGAGTGCTTTTCAGGATCCATATTCCAGCTTGAGAGTGCTCAAGGAGATCAAACTTCCAGGTTCAGTGTGCTCCAGGAGATCCAATTTCCAGCTTCAGGGTGCAGACTGGAGATCCATGTTACAGCTTCAGAGTGCTCCAAACGATGCACCTTCCAGCTTAACTGTTCTCCTGGAGTTCCAACTTCCAGCCTTATTGTTCCAGGAGATCCACTATCCTGCTTCCATGGGAGCCAGGAGATCCATCTTCCAGCCTCTGAGCATTCTAGGCGATCCAGCTTCCAGCTTCAAGAGGCAGCCTTGGCATCCAGAATCCAGCTTCCAAGTGCTCCAAGAGATCCATCTTCCAGCTTCAGGGTGCTCCTGGAGATCCAACTTCCAGCTTCAGGGTGCTCCAGGAGATCCATCTTCCAGCTTCAGAGTGCTCCAGAAGAACGACCTACCAGCTTCAGTGTGCTCCTGGAGATCCAGCTTCCAGATTCTCAGTGCTCCAGGAGATCCACCTTCCAGCTTCAGAGTGCTCCTGAAGATCAAACTTCCAGCTTCAGAGTGCTCCAGTAGATCCATCTTCCAGCTTCTGAGTGCTCCTGGAGATCAAACTTCCAGCTTCAGAGTGCTCCAGTAGATCCATCTTCCAGCTTCAGAGTGCGTCTGGAGATCAAACTTCCAGCTTCCGTGTGCTCCAGACGATCCACCTTCCAACTTAAGAGTGCTCCAGCAGATCCAACTTCCAGCTTCAGGGTGCAGCCTGGAGATCCATATTCCTCCTGCAGGGTGCTCCTGGAGATCCATATTCCTCCTTCAGAGTGCTCCTGGAGATCCATCTTCCAGCTTTATTGCTCCAGGACATCCACTATCCAGCTTCCAAGGGAGCCAGGAGATCCATCTACGAGATTCTGTGCGTTCTAGGAGATCCAGCTTCCAGCTTCAGGATGCAGCCTGGACATCCGGTATCCAGCTTCTGAGTGCTCCAGGAGATCCAAATTACAGCTTCAGAATGCTCCAGGTAGATCCATCCTCCAGCTTCAGAGTGCTCCAGGACATCTACCTTTAGGCTTCAGAGAACTCCTGGATATCCATCTTCCAGCTTTATTGCTCCAGGACATCCACTATCCAGCTTCCAAGGGAGCCAGGAGATCCATCTTCCAGCCTCTGTGCGTTCTAGGAAATCGTGCTTCCAGCTTCAGGAGGCAGCCTTGACATCCAGAATCCAGCTTCCAAGTGCTCAGGTAGATCCATCATCCTGCTTCAGGGTGCTCCAGCACATCAATCTGCCATCTTTGGAGAGCTCCAGGAGATCCACCTTCCAGCTTCGGAGTGCTCCTGAAAATCCATCTTCCAATTTCAGAATGATTCACGGGATCCATCTTCCAGCTTGAGAGTGCTCAAGGAGATCTATCTTCCAGATGCAGAGTGCACCACAAAATCAACCTTCCAGCTTCAGAGTGCTCTAGGACATCTACCTTCCAGCTTCAGCCTGCTCCTGGAGATCCATCTTCCAGCTGCACAGAGCTCCAAGAGATCCATTTTCCAGATTCAGAGTGCTCCAGGAGATCTAGCTTGCAACTTCAGAGTGCAGCATGGAAATCCATCTTCCAGTTTCATAGTGCTTTTCGGGATCCGTATTCCAGCTTGAGAGTGCTCAAGGAGATCAACCTTCCAGGTTCAGTGTGCTCCAGGAGATCCAATTTCCAGTTTCAGGGTGCAGGCTGGATATCCATCTTCCAGCTTCAGAGTGCTCCAGCAGATCTAACTTCCAGCTTAATAGTGCTCCAGGAGATCTACCTTCCAGGTTCAGAGTGCTCAAGGATATCCACCAACAAGCTTCAGAGTGCTCCAGGAGATCCATCGTGCAGCTTTAGGGTGCTCCAGGAGATCCAACTTCCAGCTTAATAGTGCTCCAGGAGATCTACCTTCCAGGTTCAGAGCGCTCAAGGAGATCCACCTTCAAGCTTCAGAGTGCTCCTGGAGATCCATCTTCCTGCTTCATGGTGCTCCAAAAGATCCATCTTCCAGATTCAGAGTGATCCAGGAGTTCCGCCTTCCAGCTTCGGAGTGCTCCTGAAAATCCATCTTCCAGTTTCAGAATGTTTCACGGGATCCATCTTCCAGCTTGAGAGTGCTCAAGGAGATCTATTTTCCAGATTCAGAGTGCACCACGAAATCAACCTTCCAGCTTCCGAGGGCTCCAGATGATACACCTTCCAGCATCAGAGTGCTCCAGGAGATCCACCTTCCAGCTTCAGATTACTCCAGGACATCTACCTTCCAGCTTCAAGGTGCTCCTGGAGATCCATCTTCCAGCTGCACAGTGCTCCAAGTGATCCATTTTCCAGATTCAGAGTGCTCCAGGAGATCTACCTTTCAACTTCAGAATGCAGCCTGGAAATCCATCTTCCAGTTTCAGAGTGCTTTTCAGGATCCATATTCCAGCTTGAGAGTGCTCAAGGAGATCAAACTTCCAGGTTCAGTGTGCTCCAGGAGATCCAATTTCCAGCTTCAGGGTGCAGACTGGAGATCCATGTTACAGTTTCAGTCTGCTCCAAACGATGCACCTTCCAGCTTAACCGTTCTCCTGGAGTTCCAACTTCCAGCCTTATTGTTCCAGGAGATCCACTATCCTGCTTCCAAGTGCTCCAAGAGATCCATCTTCCAGCTTCAGGGTGCTCCTGGAGATCCAACTTCCAGCTTCAGGTTGCTCCTGGAGATCTAGCTTACAGCTTCAAAGTGCTCCAGGAGAACCACCTACCAGCTTCAGTGTGCTCCTGGAGATCCATCTTCCACCTTCTCAGTGCTCCAGGAGATCCACCTTCCAGCTTCAGAGTGCTCCTGGAGATCAAACTTCCAGCTTCAGAGTGCTCCAGTAGATCCATCTTCCAGCTTCAGAGTGCTCCTGGAGATCAAACTTCCAGCTTCTGCGTGCTCCAGACGATCCACCTTCCAACTTGAGTGCTCCAGGAGATCCAACTTCCAGCTTCAGGGTGCAGCCTGGAGATCCATATTCCTCCTTCAGAGTGCTCCTGGAGATCCATCTTCCAGCTTTATTGCTCCAGGACATCCACTATCCCGCTTCCAAGGGAGCCAGGAGATCCATCTACGAGATTCTGTGCGTTCTAGGAGAATCAGCTTCCAGATTCAGGATGCAGCCTGGACATCCAGTATCCAGCTTCCGAGGGCTCCAGATGATACACCTTCCAGCATCAGAGTGCTCCAGGAGATCCACCTTCCAGCTTCAGATTACTCCAGGACATCTACCTTCCAGCTTCAAGGTGCTCCTGGAGATCCATCTTCCAGCTGCACAGTGCTCCAAGTGATCCATTTTCCAGATTCAGAGTGCTCCAGGAGATCTACCTTTCAAGTTCAGAGTGCAGCCTGGAAATCCATCTTCCAGTTTCAGAGTGCTTTTCAGGATCCATATTCCAGCTTGAGAGTGCTCAAGGAGATCAAACTTCCAGGTTCAGTGTGCTCCAGGAGATCCAATTTCCAGCTTCAGGGTGCAGACTGGAGATCCATGTTACAGCTTCAGAGTGCTCCAAACGATGCACCTTCCAGCTTAACTGTTCTCCTGGAGTTCCAACTTCCAGCCTTATTGTTCCAGGAGATCCACTATCCTGCTTCCATGGGAGCCAGGAGATCCATCTTCCAGCCTCTGAGCATTCTAGGCGATCCAGCTTCCAGCTTCAAGAGGCAGCCTTGGCATCCAGAATCCAGCTTCCAAGTGCTCCAAGAGATCCATCTTCCAGCTTCAGGGTGCTCCTGGAGATCCAACTTCCAGCTTCAGGGTGCTCCAGGAGATCCATCTTCCAGCTTCAGAGTGCTCCAGAAGAACGACCTACCAGCTTCAGTGTGCTCCTGGAGATCCAGCTTCCAGATTCTCAGTGCTCCAGGAGATCCACCTTCCAGCTTCAGAGTGCTCCTGAAGATCAAACTTCCAGCTTCAGAGTGCTCCAGTAGATCCATCTTCCAGCTTCTGAGTGCTCCTGGAGATCAAACTTCCAGCTTCAGAGTGCTCCAGTAGATCCATCTTCCAGCTTCAGAGTGCGCCTGGAGATCAAACTTCCAGCTTCCGTGTGCTCCAGACGATCCACCTTCCAACTTAAGAGTGCTCCAGCAGATCCAACTTCCAGCTTCAGGGTGCAGCCTGGAGATCCATATTCCTCCTGCAGGGTGCTCCTGGAGATCCATATTCCTCCTTCAGAGTGCTCCTGGAGATCCATCTTCCAGCTTTATTGCTCCAGGACATCCACTATCCAGCTTCCAAGGGAGCCAGGAGATCCATCTACGAGATTCTGTGCGTTCTAGGAGATCCAGCTTCCAGCTTCAGGATGCAGCCTGGACATCCGGTATCCAGCTTCTGAGTGCTCCAGGAGATCCAAATTACAGCTTCAGAATGCTCCAGGTAGATCCATCCTCCAGCTTCAGAGTGCTCCAGGACATCTACCTTTAGGCTTCAGAGAACTCCTGGATATCCATCTTCCAGCTTTATTGCTCCAGGACATCCACTATCCAGCTTCCAAGGGAGCCAGGAGATCCATCTTCCAGCCTCTGTGCGTTCTAGGAAATCGTGCTTCCAGCTTCAGGAGGCAGCCTTGACATCCAGAATCCAGCTTCCAAGTGCTCAGGTAGATCCATCATCCTGCTTCAGGGTGCTCCAGCACATCAATCTGCCATCTTTGGAGAGCTCCAGGAGATCCACCTTCCAGCTTCGGAGTGCTCCTGAAAATCCATCTTCCAATTTCAGAATGATTCACGGGATCCATCTTCCAGCTTGAGAGTGCTCAAGGAGATCTATCTTCCAGATGCAGAGTGCACCACAAAATCAACCTTCCAGCTTCAGAGTGCTCTAGGACATCTACCTTCCAGCTTCAGCCTGCTCCTGGAGATCCATCTTCCAGCTGCACAGAGCTCCAGGAGATCCATTTTCCAGATTCAGAGTGCTCCAGGAGATCTAGCTTGCAACTTCAGAGTGCAGCATGGAAATCCATCTTCCAGTTTCATAGTGCTTTTCGGGATCCGTATTCCAGCTTGAGAGTGCTCAAGGAGATCAACCTTCCAGGTTCAGTGTGCTCCAGGAGATCCAATTTCCAGTTTCAGGGTGCAGGCTGGATATCCATCTTCCAGCTTCAGAGTGCTCCAGCAGATCTAACTTCCAGCTTAATAGTGCTCCAGGAGATCTACCTTCCAGGTTCAGAGTGCTCAAGGATATCCACCAACAAGCTTCAGAGTGCTCCAGGAGATCCATCGTGCAGCTTTAGGGTGCTCCAGGAGATCCAACTTCCAGCTTAATAGTGCTCCAGGAGATCTACCTTCCAGGTTCAGAGCGCTCAAGGAGATCCACCTTCAAGCTTCAGAGTGCTCCTGGAGATCCATCTTCCTGCTTCATGGTGCTCCAAAAGATCCATCTTCCAGATTCAGAGTGATCCAGGAGTTCCGCCTTCCAGCTTCGGAGTGCTCCTGAAAATCCATCTTCCAGTTTCAGAATGTTTCACGGGATCCATCTTCCAGCTTGAGAGTGCTCAAGGAGATCTATTTTCCAGATTCAGAGTGCACCACGAAATCAACCTTCCAGCTTCCGAGGGCTCCAGATGATACACCTTCCAGCATCAGAGTGCTCCAGGAGATCCACCTTCCAGCTTCAGATTACTCCAGGACATCTACCTTCCAGCTTCAAGGTGCTCCTGGAGATCCATCTTCCAGCTGCACAGTGCTCCAAGTGATCCATTTTCCAGATTCAGAGTGCTCCAGGAGATCTACCTTTCAACTTCAGAATGCAGCCTGGAAATCCATCTTCCAGTTTCAGAGTGCTTTTCAGGATCCATATTCCAGCTTGAGAGTGCTCAAGGAGATCAAACTTCCAGGTTCAGTGTGCTCCAGGAGATCCAATTTCCAGCTTCAGGGTGCAGACTGGAGATCCATGTTACAGTTTCAGTCTGCTCCAAACGATGCACCTTCCAGCTTAACCGTTCTCCTGGAGTTCCAACTTCCAGCCTTATTGTTCCAGGAGATCCACTATCCTGCTTCCAAGTGCTCCAAGAGATCCATCTTCCAGCTTCAGGGTGCTCCTGGAGATCCAACTTCCAGCTTCAGGTTGCTCCTGGAGATCTAGCTTACAGCTTCAAAGTGCTCCAGGAGAACCACCTACCAGCTTCAGTGTGCTCCTGGAGATCCATCTTCCACCTTCTCAGTGCTCCAGGAGATCCACCTTCCAGCTTCAGAGTGCTCCTGGAGATCAAACTTCCAGCTTCAGAGTGCTCCAGTAGATCCATCTTCCAGCTTCAGAGTGCTCCTGGAGATCAAACTTCCAGCTTCTGCGTGCTCCAGACGATCCACCTTCCAACTTGAGTGCTCCAGGAGATCCAACTTCCAGCTTCAGGGTGCAGCCTGGAGATCCATATTCCTCCTTCAGAGTGCTCCTGGAGATCCATCTTCCAGCTTTATTGCTCCAGGACATCCACTATCCCGCTTCCAAGGGAGCCAGGAGATCCATCTACGAGATTCTGTGCGTTCTAGGAGAATCAGCTTCCAGATTCAGGATGCAGCCTGGACATCCAGTATCCAGCTTCTGAGTGCTCCAGGAGATCCACCTTCCAGGTTCAGTGTGCTCCAGGAGATCCATCGTCCAGCTTCAGAGTGCTCCAGAAGATCCAATTTCCAGCTTCAGAGTGCAGACTGGAGATCCATGTTACAGCTTCAGTGTGCTCCAAACGATGCACCTTCCAGCTTAACTGTTCTCCTGGAGTTCCAACTTCCAGCCTTATTGTTCCAGGAGATCCACTATCCTGCTTCCAAGGGAGCCAGGAGATCCATCTTCCAGCCTCTGAGCATTCTAGGCGATCCAGCTTCCAGCTTCAAGAGGCAGCCTTGGCATCCAGAATCCAGTTTCCAAGTGCTCCAAGAGAACCACCTTCGAGCTTCAGAGTGCTCCTGGAGATCAAACTTCCAGCTTCAGAGTGCTCCAGTAGATCCATCTTCCAGCTTCTGAGTGCTCCTGGAGATCAAACTTCCAGCTTCAGAGTGCTCCAGTAGATCCATCTTCCAGCTTCAGAGTGCTCCTGGAGATCAAACTTCCAGCTTCTGTGTGCTCCAGACGATCCACCTTCCAACTTAAGAGTGCTCCAGGAGATCCAACTTCCAGCTTCAGGGTGCAGCCTGGAGATCCATATTCCTCCTTCAGAGTGCTCCTGGAGATCCATATTCCTCCTTCAGAGTGCTCCTGGAGATCCATCTTCCAGCTTTATTGCTCCAGGACATTCACTATCCAGCTTCCAAGGGAGCCAGGAGATCCATCTACGAGATTCTGTGCGTTCTAGGAGATCCAGCTTCCAGCTTCAGGATGCAGCCTGGACATCCAGTATCCCGCTTCTGAGTGCTCCAGGAGATCCACCTTCCAGGTTCAGTGTGCTCCAGGAGATCCTTCGTCCAGCTTCAGAGTGCTCCTGGAGATCCAACTTACAGCTTCAGAATGCTCCAGATAGATCCATCCTCCAGCTTCAGAGTGCTCCAGGACATCTACCTTTAGGCTTCAGAGTACTCCTGGATATCCATCTTCCAGCTTTATTGCTCCAGGACATCCACTATCCAACTTCCAAGGGAGCCAGAAGATCCATCTTCCAGCCTCTGAGCGTTCTAGGAAATCCTGCTTCCAGCTTCAGGAGGCAGCCTTGACATCCAGAATCCAGCTTCCAAGTGCTCAAGGAGATCCATTATCCTGCTTCAGGGTGCTCCAGCACATCAATCTGCCAGCTTTGGAGAGCTCCAGGAGATCCACCTTCCAGCTTCGGAGTGCTCCTGAAAATCCATCTTCCAGTTTCAGAATGATTCACGGGATCCAGCTTGAGAGTGCTCAAGGAGATCTATCTTCCAGATTCAGAGTGCACCACAAAATCAACCTTCCAGCTTCAGAGGGCTCCAGGAGATCCACCTTCCAGCGTCAGATTACTCCAGGACGTCTACCTTCCAGCTTCAGAGTGCTCCTGGAGATCCATCTTCCAGCAGCACAGTGCTACAAGTGATCCATTTTCCAGATTCAGAGTGCTCCAGGAGATCCACCTTTCAACTTCAGAGTGCAGCCTGGAAATCCATCTTCCAGTTTCAGAGTGCTTTTCGGGATCCATATTCCAGCTTGAGAGTGCTCAAGGAGATCAACCTTCCAGGTTCAGTGTGCTCCAGGAGATCCAATTTCCAGTTTCAGGATGCAGGCTGGAGATCCATCTTCCAGCTTCAGAGTGCTCCAGCAGATCTAACTTCCAGCTTAATAGTGCTCCAGGAGATCTACCTTCCAGGTTCAGAGTGCTCAGGATATCCACCAACAAGCTTCAGAGTGCTCCTGGAGATCCATCGTGCAGCTTTAGGGTGCTCCAGGAGATCCAACTTCCAGCTTAATAGTGCTCCAGGAGATCTACCTTCCAGTTTTAGAGCGCTCAAGGAGATCCACCTTCAAGCTTCAGAGTGCTCCTGGAGATCCATCTTCCTGCTTCATGGTGCCCCAAAAGATCCATCTTCCAGATTCAGAGTGATCCAGGAGTTCCGCCTTCCAGCTTCGGAGTGCTCCTGAAAATCCATCTTCCAGTTTCAGAATGTTTCACGGGATCCATCTTCCAGCTTGAGAGTGCTCAAGGAGATCTATTTTCCAGATTCAGAGTGCACCGCGAAATCAACCTTCCAGCTTCAGAGGGCTCCAGATGATACACCTTCCAGCATCAGAGTGCTCCAGGACATCTACCTTCCAGTTTCAAGGTGCTCCTGGAGATCCATCTTCCAGCTGCACAGTGCTCCAAGTGATCCATTTTCCAGATTCAGTGTGCTCCAGGAGATCTACCTTTCAACTTCAGAATGCAGCCTGGAAATCCATCTTCCAGTTTCAGAGTGCTTTTCAGGATCCATATTCCAGCTTGAGAGTGCTCAAGGAGATCAAACTTCCAGGTTCAGTGTGCTCCAGGAGATCCAATTTCCAGCTTCAGGGTGCAGACTGGATATCCATGTTACAGTTTCAGTGTGCTCCAAACGATGCACCTTCCAGCTTAACCGTTCTCCTGGAGTTCCAACTTCCAGCCTTATTGTTCCAGGAGATCCACTATCCTGCTTCCAGGTGCTCCAAGAGATCCATCTTCCAGCTTCAGGGTGCTCCTGGAGATCCAACTTCCAGCTTCAGGTTGCTCCTGGAGATCTAGCTTACAGCTTCAAAGTGCTCCAGGAGAACCACCTACCAGCTTCAGTGTGCTCCTGGAGATCCATCTTCCACCTTCTCAGTGCTCCAGGAGATCCACCTTCCAGCTTCAGAGTGCTCCTGGAGATCAAACTTCCAGCTTCAGAGTGCTCCAGTAGATCCATCTTCCAGCTTCAGAGTGCTCCTGGAGATCAAACTTCCAGCTTCTGCGTGCTCCAGACGATCCACCTTCCAACTTGAGTGCTCCAGGAGATCCAACTTCCAGCTTCAGGGTGCAGCCTGGAGATCCATATTCCTCCTTCAGAGTGCTCCTGGAGATCCATCTTCCAGCTTTATTGCTCCAGGACATCCACTATCCAGCTTCTAAGGGAGCCAGGAGATCCATCTACGAGATTCTGTGCGTTCTAGGAGATCCAGCTTCCAGCTTCAGGATGAAGCCTGGACATCCAGTATCCAGCTTCAGAGTGCTCCAGGAGATCCACCTTCCAGGTTCAGTGTGCTCCAGGAGATCCATCGTCCAGCTTCAGAGTGCTCCAGAAGATCCATCCTCCAGCTTCAGAGTGCTCCAGGAGATACATCCTCCAGCTTCAGAGTGCTCCAGGACATCTACCTTTAGGCTTCAGAGTACTCCTGGATATCCATCTTCCAGCTTTATTGCTCCAGGACATCCACTATCCAGCTTCCAAGGGAGCCAGGAGATCCATCTTCCAGCCTCTGAGCGTTCTAGGAAATCCTGCTTCCAGCTTCAGGAGGCAGCCTTGACATCCAGAATCCAGCTTCCAAGTGCTCAAGGAGATCCATCATCCTGCTTCATGGTGCTCCAGCACATCAATCTGCCAGCTTTGGAGAGCTCCAGGAGATCCACCTTCCAGCTTCGGAGTGCTCCTGAAAATCCATCTTCCAGTTTCAGAATGATTCACGGGATCCATCTTCCAGCTTGAGACTGCTCAAGGAGATCTATCTTCCAGATTCAGAGTGCACCACAAAATCAACCTTCCAGCTTCAGAGGGCTCCAGGAGATCCACCTTCCAGCTGCAGATTACTCCAGGACATCTACATTCCAGCTTCAAGGTGCTCCTGGAGATCCATCTTCCAGCTGCACAGTGCTCCAAGTGATCCATTTTCCAGATTCAGAGTGCTCCAGGAGATCCACCTTTCAACTTCAGAGTGCAGCCTGGAAACCCATCTTCCAGTTTCAGAGTGCTTTTCGGGATCCATATTCCAGCTTGAAAGTGCTCAAGGAGATCAACCATCCAGGTTCATTGTGCTCCAGGAGATCCAATTTCCAGTTTCAGGGTGCAGGCTGGAGATCCATCTTCCAGCTTCAGAGTGCTCCAGCAGATCTAACTTCAAGCTTAATAGTGCTCCAGGAGATCTACCTTCCAGGTTCAGAGTGCTCAAGGATATCCACCAACAAGCTTCAGAGTGCTCCAGGAGATCCATCGTGCAGCTTTAGGGTGCTCCAGGAGATTCACCTTCCAGCTTAATAGTGTTCCAGGAGATCTACCTTCCAGTTTTAGAGTGCTCAAGGAGATCCACCTTCAAGCTTCAGAGTGCTCCTGGAGATCCATCTTCCTGCTTCATGGTGCCCCAAAAGATCCATCTTCCAGATTCAGAGTGATCCAGGAGTTCCGCCTTCCAGCTTCGGAATGCTCCTGAAAATCCATCTTCCAGTTTCAGAATGTTTCACGGGATCCATCTTCCAGCTTGAGAGTGCTCAAGGAGATCTATTTTCCAGATTCAGAGTGCACCACGAAATCAACCTTCCAGCTTCCGAGGGCTCCAGATGATACACCTTCCAGCATCAGAGTGCTCCAGGACATCTACCTTCCAGCTTCAAGGTGCTCCTGGAGATCCATCTTCCAGCTGCACAGTGCTCCAAGTGATCCATTTTCCAGATTCAGTGTGCTCCAGGAGATCTACCTTTCAACTTCAGAATGCAGCCTGGAAATCCATCTTCCAGTTTCAGAGTGCTTTTCAGGATCCATATTCCAGCTTGAGAGTGCTCAAGGAGATCAAACTTCCAGGTTCAGTGTGCTCCAGGAGATCCAATTTCCAGCTTCAGGGTGCAGACTGGATATCCATGTTACAGTTTCAGTGTGCTCCAAACGATGCACCTTCCAGCTTAACCGTTCTCCTGGAGTTCCAACTTCCAGCCTTATTGTTCCAGGAGATCCACTATCCTGCTTCCAGGTGCTCCAAGAGATCCATCTTCCAGCTTCAGGGTGCTCCTGGAGATCCAACTTCCAGCTTCAGGTTGCTCCTGGAGATCTAGCTTACAGCTTCAAAGTGCTCCAGGAGAACCACCTACCAGCTTCAGTGTGCTCCTGGAGATCCATCTTCCACCTTCTCAGTGCTCCAGGAGATCCACCTTCCAGCTTCAGAGTGCTCCTGGAGATCAAACTTCTAGCTTCAGAGTGCTCCAGTAGATCCATCTTCCAGCTTCAGAGTGCTCCTGGAGATCGAACTTCCAGCTTCTGCGTGCTCCAGACGATCCACCTTCCAACTTGAGTGCTCCAGGAGATCCAACTTCCAGCTTCAGGGTGCAGCCTGGAGATCCATATTCCTCCTTCAGAGTGCTCCTGGAGATCCATCTTCCAGCTTTATTGCTCCAGGACATCCACTATCCAGCTTCTAAGGGAGCCAGGAGATCCATCTACGAGATTCTGTGCGTTCTAGGAGATCCAGCTTCCAGCTTCAGGATACAGCCTGGACATCCAGTATCCAGCTTCTGAGTGCTCCAGGAGATCCACCTTCCAGGTTCAGTGTGCTCCAGGAGATCCATCGTCCAGCTTCAGAGTGCTCCAGAAGATCCATCGTCCAGCTTCAGAGTGCTCCAGGAGATCCATCGTCCAGCTTCAGAATGCTCCTGGAGATCCAACTTACAGCTTCAGAATGCTCCAGGTAGATCCATCCTCCAGCTTCAGAGTGCTCCAGGACATCTAACTTTAGGCTTCAGAGAACTCCTGGATATCCATCTTCCAGCTTTATTGCTCCAGGACATCCACTATCCAGCTTCCAAGGGAGCCAGGAGATCCATCTTCCAGCCTCTGAGCGTTCTAGGAAATCCTGCTTCCAGCTTCAGGAGACAGCCTTGACATCCAGAATCCAGCTTCCAAGTGCTCAAGGAGATCCATCATCCTGCTTCAGGGTGCTCCAGCACATCAATCTGCCAGCTTTGGAGAGCTCCAGGAGATCCACCTTCCAGCTTCGGAGTGCTCCTGAAAATCCATCTTCCAGTTTCAGAATGATTCACGGGATCCATCTTCCAGCTTGAGCGTGCTCAAGGAGATCTATCATCCAGATTCAGAGTGCACCACAAAATCAACCTTCCAGCTTCAGAGGGCTCCAGGAGATCCACCTTCCAGCTTCAGATTACTCCAGGACATCTACCTTCCAGCTTCAAGGTGCTCCTGGAGATCCATCTTCCAGCTGCACAGTGCTCCAAGTGATCCATTTTCCAGATTCAGAGTGCTCCAGGAGATCCACCTTTCAACTTCAGAGTGCAGCCTGGAAATCCATCTTCCAGTTTCAGAGTGCTTTTCGGGATCCATATTCCAGCTTGAGAGTGCTCAAGGAGATCAACCTTCCAGGTTCATTGTGCTCCAGGAGATCCAATTTCCAGTTTCAGGGTGCAGGCTGGAGATCCATCTTCCAGCTTCAGAGTGCTCCAGCAGATCTAACTTCAAGCTTAATAGTGCTCCAGGAGATCTACCTTCCAGGTTCAGAGTGCTCAAAGATATCCACCAACAAGCTTCAGAGTGCTCCAGGAGATCCATCGTGCAGCTTTAGGGTGCTCCAGGAGATCCACCTTCCAGCTTAATATTATTCCAGGAGATCTATCTTCCAGTTTTAGAGTGCTCAAGGAGATCCACCTTCCAGCTTCAGAGTGCTCCTGGACATCCATCTTCCTTCTTCGTGGTGCTCCAAAAGATCCATCTTCCAGATTCAGAGTGGTCCAGGACATCCACCTTCCAGCTTCAGAGTGCTCCTGGAGATCCATCTTCCTGCTTCATGGTGCTCCAAAAGATCCATCTTCCAGATTCAGAGTGATCCAGGAGATCCACCTTCCAGCTTCGGAGTGCTCCTGAAAATCCATCTTCCAGTTTCAGAATGTTTCACGAGATCCATCTTCCAGCTTGAGAGTGCTCAAGGAGATCTATTTTCCAGATTCAGAGTGCACCACAAAATCAACCTTCCAGCTTCAGAGGGCTCCAGATGATACACTTTCCAGCATCAGAGTGCTCCAGGAGATCCACCTTCCAGCTTCAGATTACTCCAGGACATCTACCTTCCAGCTTCAAGGTGCTCCTGGAGATCCATCTTCCAGCTGCACAGTTCTCCAAGTGATCCATTTTCCAGATTCAGAGTGCTCCAGAAGATCTACCTTTCAACTTCAGAGTGCAGCATGGAAATCCATCTTCCAGTTTCAGAGTGCTTTTCGGGATCCATATTCCAGCTTGAGAGTGCTCAAGGAGATCAACCTTCCAGGTTCAGTGTGCTCCAGGAGATCCAATTTCCAGTTTCAGGGTGCAGGCTGGAGATCCATCTTCCAGCTTCAGAGTGCTCCAGCAGATCTAACTTCCAGCTTAATAGTGCTCCAGGAGATCTACCTTCCAGGTTCAGAGTGCTCAGGATATCCGCCAACAAGCTTCAGTGTGCTCCAGGAGATCCATCGTGCAGCTTTAGGGTGCTCCAGGAGATCCAACTTCCAGCTTAATAGTGCTCCAGGAGATCTACCTTCCAGTTTTAGAGCGCTCAAGGAGATCCAACTTCAAGCTTCAGAGTGCTCCTGGAGATCCATCTTCCTGCTTCATGGTGCTCCAAAAGATCCATCTTCCAGATTCAGAGTGATCCAGGTGTTCCGCCTTCCAGCTTCGGAGTGCTCCTGAAAATCCATCTTCCAGTTTCAGAATGTTTCACGGGATCCATCTTCCAGCTTGAGAGTGCTCAAGGAGATCTATTTTCCAGATTCAGAGTGCACAACGAAATCAACCTTGCAGCTTCCGAGGGCTCCAGATGATACACCTTCCAGCATCAGAGTGCTCCAGGAGATCCACCTTCCAGCTTCAGATTACTCCAGGACATCTACCTTCCAGCTTCAAGGTGCTCCTGGAGATCCATCTTCCAGCTGCACAGTGCTCCAAGTGATCCATTTTCCAGATTCAGAGTGCTCCAGGAGATCTACCTTTCAACTTCAGAGTGCAGCATGGAAATCCATCTTCCAGTTTCAGAGTGCTTTTCGGGATTAATATTCCAGCTTGAGAGTGCACAAGGAGATCAACCTTCCAGGTTCAGTGTGCTCCAGGAGATCCAATTTCCAGTTTCAGGGTGCAGGCTGGAAATCCATCTTCCAGCTTCAGAGTGCTCCAGCAGATCTAACTTCCAGCTTAATAGTGCTCCAGGAGATCCACATTCCAGGTTCAGAGTGCTCAAGGATATCCACCAACAAGCTTCAGTGTGCTCCAGGAGATCGATCGTGCAGCTTTAGGGTGCACCAGGAGATCCAACTTCCAGCTTGGTAGTGCTCCAGGAGATCTACCTTCCAGTTTTAGAGCGCTCAAGGAGATCCAACTTCAAGCTTCAGAGTGCTCCTGGAGATCCATCTTCCTGCTTCATGGTGCTCCAAAAGATCCATCTAACAGATTCAGAGTGATCCAGGAGTTCCGCCTTCCAGCTTCAGAGTGCTCCTGAAAATCCATCTTCCAGTTTCAGAATGTTTCACGGGATCCATCTTCCAGCTTGAGAGTGCTCAAGGAGATCTATTTTCCAGATTCAGAGTGCACCACGAAATCAACCTTCCAGCTTCCTAGGGCTCCAGATGATACACTTTCCAGCATCAGAGTGCTCCAGGAGATCCAACTTCCAGCTTCAGATTACTCCAGGACATCTACCTTCCAGCTTCAAGGTGCTCCTGGAGATCCATCTTCCAGCTGCACAGTGCTCCAAGTGATCCATTTTCCAGATTCAGAGTGCTCCAGGAGATCTACCTTTCAAGTTCAGAGTGCAGCCTGGAAATCCATCTTCCAGTTTCAGAGTGCTTTTCAGGATCCATATTCCAGCTTGAGAGTGCTCAAGGAGATCAGACTTCCAGGTTCAGTGTGCTCCAGGAGATCCAATTTCCAGCTTCAGGGTGCAGACTGGAGATCCATGTTACAGCTTCAGAGTGCTCCAAACGATGCACCTTCCAGCTTAACCGTTCTCCTGGAGTTCCAACTTCCAGCCTTATTGTTCCAGGAGATCCACTATCCTGCTTCCATGGGAGCCAGGAGATCCATCTTCCAGCCTCTGAGCATTCTAGGCGATCCAGCTTCCAGCTTCAAGAGGCAGCCTTGGCATCCAGAATCCAGCTTCCAAGTGCTCCAACAGATCCATCTTCCAGCTTCAGGGTGCTCCTGGAGATCCAACTTCCAGCTTCAGGGTGCTCCAGGAGATCCATCTTCCAGCTTCAGAGTGCTCCAGAAGAACGACCTACCAGCTTCAGTGTGCTCCTGGAGATCCAGCTTCCAGATTCTCAGTGCTCCAGGAGATCCACCTTCCAGCTTCAGAGTGCTCCTGAAGATCAAACTTCCAGCTTCAGAGTGCTCCGGTAGATCCATCTTCCAGCTTCAGAGTGCGCCTGGAGATCAAACTTCCAGCTTCCGTGTGCTCCAGACGATCCACCTTCCAACTTAAGAGTGCTCCAGCAGATCCAACTTCCAGCTTCAGGGTGCAGCCTGGAGATCGATATTCCTCCTTCAGAGTGCTCCTCGAGATCCATATTCCTCCTTCAGAGTGCTCCTGGAGATCCATCTTCCAGCTTTATTGCTCCAGGACATCCACTATCCAGCTTCCAAGGGAGCCAGGAGATCCATCTACGAGATTCTGTGCGTTCTAGGAGATCCAGCTTCCAGCTTCAGGATGCAGCCTGGACATCTGGTATCCAGCTTCTGAGTGCTCCAGGAGATCCAACTTACAGCTTCAGAATGCTCCAGGTAGATCCATCCTCCAGCTTCAGAGTGCTCCAGGACATCTACCTTTAGGCTTCAGAGAACTCCTGGATATCCATCTTCCAGCTTTATTGCTCCAGGACATCCACTATCCAGCTTCCAAGGGAGCCAGTAGATCCATCTTCCAGCCTCTGTGCGTTCTAGGAAATCGTGCTTCCAGCTTCAGGAGGCAGCCTTGACATCCAGAATCCAGCTTCCAAGTGCTCAGGTAGATCCATCATCCTGCTTCAGGGTGCTCCAGCACATCAATCTGCCATCTTTGGAGAGCTCCAGGAGATCCACCTTCCAGCTTCGGAGTGCTCCTGAAAATCCATCTTCCAATTTCAGAATGATTCACGGGATCCATCTTCCAGCTTGAGAGTGCTCAAGGAGATCTATCTTCCAGATGCAGAGTGCACCACAAAATCAACCTTCCAGCTTCAGAGTGCTCTAGGACATCTACCTTCCAGCTTCAGCCTGCTCCTGGAGATCCATCTTCCAGCTGCACAGAGCTCCAAGTGATCCATTTTCCAGATTCAGAGTGCTCCAGGAGATCTAGCTTGCAACTTCAGAGTGCAGCATGGAAATCCATCTTCCAGTTTCATAGTGCTTTTCGGGATCCGTATTCCAGCTTGAGAGTGCTCAAGGAGATCAGCCTTCCAGGTTCAGTGTGCTCCAGGAGATCCAATTTCCAGTTTCAGGGTGCAGGCTGGAGATCCATCTTCCAGCTTCAGAGTGCTCCAGCAGATCAAACTTCCAGCTTAATAGTGCTCCAGGAGATCTACCTTCCAGGTTCAGAGTGCTCAAGGATATCCACCAACAAGCTTCAGAGTGCTCCAGGAGATCCATCGTGCAGCTTTAGGGTGCTCCAGGAGATCCAACTTCCAGCTTAATAGTGCTCCAGGAGATCTACCTTCCAGGTTTAGAGCGCTCAGGGAGATCCACGTTCAAGCTTCAGAGTGCTCCTGGAGATCCATCTTCCTGCTTCATGGTGCTCCAAAAGATCCATCTTCCAGATTCAGAGTGATCCAGGAGTTCCGCCTTCCAGCTTCGGAGTGCTCCTGAAAATCCATCTTCCAGTTTCAGAATGTTTCACGGGATCCATCTTCCAGATTGAGAGTGCTCAAGGAGATCTATTTTCCAGATTCAGAGTGCACCACGAAATCAACCTTCCAGCTTCCGAGGGCTCCAGATGATACACCTTCCAGCATCAGAGTGCTCCAGATGATACACCTTCCAGCTTCAAGGTGCTCCTGGAGATCCATCTTCCAGCTGCACAGTGCTCCAAGTGATCCATTTTCCAGATTCAGAGTGCTCCAGGAGATCTACCTTTCAACTTCAGAATGCAGCCTGGAAATCCATCTTCCAGTTTCAGAGTGCTTTTAAGGATCCATATTCCAGCTTGAGAGTGCTCAAGGAGATCAAACTTCCAGGTTCAGTGTGCTCCAGGAGATCCAATTTCCAGCTTCAGGGTGCAGACTGGAGATCCATGTTACAGTTTCAGTCTGCTCCAAACGATGCACCTTCCAGCTTAACCGTTCTCCTGGAGTTCCAACTTCCAGCCTTATTGTTCCAGGAGATCCACTATCCTGCTTCCAAGTGCTCCAAGAGATCCATCTTCCAGCTTCAGGGTGCTCCTGGAGATCCAACTTCCAGCTTCAGGTTGCTCCTGGAGATCTAGCTTACAGCTTCAAAGTGCTCCAGGAGAACCACCTACCAGCTTCAGTGTGCTCCTGGAGATCCATCTTCAACCTTCTCAGTGCTCCAGGAGATCAACCTTCCAGCTTCAGAGTGCTCCTGGAGATCAAACTTCCAGCTTCAGAGTGCTCCAGTAGATCCATCTTCCAGCTTCAGAGTGCTCCTGGAGATCAAACTTCCAGCTTCTGCGTGCTCCAGACGATCCACCTTCCAACTTGAGTGCTCCAGGAGATCCAACTTCCAGCTTCAGGGTGCAGCCTGGAGATCCATATTCCTCCTTCAGAGTGCTCCTGGAGATCCATCTTCCAGCTTTATTGCTCCAGGACATCCACTATCCAGCTTCCAAGGGAGCCAGGAGATCCATCTACGAGATTCTGTGCGTTCTAGGAGATCCAGCTTCCAGCTTCAGGATGCAGCCTGGACATGCAGTATCCAGCTTCTGAGTGCTCCAGGAGATCCACCTTCCAGGTTCAGTGTGCTCCAGGAGATCCATCGTCCAGCTTCAGAGTGCTCCAGAAGATCCAATTTCCAGCTTCAGAGTGCAGACTGGAGATCCATGTTACAGCTTCAGTGTGCTCCAAACGATGCACCTTCCAGCTTAACTGTTCTCCTGGAGTTCCGACTTCCAGCCTTATTGTTCCAGGAGATCCACTATCCTACTTCCAAGGGAGCCAGGAGATCCATCTTCCAGCCTCTGAGCATTCTAGGCGATCCAGCTTCCAGCTTCAAGAGGCAGCCTTGGCATCCAGAATCCAGTTTCCAAGTGCTCCAAGAGAACCACCTTCGAGCTTCAGAGTGCTCCTGGAGATCAAACTTCCAGCTTCAGAGTGCTCCAATAGATCCATCTTCCAGCTTCTGAGTGCTCCTGGAGATCAAACTTCCAGCTTCAGAGTGCTCCAGTAGATCCATCTTCCAGCTTCAGAGTGCTCCTGGAGATCAAACTTCCAGCTTCTGTGTGCTCCAGACGATCCACCTTCCAACTTAAGAGTGCTCCAGGAGATCCAACTTCCAGCTTCAGGGTGCAGCCTGGAGATCCATATTCCTCCTTCAGAGTGCTCCTGGAGATCCATATTCCTCCTTCAGAGTGCTCCTGGAGATCCATCTTCCAGCTTTATTGCTCCAGGACATTCACTATCCAGCTTCCAAGGGAGCCAGGAGATCCATCTACGAGATTCTGTGCGTTCTAGGAGATCCAGCTTCCAGCTTCAGGATGCAGCCTGGACATCCAGTATCCAGCTTCTGAGTGCTCCAGGAGATCCACCTTCCAGGTTCAGTGTGCTCCAGGAGATCCATCGTCCAGCTTCAGAGTGCTCCTGGAGATCCAACTTACAGCTTCAGAATGCTCCAGATAGATCCATCCTCCAGCTTCAGAGTGCTCCAGGACATCTACCTTTAGGCTTCAGAGTACTCCTGGATATCCATCTTCCAGCTTTATTGCTCCAGGACATCCACTATCCAGCTTCCAAGGGAGCCAGGAGATCCATCTTCCAGCCTCTGAGCGTTCTAGGAAATCCTGCTTCCAGCTTCAGGAGGCAGCCTTGACATCCAGAATCCAGCTTCCAAGTGCTCAAGGAGATCCATCATCCTGCTTCAGGGTGCTCCAGCACATCAATCTGCCAGCTTTGGAGAGCTCCAGGAGATCCACCTTCCAGCTTCGGAGTGCTCCTGAAAATCCATCTTCCAGTTTCAGAATGATTCACGGGATCCATCTTCCAGCTTGAGAGTGCTCAAGGAGATCTATCTTCCAGATTCAGAGTGCACCACAAAATCAACCTTCCAGCTTCAGAGGGCTCCAGGAGATCCACCTTCCAGCTTCAGATTACTCCAGGACATCTACCTTCCAGCTTCAAGGTGCTCCTCGAGATCCATCTTCCAGCTGCACAGTGCTCCAAGTGATCCATTTTCCAGATTCAGAGTGCTCCAGGAGATCCACCTTTCAACTTCAGAGTGCAGCCTGGAAATCCATCTTCCAGTTTCAGAGTGCTTTTCGGGATCCATATTCCAGCTTGAGAGTGCTCAAGGAGATCAACCTTCCAGGTTCAGTGTGCTCCAGGAGATCCAATTTCCAGTTTCAGGATGCAGGCTGGAGATCCATCTTCCAGCTTCAGAGTGCTCCAGCAGATCTAACTTCCAGCTTAATAGTGCTCCAGGAGATCTACCTTCCAGGTTCAGAGTGCTCAGGATATCCACCAACAAGCTTCAGAGTGCTCCAGGAGATCCATCGTGCAGCTTTAGGGTGCTCCAGGAGATCCAACTTCCAGCTTAATAGTGCTCCAGGAGATCTACCTTCCAGTTTTAGAGCGCTCAAGGAGATCCACCTTCAAGCTTCAGAGTGCTCCTGGAGATCCATCTTCCTGCTTCATGGTGCCCCAAAAGATCCATCTTCCAGATTCAGAGTGATCCAGGAGTTCCGCCTTCCAGCTTCGGAGTGCTCCTGAAAATCCATCTTCCAGTTTCAGAATGTTTCACGGGATCCATCTTCCAGCTTGAGAGTGCTCAAGGAGATCTATTTTCCAGATTCAGAGTGCACCACGAAATCAACCTTCCAGCTTCCGAGGGCTCCAGATGATACACCTTCCAGCATCAGAGTGCTCCAGGACATCTACCTTCCAGCTTCAAGGTGCTCCTGGAGATCCATCTTCCAGCTGCACAGTGCTCCAAGTGATCCATTTTCCAGATTCAGAGTGCTCCAGGAGATCCACCTTTCAACTTCAGAGTGCAGCCTGGAAATCCATCTTCCAGTTTCAGAGTGCTTTTCAGGATCCATATTCCAGCTTGAGAGTGCTCAATGAGATCAAACTTCCAGGTTCAGTGTGCTCCAGGAGATCCAATTTCCAGCTTCAGGGTGCAGACTGGATATCCATGTTACAGTTTCAGTGTGCTCCAAACGATGCACCTTCCAGCTTAACCGTTCTCCTGGAGTTCCAACTTCCAGCCTTATTGTTCCAGGAGATCCACTATCCTGCTTCCAAGTGCTCCAAGAGATCCATCTTCCAGCTTCAGGGTGCTCCTGGAGATCCAACTTCCAGCTTCAGGTTGCTCCTGGAGATCTAGCTTACAGCTTCAAAGTGCTCCAGGAGAACCACCTACCAGCTTCAGTGTGCTCCTGGAGATCCATCTTCCACCTTCTCAGTGCTCCAGGAGATCCACCTTCCAGCTTCAGAGTGCTCCTGGAGATCAAACTTCCAGCTTCAGAGTGCTCCAGTAGATCCATCTTCCAGCTTCAGAGTGCTCCTGGAGATCAAACTTCCAGATTCTGCGTGCTCCAGACGATCCACCTTCCAACTTGAGTGCTCCAGGAGATCCAACTTCCAGCTTCAGGGTGCAGCCTGGAGATCCATATTCCTCCTTCAGAGTGCTCCTGGAGATCCATCTTCCAGCTTTATTGCTCCAGGACAACCACTATCCAGCTTCCAAGGGAGCCAGGAGATCCATCTACGAGATTCTGTGTGTTCTAGGAGATCCAGCTTCCAGCTTCAGGATGCAGCCTGGACATGCAGTATCCAGCTTCTGAGTGCTCCAGGAGATCCACCTTCCAGGTTCAGTGTGCTCCAGGAGATCCATCGTCCAGCTTCAGGGTGCTCCTGGAGATCCAACGTACAGCTTCAGAATGCTCCAGGTAGATCCATCCTCCAGCTTCAGAGTGCTCCAGGACATCTACCTTTAGGCTTCAGAGTACTCCTGGATATCCATCTCCCAGCTTTATTGCTCCAGGACATCCACTATCCAGCTTCCAAGGGAGCCAGGAGATCCATCTTCCAGCCTCTGAGCGTTCTAGGAAATCCTGCTTCCAGCTTCAGGAGGCAGCCTTGACATCCAGAATCCAGCTTCCAAGTGCTCAAGGAGATCCATCATCCTGCTTCAGTGTGCTCCAGCACATCAATCTGCCAGCTTTGGAGAGCTCCTGGAGATCCACCTTCCAGCTTCGGAGTGCTCCTGAAAATCCATCTTCCAGTTTCAGAATGATTCACGGGATCCATCTTCCAGCTTGAGAGTGCTCAAGGAGATCTATCTTCCAGATTCAGAGTGCACCACAAAATCAACCTTCCAGCTTCAGAGGGCTGCAGGAGATCCACCTTCCAGCTGCAGATTACTCCAGGACATCTACCTTCCAGCTTCAAGGTGCTCCTGGAGATCCATCTTCCAGCTGCACAGTGCTCCAAGTGATCCATTTTCCAGATTCAGAGTGCTCCAGGAGATCTACCTTTCAACTTCAGAGTGCAGCCTGGAAATCCATCTTCCAGTTTCAGAGTGCTTTTCGGGATCCATATTCCAGCTTGAGAGTGCTCAAGGAGATCAACCTTCCAGGTTCAGTGTGCTCCAGGAGATCCAATTTCCAGTTTCAGGGTGCAGGCTGGAGATCCATCTTCCAGCTTCAGAGTGCTCCAGCAGATCTAACTTCCAGCATAATAGTGCTCCAGGAGATCTACCTTCCAGGTTCAGAGTGCTCAGGATATCCACCAACAAGCTTCAGAGTGCTCCAGGAGATCCATCGTGCAGCTTTAGGGTGCTCCAGGAGATCCAACTTCCAGCTTAATAGTGCTCCAGGAGATCTACCTTCCAGTTTTAGAGCGCTCAAGGAGATCCACCTTCAAGCTTCAGAGTGCTCCTGGATATCCATCTTCCTGCTTCATGATGCTCCAAAAGATCCATCTTCCAGATTCAGAGTGATCCAGGAGTTCCGCCTTCCAGCTTCGGAGTGCTCCTGAAAATCCATCTTCCTGTTTCAGAATGTTTCACGGGATCCATCTTCCAGATTGAGAGTGCTCAAGGAGATCTATTTTCCAGATTCAGAGTGCACCACGAAATCAACCTTCCAGCTTCCGAGGGCTCCAGATGATATACCTTCCAGCATCAGAGTGCTCCAGGAGATCCACCTTCCAGCTTCACATTACTCCAGGACATCTACCTTCCAGCTTCAAGGTGCTCCTGGAGATCCATCTTCCAGCTGCACAGTGCTCCAAGTGATCCATTTTCCAGATTCAGAGTGCTCCAGGAGATCTACCTTTCAACTTCAGAATGCAGCCTGGAAATCCATCTTCCAGTTTCAGAGTGCTTTTCAATATCCATATTCCAGCTTGAGAGTGCTCAAGGAGATCAAACTTCCAGGTTCAGTGTGCTCCAGGAGATCCAATTTCCAGCTTCAGGGTGCAGACTGGAGATCCATGTTACAGTTTCAGTCTGCTCCAAACGATGCACCTTCCAGCTTAACCGTTCTCCTGGAGTTCCAACTTCCAGCCTTATTGTTCCAGGAGATCCACTATCCTGCTTCCAAGTGCTCCAAGAGATCCATCTTCCAGCTTCAGGGTGCTCCTGGAGATCCAACTTCCAGCTTCAGGTTGCTCCTGGAGATCTAGCTTACAGCTTCAAAGTGCTCCAGGAGAACCACCTACCAGCTTCAGTGTGCTCCTGGAGATCCATCTTCCACCTTCTCAGTGCTCCAGGAGATCCAACTTCCAGCTTCAGAGTGCTCCTGGAGATCAAACTTCCAGCTTCAGAGTGCTCCAGTAGATCCATCTTCCAGCTTCAGAGTGCTCCTGGAGATCAAACTTCCAGCTTCTGTGTGCTCCATACGATCCACCTTCCAACTTGAGTGCTCCAGGAGATCCAGCTTCCAGCTTCAGGGTGCAGCCTGGAGATCCATATTCCTCCTTCAGAGTGCTCCTGGAGATCCATCTTCCAGCTTTATTGCTCCAGGACATCCACTATCCAGCTTCCAAGGGAGCCAGGAGATCCATCTACGAGATTCTGTGCGTTCTAGGAGATCCAGCTTCCAGCTTCAGGATGCAGCCTGGACATCCAGTATCCCACTTCTGAGTGCTCCAGGAGATCCACCTTCCAGGTTCAGTATGCTCCAGGAGATCCATCGTCCAGCTTCAGAGTGCTCCTGGAGATCCAACTTACAGCTTCAGAATGCTCCAGGTAGATCCATCCTCCAGCTTCAGAGTGCTCCAGGACATCTACCTTTAGGCTTCAGAGTACTCCTGGATATCAATCTTCCAGCTTTATTGCTCCAGGACATCCACTATCCAGCTTCCAAAGGAGCCAGGAGATCCATCTTCCAGCCTCTGAGCGTTCTAGGAAATCCTGCTTCCAGCTTCAGGAGGCAGCCTTGACATCCAGAATCCAGCTTCCAAGTGCTCAAGGAGATCCATCATCCTGCTTCAGTGTGCTCCAGCACATCAATCTGCCAGCTTTGGAGAGCTCCTGGAGATCCACCTTCCAGCTTCGGAGTGCTCCTGAAAATCCATCTTCCAGTTTCAGAATGATTCACGGGATCCATCTTCCAGCTTGAGAGTGCTCAAGGAGATCTATCTTCCAGATTCAGAGTGCACCACGAAATCAACCTTCCAGCTTCAGAGGGCTCCAGGAGATCCACCTTCCAGCTGCAGATTACTCCAGGACATCTACCTTCCAGCTTCAAGGTGCTCCTGGAGATCCATCTTCCAGCTGCACAGTGCTCCAAGTGATCCATTTTCCAGATTCAGAGTGCTCCAGGAGATCTACCTTTCAACTTCAGAATGCAGCCTGGAAATCCATCTTCCAGTTTCAGAGTGCTTTTCAGGATCCATATTCCAGCTTGAGAGTGCTCAAGGAGATCAAACTTCCAGGTTCAGTGTGCTCCAGGAGATCCAATTTCCAGCTTCAGGGTGCAGACTGGAGATCCATGTTACAGTTTCAGTCTGCTCCAAACGATGCACCTTCCAGCTTAACCGTTCTCCTGGAGTTCCAACTTCCAGCCTTATTGTTCCAGGAGATCCACTATCCTGCTTCCAAGTGCTCCAAGAGATCCATCTTCCAGCTTCAGGGTGCTCCTGGAGATCCAACTTCCAGCTTCAGGTTGCTCCTGGAGATCTAGCTTACAGCTTCAAAGTGCACCAGGAGAACCACCTACCAGCTTCAGTGTGCTCCTGGAGATCCATCTTCCAGCTTCAGAGTGCTCCAGTAGATCCATCTTCCAGCTTCTGAGTGCTCCTGGAGATCAAACTTCCAGCTTCAGAGTGCTCCAGTAGATCCATCTTCCAGCTTCAGAGTGCTCCTGGAGATCAAACTTCCAGCTTCTGTGTGCTCCATACGATCCACCTTCCAACTTGAGTGCTCCTGGAGATCCATATTCCTCCTTCAGAGTGCTCCTGGAGATCCATCTTCCAGCTTTATTGCTCCAGGACATCCACTATCCAGCTTCCAAGGGAGCCAGGAGATCCATCTACGAGATTCTGTGCGTTCTAGGAGATCCAGCTTCCAGCTTCAGGATGCAGCCTGGACCTCCAGTATCCCGCTTACTGAGTGCTCCAGGATATCCACCTTCCAGGTTCAGTGTGCTCCAGGAGATCCATCGTCCAGCTTCAGAGTGCTCCTGGAGATCCAACTTACAGCTTCAGAATGCTCCAGGTAGATCCATCCTCCAGCTTCAGAGTGCTCCAGGACATCTACCTTTAGGCTTCAGAGTACTCCTGGATATCCATCTTCCAGCTTTATTGCTCCAGGACATCCACTATCCAACTTCCAAGGGAGCCAGGAGATCCATCTTCCAGCCTCTGAGCGTTCTAGGAAATCCTGCTTCCAGCTTCAGGCGGCAGCCTTGACATCCAGAATCCAGCTTCCAAGTGCTCAAGGAGATCCATCATCCTGCTTCAGGGTGCTCCAGCACATCAATCTGCCAGCTTTGGAGAGCTCCAGGAGATCCACCTTCCAGCTTCGGAGTGCTCCTGAAAATCCATCTTCCAGTTTCAGAATGATTCACCGTATCCATCTTCCAGCTTGAGAGTGCTCAAGGAGATCTATCTTCCAGATTCAGAGTGCACCACAAAATCAACCTTCCAGCTTCAGAGGGCTCCAGGAGATCCACCTTCCAGCTGCAGATTACTCCAGGACATCTACCTTCCAGCTTCAAGGTGCTCCTGGAGATCCATCTTCCAGCTGCACAGTGCTCCAAGTGATCCATTTTCCAGATTCAGAGTGCTCCAGGAGATCCACCTTTCAACTTCAGAGTGCAGCCTGGAAATCCATCTTCCAGTTTCAGAGTGCTTTTCGGGATCCATATTCCAGCTTGAGAGTGCTCAAGGAGATCAACCTTCCAGGTTCAGTGTGCTCCAGGAGAACCAATTTCCAGTTTCAGGATGCAGGCTGGAGATCCATCTTCCAGCTTCAGAGTGCTCCAGCAGATCTAACTTCCAGCTTAATAGTGCTCCAGGAGATCTACCTTCCAGGTTCAGAGTGCTCAGGATATCCACCAACAAGCTTCAGAGTGCTCCAGGAGATCCATCGTGCAGCTTTAGGGTGCTCCAGGAGATCCAACTTCAAGCTTAATAGTGCTCCAGGAGATCTACCTTCCAGTTTTAGAGAGCTCAAGGAGATCAACCTTCCAGGTTCAGTGTGCTCCAGGAGATCCAATTTCCAGTTTCAGGGTGCAGGCTGGAGATCCATCTTCCAGCTTCAGGGTGCTCCAACAGATCTAACTTCCAGCTTAATAGTGCTCCAGGAGATCTACCTTCCAGTTTTAGAGCGCTCAAGGAGATCCACCTTCAAGCTTCAGAGTGCTCCTTGAGATCCATCTTCCTGCTTCATGGTGCTCCAAAAGATCCATCTTCCAGATTCAGAGTGATCCAGGAGTTCCACCTTCCAGCTTCGGAGTGTTCCTGAAAATCCATCTTCCAGTTTCAGAATGTTTCACGGGATCCATCTTCCAGCTTGAGAGTGCTCAAGGAGATCTATTTTCCAGATTCAGAGTGCACCACGAAATCAACCTTCCAGCTTCCGAGGGCTCCAGATGATACACTTTCCAGCATCAGAGTGCTCCAGGAGATCCACCAACCAGCTTCAGATTACTCCAGGACATCTACCTTCCAGCTTCAAGGTGCTCCTGGAGATCCATCTTCCAGCTGCACAGTGCTCCAAGTGATCCATTTTCCAGATTCAGAGTGCTCCAGGAGATCTACCTTTCAACTTCAGAGTGAAGCCTGGAAATCCATCTTCCAGTTTCAGAGTGCTTTTCAGGATCCATATTCCAGCTTGAGAGTGCTCAAGGAGATCAAACTTCCAGGTTCAGTGTGCTCCAGGAGATCCCATTTCCAGCTTCAGGGTGCAGACAGGAGATTCATGTTACAGCTTCAGTGTGCTCCAAACGATGTACCTTCCAGCTTAACCGTTCTCCTGGAGTTCCAACTTCCAGCCTTTTTGTTCCAGGAGATCCACTATCCTGCTTCCAAGGGAGCCAGGAGATCCATCTTCCAGCCTCTGAGCATTCTAGGTTTTCCAGCTTCCAGCTTCAGGAGGCAGCCTTGGCATCCAGAATCCAGCTTCCAAGTGCTCCAAGAGATCCACCTACCAGCTTCAGTGTGCTCTTGGAGATCCATCTTCCACCTTCTCAGTGCTCCAGGAGATCCACCTTCCAGCTTCAGGGTGCTCCTGGAGATCTAGGTAACAGCTTCAAAGTGCCCCAGGAGAACCACCTACCAGCTTCAGTGTGCTCCTGGAGATCCAACTTCCACCTTCTCAGTGCTCCAGGAGATCCACCTTCCAGCTTCAGTGTGCTCCTGGAGATCCATCTTCCAGCTTCAGAGTGCTCCAGTAGATCCATCTTCCAGCTTCTGAGTGCTCCTGGAGAACAAACTTCCAGCCTCAGAGTGCTCCAGTAGATCCATCTTCCAGCTTCAGAGTGCTCCTGGAGATCAAACTTCCAGCTTCTGTGTGCTGCATACGATCCACCTTCCAACTTGAGTGCTCCTGGAGATCCATATTCCTCCTTCAGAGTGCTCCTGGAGATCCATCTTCCAGCTTTATTGCTCCAGGACATCCACTATCCAGCTTCCAAGGGAGCCAGGAGATCCATCTACGAGATTCTGTGCGTTCTAGGAGATCCAGCTTCCAGCTTCAGGATGCAGCCTGGACCTCCAGTATCCCGCTTACTGAGTGCTCCAGGATATCCACCTTCCAGGTTCAGTGTGCTCCAGGAGATCCATCGTCCAGCTTCAGAGTGCTCCTGGAGATCCAACTTACAGCCTTCAGAATGCTCCAGGTAGATCCATCCTCCAGCTTCAGAGTGCTCCAGGACATCTACCTTTAGGCTTCAGAGTACTCCTGGATATCCATCTTCCAGCTTTATTGCTCCAGGACATCCACTATCCAACTTCCAAGGGAGCCAGGAGATCCATCTTCCAGCCTCTGAGCGTTCTAGGAAATCCTGCTTCCAGCTTCAGGCGGCAGCCTTGACATCCAGAATCCAGCTTCCAAGTGCTCAAGGAGATCCATCATCCTGCTTCAGGGTGCTCCAGCACATCAATCTGCCAGCTTTGGAGAGCTCCAGGAGATCCACCTTCCAGCTTCGGAGTGCTCCTGAAAATCCATCTTCCAGTTTCAGAATGATTCACCGTATCCATCTTCCAGCTTGAGAGTGCTCAAGGAGATCTATCTTCCAGATTCAGAGTGCACCACAAAATCAACCTTCCAGCTTCAGAGGGCTCCAGGAGATCCACCTTCCAGCTGCAGATTACTCCAGGACATCTACCTTCCAGCTTCAAGGTGCTCCTGGAGATCCATCTTCCAGCTGCACAGTGCTCCAAGTGATCCATTTTCCAGATTCAGAGTGCTCCAGGAGATCCACCTTTCAACTTCAGAGTGCAGCCTGGAAATCCATCTTCCAGTTTCAGAGTGCTTTTCGGGATCCATATTCCCGCTTGAGAGTGCTCAAGGAGATCAACCTTCCAGGTTCAGTGTGCTCCAGGAGATCCAATTTCCAGTTTCAGGATGCAGGCTGGAGATCCATCTTCCAGCTTCAGAGTGCTCCAGCAGATCTAACTTCCAGCTTAATAGTGCTCCAGGAGATCTACCTTCCAGGTTCAGAGTGCTCAGGATATCCACCAACAAGCTTCAGAGTGCTCCAGGAGATCCATCGTGCAGCTTTAGGGTGCTCCAGAAGATCCAACTTCCAGCTTAATAGTGCTCCAGGAGATCTACCTTCCAGTTTTAGAGAGCTCAAGGAGATCCACCTTCAAGCTTCAGAGTGCTCCTGGAGATCCATCTTCCAGCTTTATTGCTCCAGGACATCCACTATCCAGCTTCCAAAGGAGCCAGGAGATCCATCTTCCAGCCTCTGAGCGTTCTAGGAAATCCTGCTTCCAGCTTCAGGAGGCAGCCATGACATCCAGAATCCAGCTTCCAAGTGCTCAAGGAGATCCATCATCCTGCTTCAGTGTGCTCCGGCACATCAATCTGCCAGCTTTGGAGAGCTCCTGGAGATCCACCTTCCAGCTTCGGAGTGCTCCTGAAAATCCATCTTCCAGTTTCAGAATGATTCACGGGATCCATCTTCCAGCTTGAGAGTGCTCAAGGAGATCTATCTTCCAGATTCAGAGTGCACCACAAAATCAACCTTCCAGCTTCAGAGGGCTGCAGGAGATCCACCTTCCAGCTGCAGATTACTCCAGGACATCTACCTTCCAGCTTCAAGGTGCTCCTGGAGATCCATCTTCCTGCTTCATGGTGCTCCAAAAGATCCATCTTCCAGATTCAGAGTGATCCAGGAGATCCACCTTCCAGCTTCGGAGTGCTCCTGTAAATCCATCTTCCAGTTTCAGAATGTTTCACGGGATCCATCTTCCAGCTTGAGAGTGCTCAAGGAGATCTATTTTCCAGATTCAGAGTGCACCACGAAATCAACCTTCCAGCTTCAGAGGGCTCCAGATGATACACTTTCCAGCATCAGAGTGCTCCAGGAGATCAACCTTCCAGCTTCAGATTACTCCAGGACATCTACCTTTCAGCTTCAAGGTGCTCCTGGAGATCCATCTTCCAGCTGCACAGTGCTCCAAGTGATCCATTTTTCAGATTCAGAGTGCTCCAGGAGATCTACCTTTCAACTTCAGAGTGCAGCCTGGAAATCCATCTTCCAGTTTCAGAGTGCTTTTCGGGATCCATATTCCAGCTTGAGAGTGCTCAAGGAGATCAACCTTCCAGGTTCAGTGTGCTCCAGGAGATCCAATTTCCAGTTTCAGGGTGCAGGCTGGAGATCCATCTTCCAGCTTCAGGGTGCTCCAACAGATCTAACTTCCAGCTTAATAGTGCTCCAGGAGATCTACCTTCCAGTTTTAGAGCGCTCAAGGAGATCCACCTTCAAGCTTCAGAGTGCTCCTTGAGATCCATCTTCCTGCTTCATGGTGCTCCAAAAGATCCATCTTCCAGATTCAGAGTGATCCAGGAGTTCCACCTTCCAGCTTCGGAGTGTTCCTGAAAATCCATCTTCCAGTTTCAGAATGTTTCACGGGATCCATCTTCCAGCTTGAGAGTGCTCAAGGAGATCTATTTTCCAGATTCAGAGTGCACCACGAAATCAACCTTCCAGCTTCCGAGGGCTCCAGATGATACACTTTCCAGCATCAGAGTGCTCCAGGAGATCCACCAACCAGCTTCAGATTACTCCAGGACATCTACCTTCCAGCTTCAAGGTGCTCCTGGAGATCCATCTTCCAGCTGCACAGTGCTCCAAGTGATCCATTTTCCAGATTCAGAGTGCTCCAGGAGATCTACCTTTCAACTTCAGAGTGCAGCCTGGAAATCCATCTTCCAGTTTCAGAGTGCTTTTCAGGATCCATATTCCAGCTTGAGAGTGCTCAAGGAGATCAAACTTCCAGGTTCAGTGTGCTCCAGGAGATCCCATTTCCAGCTTCAGGGTGCAGACAGGAGATTCATGTTACAGCTTCAGTGTGCTCCAAACGATGTACCTTCCAGCTTAACCGTTCTCCTGGAGTTCCAACTTCCAGCCTTTTTGTTCCAGGAGATCCACTATCCTGCTTCCAAGGGAGCCAGGAGATCCATCTTCCAGCCTCTGAGCATTCTAGGTTTTCCAGCTTCCAGCTTCAGGAGGCAGCCTTGGCATCCAGAATCCAGCTTCCAAGTGCTCCAAGAGATCCACCTACCAGCTTCAGTGTGCTCTTGGAGATCCATCTTCCACCTTCTCAGTGCTCCAGGAGATCCACCTTCCAGCTTCAGGGTGCTCCTGGAGATCTAGGTAACAGCTTCAAAGTGCCCCAGGAGAACCACCTACCAGCTTCAGTGTGCTCCTGGAGATCCAACTTCCACCTTCTCAGTGCTCCAGGAGATCCACCTTCCAGCTTCAGAGTGCTCCTGGAGATCAAACTTCCAGCTTCAGAGTGCTCCAGTAGATCCATCTTCCAGGTTCCGAGTGCTCCTGGAGATCAAACTTCCAGCTTCTGTGTGCTCCAGACGATCCACCTTCCAACTTGAGTGCTCCAGGAGATCCAACTTCCAGCTTCAGGGTGCAGCCTGGAGATCCATATTCCTCCTTCAGAGTGCTCCTGGAGATCCATCTTCCAGCTTTATTGCTCCAGGACATCCACTATCCAGCTTCCAAGGGAGACAGGAGATCCATCTACGAGATTCTGTGCGTTCTAGGAGATCCAGCTTCCAGCTTCAGGATGCAGCCTGGACATCCAGTATCCAGCTTCTGAGTGCTCCAGCAGACCCACCTTCCAGGTTCAGTTGCTCCAGGAGATCCATCGTCCAGCTTCAGAGTGCTCCTGGAGATCCAACGTACAGCTTCAGAATGCTCCAGGACATCTACATTTAGGCTTCAGAGTGCTCCTGGATATCCATCTTCCAGCTTTATTGCTCCAGGACATCCACTATCCAACTTCCAATGGAGCCAGGAGATCCATCTTCCAGCCTCTGAGCGTTCTAGGAAATCGTGCTTCCAGCTTCAGGAGGCAGCCTTGACATCCAGAATCCAGCTTCCAAGTGCTCAAGGAGATCCATCATCCAGCTTCAGGGTGCTCCAGCAGATCAATCTGCCAGATTCAGAGTGATCCGGGAGATCCGCCTTCCAGCTTCGGAGTGCTCCTGAAAATCCATCTTCCAGTTTCAGAATGCTTCACGGGATCCATCTTCCAGCTTGAGAGTGCTCAAGGAGATCTATTTTCCAGATTCAGAGTGCACCACGAAATCAACCTTCCAGCTTCAGAGGGCTCCAGATGATACACTTTCCAGCATCAGAGTGCTCCAGGAGATCCACCGTCCAGCTTCAGATTACTCCAGGACATCTACCTTCCAGCTTCAAGGTGCTCCTGGAGATCCATCTTCCAGCTGCACAGTGCTCCAAGAGATCCATTTTCCAGATTCAAAGTGCTCCAGGAGATCTACCTTTCAACTTCAGAGTGCAGCCTGGAAATCCATCTTCCAGTTTCCGAGTGCTTTTCGGGATCCATATTCCAGCTTGAGAGTGCTCAAGGAGATCAACCTTCCAGGTTCAGTGTGCTCCAGGAGATCCAATTTCCAGTTTCAGGTGCAGGCTGGAGTTTCATCTTCCAGCTTCAGTGTGCTCCAAACGATGCACCTTCCAGCTTAACAGTGCTCCTGGAGATCCAACTTCCAGCCTTATTGTTCCAGGAGATCCACTATCCAGCTTCCAAGGGAGCCAGGAGATCCATCTTCCAGCTTCAGATTTCTCTAGGAGATCCATCTTCCAGCTTCAAGGTGCTCCTGGAGGTCCAACTTCCAGCTTCAGGGTGCTCCAGGAGATCCATCTTCCAGCTTCAGTGTTCTCCTGGAGATCCAGCTTCCAGATTCTCAGTGCTCCAGGAGATCCACCTTCCAGCTTCAGAGTGCTATTGGAGATCAAGCTTCCAGCTTCAGAGTTCTCCAGGAGATCCATCTTCCAGCTTGAGAGTGCTCCTGGAGATCAAACTTCCAACTTCAGTGTGCTCCAGACGATCCATCTTCCAGCTTCTGAGTGTTCTAGGAGATCCAACTTCCAGCTTCAGGGTGCAGCCTGGACATCCAGAATCCAGCTTCTGAGTGCTCCAGGAGATCCATCTTCCAGTTTCAGAGTGCTCATGGAGATCCAACTTCTAGCTTCAAGGTACTCCAGGAGATCCATCATCCTGCTTCAGAGTGCTCCAGGAGATCCACATTCCAGCTTCGGAGTGCTCCTGAAAATCCATCTTCCAGTTTCAGAATGTTTCACAGGATCCATCTTCCAGCTTGAGAGAGCTCAAGGAGATCTATTTTCCAGATTCAGAGTGCACCACGAAATCAACCTTCCAGCTTCCAAGGGCTCCAGATGATACACCTTCAAGCATCAGAGTGCTCCAGGAGATCCACCTTCCAGCTTCAGATTACTCCAGGACATCTACCTTCCAACTTCAAGGTGCTCCTGGAGATCCATCTTCCAGCTGCACAGTGCTCCAAGAGATCCATTTTCCAGATTCAGAGTGCTCCAGGAGATCTAGCTTTCAACTTCAGAGTGCAGCCTGGAAATCCATCTTCCAGTTTCAGAGTGCTTTTCAGGATCCATGTTCCAGCTTAAGAGTGCTCAAGGAGATCAAACTTCCAGGTTCAGTGTGCTGCAGGAGATCCAATTTCCAGCTTCAGGGTGAAGCATGGAGATCCATCTTCCAGCTTCAGTGTGCTCCAAACGATGCACCTTCCAGCTTAACAGTGCTCCCGGAGATCCAACTTCCAGCCTTATTGTTCCACGAGATCCACTATCCAGCTTCCAAGGGAGCCAGGAGATCCATCTTCCAGCCTCTGAGCGTTCTAGGAAATCCTGCTTCCAGCTTCAGGAGGCAGCCTTGACATCCAGAATCCAGCTTCCAAGTGCTCAAGGAGATCCATCATCCAGCTTCACAGTGCTCAAGGGATCCACCTTCCAGCTTCAGAGTGCTCCAGGTGATCCACCTTCTAGTTTTAGAGTGCTCCTGGAGATCCATCTACCAGCTTCAGTGCTCCAGGCGATCCAATTTTCAGCTGCCTTATGCTCTTGGAGATCCAACTTAAAGCTTCAGAGTGCTCCAGGAGATCCACATTCCATCTCCAGAGTGCACCAGGAGATCCATCATCCAATTGAGGGTGCTCCTGGAGATACAACTTCCAGCTTCAGTGTGCTACTGGAGAAACAACTTCCAGATTCCATGTGCTCCAGGAGATCCAACTTCCATTTTAAGAGTGCTCCAGGAGACCCAGCTTCCAGCTTCAGTGTGCTCCAGGAGATCTATCTTCCAACTAGAGAGTGCTCCACGAGATCCATCTGCCAACTTTGGAGTGCTCCAGGAGATCCACCTTCCAGCTTCAGTGTGCTCCAGGAGATCCATCATCCAACTTCAGGGTACTCCAGCACATCAATCTGCTGGCTTTGGAGTGCTCCAGGAGATCCACCTTCCAGCTTCGGAGTGCTCCTGAAAATCCATCTTCCAGTTTCAGAATGCTTCACGGGATCCATCTTCCAGCTTGAGAGTGCTCAAGGAGATCAAACTTCCAGGATCAGTGTGCTCCAGGAGATCCAATTTCCAGCTTCAGGGTGCAGCCTGGAGATCCATCTTCCAGCTTCAGTGTGCTCCAAACGATGCACCTTCCAACTTAACAGTGCTCCCGGAGATCCAACTTCCAGATTTATTGTTCCAGGAAATCCACTATCCAGCTTCCAAGTGCTCCAGGAGATCCATCTTCCAGCTTCAGATTGCTCTAGGAGATCCATCTTCCAGCTTCAGGGTGCTCCTGGAGATCCAACTTCCAGCTTCAGGGTGCTCCAGGAGATCCATCTTCCAGCTTCAAAATGCTCCAGGAGAACCACCTACCAGCTTCAGTGTGCTCCTGGAGATCCAGCTTCCAGATTCTCAGTGCTCCAGGAGATCCACCTTCCAGCTTCAGAGTGCTCCTGGAGATCATGCTTCCAGCTTCAGAGTGCTCCAGTAGATCCATCTTCCAGTTTCAGAGTGCTCCCGGAGATCAAACTTCCAGCTTCAGTGTGCTCCAGACGATCCACCTGCCAACTTAAGAGTGCTCCAGGAGATCCAACTTCCAGCTTCAGGGTGCAGCCTGGAGATCCATATTCCTGCTGCAGAGTGCTCCTGGCGATCCATCTTCCAGCTTTATTGCTCCAGAACATCCACTATCCAGCTTCCAAGGGAGCCAGGAAATCCATCTTCCAGCTTCTGAATGTTCTAGGAGATCCTGCTTCCAGCTTCAGGATGCAGCCTGGACATCCAGAATCCAGCTTCTGAGTGCTCCAGGAGATCCATCTTCCAGTTTCAGAGTGCTTCTTGAGATCCAACTTTTAGCTTCAGGGTGCCCCAGGAGATCCATCATCCAGCTTCAGAGTGCTCCAGGAGATCCACCCTCCAGCTTCAGAGTGCTCCAGGAGATCCACCTTTCAGCTTCAGAGTGCTCCAGGAGATCCACCTTCTAGTTTTAGAGTGCTCCTGGATATCCATCTACCAGCTTCAGTGCTCCAGGAGAATCAATTCTCAGCTGCCTTATGTTCCTGGAGATCCACCTTAAAGCTTCAGAGTGCTCCAGGAGATCCACATTCCATCTCCCGAGTGCTCCAGGAGATCCATCATCCAATTTGAGGGTGTTCCTGGAGATACACCTTCCAGCTTCAGTGTGCTACTGGAGAAACAGCTTCCAGATTCCAAGTGCTCCAGGAGATCCATCTGCCAACTTTGGAGTGCTCCAGGAGATCCACCTTCCAGCTTCAGAGTGCTCCTGGAGATCCATCATCCAACTTCAGGGTGCTCCAGCACATACATCTGCCAGCTTTGGAGTGTTCCAGGAGAACCATCTCCCAGTTTCAGAGTGCTCCCGGAGATCAAACTTCCAGCTTCAGTGTGCTCCAGACGATCCACCTGCCAACTTAAGAGTGCTCCAGGAGATCCAACTTCCAGCCTCAGGGTGCAGCCTGGAGATCCATATTCCTGCTGCAGAGTGCTCCTGGCGATCCATCTTCCAGCTTTATTGCTCCAGAACATCCACTATCCAGCTTCCAAGGGAGCCAGGAAATCCATCTTCCAGCTTCTGAGTGTTCTAGGAGATCCTGCTTCCAGCTTCAGGATGCAGCCTGGACATCCAGAATCCAGCTTCTGAGTGCTCCAGGAGATCCATCTTCCAGTTTCAGAGTGCTCCTTGAGATCCAACTTTTAGCTTCAAGGTGCTCCAGGAGATCCATCATCCAGCTTCAGAGTGCTCCAGGAGATCCACCTTCCAGCTTCAGAGTGCTCCAGGAGATCCACCTTTCAGCTTCAGAGTGCTCCAGGAGATCCACCTTCTAGTTTTAGAGAGCTCCTGGATATCCATCTACCAGCTTCAGTGCTCCAGGAGAATCAATTCTCAGCTGCCTTATGCTCGTGGAGATCCACCTTAAAGCTTCAGAGTGCTCCAGGAGATCCACATTCCATCTCCAGAGTGCTCCAGGAGATCCATCATCCAATTTGAGGGTGTTCCTGGAGATAGACCTTCCAGCTTCAGTGTGCTACTGGAGAAACAGCTTCCAGATTCCAAGTGCTCCAGGAGATCCATCTGCAAACTTTGGAGTGCTCCAGGAGATCCATCTTCCAGCTTCAGAGTGCTCCTGGAGATCCATCATCCAACTTCAGGGTGCTCCAGCACATAAATCTGCCAGCTTTGGAGTGCTCCAGGAGAACCACCTACCAGCTACAGTGTGCTCCTGGAGATCCAGCTTCCAGCTTCTCAGTGCTCCAGGAGATCCACCTTCCAGCTTCGGAGTCCTCCTGGAGATCAAACTTCCAGCTTCAGGGTGCAGCCTGGAGATCCATATTCCTGCTGCAGATTGCTCCTGGAGATCCATCTTCCAGCTTTATTGTTGCAGGAGATCCACTATCTATCCTGCAAGGGAGCCAGGAGATCCATCTTCCAGCTTCTGAGTGTTCTAGGAGATCCAGCTTCCAACTTCAGGATGCAGTCTGGAAACCCAGAATCCAGCTTCAGAGTGCTCCAGGAGATCGACCTTCCAGCTTCAGCTTGCATCTGTAGATCCATCTTCCAGCTTCCAAGTACTCCAGGAGATCCACTTTTCATTTCCCAAGTGCTCCAAGAGATCCACATTCCAGCTTCAGAGTGCTCCAGGAGATCCATCTTCCAGCTTCAGGTTGCAGCCTGAAGACCCAACTTCCTGCTTCAGAGTGCTCTAGGAGATACACCAACCAGCTTCAGAGTGCTCTAGGATATCCACCTTCCAGCATCAGGGTGTTCCAGGAAATCCACTTTACAGCTTCAGAGTGCTCCAGGAGTTCCACCTCCAAGCTTCATAGTGCTCCACGAGATGCACATTCCTGCTTCAGGCTGCTCCAGGAGATCCAACTTCCAGCTTCAGTGTGCAGCCTGGAGATCCATCTTCCAGCTTCAGGTTGCTCCAGGAGATCCACCTTCCAGCTTCAGGCTGCTCCAGGAGATCGAACTTCCAGCTTCAGTGTGCAGCCTGAAGATCCATCTTCAAGCTTCAGGCTGCTCCAGGAGATCCAACTTCCAGCTACAGAGTGCTTCAGGAGATCCACCTTTCAGCTTCAGAGTTCTTCAGGAGATCCACCTTCTAGTTTTAGAGACCTCCTGGAGATCCATCTACCAGCTTCAGTTCTCCAGGAGATCCAATTTTCAGCTGCCTTATGCTCCATCAGAATGCTCCAGGTAGATTCACCTTCCAGCTTCAGAGTGCGCCAGGACATCTACCTTCCAGCTTCAGAGTGCTCCAGGAGATCCATCTTCCAGTTTCAGAGTGCTTCTTGAGATCCAACTTTTAGCTTCAAGGTGCTCCAGGAGATCCATCATCCAGCTTCAGAGTGCTCCAGGAGATCCACCTTCCAGCATCAGAGTGCTCCAGGAGATCCACCTTCCAGCTTCAGAGTGCTCCAGGACATCTACCTTCCAGCTTCAGAGTGCTCCTGGAGATCCATCTTCCAGCTGCACAGTGCTCCAAGAGATCCATTTTCCAGATTCAGAGTGCTCCATGAGATCTACCTTTTAACTTCAGAGTGCAGCCTGGAAATCCATCTTCCAGTTTCAGAGTGCTTTTCGGGATCCATGTACCAGCTTGAGAGTGCTCAAGGAGATCAAATTTCCAGGATCAGTGTGCTCCAGGAGATCCAATTTCCAGCTTCAGGGTGCTGCATGGAGATCCATCTTCCATCTTCAGTGTGCCCCAAACAATGTACCTTCCAGCATAACAGTGTTCCTGGAGATCCAACTTCCGGCTTTATTGTTCCAGGAGATCCACTATCCAGCTTCCAAGGGAGCCAGGAGATCCAACTTCCAGCCTCTGAGCGTTCTAGGAAATCCTGCTTCCAGCTTCAGGAGGCAGCCTTGACATCCAGAATCCAGCTTCCAAGTGCTCAAGGAGATCCATCATCCAGCTTCACAGTGCTCAAGGGATCCACCTTCCAGCTTCAGAGTGCTCCAGGAGATCCACCTTCTAGTTTTAGAGTGCTCCTGGAGATCTATCTACCAGCTTCAGTGCTCCAGGTGATACAATTTTCAGCTGCCTTATGCTCCTGGAGATCCAACTCAAAGCTTCAGAGTGCTCCAGGAGATCCACATTCCATCTCCAGAGTGCACCAAGAGATCCATCATCCAACTTGAGGGTGCTCCTGGAGATACACCTTCCAGCTTCAGTGTGCTACTGGAGAAACAGCTCCAGAATCCAATTGCTCCAGGAGGTCCATCTTCCAACTAGAGAGTGCTCCACGAGATCCATCTGCCAACTTTGGAGTGCTCCAGGAGATCCACCTTCCAGCTTCAGTGTGCTCCAGGAGATCCATCATCCAACTTCAGGCTGCTCCAGCACATCAATCTGCCAGCTTTGGAGAGGTCCAGGAGATCCACCTTCCAGCTTCGGAGTGCTCCTGAAAATCCATCTTCCAGTTTCAGAATGCTTCACTGGATCCATCTTCCAGCTTGAGAGTGCTCAAGGAGATCTATCTTCCAGATTCAGAGTGCACCACGAAATCAACCTTCCAGCTTCAGATGGCTCCAGAAGATACACCTTCCAGCATCAGAGTGCTCCAGGACATCTACCTTCGAGCTTCAGAGTGCTCCTGGAAATCCATCTTCCAGCTGCACAGTGCTCCAAGAGATCCATTTTCCTTTTTCAGAGTGCTCCAGGAGATCTAGCTTGCAACTTCAGAGTGCAGCATGGAAATCCATCTTCCAGTTTCAGAGTGCTTTTCAGGATCCATATTCCAGCTTGATAGTGCTCAAGGAGATCAAACTTCCAGGTTCAGTGTGCTCCAGGAGATCCAATTTCCAGCTTCAGGGTGCAGCCTGGAGATCCATGTTACAGCTTCAGTGTGCTCCAAACGATGCACCTTCCAACTTAACAGTGTTCCTGGAGATCCAACTTCCAGCTTTATTGTTCCAGGAGATCCACTATCCAGCTTCCAAGGGAGCCAGGAGATCCATCTTCCAGCCTCTGAGCATTCTAGGAGATTCAGCTTCCAGCTTCAGGAGGCAGCGTTGACATCCAGAATGCAGCTTCCAAGTGCTCCAGGAGATCCATCTTCCAGCTTCAGATTCCTCCAGATCCCTCTTCCAGCTTCAGGGTGCTCCTGGAGATCCAACTTCCAGCTTCAGGGTGCTCCAGGAGATCCATCTTCCAGCTTCAAAGTGCTCCAGGAGAACCACCTACCAGCTTCAGTGTGCTCCTGGAGATCCAACTTCTAGCTTCAGGGTGCTCCAGGAAATCCATCATCCAGCTTCAGAGTGCTCCAGGAGATCCACCTTCCAGCTTCAGAGTGCTCCAGGAGATCCACCTTCCAGCTTCAGGGTGCTCCTGGAGATCAAGCTTCCATCTTCAGAGTTCTCCAGTAGATCCATCTTCCAGCTTCAGACTGCTCCTGGAGATCAAACTTCCAGCTTCAGTGTGCTCCAGACGATCCACCTTCCAACTTAAGAGTGCTCCATGAGATCCAACTTCCAGTTTCAGTGTGCAGCCTGGAGATCCATATTCCTGCTTCAGAGTGTTCCTGGAGATCCATCTTCCAGCTTTATTGCTCCAGAACATCCACTATCCAGCTTCCAAGGGAGCCAGGAGATCCATCATCCAGCTTCTGAGTGTTCTAGGAGATCCAGCTTCCAGCTTCAGGATGTAGCCTGGACATCCAGAATCCAGCTTCTGAGTGCACCAGGAGATCCACCTTCCAGTTTCAGAGTGCTCCTTGAGATCCAACTTTTAGCTTCAGGGTGCTCCAGGAGATCCATCATCCAGCTTCAGAGTGCTCCAGGAGATCCACCTTCCAGCTTCAGAGTGCTCCAGGAGATCCACCTTCCAGCTTCAGAGTTCTCCAGGAGATCCACCTTCTAGTTTTAGAGTGCTCCTGGATATCCATCTACCAGCTTCAGTGCTCCAGAAGATCCAATTCTCAGCTGCCTTATGCTTCTGGAGATCCACCTTAAAGTTTCAGTGTGCTCCAGGAGATCCACATTCCATCTCCAGAGTGCTCCAGGAGATCCATCATCCAACTTGGGGGTGCTCCTGGAGATACACCTTCCATCTTCAGTGTGCTACTGGGGAAACAGCTTCCAGATTCCAAGTGCTCCAGGAGATCCAACTTCCAGCTTCAGTGTGCTCCAGGAGATCCATCATCCAATTTCAGGGTGCTCCAGCACATCAATCTGCCAGCTTTGGAGTGCTCCAGGAGAACCACCTACCAGCTACAATATGCTCCTGGAGATCCAGCTTCCAGCTTCTCAGTGCTCCAGGAGATCCACCTTCCAGCTTCGGAGTGCTCCTGGAGATCAAAGTTCCAGCTTCAGAGTACTCCAGATGATTTAACTTCCAGCTTAAGAGTGCTCCAGGAGATCCAACTTCCAGCTTCAGGGTGCAGCCTGGAGATCCATATTCCTGCTTCAGATTGCTCCTGGAGATCAATCTTCCAGCTTTATTGTTGCAGGGGATCTACTAACTAGCTTCCAAGGGAGCCAGGAGATCCATCCTCCAGCTTCTAAGCATTCTAGGAGATCCATATTCCAGCTTCAGGGTGCAGTCTGGACACCCAGAATCCAGCTTCTGAGTGCTCCAGGAGATCCACCTTCCAGCTTCACCTTGCACCTGTAGATCCAGCTTCCAGCTTCCAAGTACTCCAGGAGATCCACTTTTCATTTCCAAAGTGCTCCAGGAGATTCATCTTCCAGCTTCAGAGTGCTCCAGGAGATCCATCTTCCATCTTCAGTGTGCTCCTGGAGATCCATCTTCCTGCTTCAGAGTGCTCCAGGAGATCTATCTTCCAGCTTCAGGTTGCTCCTGGAGATCCAACTTCCAGCTTCAGGGTGCTCCAGGAGATCCATCTTCCAGCTTCAAAGTGCCCCAGTAGATCCATCATCCAACTTCAGGGTGCTCCAGGAGATCCAGCTTCCAGCTTCTCAGTGCTCCAGGAGATCCACCTTCCAGCTTCGGAGTGCTCCTGGAGATCAAAGTTCCAGCTTCAGAGTACTCCAGATGATTTAACTTCCAGCTTAAGAGTGCTCCAGGAGATCCAACTTCCAGCTTCAGGGTGCAGCCTGGAGATCCATATTCCTGCTTCAGATTGCTCCTGGAGATCAATCTTCCAGCTTTATTGTTGCAGGGGATCTACTAACTAGCTTCCAAGGGAGCCAGGAGATCCATCCTCCAGCTTCTAAGCATTCTAGGAGATCCATATTCCAGCTTCAGGGTGCAGTCTGGACACCCAGAATCCAGCTTCTGAGTGCTCCAGGAGATCCACCTTCCAGCTTCACCTTGCACCTGTAGATCCAGCTTCCAGCTTCCAAGTACTCCAGGAGATCCACTTTTCATTTCCAAAGTGCTCCAGGAGATTCATCTTCCAGCTTCAGAGTGCTCCAGGAGATCCATCTTCCATCTTCAGTGTGCTCCTGGAGATCCATCTTCCTGCTTCAGAGTGCTCCAGGAGATCTATCTTCCAGCTTCAGGTTGCTCCTGGAGATCCAACTTCCAGCTTCAGGGTGCTCCAGGAGATCCATCTTCCAGCTTCAAAGTGCTCCAGTAGATCCATCATCCAACTTCAGGGTGCTCCAGGAGATCCAGTTTCCAACTTCTCAGTGCTCCAGGAGATCCACCTTCCAGCTTAATAGTGTTCCAGGAGATCTATATTCCAGGTTTAGAGTGCTCCTGGAGATCCATCATCCTGCTTCATGGTGCTCCAAAAGATCCTACTTCCAGATTCAGAGTGGTCCAGGAGATCCACCTTCCAGATTCAGAGTGCTCCAGGAGATCCATCTATCAGCTTCAGAGTACTCCAGGTGATCCAAATTCCAGCTTAACGTTGCTCCAGGAGAAC
Source organism: Carcharodon carcharias (assembly GCF_017639515.1). Taxonomy (NCBI): domain Eukaryota; kingdom Metazoa; phylum Chordata; class Chondrichthyes; order Lamniformes; family Lamnidae; genus Carcharodon; species Carcharodon carcharias. Next base: position 29,556,187 of record NC_054497.1, on the reverse strand, counting down.
CAAATTCCAGCTTCAGGGTGCAGGTTAGAGATCCAGCTTCCAGCTCCAGAGTGTTCCATAAAATCCAACTTACTGCTTCAGAATGCTCCAGGTAGATCCATATTCCAGCTTGAGAGTGCTCAAGGAGATCCACCTTACAGGTTCAGTGTGCTCCAGGAGATCCAACTTCCAGCTTCAGGGTGCAGCCTGGAGATCCATCTTCCTGCTTCAGAGTGCTGCAAGAGATCCACATTCAAGCTTCAGAGTGCTCCTGGAGATCCATCTTCCAGCTTCCGGGTGCAGCCTGAGGATCCAACTTCCTGCTTCAGATTGCTCTAGGAGATACACCAACCAGCTTCAGAGTGCTCCAGGAAATCCATCTTCCAGCCTCAGAGTGCTCCAGCAGTTCTAACATCCAGCTTAATAGTGCTCCAGCAGATCTACCTTCCAGTTTCAGAGTGCTCCAGGAGATCCATCTTCCAGGTTCAGAGTGCTCCAGGGAGATCCATCTTCCAGCTTAATAATGTTCCAGGAGATCTATCTTCCAGCTTAATAATGTTCCAGGAGATCTATCTTCCAAGTTTAGAGTGCTCAAGGAGATCCACCTTCCAGATTCAGAGTGCTCCTGGAGATCCATCTTCCTGCTTCATGGTGCTCCAAAAGATCCATCTTCCAGATTCAGAGTGCTCCAGGAGATCCATCTATCAGCTTCAGAGTACTCCAGGAGATCCACATTCCAGCTTAACGTTGCTCCAGGGGATCCAAATTCCAGCTTCAGGGTGCAGACTAGAGATCCAGCTTCCAGCTCCAGAGTGTTCCATAAAATCCAACTTACAGCTTCAGAATGCTCCAGGTAGATCCATATTCCAGCCTGAGATTGCACAATGAGATCAACCTTCCAGGTTCGGGGTGCTCCAGGAGATCCAATTTCAAGCTTCAGGGCGCAGCCTGGAGATCCATCTTCCAGCTTCAGAGTGCTCCAGCAGATCAAACTTCCAGCTTAATAGTGCTCCAGGAGATCTACTTTCCAGGTTCAGAGTGCTCATGGAGATCCACCAACCAGCTTCAGCATGCTCCAGGAGATCCATAATGCAGATTTAGGGTGCTCCAGGATATTAACAATCCAGCTTAATATTGCTCCAGGAGATCTACCTTCCAGGTTTAGTGTGCTCAAGGAGATACAAATTCCATTCTCAGAGTGCTCCAGGAGATCCATCTTCCTGCTTCATGGCGCTCTTGGAGATACACCAACCAGATTCAGCGTGCTCCAGGAGATCCATCTTCAAGCTTTAGAGTGCTCCAGGAGATCCAATTCCAGCTTAATAGTGCTCCAGGAGATCTACCTTCCAGGTTTAGTGTGCTCAAGGAGATCCACGTTCCAGCTTCAGAGTGCTCCTGAAGATCCAACTTCCTGCTTCATGGTGCTCCAAGAGAGCCATCTTCCAGCTCCAGAGTGCAGCCTTGGGATCCATCTTCCAGCTTCAGAGTACTCCAGGAGATCCACCTTCCAGCTTCGGAGTGCTCCTGAAAATCCATCTTCCAGTTTCAGAATGCTGCGCGGGATCCATCTTCCTGCTTGAGAGTGCTCAAGGATATCTATCTTCCAGATTCAGAGTGCACCACGAGATCCACCTTCCAGCTTCAGAGTCCGCCAGAAGATCCATCTTCCAGCTTCAGAGTGCTCCACGAGATCCACTTTCCAGCTTCAGGGTGCAGGCTGGAGATCCAGCTTCCTGCTTCAGAGTGCTCCAGGACATCCATCCTCCAGCTTCAGAGTGCTCCTGGAGTTCCACATTCCAACTTCAGCGTGCACCTGGAGATCCATCTTTCAGCTTCAGAATGCTCCAGGAGATCAACCTTCCAGTTTCAGAGTGCTCCAGGAGATCCAACTTCCAGCTTCAGGGTGCAGCCTGGAGATCCATCTTCCAGCTTCAGAGTGCTACAAGAGATCCAACATCCAGCTTCAGGGTGCTCCAGGAAATCCATCTTCCAGCTTCAGAATGCAGCCTGGACATCAATATTCCAGCTTAAGAGTGCTCCAGGAGATCCACCTTCCAGCTTCGGAGTGCTCCTGAAAATCCATCTTCCAGTTTCAAAATACTTCACGGGATCAATCTTCCAGCTTGAGAGTGCTCAAGGAGATCGTTCTTCCAGATTCAGAGTGCTCCACGAGATCTAGTTTCCAGCTTCAGGGAGCAGCCCGGAGGTCCAGCTTCCTGCTTCAGAGTGCTTCAGGAAATCCATCCTCCAGCTTCAGAGCGCTCCTGGAGTTCCACATTCCAACTTCAGCGTGCACCTGGAGATCCATCTTTCTGCTTCAGAATGCTCCTGGAGATCAACCTTCCAGCTTCAGACTGCTCCAAGAGATCCAACTTCCAGCTTCAGAGTGTTCCTGGAGATCCATCTTCCTGCTTCATGGTGCTCCAAAAGATCCATCTTCCAGATTCAGAGTGCTCCAGGAGATCCATCTATCAGCTTCAGAGTACTCCAGGAGATTGACATTGCAGCTTAACGTTGCTCCAGGAGATCCAAATTCCAGCTTCAGGGTGCAGGTTAGAGATCCAGCTTCCAGCTCCAGAGTGTTCCATAAAATCCAACTTACAGCTTCAGAATGCTCCAGGTAGATCCATATTCCAGCTTGAGAGTGCTCAAGGAGATCCACCTTACAGGTTCAGTGTGCTCCAGGGGATCCAACTTCCAGCTTCAGGGTGCAGCCTGGAGATCCATCTTTCTGCTTCAGAGTGCTGCAAGAGATCCACATTCAAGCTTCAGAGTGCTCCTGGAGATCCATCTTCCAGCTTCAGGGTGCAGCCTTAAGATCCAACTTCCTGCTTCAGATTGCTCTAGGAGATACACCAGCCAGCTTCAGAGTGCACCACGAGATCCACCTTCCAGCTTCACAGTGCTCCACGAGATCCACTTTCCAGCTTCAGGGTGCAGGCTGGAGATCCAGCTTCTTGCTTCAGAGTGCTCCAGGACATCCATCCTCCAGCTTCAGAGTGCTCCTGGAGTTCCACATTCCAGCTTCAGCGTGCTCCTGGAGATCCATCTTTCAGCTTCAGAGTGCTACAAGAGATCCAACATCCAGCTTCAGGGTGCTCCAGGAAATCCATCTTCCAGCTTCAGAAAGCAGCCTGGACATCCATATTCCAGCTTAAGAGTGCTCCAGGAGATCCACCTTCCAGCTTCGGAGTGCTCCTGAAAATCCATCTTCCAGTTTCAAAATACTACACGGGATCAATCTTCCAGCTTGAGAGTGCTCAAAGAGATCGTCCTTCCAGATTCAGAGTGCTCCACGAGATCTACTTTCCAGCTTCAGGGTGCAGCCTTAAGATCTAACTTCCTGCTTCAGATTGCTCTAGGAGATACACCAGCCAGCTTCAGAGTGCTCCAGGAGATCCATCTTCCAGCTTCAGAGTGCTCCAGCTGATCTAACATCCAGATTAATTGTGCTCCAGCAGATCTACCTTCCAGTTACAGAGTGCTGCAGGAGATCCATCTTCCAGATTCAGAGTGCACCAGGAGATCCATCTTCCAGCTTAATAGTGTTCCAGGAGATCTATCTTCCAGGTTTAGAGTGTTCAAGGAGATCCTCCTTCCAGCTTCAGAGTGCTCCTGGAGATCCATCTTCCTGCTTCATGGTGCTCCAAAAGATCCATCTTCCAGATTCAGAGTGCTCCACGAGATCCGCCTTTCCGCTTCAGAGTGCAGCCTGGACATCCATCTTCCAGCTTCAGAGTGCTCCAGGAGATCCATCTTCCAGCTTCGGAGTGCTCCTGAAAATCCTTCTTCCAGTTTCAGAATGCTTCACGGGATCCATCTTCCAGCTTGAGAGTGCTCAAGGAGATCTACCTTCCAAATTCAAAGTACACCACGAAATCAAACTTCCAGCTTCAGAGGGCTCCAGAAAATACACCTTCCAGCATCAGAGTGCTCCAGGAGATCCACATTCCAGCTTCAGAGTGCTCCAGGAGATCCAACTTCCAGCTTCAGGCTGCAGCCTGGAGATCCATCTTCTTCCTTCAGAGTGCTCCAGGAAATCCATCTTCCAGCTTCAGAGTGCTCCTGGAGTTCCACCTTCCAGCTTCAGGGTGCTCCTGAAGATCCACATTCCAGCTTCAACGTGCTCCAGAAGATCCACCTTCCAGCTTCAGAGCGCTCCAGGAGAACCATCTTTCAGCTTCAGAACACTCCGGGAGATAAACGTTCCAGCTTCAGAGTGCTCCAGGGGAAACAACTTCCAGCTTCAGGGTGCAGCCTGGAGATCCATCTTCCTGCTTCAGAGTGCTCCAAGAGATCCACATGCAAACTTCAGAGTGCTCCTGGAGATCCATCTTCAAGCTTTGGAGTTCTCCAGGAGATCCAATTCCAGCTTAATAGTGCTCCAGGAGATCTACCTTCCAGGTTTAGAGTGCTCAAGGAGATCCACCTTCCAGCTTCAGAGTGCTCCTGGATATCCAACTTCCTGCTTCATGGTGCACCAAGAGAACCATCTTCCAGATTCAGAGTGCTCCAGGAGATCTGCCTTCCAGCTCCAGAGTGCAGCCTTGGGATCCATCTTCCAGCTTCAGAGTGCTCCAGGAGATCCACCTTCCAGCTTTGGAGTGCTCCTGAAAATCCATCTTCCAGTTTCAGAATGCTGCACGAGATCCATCTTCCAGCTTGAGAGTGCTCAAGGAGATCTATCTTCCAGATTCAGAGTGCACCACGAGATCCTCCTTCCAGCTTCAGAGTCCTGCAGAAGATCCATCTTCCAGCTTCAGAGTGCTCCACGAGATCCACTTTCCAGCTTCAGGGTGCAGCCTGGAGATCCAGCTTCCTGCTTCAGAGTGCTTCAGGAAATCCATCCTCCAGCTTCAGAGTGCTCCTGGAGTTCCACATTCCAGCTTCAGCGTGCTCCTGGAGATCCATCTTTCAGCTTCAGAATGCTCCAGGAGATCAACATTCCAGCTTCAGAGTGCTCCAGGAGATCCAACTTCCATCTTCAGGGTGAAGACTGGAGATCCATTTTCCTGCTTCAGAGTGCTACAAGAGATCCAACATCCAGCTTCAGGGTGCGCCAGGAAATCCATCTTCCTGCTTCAGAGTGCTCCAAGAGATCCAACTTCCAGTTTCTGAGTGCTCCAGGAGATCCAACTTCCAGCTTCAGGGTGCAGCCTGGAGATCCATATTCCTGCTTCAGATTGCTCCTGGAGATCAATCTTCCAGCTTTATTGTTGCAGGGGATCTACTAACTAGCTTCCAAGGGAGCCAGGAGATCCATCCTCCAGCTTCTAAGCATTCTAGGAGATCCATATTCCAGCTTCAGGGTGCAGTCTGGACACCCAGAATCCAGCTTCTGAGTGCTCCAGGAGATCCACCTTCCAGCTTCACCTTGCACCTGTAGATCCAGCTTCCAGCTTCCAAGTACTCCAGGAGATCCACTTTTCATTTCCAAAGTGCTCCAGGAGATTCATCTTCCAGCTTCAGAGTGCTCCAGGAGATCCATCTTCCATCTTCAGTGTGCTCCTGGAGATCCATCTTCCTGCTTCAGAGTGCTCCAGGAGATCTATCTTCCAGCTTCAGGTTGCTCCTGGAGATCCAACTTCCAGCTTCAGGGTGCTCCAGGAGATCCATCTTCCAGCTTCAAAGTGCTCCAGTAGATCCATCATCCAACTTCAGGGTGCTCCAGGAGATCCAGTTTCCAACTTCTCAGTGCTCCAGGAGATCCACCTTCCAGCTTAATAGTGTTCCAGGAGATCTATATTCCAGGTTTAGAGTGCTCCTGGAGATCCATCTTCCTGCTTCATGGTGCTCCAAAAGATCCTACTTCCAGATTCAGAGTGGTCCAGGAGATCCACCTTCCAGATTCAGAGTGCTCCAGGAGATCCATCTATCAGCTTCAGAGTACTCCAGGTGATCCAAATTCCAGCTTAACGTTGCTCCAGGAGAACCAAATTCCAGCTTCAGGGTGCAGGTTAGAGATCCAGCTTCCAGCTCCAGAGTGTTCCATAAAATCCAACTTACTGCTTCAGAATGCTCCAGGTAGATCCATATTCCAGCTTGAGAGTGTTCAAGGAGATCCACCTTACAGGTTCAGTGTGCTCCAGGAGATCCAACTTCCAGCTTCAGGGTGCAGCCTGGAGATCCATCTTCCTGCTTCAGAGTGCTGCAAGAGATCCACATTCAAGCTTCAGAGTGCTCCTGGAGATCCATCTTCCAGCTTCCGGGTGCAGCCTGAGGATCCAACTTCCTGCTTCAGATTGCTCTAGGAGATACACCAACCAGCTTCAGAGTGCTCCAGGAAATCCATCTTCCAGCCTCAGAGTGCTCCAGCAGTTCTAACATCCAGCTTAATAGTGCTCCAGCAGATCTACCTTCCAGTTTCAGAGTGCTCCAGGAGATCCATCTTCCAGGTTCAGAGTGCTCCAGGGAGATCCATCTTCCAGCTTAATAATGTTCCAGGAGATCTATCTTCCAGCTTAATAGTGTTCCAGGAGATCTATCTTCCAAGTTTAGAGTGCTCAAGGAGATCCACCTTCCAGATTCAGAGTGCTCCTGGAGATCCATCTTCCTGCTTCATGGTGCTCCAAAAGATCCATCTTCCAGATTCAGAGTGCTCCAGGAGATCCATCTATCAGCTTCAGAGTACTCCAGGAGATCCACATTCCAGCTTAACGTTGCTCCAGGGGATCCAAATTCCAGCTTCAGGGTGCAGACTAGAGATCCAGCTTCCAGCTCCAGAGTGTTCCATAAAATCCAACTTACAGCTTCAGAATGCTCCAGGTAGATCCATATTCCAGCCTGAGATTGCACAATGAGATCAACCTTCCAGGTTCGGGGTGCTCCAGGAGATCCAATTTCAAGCTTCAGGGCGCAGCCTGGAGATCCATCTTCCAGCTTCAGAGTGCTCCAGCAGATCAAACTTCCAGCTTAATAGTGCTCCAGGAGATCTACTTTCCAGGTTCAGAGTGCTCATGGAGATCCACCAACCAGCTTCAGCATGCTCCAGGAGATCCATAATGCAGATTTAGGGTGCTCCAGGATATTAACAATCCAGCTTAATATTGCTCCAGGAGATCTACCTTCCAGGTTTAGTGTGCTCAAGGAGATACAAATTCCATTCTCAGAGTGCTCCAGGAGATCCATCTTCCTGCTTCATGGCGCTCTTGGAGATACACCAACCAGATTCAGCGTGCTCCAGGAGATCCATCTTCAAGCTTTAGAGTGCTCCAGGAGATCCAATTCCAGCTTAATAGTGCTCCAGGAGATCTACCTTCCAGGTTTAGTGTGCTCAAGGAGATCCACGTTCCAGCTTCAGAGTGCTCCTGAAGATCCAACTTCCTGCTTCATGGTGCTCCAAGAGAGCCATCTTCCAGCTCCAGAGTGCAGCCTTGGGATCCATCTTCCAGCTTCAGAGTACTCCAGGAGATCCACCTTCCAGCTTCGGAGTGCTCCTGAAAATCCATCTTCCAGTTTCAGAATGCTGCGCGGGATCCATCTTCCTGCTTGAGAGTGCTCAAGGATATCTATCTTCCAGATTCAGAGTGCACCACGAGATCCACCTTCCAGCTTCAGAGTCCGCCAGAAGATCCATCTTCCAGCTTCAGAGTGCTCCACGAGATCCACTTTCCAGCTTCAGGGTGCAGGCTGGAGATCCAGCTTCCTGCTTCAGAGTGCTCCAGGACATCCATCCTCCAGCTTCAGAGTGCTCCTGGAGTTCCACATTCCAGCTTCAGTGTGCTCCTGGAGATCCATCTTTCAGCTTCAGAATGCTCCAGGAGATCAACCTTCCAGTTTCAGAGTGCTCCAGGAGATCCAACTTCCAGCTTCAGGGTGCAGCCTGGAGATCCATCTTCCAGCTTCAGAGTGCTACAAGAGATCCAACATCCAGCTTCAGGGTGCTCCAGGAAATCCATCTTCCAGCTTCAGAATGCAGCCTGGACATCAATATTCCAGCTTAAGAGTGCTCCAGGAGATCCACCTTCCAGCTTCGGAGTGCTCCTGAAAATCCATCTTCCAGTTTCAAAATACTTCACGGGATCAATCTTCCAGCTTGAGAGTGCTCAAGGAGATCGTTCTTCCAGATTCAGAGTGCTCCACGAGATCTACTTTCCAGCTTCAGGGAGCAGCCTGGAGATCCAGCTTCCTGCTTCAGAGTGCTTCAGGAAATCCATCCTCCAGCTTCAGAGCGCTCCTGGAGTTCCACATTCCAACTTCAGCGTGCACCTGGAGATCCATCTTTCTGCTTCAGAATGCTCCTGGAGATCAACCTTCCAGCTTCAGACTGCTCCAAGAGATCCAACTTCCAGCTTCAGTGTGCAGCCTGGAAATCCATCTTCCAGCTTAATAGTGCTCCAGGAGATCTACCTTCCAGGTTTAGAGCGCTCAAGGAGATCCACCTTCCAGCTTCAGAGTGCTCCTGGAGATCCATCTTCCTGCTTCATGGTGCTCAAAAAGATCCATCTTCCAGATTCAGAGTGCTCCACGAGATCCGCCTTTCAGCTTCAGAGTGCAGCCTGGACATCCATCTTCCAGCTTCAGAGTGCTCCAGGAGATCCATCTTCCAGCTTCGGAGTGCTCCTGAAAATCCTTCTTCCCGTTTCAGAATGCTTCACGGGATCCATCTTCCAGCTTGAGAGTGCTCAAGGAGATCTATCTTCCAAATTCAAAGTACACCACGAAATCAACCTTCCAGCTTCAGAGGGCTCCAGAAAATACACCTTCCAGCATCAGAGTGCTCCAGGAGATCCACATTCCAGCTTCAGAGTGCTCCAGGAGATCCAACTTCCAGCTTCAGGCTGCAGCCTAGAGATCCATCTTCTTCCTTCAGAGTGCTCCAGGAAATCCATCTTCCAGCTTCAGAGTGCTCCTGGAGTTCCACCTTCCAGCTTCAGGGTGCTCCTGAAGAACCACATTCCAGCTTCAACGTGCTCCAGAAGATCCACCTTCCAGCTTCAGAGCGCTCCAGGAGAACCATCTTTCAGCTTCAGAACACTCCGGGAGATAAACGTTCCAGCTTCAGAGTGCTCCAGGGGAAACAACTTGCAGCTTCAGGGTGCAGCCTGGAGATCCATCTTCCTGCTTCAGAGTGCTCCAAGAGATCCACATGCAAACTTCAGAGTGCTCCTGGAGATCCATCTTCAAGCTTTGGAGTTCTCCAGGAGATCCAATTCCAGCTTAATAGTGCTCCAGGAGATCTACCTTCCAGGTTTAGCGTGCTCAAGGAGATCCACCTTCCAGCTTCAGAGTGCTCCTGGATATCCAACTTCCTGCTTCATGGTGCACCAAGAGAACCATCTTCCAGATTCAGAGTGCTCCAGGAGATCTGCCTTCCAGCTCCAGAGTGCAGCCTTGGGATCCATCTTCCAGCTTCAGAGTGCTCCAGGAGATCCACCTTCCAGCTTTGGAGTGCTCCTGAAAATCCATCTTCCAGTTTCAGAATGCTGCACGAGATCCATCTTCCAGCTTGAGAGTGCTCAAGGAGATCTATCTTCCAGATTCAGAGTGCACCACGAGATCCTCCTTCCAGCTTCAGAGTCCTGCAGAAGATCCATCTTCCAGCTTCAGAGTGCTCCACGAGATCCACTTTCCAGCTTCAGGGTGCAGCCTGGAGATCCAGCTTCCTGCTTCAGAGTGCTTCAGGAAATCCATCCTCCAGCTTCAGAGTGCTCCTGGAGTTCCACATTCCAGCTTCAGCGTGCTCCTGGAGATCCATCTTTCAGCTTCAGAATGCTCCAGGAGATCAACATTCCAGCTTCAGAGTGCTCCAGGAGATCCAACTTCCATCTTCAGGGTGAAGACTGGAGATCCATTTTCCTGCTTCAGAGTGCTACAAGAGATCCAACATCCAGCTTCAGGGTGCGCCAGGAAATCCATCTTCCTGCTTCAGAGTGCTCCAAGAGATCCAACTTCCAGTTTCTGAGTGCTCCAGGAGATCCAACTTCCAGCTTCAGGGTGCAGCCTGGAGATCCATATTCCTGCTTCAGATTGCTCCTGGAGATCAATCTTCCAGCTTTATTGTTGCAGGGGATCTACTAACTAGCTTCCAAGGGAGCCAGGAGATCCATCCTCCAGCTTCTAAGCATTCTAGGAGATCCATATTCCAGCTTCAGGGTGCAGTCTGGACACCCAGAATCCAGCTTCTGAGTGCTCCAGGAGATCCACCTTCCAGCTTCACCTTGCACCTGTAGATCCAGCTTCCAGCTTCCAAGTACTCCAGGAGATCCACTTTTCATTTCCAAAGTGCTCCAGGAGATTCATCTTCCAGCTTCAGAGTGCTCCAGGAGATCCATCTTCCATCTTCAGTGTGCTCCTGGAGATCCATCTTCCTGCTTCAGAGTGCTCCAGGAGATCTATCTTCCAGCTTCAGGTTGCTCCTGGAGATCCAACTTCCAGCTTCAGGGTGCTCCAGGAGATCCATCTTCCAGCTTCAAAGTGCTCCAGTAGATCCATCATCCAACTTCAGGGTGCTCCAGGAGATCCAGTTTCCAACTTCTCAGTGCTCCAGGAGATCCACCTTCCAGCTTAATAGTGTTCCAGGAGATCTATATTCCAGGTTTAGAGTGCTCCTGGAGATCCATCTTCCTGCTTCATGGTGCTCCAAAAGATCCTACTTCCAGATTCAGAGTGGTCCAGGAGATCCACCTTCCAGATTCAGAGTGCTCCAGGAGATCCATCTATCAGCTTCAGAGTACTCCAGGTGATCCAAATTCCAGCTTAACGTTGCTCCAGGAGAACCAAATTCCAGCTTCAGGGTGCAGGTTAGAGATCCAGCTTCCAGCTCCAGAGTGTTCCATAAAATCCAACTTACTGCTTCAGAATGCTCCAGGTAGATCCATATTCCAGCTTGAGAGTGTTCAAGGAGATCCACCTTACAGGTTCAGTGTGCTCCAGGAGATCCAACTTCCAGCTTCAGGGTGCAGCCTGGAGATCCATCTTCCTGCTTCAGAGTGCTGCAAGAGATCCACATTCAAGCTTCAGAGTGCTCCTGGAGATCCATCTTCCAGCTTCCGGGTGCAGCCTGAGGATCCAACTTCCTGCTTCAGATTGCTCTAGGAGATACACCAACCAGCTTCAGAGTGCTCCAGGAAATCCATCTTCCAGCCTCAGAGTGCTCCAGCAGTTCTAACATCCAGCTTAATAGTGCTCCAGCAGATCTACCTTCCAGTTTCAGAGTGCTCCAGGAGATCCATCTTCCAGGTTCAGAGTGCTCCAGGGAGATCCATCTTCCAGCTTAATAATGTTCCAGGAGATCTATCTTCCAGCTTAATAGTGTTCCAGGAGATCTATCTTCCAAGTTTAGAGTGCTCAAGGAGATCCACCTTCCAGATTCAGAGTGCTCCTGGAGATCCATCTTCCTGCTTCATGGTGCTCCAAAAGATCCATCTTCCAGATTCAGAGTGCTCCAGGAGATCCATCTATCAGCTTCAGAGTACTCCAGGTGATCCAAATTCCAGCTTAACGTTGCTCCAGGAGAACCAAATTCCAGCTTCAGGGTGCAGGTTAGAGATCCAGCTTCCAGCTCCAGAGTGTTCCATAAAATCCAACTTACTGCTTCAGAATGCTCCAGGTAGATCCATATTCCAGCTTGAGAGTGTTCAAGGAGATCCACCTTACAGGTTCAGTGTGCTCCAGGAGATCCAACTTCCAGCTTCAGGGTGCAGCCTGGAGATCCATCTTCCTGCTTCAGAGTGCTGCAAGAGATCCACATTCAAGCTTCAGAGTGCTCCTGGAGATCCATCTTCCAGCTTCCGGGTGCAGCCTGAGGATCCAACTTCCTGCTTCAGATTGCTCTAGGAGATACACCAACCAGCTTCAGAGTGCTCCAGGAAATCCATCTTCCAGCCTCAGAGTGCTCCAGCAGTTCTAACATCCAGCTTAATAGTGCTCCAGCAGATCTACCTTCCAGTTTCAGAGTGCTCCAGGAGATCCATCTTCCAGGTTCAGAGTGCTCCAGGGAGATCCATCTTCCAGCTTAATAATGTTCCAGGAGATCTATCTTCCAGCTTAATAGTGTTCCAGGAGATCTATCTTCCAAGTTTAGAGTGCTCAAGGAGATCCACCTTCCAGATTCAGAGTGCTCCTGGAGATCCATCTTCCTGCTTCATGGTGCTCCAGGAGATCCATCTTCCAGATTCAGAGTGCTCCAGGAGATCCATCTATCAGCTTCAGAGTACTCCAGGAGATCCACATTCCAGCTTAACGTTGCTCCAGGGGATCCAAATTCCAGCTTCAGGGTGCAGACTAGAGATCCAGCTTCCAGCTCCAGAGTGTTCCATAAAATCCAACTTACAGCTTCAGAATGCTCCAGGTAGATCCATATTCCAGCCTGAGATTGCACAATGAGATCAACCTTCCAGGTTCGGGGTGCTCCAGGAGATCCAATTTCAAGCTTCAGGGCGCAGCCTGGAGATCCATCTTCCAGCTTCAGAGTGCTCCAGCAGATCAAACTTCCAGCTTAATAGTGCTCCAGGAGATCTACTTTCCAGGTTCAGAGTGCTCATGGAGATCCACCAACCAGCTTCAGCATGCTCCAGGAGATCCATAATGCAGATTTAGGGTGCTCCAGGATATTAACAATCCAGCTTAATATTGCTCCAGGAGATCTACCTTCCAGGTTTAGTGTGCTCAAGGAGATACAAATTCCATTCTCAGAGTGCTCCAGGAGATCCATCTTCCTGCTTCATGGCGCTCTTGGAGATACACCAACCAGATTCAGCGTGCTCCAGGAGATCCATCTTCAAGCTTTAGAGTGCTCCAGGAGATCCAATTCCAGCTTAATAGTGCTCCAGGAGATCTACCTTCCAGGTTTAGTGTGCTCAAGGAGATCCACGTTCCAGCTTCAGAGTGCTCCTGAAGATCCAACTTCCTGCTTCATGGTGCTCCAAGAGAGCCATCTTCCAGCTCCAGAGTGCAGCCTTGGGATCCATCTTCCAGCTTCAGAGTACTCCAGGAGATCCACCTTCCAGCTTCGGAGTGCTCCTGAAAATCCATCTTCCAGTTTCAGAATGCTGCGCGGGATCCATCTTCCTGCTTGAGAGTGCTCAAGGATATCTATCTTCCAGATTCAGAGTGCACCACGAGATCCACCTTCCAGCTTCAGAGTCCGCCAGAAGATCCATCTTCCAGCTTCAGAGTGCTCCACGAGATCCACTTTCCAGCTTCAGGGTGCAGGCTGGAGATCCAGCTTCCTGCTTCAGAGTGCTCCAGGACATCCATCCTCCAGCTTCAGAGTGCTCCTGGAGTTCCACATTCCAGCTTCAGTGTGCTCCTGGAGATCCATCTTTCAGCTTCAGAATGCTCCAGGAGATCAACCTTCCAGTTTCAGAGTGCTCCAGGAGATCCAACTTCCAGCTTCAGGGTGCAGCCTGGAGATCCATCTTCCAGCTTCAGAGTGCTACAAGAGATCCAACATCCAGCTTCAGGGTGCTCCAGGAAATCCATCTTCCAGCTTCAGAATGCAGCCTGGACATCAATATTCCAGCTTAAGAGTGCTCCAGGAGATCCATCTTCCAGCTTCGGAGTGCTCCTGAAAATCCATCTTCCAGTTTCAAAATACTTCACGGGATCAATCTTCCAGCTTGAGAGTGCTCAAGGAGATCGTTCTTCCAGATTCAGAGTGCTCCACGAGATCTAGTTTCCAGCTTCAGGGAGCAGCCTGGAGATCCAGCTTCCTGCTTCAGAGTGCTCCAGGAAATCCATCCTCCAGCTTCAGAGCGCTCCTGGAGTTCCACATTCCAACTTCAGCGTGCACCTGGAGATCCATCTTTCTGCTTCAGAATGCTCCTGGAGATCAACCTTCCAGCTTCAGACTGCTCCAAGAGATCCAACTTCCAGCTTCAGAGTGCTCCTGGAGATCCATCTTCCTGCTTCATGGTGCTCCAAAAGATCCATCTTCCAGATTCAGAGTGCTCCAGGAGATCCATCTATCAGCTTCAGAGTACTCCAGGAGATTGACATTGCAGCTTAACGTTGCTCCAGGAGATCCAAATTCCAGCTTCAGGGTGCAGGTTAGAGATCCAGCTTCCAGCTCCAGAGTGTTCCATAAAATCCAACTTACAGCTTCAGAATGCTCCAGGTAGATCCATATTCCAGCTTGAGAGTGCTCAAGGAGATCCACCTTACAGGTTCAGTGTGCTCCAGGGGATCCAACTTCCAGCTTCAGGGTGCAGCCTGGAGATCCATCTTTCTGCTTCAGAGTGCTGCAAGAGATCCACATTCAAGCTTCAGAGTGCTCCTGGAGATCCATCTTCCAGCTTCAGGGTGCAGCCTTAAGATCCAACTTCCTGCTTCAGATTGCTCTAGGAGATACACCAGCCAGCTTCAGAGTGCACCACGAGATCCACCTTCCAGCTTCACAGTGCTCCACGAGATCCACTTTCCAGCTTCAGGGTGCAGGCTGGAGATCCAGCTTCTTGCTTCAGAGTGCTCCAGGACATCCATCCTCCAGCTTCAGAGTGCTCCTGGAGTTCCACATTCCAGCTTCAGCGTGCTCCTGGAGATCCATCTTTCAGCTTCAGAGTGCTACAAGAGATCCAACATCCAGCTTCAGGGTGCTCCAGGAAATCCATCTTCCAGCTTCAGAAAGCAGCCTGGACATCCATATTCCAGCTTAAGAGTGCTCCAGGAGATCCACCTTCCAGCTTCGGAGTGCTCCTGAAAATCCATCTTCCAGTTTCAAAATACTACACGGGATCAATCTTCCAGCTTGAGAGTGCTCAAAGAGATCGTCCTTCCAGATTCAGAGTGCTCCACGAGATCTACTTTCCAGCTTCAGGGTGCAGCCTTAAGATCTAACTTCCTGCTTCAGATTGCTCTAGGAGATACACCAGCCAGCTTCAGAGTGCTCCAGGAGATCCATCTTCCAGCTTCAGAGTGCTCCAGCTGATCTAACATCCAGATTAATTGTGCTCCAGCAGATCTACCTTCCAGTTACAGAGTGCTGCAGGAGATCCATCTTCCAGATTCAGAGTGCACCAGGAGATCCATCTTCCAGCTTAATAGTGTTCCAGGAGATCTATCTTCCAGGTTTAGAGTGTTCAAGGAGATCCTCCTTCAAGCTTCAGAGTGCTCCTGGAGATCCATCTTCCTGCTTCATGGTGCTCCAAAAGATCCATCTTCCAGATTCAGAGTGCTCCACGAGATCCGCCTTTCCGCTTCAGAGTGCAGCCTGGACATCCATCTTCCAGCTTCAGAGTGCTCCAGGAGATCCATCTTCCAGCTTCGGAGTGCTCCTGAAAATCCTTCTTCCAGTTTCAGAATGCTTCACGGGATCCATCTTCCAGCTTGAGAGTGCTCAAGGAGATCTACCTTCCAAATTCAAAGTACACCACGAAATCAAACTTCCAGCTTCAGAGGGCTCCAGAAAATACACCTTCCAGCATCAGAGTGCTCCAGGAGATCCACATTCCAGCTTCAGAGTGCTCCAGGAGATCCAACTTCCAGCTTCAGGCTGCAGCCTGGAGATCCATCTTCTTCCTTCAGAGTGCTCCAGGAAATCCATCTTCCAGCTTCAGAGTGCTCCTGGAGTTCCACCTTCCAGCTTCAGGGTGCTCCTGAAGATCCACATTCCAGCTTCAACGTGCTCCAGAAGATCCACCTTCCAGCTTCAGAGCGCTCCAGGAGAACCATCTTTCAGCTTCAGAACACTCCGGGAGATAAACGTTCCAGCTTCAGAGTGCTCCAGGGGAAACAACTTCCAGCTTCAGGGTGCAGCCTGGAGATCCATCTTCCTGCTTCAGAGTGCTCCAAGAGATCCACATGCAAACTTCAGAGTGCTCCTGGAGATCCATCTTCAAGCTTTGGAGTTCTCCAGGAGATCCAATTCCAGCTTAATAGTGCTCCAGGAGATCTACCTTCCAGGTTTAGAGTGCTCAAGGAGATCCACCTTCCAGCTTCAGAGTGCTCCTGGATATCCAACTTCCTGCTTCATGGTGCACCAAGAGAACCATCTTCCAGATTCAGAGTGCTCCAGGAGATCTGCCTTCCAGCTCCAGAGTGCAGCCTTGGGATCCATCTTCCAGCTTCAGAGTGCTCCAGGAGATCCACCTTCCAGCTTTGGAGTGCTCCTGAAAATCCATCTTCCAGTTTCAGAATGCTGCACGAGATCCATCTTCCAGCTTGAGAGTGCTCAAGGAGATCTATCTTCCAGATTCAGAGTGCACCACGAGATCCTCCTTCCAGCTTCAGAGTCCTGCAGAAGATCCATCTTCCAGCTTCAGAGTGCTCCACGAGATCCACTTTCCAGCTTCAGGGTGCAGCCTGGAGATCCAGCTTCCTGCTTCAGAGTGCTTCAGGAAATCCATCCTCCAGCTTCAGAGTGCTCCTGGAGTTCCACATTCCAGCTTCAGCGTGCTCCTGGAGATCCATCTTTCAGCTTCAGAATGCTCCAGGAGATCAACATTCCAGCTTCAGAGTGCTCCAGGAGATCCAACTTCCATCTTCAGGGTGAAGACTGGAGATCCATTTTCCTGCTTCAGAGTGCTACAAGAGATCCAACATCCAGCTTCAGGGTGCGCCAGGAAATCCATCTTCCTGCTTCAGAGTGCTCCAAGAGATCCAACTTCCAGTTTCTGAGTGCTCCAGGAGATCCAACTTCCAGCTTCAGGGTGCAGCCTGGAGATCCATATTCCTGCTTCAGATTGCTCCTGGAGATCAATCTTCCAGCTTTATTGTTGCAGGGGATCTACTAACTAGCTTCCAAGGGAGCCAGGAGATCCATCCTCCAGCTTCTAAGCATTCTAGGAGATCCATATTCCAGCTTCAGGGTGCAGTCTGGACACCCAGAATCCAGCTTCTGAGTGCTCCAGGAGATCCACCTTCCAGCTTCACCTTGCACCTGTAGATCCAGCTTCCAGCTTCCAAGTACTCCAGGAGATCCACTTTTCATTTCCAAAGTGCTCCAGGAGATTCATCTTCCAGCTTCAGAGTGCTCCAGGAGATCCATCTTCCATCTTCAGTGTGCTCCTGGAGATCCATCTTCCTGCTTCAGAGTGCTCCAGGAGATCTATCTTCCAGCTTCAGGTTGCTCCTGGAGATCCAACTTCCAGCTTCAGGGTGCTCCAGGAGATCCATCTTCCAGCTTCAAAGTGCTCCAGTAGATCCATCATCCAACTTCAGGGTGCTCCAGGAGATCCAGTTTCCAACTTCTCAGTGCTCCAGGAGATCCACCTTCCAGCTTAATAGTGTTCCAGGAGATCTATATTCCAGGTTTAGAGTGCTCCTGGAGATCCATCTTCCTGCTTCATGGTGCTCCAAAAGATCCTACTTCCAGATTCAGAGTGGTCCAGGAGATCCACCTTCCAGATTCAGAGTGCTCCAGGAGATCCATCTATCAGCTTCAGAGTACTCCAGGTGATCCAAATTCCAGCTTAACGTTGCTCCAGGAGAACCAAATTCCAGCTTCAGGGTGCAGGTTAGAGATCCAGCTTCCAGCTCCAGAGTGTTCCATAAAATCCAACTTACTGCTTCAGAATGCTCCAGGTAGATCCATATTCCAGCTTGAGAGTGTTCAAGGAGATCCACCTTACAGGTTCAGTGTGCTCCAGGAGATCCAACTTCCAGCTTCAGGGTGCAGCCTGGAGATCCATCTTCCTGCTTCAGAGTGCTGCAAGAGATCCACATTCAAGCTTCAGAGTGCTCCTGGAGATCCATCTTCCAGCTTCCGGGTGCAGCCTGAGGATCCAACTTCCTGCTTCAGATTGCTCTAGGAGATACACCAACCAGCTTCAGAGTGCTCCAGGAAATCCATCTTCCAGCCTCAGAGTGCTCCAGCAGTTCTAACATCCAGCTTAATAGTGCTCCAGCAGATCTACCTTCCAGTTTCAGAGTGCTCCAGGAGATCCATCTTCCAGGTTCAGAGTGCTCCAGGGAGATCCATCTTCCAGCTTAATAATGTTCCAGGAGATCTATCTTCCAGCTTAATAGTGTTCCAGGAGATCTATCTTCCAAGTTTAGAGTGCTCAAGGAGATCCACCTTCCAGATTCAGAGAGCTCCTGGAGATCCATCTTCCTGCTTCATGGTGCTCCAAAAGATCCATCTTCCAGATTCAGAGTGCTCCAGGAGATCCATCTATCAGCTTCAGAGTACTCCAGGAGATCCACATTCCAGCTTAACGTTGCTCCAGGGGATCCAAATTCCAGCTTCAGGGTGCAGACTAGAGATCCAGCTTCCAGCTCCAGAGTGTTCCATAAAATCCAACTTACAGCTTCAGAATGCTCCAGGTAGATCCATATTCCAGCCTGAGATTGCACAATGAGATCAACCTTCCAGGTTCGGGGTGCTCCAGGAGATCCAATTTCAAGCTTCAGGGCGCAGCCTGGAGATCCATCTTCCAGCTTCAGAGTGCTCCAGCAGATCAAACTTCCAGCTTAATAGTGCTCCAGGAGATCTACTTTCCAGGTTCAGAGTGCTCATGGAGATCCACCAACCAGCTTCAGCATGCTCCAGGAGATCCATAATGCAGATTTAGGGTGCTCCAGGATATTAACAATCCAGCTTAATATTGCTCCAGGAGATCTACCTTCCAGGTTTAGTGTGCTCAAGGAGATACAAATTCCATTCTCAGAGTGCTCCAGGAGATCCATCTTCCTGCTTCATGGCGCTCTTGGAGATACACCAACCAGATTCAGCGTGCTCCAGGAGATCCATCTTCAAGCTTTAGAGTGCTCCAGGAGATCCAATTCCAGCTTAATAGTGCTCCAGGAGATCTACCTTCCAGGTTTAGTGTGCTCAAGGAGATCCACGTTCCAGCTTCAGAGTGCTCCTGAAGATCCAACTTCCTGCTTCATGGTGCTCCAAGAGAGCCATCTTCCAGCTCCAGAGTGCAGCCTTGGGATCCATCTTCCAGCTTCAGAGTACTCCAGGAGATCCACCTTCCAGCTTCGGAGTGCTCCTGAAAATCCATCTTCCAGTTTCAGAATGCTGCGCGGGATCCATCTTCCTGCTTGAGAGTGCTCAAGGATATCTATCTTCCAGATTCAGAGTGCACCACGAGATCCACCTTCCAGCTTCAGAGTCCGCCAGAAGATCCATCTTCCAGCTTCAGAGTGCTCCACGAGATCCACTTTCCAGCTTCAGGGTGCAGGCTGGAGATCCAGCTTCCTGCTTCAGAGTGCTCCAGGACATCCATCCTCCAGCTTCAGAGTGCTCCTGGAGTTCCACATTCCAGCTTCAGTGTGCTCCTGGAGATCCATCTTTCAGCTTCAGAATGCTCCAGGAGATCAACCTTCCAGTTTCAGAGTGCTCCAGGAGATCCAACTTCCAGCTTCAGGGTGCAGCCTGGAGATCCATCTTCCAGCTTCAGAGTGCTACAAGAGATCCAACATCCAGCTTCAGGGTGCTCCAGGAAATCCATCTTCCAGCTTCAGAATGCAGCCTGGACATCAATATTCCAGCTTAAGAGTGCTCCAGGAGATCCACCTTCCAGCTTCGGAGTGCTCCTGAAAATCCATCTTCCAGTTTCAAAATACTTCACGGGATCAATCTTCCAGCTTGAGAGTGCTCAAGGAGATCGTTCTTCCAGATTCAGAGTGCTCCACGAGATCTAGTTTCCAGCTTCAGGGAGCAGCCTGGAGATCCAGCTTCCTGCTTCAGAGTGCTCCAGGAAATCCATCCTCCAGCTTCAGAGCGCTCCTGGAGTTCCACATTCCAACTTCAGCGTGCACCTGGAGATCCATCTTTCTGCTTCAGAATGCTCCTGGAGATCAACCTTCCAGCTTCAGACTGCTCCAAGAGATCCAACTTCCAGCTTCAGTGTGCAGCCTGGAAATCCATCTTCCAGCTTAATAGTGCTCCAGGAGATCTACCTTCCAGGTTTAGAGCGCTCAAGGAGATCCACCTTCCAGCTTCAGAGTGCTCCTGGAGATCCATCTTCCTGCTTCATGGTGCTCAAAAAGATCCATCTTCCAGATTCAGAGTGCTCCACGAGATCCGCCTTTCAGCTTCAGAGTGCAGCCTGGACATCCATCTTCCAGCTTCAGAGTGCTCCAGGAGATCCATCTTCCAGCTTCAGAGTACTCCAGGAGATCCACATTCCAGCTTAACGTTGCTCCAGGGGATCCAAATTCCAGCTTCAGGGTGCAGACTAGAGATCCAGCTTCCAGCTCCAGAGTGTTCCATAAAATCCAACTTACAGCTTCAGAATGCTCCAGGTAGATCCATATTCCAGCCTGAGATTGCACAATGAGATCAACCTTCCAGGTTCGGGGTGCTCCAGGAGATCCAATTTCAAGCTTCAGGGCGCAGCCTGGAGATCCATCTTCCAGCTTCAGAGTGCTCCAGCAGATCAAACTTCCAGCTTAATAGTGCTCCAGGAGATCTACTTTCCAGGTTCAGAGTGCTCATGGAGATCCACCAACCAGCTTCAGCATGCTCCAGGAGATCCATAATGCAGATTTAGGGTGCTCCAGGATATTAACAATCCAGCTTAATATTGCTCCAGGAGATCTACCTTCCAGGTTTAGTGTGCTCAAGGAGATACAAATTCCATTCTCAGAGTGCTCCAGGAGATCCATCTTCCTGCTTCATGGCGCTCTTGGAGATACACCAACCAGATTCAGCGTGCTCCAGGAGATCCATCTTCAAGCTTTAGAGTGCTCCAGGAGATCCAATTCCAGCTTAATAGTGCTCCAGGAGATCTACCTTCCAGGTTTAGTGTGCTCAAGGAGATCCACGTTCCAGCTTCAGAGTGCTCCTGAAGATCCAACTTCCTGCTTCATGGTGCTCCAAGAGAGCCATCTTCCAGCTCCAGAGTGCAGCCTTGGGATCCATCTTCCAGCTTCAGAGTACTCCAGGAGATCCACCTTCCAGCTTCGGAGTGCTCCTGAAAATCCATCTTCCAGTTTCAGAATGCTGCGCGGGATCCATCTTCCTGCTTGAGAGTGCTCAAGGATATCTATCTTCCAGATTCAGAGTGCACCACGAGATCCACCTTCCAGCTTCAGAGTCCGCCAGAAGATCCATCTTCCAGCTTCAGAGTGCTCCACGAGATCCACTTTCCAGCTTCAGGGTGCAGGCTGGAGATCCAGCTTCCTGCTTCAGAGTGCTCCAGGACATCCATCCTCCAGCTTCAGAGTGCTCCTGGAGTTCCACATTCCAGCTTCAGTGTGCTCCTGGAGATCCATCTTTCAGCTTCAGAATGCTCCAGGAGATCAACCTTCCAGTTTCAGAGTGCTCCAGGAGATCCAACTTCCAGCTTCAGGGTGCAGCCTGGAGATCCATCTTCCTGCTTCAGAGTGCTCCAAGAGATCCACATGCAAACTTCAGAGTGCTCCTGGAGATCCATCTTCAAGCTTTGGAGTTCTCCAGGAGATCCAATTCCAGCTTAATAGTGCTCCAGGAGATCTACCTTCCAGGTTTAGCGTGCTCAAGGAGATCCACCTTCCAGCTTCAGAGTGCTCCTGGATATCCAACTTCCTGCTTCATGGTGCACCAAGAGAACCATCTTCCAGATTCAGAGTGCTCCAGGAGATCTGCCTTCCAGCTCCAGAGTGCAGCCTTGGGATCCATCTTCCAGCTTCAGAGTGCTCCAGGAGATCCACCTTCCAGCTTCGGAGTGCTCCTGAAAATCCATCTTCCAGTTTCAGAATGCTGCACGAGATCCATCTTCCAGCTTGAGAGTGCTCAAGGAGATCTATCTTCCAGATTCAGAGTGCACCACGAGATCCTCCTTCCAGCTTCAGAGTCCTGCAGAAGATCCATCTTCCAGCTTCAGAGTGCTCCACGAGATCCACTTTCCAGCTTCAGGGTGCAGCCTGGAGATCCAGCTTCCTGCTTCAGAGTGCTTCAGGAAATCCATCCTCCAGCTTCAGAGTGCTCCTGGAGTTCCACATTCCAGCTTCAGCGTGCTCCTGGAGATCCATCTTTCAGCTTCAGAATGCTCCAGGAGATCAACATTCCAGCTTCAGAGTGCTCCAGGAGATCCAACTTCCATCTTCAGGGTGAAGACTGGAGATCCATTTTCCTGCTTCAGAGTGCTACAAGAGATCCAACATCCAGCTTCAGGGTGCGCCAGGAAATCCATCTTCCTGCTTCAGAGTGCTCCAAGAGATCCAACTCCCAGTTTCTGAGAGCTCCAGGAGATCCACCTTCCAGCTTAAGAGTGCTCCAGCAGATCCAACTTCCAGCGTAATAGTGCTCCGTCATTTCTACATTCCAGGTTCAGAGTGCTCCAGGAGATCCACCTTCCAGCTTCGGAGTGCTCCTGAAAATCCATCTTCCAGATTCAGAATGCTTCATGGGATCAATCTTCCAGCTTGAGAGTGCTCAAGAAGATGTATCTTCCAGATTCAGAGTGCACCACGAGATCCACTTTCCAGCTTCAGGGTGCAGCCTGGAGATCCAGCTTCCTGCTTCAGAGTGCTCCAGGAAATCCATCCTCCAGCTTCAGAGTGCTCCTGGAGTTCCACATTCCAGCTTCAGATTGCTCCTGGAGATCCACGTTCCAGCTTCAGCGTGCTCCTGGAGATCCATCTTCCTGCTTCAGAATGCTCCCGGAGATCAGCCTTCCAGCTTCAGAGTGCTCCAGGAGATCCAACTTCCAGCTTCAGTGTGCAGCCTGGAGATCCATCTTCCTGCTTCAGAGTGCTACAAGAGATCCAACATCCAGCTTTATGGTGCTCCAGGAAATCCATCTTCCAGCTTCAGAGTGCCCCAAGAGATCCAACCTCCAGTTTCTGGGTGGTCCAGGTGATCCACCTTCCAGCTTCAGAGTGTTCCAGCAGATCTAACTTCCAGCGTAATAGTGCTCCATCAGATCGACCTTCCAGGTTCAGGGTTCTCCAGGAGATCCAATATCCAAATTCAGAGTGCTCCAGCAGATCGAACATCCAGCTTAAAAGTGCTCCAGCAGATCTACCTTCCAGTTTCAGTGTGCTCCAAGAGATCCATCTTCCAGCTTTAGAGGGCTCCAGGAGATCCACCTTCCAGCTTAATAGTGTTCCAGGAGATCTATCTTCCAGGTTTAGAGTGGTCCAGGACATCCACCTTCCAGCTTCAGAGTGCTCCTGGAGATCCATCTTCCTGCTTCATGGTGCTCCAAAAGATCCATCTTCCAGATTCAGAGTGCTCCAGGAGATCCATCTATCAGCTTCAGAGTACTCCAGGAGATTGACATTGCAGCTTAACGTTGCTCCAGGAGATCCAAATTCCAGCTTCAGGGTGCAGGTTAGAGATCCAGCTTCCAGCTCCAGAGTGTTCCATAAAATCCAACTTACAGCTTCAGAATGCTCCAGGTAGATCCATATTCCAGCTTGAGAGTGCTCAAGGAGATCCACCTTACAGGTTCAGTGTGCTCCAGGGGATCCAACTTCCAGCTTCAGGGTGCAGCCTGGAGATCCATCTTTCTGCTTCAGAGTGCTGCAAGAGATCCACATTCAAGCTTCAGAGTGCTCCTGGAGATCCATCTTCCAGCTTCAGGGTGCAGCCTTAAGATCCAACTTCCTGCTTCAGATTGCTCTAGGAGATACACCAGCCAGCTTCAGAGTGCACCACGAGATCCACCTTCCAGCTTCACAGTGCTCCACGAGATCCACTTTCCAGCTTCAGGGTGCAGGCTGGAGATCCAGCTTCTTGCTTCAGAGTGCTCCAGGACATCCATCCTCCAGCTTCAGAGTGCTCCTGGAGTTCCACATTCCAGCTTCAGCGTGCTCCTGGAGATCCATCTTTCAGCTTCAGAGTGCTACAAGAGATCCAACATCCAGCTTCAGGGTGCTCCAGGAAATCCATCTTCCAGCTTCAGAAAGCAGCCTGGACATCCATATTCCAGCTTAAGAGTGCTCCAGGAGATCCACCTTCCAGCTTCGGAGTGCTCCTGAAAATCCATCTTCCAGTTTCAAAATACTACACGGGATCAATCTTCCAGCTTGAGAGTGCTCAAAGAGATCGTCCTTCCAGATTCAGAGTGCTCCACGAGATCTACTTTCCAGCTTCAGGGTGCAGCCTTAAGATCTAACTTCCTGCTTCAGATTGCTCTAGGAGATACACCAGCCAGCTTCAGAGTGCTCCAGGAGATCCATCTTCCAGCTTCAGAGTGCTCCAGCTGATCTAACATCCAGATTAATTGTGCTCCAGCAGATCTACCTTCCAGTTACAGAGTGCTGCAGGAGATCCATCTTCCAGATTCAGAGTGCACCAGGAGATCCATCTTCCAGCTTAATAGTGTTCCAGGAGATCTATCTTCCAGGTTTAGAGTGTTCAAGGAGATCCTCCTTCCAGCTTCAGAGTGCTCCTGGAGATCCATCTTCCTGCTTCATGGTGCTCCAAAAGATCCATCTTCCAGATTCAGAGTGCTCCACGAGATCCGCCTTTCCGCTTCAGAGTGCAGCCTGGACATCCATCTTCCAGCTTCAGAGTGCTCCAGGAGATCCATCTTCCAGCTTCGGAGTGCTCCTGAAAATCCTTCTTCCAGTTTCAGAATGCTTCACGGGATCCATCTTCCAGCTTGAGAGTGCTCAAGGAGATCTACCTTCCAAATTCAAAGTACACCACGAAATCAAACTTCCAGCTTCAGAGGGCTCCAGAAAATACACCTTCCAGCATCAGAGTGCTCCAGGAGATCCACATTCCAGCTTCAGAGTGCTCCAGGAGATCCAACTTCCAGCTTCAGGCTGCGGCCTGGAGATCCATCTTCTTACTTCAGAGTGCTCCAGGAAATCCATCTTCCAGCTTCAGCGTGCTCCTGGAGTTCCACCTTCCAGCTTCAGGGTGCTCCTGAAGATCCACATTCCAGCTTCAGTGAGCTCCAGAAGATCCACCTTCCAGCTTCAGAGCGCTCCAGGAGAACCATCTTTCAGCTTCAGAACACTCCGGGAGATCAACCTTCCAGCTTCAGAGTGCTCCAGGGGAAACAACTTCCAGCTTCAGGGTGCAGCCTGGAGATCCATCTTCCTGCTTCAGAGTGCTCCAAGAGATCCACATGCAAACTTCAGAGTGCTCCTGGAGATCCATCTTCAAGCTTTGGAGTTCTCCAGGAGATCCAATTCCAGCTTAATAGTGCTCCAGGAGATCTACCTTCCAGGTTTAGAGTGCTCAAGGAGATCCACCTTCCAGCTTCAGAGTGCTCCTGGATATCCAACTTCCTGCTTACTGGTGCACCAAGAGAACCATCTTCCAGATTCAGAGTGCTCCAGGAGATCTGCCTTCCAGCTCCAGAGTGCAGCCTTGGGATCCATCTTCCAGCTTCAGAGTGCTCCAGGAGATCCACCTTCCAGCTTCGGAGTGCTCCTGAAAATCCATCTTCCAGTTTCAGAATGCTGCACGAGATCCATCTTCCAGCTTGAGAGTGCTCAAGTAGATCTATCTTCCAGATTCAGAGTGCACCACGAGATCCACCTTCCAGCTTCAGAGTCCTGCAGAAGATCCATCTTCCAGCTTCAGAGTGCTCCACGAGATCCACTTTCCAGCTTCAGGGTGCAGCCTGGAGATCCAGCTTCCTGCTTCAGAGTGCTTCAGGAAATCCATCCTCCAGCTTCAGAGTGCTCCTGGAGTTCCACATTCCAGCTTCAGCGTGCTCCTGGAGATCCATCTTTCAGCTTCAGAATGCTCCAGGAGATCAACCTTCCAGCTTCAGAGTGCTCCAGGAGATCCAACTTCCATCTTCAGGGTGAAGACTGGAGATCCATCTTCCTGCTTCAGAGTGCGACAAGAGATCCAACATCCAGATTCAGGGTGCGCCAGGAAATCCATCTTCCTGTTTCAGAGTGCTCCAAGAGATCCAACTTCCAGTTTCTGAGTGCTCCAGGAGATCCACCTTCCAGCTTAAGAGTGCTCCAGCAGATCCAACTTCCAGCGTAATAGTGCTCCGTCATTTCTACGTTCCAGGTTCAGAGTGCTCCAGGAGATCCACCTTCCAGCTTCGGAGTGCTCCTGAAAATCCATCTTCCAGATTCAGAATGCTTCATGGGATCAATCTTCCAGCTTGAGAGTGCTCAAGAAGATGTATCTTCCAGATTCAGAGTGCACCACGAGATCCACTTTCCAGCTTCAGGGTGCAGCCTGGAGATCCAGCTTCCTCCTTCAGAGTGCTCCAGGAAATCCATCCTCCAGCTTCAGAGTGCTCCTGGAGTTCCACATTCCAGCTTCAGATTGCTCCTGGAGATCCACGTTCCAGCTTCAGCGTGCTCCTGGAGATCCATCTTCCTGCTTCAGAATGCTCCCGGAGATCAGCCTTCCAGCTTCAGAGTGCTCCAGGAGATCCAACTTCCAGCTTCAGTGTGCAGCCTGGAGATCCATCTTCCTGCTTCAGAGTGCTACAAGAGATCCAACATCCAGCTTCATGGTGCTCCAGGAAATCCATCTTCCAGCTTCAGAGTGCCCCAAGAGATCCAACCTCCAGTTTCTGGGTGGTCCAGGTGATCCACCTTCCAGCTTCAGTGTGTTCCAGCAGATCTAACTTCCAGCGTAATAGTGCTCCATCAGATCGACCTTCCAGGTTCAGGGTCCTCCAGGATATCCAATATCCAAATTCAGAGTGCTCCAGCAGATCGAACATCCAGCTTAATAGTGCTCCAGCAGATCTACCTTCCAGTTTCAGTGTGCTCCAAGAGATCCATCTTCCAGCTTTAGAGGGCTCCAGGAGATCCACCTTCCAGCTTAATAGTGTTCCAGGAGATCTATCTTCCAGGTTTAGAGTGCTCAAGGAGATCCACCTTCCAGCTTCAGAGTGCTCCTGGAGATCCATCTTCCTGCTTCGTGGTGCTCCAAAAGATCCATCTTCCAGATTCAGAGTGGTCCAGGACATCCACCTTCCAGCTTCAGAGTGCTCCTGGAGATCCATCTTCCTGCTTCATGGTGCTCCAAAAGATCCATCTTCCAGATTCAGAGTGCTCCAGGAGATCCATCTATCAGCTTCAGAGTACTCCAGGAGATTGACATTGCAGCTTAACGTTGCTCCAGGAGATCCAAATTCCAGCTTCAGGGTGCAGGTTAGAGATCCAGCTTCCAGCTCCAGAGTGTTCCATAAAATCCATCTTACAGCTTCAGAATGCTCCAGGTAGATCCATATTCCAGCTTGAGAGTGCTCAAGGAGATCCACCTTACAGGTTCAGTGTGCTCCAGGGATCCAACTTCCAGCTTCAGGGTGCAGCCTGGAGATCCATCTTCCTGCTTCAGAGTGCTGCAAGAGATCCACATTCAAGCTTCAGAGTTCTCCTGGAGATCCATCTTCCAGCTTCAGGGTGCAGCCTTAAGATCCAACTTCCTGCTTCAGATTGCTCTAGGAGATACACCAGCCAGCTTCAGAGTGCTCCAGGAGATCCATCTTCCAGCTTCAGAGTGCTCCAGCTGATCTAACATCCAGATTAATTGTGCTCCAGCAGATCTACCTTCCAGTTACAGAGTGCTCCAGGAGATCCATCTTCCAGATTCAGAGTGCTCCAGGAGATCCATCTTCCAGCTTAATAGTGTTCCAGGAGATCTGTCTTCCAGCTTAATAGTGTTCCAGGAGATCTATCTTCCAGGTTTAGAGTGTTCAAGGAGATCCTCCTTCCAGCTTCAGAGTGCGCCTGGAGATCCATCTTCCTGCTTCATGGTGCTCCAAAAGATCCATCTTCCAGATTCAGAGTACTCCAGGAGATCAACATTCCAGCTTAACGTTGCTCCAGGAGATCCAAATTCCAGCTTCAGGGTGCAGACTAGAGATCCGGCTTCCAGCACCAGAGTGTTCCATAAAATCCAACTTACAGCTTCAGAATGCCTACCAGGTAGATCCATATTCCAGCTTGAGAGTGCTCAAGGAGATCAACCTTCCAGGTTCAGGGTGCTCCAGGAGGTCCAATTTCCAGCTTCAGGGTGCAGCCTGGAGATCCATCTTCCAGCTTCAGAGTGCTCCAGCAGAT
The DNA here is from genome assembly GCF_017639515.1 of Carcharodon carcharias. Classification (NCBI taxonomy): domain Eukaryota; kingdom Metazoa; phylum Chordata; class Chondrichthyes; order Lamniformes; family Lamnidae; genus Carcharodon; species Carcharodon carcharias. Next base: position 29,528,392 of record NC_054497.1, on the reverse strand, counting down.
CTAACTTCCAGCTTAATAGTGCTCCAGGAGATCGACCTTCCAGGTTCAGAGTGCTCAAAGAGATCCACCAACCAGCTTCAGAGTGCTCCAGGAGATCCATACTGCAGCTTTAGGGTGCTCCAGGAGATCCACCTTCCAGCTTAATAGTGCTCCAGGAGATCTACCTTCCAGGTTAAGAGCGCTCAAGGAGATCCACCTTCCAACTTCAGAGTGCTCCTGGAGATCCACCTTCCAGATTCACAGTGCTCCAGGAGAACTGCCATTCAGCTTCAGAGTGCAGCCTTGGGATCCATCTTCCAGCTTCAGAGTGTTCCAGGAGATTAACCTTTCAGCTTCGGAGTGCTCCTGAAAATCCATCTTCCAGTTTCAGAATGCTGCACGGGATCCATCTTCCAGCTTGAGAGTGCTCAAGGAGATCTATTTTCCAGATTCAGAGAGCACCACGAGATCCAACTTCCAGCTTGAGAGTCCTCCAGAAGATCCACGTTCCAGCTTCAGAGTGCTCCACAAGATCCACTTTCCAGCTTCAGGGTGCAGCCTGGAGATCCAGCTTCCTCCTTCAGAGTGCTCCACCAAATCCATCCTCCAGTTTCAGAGTGCTCCTGGAGTTCCACATTCCAGCTTCAGGGTGCTCCTGGAGAACCACATTCCAGCTTCAGAGTGCTCCTGGAGATCCATCTTCCTGCTTCAGAATGCTCCTGGAGATCAACCTTCCAGCTTCAGAGTGCTCCAGGATATCCAACTTCCAGCTTCAGTGTGCAGCCTGGAGATCCATCTTCCTGCTTCAGAGTGCTACAAGAGATCCAACAACCAGCTTCATGGTGCTCCAGGAAATCCATCTTCCAGCTTCAGAGTGCCCCAAGAGATCCAACCTCCAGTTTCTGGGTGGTCCAGGTGATCCACCTTCCAGCTTCAGAGTGTTCCAGCAGATCTAACTTCCAGCGTAATAGTGCTCCATCAGATCGACCTTCCAGGTTCAGGGTTCTCCAGGAGATCCAATATCCAAATTCAGAGTGCTCCAGCAGATCGAACATCCAGCTTAATAGTGCTCCAGCAGATCTACCTTCCAGTTTCAGTGTGCTCCAAGAGATCCATCTTCCAGCTTTAGAGGGCTCCAGGAGATCCACCTTCCAGCTTAATAATGTTCCAGGAGATCTATCTTCCAGGTTTAGAGTGCTCAAGGAGATCCACCTTCCAGCTTCAGAGTGCTCCTGGAGATCCATCTTCCTGCTTCATGGTGCTCCAAAAGATCCATCTTCCAGATTCAGAGTACTCCAGGAGATCCATCTATCAGCTTCAGAGTACTCCAGGAGATTGACATTGCAGCTTAACGTTGCGCCAGGAGATCCAAATTCCAGCTTCAGGGTGCAGGTTAGAGATCCAGCTTCCAGCTCCAGAGTGTTCCATAAAATCCATCTTACAGCTTCAGAATGCTCCAGGTAGATCCATATTCAAGCTTGAGAGTGCTCAGGGAGATCCACCTTACAGGTTCAGTGTGCTCCAGGGGATCCAACTTCCAGCTTCAGGGTGCAGCCTGGAAATCCATCCTCCTGCTTCAGAGTGCTGCAAGAGATCCACATTCAAGCTTCAGAGTGCTCCTGGAGATCCATCTTCCAGCTTCAGGGTGCAGCCTTAAGATCCAACTTCCTGCTTCAGATTGCTCTAGGAGATACACCAGCCAGCTTCAGAGTGCACCAGGAGATCCATCTTCCAGCTTCAGAGTGCTCCAGCTGATCTAACATCCAGATTAATTGTGCTCCAGCAGATCTACCTTCCAGTTACAGAGTGCTCCAGGAGATCCATCTTCCAGATTCAGAGTGCACCGGAGATCCATCTTCCAGCTTAATAGTGTTCCAGGAGATCTATCTTCCAGGTTTAGAGTGTTCAAGGAGATCCTCCTTCCAGCTTCAGAGTGCGCCTGGAGATCCATCTTCCTGCTTCATGGTGCTCCAAAAGATCCATCTTCCAGATTCAGAGTACTCCAGGAGATCCACATTCCAGCTTAACGTTGCTCCAGGAGATCCAAATTCCAGCTTCAGGGTGCAGACTAGAGATCCAGCTTCCAGCAACAGAGTGTTCCATAAAATCCAACTTACAGCTTCAGAGTGCTCCAGGAAATCCATCCTCCAGTTTCAGAGTGCTCCTGGAGTTCCACATTCCAGCTTCAGCGTGCTACTGGAGATCCATCTTTCAGCTTCATAATGCTCCAGGAGATCAACCTTCCAGCTTCAGAGTGCTCCAGGAGATCCAACATCCAGCTTCATGGTGCAGCCTGGAGATCCATCTTCCTGCTTCAGAGTGCTACAAGAGATCTAACAACCAGCTTCAGGGTGCTCCAGAAAATCCATCTTCCTGCTTCAGAGTGCTCCAAGAGATCCAACTCCCAGTTTCTGAGAGCTCCAGGAGATCCACCTTCCAGCTTAAGAGGGCTCCAGCAGATCCAACTTCCAGCGTAATAGTGCTCCATCAGATATAAATTCCAGGTTCAGGGTTCTCCAGGAGATCCAACATCCAGCTCCAGAGTACTCCAGGAGATGAACCTTCCAGCTTCAGAGTGCTCCAGGAGATCCAACTTCCAGCTTCAGGGTGCAGCCTGGAGATCCATCTTCCAGCTTCAGAGTGCTCCAGCAGATCTAACATCCAGCTTAACAGAGCTCCAGCAGATCTACCTTCCCGGTTCAGAGTGCTCCAGGAGATCCATCTTCCAGCTTTAGAGTGCTCCAGGAGATCCACCTTCCAGCTTAATAGTGCTCCGAAGATCGATCATCCAGGTTTAGAGTGCTCAAGGAGATCCCCCTTACAGCGTCAGAGTGCTCCTGGAGATCCATCTTCCTGCTTCATGGTGCTCCAAGACATCCATCTTCCAGATTCAAAGTTCTACAGGAGATCTGCCATTCAGCTTCAGAGTGCAGCCTGGACATCCATATTCCAGCTTCAGAGTGCTCCAGGAGATCCACCTTCCAGATTCGGAGTGCTCCTGAAAATCCATCTTCCAGTTTCAGAATGCTTCACGGGATCCATCTTCCAGCTTGAGAGTGCTCAAGGAGATCTATCTTCCAAATTCAGAGTGCACCACGAAATCAACCTTCCAGCATCAGAGTGCTCCAGGAGATCCACCTTCCAGCTTCAGAGTGCTCCAGGAGATCCAACTTCCAGCTTCAGGCTGCAGCCTGGAGATCCATCTTCCAGCTTCAGAGTGCTCCAGGAAATCCATCTTCCAGCTTCAGAGTGCTCCTGGAGTTCCACCTTCCAGCTTCAGGGTGCTCCTGAAGATCCACATTCCAGCTTCAGTGAGCTCCAGGAGATCCACCTTCCAGCTTCAGAGCACTCCAGGAGGACCATCTTTCAGCTTCAGAACACTCCGGGAGATCAACCTTCCAGCTTCAGAGTGCTCCAGGAGATCCATCTTCCAGCTTCAGGGTGCAGCCTGAAGATCCAACTTGCTGCTTCAGAGTCCTCTAGGAGATACACCAACCACTTCAGAGTGCTCCTGGAAATCCATCTTCCAGTTTCAGAATGCTTCACGGGATCCATCTTCGAGCTTGAGAGTGCTCAAGGAGATCTATTTTCCAGATTCAGAGAGCACCACGAGATCCAACTTCCAGCTTCAGAGTCCTCCAGAAGATCCACGTTCCAGCTTCAGAGTGCTCCACAAGATCCACTTTCCAGCTTCAGGGTGCAGCCTGGAGATCCAGCTTCCTCCTTCAGAGTGCTCCAGCAAATCCATCCTCCAGTTTCAGAGTGCTCCTGGAGTTCCACATTCCAGCTTCAGAGTGCTCCTGGAGAACCACATTCCAGCTTCAGAGTGCTCCTGGAGATCCATCTTCCTGCTTCAGAATGCTCCTGGAGATCAACCTTCCAGCTTCAGAGTGCTCCAGGATATCCAACTTCCAGCTTCAGTGTGCAGCCTGGAGATCCATCTTCCTGCTTCAGAGTGCTACAAGAGATCCAACAACCAGCTTCATGGTGCTCCAGGAAATCCATCTTCCAGCTTCAGAGTGCCCCAAGAGATCCAACCTCCAGTTTCTGGGTGGTCCAGGTGATCCACCTTCCAGCTTCAGAGTGTTCCAGCAGATCTAACTTCCAGCGTAATAGTGCTCCATCAGATCGACCTTCCAGGTTCAGGGTTCTCCAGGAGATCCAATATCCAAATTCAGAGTGCTCCAGCAGATCGAACATCCAGCTTAATAGTGCTCCAGCAGATCTACCTTCCAGTTTCAGTGTGCTCCAAGAGATCCATCTTCCAGCTTTAGAGGGCTCCAGGAGATCCACCTTCCAGCTTAATAATGTTCCAGGAGATCTATCTTCCAGGTTTAGAGTGCTCAAGGAGATCCACCTTCCAGCTTCAGAGTGCTCCTGGAGATCCATCTTCCTGCTTCGTGGTGCTCCAAAAGATCCATCTTCCAGATTCAGAGTGGGTCAAGGAAATCCACCTTCCAGCTTCAGAGTACTCCTGGAGATCCATCTTCCTGCTTCATGGTGCTCCAAAAGATCCATCTTCCAGATTCAGAGTGCTCCAGGAGATCCATCTATCAGCTTCAGAGTACTCCAGGAGATTGACATTGCAGCTTAACGTTGCGCCAGGAGATCCAAATTCCAGCTTCAGGGTGCAGGTTAGAGATCCAGCTTCCAGCTCCAGAGTGTTCCATAAAATCCATCTTACAGCTTCAGAATGCTCCAGGTAGATCCATATTCCAGCTTGAGAGTGCTCAAGGAGATCCACCTTACAGGTTCAGTGTGCTCCAGGGGATCCAACTTCCAGCTTCAGGGTGCAGCCTGGAAATCCATCTTCCTGCTTCAGAGTGCTGCAAGAGATCCACATTCAAGCTTCAGAGTGCTCCTGGAGATCCATCTTCCAGCTTCAGGGTGCAGCCTTAAGATCCAACTTCCTGCTTCAGATTGCTCTAGGAGATACACCAGCCAGCTTCAGAGTGCACCAGGAGATCCATCTTCCAGCTTCAGAGTGCTCCAGCTGATCTAACATCCAGATTAATTGTGCTCCAGCAGATCTACCTTCCAGTTACAGAGTGCTCCAGGAGATCCATCTTCCAGATTCAGAGTGCACCAGAGATCCATCTTCCAGCTTAATAGTGTTCCAGGAGATCTATCTTCCAGGTTTAGAGTGTTCAAGGAGATCCTCATTCCAGCTTCAGAGTGCGCCTGGAGAGCCATCTTCCTGCTTCATGGTGCTCCAAAAGAGCCATCTTCCAGATTCAGAGTACTCCAGGAGATCCACATTCCAGCTTAACGTTGCTCCAGGAGATCCAAATTCCAGCTTCAGGGTGCAGACTAGAGATCCAGCTTCCAGCAACAGAGTGTTCCATAAAATCCAACTTACAGCTTCAGAGTGCTCCAGGAAATCCATCCTCCAGTTTCAGAGTGCTCCTGGAGTTCCACATTCCAGCTTCAGCGTGCTACTGGAGATCCATCTTTCAGCTTCATAATGCTCCAGGAGATCAACCTTCCAGCTTCAGAGTGCTCCAGGAGATCCAACATCCAGCTTCATGGTGCAGCCTGGAGATCCATCTTCCTGCTTCAGAGTGCTACAAGAGATCTAACAACTAGCTTCAGGGTGCTCCAGAAAATCCATCTTCCTGCTTCAGAGTGCTCCAAGAGATCCAACTCCCAGTTTCTGAGAGCTCCAGGAGATCCACCTTCCAGCTTAAGAGGGCTCCAGCAGATCCAACTTCCAGCGTAATAGTGCTCCATCAGATATAAATTCCAGGTTCAGGGTTCTCCAGGAGATCCAACATCCAGCTCCAGAGTACTCCAGGAGATGAACCTTCCAGCTTCAGAGTGCTCCAGGAGATCCAACTTCCAGCTTCAGGGTGCAGCCTGGAGATCCATCTTCCAGCTTCAGAGTGCTCCAGCAGATCTAACATCCAGCTTAACAGAGCTCCAGCAGATCTACCTTCCCGGTTCAGAGTGCTCCAGGAGATCCATCTTCCAGCTTTAGAGTGCTCCAGGAGATCCACCTTCCAGCTTAATAGTGCTCCAGGAGATCGATCATCCAGGTTTAGAGTGCTCAAGGAGATCCCCCTTACAGCGTCAGAGTGCTCCTGGAGATCCATCTTCCTGCTTCATGGTGCTCCAAGACATCCATCTTCCAGATTCAAAGTTCTACAGGAGATCTGCCATTCAGCTTCAGAGTGCAGCCTGGACATCCATATTCCAGCTTCAGAGTGCTCCAGGAGATCCACCTTCCAGATTCGGAGTGCTCCTGAAAATCCATCTTCCAGTTTCAGAATGCTTCACGGGATCCATCTTCCAGCTTGAGAGTGCTCAAGGAGATTTATCTTCCAAATTCAGAGTGCACCACGAAATCAACCTTCCAGCATCAGAGTGCTCCAGGAGATCCAACTTCCAGCTTCAGGCTGCAGCCTGGAGATCCATCTTCCTGCTTCAAAGTGCTCCTGGAGTTCCACCTTCCAGCTTCAGGGTGCTCCTGAAGATCCACATTCCAGCTTCAGTGAGCTCCAGAAGATCCACCTTCCAGCTTCAGAGCACTCCAGGAGGACCATCTTTCAGCTTCAGAACACTCCGGGAGATCAACCTTCCAGCTTCAGAGTGCTCCAGGAGATCCATCTTCCAGCTTCAGGGTGCAGCCTGAAGATCCAACTTGCTGCTTCAGAGTCCTCTAGGAGATACACCAACCACTTCAGAGTGCTCCTGGAAATCCATCTTCCAGTTTCAGAATGCTTCACGGGATCCATCTTCGAGCTTGAGAGTGCTCAAGGAGATCGATCTTCCCAATTCAGAGTGCACCACGAAATCAACGTTCCAGCTTCAGAGGGCTCCAGAAGATACACCTTCCAGCATCAGAATGCTCCAGGAGATCCAACTTCCAGATTCAGAGTGCTCCAGGAGATCTGCCTTCCAGCTCCAGAGTGCTGCCTGGGGATCCATCTTCCAGCTTCAGAGGGCACCACGAGATCCACCTTCCAGCTTCAGAGTCCTCCAGAAGATCCACGTTCCAGCTTCAGAGTGCTCCACGAGATCCACTTTCCAGCTTCAGGGTGCAGCCTGGAGATCCAGCTTCCTGCTTCAGAGTGCTCCAGGAAATCCATCCTCCAGTTTCAGAGTGCTCCTGGAGTTCCACATTCCAGCTTCAGCATGCTACTGGAGATCCATCTTTCAGCTTCATAATGCTCCAGGAGATCAACCTTCCAGCTTCAGAGTGCTCCAGGAGACCCAACTTCCAGCTTCAGGGTTCAGCCTGGAGATCCATCTTCCTGCTTCAGAGTGCTACAAGAGATCCAACAACCAGCTTCAGGGTGCTCCAGAAAATCCATCTTCCTGCTTCAGAGTGCTCCAAGAGATCCAACTCCCAGTTTCTGAGAGCTCCAGGAGATCCACCTTCCAGCTTAAGAGGGCTCCAGCAGATCCAACTTCCAGCATAATAGTGCTCCATCAGATCTACCTTCCAGGTTCAGGGTTCTCCAGGAGATCCAACATCCAGCTTCAGAGTACTCCAGGAGATCAACCTTCCAGCTTCAGAGTGCTCCAGGAGATCCAACTTCCAGCTTCAGGGTGCAGCCTGGAGATCCATCTTCCAGCTTCAGAGTGCTCCAGCAGATCTAACATCCAGCTTAACAGAGCTCCAGCAGATCTACCTTCCCGGTTCAGAGTGCTCCAGGAGATCCATCTTCCACCTTTAGAGTGCTCCTGGAGATCCACCTTCCAGCTTAATAGTGCTCCAGGAGATCGATCATCCAGGTTTAGAGTGCTTGAGGAGATCCCCCTTACAGCGTCAGAGTGCTCCTGGAGATCCATCTTCCTGCTTCATGGTGCTCCAAGACATCCATCTTCCAGATTCAAAGTTCTACAGGAGATCTGCCTTTCAGCTTCAGAGTGCAGCCAGGACATCCATATTCCAGCTTCAGAGTGCTCCAGGAGATCCACCTTCCAGATTCGGAGTGCTCCTGAAAATCCATCTTCCAGTTTCAGAATGCTTCACGGGATCCATCTTCCAGCTTGAGAGTGCTCAAGGAGATCTATCTTCCAAATTCAGAGTGCGCCACGAGATCCACCTTCCAGCTTCAGAGGGCTCCAGAAGATCCACCTTCCAGGTTCAGAGTGCTCCAGTTGGTCCACCTTCCAGCTTCAGAATGCTCAAGGAGATCCAACTTGCAGCTTCAGGGTGCAGCCTGGAGATACGTCTTCCTGCTTCAGAGTGCTCCAGGAAATCCATGTTCCAGCTTCAGAGTGCTCCTGGAGTTCCACCATCCAGCTTCAGGGTGCTCCTGGAGATCCACATTCCAGCTTCAGCATGCTCCAGAAGACCCAACTTCCAGCTTCAGCGTGCTCCAGGAGATCCCTCTTTCAGCTTCAGAATGCTCCAGGAATCAACCTTCCAGCTTCAGAGTACTCCTGGAGATCCAACATGCAGCTTCAGGATGAAGCCTGGAGGTCCATCTTCCTGCTTGAGAATGCTCCAAGAGATCCAACTTCCAGCTTCAGAGTGCTTTTGGAGTTCTACCTTCCAACTTCAGAGTGCTCCTGGAGATCCACATTCCAGCTTCAGCATGCTCCAGAAGATCCACCTTCCATCTTCAGAGTGCTCCAGGAGATCAACCTTCCAGCTGCAGAGTGCACCAGGAAATCCACATTCCAGTTTCAGGCTGCTCCAGGAGAGCCAACTTTCAGCTTCAGGGTGCAGCCTGGAGACCCACCTTCCAGCTTCCGAGTGCTCCAGGAGATCCACTTTCCATCTTCACATTGCGCCAGGAGATCAACCATCCAGTTCCAGAGTGCTCAAGGAGACCCACCTTCCAGCTTTAGAGTGCTCCAGGAGATCCAACTTCCAGCTTCAGGGTGCAGACTGGAGATCCATCTTCCTGCTTCAGAGTGCGGCAAGAGATCCACATTCAAGCTTCAGAGTGCTCCAGGAGATCCATATTCCAGCTTCAGGGTGCAGCCAAAAGATCCAACTTCCTGCTTCAGAGTGCTCTAGCAGATACACCAACCAGCTTCAGAGTGCTCCAGGAGATCCATCTTCCAGCTTTACAGTGTTCCAGGAGATCCTCCTTCCAGCTTAATAGTGCTCCAGGAGATCAACCTTCCAGGTTTAGGGTGCTCAAGGAGATCCACCTTCCAGCTTCAGAGTGCTCCTGGAGATCCATCTTCCTGCTTCCGAGTGCCCCAAGAGATCCATCTTCCAGATTCAGAGTGCTCCTGGAGATCTGCCTTCCAGCTCCAGAGTGCAGCCTGGAGATCCATCTTCCAACCTCAGAGTGCTCCAGGAGATCCACCTTCCAGCTTCGGAGTGCTCCTGAAAATCCATCTTCCAGTTTCAGAATGCTGCACGGGATCCATCTTCCATCTTGAGATTGCTCAAGGAGATCTATGTACCAGAGTCAGAGTGCACCACGAGATCCACCTTCCAGCTTCAGAGTGCTCCACGAGATCCACTTTCCAGCTTCAGGGTGCAGCCTGGAGATCCAGCTTCCTGCTTCAGAGTGCTCCAGGAAATCCATCCTCCAGCTTTAGAGTGCTCCTGGAGTTCCACATTCCAGCTTCAGAGTGCTCCTGGAGATCCACTTTCCAGCTTCAGCGTGCTCCTGGAGATCCATCTTCCTGCTTCAGAATGCTCCAGGAGATCAACCTTCCAGCTTCAGAGTGCTCCAGGAGATCCAACTTCCAGCTTCAGTGTGCAGCCTGGAGATCCATCTTCCAGCTTCAGAGTGTTCCAGCAGATCCAATTTCCAGCGTAATAGTGCTCCATCAGATCGACCTTCCAGGTTCATGGTTCTCCAGGAGATCCAATATCCAGCTTCAGAGTGCTCCAGCAGATCGAACATCCAGCTTAATAGTGCTCCAGCAGATCTACATTCCAGGTTCAGAGTGCTCCAGGAGATCCATCTTCCAGCTTTAGTGTGCTCCAGGAGATCCACCTTCCAGCTTAATAGTGTTCCAGGAGATCTATCTTCCAGGTTTAGAGTGCTCCTGGAGATCCATCTTCCTGCTTCATGGTGCTCCAAAAGATCCTACTTCCAGATTCAGAGTGGTCCAGGAGATCCACCTTCCAGCTTCAGAGTACTCCTGCAGATCAATCTTCCTGCTTCATGGTGCGCCAAAAGATCCATCTTCCAGATTCAGAGTGCTCCAGGAGATCCATCTATCAGCTTCAGAGTACTCCAGGTGATCCAAATTCCAGCTTAACGTTGCTCCAGGAGAACCAAATTCCAGCTTCAGGGTGCAGGTTAGCGTTCCATAAAATCCAACTTACAGCTTCAGAATGCTCCAGGTAGATCCACATTCCAGCTTGAGAGTGCTCAAGGAGATCCACCTTACAGGTTCAGTGTGCTCCAGGAGATCCAACTTCCAGCTTCAGGGTGCAGCCTGGAGATCCATCTTCCTGCTTCAGAGTGCTGCAAGAGATCCACATTCAAGCTTCAGAGTGCTCCTGGAGATCCATCTTACAGCTTCCGGGTGCAGCCTGAGGATCCAACTTCCTGCTTCAGATTGCTCTAGGAGATACACCAGCCAGCTTCAGAATGCTCCAGGAGATCCATCTTCCAGCCTCAGAGTGCTCCAGCAGATCGAACATCCAGCTTAATAGTGCTCCAGCAGATCTACCTTCCAGTTTCAGAGTGCTCCAGGAGATCCATCTTCCAGATTCAGAGTGCTCCAGGGAGATCCATCTTCAGCTTAATAGTGTTCCAGGAGATCCATCTTCCAGCTTAATAGTGTTCCAGGAGATCTATCTTCCAGGTTTAGAGTGCTCAAGGAGATCCTCCTTCCAGATTCAGTGTGTTCCTGGAGATCCATCTTCCTGCTTCATGGTGCTCCAAAAGATCCATCTTCCAGATTCAGAGTGCTCCAGGAGATCCAACTACCAGCTTCAGAGTACTCCAGGAGATCCACATTCCAGCTTAACGTTGCTCCAGGAGATCCAAATTCCAGCTTCAGGGTGCAGGCTAGAGATCCAGCTTCCAGCTCCAGAGTGTTCCATAAAATCCAACTTACAGCTTCAGAATGCTCCAGGTAGATCCATATTCCAGCTTGAGAGTGCTCAATGAGATCAACCTTCCAGGTTCAGGGTGCTCCAGGAGATCCAATTTCAAGCTTCAGGGTGCAGCCTGGAAATCCATCTTCCAGCTTCAGAGTGCTCCAGCAGATCAAACTTCCAGCTTAATAGTGCTCCAGGAGATCTACTTTCCAGGTTCAGAGTGCTCAAGGAGATCCACCAACCAGCTTCAGCATGCTCCAGGAGATCCATACTGCAGCTTTAGGGTGCTCCAGGAGATCTACCTTCCAGCTTAATAGTGCACCAGGAGATCTACCTTCCAGGTTAAGTGTGCTCAAGGAGATACAACTTCCATCTTCAGAGTGCTCCTGGAGATCCATCTTCCTGCTTCATGGCGCTCTTGGAGATACACCAACCAGCTTCAGCGTGCTCCAGAAGATCCATCTTCAAGCTTTAGAGTGCTCCAGGAGATCCAATTCCAGGTTAATAGTGCTCCAGGAGATCTACCTTCCAGGTTTAGCGTGCACAAGGAGATCCACCTTCCAGCTTCAGAGTGCTCCTGAAGATCCAACTTCCTGCTTCATGGTGCTCCAAGAGATCCATCTTCCAGATTCAGAGTGCTCCAGGAGATCTGCCTTCCAGCTCCAGAGTGCCGCCTTGGGATCCATCTTCCAGCTTCAGAGTGCTCCAGCAGATCAAACTTCCAGCTTAATAGTGCTCCAGGAGATCTACTTTCCAGGTTCAGAGTGCTCAAGGAGATCCAGCAACCAGCTTCAGCATGCTCCAGGAGATCCATACTGCAGCTTTAGGGTGCTCCAGGAGATTTACCTTCCAGCTTAATAGTGCACCAGGAGATCTACCTTCCAGGTTTATTGTGCTCAAGGAGATACAACTTCCATCTTCAGAGTGCTCCTGGAGATCCATCTTCCTGCTTCATGGCGCTCTTGGAGATACACCAACCAGCTTCAGTGTGCTCCAGGAGATCCATCTTCAAGCTTTAGAGTGCTCCAGGAGATACAATTCCAGCTTAATAGTGCTCCAGGAGATCTACCTTCCAGGTTTAGTGTGCTCAAGGAGATCCACCTTCCAGCTTCAGAGTGCTCCTGAAGATCCAACTTCCTGCTTCATGGTGCTCCAAGAGATCCATCTTCCAGATTCAGAGTGCTCCAGGAGATCTGCCTTCCAGCTCCAGAGTGCAGCCTTGGGATCCATCTTCCAGCTTCAGAGTACTCCAGGAGATCCACCTTCCAGCTATGGAGTGCTCCTGAAAATCCATCTACCAGTTTCAGAATGCTGCACGAGATCCATCTTCCTGCTTGAGAGTGCTCAAGGAGATCTATCTTCCAGATTCAGAGTGCACCACGAGATCCACCTTCCAGCTTCAGAGTCCTCCAGAAGATCTACCTTCCAGCTTCAGAGTGCTCCACGAGATCCACTTTCCAGCTTCAGGGTGAAGCCTGGAGATCCAGCTTCCTGCTTCAGAGTGCTCCAGGAAATCCATCCTCCAGCTTCAGAGTGCTCCTGGAGTTCCACATTCCGGCTTCAGCATGCTCCTGGAGATCCATCTTTCAGCTTCAGAATGCTCCAGGAGATCAACCTTCCAGCTTCAGAGTGCTCCCGGAGATCCAACTTCCAGCTTCAGAATGCAGCCTGGACATCCATATTCCAGCTTCAGAGTGCTCCAGGAGATCTAACGTCCAGCTTCGGAGTGCTCCTGAAAATCCATCTTCCAGTGTCAGGATGCTTCACGGAATCAATCTTCCAGCTTGAGAGTGCTCAAGGAGATCTTTCTTCCAGATTCAGAGTGCGCCACGAGATGTACTTTCCAGCTTCAGGGAGCAGCCTGGAGGTCCAGCTTCCTGCTTCAGAGTGCTCCTGGAAATCCATCCTCCAGCTTCAGAGTGCTCCTGGAGTTCCATATTCCAGCTTCAGAGTGCTCCTGGAGATCCACATTCCAGCTTCAGCGTGCTCCTGGAGATCCATCTTCCTGCTTCAGAATGCTCCAGGAGATCAACCTTCCAGCTTCAGAGTGCTCCAGGAGATCCAACTTCCAGCTTCAGTGTGCAGCCTGGAGATCCATCTTCCAGCTTCAGAGTGTTCCAGCAGATCCAAATTCCAGCGTAATAGTGCTCCATCAGATCGACCTTCCAGGTTCAGGGTTCTCCAGGAGATCCAATATCCAGCTTCAGAGTGCTCCAGCAGATCGAACATCCAGCTTAATAGTGCTCCAGCAGATCTACATTCCAGGTTCAGAGTGCTCCAGGAGATCCATCTTCCAGCTTTAGTGTGCTCCAGGAGATCCACCTTCCAGCTTAATAGTGTTCCAGGAGATCTATCTTCCAGGTTTAGAGTGCTCCTGGAGATCCATCTTCCTGCTTCATGGTGCTCCAAAAGATCCTTCTTCCAGATTCAGAGTGGTCCAGGAGATCCACCTTCCAGCTTCAGAGTACTCCTGCAGATCAATCTTCCTGCTTCATGGTGCGCCAAAAGATCCATCTTCCAGATTCAGAGTGCTCCAGGAGATCCATCTATCAGCTTCAGAGTACTCCAGGTGATCCAAATTCCAGCTTAACGTTGCTCCAGGAGAACCAAATTCCAGCTTCAGGGTGCAGGTTAGAGATCCAGCTTCCAGCTCCAGAGCGTTCCATAAAATCCAACTTACAGCTTCAGAATGCTCCAGGTAGATCCACATTCCAGCTTGAGAGTGCTCAAGGAGATCCACCTTACAGGTTCAGTGTGCTCCAGGAGATCCAACTTCCAGCTTCAGGGTGCAGCCTGGAGATCCATCTTCCTGCTTCAGAGTGCTGCAAGAGATCCACATTCAAGCTTCAGAGTGCTCCTGGAGATCCATCTTACAGCTTCCGGGTGCAGCCTGAGGATCCAACTTCCTGCTTCAGATTGCTCTAGGAGATACACCAGCCAGCTTCAGAATGCTCCAGGAGATCCATCTTCCAGCCTCAGAGTGCTCCAGCAGATCGAACATCCAGCTTAATAGTGCTCCAGCAGATCTACCTTCCAGTTTCAGAGTGCTCCAGGAGATCCATCTTCCAGATTCAGAGTGCTCCAGGGAGATCCATCTTTCAGCTTAATAGTGTTCCAGGAGATCCATCTTCCAGCTTAATAGTGTTCCAGGAGATCTATCTTCCAGGTTTAGAGTGCTCAAGGAGATCCTCCTTCCAGATTCAGTGTGTTCCTGGAGATCCATCTTCCTGCTTCATGGTGCTCCAAAAGATCCATCTTCCAGATTCAGAGTGCTCCAGGAGATCCAACTACCAGCTTCAGAGTACTCCAGGAGATCCACATTCCAGCTTAACGTTGCTCCAGGAGATCCAAATTCCAGCTTCAGGGTGCAGGCTAGAGATCCAGCTTCCAGCTCCAGAGTGTTCCATAAAATCCAACTTACAGCTTCAGAATGCTCCAGGTAGATCCATATTCCAGCTTGAGAGTGCTCAATGAGATCAACCTTCCAGGTTCAGGGTGCTCCAGGAGATCCAATTTCAAGCTTCAGGGTGCAGCCTGGAAATCCATCTTCCAGCTTCAGAGTGCTCCAGCAGATCAAACTTCCAGCTTAATAGTGCTCCAGGAGATCTACTTTCCAGGTTCAGAGTGCTCAAGGAGATCCACCAACCAGCTTCAGCATGCTCCAGGAGATCCATACTGCAGCTTTAGGGTGCTCCAGGAGATCTACCTTCCAGCTTAATAGTGCACCAGGAGATCTACCTTCCAGGTTAAGTGTGCTCAAGGAGATACAACTTCCATCTTCAGAGTGCTCCTGGAGATCCATCTTCCTGCTTCATGGCGCTCTTGGAGATACACCAACCAGCTTCAGCGTGCTCCAGAAGATCCATCTTCAAGCTTTAGAGTGCTCCAGGAGATCCAATTCCAGGTTAATAGTGCTCCAGGAGATCTACCTTCCAGGTTTAGCGTGCACAAGGAGATCCACCTTCCAGCTTCAGAGTGCTCCTGAAGATCCAACTTCCTGCTTCATGGTGCTCCAAGAGATCCATCTTCCAGATTCAGAGTGCTCCAGGAGATCTGCCTTCCAGCTCCAGAGTGCCGCCTTGGGATCCATCTTCCAGCTTCAGAGTGCTCCAGCAGATCAAACTTCCAGCTTAATAGTGCTCCAGGAGATCTACTTTCCAGGTTCAGAGTGCTCAAGGAGATCCAGCAACCAGCTTCAGCATGCTCCAGGAGATCCATACTGCAGCTTTAGGGTGCTCCAGGAGATTTACCTTCCAGCTTAATAGTGCACCAGGAGATCTACCTTCCAGGTTTATTGTGCTCAAGGAGATACAACTTCCATCTTCAGAGTGCTCCTGGATATCCATCTTCCTGCTTCATGGCGCTCTTGGAGATACACCAACCAGCTTCAGTGTGCTCCAGGAGATCCATCTTCAAGCTTTAGAGTGCTCCAGGAGATACAATTCCAGCTTAATAGTGCTACAGGAGATCTACCTTCCAGGTTTAGTGTGCTCAAGGAGATCCACCTTCCAGCTTCAGAGTGCTCCTGAAGATCCAACTTCCTGCTTCATGGTGCTCCAAGAGATCCATCTTCCAGATTCAGAGTGCTCCAGGAGATCTGCCTTCCAGCTCCAGAGTGCAGCCTTGGGATCCATCTTCCAGCTTCAGAGTACTCCAGGAGATCCACCTTCCAGCTATGGAGTGCTCCTGAAAATCCATCTACCAGTTTCAGAATGCTGCACGAGATCCATCTTCCTGCTTGAGAGTGCTCAAGGAGATCTATCTTCCAGATTCAGAGTGCACCACGAGATCCACCTTCCAGCTTCAGAGTCCTCCAGAAGATCTACCTTCCAGCTTCAGAGTGCTCCACGAGATCCAAATTCCAGCTTCAGGGTGCAGGCTAGAGATCCAGCTTCCAGCTCCAGAGTGTTCCATAAAATCCAACTTACAGCTTCAGAATGCTCCAGGTAGATCCATATTCCAGCTTGAGAGTGCTCAATGAGATCAACCTTCCAGGTTCAGGGTGCTCCAGGAGATCCAATTTCAAGCTTCAGGGTGCAGCCTGGAAATCCATCTTCCAGCTTCAGAGTGCTCCAGCAGATCAAACTTCCAGCTTAATAGTGCTCCAGGAGATCTACTTTCCAGGTTCAGAGTGCTCAAGGAGATCCACCAACCAGCTTCAGCATGCTCCAGGAGATCCATACTGCAGCTTTAGGGTGCTCCAGGAGATCTACCTTCCAGCTTAATAGTGCACCAGGAGATCTACCTTCCAGGTTAAGTGTGCTCAAGGAGATACAACTTCCATCTTCAGAGTGCTCCTGGAGATCCATCTTCCTGCTTCATGGCGCTCTTGGAGATACACCAACCAGCTTCAACGTGCTCCAGAAGATCCATCTTCGAGCTTTAGAGTGCTCCAGGAGATCCAATTCCAGGTTAATAGTGCTCCAGGAGATCTACCTTCCAGGTTTAGCGTGCACAAGGAGATCCACCTTCAAGCTTCAGAGTGCTCCTGAAGATCCAACTTCCTGCTTCATGGTGCTCCAAGAGATCCATCTTCCAGATTCAGAGTGCTCCAGGAGATCTGCCTTCCAGCTCCAGAGTGCCGCCTTGGGATCCATCTTCCAGCTTCAGAGTGCTCCAGCAGATCAAACTTCCAGCTTAATAGTGCTCCAGGAGATCTACTTCCCAGGTTCAGAGTGCTCAAGGAGATCCAGCAACCAGCTTCAGCATGCTCCAGGAGATCCATACTGCAGCTTTAGGGTGCTCCAGGAGATCTACCTTCCAGCTTAATAGTGCACCAGGAGATCTACCTTCCAGGTTTATTGTGCTCAAGGAGATACAACTTCCATCTTCAGAGTGCTCCTGGAGATCCATCTTCCTGCTTCATGGCGCTCTTGGAGATACACCAACCAGCTTCAGTGTGCTCCAGGAGATCCATCTTCAAGCTTTAGAGTGCTCCAGGAGATCCAATTCCAGCTTAATAGTGCTCCAGGAGATCTGCCTTCCAGGTTTAGTGTGCTCAAGGAGATCCACCTTCCAGCTTCAGAGTGCTCCTGAAGATCCAACTTCCTGCTTCATGGTGCTCCAAGAGATCCATCTTCCAGATTCAGAGTGCTCCAGGAGATCTGTCTTCCAGCTCCAGAGTGCAGCCTTGGGATCCAACGTCCAGCTTCAGAGTACTCCAGGAGATCCACCTTCCAGCTATGGAGTGCTCCTGAAAATCCATCTACCAGTTTCAGAATGCTGCACGAGATCCATCTTCCTGCTTGAGAGTGCTCAAGGAGATCTATCTTCCAGATTCAGAGTGCACCACGAGATCCACCTTCCAGCTTCAGAGTGCTCCAGGAGATCCACCTTCCAGCTTCACAGTGCTCCAGAAAATCCATATTCAAGCGTCAGGGTGCAGCCTGAAGATCCAACTTCCTGCTTCAGAGTGCTCTTGGAGATACACCAACCAGCTGCAGCGTGCTCCAGGAGATCCATCTTCAAGCTTTAGAGTGCTCCAGGAGATACAATTCCAGCTTCATGGTGCTGAGGAGATCTACCTTCCAGGCTTCGCGTGCTCAAGGAGATCGACCTTCCAGCTTCAGAGTGCTCCTGGATATCCAACTTCCTGCTTCATGGTGCACCAAGAGATCCATCTTCCAGATTCAGAGTGCTCCAGGAGATCTGCCTTCCAGCTCCAGAGTGCAGCCTAGGGATCCATCTTCCAGCTTCAGAGCGCTCCAGGAGATCCACCTTCCAGCTTCGGTGTGCTCCTGAAATTCCATCTTCCAGTTTCAGAATGCTGCACGGGATCCATCTTCCAGCTTGAGAGTGCTCAAGGAGATCTATCTTCCAGATTCAGAGTGCACCACGAGATCCAACTTCCAGCTTCAGAGTCCTCCAGAAGATCCATCTTCCAGCTTCAGAGTGCTCCACGAGATCCACTTTCCAGCTTCAGGGTGCAGCCTGGAGATCCAGCGCCCTGCTGCAGAGTGCTCCAGGAAATCCATCCTCCAGCTTCAGAGTGCTCCAGCAGATCTAACATCCAGCTTAACAGTGTTCCAGCAGATCTACCTTCCAGGTTCAGAGTGCTCCAGGAGATCCATCTTCCAGCTTTAGAGTGCTCCAGGAGATCCACCTTCCAGCTTAATAGTGCTCGAGGAGATCTATCTTCCAGGTTTAGAGTGCTCAAGGAGATCCACTTACTAGCTTCAGAGTGCAGCCTGGACATCCATATTCCAGCTTCAGAGTGCTCCAGGTGATCCACCTTCCAGCTTCGGAGTGCTCCTGAAAATCCATCTTCCAGATTCAGAATGCTTCATGTGATCAATCTTCCAGCTTGAGAGTGCTCAAGGAGATCTATCTTCCAGATTCAGCGTGCACCACGAAATCCACTTTCCAGCTTCAGGGTGCAGCCTGGAGATCCAGCTTCCTGCTTCAGAGTGCTCCAGGAAATCCATCCTCCAGCTTCAGAGTGCTCCTGGAGTTCCACATTCCAGCCTCAGAGTGCTCCTGGAGATCCACATTCCAGCTTCAGCGTGCTCCTGGAGATCCATCTTCCTGCTTCAGAATGCTCCAGGAGATCAACCTTCCAGCTTCAGAGTGCTCCAGGATATCCAACTTCCAGCTTCAGTGTGCAGCCTGGAGATCCATCTTCCTGCTTCAGAGTGCTACAAGAGATCCAACAACCAGCTTCATGGTGCTCCAGGAAATCCATCTTCCAGCTTCAGAGTGCCCCAAGAGATCCAACCTCCAGTTTCTGGATCGTCCAGGAGATCCATCTTCCAGCTTCAGAGTGTTCCAGCAGATCTAACTTCCAGCGTAATAGTGCTCGATCAGATCGACCTTCAAGGTTCAGGGTTCTCCAGGAGATCCAATATCCAGCTTCAGAGTGCTCCAGCAGATCGAACATCCAGCTTAATAGTGCTCCAGCAGATCTACCTTCCAGTTTCAGTGTGCTCCAGGAGATCCACCTTCCAGCTTAATAGTGTTCCAGGAGATCTATCTTCCAGCTTTAGAGTGCTCAAGGAGATCCACCTTCCAGCTTCAGAGTGCTCCTGGAGATCCATCTTCCTGCTTCATGGTGCTCCAAAGGATCCATCTTCCAGATTCAGAGTGGTCCAGGACATCCACCTTCCAGCTTCAGAGTGCTCCTGGAGATCCATCTTCCTGCTTCATGGCGCGCCAAAAGATCCATCTTCCAGATTCAGAGTGCTCCAGGAGATCCATCTATCAGCTTCAGAGTACTCCAGGAGATTCACATTGCAGCTTAACGTTGCTCCAGGAGATCCAAATTCCAGCTTCAGGGTGCAGGTTAGAGATCCAGCTTCCAGCTCCAGAGTGTTCCATAAAATCCAACTTACAGCTTCAGAATGCTCCAGGTAGATCCATATTCCAGCTTGAGAGTGCTCAAGGAGATCCAACTTCCAGGTTCAGTGTGCTCCAGGAGATCCAACTTCCAGCTTCAGGGTGCAGCCTTGAGATCCATCTTCCTGCCTCAGAGTGCTGCAAGAGATCCACATTCAAGCTTCAGAGTGCTCCTGGAGATCCACCTTCCAGCTTCAGAGTCCTCCAGAAGATCCACCTTCCAGCTTCAGAGTCCTCCAGAAGATCCACCTTCTAGCTTCAGAGTGCTCCACGAGATCCACTTTCCAGCTTCAGGGTGCAGCCTGGAGATCCAGCTTCCTGCTTCAGAGTGCTCCAGGAAATCCATCCTCCAGCTTCAGAGTGCTCCTGGAGTTCCACATTCCAGCTTCAGTGCGCTCCCGGAGATCCATCTTTCAGCTTCACAATGCTCCAGGAGATCAACCTTCCAGCTTCAGAGTGATGCAGGAGACCCAACTTCCAGCTTCAGGGTGCAGCCTGGAGATCCATCTTCCTGCTTCAGAGTGCTACAAGAGATCCAACAACCAGCTTCAGGGTGCTCAAGGAAATCCATCTTCCTGCTTCAGAATGCGCCAAGAGATCCAACTCCCAGTTTCTGAGAGCTCCAGGAGATCCACCTTCCAGCTTAAGAGTGCTCCAGCAGATCTACCTTCCAGGTTCCGGGTTCTCCAGGAGATCCAACATCCAGCTTCAGAGTGCTCCAGGAGATCCATCTTCCAGCTTCAGAGTGCTCCAGGAGATCTAACATCCAGCATAACAGAGCTCCAGCAGATCTACCTTCCCGGTTCAGAGTGCTCCAGGAAATCCATTTTCCAGCTTCAGAGTGCTCCAGGAGATCCACCTTCCAGCTTAATAGTGCTCCATGAGATCTATCATCCAGGTTTAGAGTGCTCAAGGAGATCCACCTTCCAGCTTCAGAGTGCTCCTGAAAATCGATCTTCCTGCTTCATGGTGAACCAAGAGATCCATCTTCCAGATTCAAAGTTCTACAGGAGATCTGTCATTCAGCTTCAGAGTGCAGCCTTGACATCCATATTCCAGCTTCAGAGTGCTCCAGCAGATCAAACTTCCAGCTTAATAGTGCTCCAGGAGATCTACTTTCCAGGTTCAGAGTGCTCAAGGAGATCCAGCAACCAGCTTCAGCATGCTCCAGGTGATCCATACTGCAGCTTTAGGGTGCTCCAGGAGATCTACCTTCCAGCTTAATAGTGCTCCAGGAGATCTACCTTCCAGGTTTAGTGCGCTCAAGTAGATACAACTTCCATCTTCAGAGTGCTCCTGGAGATCCATCTTCCTGCTTCATGGCGCACTTGGAGATACACCAACCAGCTTCAGCGTGCTCCAGGAGATCAATCTTCAAGCTTTAGAGTGCTCCAGGAGATCCAATTCCAGCTTAATAGTGCTCCAGGAGATCTACCTTCCAGGTTTAGCGTGCTCAAGGAGATCCACCTTCCAGCTTCACAGTGCTCCTGAAGATCCAACTTCCTGCTTCATGGTGCTCCAAGAGATCCATCTTCCAGATTCAGAGTGCTCCAGGAGATCTGCCTTCCAGCTCCAGAGTGCAGCCTTGGGATCCATCATCCAGCTTCAGAGTACTCCAGGAGATCCACCTTCCAGCTACGGAGTGCTCCTGAAAATCCATCTACCAGTTTCAGAATGTT
The DNA here is from genome assembly GCF_017639515.1 of Carcharodon carcharias. Taxonomy (NCBI): domain Eukaryota; kingdom Metazoa; phylum Chordata; class Chondrichthyes; order Lamniformes; family Lamnidae; genus Carcharodon; species Carcharodon carcharias. The sequence continues at coordinate 29,507,431 of NC_054497.1, read as the reverse complement.
GCACGAGATCCATCTTCCAGCTTGAGAGTGCTCAAGGAGATCTATCTTCCAGATTCAGAGTGCACCATGAGATCCACCTTCCAGCTTCAGAGTCCGCCAGAAGATCCACCTTCCAGCTTCAGAGTGCTCCACGAGATCCACTTTCCAGCTTCAGGGTGCAGCCTGGAGATCCAGCTTCCTGCTTCAGAGTGCTCCAGGAAATCCATCCTCCAGCTTCAGAGTGCTCCTGGAGTTCCACATTCCAGCTTCAGCATGCACCTGGAGATCCATCTTTCAGCTTCAGAATGCTCCAGGAGATCAACCTTCCAGCTTCAGAGTGCTCCAGGAGATCCAACTTCCAGCTTCAGGGTGCAGCCTGGAGATCCATCTTCCTGCTTCAATGTGCTACAAGAGATCTAACATCCAGCTTCAGAGTGCTCCTGGAGATCCATCTTCCTGCTTCAGAGTGCTCCAAAAGATCCATCTTCCAGATTCAGAGTGCTCCAGGAGATCCATCTACCAGCTTCAGAGTGCTCCAGGAGATCCACAATCCAGCTTAACGTTGTTCCAGGAGATCCAAATTCCAGCTTCAGTGTGCAGGCTAGAGATCCAGCTTCCAGCTCCAGAGTGTTCCATCAAATTCAACTTACAGATTCAGAATGCTCCAGGTAGATCCATATTCCAGCTTGAGAGTGCTCAAGGAGATCCACCTTCCTGTTCCAGTGTGCTCCAGGAGATCCAAATTCCAGCTACAGGGTGCAGATTGGAGATCCATCTTCCTGCTTCAGAGTGCTGCAAAAGATCCACATTCAAGCTTCAGACTGCTCCTGGAGATCCATCTTCCAGCTTCAGGGTGCAGCCTGAAGATCCAACTTCCTGCTTCAGAGCGCTCTAGGAGATACACCAACCAGCTTCAGAGTGCTCCAGGAGATCCATCTTCCAGCTTTAGAGTGCTCCAGGAGAGCAACCTTCCAGCTTAATAGTGCTCCAGGAGATCTACCTTCCAGGTTTAGGGTGCTCACGGAGATCCACCTTCCAGCTTCAGTGTGCTCCTGCAGATCCATCTTCCTACTTCATCGTGCTCCAGGAGATCCATCGTCAAGATTCAGAGTGCTCCAGGAGATCTGCCTTCCAGCTCCAGAGTGCAGCCTGGAGATCCATCTTCCAACCTCAGAGTGCACCAGGAGATCCACCTTCCAGCTTTGGAGTGCTCCTGAAAATCCATCTTCCAGTTTCAGAATGCTGCACGGGATCCATCTTCCATCTTGACAGTGCTCAAGGAGATCTATCTACCAGAATCAGAGTGCACCACGAGATCCACCTTCCAGTTTCAGGGTGCTTCACGAGATCCACTTTCCAGCTTCAGGGTGCAACCTGGAGATCCAGCTTCCTGCTTCAGAGTGCTCCAGGAAATCCATCCTCCAGCTTCAGAGTGCTCCTGGATTTCCACATTCCAGCTACAGAGTGCTCCTGGAGATCCACATTCCAGCTTCAGCATGCTCCTGGAGATCCATCTTTCAGCTTCAGAATGCTCCAGGAGATCAACCTTCCAGCTTCAGAGTGCTCCAGGAGATCCAACACTTAATAGTGTTCCAGCAGATCCAACTTCCAGCGTAATATTGCTCCATCAGATCGTCCTTCCAGTTTCAGGGTTCTCCAAGAGATCCAACATCCAGCTTCAGAGTGCTCCAGCAGATCCATCTTCCAGCTTCAGAGTGCTCCAGCAGATTTAACGTCCAGCTTAATAGTGCTCCAGCAGATCTACGTTCCAGGTTCAGAGTGCTCCAGGAGATCCATCTTCCAGCTTCAGTGTGCTCCAGGAGATCCACCTACCAGCTTAATATTGTTCCAGGAGATCTATCTTCCAGGTTTAGAGTGCTCAAGGAGATCCACCTTCCAGCTTCAGAGTGCTCCTGGAGATCCATCTTCCTGCTTCATGGTGCTCCAAAAGATGTATCTTCCAGCTTCAGAGTGTTCCAGGAGATCCATCTTCCAGCTTTAGAGTGCTCCAGGAGATCCACCTTCCGGCTTAATAGTGTTCCAGAAGATCTATCTTCCAGGTTTAGAGTGCTCAAGGAGATCCTCCTTCCAGCTTCAGGGTGCTCCAGGAAATCCATCTTCCAGCTTCAGAGTGCTCCAAGAGATCCAACTTCCAGTTTCGGAGTGCTCCAGGAGATCCACATTCCAGCTTCAGAGTGCTCCAGCATATCCAACGTCCAGCGTAATGTTGCTCCATCAGATCGACCTGAGGGTTCCGGGTTCTCCAGGAGATCCAACATCCAGCTTTAGAGTGCTCCAGGAGATCCATCTTCCAGCTTCAGAGTGCTCCAGCAGATCTAACATCCAGCTTAACAGTGCTCCAGCAGATCTACCTTCCAGGTTCAGAGTGCTCCAGGAGATCCATCTTCCAGCTTTAGTGTGCTCCAGGAGATCCACCTTCCAGCTTAATATTGTTCCTGGAGATCTATCTTCCAGGTTTAGAGTGCTCAAGGAGATCCACCTTCCAGCTTCAGAGTGCGCCTGGAGATCCATCTTCCTGCTTCATGGTGCTCCAAAAGATGTATCTTCCAGATTCAGAGTGCTCCAGGAGATCCATCTTCCAGCTTTAGAGTGCTCCAGGAGATCCAACTTCCAGTTTCTGAGTGCGCCAGGAGATCCACCTTCCAGATTCAGAGTGCTCCAGCAGATCCAACTTCGAGCATAATAGTGCTCCATCAGATCGACCTCCAGGTTCAGGGTTCTCCAGGAGATCCAACGTCCAGCTTCAGAGTGCTCCAGGAGATCCATCTTCCAGCTTCAGAGTGCTCCAGCAGATCTAACATCCAGCTTAACAGTGCTCCAGCAGATATACCTTCCAGGTTCAGAGTGCTCCAGGAGATCCATCTTCCAGCTTTAGAGTGCTCCAGGAGATCCACCTTCTAGCTTAGTAGTGCTCAAGGAGATCTATCTTCCAGGTTTAGAGTGCTCAAGGAGATCCACGTTCCAGCTTCACAGTGCTCCTGGAGAACCATCTTCCTGCTTCATGGTGCTCCAAGAGATCCATCTTCCAGATTCAGAGGGCTCCAGAAGACCAACCTTCCAGCTTCAGAGTGCTCCAGTTGATCAACCTTCCAGCTTCAGAGTGCTCCAGGAGATCCAACTTCCAGCTTCAGGGTGCAGCCTGGAGATCCATCTTCCTGCTTCAGAGTGCTCAAGGAAATCCATCTTCCAGCTTCACAGTGCTCCTGGAATTCCACCTTCCATCTTCAGGGTGCTCCTGGATATCCACATTCCAGCTTCAGCATGCTCCAGAAGATCCACCTTCCAGCTTCAGACCGCTCCAGGAGATCCATCTTTCGGCTTCAGAATGCTCCAGGAAATCAACCTTCCAGCGTCAGAGTGCTCCAGGTGATCCAACTTGCAGCTTCAGGGTGAAGCCTGGAGATCCATCTTCCTGCTTGAGAATGCTCCAAAAGATCCAACTCCTAGCTTCAGAGTGCTTTTGGAATTCTACCTTCCAACTTCAGAGTGCTCCTGGAGATACACATTCCAGCTTCAGCGTGCTCCAGAAGATCAGCCTTCCAGCTTCAGAGTGCTCCAAGAGATCCACCTTCCAGCTTCTGAGTGCTCCTGGAGATCCATCATCCAGCTTCAGAGTGCTTTTGGAGTTCTACCTTCCAACTTCAGAGTGCTCCTGGAGATCCAAATTCCAGCTTCAAGGTGCCCCAGGAGATCCATCTTCCAGCTTCTGTGTGCTCTAGGAGATCCACCTTCCAGATTCAGAGGGCTCCAGGAGATGCCCCTTCCAGCTGCAGAGAACAGGAGATCCACATTCCAGCTTCAGGCTGCTCCGGGAGATCCAACTTCCAGCTTCAGGGTGCAGCCTGGAGACCCACCTTCCAGCTTCCGAGTGCTCCAGGAGATCCACTTTCCATCTTCACATTGCTCCAGGAGATACACCTTCCAGTTCCAGAGTGCTCCAGGAGACCCACCTTCGAGCTTTAGAGTGCTCCAGGAGATCCACCTTCCAGCTTCGGAGTGCTCCTGAAAATACATCTTCTAGTTTCAGAATGCTGCACAGGATCCATCTTCCATCTTGAGAGTGCTCAAGGAGATCTATCTACCAGATTGAGATTGCAACACGAGATCCACCTTCCAGCTTCAGGGTGCAGCCTGGAGATCCAACCTCCTGCTTCAGAGTGCTCCAGGAAATCCATCATCCAGCTAAAGAGTGCTCCTGGAGTTCCATATTGCAGCTTCAGAGTGCTCCTGGAGATCCACTTTCCATCTTCACATTGCTCCAGGAGATACACCTTCCAGTTCCAGAGTGCTCCTGGAGATCCACCTTCCAGCTTCGGAGTGCTCCTGAAAATACATCTTCCAGTTTCAGAATGCTGCACAGGATCCATCTTCCATCTTGAGAGTGCTCAAGGAGATCTATCTACCAGATTGAGATTGCACCACGAGATCCACCTTCCAGCTTCAGGGTGCAGCCTGGAGATCCAACCTCCTGCTTCAGAGTGCTCCAGGAAATCCATCCTCCAGCTAAAGAGTGCTCCTGGAGTTCCACATTGCAGCTTCAGTGTGCTCCTGGAGATCCACATTCCAGCTTCAGCGTGCTCCAGGAGATCCACCTTCCAGCTTAATATTGCTCCAGGAGATCTATCTTCCAGGTTTAGAGTGCTCAAGGAGATCCACCTTCCAGCTTCAGAGTGTTCCTGGAGATCCATCTTCCTGTTTCATGGTGCTCCAAGAGATCCATCTTCCAGATTCAGAGTTCTCCAGGAGATCTGCCTTTCAGCTTCAGAGTGCAGCCTGGACATCCATCTTCCAGCTTCAGAGTGCTCCAGGAGATCCACCTTCCAGCTTCGGAGTGCTCATGAAAATCCATCTTCCAGTTTCAGAATGCTTCACGGGATCCATCTTCCAGCTTGAGAGTGCTCAAGGAGATCTATCTTCCAGATTCAGAGTGCGCCAAAAGATGTAACTTCCAGCTTCAGCGGGCTCCAGAAGATCCATCCTTCCAGCTTCAGAGTGCTCCAGGAGATCAACCTTCCAGCTTCAGAGTGCTCCAGGAGATCAACCTTCCAGCTTCTGGGTGCTCCTGGAGGTCCATCTTCCAGCTTCAGGGTGCCCCAGGAGATCCATCTTCCAGCTTCTGTGTGCTCCAGGAGATCCACCTTCCAGATTCAGAGTGCTCCAGGAGATCCAACTTCCAGCTTCAGGGTGCAGCCTGGAGACACACCTTTCAGCTTCCGAGTTCTCCAGGAGATCCACTTTCCATCGTCACATTGCTCCAGGAGATCCACCTTCCAGTTCCAGAGTGCTCCAGGAGACCCACCTTCCAGCTTTAGAGTGCTCCAGGAGATCCAACTTCCAGCTTCAGGGTGCAGCCTGGAGATCCATCTTCCTTCTTCAGAGTGCTGCAAGGGATCCACATTAAAGCTTCAGAGTGCTCCTGGAGATCCATCTTCCAGCTTCAGTGTGCAGCCAGAAGATCCAACTTCCTGCTTCAGAGAGCTCTAGGAGATGCACCAGCCAGCTTCAGAGTGCTCCAGGAGATCCATCTTCGAGCTTAATAGTGCTCAAGGAGATCAACCTTACAGGTTTACAGTGCTCAAGGAGATCCACCTTCCAGCTTCAGACTGCTCCTGGAGATCCATCTTCCTGCTTCATGGTGCTCCAAGAGATCCATCTTCCAGCCTCAGAGTGCTCCAGGAGATCCACCTTCCAGCTTCAGAGTACTCCTGAAAATCCATCTTCCAGTTTCAGAATGCTGCACGGGATCCATCTTCCAGCTTGAGAGTGCTCAAGGAGATCGATCTTCCAGATACAGTGTGCACCACGAGATCCACCTTCCAGCTTCAGAGGGCTCCAGAAGATCCAGCTTCCTGCTTCAGAGTGCTCCAGGAGATCCAACTTCCAGCTTCAGGGTGCAGCCTGGAGATCCATCTTCCTGCTTCAGAGTGCTCCAGGAAATCTATCTTCCAGCTTCAGAGTGCTCCTGGAGTTCCACCTTCCAGCTTCAGAGTGATCGAGGAGAGCCATCTTTCAGCTTCAGAATGCTCCAGGAAATCAACCTTCCAGATTCAGACTGCTCCAGGAGATCCAACATGCAGCTTCAGGGTGCAGCCTGGAGATCCATCTTCCTGCTTCAGAGTGCTCCAGGAAATCCATTTTCCAGCTTCACAGTGCTCCTAGAGTTCCACCTTCCAGCTTCAGGGTGCTACTGGAGATCCACATTCCAGCTTCAGCATGCTCCAGAAGATCCACCTTCCAGCTTCAGAGCACTCCAGGAGATCCATCTTTCGGCTTCAGAATGCTCCAGGAAATCAACCTTCTAGCCTGAGACTGCTCCGGTTGAACAAGCTTGCAGCTTCAGGGTGAAGCCTGGAGATCCATCTTCCTGCTTGAGAGTGCTCCAAGAGATCCAACCTCCAGCTTCAGAGTGCTTTTGGAATTCTACCTTCCAACATCATCATGCTCCTGGAGATCCAAATTCCAGCTTCAGGGTGCCCCAGGAGATCCATCTTCCAGCTTCTGTGTGCTCCAGGAGATCCACCTTCCAGATTCAGAGTGCTCCAGGAAAGCCCCTTTCCAGCTGCAGAGAACTCCAGGAGATCCACATTCCAGCTTCAGGCTGCTCTGGGAGATCCAACTTCCAGCTTCAGGGTGCAGCCTGGAGACCCACCTTCCAGCTTCCGAGTGCTCCAGGAGATCAACTTTCCATCTTCACATTGCTACAGGAGATCCACCTTCCAGTTCCAGAGTGCTCCAGGAGACCCACCTTCGAGCTTTAGAGTGCTCAAGGAGATCCACGTTCCAGCTTCGGAGTGCTCCTGAAAATCCATCTTCCAGTTTCAGAATGCTGCACAGGACCAATCTTCCATCTTGAGAGTGATCAAGGAGATCTATCTACCAGATTCAGAGTGCACCACGAGATCCACCTTCCAGCTTCAGAGCGCTCCACGAGATCCACTTTCCAGCTTCAGGGTGCAGGCTGGAGAACCAGCTTCCTGCTTCAGAGTGCTCCAGGAAATCCATCCTCCAGCTTCAGAGTGCTCCAGCAGTTCTAACATCCAGCTTAACAGTGCTCCAGCAGATCTAACATCCAGGTTCAGAGTGCTCCAGGGGGATCCATCTTCCAGCTTTAGAGTGCTCCAGGAGATCCACCTTCCAGCTTAATAGTGATCCAGGAGATCTATCATCCAGGTTTAGAGTGCTCAAGGAGATCCACCTTCCAGCCTCAGAGTGCACCAGGAGATCCATCTTCCTGCTTCATGATGCTCCAAGAGATCCTTCTTCCAGATTCAGAATGCTTTACGGGATCCAAATTCCAGCTTGAGAGTGCTCAAGGAGATCTATCTTCCAGATTCAGAGTGCGCCACGAGATCCACCTTCCAGCATCAGAGGGCTCCAAAAGATCCACCTTCCAGCTTCAGAGTGCTCCAGGAGATCCACCTTCCAGCTTCAGAGTGCTCCAGGAGATCAAACTTCCAGCTTCAGGGTGCCGCCTGGAGATCCATCTTCCTGCTTCAGAGTGCTCCAGTAAATCCATCTTTCAGCTTCAGAATGCTCCAGGAAATCAACCTTCCAGCATCAGAGTGCTCCAGGTGATCCACCTTGCAGCTTCAGGGTGATGCCTGGAGATCCATCTTCCTGCTTGAGAATGCTCCAAGAGATCCAACTTCCAGCTTCAGAATGCTCTTGGAGTTCTACCTTCCAACTTCAGAGTGCTCCTGGAGATCCACATTCCAACTTCAGCGTGCTCCAGAAGATCCACTTTCCAGCTTCAGAGTGCTCCAGGTGATCAATCTTTCAGCTTCAGAGAGCTCCAGGAGATCTAACATCCAGCTTAACAGTGCTCCAGCAGATCTACCATCCAGGTTCAGAGTGCTCCAGGAGATCCACCTTCCAGCTTAATAGTGCTCCAGGAGATCTATCATCCAGGTTTAGAGTGCTCAAGGAGATCCACCTTCCTGCTTCAGAGTGCTCCAGGAGATCCATCTTCCTGCTTCATGGTGCTCCAAGAGATCCATCTTCCAGATTCAGAATGCTTCATGGGATCCACCTTCCAGCTTCAGAGTGCTCCAGGAGATCCAACTTCCAGCTTCAGGGAGCAGCCAGGAGATCCATCTTCCTGCCTGAGAATGCTCCAAGAGATCCAACTTCCAGCTTCAGAGTGCTTTTGGAGTTCTACCTTCCAACTTCAGAGTGCTCCTGGAGATCCACATTCCAGCTTCAGTGTGCTCCAGAAGATTCACATTCCAGCTTTAGAGTGCTCCAGGAGATCAACCTTCCAGCTTCGGAGAGCTCCAGGTGATCCACCTTCCAGCTTCTGAGTGCTCCTGGAGATCCATCTTCCAGCTTCAGGGTGCCCCAGGAGATACAACTTACAGCTTCTGTGTGCTCCAGGAGATCCACCTTCCAGATGCAGAGTGCTCCAGAAGATCCCCCTTCCAGCTGCAGAGAACTCCAGGAGATCCACATTCCAGCTTCAGGCTGCTCCGGGAGATCCAACTTCCACCTTCAGGGTGCAGCCTGGAGACCCACTTTCCAGCTTCCAAGTGCTCCAGGATATCCACTTTCCATTTTCACATTGCTCTAGGAGGTCAACCTTCCAGTTCCAGAGTGCTCCAGGAGACCCACTTTCCAGCTTTAGAGTGCTCCAGGAGATCCACCTTCCAGCTTCGGAGTGCTCCTGAAAATCCATCTTCCAGTTTCAGAATGCTGCACGGGATCCATCTTCCATCTTGAGAGTGCTCAAGGAGATCTATCTACCAGATTCAGGGTGCACCACGAGAGCCACCTTCCACCTTCAGAGTGCTCCACGAGATCCACTTTCCAGCTTCAGGGTGCAGCCTGGAGATCCAGCTTCCTGCTTCAGAGTGCTACAAGAGATCCAACATCCAGCTTCAGGGTGCTCCAAGAAATCCATCTTCCAGCTTCAGAGTGCTCCAAGAGAGACAACGTCCAGTTTCAGATTGCCCCAGGAGATCCAACTTCCAGCTTCAGAGTGTTCAAGCAGATCCAACTTCCAGCATAATAGTGCTCCATCAGATCGACCTTCCAGGTTCAGGGTTCTCCAGGAGATCCAACATCCAGCTTCAAAGTGCTCCAGGAGATCCATCTTCCAGCTTCAGAGTGCTCCAGCAGATCTAACATCCAGCTTAACAGTGCTCCAGCAGATCTACCTTCCAGGTTCAGTGCTCCAGGATATCCATCCTCCAGCTTTAGAGTGTTCCAGGAGATCCGCCTTCCAGCTTAATAGTGCTCCAGGAGATCTATCATCCAGGTTTAGAGTGCTCAAGGAGATCCACCTTCCAGCTTTAGAGTGCTCCAGGAGATCCATCTTCCTGCTTCATGGTGCTCCAAGAGATCCATCTTCCAGATTCAGAATGCTTCACAGGATCAATCTTCCAGCTTGAGAGTGCTCAAGGAGATCTATCTTCCAGATTCAGAGTGCACCACGAGATCCACCTTCCAGCTTCAGATGGCTCCAGAAGATCCACCTTCCAGCTTCAGAGTGCTCCAGTTGATCCACCTTCCAGCTTCAGAGTGCTCCAGGTGATCCAACTTCCAGCTTCAGGGTGCAGCCTGGAGATCCATCTTCCTGCTTCAGAGTGCTAAAGGAAATCCATCTTCCAGCTTCAGAGTCCTCCTGGAGTTCCACCTTCCAGCTTCAGAGTGCTCCTGGAGTTCCACATTCCAGCTTCAGCATGCTCCAGAAGATCCAACTTCCAGCTTCAGAGCACTCCAGGAGATCCATCAATCAGCTTCAGAATGCTCCAGGAAATCAACCTTCCAGCGTCAGAGTGCTCCAGGTGAACCAACTTGCAGATTCAGAGTGAAGCCTGGAGATCCATCTTCCTGCTTGAGAATGCTCCAAGAGATCCAACTTCCAGCTTCAGAGTGCTTTTGCAGTTCTACCTTCCAACTTCAGAGTGCTCCTGGAGATCCACATTCCAACTTCAACGTGCTCCCGTAGATCCACCTTCCAGCTTCAGAGTGCTCCAGGAGATCAACCTTCCAGCTTCAGAGCGCTCCAGGAGATCCACCTTCCAGCTTCAGAGTGCAACTGGAGATCCATCTTCCAGCTTCAGAGTCCTCCTGGAGTTCCACCTTCCAGCTTCAGAGTGCTCCTGGAGTTCCACATTCCAGCTTCAGCATGCTCCAGAAGATCCACCTTCCAGCTTCAGAGCGCTCCAGGAGATCCATCAATCAGCTTCAGAATGCTCCAGGAAATCAACCTTCCAGCATCAGAGTGCTCCAGGTGAACCAACTTGCAGATTCAGAGTGAAGCCTGGAGATCCATCTTTCTGCTTGAGAATGCTCCAAGAGATCCAACTTCCAGCTTCAGAGTGCTTTTGCAGTTCTACCTTCCAACTTCAGAGTGCTCCTGGAGATCCACATTCCAACTTCAGCGTGCTCCCGAAGATCCACCTTCCAGCTTCAGAGTGCTCCAGGAGATCAACCTTCCAGCTTCGGAGCGCTCCAGGAGATCCACCTTCCAGCTTCTGATTGCAACTGGAGATCCATCTTCCAGCTTCAGGGTGCCCCAGGAGATCCATCTTCCAGCTTCTGTGTGCTCCAGGAGATCCACCTTCCAGATTCAGAGTGCTCCAGGAGATCCCCCTTCCAGCTGCAGAGAACTCCAGGAGATCCACATTCCAGTTTCAGGCTGCTCCAGGAGATCCACTTTCCATCTTCACATTGCTCCAGGAGATCCACCTTCCAGTTCCAGAGTGCTCCAGGAGACCCACCTTCCAGCTTTAGAGCGCTCCAGGAGATCCAACTTCCAGCTTCAGGGTGCAGCCTGAAGATCCAACTTCCTGCTTCAGAGTGCTCTAGGAGATACACCAACCAGCTTCAGAGTGCTCCAGGAGATCCATATTCCAGCTTTTGAGTGCTCCAGGAGATCCACCTTCCAGCTTAATAGTGCTCCAGGAGATCTACCTTCCAGGTTTAGGGTGCTCAAGGAGATCCACCTTCCAGCTTCAGAGTGCTCCTGGAGATCCAACTTCCTGCTTCATGGTGCTCCAAAAGAGCCATCTTCCAGATTCAGAGTTCTCCAGGAGATCTGCCTTCCAGCTCCATGGTGCAGCCTGGAGATCCATGTTCCAGCTTCAGAGTGCTCCAGGAGATCCACCTTCCAGCTTCGGAGTGCTCCTGAAAATCCGTCTTCCAGTTACAGAATGCTGCACAGGATCCATCTTCCATCTTGAGAGTGCTCAAGGAGATCTAACTACCAGATTCAGAGTGCACCACGAGATCCACCTTCCAGCTTCAGAGTCCTCCAGAAGATCCATCCTCCAGCTTCAGAGTGCTCCACAAGATCCTCTTTCCAGCTTCAGTGTGCAGCCTGCAGGTCCAGCTTCCTGCTTCAGAGTGCTGCAGGAGATCCAACCTCCAGCTTCAGGGTGCAGCCTGGAGATCCATCTTCTTGCTTCAGAGTGCTACAAGAGATCCAACATCCAGCTTCATGGTGCTCCAGGAAATCCATTTTCCAGCTTCAGAGTGCTCCAAGGGATCCAACTTCCAGTTTGTGGGTGCTCCAGGAGATGCACCTTCCAGCTTCAGAGTGTTCCAGCAGATCCAACGTCCAGCGTAATAGTGCTCCATTAGATCGACCTTCCAGGTTCAGGGTTCTCCAGGAGATCCAACATCCAGCTTTAGAGTGCTCCAGGAAATCAATCTTCCAGCTCCAGAGTGCTCCAGCAGATCTAACATCCAGCTTAATAGTGCTCAAGCAGATCGACCATCCAGGTTCAGAGTGCTCCAGGAGATCCATCTTCCAGCTTTAGATTGCTCCAGGAGATCCACCTTCCAGCTTAATAGTGTTCCAGGAGATCCACCTTCCAGGTTTAGAGAGCTCAAGGAGATCCACCTCAACTTCAGAGTGCTCCTGGAGATCCATCTTCCTGCTTCATTGTGCTCCAAGAGATCCATCTTCCAGATTCAGAGTGTTCCAGGAGATCTGCCTTTCAGCTTCAGAGTGCAGCCTGGACATCCATCTTCCAGCTTCAGAGTGCTCCAGGAGATCCACCTTCCAGCTTCAGAGTACTCCTGAAAATCCATCTTCCAGTTTCAGAATGCTTCACGGGATCCATCTTCCAGCTTGAGAGTGCTCAAGGAGAACTATCTTCCAGATTCAGAGTGCACAACGAGATCCACCTTCCAGCATCAGAGTGCTCCAGGAGATCCAACTTCCAGCTTCAGGCACCAGCCTGGAGATCCATCTTCCTGCTTCAGAGTGCTCCAGGAAATCCATCTTCCAGCTTCACACTGCTCCAGGAGATCAACCTTCCAGCTTCAGAGCGCTCCAGGAGATCCACCTTCCAGCTTCTGAGTGCAACTGGAGATCCATCTTCCAGCTCCAGGGTGCCCCAGGAGATCCATCTTCCAGCTTCTGTGTGCTCCAGGAGATCCACCTTCCAGATTCAGAGGGCTCCAGGAGATCCCCCTTCCAGCTGCAGAGAACTCCAGGAGATCCACATTCCAGTTTCAGGCTGCTCCAGGAGATCCAACTTCCAGCTTCAGGGTGCAGCCTGGAGACACACCTTCCAGCTTCCGAGTGCTCCAGGAGATCCACTTTCCATCTTCACATTGCTCCAGGAGATCCACCTTCCAGTTCCAGAGTGCTCCAGGAGACCCACCTTCCAGCTTTAGAGCGCTCCAGGAGATCCAACTTCCAGCTTCAGGGTGCAGCCTGGAGACACACCTTCAAGCTTCCGAGTGCTCCAGGAGATAAACTTTCCATCTTCACATTGCTCCAGGAGATCCACCTTCCAGATCCAGAGTACTCCAGGAGATCCACCTTCTAGCTTAATAGTGCTCCAGGAGATCAACCTTCCAGGTTTAGGCTGCTCAAGGAGATCCACCTTCCAGCTTCAGAGTGCTCCTGGAGATCCACCTCCTGCTTCATGGTGCTCCAAAAGAGCCATCTTCCAGATTCAGAGTTCTCCAATAGATCTGCCTTCCAGCTCCATAGTGCAGCCTGGAGATCCATCTTACAGCTTCAGAGTGCTCCAGGAGATCTACCTTCCAGCTTCGGAGTGCTCCTGAAAATCCATCTTCCAGTTACAGAATGCTGCACAGGATCCATCTTCCATCTTGAGAGTGCTCAAGGAGATCTAACTACCAGATTCAGAGTGCACCACGAGATCCAACTTCCAGCTTCAGAGTCCTCCAGAAGAGCCACCTTCCAGCTTCAGAGTGCTCCATGAGATCCACTTTCCAGCTTCAGGGTGCAGCCTGGAGATCCAGCTTCCTGCTTCAGAGTGCTCCAGGAGATCCATCCTCCAGCTTCAGAGTGCTCCACGAGATCCTCTTTCCAGCTTCAGTGTGCAAACTGGAGATCCAGCTTCCTGCTTCAGAGTGCTGCAGGAGATACAACTTCCAGCTTCAGGGAAAAACCTGGAGATCCATCTTCCTGCTTCAGAGTGCTACAAGAGAACCAACATCCAGCTGCGTGGTGCTCCAGGAAATCCATTTTCCAGCTTCAGAGTGCTCCAAGAGATCCAACTTCCAGTTTCTGGGTGCTCCAGGAGATGCACCTTCCAGCTTCAGAGTGTTCCAGCAGATCCAACTTCCAGCGTAATAGTGCTCCATCAGATCGACCTTCCAGGTTCAGGGTTCTCCAGGAGATCCAACATCCAGCTTTAGAGTGCTCCAGGAGATCAATCTTCCAGCTCCAGAGTGCTCCAGCAGATCTAACATCCAGTTTAATAGTGCTCCAGCAGATCTACCATCCAGGTACAGAGTGCTCCAGGAGATCCATCTTCCAACTTTAGAGTGCTCCAGGAGATCCACCTTCCAGCTTAATAGTGTTCCAGGAGATCTACGTTCCAGGTTTAGAGTGCTCAAGGAGATCCAACTCAGCTTCATACTGCTCCTGGAGATCCATCTTCCTGCTTCATGGTGCTCCAAGAGATCCATCTTCCAGATTCAGAGTTCTCCAGGAGATCTGCCTTTCAGCTTCAGAGTGCAGCCTGGACATCCATCTTCCAGCTTCAGAGTGCTCCAGGAAATCCACCTTCCAGCTTCAGAGTACTCCTGAAAATATATCTTCCAGTTTCAGAATGCTTCACGGGATCCATCTTCCAGCTTGAGAGTGCTCAAGGAGATCTGTCTTCCAGATTCAGAGTGCACAACGAGATCCACCTTCCAGCTTCAGAGGGCTCCAGAAGGTCCACTTTCCAGCATCAGAGTGCTCCAGGAGATCCAACTTCCAGCTTCAGGCTGCAGCCTGGAGATCCATCTTCCTGCTTCAGAGTGCTCCAGGAAATCCATCTTCCAGCTTCACAGTGCTCCTGGAGTTCCACCTTCCAGCTTCAGGGTGCTCCTGGAGATCCACATTCCAGCTTCAGCATGCTCCAGAAGATCCACTTCCAGCTTCAGAGCGCTCCAGGAGATCCATCTTTCAGCTTCAGAATGCTCCAGGAAATCAACCTTCCAGCTTCAGAGAGCTCCAGGTGATTCAAATCGCAGCTTCAGGGTGAAGCCTGGAGGTCCATTTTCCTGCTTGAGAGTGCTCCAAGAGATACAACTTCCAGCTTCAGAATGCTTTTGGAGTTCTACCTTCCAAATTCAGAGTGCTCCTGGAGATCCACATTCCAGCTTCAGGGTGCCCCAGGAGATCCATCTTCCAGCTTCTGTGTGCTCCAGGAGATCCACCTTCCAGATTCAGAGTGCTCCAGGAGAACCCCCTCCCAGCTGCAGAAAACTCCAGGAGATCAACATTCCAGCTTCAGGCTGCTCCAGGAGATCCAACTTCCAGCTTCAGGGTGCAGCCTGGAGACCCACTTTCCAGCTTCCGAATGCTGCAGGAGATCCACTTTCCATCTTCACATTGCTCCAGGAGATCCACCTTCCAGTTCCAGAGTGCTCCAGGAGACCCACCTTCCAGCTTTAGAGTGCCCCAGGAGATCCACATTCCAGCTTCAGAGTGCTCCTGGAGATCCATCTTCCAGCTTCTGGCCGCTCTGGGAGATCCACCTTCCTGCTTCAGCATGCTCTGAGTGATCCATCTTCCTGCTTCAGTGTGCTCCAGGAGATCCACCTTCCAGCTTCAGGGTGTTCCAGGAGATCAACTTTACAGCTTCAGAGTGCTCCAGGAGATCCACCTTCCAGCTTCATAGTGCACCACGAGATCCACCTTCCAGCTTCAGGCTGCTCCAGGAGATCCAACTTCCAGCTTCAGTTTCCAACCTGGAGATCCATCTTCCAGCTTCAGGCTGCTCCAGGAGATCCACCTTCCAGATTAATAGTGCTCCAGTAGATCTATCTTCCATGTTTAGAGTGCTCCAGGAGATCCACCTTCCAGCTTCAGAGTTCTCCAGGAGATCCATCTTCCTGCTTCATGGTGCTCCAAGAGATCCATCTTCCAGATTCAGAGTTCTCCAGGAGATCTGCCTTTCAGCTTCAGAGTGCAGCCTGGACATCCATCTTCCAGCTTCAGAGTGCTCCAGGAGATCCACATTGCAGCTTCGGAGTACTCCTGAAAATCCAACTTCCAGTTTCAGAAAGCTTCACGGGATCCATCTTCCAGCTTGAGAGTGCTCAAGGAGATCTATCTTCCAGATTCACAGTGCACCACGAGATCCACCTTCCAGCTTCAGAGTGCTCCAGGAGAACCAACGTCCAACTTCAGGGTGCAGCCTGGAGATCCATCTTCCTGCTTCAGAGTGCTAAAGGAAATCCATCATCCAGCTTCAGAGCGCTCCAGGAGATCCCACATTCAGCTTCAGAATGCTCCAGGAAATCAACCTTCCAGCGTCAGAGTGCTCCAGGTGAACCAACTTTCAGATTCAGGGTGAAGCCTGGAGATCCTTCTTCCTGCTTGAGAATGCTCCAAGAGATCCAACTTCCAGCTTCAGAGTGCTATTGCAGTTCTACCATCCAACTTCAGAGTGCTCCTGGAGATCCACATTCCAACTTCAGCGTGCTCCCGAAGATCCACCTTCCAGCTTCAGAGTGCTCCAGGAGATCAACCTTCCAGCTTCAGAGCGCTCCAGGAGTTCCACCTTCCAGCTTCTGAGGGCAACTGGAGATCCATCTTCCAGCTTCAGGGTGCCCCAGGAGATCCATCTTACAGCTTCTGTGTGCTCCTGGATATCCACCTTCCAGCTTCAGAGTGTTCCAGCAGATCCAACTTCCAGTGTAATATTGCTCCATCAGATCGACCTTCCAGGTTCAGGGTTCTCCAGGAGATCCAACATCCAGCTTCAGAGTTTTCCAGGAGATCCATCTTCCAGCTTTAGAGTGCACCAGCAGATCTAACATCCACCTTAATAGTGCTCAACCAGATATACCTTCCAGGTTCAGAGTGCTCCAGGAGATCCATCTTCCAGCTTTAGAGTGCTCCAGGAGATCCACCTTCCAGCTTAATAGTGCTCCAGGAGATCTATCTTCCAGGTTTAGAGTTCTCAAGGAGATCCACCTTCCAGCTTCAGAGTGCTCCTGGAGATCCATCTTCCTGCTTCATGGTGCTCCAAGAGATCCATCTTCCAGATTCAGAGTTCTCCAGGAGATCTGCCTTTCAGCTTCAGAGTGCAGCCTGGACATCCATCTTCCAGCTTCAGAGTGCTACTGCAGATCCAAATTCCAGCTTCAGGGTGCCCCAGGAGATCCATCTTCCAGATTCAGAATGCTTCACGGGATCCATCTTCCAGCTTGAGAGTGCTCAAGGAGATCTATCTTCCAGATTCACAGTGCACCACGAGATCCACCTTCCAGCTTCAGAGGGCTCCAGGAGATCCAACATCCAGCTTCTGGGTGCAGCCTGGAGATCCATCTTCCTGCTTCAGAGTGCTCCAGGAAATCCATCTTCCAGCTTCAGAGTGCTCCTGGAGTTCCACCTTCCAGCTTCAGTGTGCTCCAGGAGACCCATCTTTCAGCTTCAGCATGCTCCAGGAAATCAACTTTCCAGCTTTAGAGTGCTCCAGGAGATCCAACTTGCAGCTTCAGGGTGCAGCCTGGAGATCCATCTTCCTACTTCAGAGTGCTCCAGGAAATCCATCTTCCAGCTTCACAGTGCTCCTGGAGTTCCACCTTCCAGCTTCAGGGTGCTCCTGGAGATACACATTCCAGCTTCAGCATGCTCCAGAAGATCCACCTTCCAGCTTCAGAGCGCTCCAGGAGATCCATCTTTCGGCATCAGAATGCTCCAGGAAATCAACCTTCCAGCTTCAGAGTGCTCCAGTTGATCCAACTTCCAGCTTCAGGGTGAAGCCTGGAGATCCATCTTCCTGCTTGAGAGTGCTCCAAGAGATCCAACTTCCAGCTTCAGAGTGCTTTTGCAGTTCTACCTTCCAACTTCAGAGTGCTACTGGAGATCCAAATTCCAGCTTCAGGGTGCCCCAGGAGATCCATCTTCCAGATTCAGAATGCTTCACGGGATCCATCTTCCAGCTTGAGAGTGCTCAAGGAGATCCACCTTCCAGCTTCAGAGTGCTCCAGGAGATCCATCTTCCTGCTTCATGGTGCTCCAAGAGATCCATCTTCCAGATTCAGAATGCTTCACAGGATCCATCTTCCAGCTTGAGAGTGCTCAAGGAGATCTATCTTCCAGATTCAGAGTGCACCACGAGATCCATCTTACAGCTTCAGAGGGCTCCAGAAGATCCACCTTCCAGCTTCAGAGTGCTCCAGTTGATCCACCTTCCAGCTTCAGAGTGCTCCAGGTGATCCAACTTCCAGCTTCAGGGTGCAGCCTGGAGATCCATCTTCCTGCTTCAAAGTGCTAAAGGAAATCCATCTTCCAGCTTCAGAGTCCTCCTGGAGTTCCATCTTCCAGCTTCAGAGTGCTTCTGGAGTTCCACATTCCAACTTCAGCGTGCTCCCGAAGATCCACCTTCCAGCTTCAGAGTGCTCCAGGAGATCAACCTTCCAGCTTCTGAGTGCAACTGGAGATCCATCTTCCAGCTTCAGGGTGCCCCAGGAGATCCATCTTCCAGCTTCTGTGTGCTCCAGGAGATCCACCTTCCAGATTCAGAGTCCTCCAGGAGATCCCCCTTCCAGCTGCAGAGAACTCCAGGAGATCCACATTCCAGTTTCAGGCTGCTCCAGGAGATCCACTTTCCATCTTCACATTGCTCCAGGAGATCCACCTTCCAGTTCCAGAGTGCTCCAGGAGACCCACCTTCCAGCTTTAGAGCGCTCCAGGAGATCCAACTTCCAGCTTCAGGGTGCAGCCTGAAGATCCAACTTCCTGCTTCAGAGTGCTCTAGGAGATACACCAACCAGCTTCAGAGTGCTCCAGGAGATCCATATTCCAGCTTTTGAGTGCTCCAGGAGATCCACCTTCCAGCTTAATAGTGCTCCAGGAGATCTACCTTCCAGGTTTAGGGTGCTCAAGGAGATCCACCTTCCAGCTTCAGAGTGCTCCTGGAGATCCAACTTCCTGCTTCATGGTGCTCCAAAAGAGCCATCTTCCAGATTCAGAGTTCTCCAGGAGATCTGCCTTCCAGCTCCATGGTGCAGCCTGGAGATCCATGTTCCAGCTTCAGAGTGCTCCAGGAGATCCACCTTCCAGCTTCGGAGTGCTCCTGAAAATCCGTCTTCCAGTTACAGAATGCTGCACAGGATCCATCTTCCATCTTGAGAGTGCTCAAGGAGATCTAACTACCAGATTCAGAGTGCACCACGAGATCCACCTTCCAGCTTCAGAGTCCTCCAGAAGATCCATCCTCCAGCTTCAGAGTGCTCCACAAGATCCTCTTTCCAGCTTCAGTGTGCAGCCTGCAGGTCCAGCTTCCTGCTTCAGAGTGCTGCAGGAGATCCAACCTCCAGCTTCAGGGTGCAGCTTGGAGATCCATCTTCTTGCTTCAGAGTGCTACAAGAGATCCAACATCCAGCTTCATGGTGCTCCAGGAAATCCATTTTCCAGCTTCAGAGTGCTCCAAGGGATCCAACTTCCAGTTTGTGGGTGCTCCAGGAGATGCACCTTCCAGCTTCAGAGTGTTCCAGCAGATCCAACGTCCAGCGTAATAGTGCTCCATTAGATCGACCTTCCAGGTTCAGGGTTCTCCAGGAGATCCAACATCCAGCTTTAGAGTGCTCCAGGAAATCAATCTTCCAGCTCCAGAGTGCTCCAGCAGATCTAACATCCAGCTTAATAGTGCTCAAGCAGATCGACCATCCAGGTTCAGAGTGCTCCAGGAGATCCATCTTCCAGCTTTAGATTGCTCCAGGAGATCCACCTTCCAGCTTAATAGTGTTCCAGGAGATCCACCTTCCAGGTTTAGAGAGCTCAAGGAGATCCACCTCAACTTCAGAGTGCTCCTGGAGATCCATCTTCCTGCTTCATTGTGCTCCAAGAGATCCATCTTCCAGATTCAGAGTGTTCCAGGAGATCTGCCTTTCAGCTTCAGAGTGCAGCCTGGACATCCATCTTCCAGCTTCAGAGTGCTCCAGGAGATCCACCTTCCAGCTTCAGAGTACTCCTGAAAATCCATCTTCCAGTTTCAGAATGCTTCACGGGATCCATCTTCCAGCTTGAGAGTGCTCAAGGAGAACTATCTTCCAGATTCAGAGTGCACAACGAGATCCACCTTCCAGCATCAGAGTGCTCCAGGAGATCCAACTTCCAGCTTCAGGCACCAGCCTGGAGATCCATCTTCCTGCTTCAGAGTGCTCCAGGAAATCCATCTTCCAGCTTCACACTGCTCCAGGAGATCAACCTTCCAGCTTCAGAGCGCTCCAGGAGATCCACCTTCCAGCTTCTGAGTGCAACTGGAGATCCATCTTCCAGCTCCAGGGTGCCCCAGGAGATCCATCTTCCAGCTTCTGTGTGCTCCAGGAGATCCACCTTCCAGATTCAGAGGGCTCCAGGAGATCCCCCTTCCAGCTGCAGAGAACTCCAGGAGATCCACATTCCAGTTTCAGGCTGCTCCAGGAGATCCAACTTCCAGCTTCAGGGTGCAGCCTGGAGACACACCTACCAGCTTCCGAGTGCTCCAGGAGATCCACTTTCCATCTTCACATTGCTCCAGGAGATCCACCTTCCAGTTCCAGAGTGCTCCAGGAGACCCACCTTCCAGCTTTAGAGCGCTCCAGGAGATCCAACTTCCAGCTTCAGGGTGCAGCCTGGAGACACACCTTCAAGCTTCCGAGTGCTCCAGGAGATAAACTTTCCATCTTCACATTGCTCCAGGAGATCCACCTTCCAGATCCAGAGTACTCCAGGAGATCCACCTTCTAGCTTAATAGTGCTCCAGGAGATCAACCTTCCAGGTTTAGGGTGCTCAAGGAGATCCACCTTCCAGCTTCAGAGTGCTCCTGGAGATCCACCTCCTGCTTCATGGTGCTCCAAAAGAGCCATCTTCCAGATTCAGAGTTCTCCAATAGATCTGCCTTCCAGCTCCATAGTGCAGCCTGGAGATCCATCTTACAGCTTCAGAGTGCTCCAGGAGATCTACCTTCCAGCTTCGGAGTGCTCCTGAAAATCCATCTTCCAGTTACAGAATGCTGCACAGGATCCATCTTCCATCTTGAGAGTGCTCAAGGAGATCTAACTACCAGATTCAGAGTGCACCACGAGATCCAACTTCCAGCTTCAGAGTCCTCCAGAAGAGCCACCTTCCAGCTTCAGAGTGCTCCATGAGATCCACTTTCCAGCTTCAGGGTGCAGCCTGGAGATCCAGCTTCCTGCTTCAGAGTGCTCCAGGAGATCCATCCTCCAGCTTCAGAGTGCTCCACGAGATCCTCTTTCCAGCTTCAGTGTGCAAACTGGAGATCCAGCTTCCTGCTTCAGAGTGCTGCAGGAGATACAACTTCCAGCTTCAGGGAAAAACCTGGAGATCCATCTTCCTGCTTCAGAGTGCTACAAGAGAACCAACATCCAGCTGCGTGGTGCTCCAGGAAATCCATTTTCCAGCTTCAGAGTGCTCCAAGAGATCCAACTTCCAGTTTCTGGGTGCTCCAGGAGATGCACCTTCCAGCTTCAGAGTGTTCCAGCAGATCCAACTTCCAGCGTAATAGTGCTCCATCAGATCGACCTTCCAGGTTCAGGGTTCTCCAGGAGATCCAACATCCAGCTTTAGAGTGCTCCAGGAGATCAATCTTCCAGCTCCAGAGTGCTCCAGCAGATCTAACATCCAGTTTAATAGTGCTCCAGCAGATCTACCATCCAGGTACAGAGTGCTCCAGGAGATCCAGCTTCCAACTTTAGAGTGCTCCAGGAGATCCACCTTCCAGCTTAATAGTGTTCCAGGAGATCTACGTTCCAGGTTTAGAGTGCTCAAGGAGATCCAACTCAGCTTCATACTGCTCCTGGAGATCCATCTTCCTGCTTCATGGTGCTCCAAGAGATCCATCTTCCAGATTCAGAGTTCTCCAGGAGATCTGCCTTTCAGCTTCAGAGTGCAGCCTGGACATCCATCTTCCAGCTTCAGAGTGCTCCAGGAAATCCACCTTCCAGCTTCAGAGTACTCCTGAAAATATATCTTCCAGTTTCAGAATGCTTCACGGGATCCATCTTCCAGCTTGAGAGTGCTCAAGGAGATCTGTCTTCCAGATTCAGAGTGCACAACGAGATCCACCTTCCAGCTTCAGAGGGCTCCAGAAGGTCCACTTTCCAGCATCAGAGTGCTCCAGGAGATCCAACTTCCAGCTTCAGGCTGCAGCCTGGAGATCCATCTTCCTGCTTCAGAGTGCTCCAGAAAATCCATCTTCCAGCTTCACAGTGCTCCTGGAGTTCCACCTTCCAGCTTCAGGGTGCTCCTGGAGATCCACATTCCAGCTTCAGCATGCTCCAGAAGATCCACTTCCAGCTTCAGAGCGCTCCAGGAGATCCATCTTTCAGCTTCAGAATGCTCCAGGAAATCAACCTTCCAGCTTCAGAGAGCTCCAGGTGATTCAAATCGCAGCTTCAGGGTGAAGCCTGGAGGTCCATTTTCCTGCTTGAGAGTGCTCCAAGAGATACAACTTCCAGCTTCAGAATGCTTTTGGAGTTCTACCTTCCAAATTCAGAGTGCTCCTGGAGATCCACATTCCAGCTTCAGGGTGCCCCAGGAGATCCATCTTCCAGCTTCTGTGTGCTCCAGGAGATCCACCTTCCAGATTCAGAGTGCTCCAGGAGAACCCCCTCCCAGCTGCAGAAAACTCCAGGAGATCAACATTCCAGCTTCAGGCTGCTCCAGGAGATCCAACTTCCAGCTTCAGGGTGCAGCCTGGAGACCCACTTTCCAGCTTCCGAATGCTGCAGGAGATCCACTTTCCATCTTCACATTGCTCCAGGAGATCCACCTTCCAGTTCCAGAGTGCTCCAGGAGACCCACCTTCCAGCTTTAGAGTGCCCCAGGAGATCCACATTCCAGCTTCAGAGTGCTCCTGGAGATCCATCTTCCAGCTTCTGGCCGCTCTGGGAGATCCACCTTCCTGCTTCAGCATGCTCTGAGTGATCCATCTTCCTGCTTCAGTGTGCTCCAGGAGATCCACCTTCCAGCTTCAGGGTGTTCCAGGAGATCAACTTTACAGCTTCAGAGTGCTCCAGGAGATCCACCTTCCAGCTTCATAGTGCACCACGAGATCCACCTTCCAGCTTCAGGCTTCTCCAGGAGATCCAACTTCCAGCTTCAGTTTCCAACCTGGAGATCCATCTTCCAGCTTCAGGCTGCTCCAGGAGATCCACCTTCCAGATTAATAGTGCTCCAGTAGATCTATCTTCCATGTTTAGAGTGCTCCAGGAGATCCACCTTCCAGCTTCAGAGTTCTCCAGGAGATCCATCTTCCTGCTTCATGGTGCTCCAAGAGATCCATCTTCCAGATTCAGAGTTCTCCAGGAGATCTGCCTTTCAGCTTCAGAGTGCAGCCTGGACATCCATCTTCCAGCTTCAGAGTGCTCCAGGAGATCCACATTGCAGCTTCGGAGTACTCCTGAAAATCCAACTTCCAGTTTCAGAAAGCTTCACGGGATCCATCTTCCAGCTTGAGAGTGCTCAAGGAGATCTATCTTCCAGATTCACAGTGCACCACGAGATCCACCTTCCAGCTTCAGAGTGCTCCAGGAGAACCAACGTCCAACTTCAGGGTGCAGCCTGGAGATCCATCTTCCTGCTTCAGAGTGCTAAAGGAAATCCATCATCCAGCTTCAGAGCGCTCCAGGAGATCCCACTTACAGCTTCAGAATGCTCCAGGAAATCAACCTTCCAGCGTCAGAGTGCTCCAGGAGAACCAACTTTCAGATTCAGGGTGAAGCCTGGAGATCCTTCTTCCTGCTTGAGAATGCTCCAAGAGATCCAACTTCCAGCTTCAGAGTGCTATTGCAGTTCTACCATCCAACTTCAGAGTGCTCCTGGAGATCCACATTCCAACTTCAGCGTGCTCCCGAAGATCCACCTTCCAGCTTCAGAGTGCTCCAGGAGATCAACCTTCCAGCTTCAGAGCGCTCCAGGAGTTCCACCTTCCAGCTTCTGAGGGCAACTGGAGATCCATCTTCCAGCTTCAGGGTGCCCCAGGAGATCCATCTTACAGCTTCTGTGTGCTCCTGGATATCCACCTTCCAGCTTCAGAGTGTTCCAGCAGATCCAACTTCCAGTGTAATATTGCTCCATCAGATCGACCTTCCAGGTTCAGGGTTCTCCAGGAGATCCAACATCCAGCTTCAGAGTTTTCCAGGAGATCCATCTTCCAGCTTTAGAGTGCACCAGCAGATCTAACATCCACCTTAATAGTGCTCAACCAGATATACCTTCCAGGTTCAGAGTGCTCCAGGAGATCCATCTTCCAGCTTTAGAGTGCTCCAGGAGATCCACCTTCCAGCTTAATAGTTTTCCTGGAGATCTACCTTCCAGGTTTAGAGTGCTCAAAGATATCCACCTCAGCTTCAGAGTGCTCCTGGAGATCCATCTTCCTGCTTCATGGTGCTCCAAGAGATCCATCTTCCAGATTCAGAGTTCTCCAGGAGATCTGCCTTTCAGCTTCAGAGTGCAGCCTGGACATCCATCTTCCAGCTTCAGAGTGCTACTGCAGATCCAAATTCCAGCTTCAGGGTGCCCCAGGAGATCCATCTTCCAGATTCAGAATGCTTCACGGGATCCATCGTCCAGCTTGAGAGTGCTCAAGGAGATCTATCTTCCAGATTCACAGTGCACCACGAGATCCACCTTCCAGCTTCAGAGTGCTCCAAGAGATCCAACTTCCAGTTTCTGGGTGCTCCAGGAGATGCACCTTCCAGCTTCAGAGTGTTCCAGCAGATCCAACTTCCAGCGTAATAGTGCTCCATCAGATCGACCTTCCAGGTTCAGGGTTCTCCAGGAGATCCAACATCCAGCTTTAGAGTGCTCCAGGAGATCAATCTTCCAGCTCCAGAGTGCTCCAGCAGATCTAACATCCAGTTTAATAGTGCTCCAGCAGATCTACCATCCAGGTACAGAGTGCTCCAGGAGATCCATCTTCCAACTTTAGAGTGCTCCAGGAGATCCACCTTCCAGCTTAATAGTGTTCCAGGAGATCTACGTTCCAGGTTTAGAGTGCTCAAGGAGATCCAACTCAGCTTCATACTGCTCCTGGAGATCCATCTTCCTGCTTCATGGTGCTCCAAGAGATCCATCTTCCAGATTCAGAGTTCTCCAGGAGATCTGCCTTTCAGCTTCAGAGTGCAGCCTGGACATCCATCTTCCAGCTTCAGAGTGCTCCAGGAAATCCACCTTCCAGCTTCAGAGTACTCCTGAAAATATATCTTCCAGTTTCAGAATGCTTCACGGGATCCATCTTCCAGCTTGAGAGTGCTCAAGGAGATCTGTCTTCCAGATTCAGAGTGCACAACGAGATCCACCTTCCAGCTTCAGAGGGCTCCAGAAGGTCCACTTTCCAGCATCAGAGTGCTCCAGGAGATCCAACTTCCAGCTTCAGGCTGCAGCCTGGAGATCCATCTTCCTGCTTCAGAGTGCTCCAGGAAATCCATCTTCCAGCTTCACAGTGCTCCTGGAGTTCCACCTTCCAGCTTCAGGGTGCTCCTGGAGATCCACATTCCAGCTTCAGCATGCTCCAGAAGATCCACTTCCAGCTTCAGAGCGCTCCAGGAGATCCATCTTTCAGCTTCAGAATGCTCCAGGAAATCAACCTTCCAGCTTCAGAGAGCTCCAGGTGATTCAAATCGCAGCTTCAGGGTGAAGCCTGGAGGTCCATTTTCCTGCTTGAGAGTGCTCCAAGAGATACAACTTCCAGCTTCAGAATGCTTTTGGAGTTCTACCTTCCAAATTCAGAGTGCTCCTGGAGATCCACATTCCAGCTTCAGGGTGCCCCAGGAGATCCATCTTCCAGCTTCTGTGTGCTCCAGGAGATCCACCTTCCAGATTCAGAGTGCTCCAGGAGAACCCCCTCCCAGCTGCAGAAAACTCCAGGAGATCAACATTCCAGCTTCAGGCTGCTCCAGGAGATCCAACTTCCAGCTTCAGGGTGCAGCCTGGAGACCCACTTTCCAGCTTCCGAATGCTGCAGGAGATCCACTTTCCATCTTCACATTGCTCCAGGAGATCCACCTTCCAGTTCCAGAGTGCTCCAGGAGACCCACCTTCCAGCTTTAGAGTGCCCCAGGAGATCCACATTCCAGCTTCAGAGTGCTCCTGGAGATCCATCTTCCAGCTTCTGGCCGCTCTGGGAGATCCACCTTCCTGCTTCAGCATGCTCTGAGTGATCCATCTTCCTGCTTCAGTGTGCTCCAGGAGATCCACCTTCCAGCTTCAGGGTGTTCCAGGAGATCAACTTTACAGCTTCAGAGTGCTCCAGGAGATCCACCTTCCAGCTTCATAGTGCACCACGAGATCCACCTTCCAGCTTCAGGCTTCTCCAGGAGATCCAACTTCCAGCTTCAGTTTCCAACCTGGAGATCCATCTTCCAGCTTCAGGCTGCTCCAGGAGATCCACCTTCCAGATTAATAGTGCTCCAGTAGATCTATCTTCCATGTTTAGAGTGCTCCAGGAGATCCACCTTCCAGCTTCAGAGTTCTCCAGGAGATCCATCTTCCTGCTTCATGGTGCTCCAAGAGATCCATCTTCCAGATTCAGAGTTCTCCAGGAGATCTGCCTTTCAGCTTCAGAGTGCAGCCTGGACATCCATCTTCCAGCTTCAGAGTGCTCCAGGAGATCCACATTGCAGCTTCGGAGTACTCCTGAAAATCCAACTTCCAGTTTCAGAAAGCTTCACGGGATCCATCTTCCAGCTTGAGAGTGCTCAAGGAGATCTATCTTCCAGATTCACAGTGCACCACGAGATCCACCTTCCAGCTTCAGAGTGCTCCAGGAGAACCAACGTCCAACTTCAGGGTGCAGCCTGGAGATCCATCTTCCTGCTTCAGAGTGCTAAAGGAAATCCATCATCCAGCTTCAGAGCGCTCCAGGAGATCCCACTTTCAGCTTCAGAATGCTCCAGGAAATCAACCTTCCAGCGTCAGAGTGCTCCAGGTGAACCAACTTTCAGATTCAGGGTGAAGCCTGGAGATCCTTCTTCCTGCTTGAGAATGCTCCAAGAGATCCAACTTCCAGCTTCAGAGTGCTATTGCAGTTCTACCATCCAACTTCAGAGTGCTCCTGGAGATCCACATTCCAACTTCAGCGTGCTCCCGAAGATCCACCTTCCAGCTTCAGAGTGCTCCAGGAGATCAACCTTCCAGCTTCAGAGCGCTCCAGGAGTTCCACCTTCCAGCTTCTGAGGGCAACTGGAGATCCATCTTCCAGCTTCAGGGTGCCCCAGGAGATCCATCTTACAGCTTCTGTGTGCTCCTGGATATCCACCTTCCAGCTTCAGAGTGTTCCAGCAGATCCAACTTCCAGTGTAATATTGCTCCATCAGATCGACCTTCCAGGTTCAGGGTTCTCCAGGAGATCCAACATCCAGCTTCAGAGTTTTCCAGGAGATCCATCTTCCAGCTTTAGAGTGCACCAGCAGATCTAACATCCACCTTAATAGTGCTCAACCAGATATACCTTCCAGGTTCAGAGTGCTCCAGGAGATCCATCTTCCAGTTTTAGAGTGCTCCAGGAGATCCACCTTCCAGCTTAATAGTGCTCCAGGAGATCTATCTTCCAGGTTTAGAGTTCTCAAGGAGATCCACCTTCCAGCTTCAGAGTGCTCCTGGAGATCCATCTTCCTGCTTCATGGTGCTCCAAGAGATCCATCTTCCAGATTCAGAGTTCTCCAGGAGATCTGCCTTTCAGCTTCAGAGTGCAGCCTGGACATCCATCTTCCAGCTTCAGAGTGCTACTGCAGATCCAAATTCCAGCTTCAGGGTGCCCCAGGAGATCCATCTTCCAGATTCAGAATGCTTCACGGGATCCATCGTCCAGCTTGAGAGTGCTCAAGGAGATCTATCTTCCAGATTCACAGTGCACCACGAGATCCACCTTCCAGCTTCAGAGGGCTCCAGGAGATCCAACATCCAGCTTCTGGGTGCAGCCTGGAGATCCATCTTCCTGCTTCAGAGTGCTCCAGGAAATCCATCTTCCAGCTTCAGAGTGCTCCTGGAGTTCCACCTTCCAGCTTCAGTGTGCTCCAGGAGACCCATCTTTCAGCTTCAGCATGCTCCAGGAAATCAACTTTCCAGCTTTAGAGTGCTCCAGGAGATCCAACTTGCAGCTTCAGGGTGCAGCCTGGAGATCCATCTTCCTACTTCAGAGTGCTCCAGGAAATCCATCTTCCAGCTTCACAGTGCTCCTGGAGTTCCACCTTCCAGCTTCAGGGTGCTCCTGGAGATACACATTCCAGCTTCAGCATGCTCCAGAAGATCCACCTTCCAGCTTCAGAGCGCTCCAGGAGATCCATCTTTCGGCATCAGAATGCTCCAGGAAATCAACCTTCCAGCTTCAGAGTGCTCCAGTTGATCCAACTTCCAGCTTCAGGGTGAAGCCTGGAGATCCATCTTCCTGCTTGAGAGTGCTCCAAGAGATCCAACTTCCAGCTTCAGAGTGCTTTTGCAGTTCTACCTTCCAACTTCAGAGTGCTACTGGAGATCCAAATTCCAGCTTCAGGGTGCCCCAGGAGATCCATCTTCCAGATTCAGAATGCTTCACGGGATCCATCTTCCAGCTTGAGAGTGCTCAAGGAGATCCACCTTCCAGCTTCAGAGTGCTCCAGGAGATCCATCTTCCTGCTTCATGGTGCTCCAAGAGATCCATCTTCCAGATTCAGAATGCTTCACAGGATCCATCTTCCAGCTTGAGAGTGCTCAAGGAGATCTATCTTCCAGATTCAGAGTGCACCACGAGATCCATCTTACAGCTTCAGAGGGCTCCAGAAGATCCACCTTCCAGCTTCAGAGTGCTCCAGTTGATCCACCTTCCAGCTTCAGAGTGCTCCAGGTGATCCAACTTCCAGCTTCAGGGTGCAGCCTGGAGATCCATCTTCCTGCTTCAAAGTGCTAAAGGAAATCCATCTTCCAGCTTCAGAGTCCTCCTGGAGTTCCATCTTCCAGCTTCAGAGTGCTTCTGGAGTTCCACATTCCAACTTCAGCGTGCTCCCGAAGATCCACCTTCCAGCTTCAGAGTGCTCCAGGAGATCAACCTTCCAGCTTCTGAGTGCAACTGGAGATCCATCTTCCAGCTTCAGGGTGCCCCAGGAGATCCATCTTCCAGCTTCTGTGTGCTCCAGGAGATCCACCTTCCAGATTCAGAGTCCTCCAGGAGATCCCCCTTCCAGCTGCAGAGAACTCCAGGAGATCCACATTCCAGTTTCAGGCTGCTCCGGAAGATCCAACTTCCAGCTTCAGGGTGCAGCCTGGAGACCCACCTTCCAGCTTCCGAGTGCTCCAGGAGATCCACTTTCCATCTTCACATTGCTCCAGGAGATCCACCTTCCAGTTCCAGAGTGCTCCAGGAGACCCACGTTTGAGCTTTAGATTGCTCCAGGAGATCCACCTTCCAGCTTCGGAGTGATCCTGAAAATCCATCTTCCAGTTTCAGAATGCTGCACAGGATCCATCTTCCATTTTAAGAGTGCTCAAGGAGATCTATCTACCAGATTCAGAGTGCATCACGAGATCCACCTTCCAGCTTCAGAGTGCTCCACGAGATCCACTTTCCAGTTCAGGGAGCAGCCTGGAGATCCATCTTCCAGCTTGAGAATGCTCCAAGAGATCCAACTTCCAGCTTCAGAGTGCTTTTGCAGTTCTACCTTCCAACTTCAGCGTGCTCCCGAAGATCCACCTTCCAGCTTCAGAGTGCTCCAGGAGATCCACCTTCCAGCTTCAGAGCGCTCCAGGAGATCCACCTTCCAGCTTCTGAGTGCAACTGGAGATCCATCTTCCAGCTTCAGGGTGCCCCAGGAGATCCACTTTCCAGCTTCAGGGTGCAGCCTGGAGATCCAGCTTCCTGCTTCAGAGTGCTACAAGAGATCCAACATCCAGCTTCAGGGTGCTCCAGGAAATCCATCTTCCAGCTTCAGAGTGCTCCAAGAGAGACAACTTCCAGTTTCTGAGTGCCCCAGGAGATCCAACTTCCAGCTTCAGAGTGTTCAAGCAGATCCAACTTCCAGCATAATAGTGCTCCATCAAAGCCACTTCCAGGTTCAGGGTTCTCCAGGAGATCCAACATCCAGCTTCAGAGTGCTCGAGGAGATCCATCTTCCAGCTTCAGAGTGCTCCAGCAGATCTAACATCCAGCTTAACAGTGATCCAGCAGATCTACCTTCCAGTTTCAGAGTGCTCCAGGAGATCCATCTTCCAGCATCAGAGTGCTCCAGCAGATCTAACATCCAGCTTAACAGTGCTCCAGCAGATCTACCTTCCAGTTTCAGAGTGCTCCAGGAGATCCATCTTTCAGCTTTAGAGTGCTCCAGGAGATCCACCTTCCAGCTTAATAGTGCTCCAGGAGATCTATCATCCAGGTTTAGAGTGCTCAAGGAGATCCACCTTCCAGCTTCAGAGCGCTCCAGGAGATCCATCTTCCAGATTCAGAATGCACCACGAGATCCATCTTAAAGCTTCAAAGAGCTCCAGAAGATCCACCTTCCAGCTTCAGAGCGCTCCAGGAGATCCATCTTTCAGCTTCAGAACACTCCAGGAGATCAACCTTCCAGCTTCAGAGTGCTCCGGGAGATCCAACTTCCAGCTTCAGGGTGCAGCCTGGAGACCCACCTTCCAGCTTCTGAGTGCTCCAGGAGATCAACTTTCCATCTTCACATTGCTACAGGAGATCCACCTTCCAGTTCCAGAGTGCTCCAGGAGACCCACCTTCGAGCTTTAGAGTGCTCAAGGAGATCCACGTTCCAGCTTCGGAGTGCTCCTGAAAATCCATCTTCCAGTTTCAGAATGCTGCACGGGACCAATCTTCCAACTTGAGAGTGATCAAGGAGATCTATCTACCAGATTCAGAGTGCACCACGAGATCCACCTTCCAGCTTCAGAGCGCTCCACGAGATCCACTTTCCAGCTTCAGGGTGCAGGCTGGAGAACCAGCTTCCTGCTTCAGAGTGCTCCAGGAAATCCATCCTCCAGCTTCAGAGTGCTCCAGCAGATCTAACATCCAGCTTAACAGTGCTCCAGCAGATCTAACATCCAGGTTCAGAGTGCTCCAGGGGGATACATCTTCCAGCTTCAGAGTGCTCCAGGTGATTCAACTTCCAGCTTCAGGGTGCAGCCTGGAGATCCATCTTCCTGCTTCAGAGTGCTAAAGGAAATCCATCTTCCAGCTTCAGAGTCCTCCTGGAGTTCCACCTTCCAGCTTCAGAGTGCTCCTGGAGTTCCACATTCCAGCTTCAGCATGCTCCAGAAGATCCACCTTCCAGCTTCAGAGCGCTCCAGGAAATCCATCTTTCAGCTTCAGAATGCTCCAGGAAATCAACATTCCAGCGTCAGAGTGCTCCAGGTGAACCAACTTGCAGATTCAGGGTGAAGCCTGGAGATCCATCTTCCTGCTTGAGAATGCTCCAAGAGATCCAACTTCCAGCTTCAGAGTGCTTTTGCAGTTCTACCTTCCAAATTCAGAGTGCTCCTGGAGATCCACATTCCAACTTCAGCGTGCACCTGAAGATCCACCTTCCAGCTTCAGAGTGCTCCAGGAGATCAATCTTCCAGCTTCAGAGCGCTCCAGGAGATCCACCTTCCAGCTTCTGAGTGCAACTGGAGATCCATCTTCCAGCTTCAGGGTGCCCCAGGATATCCATCTTCCAGCTTCTGTGTGCTCCAGGAGATCCACCTTCCAGATTCAGAGGGCTCCAGGAGATCCCCCTCCCAGCTGCAGAGAACTCCAGGAGATCCACATTCCAGTTTCAGGCTGCTCCAGGAGATCCAACTTCCAGCTTCAGGGTGCAGCCTGGAGACACACCTTCCAGCTTCCGAGTGCTCCAGGAGATCCACTTTCCATCTTCACATTGCTCCAGGGGATCCACCTTCCAGTTCCAGAGCGCTCCAGGAGACCCAGCTTCCAGCTTTAGAGCGCTCCAGGAGATCCAACTTCCAGCTTCAGGGTGCCGCCTGGAGATCCATCTTCCTGCTTCAGAGTGCTGCAAGTGATCCACATTCAAGCTTCAGAGTGCTCCTGGAGATCCATCTTCCAGCTTCAGGGTGCAGCCTGAAGATCCAACTTCCTGCTTCAGAGTGCTCTAGGAGATATACCAACCAGCTTCAGAGTGCTCCAGGAGATCCATATTCCAGCTTTTGAGTGCTCCACGAGATCCACCTTCCAGCTTAATAGTGCTCCAGGAGATCTACCTTCTAGGTTTAGGGTGCTCAAGGAGAACCACCTTCCAGCTTCAGAGTGCTCCTGGAGATCCAACTTCCTGCTTCATGGTGCTCCAAAAGAGCCATCTTCCAGATTCAGAGTTCTCCAGGAGATCTGCCTTCCAGCTCCATGGTGCAGTCTGGAGATCCAGCTTCCAGCTTCAGAGTGCCCCAGGAGATCCACCTTCCAGCTTCGGAATGCTCCTGAAAATCCATCTTCCAGTTACAGAATGCTGCACAGGATCCATCTTCCATCTTGAGAGTGCTCAAGGAGATCTAACTACCAGATTCAGAGTGCACCACGAGATCCACCTTCCAGCTTCAGAGTGCTCCACGAGATCAACTTTCCAGCTTCAGGGTGCAGCCTGGAGATCCAGCTTCCTGCTTCAGAGTGCTCCAGGAGATCCATCCTCCAGCTTCAGAGTGCTCCACGAGATCCTCTTTCCAGCTTCAGTGTGCAGCCTGGAGATCCAGCTTGCTGCTTCAGAGTGCTGCAGGAGATCCAACTTCCAGCTTCAGGGTGCTCCAGGAGATCCAACTTCCAGCTTCAGGGTGCAGCCTGGAGATCCATCTTCCTGCTTCAGAGTGCTGCAAGAGATCCACATTCAAGCTTCAGTGTGCTCCTGGAGATCCATCTTACAGCTTCAGGGTGCAGCCTGAAGATCCAACTTCCTGCTTCAGAGTGCTCTAGGAGATACACCAACCAGCTTCAGAGTGCTCCAGGAGATCCATCTTCCAGTTTTAGAGTGATCTAGGAGATCCACCTTCCAGCTTAGTAGTGCTCCAGGAGATCTACCTTCCAGGTTTAGGGTGCTCAAGGAGATCCACCTTCCATCTTCAGAGTGCTCCTGGTCATCCAACTTCCTGCTTCATGGTGCTCCAAGAGATCCATCTTCCAGCTTCAGAGTGCTCCTGGAGATCCATCTTCCAGCTCCAGAGTGCAGCCTGGAGATCCATCTTCCAGCCTCAGAGTGCTCCAGGAGATCCACCTTCCAGCTTCGGAGTGCTCCTGAAAATCCATCTTCTAGTTTCAGAATGCTGCACGGGATCCATCTTCCAGCTTGAGAGTGCTCAAGGAGATCTATCTTCCAGATTCAGAGTGCACCACGAGATCCACCTTCCAGCTTCAGAGTCCTACAGTAGATCCAACTTCCAGCGTAATAGTGCTCCATCAGATCTACCTTCCAGGTTCAGGGTTCTCCAGGAGATCCAACATCCAGCTTCAGAGTGCTCCAGGAGATCCATCTTCCAGCTTCAAAGTGCTCCAGCAGATCTAACATCCAGCTTAATAGTGCTCCAGGAGATCCACCTTCCAGCTTAATAGTGTTCCAGGAGATCTATCTTCCAGGTTTGGAGTGCTCAAGGAGATCCAACTTCCAGCTTCAGAGTGCTCCTGGAGATCCATCTTCCAGCTTCAGGGTGCTCCTGGAGATACACATTCCAGCTTCAGCGAGCTCCAGAAGATCCACCTTCCAGCTTCAGAGCGCTCCAGGAGATCCATCTTTCAGCTTCAGAACACTCCAGGAGATCAACCTTCCAGCTTCAGAGTGCTCCGGGAGATCCAACTTCCAGCTTCAGGGTGCAGCCTGGAGACCCACCTTCCAGCTTCCGAGTGCTCCAGGAGATCAACTTTCCATCTTCACATTGCTACAGGAGATCCACCTTCCAGTTCCAGAGTGCTCCAGGAGACCCACCTTCGAGCTTTAGAGTGCTCAAGGAGATCCACGTTCCAGCTTCGGAGTGCTCCTGAAAATCCATCTTCCAGTTTCAGAATGCTGCACGGGACCAATCTTCCAACTTGAGAGTGATCAAGGAGATCTATCTACCAGATTCAGAGTGCACCACGAGATCCACCTTCCAGCTTCAGAGCGCTCCACGAGATCCACTTTCCAGCTTCAGGGTGCAGGCTGGAGAACCAGCTTCCTGCTTCAGAGTGCTCCAGGAAATCCATCCTCCAGCTTCAGAGTGCTCCAGCAGTTCTAACATCCAGCTTAACAGTGCTCCAGCAGATCTAACATCCAGGTTCAGAGTGCTCCAGGAGATCCACCTTCCAGCTTAATAGTGCTCCAGGAGATCTACCTTCTAGGTTTAGGGTGCTCAAGGAGAACCACCTTCCAGCTTCAGAGTGCTCCTGGAGATCCAACTTCCTGCTTCATGGTGCTCCAAAAGAGCCATCTTCCAGATTCAGAGTTCTCCAGGAGATCTGCCTTCCAGCTCCATGGTGCAGTGTGGAGATCCAGCTTCCAGCTTCAGAGTGCCCCAGGAGATCCACCTTCCAGCTTCGGAGTGCTCCTGAAAATCCATCTTCCAGTTACAGAATGCTGCACAGGATCCATCTTCCATCTTGAGAGTGCTCAAGGAGATCTAACTACCAGATTCAGAGTGCACCACGAGATCCACCTTCCAGCTTCAGAGTGCTCCACGAGATCAACTTTCCAGCTTCAGGGTGCAGCCTGGAGATCCAGCTTCCTGCTTCAGAGTGCTCCAGGAGATCCATCCTCCAGCTTCAGAGTGCTCCAGCAGTTCTAACATCCAGCTTAACAGTGCTCCAGCAGATCTAACATCCAGGTTCAGAGTGCTCCAGGGGGATCCATCTTCCAGCTTTAGAGTGCTCCAGGAGATCCACCTTCCAGCTTAATAGTGATCCAGGAGATCTATCATCCAGGTTTAGAGTGCTCAAGGAGATCCACCTTCCAGCCTCAGAGTGCACCAGGAGATCCATCTTCCTGCTTCATGATGCTCCAAGAGATCCTTCTTCCAGATTCAGAATGCTTTACGGGATCCAAATTCCAGCTTGAGAGTGCTCAAGGAGATCTATCTTCCAGATTCAGAGTGCGCCACGAGATCCACCTTTCAGCATCAGAGGGCTCCAAAAGATCCACCTTCCAGCTTCAGAGTGCTCCAGGAGATCCACCTTCCAGCTTCAGAGTGCTCCAGGAGATCAAACTTCCAGCTTCAGGGTGCCGCCTGGAGATCCATCTTCCTGCTTCAGAGTGCTCCAGTAAATCCATCTTTCAGCTTCAGAATGCTCCAGGAAATCAACCTTCCAGCATCAGAGTGCTCCAGGTGATCCACCTTGCAGCTTCAGGGTGATGCCTGGAGATCCATCTTCCTGCTTGAGAATGCTCCAAGAGATCCAACTTCCAGCTTCAGAATGCTCTTGGAGTTCTACCTTCCAACTTCAGAGTGCTCCTGGAGATCCACATTCCAACTTCAGCGTGCTCCAGAAGATCCACGTTCCAGCTTCAGAGTACTCCAGGAGATCAATCTTTCAGCTTCAGAGAGCTCCAGGAGATCTAACATCCAGCTTAACAGTGCTCCAGCAGATCTACCATCCAGGTTCAGAGTGCTCCAGGAGATGCACCTTCCAGCTTAATAGTGCTCCAGGAGATCTATCATCCAGGTTTAGAGTGCTCAAGGAGATCCACCTTCCCGCTTCAGAGTGCTCCAGGAAATCCATCTTCCTGCTTCATGGTGCTCCAAGAGATCCATCTTCCAGATTCAGAATGCTTCATGGGATCCACCTTCCAGCTTCAGAGTGCTCCAGGAGATCCAACTTCCAGCTTCAGGATGCAGCCTGGAGATCCATCTTCCTGCTTCAGAGTGCTCCAAGAGATCCACATTCAAGCTTCAGAGTGCTCCTGGAGATCCATCTTCCAGCTTCATGTTGCAGCCTGAAGATCCAACTTCCTGCTTCAGAGTGCTCTAGGAGATACACCAACCTGCTTCAGAGTGCTCCAGGAGATCCTCCTTCCAGCTTCAGGGTGTTCCAGGAGATCCACTTTACAGCTTCAGAGTGCTCCAGGAGATCCACCTTCCAGCTTCATAGTGCACCACGGGATCCACCTTCCAGCTTCAGGCTGCTCCAGGAGATCCAACTTCCAGCTTCAGTGTGCAGCCTGGAGATCCATCTTCCAGCTTCAGGCTGCTCCAGGAGATCCTCCTTCCAGCTTCAAAGCGCTCCAGGAGATCCATCTACCAGCTTCAGAGTACTCCAGGAGATCCACCTTCCAGATTCAGAGTGCTCCAGGAGATCCCCCTTCCAGCTGCAGAGAACTCCAGGAGATCCACATTCCAGCTTCAGGCTGCTCCAGCAGATCCAACTTCCAGCTTCAGGGTGCAGCCTGGAGACTCACCTTCCAGCTTCCGAGTGCTCCAGGAGATCAACTTTGCATCTTCACATTGCTCCAGGAGATCCACCTTCCAGTTCCAGTGTGCTCCAGGAGACCCACCTTCCAGCTTTAGAGTGCTCCAGGTGATCCATCTTCGACCTTCCGTGCTCCCGGAGATACACTTTTGAGCTTCCAAGTGCATCTGAAGATCCACCTTCCAGCTTTAGAGTGCTCCAGGGATCCATCTTCCTGCTTCAGTGGTCCCGGAGATATACTTTTGAGCTTCCAAGTGCTCCTGAAGATCCACCTTCCAGCTTCCGAGTGATCCAGGTGATCCACATTGCAGCTTCGGTGTGCCCCTGGAGATCCATTTTCCAGCTTCAGTGCTCCTGGAGATCCAGCTTCAGTGTGCTCCTGGAGATCCATCTTCCAGCTTCAGGCTGCTCCAGGAGATCCACCATCCAACTTCAGTGTACTCCAGGAGATCCACCGTCCAGCTTCAGTGTGCTCCAGGAGATCCATCTTCCAGCTTCAGTGATCCCGGAGATCCACTTTTGAGCATCCAAGTGCTCCTGAAGATCTATATTCCAGCTTCTGAGTGATCCAGGTGATCCACTTTGCAGCTTCAGTGTGCCCCTGGAGATTCATTTCCCAGCTTCAGGGTGTTACAGGAGATCCACTTTACAGCTTCAGAGTGCTCCAAGAGATCCACCTTCCAGCTTCATAGTGCTCCACGAGATCCACCTTCCAGCTTCAGGCTGCTCCAGGAGTTCCAACTTCCAGCTTCAGTGTGCAGCCTGGAGATCCACCATCCAGCTTCAGAGTGCTCCAGGAGATCCATCTTCCAGCTTCAGAGTGCTCCTGGAGATCCACATTCCAGCTTAACTCTGCTCCAGGAGATCCAAATTCCAGCTTCAGGGTGCAGCCTGGAGATCCCGTTTCCAGCTCCCGAGTGTTCCATGAAATCCAACTTACAGTTTCAGAGTGCTCCTGGAGATCCATCTTCCAGCTTCAGAGTGCTCCAGCAGATCCAACTACCAGCTTAATATTGCTCCAGGAGATCCATCTTCCAGCTTCAGTGTGCTCCAGTAGATCCATCTTCCAGCATCGGAGTGCTCCAGGAGATCCATCTTTCAGCTTCAGAGTGCTCCAGGAGATCAACCTTCCAGCTTCAGGGTGCAGCCTGGATATTCATCTGCCTGCTTCAGAGTGCTCCAAGAGATCCACCTTCCAGGTTCAGGGTGCTCCTGGAGATACATCTTCCTGCTTCAGAGTGCTCCAGGAGATCCATCTTCCCGCTTCCGAGTGCTCCAGGAGATCCACCTTCCAGCTTCCGAGTGCTCCAGGAGATCCACCTTCCAGCTTCAGAGTGCTTCTGGAGATCCATCTTCCAGCTTCAGAGTGCTTCTGGAGATCCATCTTCCAGCTTCAGAGTGCTTCTGGAGATCCATCTTCCAGCTTCTGGCTGCTCTGGGAGATCCACCTTCCAGCTTCAGTGTGCTCCATTTGATCCACTTTCCAGCTTCATAGTGCTCCACGAGATCCACCTTCCAGCTTCAGGCTGGTCCAGGAGATCCATCTTCCAGCTTAAGAGTGCTCCATGAGATCCACCTTCCAGCTTCAGAGTGCTCCAGGAGATCCTTCCTCCAGCTTCAGATTACTCTAGGAGATTCATCTCCTACCTTCAATCGTGCATATTTGTGTCCAGATACCTTTTAAAAATGACACCTTGATATGACAGTGGGGCATGGGCCATGCAGCCCACCCTACCATGTGACACATCGGGAAACCCCCAACTTCATAATTTCATGAGGCTGGGGTCGGGTGATACAGCGCAAATTCCCAGCAGCCTCAATGGTGGGAAACTCTCCTCATCCCCGCCTGCACTGTGGGACTTAGTTCCAGAATGGAAAATCCCTCCAATGTTTCGAGTCCAATATGACTTGTCTTCGGGGGAGATGTATTATTAAGGGTTTATATTAAATATGTAAAGATATAGTCCACATCATCATGACGTAAGATCAGATGACAACAGAGCATTGAACGGGATAGCTCTACGTGGACCCCCTGCTGAATCTGTATTGTAGAGTTGGTATTCTGTTCAATAAAAGGTAAAGCTTACCAACAGCCTTGCTTCCAGCAGTGTCTGTAAATCCAGATCATGAACAGCCCCCTCTAAGACCCACAATGACGATAACAGAAAAACTGGATGCCATAAAAATAATATAGTCACCAATTAATCCAATAGGGAATTCCAGAGAGACTTCTTCACCCAGAGTGTGGTGAGAAAGTGAAGCCTACCACCACAGTAGTTGAGGTGAATAGCACAGATGCATTTAAAGGAGAAATTGAATGAGTACATGACTTAGACAGAGGAGGCTTCCCACATCTAGAGGCACATAAAGCAGGTGATTAGGTCTGTTTGCCATAGCTTATATTCTCTGGAACAGATCATTCGCCTGAAACCAGAGACTAGAGATTGAGGACCACCACTCCACATCAAGAACAGCTGGCCAGGAATCTCTCCCACTCTTACCACCTGCCATTGTCATGTGTTGAAATGATTTGCAGGTAGATACTCAACCTGTTTGGCCACATTATGAACACACGTTCCTTGGCCATTGAATCTGGGTGGGGGCCTTGAGCCTGGCACTTCTGGCTCAGAAGCAGGGATACTACCCATTGCACCACAAGACTTCCCACTAAGTGCATGGAGGGTGAGGTAAAGAGCAGTGGAAGGTGTTTCATGTGGAATGTGAACACCAGCGTAGACCAGTTGGGCCAAAGGGCCTGTTTCTGTGCTGCAAAATCCTGAGTAAATACATGAGGCTACACATAGGGGCAAGTTAGTTTGGTGATGGTGTCTCAATGGCTATGTCTGGAATGAATTACACCAGCAGGAATTTGTCTCCAGTAACAGAGAAGGAGCAAATGGGTCAGGCCCTACAAATATCTGCACCTTATTTCCTTAAAAACTCTCTCATATCTTTTCTCTTCAGATTGTTACTAACTTAAAGCTCTGGAGCTGGTAATCATAACTGCAGATTACAGCCTAATTCGACACATGACATTTACCACTCTCCAAGTTATACGGCTGCAGCAAGTCATACACTACACAAAGATTTACATTAAGCACAGGTTCATTATTATGTCTTCAACCTTGTTGTAAGAAGGCGATAAAACTCCTGTTCCTTTGCAGGTCTCCTGCTCTGAGTGGACATGAGTTTGGGAGAGTGGATGGGAGTGATGGGAGTGCGGGGGACAAGTGAATAACAGCCAGATCTACTAGCATTATGGGTACAGCTGCCATTGAGGTGCCAACCCTCCAAGATTGCCCTGGAGTCTCCAGAAATCATAAAATGGTAACAGCACAGAAGGAGGCCATTCAACCCATTGTGTCTGTGCCAACCATCTGAAGAAGCAATTCATCGAGTGCCACTTTCCCTCCCACCTTCTCCACGTAGCCCTGCAAATTATTCATTTTCAGATAAAACTCCAATTGCTTCTGAAAAGCCTCGATTGACCCTGTCTCCACCGCACTCTCTGACAGTGCATTCCAGATCCGAACCACTCGATTGACCCTGTCTCCACCTCACTCTCAGGCAGTGCATTCCAGATCCGAACCACTCGATTGACCCTGTCTCCACCTCACTCTCAGGCAGTGCATTCCAGATCTGAACCACTCGATTGACCCTGTCTCCACCACACTCTCAGACAGTGCATTCCAGACCCTAACCTCGAGCGGGATGAGGCTTTCTAAAGCTATTACAAATTAAGTAAAAAGTTAATTTGAAAAATAAAATCATGTCCCATCTCATGTCACATGAGGGGAAATGTTTCATTAAATTTTTAATGTTTTCATTCATTATTTTTGAAAAGCAGCTCCGTGCCTCAGGGGGTTTGAAATGTTCTTCTGTACACAGAGTGCTGGACCCAACTCTCCCTCTTCCCTCCCCCGCTCGCACAGATAGCGCCTCAGCGCTGCCACCTCGTGACCCACGCTGGGCGGGCCGTAATTGGCCTGCCTGCCCACATGAAATCACGGTGCCAGGCCGATCGCAGGCAGTGGTCAGTTCTGCAACCGCTTGTGCCTGCTCTCACAGAGCCTGTCCGACCAATGTAAAATCCTGGTCATTAGCCTGGGACAGACACCGGGACAGGGTGCAACTGCTGGGGCCTCAATACTCCTGAGGTGCACAGTGACACTCTTGACCACTATCCAGTGACCACTAACCCGTGAGTGTCAGCTTACACTAGGATTGGTCTGGCGTGTAATGCTGGATCAAATATAAAGAATGGCCAGAGCAGGGCATGGAGTAACTGTGAACCCAAAACCTCACAGGAGCAAACAGCTGCAGGACAGGAGGGGGGTAAAGCAGAGCAGCTTTAGTAAGCACAGCCAGAATG
The DNA here is from genome assembly GCF_017639515.1 of Carcharodon carcharias. Classification (NCBI taxonomy): domain Eukaryota; kingdom Metazoa; phylum Chordata; class Chondrichthyes; order Lamniformes; family Lamnidae; genus Carcharodon; species Carcharodon carcharias. The sequence continues at coordinate 29,467,299 of NC_054497.1, read as the reverse complement.
CCCTCCCTTCACAAGGCAATGGGCAAAAGGAATACTTAAAGAATGGCATTTCGGAGATAATCGTTCTGACAGGCAGGGCTTTCAGCTCCTCTCTGCCCTGTTAGCCCCTCCCTGGGCTGAGAGCACTGCGCTGGGCAGCAGTCCTGTCGCCAGCTGACCATGGCACACACACGCACAGTCACCGTGAGAGTCAATGCGCTACTTGGCCATGGTGTGCATCGCAACTGGATCAGCAGCAACCACTGGTTCGGGAGCCCTCGCTGACTCCCACCCCCTACATGGGGGGCACTGAGGCCAGTCATTGCCTGGGCATGATCAGCTGGGGGGCAGGGGGTGCTCAGCAAAGGATCGTCTGACCTGACCAGCAAAGGGAGCCCACGGAGGGAAGCAAATGTTGCCCTTAGACCAGGCAAATAAAGAAAGAAGTCATAAGCTGTATTTCTCCATGTTATAAAAAGATGTGTTCAAAGAATTTTTATTGGTGAATATAAATCAATGGTCTTTATAATTCTGGACAACATTTATTACATCAAATAGTCTTGAGTTTTCAGTTCAATTTATGCTTTTGCTTCAGGCATACAATGCCCGGAATTAATCATGTTTCTCCTTGTTCAGCTGATGACTTCTCGGGTCCATCATCTTTTCGCTAACGACTTCTTGCAAAAGATCATATTTTGCATAATGAAAACTTGTATTTAAATTCAGCTGCAGTCTGGCTGATTAAATATAATGGAGTTTTCAAGGAAGAGAATTACAAACTGTGCCCTTCTATTTTAATGAGCAGAATTCCCGATCCACCAATGATCCTGATTTGTCTGCCGCACTTTCTGGCACGTTGACAGTTGGAGGGTTAGGATTTAACCAGTTATTAGAAGCCAGATCCAAACTCAGATTCATAATCGTGCAATGATACAGCACAGAAGGGAGCCATTCAGCCCATCATACCTCTGCCATCCCAGAAAGTGACCAGCGAGCAGGCCAGGGACAGATGTATTCGGTCATTATATGGCACTGGGTATCTGTGTGACCAGGGACAGGGTAGTTACCTGGTATCAGGAAGGGACCCAACACTTATCTACAGCCCATTGAATGGTTGACGTTGCAGCACAAAGGAAGATGGTTGTGGTTGTTGGAGGCCAATCATCTCAGTCCCCGGATGTCACTGCAGGAGTTCCTCAGGGTAGTGTCCTAATACCAACCATCTTCAGCTGCTTCATCAGTGACCTACCTTCCTTCATAAGGTCAGAAGTGGGGATGTTCGCTGATGATTGCACAATGTTCAGCACCATTTGCAACTCCTCAGATACTGAAGCAGTCCATGTCCAAATGCAGCAAGACCCGGACAACATCCAGGCTTGGGCTGACAAGTGGCAAGTAACATTCGCGCCACACAAGTGTCAAGCAATGACCATGTCCAACAAAATAGAATTGAACCATTGCCCCTTGAGGTTCAATGGCATTGCCATTGCTGAATCCCCCATTATTAGCATCCTGGGGTTTCTATTGACCAGAAACTGAACTGGACTAGCCATATAAATACTGTGGTTACAAGAGCAGGTCAGAGGCTGAGAATCCTGCAGAGAGTAACTCACCTCCTGACTCCCTAAAGCCTGTCCACCATCTACAAGGTACAAGTCAGGAGTGTGATGGAATACTCCCCACTTGCCTGGATGAGTGCAGCTCCCATAACATTCAAGAAGCTTGACATCGTGCAGGATAAAGCAGCCCACTTGATTGGCCCCTCATCCACCATCTTAAACATTCAATTCCTCCACCACTGACACACAGTAACAGCAGTGTGTACCATCTACATCTGTAGCAACTCACTAAGGCTCCTTAGACAGCACCTTCCAAACTCACGGCACCTACCACCTAGAAGGACAAGGGCAGCAGATAGATGGGAACACCACCACCTGCAAGTTCCCCTCCAAGTCACTCACCATCCTGACTTGGAAATATATCGGCCGTTCCTTCACTGTCGCTGGGTCAAAATCCTGGAACTCCCTCCCTAACAGCACTGTGGGTGTACCTACACCACATGGACTGCAGCGGTTCAAGAAGGCAGCTCACCCCCACCTTCTCCAGGGCAATTAGGGATGGGCAATAAATGCTGGCCCAGCCAGTGACTCCCACATTCCACGGAAGAACAAAGGCTGGGATTTTCTATCCTGCCCGCTGCAGGTGGGAATGGGAAATTTGGAGAGGCAGCAAAAAGTTCCAGTCCCACTGAGTTTCGGTGGGATTGAAAAATCCTGCGCAAAGAGAAGAGAAGCAGGATTTCGGTGCATCTATTCCATGCACCATATTACTTTCAATGTCCTCAATCTCCAGATATTGAATCCATTTTGGACAAAGGTGATAAAAGTTTAGATCTTGAATGGATATCATGTCAATCAGAACCACACAAAGAAAGGACTTGCATTTATAAAGCTCCTTTCACAAAATCAGGACATCTCAAAGCGCTTTACAGCCACTGAAATACATTTTGATGTGTAGTCAATGTTTTAATGTAGGAATGGTGGCAGCCTATTTGTGCACAGCAAGCTCCCACAAATCCTACTGTGGTAATGATCAGATATTCTGTGTTTTTAGTGAGGTTGATTGAGAGATTGGCCAGAACACAAGGGAAGACTCTCAGGCCTTGCTTCAAAATAGTGCTCTGGGATCTTTTATGTCCACCTGAAGGGGCAGATGAGGTTTCGGTTTAAAGTTTCATCCACAAGACGACACAGCACTCCCTCAGTATGGCACTAGAACAGCCTTGTCCACCCCACGGCCCATGGGCCGCAAAGCCCTTCTATGTGGCCCCCAGAGCGATTGTTGAAAATGCCAGTAACACAGCTCAGTGAGTTCAAAGATCTCTGCAGGGGAACTGCTCCTCCAATCACAGCCTGTTTCTCTCCTGTGTTTGCTGCTGATAGGCTCAACAGTATTGAGCCTATCAGCAGCAAACATGGAAGAGAAACAAGCTGTGATTGGAGGAGAAGCGAACACCGGCAACAGAAGACTGTGGAGCACGCGGGGCCTCCACTCACCGCACTTTCCCGTGGCTCCAGTCGCTTTCACCTGGCACCTGGCACTTTGTCCTGGCTCTGGCTACATTCCCTAGGTTCTCCCCACTTACCCTGGCTCTCGACAGTCCCCTCAGCAGTCACTCATGTTCAGGCACCGCAAGGCCTCAGGCCTCACTCCAGGTCTCTCTTCCGCTCTCATCGTACCTATCCCCTCCCCTTAGCCAATTTAGCGAGTGAGGAGGGGTGAGTGAGTGAGTGTGAGGGTGGTTGAGTGTGAGGCTGGGTGAGGATTTGTCTGTGATTGAGAAAGGTTGAGAGTGTATGTGTGTGTGTGAGTGTAAGAGAAAGAGAGAGATATACAGAGAGGGGTTTGAGAGGGAAGGGAGGGTGTGTGCCTGGTTCACCCCCAGTATCAGGGTTCTCATTCACCTTCACCCCCACACACCAACAGGCTGTCTCACCCACACTCACAGGGGGTGAGGGTGAGTGACTGAGCCCCCTGAGACTGGGAGTGAGCTGGACACACACACACACACACACACACTCAACCCTTTCACACTTGAATGATCATCTTGATCTATTACTCATTTTTCAAGTATCAATTTATTGCTGTGATTTTTTTTTTGCTCAGCAAGTTGTTACTTCTCATACACCAGCTTTTTTTTTAAACTCATGTTTAATGTCGTGCAAAACCTTATCTTTCCAAAATGTGCTCATTGCCCTCACCAACCACTCACCAAGCCCCCCTCCCCCGAGTGTGAGAAAAATTGAAATGCGGCTCCCACATGAAAAGGCTGGACAAGCCTGCGCTAGAATCTCAGCCTTGGACATTTGCTCAAGTCCCTGGGGTGGAACTTAAACCCACAACCTCTGGACTCAGGGGAGAGAGTATTTCCCACTGAGTTCTCTTTCCCTCGGTGAAGAGTATATGGTCATGGCTGTAAGCTACTCTATATCTTCACTGTCCTGGGAACCAATCCACTCCAAAGAAACTGGGGAAGACCTGCCCCCTCTAAATAAGTTGACTCAAGGTGGTTTGGGTTGATCAAGTCAAACTCAACAGCTCAGCAATCCCCATGACCTTTTGTGATTCATTGCTGCAAACCTGTGGGTTCAGGGTGGGGTGAGGGCATTTGGGGAAGGAGGGGGCCCTGGCTTAATCAAGGAGATCAAATCAAAAGCAACCATCTCACCCTCTGGTGCAAAAACAGAGCCAGGGTCACTTCAACGAAGGAAGCCTGAGAGAAATGGATGTGCTGAGTTAATTCCCGAAATTGAATTTCTTTGCAATATTAAAACTACAACTATTAGATTAGCAAAGACATTCACGAAAAACATTCCAATGTAACCTTTTAGAATGTTTAATTCCAAACTGTCCAACTGGTGTTGAACATTTATGAGCAGAAATGTCCTTCAAGGCCCAGAGCCAAATTAAATTTTACGATTTAAATGGCCATTACTTTTTTAATGGATTATTATCGAATATCATTTATTCGGAAAAAAAATACCGAAACTTGAGTTTCAAGCGAACAAATACACAATAAATCAGGTCAGACAATGATGTTCCAAATGCTGGCAATTTGTCTCCAGGCAGTTAAGTTCATCAGTTAACTCAGACTAAGTGGATTACTTTAAAAAGTTGTGCTAAACTTGTACGAAACCTTTATCAATCCACACTTGGAGCACTGTTTCCAGTTCTGGTCACCATATTATATTATCAGGCATTGAGGAGGATGCGAAAAGGATCTACAAGGTTGATACCAGAACTGAGAGGTTATACCAATCCGAAAATGATGAACAGGCTGGGTCTCTTTTCTCTTGAAAAGAAAAGGCTGCGCTGTGGCCTCATACAGGTCTTTAAAACTATGAAAGGTTTTGATCGAGTGGATACAGAGAGAAAGTTTCCTCTTGTGGGGAAGAGCAGAACTAGAGGCCGTCAATATAAGTCAGAATGTGGAACTCACTACCACAGGGAGTGATTGAGTGGAGGCCAAGTAGCAAGTACTACATTCTCAGCACTTTCTAGGAAAAGAAGCTTCTTCTGAATTCCCTTTCGGACTTATTCTTCATTTATGGGATGTGAGCTTCGCTGGCTGGGCCAGCATTTATTGCCCATTCCTAGTTACCCATGAGAAGGTGGTGATGAGCTGCCTTCTTGAACCACTGCAGTCCATGTGGCGTAGGTACACCCACAGTGCTGTTAGGGAGGGAGTTCCGGGATTTTGACCCAGCGACAGTGAAGGAACGGCCGATATATTTCCAAGTCAGGATGGCGAGTGGCTTGGAGGGGAACTTCCAGGGGGTGGTGTGACCATGCATCGGCTGCCCTTGTCCTAGATGTTAGAGGTTATAGGTTTTGAAGGTGCTGCCACTGTTCGTTGGTGAGGCAGGGAATGAAAGTTTAAAGAGGTGGATGGGGTTTCAGTCATGGCTTTTTTGTCCTGGATGGTGTCGAGCTTCTTGAGTGCTGTTGGAGCTGTACTCATCCAGGCAAGTGGAGAATATTCCATCACACTCCTGATTGTAGATGGTGCTGTGGTGGAAGCATCGTAGTCGAAAAACTTGTCTTTGAGAAGCCTTTAGAAGCTGGAAGAGGAAGTGGGTTAACAAGCGGGAGAGGTTTATGGAGAGGGCCTAGGATGCAGGCACAAGATGGGAGGCATCAGTTAACACAGTTTAGACCAAGAATCCTAAAATCACACAGCACAGACTGAGTCTAATCAGCCCATCGTGCCTGTGCCAGCTCATTAAAGGAGCTACCAATTAGTCCCACTGCCGCTGCCCTATCCCTGCAGGCCTGTTATTTTTGTCCGCTTTAAGTAGAGATCCGTTCCTTTTTTGAATCTGCTTCCACCATCCTTTCAGGCAGCCCATTCCAGATCATAAATAAGCCTGCTATATTCTCGTTCTGTACAGTCCCGTACCATACAGGGTGGTACACAGACCAACCACGGTAGAATTGGCTTGTCAAACCCCATCTTTCAGCCATGTCGGGGAGAGGTTGAACAATTTGATGACTTTTGCTCTCCACAGCAGGGCCTCTGCTGAATTGTTTTCCAATATCTAACGTGAGGCCTTCTTGCCTGTTATCTTTAGTAATTAAATTTTACCACCTGCCAGTCCCCAGTTAAATTATTCCCCCATTTTCATTCGAGCTCATTATGTTGAGTGTGGATGACTGCCGCCTGTAATGTGTCCATTCATCCCTAGTCAAGCCATCTCATTATTAGCTCCCTCCAGCAATTTGCCGCAGCTTTTATTGTCCTCTGTATTAAAGTATTAACTTGATGACTCTTGGTCTGTCTTTCATTATTCCTTCAGCTCATCTGCAAATTGGCTGTTGCATTTTCTACTTTGCCACAATGAATGAACTTCAAAAGGGACTTCATTGGCTGCACAACTCCTTGTGATACTATTTCAGTCCTTGCCCAACATCCCACACAAGCACATTTCCTGAGGCCAGCCCCACAAGGTGAGCAGGGCTGGGAACCCTGGGTCATTCTCCAACTCAAGGGCATTGTGGCCAATTCCTGCACCCACATTAATGCCCAGCTCAGATCAGCTCGTTCCTGGGAAATCAAATGGGTGGGGGGCACCCCTGAGCTTTACAACAGTCTCCCAGAGAGATCTTCCACTAGATCAGGGAGATCTGTCAGCTGTGCTTCAGAGATAGCATTCTCACCTCTGAGTCAGAAGATCCCATTGCACTATTTCAAAGAGGAACAGTGGAGTCCTCCCTGGTGTCCTGGCCAATATTGATCCCTCAAAAGTAGGGAGATTTTGCTACATCTGTAGTGAGGCTGTGTCCGGAGTACTGCAAACAGTTTTGGCCTCTTTAGGGACATACTTGCATTGGAAGCAGTTTAGACAAGGTTCACTAGGCCGATCCCTGGGATGAGGAGAGTGTCTAATGAGGAAAGATTCAGCAGGTTGGGCCTGTACTCATTGGAGTTTAGAAGAATGAGAGGTGATCTTATTGAAACGTAAGATTCTCGTAACAGGATAGACACTGAGAGGGTGTTTCCTCTCGTGGGGAAATCTGGAACTACGGGGTACAGTTTCAAAATAAGGGGTCTCCCATTTAAGATGGAGATGAGGACAATATTTTTCCTCTCAGGGGGTCGTGAGTCCGTGGAGTTCTCTTCCCCAGACAGCAAAGGAGTCTGGGTTGTTGGGTCAAGGCTGAGTTAGAAAGATTTTTGATTAAAAAGTGAATCAAGGGCTTTGGCAGGGGGCGGAGGGGGTGGGGGGGGTTGCAGGAAAGTGGAGTCGGGGGTACAGTCAAATCAGGCACAATCTTACTGACTGGCAGAGCTGGCTCGAGGGGCCAAAATACCCTGCTTCTGCCTCTTGTGTTCAACTAGTATCTTCAAAAAAAAGATTGTCTGGTCATTTGCACAATGCTTTGTGTGGGATCTTGCTGTGTGAAAATTGGCTGTCACATTTCCTACTTTACAACAGTGATTACATCAACAATACTTAATTGGCTGGAAAGCTCGTTAGGATCATCTTGAGGCCGTAAACGGTGAGACAGAAACGTGAGCTCCTTTCGATTAAATCTTGTGAGCTCCTTTGTTCTTCTTTCATTGAATAGATAAAAAAAAACGTTGGGCCTGAAATTCTGCCTTTCCCGATCCCCTATTTCTTGCTGGAAGCTGACAAGAAATAGGTAGAATCCTAGTCAAAAGTGGCTCAGCTTCAGGCAGATGCTCCACGTCATGATAATGAAGGAAAAAACACCGAATTGCATCCGGAAATATTGGACTTTAAAAATAAGACCTGAGTTTTTAAAAGGCGCAGACAAGCCACTGTCTGGAATGCTGCAGGGTGACTCCCTAAGAGGTAATGAAACCCCACCCTGTTTCCAGACAAGGTACTTCCAAGGACATCCAGAAGCTAATTTCTCCCTCCGGTAGAGACAATGGGACATGATGGGAGGTGAGTATCACCTCATCGAGAAATCCTGTAGGCAACACCCAGACAGATTTGTGAATTCACTTTCCACTTGGAATATACAAAGAAGTGAGCTGGGAAACTGCCCTGTCTGCTGGTGGGTGTTCTGAGAGAGCAAGTGCTGGAAGTTTGACCAGCAGTAACAGCCACACACAGTACCTCTGCAAATTGCTATGTTTGCTCCCTCTCTACCAAGATCAACACTACTGGAACCTCGAAAATGACTATTCATCTAATGGAGTCAACTCGAATGGAACCTTGAAAACGACTATTCACCTACTGAAGTCAATTCTACTGGAACCTCAAATTGCAACAGCTCAATCACCTTCTCCCCACGAGTCTAGGACTGTTCTGTATACCATTTTTTATAGCTAAATTCTTAGTTTTAACCTGTATGACCGTATGTGCATGTGTTTTATCCTTTCTTGCCTTTAGTAGGTAATAAACTTACTCTTACCTTTAACTCAACAAAGTCTGATCAAATTGGCTCCTTCAAAACCAGAACGTTTGGGTCTGAGAAAAAGGTACCTGCGAAAGGGATCCTTTTAGATTAAATCATGTTGCGACCAATGTGGTGGTGCGGGGGGTTCGGGGGGATTGCTGAATAAAGACAGGGAGCCAGCTCATCCGTCCTAATCCGGGGCATAGCCATTTGGGGGTGTCCCAGCCACACGGTGACAAATTGCGGGGTCTCGCCTGGATCAACAACTTTGGGGAACCTCCTGTGGGGGTGGGTCATAACACCAGCTGCTCCCTGCCAAAGGCCCAGACCACGATCTTGTTTGGTGCCCACAACTGGCCATCGTGTTACACCTGAACCTTGGCCTGGCACAGGTATGCTTGAGAGATTCTTGCAGTTGATTGTCTCAAATTTTTTATTTGGAAAAACCAAACAAAAAAGTGGATAGAAATGCACAAGGAAGCAAGTCAATTAACTTCAAATAGAGAACTACTTACATATAAAATACAGCCAGTAAACTCTCCCAGAAACATGGAGGCAGAGAATAAATCGTATCGTTCCAGTTATACAATTTGAAAACCATTTTATTCCTTTCTCTGTCCCTGTTTAAAAATGATTAAATCTCTAACTTCTTGCAGTTCTGAAGAAACATTAACTCTTGTTTCTCTCTCTCCATTGTTGTTGCCTGACCCACTCTGTTTCCAGCATCTTCCGATTTCACTTCAGGTTTTCAACACCTGCAGTGTTTTGCTTTTGTTATCTTGATTTCTCCATCAAGTTACACACTTATTTCTGAAAATAAGATTTCAATGTTAGACTCCATCGGGTGCAGCCTGCACACATGGCTGCAACCGACAAAACCTTGTTTTCAAATGACTGACAGCAATACTGACCTTTAATGGAGCACAACTACCTTTGCTGTTTGTGATTGAAGTCAAGGTCACTATTTTGTGGGATGTCTTGTGACGTAGAGGGTAAGGTCCCGGTCTCTGAGCCAGAAGCTCCGGGTTTGAATCCCACCCCAGGACTTGATAGCCCAGGAAGGTGTGTTCATAACGCGGCCAAACAGATTGACTATCAATCTGCAAATCTTTCTGATGATCCTGTGTCAGGTGGTAAGGGCGGAAGAGTCTCCTGGTCAGCCACGCTTGATGAGGAGTGGCACCCCTCAAGATCTAGCCTCTGATGACAGGCTGATGACTTGTTCCAGCAAACTGTAGTCATGGAAACAGACATAAGCGTGTGCTTGTCTGCCTCATGCATCATAGACACAGGAAGCTTTGACGTCTCAGTCAATGCCTTGCCTCAAGTAAAATGGCAAAGCATAGAAGGGAATATATGTGATCTGGGAAAACTGCAATTCTTACATCCTCTTAGAGGAGAACAGCCTGAATTGCCTTACATATAAGGGAATGAAGAGAAGATAGAAGATAATGACCAGTGACAGCCAATTCACACACATGGAACTGCATACAAGGTCACCAACAACACATCCAATAATGCAAAGCCTATTAGAAGGTATTATTTGTTCTTTTCTATTTATTTATGCTTTCATGGGACATGGGCACTGCTGGCAAGGCCAGCATTTGTTGCCCATCCCTAATTGCCCTTGATCAGCCATTTCGAAGTCAACCACGTTACTGTGGGTCTGGAGTCACATTTAGACCAGACCACGTAAGGATGGCAGGTTTCCTTCCTGAAAGGACATTAGGGAACCAGGTGGATTTTTACAACCAATGATAGTTTCATGGTCACCATTATTGAGACTAGCTTTATATTCCAGATTTTATTAACTGAGTTTAAATCCTGCCAGCTGCCATGGTGGGGTTTGAACCCTTGTCACCAGGGTATTAGCCTAGGCCTCTGGTTTCTAGTCCAATGAGATTACCTGTTCTCTACAGGCCTACTACATAAGGCTGCCATTACTGCCAGGGGGGCAGGACATGACAACATCCCTCCTATCCATCTTTGCAAGTACAAGTCCAGTTACACAGGAGAATCTCCAGGAGGTAATGAGTGGACAGGTCAGAAGGAGTGAGTGACCTCACCCAGGGGAGGGTTGTCCTAAGATGAGAGGTTGGGCAGATTGGCCCTTCACTCTCTGGAGCTTAGAGGATTGAGAGGCGATCTCATTGAAAAGTATATGGTTCAAAAAGGGCTTGACAGGGTAGACAATGAAAGTTTATTTCCCATGGCTAATGCATTTATAACTATGGGGCAAAACCTCAGGCTAAGGGGTCAATCATGAGGTGAGAAGGAGCTACTTCACTCAAAGGGTTGTGAATCTCTGAAATTCTCTACCCCAGAGGGTTGTGAATCTCTGAAATTCTCTACCCCAGAGGGTTGTGGATGCTCCATCGATGAAAGGATTCAAGGTTGAGATTGAAACATTTGTGGACTCAAAGGGAATCAAGGGATATGGGAACCAGGCAGGAAAGTGGAGTTGTGGTCAAAGGGCAGCCATGATCATGCTGAAGGGCGGAGAAGCTGACCTACATCCTACCCCTGTTCCTGTTTCTTATTTTCATTGTATGGGTTGGAATCTGATGCAATGTTGTTGCCATAACATCATAACTTATATTGTAGCGCATTATAATTCAATGGGAAAGAGATTCACTGGAACCAGTCACAATATTAATAGGTGTGTAGACAGTCTGGTGATCACCATTGAGATCAGAAAAGCCAAATTTATCAAATTATCTCAATTAAAACAATGGACAAGATTTCACCTTTTGATAACTTTAACTTATCGAACCAGAATCAATATAATTTAAAAATAAATTAAAGTAAAATCACAGTCAAATAAACTATAAATTACAGATTAAATAGTAGATACAACAAAGACAGATCTCACAGATTAATCAGACATTCCATTCAGTATATGCGGCACCAATTTCACACAGTAAGTCCTTCAAGATGCAGATCACCCCCAGGTTGAATTCCAGCTCAAGGATTTAGCCACCCATTCTCATCTGGCAGCAACTCCCACTCAACCTGAGTTCCACAGAAACAATCTTCAACAAAATGGCACGCTTTTCCAGAACCTTCTCAGCCCTGCTCAGTGTCAGAGAAACTCCTGAAGCTGGCATTGAGAGCTCTAGTAGAGACTGTTTATTTCTTCCACAGAACTTACTTCTCCACTCCAACACAATCCCACCAGTGCTGGCTGACTCTTCCTTATATACATATCTGAGTCTAATTAACTAATCAATACCCACACTTGTTCACCTTATTACCTTAAACTACAGGGTAGGTATTCACCAGAACCTATTAGATATTAACACTCAGGATGGTCTTGACTACATGGATCCACCAGTATTACATTAATCCAAACATCAGTGATGACCTTATGCCCTGTATGGCCGGAGCTGGTCAACCTGGTAATTTAATGTAACTGAAACAGTGGCAGCAACTTGATCCTGCTTATTGCAACATATCCAACCTTCTTGTTCTCATTTTCTCACTGCACCACACCTTCTACTTCCACTTGAGGGGCCACTGACTCTCCTTTTTTTCAAATTTATAACAGTTATTGCACCACTAAAGTGCCAATGTAACAGTTTTTTTCCAGTAAACAGCACATTGGCAGTTAACCCTCCTGCCAGTCTTATCCACTATTGGCATTGCCAACCTTATATTGGAAGTGGGCTACAGTCATGCTTGAAGCTGTTGGCACATCTGAGCCACTGGCTGAGTGCTGGCCCAGAACTCATCAAGCCAGGAGGTCTTGACCTGGCCAGCTTGCTGTGGCAGCCCCTGTAGACATAGTTGGTTGTATAATCCCAGGTATGGGAATAATGCAATCCTCAGGCATCCTAGCATCCCCCACTGACAACATCCTGGGGGTTACCATTAACCAGAAGCTGAACTGAACCAGCCATATAAATACTGCGGCTACAAGAGCAGGTCAGAGGCTGGGAATCCTGCAGCAAGTAACTCCCCAAAGCCTGTCCACCATCTACAAGACACAAGTCAGGAGTGTGATGGAATACTCCCCACTCGCCTGGATGAGTGCAGCTCCCACAACACTCAAGAAACTTGACAACATCCAGGACAAAGCAGCCCCGCTTGATTGGCACCCCATCCACAAACATTCACACCCTCCACCACCAACGCAGTGGCAGCAGTGTGTACCATCTACAAGATGCACTGCAGGAACTTGCCAATTCTCCTTTGACAGCACCTTCCAAACCCATGACATCTACCACCTAGAAAGTCAAGATGGCAGACACATGGGAACACCACCACCTGCAAGTTCCCCTTCAAGTTGCTCACCATCCTGACTTGGAAATATATCACCGTTCCTTCACTGTCACTGGGTCAAAATCCTGGAATTCTCTCCCTAACAGCACTGTGGGTGTACCTACACCACATGGACTGCAACGGTTCAAGAAGGCAGCTCACCCCACCTTCTCAAGGGCAACTAGGGATGGGCAACAAATGCTGGCCTAGCCAGCAACTGGTATATCCTCGGAACAAATAAAAAAAAATGATTTTCACATCTTGTGCCACCTCGATCATGAGGTAATGTCATTGGGACAAGTTGAAAGCAAAGCTCATCATTACATTCCAGCCATCCTAGCAGCTGGCATTGAGCTTTGTGGATGGATGGGAGTCAGGAGGACTCCCCCAAGAGGCTAGATAAGAAACATCTAGGCTGGAATTCCACTACCATACTGAGGGAGTGCAGCACTGTTGGTGGCACTGTCTTTCAGATGAGACATTAAACTGAGTCGGCCCTCTCAGATGGACAGAGTACCCTGTGGTATTATCTGCAAAGAGAAGGGGACTGGTAGCCAGGCCAGCATTTGTCCCTCATCCAATGTTACCGAAGTAGACAAACTAGTCTTTCATCACACTGTTGATTGTGGGATCTTACTGTGTGCAATTTGGCTGCTGTGTTTTGCCTGTGACTAAACTTCAGACAAACTTAATTAGCTGCAAAGTGATTTGTGATGTCCTGAGGCTATGAAATATGCTAATTAAATACAAGCTCCTTCATTCTTTGAGAGCTCTTGCAGATGCTTTAATTACAATATTTGGTGTTTTGGTTTCTATAGAAACATTCCAACTAGTTTCTGATGACAAACCCAAAACAAGGTGAAAAATATCACAATCTACTTAAACAGCAAGGGGGAGAAAAATCTAGTCATTAAAACTGCCTGTGCTCTAAATGAGTGATCAGGCCTGGGGACCCTGGCTAATTTTCTCTCCAAGGGCACCTAGTTACCTAGGTTAATGTTAGTGCCCAGCCCAAACCCTGGGTCATTCCATAGCTATTCCTGTGGGTAGGGGCTCAGTTATGCACTACTCAAACCCCTGGGCAGAGCTCCAGAGGACAAGGTTTAATGTACTTTATTTCACTCAGCTCCTGCCCTTTATAATTGACTTAATCCGTGTTTCCTCCTTGTGTAGCAATCCATTGTAACTGGGTTAAATTATATGTGAAATCTGTGACCTTACCGTAATTACAGTAAATGCTGCGTACCTAAATCATGGAAGTGGACAGCTGAGAGGGTGTTACCCTTCGAGGGGGAATCTAGAACTAGGGGGTACAGTTTCAAAATAAGGGGTCTCCCAATTAAGACAGAGATGAGGAGGAATTTCTTCTCTCAGAAGGTCGTGAGTGCTTGGAATTTTCTTCCTCCAAGAGCAGTGGAGGCTGGGTCATTGAACATATTCAAGGCTGAGTCAGACAGATTTTTGATCGGCAAAGGGGTCAAGGGTTATGGGGGGCAGGCACGAAAGTGGAGTTGAAGCCACATCAGATCAGCCATGATCTTATTGAATAGTGGAGCAGGCTCGAGGGGCCGAATGGCCTACTCCTGCTCCTAATTTGTATGTCCTTATCTAGTTGGAAGGAGTAAGGGGACATTCTGAAGGCTAATGGCCTCCACTTGTTCCCAAAAGTTTCACCTTCCTACATAAAATACCAGAATTGCCAAAACCAGTTTCCCACGGAGGATTTCTTGTCTGTAAGCAGCTAATGCAACTTTGACCAAAGAAGATCTCAACACATTCAGCAAAGAAGAAAAGAGAGACTTGCATTTATATAGCACCTTTAAGACTTCAGGATGTCCCAAAGCAATTTACAGCCAATCATGTACTTTTTGAAGTGGAGTCTGTAACGTAGGAAATGTGGCAGCCAATTTGCACACAGCAAGCTCCCACAGCCAAAAATGAGCAAGAAATTTGGGAAAACTCCTCTGCAAAATAATGCGAAAAGATCTTTTACATCCACCTGAGAGGGCAGAGGAGGAGGGGCGGTGAGGGTGCTCACTTTAAGGTCTCATCCGGAGGACGGAACCTCCAACAGTGCTGCACTCCCGCAATTCACAGAATCACAGAATCACAGTGCATAAGAGGTCCTTCGGCCCATCGAGTCTGCACCCACAAGAGAGAAACACCCGACCTACCTACCTAATCCCATTTACCAGCACTTGGCCCATAGCCTTGAATGTTATGACGTGCCAAGTGCTCATCCAGGTATTTTTTAAAGGATGTGAGGCAACCCGCCAGAGGAAGTGGCCAGTGCACAAACTTAACACCTCCATTAAAAGGGCAGGCGGTGGAGCCTCACACAAATGTGTTAATGTGGAATGTGGTTCTACGGTGTGATGGTTAACACTTTGGACTAGCAACCCAGAGGCTCAGACTAATGCTCTGCGGACATGGGTTCAAATCCTGCCTAGCAGCTGCTATGAAGTCAATCCATAAAGTCTGGAGTTGAAAGCGAGTGCTGTAATGTTGACCATTACTATCGGCTGCTGTGAAAACCCATCTTGTTCACTAATGTCCTTCAGAGGAGGAAATCTGCCATCCTTACCTGGTCTGGCCCACATGGTGACTCCATGACTGAAATGAGCTAATAAGCCACTCAGTTCAAGGGCAGTTAGGGATGGGCAACAAATGCTGACCTCGCCAGTGATGCCTAATCCCATGAGTGAATTTTTTAAAAACATCATTAAATAGCAACAACATCACAGGTCCAAATGTTTATGTGGGGATGGGGGTCTCGTCCTGCTTTCTCCCACTGAAAGTGAATCAGGAAAGAGGGAAGAGCAGAGAGAGGTGACACAATTCTGCATTTCCGGCGTAGGAATAACCAGAACCAAGATATAAAAAGCCTCTGAGTAGTTAGATGAGCCAGCAGGAGGTTTAAATATAACCTACACTTGGCTGCCAACCCACATGTTTGTTCTTTCCCACCTAAAGGAGGTGAATGACAGTGCGGAATGCAAGACCCTCAGTCCGGGAGGGAGAAAGCAGAGCCATTGATCAGAAGCTGTGGTAATCATACTAAATTTCATCATCCACCCCCCCCATGTGGGCAGAGTCCCATCGCGCCATCTTTGCTGCAGCTCCTGTGGTACCAGCCCTTTATTTAGCTGTCAGAGGCAGTGTAATCTGCTCCATCACAGCCTCCCTGCCGGCCTTTTAGTTGGTGCAACAATAAAATGCTGCCCCCTGAGCAGTCCCCTCCTTTCCTTCATTGTGGCTTCTGTGCTCAAATAGCAAGTGCCTCCCTCTCAATCAGCAGCAAGGTTAAAGTGAAATTGGGTTTGAAATTTTATATTTGCTGCACAGGTTTTCCAATGGCCTCACACTCCAGTAGGCCACGATTTCAAATCCCACCTTTACAATTTCAACAAGCTCACTGACTATAAAACTGTTGGATTATTGTTAAAACCCCAACTGCTTCACTCCTTCCTTTGAGCTAGTTTTTGGCCACATGACCCAAATATCCACCCCCCCCCAAGCACCTGAGGAGTCTGTGGAGGATGCGCCCCCACCGGTACCAGCCATCCTGCTGCCATTTCAATCGGCTAAGTGCAGACTTCCGCCCCATCCTGGGCAGGAGGAGGTACCTGAGAGAGCTGCCGGCCAATTCGATTTGGGTCCGGGTGGGGATTGGCTGGCAGAGCGCAGCGAGGGGAGTGAGGGTGCTCAGGGGCCAGGCTCGAAAGGCCATAGGGGGGAGGGTTAAAGGGGGGAGGGGGAAATGACCTTGAGGGCAGTTGCCTCCGATGGGTATGGGGGGGTTCCCTCCGTGTCCAACACCAGCCTGTGCGGCTAAATCTACCAGGCTACCCGCTTGTCCTGTGCCCCACCCCGGGCCAGGGATAAGATAGTGGCTGGGGGGCTGGGGCTGGATGACACACGCAAGTGGCCATTAATTGGCCACTTAAGGGCCTCAATCAGCTCAAGGGCAGGTTGACCACCCGACACCTCCACCACTCCCCCCCCCCACCCCCCCCCCAGCCCAGAGAATGGGAGACAGGTCGGGACGGGTGGGAATGCCCACGTGCTGCATTTGACAAGCACCGCCACCCCTCCACCTTCAAACCTGCCGGTGAGACGCCGTAAAACTCCGCCCTTGGGCCGGAAACATTAGCTCTGCTTCTCTCTGCACAGACACTGTCTGGCCTGCTGAGCGCTTCTGGCATTCTCTGTTTTTACTTCAGGTTTCCAGCATTCGCTGTATTTTGCTTTTGCACTACCTCCTCCTGCGCCTCAGTGTCAAACTTTATTCGATAACACTCTTGCCAGTCACCTTGGGGGTCTATTACTATATTAAAGGTGCTATATAAATGCAATGAGCAGCAGGGCTGGCAGCATCTGTGGCGAAAGAAAGGGTCATTTCACACCATTGTGCCAGTTACAGGGCCACCACATCCTGACATCCACTCAGCCTCCATGTGCCCAGCAGGTCAATGTTTAATGTTTAATCCGGGGAGCAACAGCTTCTGGAGGAGAAACAACAACAGAAACGAAATCAGGACAAAAACTAATGTCCCTCGACGGGACAAAGTGAAGATCAACATTACGATGTCAGCCCATGAGTTGGAGATGGGATTTTATAGTTAGATCTGCAGCAAATGGATTCTATTTTACCGCAGCTTCTGTGGTAACAGGTGCGGCAAAGTTCGGTTGTGCGGCGCCCATATGTTCGACCCACGGGCACGGTTTCTGTGCCACACACGCACACTCCTGGCGCAGGTCATGGCGGACGCCATCCTGGATGTGTCAGCACAGGTGCTGGGATTACGCGGAGCTGACTGACTGTGACTGCAGCCGGGGGGAGGTGACGCTGAGTGGACACCAGCCGTAGCGTACTTCTTCCCTCAGCTCTCCAGCTAACGCCCTCTCCTAACTTCGGACAGCTGAAGGGAGGAATTCTTCGGTCTCCCCCACCGGCAGCTTTGAAGGTGGGGTTTGGTGGGGGGGGGGGGGGGGGGTTGGTGGTGCTTGTCAAATGCAGCGCGTGGCATTCTCACCGCCTTCTGACCCTGTCTCCCGTTCTCTGGGAGGGTGGTGGAAGTGTGAGGTGGCACACTGGAGGCAGAGCTTCCTTTGGGAGCCTCCTGTACCCAACGGAGGCAACTGCCCCCAAGATCATTTCACCAGGGATAATGAAAGCTCTCATTAGCCACTTTCAGGTTAATTACTCATTAACTTCTACTCGGGGGTTGCTGACTTAGGGTAAGTGCATGAAGATTTGAATTGCAATTCAAAGTTGGTGAATTCTACAAGGAGCAATATGACATGTGATTAAGGCTTTGGTTCTCACTTCAAGCTTCCTGCACTGACCACCTGCTGCAGCTTCCATCCTCATTGGCCTGCAACATGACAGGGAAAATGAGCAGAGGTGTCAAAGAGCAGGACAAACTGTTGGAAGGGGGAGGAGGGTTTCCATCAGGAGGCCAAGGTGTTCAGGCAGAAACTTTTTTATTTCAATCTGAATGAGGGAACATTGTGTGTGATGTCTCTGTTTCAATAAGGAGGTACTTACTAAAATCTGGCACCCATTGCAGGCAGAGCCGCAGCCTTAGAGCAGGGCAAGAACGGCATTGCCAGTGGCTGTAAAGGTGATGATGGGAATGAACTTCTTTAAATCAGGCACCTTCCAGGCTGGAGCAGGAGGCACCTCAAACATCTCGCAGTTCATCATCTGCTGTTGTATGAGGGAGGTGACTGATGTTCAGTATGCAAAAAAAGGATAATGTATTGCAACCTCTTTCCAGAGAAAAGCAGGTTGAGTGAGAATGTGGCTTCAGGACAGGAGGTGGAGGAGGAAAGTGAGGATGAAGAGGAGGTGGAGGAGGAGGAGGAGGGGAAGATTGAGGATGAAGAGGAGGGGCAGGGAGTGAGGATGAAGAAGAGGTGGAGGAGGACAGTGAGGATGAAGAGGAGAGGAGGGGAGCAAGGATGAAGAGGAGGGGAGGAGGGGAGTGAGGATGAAGAGGAGAGGAGGGGAGTGAGGATGAAGAGGAGGGGCAGGGAGTGAGGATGAAGAAGAGGTGAAGGAGGAGAGTGAGGATGAAGAGGAGGTGGAGGAGGAGAGTGAGGATGAAGAGGAGGGGAGGAGGAGACCGAGGATGAAGAGGAGGGGAGGAGGAGGCCGAGGATAAAGAGGAGGGGAGGAGGGGAGCGAGGATGAAGAGGAGGGGCAGGGAGTGAGGAAGAAGAGGAGGGGAGGAGGGGAGTGAGGATGAAGAGGAGGGGAGGAGGGGAGTGAGGATGAAGAGGAGGGGAGGAGGGGAGTGAGGATGAAGAGGAGGGGAGGAGGAGACCGAGGATGAAGAGGAGGGGAGGAGGAGGCCAAGGATAAAGAGGAGGGGAGGAGGGGAGGAGGGGAGCGAGGATGAAGAGGAGGGGAGGAGGGGAGTGAGGATGAAGAGGAGGGGAGGAGGGGAGTGAGGATGAAGAGGAGGGGAGGAGGGGAGTGAGGATGAAGAGGAGGGGAGGAGGGGAGTGAGGATGAAGAGGAGGGGAGGAGGGGAGTGCGGATGAAGAGGAGGGGAGTGAGGATGAAGAGGAGGGGAGAAGGGGAGTGAGGATGAAGAGGAGGGGAGTGAGGATGAAGAGGAGGGGGGAGTGAGGATGAAGAGCAGGGGGGAGTGAGGATGAAGAGGAGGGGAGGAGGGGAGAGCAAGCAACCACCCTATCCCCTTCCCAACTGGGCACCTTGTGATCATCTCATCCAACGATAGTTCCAGTGCAATCCCAGTTCCCCATTCAACAGCTGTCCCACACTCTGGTGGAATTTTCCGTGCCCACTGGCGTTGGGTGTGTTTGGCAGCGTAAGCGGACAATGTGGTGAGAAGGGCAAAAGTCAGTTTTGTGATGTGGTGTAGCCACATTCTGCCCATCAATGGCCGTGTTTCCTGCTGTCGGATGTCAGGAACACCAACGTGTTTCACAACTGTACATCAGCGACATGCACCTGGTGAGCTGCACTTCAGTCAGGACTGAGGTCTGTTTGCCTACCTTGCTTCAGGCAGCACTCGTGGTCATCAGCACCAGGCTTCACAGGCAGCACCACATCGCGGGCTTGTCTCTACTTACCAGACCAGCAGTAAGGCCGTGTGGCTTTTCAATGGATGCAGGGCCAGGGCTTGCTTGGGGAAGGAGGAGAAGGAGCCTCAGGCAAGGGAAGAGGCTGCAGGGCGAGGGCATTACTGGGGAAGGGGGGTATCCCAGGGTGTGTGTGTGTGGGGCCACATGTTGATCTGTGCAAGTTGCCTCAAGATGGTGAGGGCTGAGGAGGCAGCCTCCGGAGGAGATGAGGCCAGATGGAGATGTGAGGGTGTGTGTGTGAGAGAGTGAGCTGGCAGTGAGTGAGATACCAGGGAATGTGTGATGAGATTGTGAGTGTGTGAGTTGAGATTGATGAGATGGTTGCCTTACCCTGAGATCATTCCTCCGTTTTCTGCACTGGGTGGCTGACCTCTTGTGTGCAGCATTGTCACTGACCACCACTGCCACCACCTCCCAAGCTGGAGTGCTGAGACTGATGGGCCTCCTGTGGCCAGAGCTGGGGTACAGAGCATCGCCGTGGGCCTCCACAGTGTCCGGAAGGCATCCCAGGGATGCGTCACTGAATCAAGGGGCTGAACACTTCTCAGCTTTTGGGGCCATGTCTTCATTGGTGCCCTCCTGGGCTGGAAGCACTGAGAGGTGTGGGGGCGGCTGCAGTTTAAACATTGCGTGAGGAAGCGGCGTGGTTCCCAGGAATGACTGATTAATGAGGTGGGATCAGGACAATACGGCACAAAAAGCTGCCATTGTGGCCGGCGGTTAAAGGGTCCTTTTTGCCGCTTGCTCCCACACTTAGTGCAAATCTGGGGCCATTCTACCCTCTGTCTTCCCTCTGTTACTGACCATTGCAGCATTCTCTTGGCTCAAAACTGAAGTAAAAAACACCTCAAAACATTCCCAACCGACTTTATCTGTCAAACCACCCAGTATTCCTTCCACCCTTGTGCATATCTTTGGTGTCTGTCTTCTGAGTGCCTTTACCTGCCCAGTGCAGTGCTACCCCAGCACAGCTGGAGGAAGGATGAACAGACAAAATACGAGCAGAAGTAGGGCCATTCGAGTGACTGCAGAAGACCTCGCAGGAAGACTTTGAGCAGCTCTGGGCCGAGAAGGCCCGGGTTTTGGGCTACAACATCTTGGCATGGACAGCAGCAGGCAGGAGCTGGCTGGACAAAGGCAAGGACACTGGCAGAGTGGCAGAGTGGGAAGGATGCTGCCAGCCTGAGAGAGGGTGGCAGGACCAAGCTCCATGGAGACTCCCCAGGGACGGAGTCTCAGCAATCCTATTGGAGGACTGCAGGGTGAACACTGATATCCGCAGCCAATAGCGGCAGTCCAAGCTTGCAGGACTGGTGCTCCCACTGTCGCACCCAGGCATTGGGTGGCTTCTGCTAGTGATACAGTGGGAGCTGCGACATTAACCACCATATGTGGTTCTATATGGGCCCATATGTGTTCTTGCCAGCACATCCACGCTGGAAAGGATGAGCTCCAAGTTCTGCATGAAGCTCTGTGCCACGCTGGGGCCAGGCTCCTCCTTGACAGTAACAGGAGGCTTCCTGGGAGGCCTGTCAATGCACTGAACATTGCGTTGGGCGCACCCATCTGCCTTTCTCTGTATGCCATCCCATTGACATCCTCACTGGAGTCCTCTACAGCAGAATCCATCCTGCAAAACCCATTACCCCTGCCCTGCTTGCACTACTGGTGCCCTGTGACCTGCAGGTCCTGCCTCAAATATACGCTCCAAAACAGCACAGTGCCAATATCTGAGCTGATGGCGGTGAGTGTGAGAGTGAGAGTGAATGAGTGAGTGTGAGAGTGAATGAGTGAGTGTGAGAGTGAGTGAGAGTGAGAGTGAGTGAGTGTGAGAGTGAGTGAGTGAGTGTGTGAGTGAATGAGTGAGTGTGAGAGTGAATGAGTGAGTGTGAGAGTGAGTGAGTGAGTGAGAGTGAGTGTGAGAGTGAATGAGTGAGTGATGGTGTGTCTTTTTCATCACTGTCTTCCTGCCCTTCCATCTCCTCTCTTCCACCCAGACCTAACCAGGTGGCACCTGAAGGGAGATTTGATAGAAATGTTCAAAAGGGGTCTGGGCGGAGTAGGTTGAGAGAAACAATGTTCCCATTGGCCGAACCTGAGATTGTGGTGGAGACAGGTTCAATCAAAATTCAATTCAAAGGGAGCTGGGTAATTATCTGAAAAGAAAGATTTTACAGGGGAGTTGCTCTGGAGTCACATGTAGGCCAGACCAGGCAAGGACGGCAGAATTCCTTCCCTAAAGGGAAAAACCCATCTGGTTCCATCAATGATCCAAGGTTTTGGCACCAATAGATGGTCCATGTTACCAATGTGTAGGGACCAGCTCCCACTCCGCACATTCTGATTTACAAGAGCTTAGAGTCAGAGTCATAGAGGTCTACAGAGCAGAGAAAGGCCCTTCAGCCCATCGAGTCTGCAGCGGTCAAACAAGTACCTAACTATTCTAATCCCATTTTCCAGCACTAGGTCCAATATTTTAGGATTGCAGGAAATCTATCTCTTAACAGACTAATCAAATCCTTTGGGATACCCAAACACATGGAGAGACTCCTTTGGCAATCTCTTCTTTGCCTTCACCTATCACTGGCCCCCTACCCAGCTCTACCTGTCCCACCCCCTCTACCAGCTTATATTTCACCTCATTTCTCTATTTCCTTAGTTCTGCTGAAGGGTCATTCGGACTCAAAACATTAACTGTGTTCCTCTCCGCAGATACTGTCAGACCTGCTGAGTTTATCCAGATATTTTTGTTTTTATTGTACATGGGGAGACTTCATCAGGAATGCACACAGGAGATGGACCGGGTCAGAAACATGTCATCCTCAATCCCAAAGGAGGAGAAGGAGCGGTGTAGCACCAAGATGTAGTACTGCAAGAGGTTTAATGGCCTCATGGGTGGGCAAGGTCAGTGAATGTATCTTTAAATGTTGGCTTCACCTCACCCTCACACACTTGAGCACTGCTGCTTTCCTACCTCATTCCGACATCTCACAGTTCACACACTGCCAGCTATTCAACCATGATAGGCCACATCACCCAAACAGATTGCACACCCTCACTGATGCTCTTCCCTCTCTCTTGCAAGATGAGCTGGTGCACAACCCCCCCCAGCATCAGGAGCAAACCAGCGAGGGAAAGGCAATGCTCACCGTCATTGAAGTAGCTGTGACTGGAGGCTGTGGCCAGTGATGAGGCAGAAACCGTCAACGCTGATGGGTCAAAGTCCTGGAAGCCCCTCTCTAACAGCACTGTGGCTGTACCCAGGGGGAGACAGTGGTGTAGTGGTCATGTCACTGGGCTGGTAATCCAGGGACCCAGGTTAGTGCTCTAGGGTAGTTAGTGGAATCTGAATTCAATAAAAATCTGGAATTAAAAGTCTAATGATAACCATTTGAAAAAAAAACATTGCTGATTGTTGTAAAAACCCATCTGGTTCACTAACTGTACCCCAAAATATGTCTTCCTGAATGAACCTTCTCCATTTTGGTCGGTCACCAGCCAGGGACTCCCATGAGTCGGCCAGCGGGTTTGACCTCTTCAGGGATGCTCTGAGGACATGTCTGAGCTGTTTCTACCCTGGCTGGCTCTGATCATCGATAACCATGTGCTCCCACTGCCTGGCAAGTGTCTGCCTGTGGGGTCTCCCGGGAACATTCCCCCTCCCTCCTGTCCACCTCCAGTGCTGTGTCGGAGACACCAGGAGTCAGCTCCTTCTGCCATTCCTGGGTCTCTTCCAGGTCAAACTCCCTCTGGGAATGACCTCCATCTCCTGGTAGGGTGAGAAGGCGCCTCTCTCCTTTCAGAGACGCAGGCTGGCCTCTCCAGACCCTGCAGCTCCCTTGCTCTGGCCGGGAGCCCCGCCACAGTTTGCTGGGCTGGGCACAGGACAATCGTGAGCAGTCGTGCGGTATCTGTGTGCTGGCTGCATTGGCAAGAACGGGCACCAGTTAACGGTGTTTGCTGGGTGGGACGCTCACAGAGCTTGGCCTAATAACACCCAAAAAAGGGGAATATTTTCAGAGTGCAGGGTCTCTGCAGGAGGCCAATGACAGTCACTTCCAGCTGTACTGTGCCCGGACCCTGATTGACAGGGAATTGACTCCATCGCCTTCGCTCTGGCTGCTGTCACTCTCCACGCAGCCGTGGCTGCAATTGGAAATTGGATAACAAAAGGACAAGAAGAGACATCAAAATAATTAACAATTCCAGGCACACACGGGACAAATGAACATGCTGCTTGCCACATCAGTGGGGGAGATAAGGGAGCGGAGCAGAATTAACATGATAATGAGACAAGGATGCCGAGATTGCACAAATTGTAATTAATTGGCTCAGTGGGTCTGTCACAACCTTATCTCTACACATTCCGTTCACGCTAATTCCCTTCAATCAGCCTCCGGCTTTAAATTTCCACCAGATTAGACCACAGAGTCACCCCCAGGTGAGAGCTGGTGTGCTCCCATTTCCTCTTGTGCTCAGATCGGACTTGGAAATTGGCGATTGCTTTTACTGAAACTCTTGGGAGAGCAGACTGGACTTCCCCCAATCCGCACGGGCTGTGGGGTCAGGAGCACTGGGTTACAGCAGGACCTGTACTTTACTGAGAAAAACACTGGCTTCAATTCTGATTCAGAGGCCTGAATTCCCAGCTTCTCTGTGAAACTGGCCTGGGCCACTTTGTATGTGCTTTTAAACCTTTGCTTGGAGGAAATGGGGGAATGGGGGGGGGGGATGGGGGAATGGGGAACAGGGGAATGGGGAGGATGGGGGAATGGGGAGGATGGGGGAATGGGAGGTGGGGGAATGGGGGGTGGGGGGTGGGAGAATGGGGGGTGGGGGTTGGGGGAATGGGGGGTGGGGGGAATGGGGGGTGGGGGAATGGGGGTTGGGGGGAGTGGGGGGTGGGGGAATGGGTGTTGGGGGAATGGGGGGTGGGGGGAGTGGGGGTGGGGGAATGGGGGTTGGGGGGAGTGGGGGGTGGGGGAATGGGTGTTGGGGGGATTGGGGGATGGGAGAATGGGGGATGGGAGAATGGGGGGTGGGGGAATGGGGGTTGGGGGGAGTGGGGGGTGGGGGAATGGGTGTTGGGGGGAGTGGGGGATTGGGGGATGGGAGAATGGGGATGGGAGAATGGGGGGTGGGGGAATGGGGGATGGGAGAATGGGGGGTGGGGGAATGGGTGTTGGGGGGGGTGGGGGATTGGGGGATGGGAGAATGGGGGATGGGAGAATGGGGGGTGGGGGAATGGGGTATGGGGGATGGGAGAATGGGGGGTGGGGGAATGGGTGTTGGGGGGGGTGGGGGATTGGGGGATGGGAGAATGGGGGATGGGAGAATGGGGGGTGGGGGAATGGGGTATGGGGATGGGAGAATGGGGGGTGGGGGAATGGGGTGTGGGGGGAATGGGGGATGGGAGAATGGAGGGGATGGGGGCTGGGGGAGTGGGGGGGAATGGGATGGGGGGAATGGGTGGAGTGGGGGGGATGGGGGGTGGGGTTGGGGGTGGGGGATGGGGGAATGGTGGGGTGGTGGAGTGGGGCGGGTGGCTTCTGTTGTGCAGACAGTGTGGAGAGGCGGAGGGCTGGCATCTGGAGCTTGGTGCCCAAGCGGTGAGCACAGTGGAAATGTGGCACAAAATCAACTCAGTGGCACACGAGGAGTCTGCAAAGAGCAGCCGAGGGGGTGTCAGCTGGGAGCACAATGTAGCTTGAGGCTGTATCCTTGCAACATGTCACCCATCAGTCTCACCAGCAGGGCCAGTGCAGAAACTAATCCTGGTGGGCATGATGCATTCAGCCTCGGGCAATTCCCGTCACTTTGATTCCGAATCGGATTGGTTTCCCAGAGGAGTGGGGGTGGGGGGTGAAGTACAGTATGTGTCCACAGCAATCCGGTTCACTGGGACAAAGAGCGCAGGGTAAGGAAGAGGGGAATGGCATTGACTGACTAACCCCTCCAGAGAACCAGAACTGGGTCACTGATCATTGATCAGAAAAACCCAGCCTTAGGAAGGGGAGTTGAGGGGGACGGAGTGGGGTTCATCCTAACCACAGGATCTAGGGAATATGTTACCCAGGTCCGGAGCTGAGAGGCCCTGAGGTGAGCAGACAGGGTCCCGGCCTTTACAGAGTAAAATGCTGCAGATGCTGGAAATCTGACGGATAAATGAGAAATGCTGGGAATGCTCAGCAGACCCGACAACATGTGTGGAGAGAGAAACATTCAGGTCCTGCCCTTTCTTTTGAACTGATTCTATAGATACTGCCAGGCTAGCTGAGTGTTTCCAGCATTTTCTGTTTTTATTCCTGCTCTTTCCTCTGCATCACATTGTTCCAGCACTGGACACTTCCTCCTTCAATCCCAGCTTTAGAAGGACAAAGCCATTGTCTTCAGCCCCCGGCACAAATTCCATCCTTGGGACAGTCATTCCATCCCTCTCTTTGAGTGCTGTTGGAAGCTGAACAGCATTGGCCTCCTATGTGACTGAGCTGAGCATCCGAACACATTTTCACTCTGTCACCAAGACTATGACTTCCATCACCATATCATCACCCATCGCCATATCATCACCCATCGCTGTATCATGACCCATCGCCGTATCATGACCCATCGCCGTATCATCACCCATCACTGTATCACCCATCACTGTATCGCCCATCGCCGTATCATCACCCATCACTGTATCATCCATCGCCGTATCACCCATCGCCGTATCATGACCCATCGCCGTATCGTCACCCATCGCCATATCATGACCCATCGCCGTATCATCACCCATCGCTGTATCACCCATCGCCATATCATCACCCATTGCTGTATCACCCATCGCCATATCATCACCCATCGCTGTATCACCCATCGCTGTATCATCACCCATCGCCATATCACCACCCATTGCTGTATCACCACTCGTCGCCATATCGTCACCCATCGCTGTATCATCTTTTGCCATATCATCACCCATCGCCATATCACCCATCGCCGTATCACCCACCACCGCATCGTCACCTATCGCTGTATCATCACCCATCACCATATCGTCACCCATCGCTGTATCACCACTCATCCCGCATCACCACTCATCGCCGTATCACCCATCACCGTTTCACCACCCATCACCATATCACCCATCACCGTATCGTCACCCATCACCGTATCGTCAAACATCACCGCATCGTCACCCATCACCGTAACGTCACCCATCACCGTAACGTCACCCATCACCGCATTGTCACCCATCACCGTAACGTCACCCATCACCGCATTGTCACCCATCACCCATCGTCACCTTTCACCGCCCTGCCTCAGCCCTTCTGCTGCTGAAACCCTCAGCCGTGTCTTTGTTACCTCTGGACTTCACTATTCCAACATATCCCTAGCTGCTCTCCTACAATCTCTCATCCATACACTTGGGCTCATCCAACTCCCTGCACTTGTATCTTAACTCACACCAAATACGTTTCCCTAATCACCTCTGTGCTCACTGACCCACATTGGCTCCCGGTCAAGCAGCACATCAATTTTAAAATTCTCATCCAAGTTAGACTATAAGACCATGAGACATAAGAGCAGAAATTAGGCCATTGGGCCCATCGAGTCTGCTCCGCCATTCAATCATGGCTGATAAGTTTCTCAACCCCATTCTCCCGCCTTCTCCCCGTAACCTTTGATCCCCTTACCAATCAAGAACCTATCTATCTCAGTCTTAAATACACTTGTTCTCAAATCTCTCCGTGGTTTTGCCCCTCCCTATCTCTGTAATCTCCTCCAACCCCACAACCCTCCGAGATATCTGTGCTCCTCCAATTCTAGCAATTTGCACGTCCCTAATTTTAATCACTCCGCCATTGGCGGCCGTGACTTCAGTTGCCTGGACCATAAGCTCTGGAATTCCCTCCCTAAACCTCTCTGCATCACTCTCCTCCTTTAAAACATTCCTTAAAATCTACCAAGTTTTTAGTCACCTTTTTTAAAATTCGTTTAAGGGATGTGGGCATCGCTGGCTGGGCCAGCATTTATTGCCCATCCCTAATTGCCCTGGAGAAGGTGGGGGTGAGCTGCCTTCTTGAACCGCTGCAGTCCATGTGGTGTAGGTACACCCACAGTGCTGTTAGGGAGGGAGTTCCAGGATTTTGACCCAGCGACAGTGAAGGAACGGTGATATATTTCCAAGTCAGGATGGTAAGTGACTTGGAGGGGAACTTCGAGGTGGTGGTGTTCCCATGTGTCTGTTGCCCTCGACCTTCTAGATGGTAGTGGTCATGGGTTTGGAAGGTCTAAGGAGCCTTGGTGACTTTCTGAAATGCATCTTGTAGATGGTACACACACTGCTGTTACTGTGCATCGGTTATGGAGGGAGTGAATATTTGTGGATGTGGTGCCAAACAAGCAGGCTGCTTTGTCTTGGATGGTGTCAAGCTTCCTGAGTGTTGTTGGAGCTACACTCATCCAGGCAAGTGGAAAGCATCATACTCCTGACCTATACCTCGTAGATGGTAGACAGGTTTTGAGGAGTCAAGAGGTGAGTTACTCACCACAGGATCCCCAGTCTCTGACCTGCTCTTGTAGCCACAGTATTTATATGGCTGGCCCAGTTCAGTTCTTGGTCAATGGAAAGCCCCCAGAATGTTGACAGTGGGGGATTCAGCGATGAAAATGCCATTGAATGTCAAGGGGCGATGGTTAGATTCACTCTTTTTGGAGATGCTCATTGATAAAGCAGCTGGTTGGAGATGGTTGGACTGAGGACACTACCCTGAGGAACACCTGCAGTGATGTGCTAGAACTGAGATGATTAACCTCCAACAACCACAACCATCTTCCTTTGTGCTAGGTATGACTCCAACCAGCAGAGAGTTTTCCCCCTGATTCAATGTATTTTTGACTCCAGTGTTGCTAGGACTCCTTGATGCCACACTCAGTCAAATGCTGCCTTGATGTCCAGGGCAGTCACTGTCACCTCACCTCGGGAGTTCAGCTCTTTTGTCCATGTTTGAACCAAGGCTGTAATGAGGTCAGGAGCTGAGTGGCCCTGGCAGAACCCAAACTGCGTCAGTGAGCAGGTTATTGCTAAGCAAGTACCACTTGATAGCACTGTTGATGACCCTTTCCATTACTTTATTGATGATGGAGAGTAGACTGATGGGGCAGTAATTGGCTGGGTTGGATTTGTCCTGCTTTTTGTACAGGACATACCTGGGCAATTTTCCACATAGTCAGGTAGATGCCAGTGTTGTTGCTGTACTGGAATAGCTTGGCTAGGGGTATGGCAAGTTCTGGAGCACAAGTCTTCAGTACTATTGCTGGAATATTGTCAGGGTTCATAGCCTTTGCAGTATCCAGTGCCTTCAGCCGTTTCTTGATATCACATGGAGTGAATTGAATTGGCTGAAGATTGGCATCTGTGATGCTGGGGACCTCCAGAGGAGGCCGAGATGGATCATCCACTTGGCACTTCTGGCCTTAAGATTGTTACAAATGCTTCTGCCTTATCTTTTGCACTGATGTGCTGGGCTCCTCCAACATTGAGGATGGGGATATTTGTGGAGACTCCTCCTCCAGTGAGTTGTTTAATTGTCCACCACCATTCACGACTGGATGTGGCAGGACTGCAGAGCTTAGATCTGATCCGTTGGTTGTGGGATCCTTAGCTCTGTCTATCACTTGCTGCTTATGCTGTTTGGCATGCAAGTAGTCCTGTGTTTTAGCTTCACCAGATTGACACCTCATTTTTAGGTATGTCTGGTGCTGCTCCTGGCATGTCCTCCTGCACTCTCCATTGAACCAGGGTTGATCCCCTGGCTTGATGGTAATGGTAGAGTGGGGGATATGCCAGGCCATGAGCTTACAGATTGTGGTTGAGTACAGTTCTGCTGCTGATGGCCCACAGGAACTCATGGATGCCCAGTCTTGAGTTGCTCGATTTGTTTGAAATCTATCCTATTTAGCACAGTGGTAGTGCCACACAACACGATGGAGGGTATCCTCAATGTGGAGACAGGACTTTGTCTCCACAATGACTGTGCAGTGGTCACTCCTACCGATACTGTCATGGACAGATGCATCTGTGGCAGGCAGGTTGGTGAGGATGAGGTCAAAATGTGTTTTTCCCTCTTGTTGGTTCCTTAGCACCCATGTCCTTTAAGACGCGGCCAGCTCGGTCAGTAGCGGTGCTACCGAGCCACTCTTGGTGATGGACATTGAGGTCCCCCATCCAGGGTACATTCTGCACCCTTGCCACACTCAGTGCTTCCTCCATGTCATGTTCAACATGGAGGGGCACTGATTCATTAGCTGAGCGGGGGGGGAACCGTACATGGTAATGAGAAGGAAGTTTCCTTGCTCATGTTTGACCTGATGCCATAAGACTTCACGTGGTCCAGAGTTGATGTTGAGGACCCCCCAGGGCAACTGTATACACTATGCTGCCACACAGTGTCTGGGTCTGTCCTGCCATGGCCCCTCATCACTCCCTCGTGTCCTCGTATCTCCTTATGTGCTTCAGTATCAAATTTGGTCCGATAACACATCTGTGCAGAGCCTTGCGGCATTAAAGGCGCTATATAAATGCAAGTTGTTGGTGTCATTGACAGGAATACTCCGTTACCCCGCCTCATTTTCTGGTCAGGGTGGAATGTTTCGGGAAGGTCACATTTGAATGAAAGCAACATGCTGGAAATCTGAAACGCAAACAGGAATAAATGAGGCAGACAGCAGGTCAGCTGGCATCTGTGGAGAGAAAAAAACCGAGTTCATAGACCAGACTTTGTGGTCCCAACTCAGCACTGCACGGAGTCGGGCGGGAGAAAAAAATGGTGGCCGGAGCATGGATCCGGAAGAGCTGATCCCATTGCCGTCTCCAGTTATATTCAGCAATGGGGGAAAGGTGCAGGGGTGGGAACCCTGCCCACTGTTGTTTAGAAGCTGCCGGCCCCATTGTGGGAGTGGGAATTTCAGACCTTCTGCAGTTGTCTGAGAGGCAGCCGGGTTTTGGAAGCCTTCCTAAATCACACATGCAGGGTGGAGACAAAAACCATGGATTGGAGGCAGGAAGAGTCTAAAAGGTGACTAAAAATGGTGTTGCCCCCTTTGTAGTTCATCAGGAAATGTTGTAGCCTGAGTTATAGCTGTGTTCATTAAAGTGAGTGATGACAATGCTGTGATTGGAAAACGTAAGTGACCATTAAATAATGCGGATGCCAAGTTATTACTCCTGACAACTGACAAGATGTCTAGTGAAAGAACAGCATTGTAAAAGTGTAACAGTCTTCATATACACTATAATAGATTTTCTACAGGATAAAGTGCTGTTCTGCATTGTACAATATTGAAAATCTAGCCCAATATCCAATCCAAAACTAATTTTTTACACTCTTCCCATGGCTTTCATTCATTCTTTAAAGAACAGTTCAGATATCTGTTTGGCTGTCTTCAAAGGCACTAATGGATTTTGCATTGCAGAGTCATTTACATAGCTGTGCTGGGGAATGTCAGCTTGAGGCTTAGCTACCTTCAAAACCACTCGTGGATTCTGCTCAGCAGGGTTTGTATACACAGCTATCCAAGGGAGTATGAGTTTGTTTATTTTGACAGATTTATGAACTTTTCAAAGACTTCCAAATGTTGTTATAGGCTTCATGAGCTCTGTACATAAAGTGAGTACTAGGTGAGGGAGGTAAGGGTACTCAAGGTGGTGAAGGGACTGAGGGCAAGGGGAACTTTACAATTATCTACAGAACAAGGCTGATATCTCTGTGAACGAAGACAGGCCTTTTAATCTGGCCACCTTGGCATCAGCCCATCTCCATTTCTGCCTCACGCAGTTGAATATCCCATGGACAGGCATTGACAGGAGGCAGGTCAAATTCTCAGCTCCCGCCTGCATGGTGAAAATCCAGCCCAATGTTTCAGATCGATAGCATTGAAGGGGGAAGCTGGATAAACACATGAGAGAGAGAAAGGAATAGAAGGATATACTGATAGGAAGAGAGAAAGCAGAGTGGGGGGGTGGCTTGTGAGGAACTTACATACTGGCATGGCCCAATTGCCTGTTTGCGTGCTGTATATTTGATGTGTTGGTGGGTTAAAGTTCACTCAGGGAGTCCGAGTTGCTGTGGAGTTATGGATAGTGATGGTAGAGGCTCCAACTTCCTTTCCATCACTTGCTGACCAGGAATCTCTCCCACTCTTACTGTCAGCCAGGAGCATGTGTTGGAAGGAGTTGCAGGTTGACACTCGACTTGTTTGTGGCTGGGTTATGAACACATCTTCCTTGACCATCAAGTCCTGGGGTGGGACTCGAACCCGGAGCGTCTGGCTCAGAGGCAGGGACACTACCCACTGCACCACAAGACCTCCTGTATTTGATGTAATTCTATGTAATAGAACAAGGAATTGTACAAGTACAAAACCAGGGAACAAGGTGAAAGGAACAAATGGAAATTCTATAGGAATGAAGAGATTCTCAGGATGGACACTCTTTAATGGTACAATTCTAAAGAGTGTGCAAGGATAGAGACACCTGTAGGTTCCTGTACCTCGATCTTTGAAGGTGGCAGGAGATACTGAGAGAGTAGTTAGCAGAGAATATGGGATCTTGGTCTTCCAAAGGAGAGGCATTGAGTACATTGAGTATTGAGGCATTGAGTACATTGAGTATTGAGGCATTGAGTACATTGAGTATTGAGGCATTGAAGCAAGGAAGTTATACTGAACCTCTGTAAAGTTCTGGTTAGGCCCCACCTAGAATATTGCATCCAGTTCTGGTCACTGCACCTTAGGAAGGATGTGAGGGTTCTTGTGAGGATGCAGAGGAGATTTACCCAAATGGGTCCAGGAATGGTGGGGGGGGGGGGTGAATTTTAACTGCAAGTTGGGTTGGAGAAGGTGGGATTGTTCTCCTTGGAGAAAGGAGATTGAGAGGAGATTTGATAGAGGTGTACAAGATTATGACAGGTTTAGGTAAGGAGACAAAGAAAAACTGCTCCCATTAGCTGATGGTACAAGGACTGGGAGACACAGATATGAGGTTTTGACCAAGAGATTCGATGAGGGGGGGTGGGGGGGAGAACATGAGGAAAAACTTTTTTTAACTCAGTGACTGTTAATGATCTGGAACCCGCTGCCTACAGGGGTGGTGGAATTGGACATAATGAAAGATTTCAGGAGGAAATTGGATAGGTACTTGAGGGAAATGAACTTGCAGGGGCCATGGGGATTGAGCGGGGGGGATGGGACTGACTGGATTGCTCTACAGAGAGACAACATTAACTCGATGGGCCCCTTCTGTGCCGGGATGACTCTATGACTCACTCAGTTACACACTGGAGATGTGGACAACACAACTGCTGTCAGGGACTCCTGACTCAGGGAGGAGAAAATAAAATCAGCCAGCAGAGATGTCTGATGGAGAGAGAGAGAGAGTGTGTGTGTGTGTGTGTGTGTGTTGGGTATACACAGGACTGAACTGGGCTGCAATACCTCCCACAGCCGAATTGCCCACTGATACATGCTGTCTGGCTTCACTCGTAAAGAGCGGCACTTGTAACATGAGCACAGGTCAGCACCTCCGAGGGACAGGGAGGGAGAACACTGACTGGTTGTCTTATAAACTGGTAAAATACCGGAGCAAGAAAGGATGGTGACCCATCAGTATCTTTAGAACATGGTTACTTTGCTTCTCTATCACCCCAGACAGAGCTAGAGTAACACAATATGCTGTGCCTTTACATAGCACCTTTCATAACCTCAGACCAGGAGTCAGCGGATGACTCCCCAGCTCTTCTCCTGAGTAATGCCACCCGAGAGGCCAGGGTCAACCTCAGTTTACTGTCCCATCCAAAACTCAGCGCCCCCAATCTCAGGTTTCTGTGTTCAAGCTCCTGGAGTGGGACCAAAACCCCACAATCTACTGCACCAGGGGTAAGAGAGCGACCCACTGACCCACAACTGATACACACAAAAACCAAATGAGTGAGATTCCTCCTCCATCGCCACACCCACTCTCAACCACCTCTCCCACCACCCCCCACCTCCCAGACCCATTCCCTCCAACCCCCTCCAACGCCCCCACTGCCCCCTCCCACTCACCAACCCTCAACCCACTCCCCCCGCCCCCCTCAACACCCTTCCCATTCACCCACCCTAACTCATTCCCCCTCACACTCCCCCCACCACCCCCCAATCCCCCTACTCCCTCCACCCCACTGCTTCCCACCCCCCCACTACACCCACCCCCACACCTCCTCCCACTCCCCAAGCCCCACTCCCCCACCCCCAACCCCTGCCCCCCTCAACCCCCCCAACACCCACACCCACTCCCCACCTCTCCCACCACCGCCCCCCACAGACCCACTCACCACAGCCCCCTCCCACCCTCCCCCCACCCACCTCACACACCCCACAACCCCCCCACTCCACACTCCCACTCCCCCCACCACTCCCACCACTACCCCTCTACCCCTATCGATCCCTCTATCCCTATCGATTCCCCTATCCCTATCTATTCCCCTATCCCTATCTATTCCTCTATCCCTATCGATTCCCCTATCCCTATCTATTCCCCTATCCCTATCGATTCCCCTATCCCTATCTATTCCCCTATCCCTTCCGATCCCTCTATCCCTATCGATCCCTCTATCCCTATCTATCCCCCTATCCCTATCTATTCCCCTATCCCTATCGATCCCTCTATCCCTATCGATTCCCCTATCCCTATCTATTCCTCTATCCCTATCTATTCCCCTATCCCTATCTATTCCTCTATCCCTATCTATTTCCCTATCCCTATCGATCCCTCTATCCCTATCTATTCCCCTATCCCTATCTATTTCCCTATCCCTATCTATTCCCCTATCCCTATTTATTCCCCTATCCCTATTGATTCCCCTATCCCTATCTATTCCCCTATTCCTATCTATTCCCCTATTCCTATCTATTCCCCTATCCCTATCTATTTCCCTATCCCTATCTATTCCCCTATCCCTATCGATCCCTCTATCCCTATCGATCCCTCTATCCCTATCGATCCCTCTATCCCTATCTATTCCCCTATCCCTATCTATTCCCCTATCCCTATCGATCCCTCTATCCCTATCTATTCCCCTGTCCCTATCGATCCCTCTATCCCTATCGATCCCTCTATCCCTATCGATCCCTCTATCCCTATCGATCCCTCTATCCCTATCTATTCCCCTATCCCTATCTATTCCCCTATCCCTATCTATTCCCCTATCCCTATCGATCCCTCTATCCCTATCTATTCCCCTGTCCCTATCGATCCCTCTATCCCTATCTATTCCCCTATCCCTATCGATCCCTCTATCCCTATCGATCCCTCTATCCCTATCTATTCCCCTATCCCTATCGATCCCTCTATCCCTATCGATCCCTCTATCCCTATCTATTCCCCTATCCCTATCGATCCCTCTATCCCTATCTATTCCCCTGTCCCTATCGATCCCTCTATCCCTATCTATTCCCCTATCCCTATCGATCCCTCTATCCCTATCGATCCCTCTATCCCTATCTATTCCCCTATCCCTATCGATCCCTCTATCCCTATCCGTTTCTATTTCTCCATCTCTAGTTCTCTATCACTATTTACATCTTTCTGTCCCTTATTGATTGCTCTATCTCTATTGAAAATGCAGTAAGCGTCTGGAACAAACTGAAGCAGAATTCAATGCAACAAATGCACATTCTTAATCAAACTGCAAACTATTCCAGGAACTGGTCCATGTGTTTACTCAGAATAAAAGACACACTGCATTGAAGCTGCCACCTATTTCAAAAGATTAACACACTCCCAGCCAAAATATCCTGGGGCGTTGGAGCAGTAAATACTCAAAATGGAGAATTGTTGACGAGAGAAAAGGTAACTAGCTCAGTGTTGCAGCTCAGATTTAAAAGGTCTGCTGAAGTACTTTGTCCCCAACAGTTAACTTGTTTTTACTGTCAGAAACCACCCCCACCCGCTTTGCAACTCCTGCATCTGTCACCTTCAAACTAACCTTGTGTGGCTCTGCCATCTCCTGGTAGCTGGCTGAAGTGCAGCCTGCTGTCTCACCCTTGGCGCAAGACAGCTCCCAATTATTCAGCACCTCTCAGAACTCCAGGCCATCCTGATGAACCTCACAGCCAGGGAGTCGTGGTTACAGTTCTGAAGCAGGGAAGCATGTCAGCTAACGTGCGCACAGCAAGCTCCCACAAACAGCAGTGAGATAAATAACAGACAACCTATGATGCTGGTTGATGGTCTGCACCATCTCCCAATAGAGCTCTTTAAAATGATGAGAAGCTTTTGATCGAGTGGATATAGGGAGAATGTTCCCTCTTGTGGGGAAGAACATAAACTAGAGGCCGTAGGTATAAGACAGGTCAGCAAGAAATCCAATCGGGAATTCTTCACCCCAAGACGGGTGAGAATGTGGAACTCACTACCACAGAGAGTGGTTGAAGCAAATAGTGTAGATGCTTCTAAGAGGAAGCGAGGTAAGAATCTGAGGGAGAAGGGAGCAGAGGGTTACGATGGTAGGTTTGGATGAGGAAAGATGGGAAGAGGCTCGAGTGAAGCATCAACACAAGCCTGGGCTGCTTGGGCCAAATGGCCTGTTTCTGTGCACTTCCTCCTACCTCTCCCTGGATCATGACCCCACCACTGAACATCAAGCCATTGTTTCCAGGACTGTCACTGACCTCATCTACTCTGGGATCTTCCTCCCACAGCTTTCAACCTGATAGTCGCCCAACCTCGGATGGCCCGCTTCTACCTCCTACCCAAAATCCACAAACAGGACTGTCCCGGTAGACCGATCGTGTCAGCCTGTTCCTGCCCCATGGAACTCATTTCTCATTATCTTGACTCCCTTCTCTCTCCCCTTGTCCAGTCCCTTCCCACCTACATCCGTGATTCCTCTGACAGCTTACGTCACATCAACAATTTCCAATTCCCTGGCCCCAACCGCTTCCTCTTCACCATGGACGTCCAATCCCTCTACACCTCCATCCCCCACCAGGATGGTCTGAGGGCCCTTAGCTTCTTCCTCGAACAGAGGCCCGAACAATCCCCATCCACCACTACTCTCCTCCGACTGGCTGAACTTGTTCTCACGCTGAACAATTTCTCCTTCAACTTCTCTCACTTCCTCCAAATACAAGGTGTGACTATGGGTACCCGCATGGGCCCCAGCTATGCCTGTCTCTTTATGGGGTATGTGGAACATTCCTTGTTCCAGTCCTACTCCGGCCCCATCCCACAACTCTTTCTCCGGTTCATCGATGATTACTTCGGTGCTGCTTCATGCTCTCGTCGGGATCTGGAAAAATTTATTAATTTTGCTTCCAATCCCCACCCCTCCATCATTTTCATGTGGTCCATCTCTGACACTTCCCTTCCTTGAACTCTCTGTCTCAATCTCTGGTGATAGACTGTCCACCAATATCCATTACAAGCCTACCGACTCCCACAGCTACCTCGACTACAGCTCCTCACACCCCGCTTCCTGTAAGGACTCCATCCCATTCTCTCAGTTCCTTCGCCTCCGTCACATCTGTTCTGATGATGCTACCTTCAAAAACAGTTCCTCTGACATGTCCTCCTTCTTCCTTAACCGAGGTTTTCCACCCACGGTCGTTGACAGGGCCCTCAACCGTGTCCGGCCCATCTCCCGCGCATCCGCCCTCACGCCTTCTCCTCCCTCCCAGAAACATGATAGGGTCCCCCTTGTCCTCACTTATCACCCCACCAGCCTCCGCATTCAAAGGATCATCCTCTGCCATTTCCGCCAACTCCAGCATGATGCCACCACCAAACACATCTTCCCTTCACCCCCCCTGGCAGCATTCCGTAGGGATCGTTCCCTCCGGGACATCCTGGTCCACTCCTCCATCACCCCCTACTCCTCAACCCCCACCTATGGCACCTCCCCATGCAACCACAGAAGGTGCAACACCTCCCCCTTCACTTCCTCTCTCCTCACCGTCCAAGGGCCCAAACACTCCTTTCAAGTGAAGCAGCATTTCACTTGCATTTCCCCCAACTTAGTCTACTGCATTCGTTGCTCCCAATGTGGTCTCCTCTACATTGGAGAGACCAAACATAAACTGGGCCACCGCTTTGCAGAACACCTGCGGTCTGTCCGCAAGAATGACCCAAACCTCCCTGTCGCTTGCCATTTTAACACTCCACCCTGCTCTCTTGCCCACATGTCTGTCCTTGGCTTGCTGCACTGTTCCAGTGAAGCCCAACGCAAACTGGAGGAACAGCACCTCATCTTCCAACTAGGCACTTTACAGCCTTCCGGACTGAATATTGAATTCAACAACTTTAGGTCTTGAGCTCCCTCCTCCATCCCCACCCCCTTTCTGTTTCTTCCCCCTTCCTTTTGTTTTTTTTCAATAATTTATATAGATTTTTCTTTTCCCACCTATTTCCATTATTTTTAAATCTTTTATGCCCCCCCACCCCCACTAGAGCTATACCTTGAGTGCCGTACCATCCATTCTTAATTAGCACATTCGTTTAGATAATATCACCAACTTCAACACCTCTGTGTTCTTTTGTTCTTTTGTCTGTGACATCTTTTGATGATTTGCTCCTATCACTGCTTGGTTGTCCCTACAATCACACCCCCCCCCCTCCACTTCTCTCCACCCCCCCACCCTCCACCTTAAACCAGCTTATATTTCACCCCTCTCATTGTAAAGAAAAATCAGTTCTGTTGAAGGGTCATGAGGACTCGAAACATCAACTCTTTTCTTCTCCACCGATGCTGCCAGACCTGCTGAGTTTTTCCAGGTAATTCTGTTTTTGTTCTGTTTCTGTGCTGTATATCCAATGCAGTGCCACATATGTAAGGAGGGAGATGGAGCTAATCCAGGGGACTGTAGGTTAATGGCAGAGGCAGGAAAGGTATAAGAATATTTGCAAAAAGATCAAATAACAAAACATCAAGAGGTGCGGAATCTATTAAAAAAAAAATCAGCACAGATTTTTAAAAGGAAGCTCATATTTAACCAGCCTTGTTGAATTCTTTGAAGGATTGGAAGATGGATACAAAACAGAAAACTTAGGGGATGAATTGTTCCTTGAATCGGGAGAGAATGGGAAGTGTCTTCCTGAAGGGCCCCATATACATCGATGATTAGGACTCCAATGCTGAGGCAAAGGGGGGAATCTGGGGCCAGACCATCGAGCTTAGCTCTTGGTAAAGGGGTAAGTACTGTCCAGGGCACAGTGGAGAACCCCCAGCTCTTCTTCAAAACAAGGCCATGGGATCCTTTACATCCACCAGAGAGGGGGCAGACAGGATCTCGGTTTAACATCCCATCCCAAAGGACAGCAGTGCAGCACTCCCTCTGTACTGCACTGGGAATGCCAGTCTGGGTTGGTCTGGACATTGCTATGTTCCTAGGCCAGACCCCCGAGCTGTCGGTGACATCCAGTTAGGGACCAATAACATTTTGTTCAAAGTAGATAAAGTTTGCTCAGTGAATAAAACCACAAACAAAAATAAACTTTGCTATACAAGGTCAGAAAGATAAAGAAACAATTTGCATTATCTACCTTATACTCTAACATTCAGGTTAAGTATGAGATATCTGTGAATTAACAAGCAAACTGTGGTCAGGCACATCGTGCTACACAATAAAAGACAGGTGCAACCAAAAGAGATTCCATGGATTTCTCAACAAACCACCCAGACATCAGTAGCACTGAGAGTCAACCAATCTCACTGAAACTCCGTCTCTCTCACAGCGGATTCCAATCTTCACCTTCAAGGAGCTCGCCTTGGAATTCTCTCCAAAGGACACTCCAACTCAGACAGCTTCAACGACAGCCCCACCCCACAGGGTTTTAGCCTCGTCTCCTGAGATTCCATTGCCCTGGATTCCCAAATGCACTCAAACACCAACTCACAAGCACACTTTGAGCTCTTCAGTCTTACCGAGCAGAACGCTACTATTCCAAAGAGGTACCTTCGCCCTAAAAGCCCACAGCACAGACTCACCAACCTTTGGCTGCCTTCTTGGATCTTCAGGGCTTCTCGAGCCCTCTTCAATTAGCAGACTTGGACTGCATCAACAACAGCCCGCCTTGCAGTGTCTCAGCTTCGTCTTCCAAGATCCCATCCCCTGGATTCCTGGGTATGCACTCAAACACCACATTACAAGCACAACTTCAGACCTTCGGCTGCACTGAACAGAATGTCACTGCTCCAAAGGGATACCTTTGCCCCAACAGCCCCCTTCAGTTACCGGAGCTTCTCCTGAACCCTCTTCACCTTTCACTAATTTGGAGCCTGTTTCTCTGCTCCTCTCTTTTAACTGACCTTAACTAGGAGCTGCTTCCATCCCCCGTCTCTGTCTCTTACCTGAGTCTTCCTCTTGAGGCCTCTCCCTGTCCCCTCTCTCTTGACCCCTGCCTGGGGAACTTGCTGGCTCTTGCACTCCGCACCTGGGTTCTCGCACCATTTTTCTTTGATCTCCTCATGCGCAGGCAGGTTTGGCCTGTCCTGGGCCTGGAGAGCTTAAAGATGCAGAAGCTGGGCTCGTGTAGCCTGCTCCCAGCCTGCAGAAATTCTGAGGTCCATCGGGAGCTGAAGTTCTCAAATTCCAAGCTCAACATTAAGGTACGTTTGGGCTTTCATAACAACTTACATCCCTGGAATACGACTTGAACCCCACAACCTCCTGTCTCAGAGATGAGAGTGCTACCGCTGAGACGAGGCTGCCACCCTAACACCAAAGCATGAAGGTAATGTTGGACTTACATGGAACTCCGGTTAGACCATGCTTAGCTGTACTGTGTGCAGTTCTGGTCTCCATCTTATAAAAAGGAGTTGAGAAATGATAGAAAAGACCTACATGGATGCTCGTGGGAATCAGGAAAGATTTAGCAAGCTTTTTTCAGGACAACAGAAAACTGAGAGGAGATCAGGTAGAGATCTTTAAAATGATGAAGGGACTCGATAGGCTGGATGCGGAGAAACTACTGTAGAGTCTTGCTATAGGGTGTTGGATACCGTTTGGTAGATTTTACTGAAGTCTTTGTGGTCTTAAGTAGGTTAACTATGTTTTTATTAACTACAAGAACAGTGGACATATACACAGTAAAGGCTTCAAGCTGACTCCATGCTTGCTTGTACACACGGCTCTGTCCAACGTCACTCTGTAGGCAGCACTGTACTCAGTCCCACATTAACCCTCCATCACCAGACTCTTACACTACAAACCAGTATAAGATAGCCAATATAAATACGTTATTTAGGAGGAATATGAAAGCTGCCACACAGAGTTGAGAAAGTAGATAGCGGTGATGCATCAAGAGGCTGGGTACATATATGAGGGGGCAGGGAATACAGGGGAGTGGGGGCACAGTGGGAAGAAGAAAAGAACTCACCAAGGCTCCTTAGGCAGCACCTTCAAAACCCACGACCACTACCATCTAGAAGGACAAGGGCAGCAGACACATGGGAACACCACCACCAGGAAGTACCCCTCCAAGCCACTCACTATCCTGACTTGGAAATATATCGCCGTTCCTTCACTGTCACTGGGTCAAAATCCTCGAACTCGCTCCCTAACAGCACTGTGGATGTACCTACACCACAGAGACTGCAGCGGTTCAAGAAGGCAGCTCACTACCACCTTCCCAAGGGCAATTAGGGTTGGGCAATAAATGCTGGCCTAGCCAGTGACGCCCACATCCCGCGAATGAATAAAAAGAACCTTCAATGGCCACAAGACATCCCACAGAATGATACGGTATAGAAGGAGACCATAGACCCCATTGTGCCTGTGTTGGCTCTTTGGAGCAATCTCATGGCGCTCTCGCCCACCTGCTCTATCCCTATCCCAATCTCATTGCGCTCTCGCCCACCTGCTCTATCCCTATCCCAATCTCATTGCGCTCTCGCCCACCTGCTCTATCCCTATCGCACTGTAAAATTTTTCCTTCAAATAATTATCTCATTCACTTTTGAAAGTTACAACTTCCGGAATCTGTTTCCACCGGCCTTTGAAGCAGCTTGTTCCAGGCAACAAGTCACTGTGTAAAAAAAAATGTTGCCTCATGTTTACCAAAGCTCTTTACAACCAGCGAAGTACTTTTTTGAGGTGTAATCACTGTTGTCAAGTAGGAAATGTGGCAGACAATTTGCACACAGCAAGATCCCACAAGCAGCAACGTGACAATGACCCGATAATCAATTTCTGTGATGTGAACAGTGCAATAAATATTGGCCAGGACAGGGGGGAGAATTCCCCCTCCTCTTCCTCCAAACAGCACAACGGGATCGTTCATGCCCATCGGAGAGGGCAGGTGGGGCCTCGGCTATAACGGCCCATCCGAAAGATGGCACCTCTGGCAGTGCAGTACTCCCACGGTAGTGTGCCAATTTTGGATTTTGTTTTTAAAAGTTCTGGAATGAGATTTGAAGCCAAGGCACAGTGACTCAGGGATGGGAGTGGTTTCCATTGAGGAGAGTGGGGTTTGAACCCAGAGCAGTGACTCAGGGATGGGAGTGAAGCTCATTGGGGAGGTTGGGGTGGGTTTTTTTTAATGAATGGGCTGTCCCACAGGTACCCACTGCGGCTGCGCAGCCTCACCTCTCGCGATACTCTCCGGGATCGGAAGTGTGACAAGGCGCGAGCTGCCGGCAGCCGTTTCCATCGCCAAAGCTTCGGAATCACTTTCGTGCGTGAGGCGACATTTTATTATTACTTTCCTTTCCTGACGGGCATTATAAATGATTTCCGACGACTAACTCTCCGGCGGTACCAAAACTTTATTCGTAAACTGGGAGCCGAGCCGCGTCCCTCAGGCCTTCTGTAGATTTGATTCGGTGGTTGCTCACATTGCCTTGTTTCTGATTGGTTATTGCTGATGTCAATCATTCGCGCGGCACAGCCTGGCTACCTCGTTGCTGATTGGCGTCCTGCTTCTCACCCGATGCCTATTGGTTATCGATGTTGTCAAACCCTCTCACTGGACAGGCCGCCTGCCCCCGTTTATGCTGATTGGCAGTTTGCTTGTTCTCAGTCCCAGTCCGTTCTGATTGGTTGTTGCGGGTCTCAATCACTTGACGGCAGGGCCCGCCTATTTTATTGCGGATTGGCTGATCGCCTGTCCTCAATGTTCCTTCCGATTGGTTCTGCTGGGTATCAATCACTGTGGCGCTAGGTCCCGCCTCTGTTTTTGTTTATTGGCCCTGTGTATTTGCTCTGTGTGGCTCCTGATTGGCTGGTAGGTCCACTTTGGCTGTCAATCAAACTGACAGGGTAAGTCATTGCCTTAAAATGACAGCTCCCTCCAGGGGAACAGATTATAAAACAGAGCTGCTTTAAGAAAGCGCCTAATATTTCTTCTTTCACTGCTGCTCAGTTTGGCGCATTGCTCCGGATATTTTAAATCCAGATGTGTAGCTAAAAAAAAAGTCAAACCTCACTTTCCATATAGGAAAAGGGAGAAGAGGCCATTCAGCCCCTCTAGTTTGTTACATCATTCAGTTAGCCCATGACTGATCCACATCTCAGCTGCAGTTACCCACCTTGGTTCTGTTCATCCCCTTGCGTAACAAAAATGAATCAATCACAGTGGGGCCAGCACTGGATATGGTCCATCTCCCTTTGGAATTCCCTACCCCACAGAGGCTGTGGATGTTCAGCCATTGAGTATATTCCAGGCAGAAATCGATAGAGTTTTTAGGTAACAAAGGAGATGGGGAGAGTGTGGGAAGGTGGAGTTGAGGTGGAAGATCAGCCATGATCTTATTGAATGGCGGAGCAGGCTCAAGGGGCTGGATGGTCTATACAGGCCCCTGTTTCTTTTGGGAGGGGGAAGTAAGAAGAAATGAAACCAATTAAGGCTTTTTTTTAAAAAATCAGTTGGATCCAAGTTGACTGAATTATTGTGCTGGGGGATCATTCTGTCACCTGATCCTCTTGTCTCTGTCACATCACCGAGCTAGCCCCATGCTCCAAGAATGTCTCCCTCAGCTAGCGTTGGCTCTTGTGTTTCTACCTTACAGGACAGTTGGCACTTCCTCTGCTGCAGATATGTCGGATTGGTATTCACACTTTCAGAATCGAGATGAGGAGGATCAGGAA
The DNA here is from genome assembly GCF_017639515.1 of Carcharodon carcharias. Lineage (NCBI taxonomy): Eukaryota > Metazoa > Chordata > Chondrichthyes > Lamniformes > Lamnidae > Carcharodon > Carcharodon carcharias. The sequence goes on along the minus strand of NC_054497.1, from coordinate 29,423,403 downwards.
GAGGCCGAGGAGAATGAAGGTACAGTGAATGTAAATAAAATCATCAAACCTCGGTACATGGAAAGCAAAATCCCTCGTGTACAACACACTGTATACTTCTTGATTATAAGAACATTCAAGATTGAGTGAAACGGATTTTTGATCGACAAGGGAGTCAAGGGTTATGGGGGGCAGGAAAGTGGAGTTGAGGTCCCAATCAGATCAGAGGTCATCTTATTGAATGGAAGAGCAGGCTTGATGGACTGAATGGCCTACTCCTGCTCCTGTTTCTTATGTTTAAGTAGAACACGCTCTACTTTTTTTCATAATTCTAACCGTGACCTGAAATCCTAGCCGCAATAAGTGACGGAGCAGTGCTCACCAGTGCTTCACCTGAATATTATACAGCTTAAAATGTGCCAATATAGATTAGTTGCAATGGTTTTATTTTGCTTCCTTTCACTCTGCACCTTCTGCATCGGGACCTAAACAGCCAGAGTGTGGCTCTCTTCGAGCAGCCCTGTGTTTTCACAGAAATTTCCTCTTGGGCGATGTGTGCTGCCTCTGTTATGGTCTTCCCCCTTGAGAATCTTGGGACATGCTGAAGAAAGTATGTCGACCTGTATTTTGCTTTCTTCTGTAAATAAAATATCATTTTTTTCCAATATTACTGTGGGATACTGTGAAGGAGGCTTGTGGGGGCTGTGTGTATGTTGTGTGTGTTTGTGACTAATTAAACTGAAGAGAGTCAGATGGCAAGGTTTAAATCATCAAAGGGTTAGGTATAAAAACAGGCATTTTGAAGTGGAGATGAACAAGCTAAGATGGGATACCAGTAAATACAACATGAATAGGAATTTTCATGAGGAATTGAATTTTTAGCTGTTGAATTTCAAAGAGAAATACAAGGAAGATCATAAATGAATAGAGCAAAGTTATTAAGTTTACTTTTCCTGAAAGTGGTGGCCATAGACATGAAAGATTTTTATAATCTGGGAAAAGTAACTTCCAAAGAAAGTTAAGAACAATAGGTTTAAAGCTGAAAGAGAAAAAACATATTTAAGGAAAGATTGAAAGCTGTATAGGGTGGTGAGACCATGTGATCTTGTAGAGTGTATTGTGCGAGGACAGACCGGCGAAGTAAGCAGCCTTTAGTCACCCCAGAGGAGTGCTTGTTTGTTCCAGAAAGCGAGGTTTTGTTACAAGCCTTGGATTTCATTGTTGAATGGGAGAGAGAAAGAAGTCCCTGTGAAATACTTCCCCTGTAGCAACAGTGGGTGCCTTGCGGTAATATTACCGGATTTTTTTGTAGATTAAGAATCTTTAGGAACTGTTGCCTGGAAAAGGGCACTTATGTGGGAGGCTAGCTAAGTAGAAATATTTTGGGAAAGTTGTAAGACTAAATTTAACCATGTAACTGTAATCTTGCATGTTTAAGTTTTCTTTTCTTGTTAATAAATGTTTTAATTTAATATTTAAAATCTCCAAAAGTGGTAGTGGAGTCTTTACTTCTGACTTCAGTGCGCATACCTTCCCGTAATAAAAATACAAATTAAAATCGTTATGACAGCTTGATCAAGCTTCCCTTTGGGATTTGGTCAGCCCAGTAATTACTACCTGCCATATCATAACATTTCCCTCTCCCCGGATCTCACCTCCACCGCCAGAAAGACAGCATCTCCAACAGTATAGCATTCCCTCTGGAGTGTAATAAATAGGAGCAGCAGTAGGCCATTTGGCCCTTCGAGCCAGCTCCACCATTCAAGAAGATCATGGCTGATCAGATTGCAGCGCCAACTGACCAGCTAGTTGGCACCAATTGGCTAGTTGCGTCGCTCAGCCATCACTGGCAAGATCAACCGGAGGCGGGAACACTGCGGGTGTTCTTGACATGCCCTTCTCAAAATACTGCCACCAAAGTCACCACCTCCTGCTGGTCACACTCTGCCCCTTGAGAAGGGAGTGAATTCGAAGCAGTTTTCTGTTTGAAAGGAACTCAAGTCATCCAGTGGGGCAGGTTAAGCAATCTTAATAAAACAGCTCTCAACCTTTTTATTGTGGAATTCGGTTTAGATAAACAGGCGATACGAAATGCAGTAGTTTTGAATTAAGAGGAGTTGCCTCTGGTCTCTACTGATATATCAGTACTGGACTACTCCCCCTGGCTAAATACACACACACAGCTTCACTGAATTCCAGCAGAGTCTAGCCTTGCCTCAACCAGCCTGTGCTCCAAGCTTCTGGTATATCTGAAGCTTTTTATAGGAGCACAGGAAAGATGGGACTTTGGAGCAGGAGTAGGCCATTCAAATTTTTATTTATTTTTATGTTTATGACTTATTATCGAACCTGAATAAATCATGACTATCAGATCATTAGGTGGTGGTGTAGTGGTATTGTCGTTGGACTAGTAATCCAGAGACCCAGGGTAACGCCCTGGGGACCTGGGTTCAAGTCCCGCCACAGCAGATGGTGGAATTTGAATTCAATAAAAAAAAATCTGGAATTAAAAATCTACCATGAAACCATTGCCGATTGTCGTAAAAACCCATCTGGTTCACTATTGCCCAGTGTGGCCTACACATGACTCCAGACCCACAGGGTCAACTCTTAAGATGCCCTCTGAACAAGGACAATTAGGGATGGGCAATAAATGCTGGCCTAGCCAGTGATGCCCACATCCCATGGACGAATTTAAAAAAAGCTTAGATTTTAAAGGTAAATTTTTTTGAGTCCTCACTCAGGTAAGGAATTGAAATATTTCCCATTCAAGGTGGATAATGAATACCCACCCTGTGGTATAATTAAATGCAGAATGAATCTTTGTCTCTTACCAGCAGTGGGGAAGCTGTGTCACCATTGGCTTCATGGATAGCGTGCTTGTCTGTTGAGTCACAAGTTGGTGGCTTTGTGTATCAATCCAGGACTTGAGCACCTAATCCAGGCTGACACTCCATTGCATTCCTTAAGGAGTGCTGCATTGTCAGAGGTGCCGTCTTTCAGATGAATTGTTAAACTGAGGGGGTCCACCTCTCAGGTGGATGTGAAGGATTCCATGGCAGTATTTTGAAGAGGAGCAGGGGTGTTCTTCCCAGTATCCAGGACAATATTTATTCCTCAACCAAGATCACGAAAACAGATTATGTGGTCATTATCACATTGCTGTTTGTGGGAGCTTGCTGTGCGCAAATTGGCTGCCACCTTCCCTACATTTCAAACATACTCCATTGGCTGTAAAGCCGGAGGGCTCCTCCTGAGGTTATGAGAGACATTATAAAATATAGAATTATGTTTCGGAAGAGTTACAGCACAGGAGACCATCCAACAGCTGTCTGCAAGAGTAACTCAGCTAGTGCCGCTCCCTCAGCTTTTCCCTTTCGCTCTGCAATTTTGTTTTCTCAAATTGTTTACCCAATTCTCTTTTGAAAGCCCCAGTTGAATCTGCCTCTCTCACTCTCGGGCAGATCCTAACCTCTAGCAACATAAAAAGGTTTTTCCCCATGTCGCCTTCGCTTCTTTTGCCACTCACCTTAAATCTGTGCCCGCTGATTCTTGATCCTTCTCCCAATGAGAACAACTACTCTGTCTAGACCCTTGTCATTTTGTACACCTCTCAAATCTTCTCTCAACCTTCTCTCCTCCAAGGAGAACAGCACCACTTTCTCCAATCTATCCACGTAACTGATCTCCCTCATCCCTGGAACTATTCTCATGAATCTTTTCTAAAGTCTACACAGCTCTCCTAAAGCGTGGTCCCCAGAATTAAACACAATACTCCAGTTTAGGCCAAATCAGTGTTTTTGAAAAAGTTCATCGTAATTTCCTTGCTTTTATACTCTATGCCACTATTTATAAAGAGCAGGATCCCGTGTGTTTTTTTAACCACTTTCTCAATCTGTCCTGCCACCTTCAATGATTTATACACATATACACCCAAGTCCCTCTGCTCCTGCACCTCCTTTAAAATTGTACCTTATATTTTATATTGTCTCTCCATGTTCTTGCTACCAAAATGAATCACTTCCACGTTTCTCCGTGTTAAATTTCATCTGCCATTTGTCCACCCATTCCACCAACCTGTCTGTGTCCTCTTGAAGTTTAACACTATCTCCTCACAGTTCACAATACTCCCAAGTCTTTTTAATGCAGTTTTTGGGAGCACATTTACAGTTTCACTGCAGGTGGCATATGGAAATATTCCTCCCACATGACTGAGCCGCAACTTCAGAAAGGTCTGAAATATTTCTCTCTCCGCAGACGCTGCCAGACTCGCTGAGTATTTCCAGCACCTTCTGGTTTTATTTCAGATTTCCAGCACCCGCACTATTTGGATTTTGTTAAAATGTGAAGAACCCAGGGTGACAGCCCCATCCCACCCCTCCCCCAGCAGCCTGTCTGTGGCCCCTCCCCCCAGCAGCCTGTCTGTGGCCCCTCCCCCCAGCAGCCTGTCTGTGGCCCCTCCCCCCAGCAGCCTGTCTGTGGCCCCTCCCCCCAGCAGCCTGTCTGTGGCCCCTCCCCCCAGCAGCCTGTCTGTGGCCCCTCCCCCCAGCAGCCTGTCTGTGGCCCCTCCCCCCAGCAGCCTGTCTGTGGCCCCTCCCCCCAGCAGCCTGTCTGTGGCCCCTCCCCCCAGCAGCCTGTCTGTGGCCCCTCCCCCCCAGCAGCCTGTCTGTGGCCACTCCCCCCAGCAGCCTGTCTGTGGCCACTCCCCCCAGCAGCCTGTCTGTGGCCCCTCCCCCCAGCAGCCTGTCTGTGGCCACTCCCCCCAGCAGCCTGTCTGTGGCCCCTCCCCCCAGCAGCCTGTCTGTGGCCCCCTCCCCAACCCCAGCAGCCTGTCTGTGGCCACTCCCCCCAGCAGCCTGTCTGTGGCCCCTCCCCCCCAGCAGCCTGTCTGTGGCCCCTCCCCCCCAGCAGCCTGTCTGTGGCCCCCTCCCCAACCCCAGTAGCCTGTCTGTGGCCCCTCCCCCCCAGCAGCCTGTCTGTGGCCCCTCCCCCCCAGCAGCCTGTCTGTGGCCCCTCCCCCCCAGTAGCCTGTCTGTGGCCCCCTCCACCCCCCCCCCCCCCCCAACAGCCTGTCTGTGGCCCCCTCCCCCCCGCAGCCTGTCTGTGGCCCCTCCCCCTCCCCCCACAACAGCCTGTCTGTGGCCCCTCCCCCCCCAGCAGCCTGTCTGTGGCCTCTCTGAGTGACGTTGTGGTTCTAATAGTTAGAAGCTATTGGACCACAGTTAAAGACTTTACAAAGCAGAATGTATTATATCCACCAAGGCCTCACAGAGTCGCCCTGTCGTTGTTAACACCATAAATCCCTCCTAAAACAAAGAATTGATGTAACGGTGGGGTGTATAATAATGACAGACTACAGTTACTCAGTTTTATCACCTCCCCCATTTTTCCATCATTTAAAGTTGTGACAAGTTGATTCTCGTTTCAGAGGACATTCGATACGTAGGAAGGGACAGCTTAATCTTCCTCATTGATGCCTCAGAAGCCATGTTTGAAATGAACGAGGAAGACACTTCAGCATTCAACATGACTGTTCAGGTAAGAGGAGACCAATGATAGTGTGGTATGGCCGCTATAGGCAGGAACTCTGATGGTGCAGTGACAGGATCAGTGACCCACAGGTTGTGAGTTCAAATTCCCACCAGGATAAGAATGTGAAATTAAATTCAATACACCCGATGCACTCCACAGTCAAATACCCACTCAGTAGGCCTAGGATTCATTCGTGGGATTTAAACACAACTCTCGCTTATGGGCTGGGGTTTTATGGGCAGCGATGGCCCCATCCACACCCCACCCAGAAAGTCAGGGACAGCCCCAGTTCCGGGAGTTCTGAATGCATTTTATGAGCATCAGACAATTAACTGTCTGCAGTCGGGACTTCCCTCCCTTTAAGCTTGTTCGAACCCATCGACCAATGGATACAGGACAGGTACCCAAGATGTCAGGGTGGTCACCTCCCCACTCCATTCGTCACCCTGGCTTGAGATCACTGGGGGGTAAGCAGACTGCCGGCAGGCTCAGGAATGTTTGTAGAATCTAGAGACCTCAGCGCAATCTTTGTGATCTTTATTGCTACCTCACCTTGGTCCCTGACTCCTTAGAATTGTTTATGTTTTGTTTCTGAGAGAGAGAGAGAGAATTAATTGCTGTGCCAGCTAGTTCCATAAGAGTTCTATACTATTCTAAAAGAACGCCATTTATTAAAAGCCGCTATTTCTTACAAATTGGTTGAAGGCTAAGGGTTTCTCTGCAGTTCAGCCTGTCGAGCTAGGAGTGCAAAACTAATGTAGCGCCACCATTGCCAGGAGGTTGCAATTACATTGTGCACCGTTTACATAGACAGTTTCCATTATAAATGGGATTTGCGATGGACAAATTGTGGCAAGTATGTTACAACACAAGGTAAGGTATTGACCATAAGACATAGGAGCAGAAATTAGGCCATTCGGCCCATCAAGTCTGCTCCGCCATTCAATCATGGCTGATAAGTTTCTCAACCCCTTTCTCCCACCTTCTCCCCGTAACCTTTGATCCCCTTACCAATCAAGAACCTATCTATCTCGGTCTTAAATACACTCAATGACCTGGCCTCCACAGCCTTCTGTGGCAATGAATTCCATAGATTTACCACTCTCTGGCTAAAGACGTTTCTCCTCAATTCTGTTCTAAAAGGTCTTCCCCTTTACTCTGAGGCTGTGCCCTCGGGTCCTAGTCTCTCCTACTAATGGAAGCATATTCCCCACGTCCACTCTATCCAGGCCTTTCAGTATTCTGTAAGTTTCAATCAGATCCCCCCTCATCCTTCTATACTCCATCGAGTATAGACCCAGAGTCCTCAAACATTCCTCATATGTTAAGCCTTTAAATTTTGTCTACGGAAGAATTTTTTGATGATATGGGTAGATAATTAGATGGCTATATAGAGATGTGTGTCTAGCTCACATCACACCTGATAACAGAGTTAAAACAATCTTGAAATAAAGAGAAAGAAAGCAATTATTTTCATGATGATCTTGGGAAGGAGCTGGGATTTGAAATCAGCTGCCGAACTCAAAAGAGATAATTAATCACCTGCTAGTTGACCAGAGGACCAGTTGACAGGAGTTAAGGTTTGAAAAGAGAAGGCTGTAAATTAGCAACAGAATAATGCCTTGTGTCTGACATGATGGAGTGCTTCTGCCCTTAGAAAACAGGGCATCATGAACGATGACGTGGGAAAGCTGCTAGAGGATTACTTTTTTTTATTCTTTCACAGGATGTGGGTGTTACTGGCAAGGCCAGGGTTTGTTGCCCATCCCTAATTGCCCTTGAGAAGGTGGTGTTGAGCCAGCTTCATGAACTGTGTGAGTGTAGGTACACCCACAGTGCTGTTAGGGAGGGAGTTCCAGGATTTTGACCCAGCGACGGTGAAGGAACAGTGATTATATTTCCAAGTCAGGATGGTGAGTGACTTGGAGGGGAGCTTGCAGGTGGTAGATTACCCGTTGCCCTTTGAGGTGGTAGAGATCACCAGTTTGGAAGGTGCTGTCGAAGGAGCTTTGGCGAGTTGCTGCAGTGTATCTTGTAGCTGGTACACACACTGCTGCCCCTGTGTGATGGAGGTGGAGGGAGTTAATTCACGTTGGTGAATGTCCAGATTATCTCAGTCCACTCAGAGTGCTGATTGGTTTGGTTGGGTGATAGTGCCATGACCACTTCTGCTGCTGACTGATTTGACTCTCTTTGCTCGCAGTGTGTACACAGGGTTTACACCAGTAAGATTATCAGCAGTGACCGTGATCTTCTGGCTGTCGTGTTCTTCGGGACTGAAAAACACAAGAACTCTGTAGACTTCAAGCACATTTATGTCCTCCATGACTTGGACACACCAGGCAAGTTTGTCTGCCAGATCCAGTACATGTCTGTTTGAACCCATGTGGAGTATCTCCCTCCAGCATTCATACTTGGGATTTTGCTCTGTGAAAATTGTAATGTAGGAAACACAGCAGCGAACACCAATGCAATAATAAACATCATAATTATCCTTATTTAAGGTTAAAAATATAGCCTCGGACCCACTCCTCTCCCCCTCAAACTGAATGTAAAATCTAATCGTTTTATGGTCACTGCTAACTAGGGGTGTTTTCTCTATGGGATCATGGATGGATCCCATCTCGTTGCACAATACCAGGCCTAGTATAGCTTGCTGTCTGGTTGGCTCCAGAACGTGCTGTTCCAAGAATCTATCCTGGATGCATTCTATGAACTCCCCATCCAGGCTACCTTTGCCCAACTGAATTTTCCAGTCTATATGTAAATTAGAATCTCCCATGATTATCGCCATGCCTTTCTGACAAGTTCCAATTATTTCTTCCTTTATGCTCCATCCTACCATGTGGTTACTGTTAGGAGGCCTGTACACAACTCCCACAAGTGACTTCTTATCTTTACCTTTTCTCATCTCTACCCAAACCATTTCCACATCCTGGTTTCCTGAACTAAGGTCATCCCTCTCTATTGTGCTAATACCATCATTAACTAACAGAGCCTCCCCTCCACACTTTCCTCGCTTCCTGCCTTTCCTAAATATCCTGTACCCTTCAATATTCAGGTCCCAATCCAAGTTCTCCTGCAGCCATGTCTCTGCAATGGCTATCAAATTGTAATTATTTATTTCTATACGCGCTCTCAGTTCATCTGTTTTGTTTTGAATGCTACGTACATTCAGATACAGAGCTTTCAGTTTTATCCTTTTATTCTTTTTATAACCTCTAGTCTCATCAGTTGATTTATTGTTAGATTTGTACTCTCTAAGCCTTCCTGTCATGGCCTGTTTTTCTTTTCCTCTAATAATACCTTTCTCTCTTGCCTTGTATCTGATTTATCACATCTTCCCAAAGTTGTACCCTTGCCCCCACTACTTAGTTTAAAGCCCCCTCTACTTCCCTGGTTATGTGGTTCGCCAGAACACCGGTCCCAGAACGATTCAGGTGTAGATCGTCCCAACGGTACGGATCCCACTTTCCCCTGTACCCGTGCCAATTCCCCATGAACTGGAATCCATTTCTCCCACACCAGGCTTTCAGCCACACATTCATCTCCCTCATCTGATTTGTCCTATTCCAATTTACATGTGTCTCAGGTAATAATCCAGAGATTATGACCTTCGAGGTTCTGCTTCTTAATTTGGTGCCAAGCTCCTCATACTGACAGTGCAGAACCTCCTCCTTTGTCCTGCCTATGTCGCTGGTACCAACATGGACCATGACAACTGGATCTTCCCCCTCCCACTGCAAGTTCCTCTCCAGTCCTGTGGAGATATCCCGAACCCTGGCACCAGTCACGCAACACAGCCGTCTGGACTCACACTGTTTGCAGCAGAGAACGGTGTCAATCCCCCTGAATATACTGACCCCTACTACCACTACATTCCTTGTAACTCCTCCCACTTGAATGGATTCCTGGACCAGAGTGCTATGGCCAATTAACCCATCCACCCTGCAGCACCCTGCAAACATCAAACCTGTTGGATAATTGCAAGACCAAGACTCTTGCTCTCTGGGTCCCCCTTATCTGCCTCAATTGCAGTCACATCCTCCTGTCCCTGACCACTGACAAAATCAGAAGACCCTATCCTAAGGGATGTTACCGCCTCCTGGAATAAAGTGTCTAGGTAACTTTCCCCCATCCTGCTATGTCGCAGTGTTTGCAGCTCAGCCTCCAGCTCAATAACTCGGAGCCGAAGTTCCTGCAGCCACAAACACTGACTGCAGATGTGTTTGCCCTGGATCACACCGGTACCCAGCAGCTCCCACATTCTGCAATCACAGCATATCACCTTCCCTGCCATCTCCAATATGTGTTAATTAATTAATAATTGCCAATTAACTAATTATAATGAATAAAGCCGCCACCTCCCAATAGGTTTTGGCACTGCCAGTAAACTTTACGATACTGATAAAACTAATAATACCAGTTACTGGTTACCTGCTCCTTCTGCACTGGAGGCTGTAAAAGAGAAGGAAGAAAAGCACCTCCTCCCTGCTCTTCACCGAACTCCCCACTCAGCACACTCTACTTCCTGCAGTAAACCCTACCTAAAACACCTCTTTCCTCCTAAGCAACAAATTCTCACTTTGAACCAAATCCCAAATATACTCACTCGGTCTCTGTCTCACTCAGGCCAAAGTCTCCCCTTACTGACCTCTGTCCAGTCTGATTAATGTTGTTTCTGTCTCAACCGCAAAACTTCAGCCTGGATCCCTTGTTGATCCTGGGCCTCTGGTAGGTTCATTGCCGGCAGCTACCACTGCTCCCACTGGCACTGCCTGGGGTTAGGGCAGGGGATTGAAGGGGCGTTTCCATCCCCAAAATCCTTAAGTTTGAAAGTGGAAGAGCAAGTTTCTGAAGCCTCTTTCCCAGCTAGGTCACCACCTTGTATTTATGTAAAAGAACATGGGCCATTTCCTTGTGTGTTTAATTGATTGACGTTCTAATCTGAATCCATCTCTCTGGACACAGGTGCTAAGCGAGTGCTGGAGCTGGATCAGTATGAGGGGGAGAAGGGGAACAAGTCCTTCAAGGAGAACATAGGCCACAGCACCGATGGCTCATTGAGTGATGCACTCTGGGTCTGCTCCAATCTCTTCAGTGACGTCAGGCTCAAACTGAGCCACAAGCGCATCATGCTGTTCACCAACAACGATAACCCGCACGCCAAAGACAGCTCCAGAGCACGAATGGCCAGAACAAAGGCCAGTGACCTCCGAGAGACAGGTGGGTGAGCTACTGTTACCATAAAGCATTGTTATACATCTGACAGCAACTGGCTGAACGAAATGTGATTCAGGAAGTCCTCACTTCAAATTGCAGATGCGTTTCTGAAAGGAGCAACTTTACGTGAAGCGACTTTAAGCAAATCAGATTTTCCCATTAAAGCTGGAGTTAGGTTTTTCAGCTCTTCGGCTCCCTGACGCTCCCTGTGGCTCCAGCTAACGGCTGCTCCCGTTCCTTGGTCCTTCGGGTCACTGCGGACCCTTCCTCAGCTTGCCCCCCCACTTATCCTCCCTCTCGCTGCTGATCTGCCACAGTCGGTGGGTCAGGCAGTGAGAGAAGCCTGAAGCCAGCAGCAAGATAAATGGTCAGGGAGCGGCAGAGGCTGCTTCAAAATGGCACCAGCCAGGTCATGTGGCCCTTATGTCAGATCCAGCGCGTAGCGACTGTAAAACGAAATTCCAGACGTTAAACACAAATACAGACCCATTAACTGACCAGATTTAGAAGGGAGCAATTCAAGCAGGGCAGTTTAAAATGGGCACTTACTGTATTGTTGTCTGTGCAGCACTGTTTGTCTGCCAGGACCGCAATAGCAACAACTTGCATTTTTATAGTGCCTTTAACATGGCAAAACATCTCAAAGCACCACAAAGGAGCATAATGAGACAAAATCTGATACCGAGACACATATGGCGAGGCGACTGAAAGTTTGGTCAGGTAAATTTTAAGGCAGAAAGCGAGGTAGAGAGACCAAGAGGTTTAGGAGGGGATTCCAGAGCTGGGGGCCCAGGTAGTTGAGGGCACAGCTGCCAGTAGTGGAGCGAGGGAACTCAGTGATGTACAAGAGGAGGACTGTCACTAGGTCAGCAATCACAATAATACCTGTGTCTCCTGGGTCCTAGAAAACTGTGAAGAGTTCAGAGATCTCGGAGGTTTGGAGGAATAGTGAAGATTATAGAGATGGGGAGGGCCAAGACATTGGAGCGATTTGACTAGGTTGAAAATTGTGCTTCATATTGGGTTGTGTTTAAACAGGTTTAGATGGTGTAGCAATTCGACCAGTATTACAGACAGGAGGGGGGGCTCTTAACTTAAACAGTCCTGATTTCTCCTCTCACCACCCATCCGTAAGCAGAAAAGTGTTTTTGATTTTTGATTTTCCCCTTTATGGTGTATTTTTCCAACCCTTCAGTTTTGGTGCGATCAAAATCTCCATTAATAACCCCACAGCAAACTTGAGGCAGGGTGAACTAAAAGGGTTAGTTTAATTTACACACTGAAAATGCGGGAGTGGATGTCACTATATAGCCCCCGGTACATTCATATAATAAAAGAGAAATAAGGGAAAGAAAGAGGTACAGAGAAGATAAGACGTGAGTCCAGGATCAAAGTCTAATGATGTATTCTTTCAGGGTCAGCAGGCTGCAGACAGATGCTGGATAACTCACTTTTCCAGTAGAGATGGGATAGGCACATAGAGATGAATTAGTCTTGTAGGCACTGGTACAGAAGTTTCAGTAGAAAATAGTTTAGGTGGGGAGCCAGGTATTCAAAAGCCTGGACAGAGCCCTTTTTCTGCAAGATGGAAAATGACAGTCTGTCTTTGTTCAGCTGCACGAGGCAATATTACAGATTCTAGCAGCTTGGGGAGGTGTCATGTGATATGTCTCCCACTTTGCAGCCTTGGGTTGGACAAAGGATGTACATTCCTGGTCTGGTTTCTCGAGGTGGTTAATGTTCACATTAATAAGTTCAGCAGAGGTTTCCGGGTCCTCTTGTCCTTGCTCCTGCTGGCCAGGCCTGGGCTTAGAAATGTAAAGGGCCTTGTGCAAGTCCTGGGAGTTTGATCGCTGCAGTCACAGGGGCATTAGCGCATCTTCAGAGATAACGAGGTTACTGCTGGTGTGAAGGCCAGAAATTCCTTTTGCGTGAGTCATAGCCAGTCATGGCTTCAGTTAGTTTAACGTCTTTGCCCAGTTTTAAGAAAAATAATTTTATAGATTAGCTAGGGTGATATATCTTATAAAAGTGTAGAATGAGGTCTTAGCTCCCTGACACCAGTGTTGTACCGTGCATTGGAGCTTCATCTAATATTCTCTTCACTGCCTCTGCTGTCTTGACTCACACATGAAGCATGGCCCTGTAGGGATGGCCAGAAAGCAGTTTCCCAGGCAGCATAGGAAACGGGGAAGGAAAAGACCTGCTGGCCCCCTGATAGCCTGCCCCGAACCATGACGGTAGGAGCCTTCCCCTCTCAGTCCCTCTACCCCCACACTCACTGAAACTCTCGTGTAATCTAGGCAAATATACAGGGCCAAAGTCAACCCTGAATCAAAATTAATCAATCAAACTAGTCCAGGAGATCACATAGATCAAATATTATCCAGAATCTGAACTTCTGCACATCGCAATCTCTAACCCAGTCAACAACTGGGTCCAGCTCCACTTTAAAGGACCTGAGAAGAGTTAGAGAGAAAACTGTCAATTTTTTTGTTCAAAGATATTATCTATAGAGCAATAATAATAATAGCTTTGCTTTTTGCTGCTCTATTGTGAATGGAGTGTCTTTACCAATGAACTTTGTCTGTGTGCAGGTATCATCCTTGACCTAATGCATCTGAAGAAGCCTGGTGGTTTTGACACATCTCTATTCTACTGTGACATTGTCAGCGTATCAGAGGATGAAGGTACAGCCATGCAAGACAAGGAGTCAGCCAGGTTGGATGATCTGCTTCAGAAAGTGTGGGCCAAGGACTACAAGAAAAGGACTATCACCAGGTCAGCAGCCACCTAGAATAGCACAGTGTCTCCTGGGTCCTGCAAGACTGTGGAAATTCTAATAAAGTCACTCATGACACATTTCCCATTTTCCCTGTGGATCCTGGGAGACCTAACAATAGATCCTCATCATGCCTCAGGAAGGACAAACAGGCTGGGTCTCTTTCCTCTTGATGGGATGTAATAGAGATCTTTAAAATTATGAAAGGTTTTCATAGAATCGACACAAAAGGGTGTGTTTTCACTTGCAGGGAAGAACAAAACTATCTCGTCAACACGAGATAGTGACCAAGAAATCCAATCAGGAATTCAGGAGAAATCTATTTACCCAGAGAGTGATGAGAACGTGGAAGTCGCTACCACAGAGAGTGTTTGCAGTGAATAGTGTAGATGCATTTAAGGGGAGGCTAGACAAGCACAATGGGGAAGAAATTAGTTGGTTACACGGACAAAGTTAAATGAGGAGGAGTGGAAGAAAGCTTGTCTGGCGTGGATCTGTTGGGCTGAATGGCCTGTTTCTCTGCTGTTTATCCTTTGTAGAAACATCAGAAAGTGCATCATGTTACTTTGATGGGAAGCAGCTATCACGTTTGCAAATGTAGCAGCTATTTTCCACACGAGCTCACGCGGTGACATGAATGACCAGTTCTGTTTTTGATGGTTAATTAAGGCACAAATGTTGGATACGACAGAGCTTCCCTGCTCTTCATGTGGTGCAGTGGGGTCCTTTACATCCAGCTGACCGGGTAGTCAGTTTAAGCTTCATCCCTAACCTGCCACCTTCAGCCACTTAATGTGCATCAGGAATGTGTTTACCTCTGATGTGGGGTTTCTGCCCTGTTAATCTCTCTCTGATGTCGTGCTGATTGCATTTGATGTCCTGTTCTTTGGCTAGGCTGAACCTGAAGCTGGGAGAAGGTGTGGACCTTTCAGTCGGAGTTTACAATCTCATCCGGAGTGCCCAGAAACCCAGTGCAATCCGCCTGTACCGAGAAACCAACGAGCCAGTCAAAACCAAAACCCGCTGGTTTAATGGGGAGACGGGCAGCCTGCTTCTGCCCAGCGACACCAAAAAGGCCCAGGTAATGTATAGTGAACCTTATCGTGCCGAATGAGAACATCAGCTCCCGCCTCACTGAAGGCAAAATACTGCAGATGATGGTAATTAGAAATATAAACAGAAAATGCTGGAAACGTCTCTTTCTTAATTCGTTCACGAGATGTGGGTGTCGCTGACAGGGCCAGCGTTTATTGCCCAGCCCTAATTGCCTTTGCGACGGTGATGGTGAAGCACTTTGTAAAAGGCCTGCACTCAGTGAAGTGAAGGTGCTCCCAAAGCGCAGTGGTTTTTATTGGTTTTCGTAGCGATTTTTAATACACCTGAGTGGCTTTCCAGGCCAGTCAGAGGGCAGTTGAGAGCCAACTGTGCAGTCCTGGAGTCACATGTAGGCCAGACCAGGTAAGGGTGGCAGATTTCCTTCCCTGAAGAACATTAATGAACCAGATGGGTTTTTACAATAACCTGGCAGTTTCAGGGTCAAAAGCTAATACCAATTTTATTTAGTGAACTGGATGTAAATTCCCTGTCTGACATGGTGGAGTTTCAACTTGCGCCTCCAGGTCATTAGGCCAAGTCTCTGGATTTACTTTGTCCAGTAAAATAACTGTTATGGTGTTGTATCCCTTGTGGGTTCTGTGGAGAGCAAAACAGAGTTAATATTTCAGATTGGTGACTTTTTCTTTAGAACTATCCCACATTAGACATGTAACAGGTTTTAAACTGGTACAGATGGAAGGTATGCGCAGAGGGCTGGAAAGAATGAAAGGGAAGGTCCCTAACTGGGTGGAAGGCTGGAGAGACTAAATGACAGAAGAGACGATAGTGTGAGGCAAAAACAGAATGATAATGAGGTGAGTAAAGAAAGAAAAGAACTTGTGTTTATTAAAATAGCACCTTTCACGATGGCCCAGAGCACTTTACAGCCAATAAAGTATTTTTGAAGTTCTCTGCAAACATTAGGAATACGATCAAACATTGTGCCTTTTTTTGGATTGCCTGAGAGCTTGGGAAGTTTATGGTTCCCTGTTACTTTATCCATGGCAACGCCTCAGCCAATCAGAGTCAACTTGCCAACCAATCAGCACCCTTTTCTCCTGTGATATAAATTGTGATGGTTTGAAATTTGGTATTCTTGTGTTTGTCCTGATGAGTGCAAGATGCAAACCTTTGGCAACGTGTCTCTTCAGCATTGCTTCTGAAGTGTAGGCACTGTTGAAAGTTTCTACTTACATTTAACTCTCTTTATCTTTATCGTTCACAAACTGATTCCCTCCCTTTAACTTGCGTCTTTGTTTTAAAATGAGAACCTATTTCTTTTTTACTCTTTGCTCGAATTTCTGCTCTCTCTTTAAATCGTTGCCTATTTCTGGGATATACTTTAGCCTCTGTGCAGTGTCCTGAATATTTTGTACAACCCTGTCCAGACGCCCAGTAGGAAGGGTCTTCTTCCCCTTTGCTCTTCTTATCCCTCAATCAATTTCCCATTTTTCGCTCAGACCTTTACTGGATTCATCTCCCTGTGGTAGTTACATCACCATCTATACAGATGGATTATCCCATAAAGCATGTTCAGCCTAATGAGTTGTTGCTATTGAGCATGTCTGTGCCTCTCAATGCTATTTAACAAAAGCACTAACTCATTAAGTAAAGGAACATAGTATGACCGGATTAACACAGTAATCACTAATTTCACACAGTGTGAGAGAATCCATAAAGGGATCAATTCTTGTTTTCAGTTGACTTCAGTGGGAGCTGGTCACCTTTATGTTGATGTCAGCTTAAGCTCTTTCCCCGAACCTAATTCACACCAAGTCTCGTTCACCCATCACCCCTGTGCTCGCTGACCTATACTGGCTCCCAGTCTGACAACGTCTCAATTTTAAAATTCTCATTCTTTTTATCAAATCCCTCCATGGCCTTGCTCCTCCCTACCTCTATAACCTCCTCCAGCTCTGCAATGCCCCAAGATTCTGAGCTCCTCCAGTTCTGGCCTCCCTGACTTTCATCACCTCATTATTGGCGACTGTGCCTTTCAGGTCCCAAGCTCTGAAATTCCTCCCCAAAACCTCTCCATCTCCCTCTCTGCTCTTCTGTAAAACCTCCCTCTTTGAACAAGCTTTTCTTCACCTGTCCTAATATCTTTCTGTTGTTTGATATGCTCCTGTGAAGAGGCTTGTGATGTTTACTGTGGTAAAGGTGCTATATTAAGAGGAGTTTATTTCAGTTATTGCATGTCCCTAATTGCCCTTGAGAAGGTGAGCTGCCTTCTTGAACCGCTGCAGTCCATGTGGTGTAGGTACACCCACAGTGCTGTTAGGAAGGGAGTTCCAGGGGTTTGACCCAGCAACAGTGAAGGAATGTCGACATATTTCCAAGTCAGGATGATGAGTGGCTTGGAGGAGAACTTCTAGGTGGTGATGTTCCTGTCTATCTGCTGCCCTTGTCCTTCTAGATGATACAGGTCATGGGTTTGGAAGATGCTGTCTATAAGGAGCCAGGGTGAGCTCCTGCAGTGCATCTTATAGATGGTACACACTGCTGCCACTGTGCATTGGTGGCGGAGGCAGTGAATGTTTGTGGATGTGGTGCCAATCAATTGGGCTGCTTTGTCATGGACAGTGTCAAGCTTCTTGAGTGTTGTGGGAGCGGCACTCATCCAGGCAAGTGGAGAGTATTCCATCACACTCCTGACTTGTGCCTTGTAGATGGTGGGCAGGCTTTGGATTGTCAGGAGGTGAGTTACTCAAAAGATGTTTGCTCTTTCATATAAATTCATGCAGGTTTAAGGCTGTTCTTGTTTTTTTTGATGCCCAGGTTTATGGAAACAGGCAGATTGTTATGGAGAAAGAAGAAACTGAGGAACTGAAGAGGTTCGAAGACCCAGGATTGGTCCTAATTGGTTTCAAGCCATTGTCGCTCTTAAAGAAGCATCACTACATCAGACCCTCACAGTTCATTTACCCAGAGGAGACACTGATAGCAGGTAACCTTCAACCACAGCTACTGCTCCCCATTGACCTCACGGGTAACCTTCAACCACAGCTACTGCTCCCCATTGACCTCACGGGTAAGGCACTACCCAGTGTGGTTTGCAGAGTGGGGAGCAAAGCGTTTATTCTTTGTCCTCAATAAGCTGCTGGTACAAATGACAAATCTGTACAGAGATGATGGGGAAGCCTGCAGTGGCAGCATGAAGCGGAAAGGGGCTCTCTTGGTCTTCCCAACTGCTGACACATCAGCAAGTTCATACCGGGGACAGACCGTTCACTTGCTCCTTGTGTGGGGCGGGATTCACTCAGTCACAACACCTGTTGAGACACGAGCAGGTTCACAAGTGACTGGATTCTGCTGTTATTGCTGCTGGTAATCACACCCAGGACTGATAATCTGACAATATTTGGGTTGTTTCTGCTGATGTTAACAACCCTATAACTGCCTGCAGTTTAATATTCTGGAGATGTCACAATATCTCTTTTTAAAAGTGCCATTTATAATCTTTCTGCTTAATTCAAGAATTCTCACTAGGAATTAGTTTGCAATAAAATCAGGAACTTTTACTTGAGTCTTATATTGGCAGCTAATGCCCCAGCATGTTGTATGAGAGAATCGTACCCTGGGGAGTTAGTGGCATTGTATATATTTACCATGCAACCATATTAGAAATCTGCTGCAAATGTGTCATTGTACAGAATACCCCTACCCTGAGGGGCTGTGTCACTGATTGTTTGATGCTACCTAAGAATTATGATGGCTTAGAGATGAGAAGATGGTTTTGTGCTCATTGTGCCTGTTCCCTCTGGTCCACTCCCTCCTGTTACAACACTCAGTTACGTATTGAATGCCATCAATGATTTTTCTCCACTGCTCTGGATGATAAATATTTCCAAAGGGATCTCGCACTTTGAATAAAGGTGACAGGTGCAGAATCCTGTTACTCTGATTAGATATAAAGGAAATTCATGCAGATTTAGAAGTAGTATGAATTTTATCTTCGCCACTTGCTGAGCAGCTCAGAGAGGTCTGTCCCTCTGCTCGTCCTTTCCAACAGTAGTTTGCCTTTGGGCCAGGCTCGAAGCTGTTTGTTCTTCTGAGCAGTGTTTTTCACATTCCTGACAGGAAGCATCACTTTATTCAGCGCGCTGCTTACCAAGTGCCTGGAGAAGGAAGTGTACGCTGTTTGCCGGTACACTCCCCGGAGGAACACCCCACCCCGATTTGTGGCGTTGGTCCCACAAGAGGAGGAATTGGACAATCAGAAAGTGCAGACGATCCCTTCAGGTCAGTGACACTGTCTCCATCTTCAAATCGCTCACTGATTGGGTACATACATTTGATTTTCAATTTTCTACCCCCCAACAATGGAGGACATCATAGCGGTTACCAATCCTGACCACCCTCCCACCCCACACACAATAAGAGAACTGGAGCGTGACCTCCCGGGACCCAGAGAGCACCACAGCCTGGACTTGGGCTCAGCTGAGCTAACACACGGCTGATCCTTCAGGCATCTATAGCTCCGTTATAATGGGTGCTACCTTGGATGTCTGAAAATTGAAGGCGATTGAATAGTAACTTCCAAAAGGAAAGTGGATAAATACTTGAACAGGACAAGATTGCGGGGCTGGGGAGGGAGAAGCTATTGAGACCCATTGTATAAGCTTTTTCAAAGCGCTGGCATGGCCATGATGGGCGGAATGAGCCCTGACTATGCGGTATTGTTTATTGATTCTGAGTCATTTATTATCACTGTAAACCGTGCATTATGTTGCAGTGTGGGTATCCCTGCATTATGTTGCAGTGTGGGTATCCCTGCATTATGTTGCAGTGTGGGTATCCCTGCATTATGTTGCAGTGTGGGTATCCCTGCATTATGTTGCAGTGTGGGTATCCCTGCATTATGTTGCAGTGTGGGTATCCCTGCATTATGTTGCAGTGTGGGTATCCCTGCATTATGTTGCAGTGTGGGTATCCCTGCATTATGTTGCAGTGTGGGTATCCCTGCATTATGTTGCAGTGTGGGTATCCCTGCATTATGTTGCAGTGTGGGTATCCCTGCATTATGTTGCAGTGTGGGTATCCCTGCATTATGTTGCAGTGTGGGTATCCCTGCATTATGTTGCAGTGTGGGTATCCCTGCATTATGTTGCAGTGTGGGTATCCCTGCATTATGTTGCAGTGTGGGTATCCCTGCATTATGTTGCAGTGTGGGTATCCCTGCATTATGTTGCAGTGTGGGTATCCCTCCATTATATTGGCAGGGTGGGTTGTTGCAGTGTGGGTATCCCTCCATTATATTGGCAGGGTGGGTATCCCTGCATTATGTTACAGTGTGGGTATCCCTCCATTATATTGGCAGAGTGGGTATCCCTGCATTATTTTGCAGTTTGGGTATCCCTGCATTATGTTGCAGTGTGGGTATCCCTGCATTATGTTGCAGTGTGGGTATCCCTGCATTATGTTGCAGTGTGGGTATCCCTGCATTATGTTGCAGTGTGGATATCCCTGCATTATGTTGCAGTGTGGGTATCCCTGCATTATGTTGCAGTGTGGGTATCCCTGCATTATGTTGCAGTGTGGGTATCCCTGCATTATGTTGCAGTGTGGGTATCCCTGCATTTGTTGCAGTGTGGGTATCCCTGCATTATGTTGCAGTGTGGGTATCCCTGCATTATGTTGCAGTGTGGGTATCCCTGCATTATGTTGCAGTGTGGGTATCCCTGCATTATGTTGCAGCGTGGGTATCCCTGCATTATGTTGCAGTGTGTGTATCCCTGCATTATGTTGCAGCGTGGGTATCCCTGCATTATGTTGCAGTGTGTGTATCCCTGCATTATGTTGCAGTGTGGATACCCCTGCATTATGTTGCAGTGTGTGTATCCCTGCTTTATGTTGCAGTGTGTGTATCCCTGCATTATGTTGCAGTGTGGGTATCCCTGCATTATGTTGCAGTGTGGGTATCCCTGCATTATGTTGCAGTGTGGGT
Organism: Carcharodon carcharias; assembly: GCF_017639515.1. Taxonomy (NCBI): domain Eukaryota; kingdom Metazoa; phylum Chordata; class Chondrichthyes; order Lamniformes; family Lamnidae; genus Carcharodon; species Carcharodon carcharias. The sequence continues at coordinate 29,402,845 of NC_054497.1, read as the reverse complement.
ATCCCTGCATTATGTTGCAGTGTGGGTATCCCTGCATTATGTTGCAGTGTGGGTATCCCTGCATTATGTTGCAGTGTGGGTATCCCTGCATTATGTTGCAGTGTGGGTATCCTTGCATTATTTGCAGTGTGTGTATCCCTGCACTATGTTGCAGTGTGGGTATCCCTGCATTATGTTGCAGTGTGGATATCCCTGCATTATGTTGCAGTGTGGGTATCCCTGCATTATGTTGCAGTGTGGGTATCCCTGCATTATGTTGCAGTGTGGGTATCCTTGCATTATGTTGCAGTGTGGGTATCCTTGCATTATTTTGCAGTGTGGGTATCCCTGCATTATGTTGCAGTGTGTGTATCCCTGCATTATGTTGCAGTGTGGGTATCCCTGCATTATGTTGCAGTGTGTGTATCCCTGCATTATGTTGCAGTGTGTGTATCCCTGCATTATGTTGCAGTGTGGGTATCCCTGCATTATGTTGCAGTGTGGGTATCCCTGCATTATGTTGCAGTGTGTGTATCCCTGCATTATGTTGCAGTGTGTGTATCCCTGCATTATGTTGCAGTGTGTGTATCCCTGCATTATGTTGCAGTGTGGGTATCCCTGCATTATGTTGCAGTGTGGGTATCCCTGCATTATGTTGCAGTGTGGGTATCCCTCAATTATATTGGCAGGGTGGGTATCCCTGCATTATGTTGCAGGGTGGGTATCTCTGCATTGTGCTGCAGTGTGGGTATCCCTGCATTATGCTGCAGTGTGGGTATTCCTGCATTATGTTACAGTGTGGGTATCCCTGCATTATGTTACAGTGTGGGTATCCTTGCATTATGTTGCAGTGTGGGTATCCCTCCATTATGTTACAGAGTGGATATCCCTGCATTATGTTGCAGTGTGTGTATCCCTGCATTATGTTGCAGGGTGGGTATCTCTGCATTATGCTGCAGTGTGGGTATCCCTGCATTATGCTGCAGTGTGGGTATTCCTGCATTATGTTACAGTGTGGGTATCCCTGCATTATGTTGCAGTGTGGGTATCCTTGCATTATGTTGCAGTGTGGGTATCCCTCCATTATGTTACAGAGTGGATATCCCTGCATTATGTTGCAGTGTGGGTATCCCTGCATTATGTTGCAGTGTGGGTATCCCTGCATTATGTTACAGTGTGGGTATCCCTGCATTATGCTGCAGTGTGGGTATCCCTGTATTATGCTGGCTATGTGGTTGATTTTTGATGTGGATCTTCACTTGTGGTTTTCTTCCATTATTTGTGTGCTCCACTGTCCATTGCAAGTGAACTGAGCATTGGGCCTCAGCCATGGGTCAGTCCAACTTCATACTGTCTCCCTGAAGGCAGTGGAAGACAAAGAAAGACTCCCAAAACATTTTACAACCAATAAATTGTTGACGTGCCGACACTGTTGGAATGCGGGAAACACGGCTGCCAATTTGCACAAGCTCCCACCAACAGTCATGTGATAATGAGCAGTAACATTTTTTAGTGATGTTGATTGAGGGGTAGCTATTGGCCGAAACACCATTGAGATCTCCTCTGCTGTTCTTTAACAACCGCCTGAGAGGGAAAACAGAACCTCGGTTTTCTGTCTCATCTGAAAAACATTAAAGTACCTGAAGGTTCCTAATGCCCTGAGGAACCATTACCGCACCCACCCACCCCGAGCCCTCCCACATACACAGTACTGGTTTGTGGGACATAATTAGAGAGACCACTACTGACCTGATTCCTGTGAAAATGTGAATGTTCATCTTGGGACTCCAAACACCCTGTCAAACGCAACTCCTAACTCAGGCAGTGTGTAGATGCGAAATGCTCGCCAATTCTTAGTACAAATAAAACTTTTCCATCGTTTTCACATCAGGATTCCACCTGATTTTCTTGCCTTATGCCGACGATATCCGGAAGATCAACTTTACGGAGAAGACAGTGGCCAATGAGGAACAGATCGAGAAGATGAAGTTAGTGGTGCAGAAACTCAAGTTTAAATACAGGTCAGTCAGAGGTTTCACACCATTAAAGACTAGCACGGTTGTTGATTTGGCCATTGTCATACTGAGGATGGTTTTGTGCCCCAGCTGCTTTTATTAGCAATGGGAGGAGTTGAAACTGCACAGCTCAAACAGAGCAAAGGCTTACATTTATGTAGCACCTTGCAGGTTATAAAACGTCCTGAGGTGCTTCACAGGAGGGTAATTGGATGAAGTTTGACTCCAAGAAGTCCTTAAGGCAGGAGACCCCAAAGCTTTGCTATGCAGGCAAGTTTTAAGGAGCATCTTAAAGTAGTGTAAGGTTCCACAGAATCTCACAGTGCAGAAGAGGCCCTTCGGCCTATTGAGTCTGCACCGACACGTAAGAAACACCTGAGGGGGGGAAACTTTGGACCTAGGCAGCTGAAGGCCAGGCTGTCAATGGTGGAGTAATGATGGAGATTTTCATCCATTGCTCCATTTACACCCGGCAGGCAGAGGAGATTTTCATTCATCACTTTGGGTTGAACTTGGAACCGAGTTCTCAGAGGTGAAAGGTGAGTGGGCCCCCCTGCCCTGTACGATGCCTGACCTTTGTGACTTTCCTCTTTCCACTTTTCACTCAGCAAGAGAGATGTCCATGTCACTGCGAGGCAGATGTGTATGTGTCCCACTGAATCTTGACAGCAGTATTAGTTTTTGTGGGTTTCTGATCAGCTTGTGAGATCTCTGTGACAAGTTGCACTGGATTCCATTGTCACTTCACCTTGGAGCCAGGGATTCCGACTCTCTCAGTCTGGGAGAAAGTTCCCTCTTTCCCTGTTGTGACAGTTCAGTGCGAGTGAGTTGGATATCAGGAATCTTGATGAATTTCTAATTGAAAGCAAGAATTCTTGACTGGGGCAGAGATCACATCATATGGATTCTAAGTGCCTTTGGTCCATGTGATCTCTTGGACTGGTTGCGATCACTTGAGAGGGTTTCCTACATTGACGCTGGGAATTGTTTTGGCCTCTCTCGGAAGACTACATATGTGGGGATAATTAGAAAATATCTGCTCATGATGCCTCAGCCAGGCTTGATGAAGCAGTTGGACTTTTGCTCCCTGTGTTTGTATGCTGATATATTGGCCAATAGGAATTACTCCTGGGTGCATGAAGACATCCAGGGCTGTCAAAAGAATGTCAGTAAATTTCGTTCTATGTGCAGTGTTCATACTATTCAACTGTGAGTAGTGGGGCACCTCAAATTTCAGTGTTGGGACCCTAGCTTTTCACAACATATATTAATGATTTAGATAAGGGAACTAAATATAATATCTCCAAATTTGCAGATGACACAAAGCTGGGTGGGAGGGTGAGCTGTGAGGAGGATGTAGAGATACTTCAGCGTTATTTGGACAAGCTGAGTGAGTGGGCAAATGCATGGCAGATGCAGTGTAATGTGGATAATTGTGATGTTATCCATTTTGGTAGCAAAAACAGGAAGGCAGATTATTATCTGAATGGCTATAAATTGAGAGAGGGGAATGTGCAACGAGACCTGGGTGTCCTTGTACACCAGTCGCTGAAGGTAAGCATGCAGGTACAGCAGGCGGTAAAGAAGACAAATGGTATGTTGGCCTTCATAGCGAGAGGATTCGAGTACAGGAGCAGGGATGTCTTGCTGCAATTATACAGGGCCTTGGTGAGACCACACCTGGAATATTGTGTGCAGTTTTGGTCTCCTTATCTGAGGAAGGATGTTCTTGCTATAGAGGGAGTGCAGCAAAGGTTTACCAGACTGATTCCTGGGATGGCGGGACTGACATATGAGGAGAGATTGAGTCAGTTAGGATTATACTTCTGGAGTTCAGAAGAATGAGGGGGGATCTCATAGAAATCTATAAGATTCTAACAGGACTAGACAGGGTAGATGCAGGAAGGATGTTCCCGATGGTGGGGGAGTCCAGAACCAGGGGTCACAGTCTGAGGATACGGGGTGGACCATTTAGGACTGAGATGAGGAGAAATTTCTTCACCCAGCGAGTGGTGAGCCTGTGGAATTTGCTACCACAGAAAGTAGTTGAGGCCCAAAATATTGTGTGTTTTCAAGAAGGAGTTAGATAAAACTCTTGGGGTGAAAGGGATCAAAGGATATGGGGAGAAAGCGGGAGCAGGCTATTGAGTTGGATGATCAGCCATGATCATAATGAATGGTGGAGCAGGCTCGAAGGACCGAATGGCCTCCTCCTGCTCCTAGTTTCTATGTGAGAGCCTGTCCTGAACATTCATCCATACAATAACAGTGGCGAGGTAGACTTGGATTGTTGGGCCCCAACTATTTACAATCTATATTAATGACTTGGATTCAGGGGCAGAAGGTACTATAGTTAAATTTGCAGCTGACACCAAAATAGGTGGGAAAGTAAGTTGTAATGAAGAAATAAGAAATTTACAAATGGATATGGACAAGTTAGGTGAATGAGCCAAAATTTGGCAGATGGAATTTAATGTGGATAAGTGTGAGATTATCCATTTTGGTTGGAAGAATAAAAAGGTGTCTTATTATTTAAATGGAGAGAAACTTCAGAATGCTTCAGTGCAGAGGGATCTGGGTGTCCTCATGCATGAATCGCTGAAAGCTAATATGCAGATACAGCAGGTAATAAGGAAGGCAAATGGAATTTTGGCATTTATTGCTAAACAAAGAGAGTATAAAAATAGGGAAGTGTTGTTGCAACTATACAAGGCATTGGTGAGACCGCACCTGGAGCACTGTGCACAGTTTTGTTCCCCTTACTAGAGGAAGGATGTTGTTGCACTGGAGGCAGTTCAGAGGAGGTTCACTAGATTGATTCCAGAGATGTGGGGCTTGTCTTTTGAGGAGAGATTGAGCAGTTTAGGCCCATACTCACTAAAGTCTAGAAGGATGAGAGGAGATCTAATTGAGATATATAAGATGCTAAAGGGGATAAACAAAGTTGACATGGAGCGGATGTTTCCCCTTGTGGGGCATTATAGAATGAGAGGCCATAGTTTTAGGCTAAGGGATGGTAGATTTAAATCAGAGATGAGGATGAATTACTTTCCTCAAAGAGTCGTGAATCTGTGGAATTCACTACCTCAGAATGCAGTAGATGCCAGGACACTGAATAACTTTAAGGAGGACATAGACATTTTTAATTAGTAACGGGTTAAAAGGTTATGGGGAGAGGGCGGGAAATTGGAGTTGAGGCCAAAATGAGATCAGCCATGATCGTAATGAATGGCGGGGCAGGCTCGAGGGGCTAAATTGCCTACTCCTGCTCTTAGTTCTTATGTTCCCAGAGGAAGTATTTTCCATCATAATATAGAAAGGAAGTTTGCATTTATATCGGAACCCCTCTGGACATCCCACTTAGAAAGTGTAGTCACTATTGTAACAGATTGACCCTCTTAGCTTGGCTCAGCCGTTACCACTCTTCACTTCTGAGTCAGAAGATCGTGGATCCAAATCTCATGTCTAGGTTTTAAGAACATAATTTAGGATCTCTGGAAAGAAAGAACAATTTTTATTCGATATAGCACCTTTCAGAACCTCAGAACTGTGAAATAACTTTGAAGTGCAGTCGCTATTTTAATGTAGGAAAGCCAGAAACCAATTTGCACACAGATCATCTCATTTTAGGTGTGATTTGAAGGGTAAAACATAGAATGGTTACAACAAAGAAAGAGGCCATTCGGGCCATTGTGTTTGTGCTAGCTCTCTGCAAGGAAAAGAACTCCCCTGCTCTTTTTTGAAATAGTCCCATGGGATCTTTTACATGTACCTGAGAGAAGGCATCATCTCCAACAGTCCAGCCCCCCTCAATATTTCACTGGAGTGTCAGCCTAGATTTTGCACCCAAGGCTCTGGACTTGAGCCCACAACCTTCTGACTCAGTGACTAGTTCTAGCACTGACATTGCTACCATGCTCAAAGGAAGGCAGGGAGCTCTTGTGGTCTACTGACCAACATTCATCCTTCAACCATCACCAAAAACAGATCTTGTTGTGCCTGTAAGATCCTGCTGTGTACAAAATTTTACTTCCTTATAGATCTATCATTGACAATAGGGAGCAATTTGAGGTGTTTGAAATACCTACCTGGTACCAGGCTTGCCTCAAAATGAGGTGTCATTGAGCAGGTTATTGCTGAGTATGCGCCGCTTGATAGCAATTTAATGACCACTTCCATTACTTTACTGATGATGGAGAGGGGACTGATGAGTTAGTAACTGGTTGGGTTGGATTTGTCCTGCTTTTTGTGTACAGGACATCCCTGGGCAATTTTCCACACTGCTGGGTAGGTGTTAGTGTTGTAGCTGTACTGGAACAGCTTGGCTAGGGACGCACCAAATTCTGGAGCACAAATCTTCAGTACTATTGCTGGAATATTGTCAGGACTCACTATCCAGTGAAGCTATAACACAGGACTACATGCGGCCAATCAGCATAAGCAGCAAGTGAGAGAGAGAGCTAAGCGGTCCCACAACCAACTGACCAGATCTAATCTCTGCAGTCCTGCCACATCCAGTCGTGAATGGTGGTAGACGATTAAACAACTCACTGGAGGAGGAGGCTGCACAAATATCCCCATCCTTAATGATGGGGGAGCCCAACACATCAATGCAAAAAATAAGGCTGAAGCATTTGCTACAATCTTCAGCCAGAAATGCTGAGTGGATGAACCATCTCAGCTTCCTCCGGAGTTCCCCAGCATCATATATGCCAGTCTTCAGCCAATTCGATTCACTCCACGTGATATCAAGAAACGGTTGAAGACACTGGATAGTGAGTCCTGACAATATTCCAGCAATAGTACTGAAGATTTGTGCTCCAGAATTTGGTGCGTCCCTAGCCAAGCTGTTCCAGTACAGCTACAACACTAACACCTACCCAGCAGTGTGCAAAATTGCCCAGGGATGTCCTGTACACAAAAAGCAGGACAAATCCAACCCAACCAGTTACTAACTCATCAGTCCCCTCTCCATCATCAGTAAAGTAATGGAAGTGGTCATTAAATTGCTATCAAGCGGCGCATACTCAGCAATAACCTGCTCACTGACGCTCAGTTTGGTGTCTGCCAGGACCACTCAGCTCCTGACCTCATTACAGCCTTGGTTCAAACATGGACAAAAGAGATGAACTCCCAAGGTGAGGTGAGAGTGACAGCCCTTGACATCAAGGCTGCATTTGACCGAGTGTGGCATCAAGAAGCCCTAGCAAAACTGGAGTCAATGGGAATCGGGGGAAAAACTCTCTGCTGGTTGGAGTCATATCTAGCACAAAGCAAGGTGGTTGTGGTTGTTGAAGGTCAATAATCTCAGTTCCAGGACATCACTGCAGGAGTTCCTCAGGGTAGTGTCCTCGGCCCAAACATCTTCAGCTGCTTCATCAATAACCTTCCTTCCATCATAATGTCAGAAGTGGGGATGTTCACTGATGATTGCACAATGTTCACCATTTGCAACTCCTCCGATACTGAAGCAGTCCATGTCCAAATGCAGCAAGACCTGGACAATATCCAGGCTTGGGCTGACAAATGGCAAGTAACATTCACACCACACAAGTGCCAGGCAATGACCATCTCCAACAAGACAGAATCTAACTGTCGCCCCTTGACATTGAATGGCATTACCACCACTGAATCCTCCAATATCAACATCCTGGGGGTTTCCATTGACTAGAAACCGAACTGGACTAGCTATATAAACACAGTGGCTACAAGAACAGGTCAGAGGCTAGGAATCCTCTGTAACTCACCTCCTTACTCCCCAGAGCCTGTCCACCATCTACAAGGCACAAATCGGGAGTGTGATAGAATACTCTCCACTTGCCTGGTTGAGTGCAGCTCCAACAACACAGAAGAAGCTCGACACCATCCAGGACAAAACAGCCCACTTGATTGGCACCCCATCCACAAACATTCAATCCCTCCACCACCGACACACAGTAGCAGCAGTGTGTACCATCTACAAGATGTACTGCAGGAACTCACCAAGGCTCCTTAGACAGCACCTCCCAAACTCACGACCTCTACCATCTAGAAGGACAAGGACAGCAGATAGATGGGAACACCACCAGCTGGAAGTTCCCCTCCAAGTCACTCCATCCTGGCTTGGAAATATATCACCATTCCTTTGCTGTTGCTGGGTTAAAACCCTGGAACTCCCTCCCTAACAGCACTGTGGGTGTACCTACACCACATGGACTGCAGCGGTTCAAGAAGGCAGCTCACCACCACCTTCTCAAGGGCAATCAGGGATGGGCAGTAAATGCTGGCCCAGCAAGTGGTGCCCACATCCCATAAATGAATAAAAAGAGAGTGTCACATGAGAAGTGCATCGCACAAGAATAAAATCCCTCTGCTGCCCCCGTCACTTTGACCTGGTGTGATAAACCCGTCTGGTGATAATACTGGGTCATCCTGCTGATGCTGGAGCAGAGCCGAGGGAGGTTCACTCACCATGTGGCCCAGCCATAACCGAAACCTAAGGATGCTGGACGCTGATACTGGGGCCAAACATTGGAAAAGATTACCCACAGCTCACATTACCGCTAAAGGTTACACGTCCCCGTGTAGTGAATGGGAAATCCCTGCATCATTTCCACTAAACAAAACTGACTTTTTCTGTTCCTCTGGCAACAGGCCCGAGAGCTTTGAGAATCCGGTAATTCAGCGGCATTTCCGTAACCTGGAGGCGTTGGCCCTCGATTTAAAGGAACCAGAAGGAATGGAAGACCTGACATGTGAGTATCTGGTTGTGAAGATTCTATTGACTGCCCAGCGGCAGGAGGGATTGGTGATCATGATCTCACAGTCTAGTGAAGCCCAGGTTCCACCTGTAGTCTGTTACAGGTTAGATGTCCTCCACAGGACAGCACTGTGGTGAAATTTTCTAATTGGATTAAGGGCCCCTGGGCCAGTGTGAATATCGGGTGAACGTTGGATCCATCTGTGGGGGCAGAGAGGGTTAGCTGGGGGCATGAAGAGAGGAGCAGGGTGGTGAAGGTGGGGGGAGCGGTTTGGTGAAGGATGAACTGGGGGGGCGGAGAGGGGGAGCTGGGAGAGGAGGGGGGTGCGAGCTGGGGGATCTGGGGGTGTGGATAGGGGGAGCTGGGGTGCAAAGAGTGGGAGCTGGGGGTGCGGAGAGGGTGAGCTGGGGGTGCGGAGCTGGGGGTGCGGAGAGGGGGAGCTGTGGGTTCAGAGAGGGAAACTGGGGGACAGTGAGTGGGAGCTGGGGGTGCGGAGATGGGGAGCTGGGGGTGCGGAGAGGGGAGCTGGGGGTGCGGAGAGGGTGAGCTGGGGGTGCGGAGACGGAGAGCTGTGGGTGCGGAGAGGGGAGCTGGGGGTGCAGAGAGGGGGAGCTGGGGATGCGGAGAAGGGGAGCTGGGGTTGCGGAGAGGGGGAGCTGGGGGTGCGGAGAGGGGGAGCTGGGGGTGCGGAGAGGGGGAGCTGGGGGACAGTGAGTGGGAGCTGGGGGTGCAGAGAGGGGGAGCTGGGTGTGCGGAGAGGGGGAGCTGGGTGTGCGGAGAGGGGGAGCTGGCGGTGTGGAGAGATGGAGTTGGACAGAGGAATGTAAATAATCATTTCCCCACACAGTGCCAAAGACAGATGTTATGGACAAGAGAATGGGACAGCTGGCAGAAGAATTCAATGCACTGGTTTATCCTCCTGACTATAACCCAGAGGCAAAGAGCCATCAGAAGAGGAAGCTCGGTGAGTGCTCACGAAAGAGGAGCAAATTAAACATCGTGTCAGGAAATTGCACATCTCAGGATAGAACTGAGTCACACAGTCAAGGAAGTCCCTGCCCAATTCTCTGTCAGAGCTGAATCAGCTAAACATTGGAAGAAAGAAAGAATTGCATTTCTATAGTGCCTTTCACGGCCTCAGGACATTGCAAAGCACTTTACAGTCAATCACCCCTCTGACCCCCAGCTCCCCCTCTCCGCACCCCGAGCTCCCACTCTCCATCCCCCGCCCCAGCTCCCTCTATCCACACCCGAACTCGACCCTCGGCACCCCCCATCATCGCCTCTTCATAATCACCCCAGAACCATGACACGAGATTTCACGTTTTTAAACAAAAACAAACTTCATTGTACATTAGAATTAAACAAAGCAAACACTATTAACTTAACACTATAGTTTATAATTATGCTATGAAAACGGTTCAACTTTTCACTTCACCCCCTGCCAAAGAATTCCCCTATACGTTACAAGAATATTGAAGGTTTATTCACCTCTGTAGGTCAGGTCTGCCACAGCCCTCTGGAACTCACTTTATTTCTCCTCAGTGTTCTAGATATTCTCTGAGGTAAGATTCAATGGGGATCCTTCCATTAGCTTTTTTGACTAACCGACCCTCCAAACCTTATTTAATACCTTACAACAATGGATGCCTCCGCTCCTTGTTCTGGCTGCTGGCAGATACCCAGTGCTTCCTCAGAGCTACCAAGCCAGCCCTGCTGCCTGCTTTCTACCACAAGGCTCTGTGGGGACCACTGTTGCTTTCTTGCACCAGTTACACATTACAAATCTTTCAGCAGCTTTTTCCTCTCACGGAATCTAAATTGAGCTTGAGCTCCATCTGCATTCCATGCGGTGGACAATAAAGTTTGTATTTTCTCTGCTTAAAGTGCAGGCCTGACTAACGGTTATCTCCTGTTGGCTCTCTCCTCTCAGTGAGATGTAGTCTACACCAAAGCAAAACCACAACAGCCTGGTTTCTGAACAGATACCCAGATGAACAAGATAACCTTCTATCCCCACAGCCCATCTTTATGACAACGTGGCATGCTTTGGTATGTCCTCAAACAGAAATGTAAATCAATTATTTTACCTTCAACAAAACTCTTTGATTCCGTAACTCATATGGATAATTTATATTATTAATGGAGTTATGACCCTATCTCCAGAATTTCTGTCCTTATTAAGAAACTCCCTTGATGACTTAACTTGCCCCAAACCTCTTTTCATTTGGGAACTACATGGATAATTTAAATATTTTATCGGAGTAAGTGGAGACTCTCTGGCTCTACCACAAGCCTATCAATAGATTATCCATTGTTCAAGTGTTCCCACTGTCTGCTCTAACCTTATTGAATAAACACAGGCTACCTTTTAAGTGTAATAAACCCAGGCTTGTTTGAGTTCTATTTATATCAGAATTTTGTTTAGCAATTTCGCAACTAAATGCCCCATTTATCTACAATTAAAACTTTAATTCCTAAAACTAAAGTTATACTCTCAAACATATGAGTTATGAACTAGATATTCACAACATAATGTTGGTAACTAAAGTGGCAGTTACTTTGCAAACAACAAGTTCCCATCATTATCATGTGATAATGACCAGATAATCTATTTTTTTTTTGGTGATTTTGGTTGAGGGATAAATATTGTTCAGGACACCAGGGAGAACTCCTCAGTTCTTCTTCGAAATGATGCCATAGGATCTTTCATGCCTACCTGAGAGGGCAGAAACTGTATCGGTCTCATCTGAAAGATGGCTCCTCTGACAGTGCTGCCACTCTGTCAGTACTGCACTGGAGTGTCAAATCTGTTCTCGGAACTCTGAGTGGGGTTTGAACCGACACTCAGAGGAAAGGGTGCAAGCACTAAGCCCAGGGCTGGCACCAATAAGGAAATTGATAGCAGAAAACCACTTTATTCGTCCTAATGGTATTTCTCAGTTTCCAATCCTGCTCATCTCAGCTGGGGCAGTGATTGGAATATAATGTTGTGGCTGTGTTACTAGACTAAATAATCCAGGGAACAAATAGTTGCTTGGTTATACAGAACTTGAGTATTGCTGTTGAAGCTTTTTATCTTGCACTCATCAGGACAGACGCAAGAATGCCAGATTTTAAAGGGAGCAATAATTTAAGGTTATCAGTCAGGCTCGCAATGTAGCTCACTTATATTTGCTAGAAGCTACATATATTCATACACAGGGCCTCTGCAGGCAAGAGGAACATGTCCAGACATTGCACGTTTTTTGAATTAAACAGAAGTGTGGGGGGACAATAGCTCCCTGGTGCATCCTGCATGGTAACGCCTCAACCAATCAGCACCCTTTTCTCATGCAGTATAAATTGTGGCTCCCTTTGAAATTTGGCATTCTTGTCTCTGTCCTGATGAGTGCAAGACAAAAAGCTTTGACAGCATGTCTCTTTTTTTCAGCGACACTCAAATCCAGAGAAAATAGGTTCAAATCCCACTACGGCAGTTCAAGAATTCTAATCTAGTTTTTCTTTCAACCGACGAACAGTAAAAGTGACCACAAACCTGTCAGATTGTCGGAAAAAGATCCGACTGCCCACTTCATGTCTGTTGCGGAAGGAAACGTGCTGTTTCCAGTCTGCCCTCTATGTGACTCCAGTCCCACACCAGTGTGGTTGACTGTTGAACGCTCCCTAAAGTAACCTGGCAAGCCACTCAGAAGTATCAAAACTGCCCGATTCAGGGCAACGAAGGCTGGGCAATAAACAACAGCGATGCCCGCATCTCAAGAATGATTATTGTTACACTGTTCCTTAAAAACAGTCGGCAGATGTAATTGTTCTTAAGTGGAGTTGTTGTCAGCTGAATATTCAAGCATGGGGCCATTGTAGAGCTTTGGCACTGAGAATTTTCGCAGTGACTGTCTAAAGGATTAAAGTGTGAACTGCTGTTTTCTGTGATCAGGCAACACAGCTGGGGGAGCGGAGAAGAAACCGAAAGTCGAGGCATCACTGGGGGTGGATGAGGTCAGGCGGCATCTGCGGAGCGGGACTCTGGGCAAGCTGACAGTGCCGGTGCTGAAGGAGGTCTGTAAACAGTACGGGCTGAAGGGCAGCAAGAAGCAAGAGCTGATTGACGCCATCACCGGCCACTTTGCTGAGAAGTGACCGGACCTGAGTTCAGGTGATGGCTGGGCCTGCACCAGCAGCGGAGACGCAGTCGGGTTTAGCTGGGGAAATGCACACCCAGCCTTCTCCACATAACTGAAGCCTCACAATCACGGAAACGGGAAAGCTACAACCCCAGTAGTAGCCAGTATCCAAATGAGCTCTGATCCAAACATAACAGAACCAAGACTCGCTCTGACAAGGTGAAAGCCTCTCTGTGACTCTGACCATCCTGGGCTTCTCTGCATAATGGGGATGGCACAGACTTCCCTTCTGAGATCTCCAGGATATACCGACCCTCACTGACAAGAAACTCAGAAACTGCACAGGATATTTTTGTATCTCCTGAATTTTTCACAATTTATTTTAATAATTAGTATTGTACAAACCACCTGTAACCCACTCACATCTAACCAAACTCTGTGTTGGCAAGTCATTGTCATGTCTGAACTTTATTTTCCTCACTACTATTTTTACAAGGGTTTGTGGGGTGGTGGGGAAGCCTTGAAATTGGTTACAGCAGCAAGTTATCTATTAACTACCAACTAGCACTGCCCATGGCTAATATAATGTACCTTGACTGCCCTCTTTACTTAGAAACACTGGTTAAAGTACACTTGTAATCCTAGTGAGCTAATTTCTATTTACTACACATCGAGGGAGAAACAGGTAGGTACAGTTGGATACAGCAGCACAGTATCGTGAAGATTAACCTAAATCTGGTTTAACAAAAGTGCAAAGCAATAATGAGGTTTCGGGACCTCACTTGAATTGGCTGCAGCAGATGAACCTGTGGACCAACCTCCCAACGTTCGGCAGCACCACCGTAGGAACAAGATTAAAAACAGAAGATGCCAGTGGTTCTCAGCAGTTCAGGCAGCATCTTAGTTAACGTATCACGTCAATGCACTTTCGCCGGAACCAGGAGCAGGTCCTTCAGCCCCTCCAGCCTGTTCTGGGTGAAAGAGGCTAGGGTTACTCTGAGGTTAAGAATTCACTACAAACCATCTTTTATCACACTCCCTTAACACACTAACCAACCTCCAATCCTTATTTTGGTTGACTGTATTTTTCATAAGTAAGAAGAGGGCGGAGTTTACTGGGGAGTTTTTTGAGTACTTTCTTGCCTACTTTCTCTCTTCGTCTCTTGGAGCTCCACTGCAGCTTCCTCGGAGTTCCACATCATCATCTTCGGATCACCACTGCAGCTCACTCGGAGCTTAATAGCACCATGCTCTTAAAGTTCTTGTAGCTTCCTCGAAGCACCATTGCAGTTCCTGTTGAACTCCACTGCAGCACACTTGGAGCTCCATCGCAGCTGCCTTGAGTTCCACAGCTCCAACCTCAGAGCACCACTGCAGCCCCCTCACAACACCACTGCAGCCCCCTCGCAACACCGCTGCAGCCCCCTCACAACACCACTGCAGCCCCCTCACAACACCGCTGCAGCCCCCTCACAACACCACTGCAGCCCCCTCGCAACACCGCTGCAGCTCCCCCCACAACACCACTGCAGCCCCCTCGCAACACCACTGCAGCCCCCTCGCAACACCACTGCAGCCCCCTCGCAACACCGCTGCAGCCCCCTCACAACACCACTGCAGCCCCCTCGCAACACCGCTGCAGCCCCCTCACAACACCACTGCAGCCCCCTCGCAACACCGCTGCAGCCCCCTCACAACACCGCTGCAGCCCCCTCACAACACCACTGCAGCCCCCTCGCAACACCACTGCAGCCCCCTCACAACACCGCTGCAGCCCCCTCACAACACCACTGCAGCCCCCTCGCAACACCGCTGCAGCCCCCTCACAACACCACTGCAGCCCCCTCACAACACCACTGCAGCCCCCTCGCAACACCGCTCGCTGCAGCCCCCTCACAACACCACTGCAGCCCCCTCACAACACCACTGCAGCCCCCTCGCAACACCGCTGCAGCCCCCTCACAACACCACTGCAGCCCCCTCGCAACACCGCTGCAGCCCCCTCACAACACCACTGCAGCCCCCTCGCAACACCGCTGCAGCTCCCCCCACAACACCACTGCAGCCCCCTCACAACACCACTGCAGCCCCCTCACAACACCACTGCAGCCCCCTCACAACACCACTGCAGCCCCCTCACAACACCACTGCAGCCCCCTCACAACACCACTGCAGCCCCCTCACAACACCACTGCAGCCCCCTCGCAACACCGCTGCAGCTCCCCCCACAGCGCCACTGCAGCTCCACTTTCGGAGTTCCACAGTTCCCCCCTTGTAGTTCCATCGTACTGGTGCTCACCTCCCGTACATAGGACAAGACGTCCAGCCATCTGAGATTATATCTGAGTACAGGTGTGGCTCCCAGGATGAAATCTTCAATTTTGTTTCTCTAAATTAACTGCTCCTTTAAAGAAGTGGTTGTGTACAGGTCAGAGTCTGTGACTTCATAGATGGAGAAGTTAAAATAATTCAATGTTGCAGATGGATTTTTGTAGAAGTAAAATATTTGAAAATATGTTTCTGTTTTCCTGTCACGGATATTTTTGGGAAATTTAAAGTTTTGTTCTGCAGCAGTGTCTCGGCTGGTTTCAGTGCCACTGTAAGGGTTAAACTCAGCCCAGTGTGATTCTTAAGCTCCTTACCTGGCACGTCTGAGGGAGTGGGTGAACCTCTCCCAGGCTCGGTCAGTATTGCTTTAGTTTTTAGCACACTCACTTTTGGGACAAGCGACTAGTGATTTGAGCCCTGCCCCTGAATTTGCGTGCATAATCTAGGCTGGCGTTCTAGGGTGGTACCAAGGCAATGCTGCATTATCAACAGTGCCCTTCTGAAGAATATCAAACCCTGCTCTGGGGGGGGCATTAAAATCCATGACATGATTCACACCCATTGCTCTAAGGAATTTCAGGCATGATAAATAAGTCAAATTGTAGCAAAATGGAAAGATTTATTCAGCATTAAAGGTGGTTTAATAGGCTGGGCAGTAATTAACACAGTGTATCAGGTTATACATCCCTGTTCGGCTATGGACAACAGAGCAGACAAAAACCCAGCAGGACTTGTCTTGGAAATTTCTGTGATAAAAACAAAAAAACTGCGGATGCTGGAAATCCAAAACAAAAACAGAATTACCTGGAAAAACTCAGCAGGTCTGGCAGCATCGGCGGAGAAGAAAAGAGTTGACGTTTCGAGTCCTCATGACCCTTCGACAGAACTTGAGTTCGAGTCCAGGAAAGAGCTGAAATATAAGCTGGTTTAAGGTGTGTGTGTGGGGGGCGGAGAGATAGAGAGACAGAGAGGTGGAGGGGGTTGGTGTGGTTGTAGCGACAAACAAGCAGTGATAGAAGCAGATCATCAAAAGATGTCAACAACAATAGTACAATAGAACACATAGGTGTTAAAGTTAAAGTTGGTGATATTATCTAAACGAATGTGCTAATTAAGAATGGATGGTAGGGCACTCAAGGTATAGCTCTAGTGGGTTTTTTTTTATTTTATATAATGAAAATAGGTGGGAAAAGGAAAATCTTTATAATTTATTGGGAAAAAAAAAAGAAGGGGGAAACAGAAAGGGGGTGGGGATGGGGGAGGGGACTCACGACCTAAAGTTGTTGAATTCAATATTCAGTCCGGAAGGCTGTAAAGTCCCTAGTCGGAAGATGAGGTGTTGTTCCTCCAGTTTGCGTTGGGCTTCACTGGAACAATGCAGCAAGCCAAGGACAGACATGTGGGCAAGAGAGCAGGGTGGAGTGTTAAAATGGCAAGCGACAGGGAGGTTTGGGTCATTCTTGCGGACAGACCGCAGGTGTTCTGCAAAGCGGTCGCCCAGTTTACGTTTGGTCTCTCCAATGTAGAGGAGACCACATTGGGAGCAACGAATGCAGTAGACTAAGTTGGGGGAAATGCAAGTGAAATGCTGCTTCACTTGAAAGGAGTGTTTGGGTCCTTGGACGGTGAGGAGAGAGGAAGTGAAGGGGCAGGTGTTGCATCTTTTGCGTGGGCAAGGGGTTGTGCCATAGGAGGGGGTTGAGGAGTAGGGGGTGATGGAGGAGTGGACCAGGGTGTCCCGGAGGGAGCGATCCCTACGGAATGCCGATAAGGGGGGTGAAGGGAAGATGTGTTTGGTAGTGGCATCATGCTGGAGTTGGCGGAAATGGCGGAGGATGATCCTTTGAATGCGGAGGCTGGTGGGGTGATAAGTGAGGACAAGGGGGACCCTATCATGTTTCTGGGAGGGAGGAGAAGGAGTGAGGGCGGATGCGCGGGAGATGGGCCGGACACGGTTGAGGGCCCTGTCAACGACCGTGGGTGGAAAACCTCGGTTAAGGAAGAAGGAGGACATGTCAGAGGAACTGTTTTTGAATGTAGCATCATCAGAACAGATGCGACGGAGGCGAAGGAACTGAGAGAATGGGATGGAGTCCTTACAGGAAGTGGGGTGTGAGGAGCTGTAGTCGAGATAGCTGTGGGTGTCGGTGGGTTTGTAATGGATATTGGTGGACAGTCTATCACCAGAGATTGAGACAGAGAGGTCAAGGAAGGGAAGGGAAGTGTCAGAGATGGACCACGTGAAAATGATGGAGGGGAGGAGATTGGAAGCAAAATTAATAAATTTTTCCAAGTCCTGACGAGAGCATGAAGCAGCACCGAAATAATCATCGATGTACCGGAGAAAGAGTTGTGGAAGGGGGCCGGAGTAGGACTGCAACAAGGAATGTTCCACATACCCCATAAAGAGACAGGCATAGCTGGGGCCCATGCGGGTACCCATAGCCACACCTTTTATTTGGAGGAAGTGAGAGGAGTTGAAGGAGAAATTGTTCAGCGTGAGAACAAGTTCAGCCAGACGGAGGAGAGTAGTGGTGGCAGAACACCTGCAGTCTGTCCGCAAGAATGACCCAAACCTCCCTGTCGCTTGCCATTTTAACACTCCACCCTGCTCTCTTGCCCACATGTCTGTCCTTGGCTTGCTGCATTGTTCCAGTGAAGCCCAACGCAAACTGGAGGAACAACACCTCATCTTCCGACTAGGGACTTTACAGCCTTCCGGACTGAATATTGAATTCAACAACTTTAGGTCGTGAGTCCCCTCCCCCATCCCCACCCCCTTTCTGTTTCCCCCCTTTTTTTTTCCCAATAAATTATAAAGATTTTCCTTTTCCCACCTATTTTCATTATATAAAATAAAAAAAAACCCACTAGAGCTATACCTTGAGTGCCCTACCATCCATTCTTAATTAGCACATTCGTTTAGATAATATCACCAACTTTAACTTTAACACCTATGTGTTCTATTGTACTATTGTTGTTGACATCTTTTGATGATCTGCTTCTATCACTGCTTGTTTGTCGCTACAACCACACCAACCCCCTCCACCTCTCTGTCTCTCTATCTCTCCGCCCCCCACACACACACCTTAAACCAGCTTATATTTCAGCTCTTTCCTGGACTCGAACTCAAGTTCTGTCGAAGGGTCATGAGGACTCGAAACGTCAACTCTTTTCTTCTCCGCCGATGCTGCCAGACCTGCTGAGTTTTTCCAGGTAATTCTGTTTTTGTTTTGGATTTCCAGCATCCGCAGTTTTTTTGTTTTTATCTCTGTGTTTAATTGACTGCCACTGCTCTTCAAGAAATGCCTACCTCCTTGAAGAAGTTCTGTTCCTCTCTGCGACAAGATTTCCGGATTTCTCTGTTGCCTTGTTCACCTTCATTGCTTTCCATTTCTCTCCTAGTGTTTGACAAGGTGTTTACTAAAACCCGCTTTCACAGCCATATCTCCTTTCTCAGTGACTGTCTCCGTCTCCGACTTACCCCACATGGATTTCAACTGAAATTCCACCCCTCATGTTTCGAACCCACCCAGGATTACAGGTATCTCCGGGACATAAAACGTTTCTCGGACTGCTGTTCCCGTCACATTCTGAAATCCACTCTCAGTGCCATGCGCCGCCATATGAACACACTCGACCTCTCCCTCCAGCAGCACCGCCGTACCCTTTTTCAAAGCTGCGCGTGCCCCCAGTTTCATTTTATCCTTCGGCTCATCCGACGCCTCAACAAGAAACTTTTTCTCTTTCTCTCAAGCGCTAAGGAACGCAAGCTCCAACAACTCATCGACACCAACACCCATCTAGGACCCTCCACCCCTGCCTGTCCCTCCGTCCCCACCCCATCTTCCAATCCCAGCCCCAGCCGTGTATTCACTATACCCCCTGACCTTCCCCTCTCCGATGCTGAACGTTCAGTGCTCAGCAAAGGACTTAGTTTCATACCCTTACGCCCTCACCTCAATGAATTTCGGGCTCGGCATGATACTGAACTCTTCTTCCGCTGTCTTCGTCTCCGGGCTCACTTCTTTGGGCAGGAGTCCTCTCCCAGTTCAACGGATCCTTTTACCCATCTTCAATATTCTCCCTCCACCTGGACCCCTCCCTCTGGATTCTTACCTTCTCTCGATCTTTTCATTGAGAACTGTCGGCGCGACATTAGTCGTCTCAATTTCTCTGCTCCTCTCACCCATTCTAACCTGTCTCTCTCTGAACTTACTGCACTCCATTCTCTCAGGTCCAACCCTGACATTGTCATCAAACCCGCTGACAAGGGTGGTGCTGTTGTTGTCTGGCGCACTGACCTCTACCACGCGGAGGCTGAGCGTCAACTCGCAGACACTTCCTCCTACCTCTCCCTGGACCATGACCCCACCACTGAACATCAAGCCATTGTTTCCAGGACTGTCACTGACCTCATCTCCTCTGGGGATCTCCCTCCCACAGCTTCCAACCTGATAGTTGCCCAACCTCGGACGGCCCGCTTCTATCTCCTACCCAAAATCCACAAACAGAACTGCCCCGGTAGACCGATCGTCTCAGCTTGCTCCTGCCCCACAGAACTCATTTCTCGTTATCTTGACTCCCTTCTCTCTCCCCTTGTCCAGTCCCTTCCCACCTACATCCGTGATTCCTCTGACACCTTACGTCACATCAACAATTTCCAGTTCCCTGGCCCCTACCGCTTCCTCTTCACCATGGACGTCCAATCCCTCTACACCTCCATCCCCCACCAGGATGGTCTGAGGGCCCTTAGCTTCTTCCTCGAACAGAGGCCCGAACAATCCCCATCCACCACTACTCTCCTCCGTCTGGCTGAACTTGTTCTCACGCTGAACAATTTCTCCTTCAACTCCTCTCACTTCCTCCAAATAAAAGGTGTGGCTATGGGTACCCGCATGGGCCCCAGCTATGCCTGTCTCTTTATGGGGTATGTGGAACATTCCTTGTTGCAGTCCTACTCCGGCCCCCTTCCACAACTCTTTCTCCGGTACATCGATGATTATTTCGGTGCTGCTTCATGCTCTCGTCAGGACTTGGAAAAATTTATTAATTTTGCTTCCAATCTCCACCCCTCCATCATTTTCACGTGGTCCATCTCTGACACTTCCCTTCCCTTCCTTGACCTCTCTGTCTCAATCTCTGGTGATAGACTGTCCACCAATATCCATTACAAACCCACCGACACCCACAGCTATCTCGACTACAGCTCCTCACACCCCACTTCCTGTAAGGACTCCATCCCATTCTCTCAGTTCCTTCGCCTCCGTCGCATCTGTTCCGATGATGCTACATTCAAAAACAGTTCCTCTGACATGTCCTCCTTCTTCCTTAACCGAGGTTTTCCACCCACGGTCGTTGACAGGGCCCTCAACCGTGTCCGGCCCATCTCCCGCGCATCCGCCCTCACTCCTTCTCCTCCCTCCCAGAAACATGATAGGGTCCCCCTTGTCCTCACTTATCACCCCACCAGCCTCCGCATTCAAAGGATCATCCTCCGCCATTTCCGCCAACTCCAGCATGATGCCACTACCAAACACATCTTCCCTTCACCCCCCTTATCGGCATTCCGTAGGGATCGCTCCCTCCGGGACACCCTGGTCCATTCCTCCATCACCCCCTACTCCTCAACCCCCTCCTATGGCACAACCCCTTGCCCACGCAAAAGATGCAACACCTGCCCCTTCACTTCCTCTCTCCTCACCGTCCAAGGACCCAAACACTCCTTTCAAGTGAAGCAGCATTTCACTTGCATTTCCCCCAACTTAGTCTACTGCATTCGTTGCTCCCAATGTGGTCTCCTCTACATTGGAGAGACCAAACGTAAACTGGGCGACCGCTTTGCAGAACACCTGCGGTCTGTCCGCAAGAATGACCCAAACCTCCCTGTCGCTTGCCATTTTAACACTCCACCCTGCTCTCTTGCCCACATGTCTGTCCTTGGCTTGCTGCATTGTTCCAGTGAAGCCCAACGCAAACTGGAGGAACAACACCTCATCTTCCGACTAGGGACTTTACAGCCTTCCGGACTGAATATTGAATTCAACAACTTTAGGTCGTGAGTCCCCTCCCCCATCCCCACCCCCTTTCTGTTTCCCCCTTCTTTTTTTTTTCCCAATAAATTATAAAGATTTTCCTTTTCCCACCTATTTCCATTATATAAAATAAAAAAAACCCACTAGAGCTATACCTTGAGTGCCCTACCATCCATTCTTAATTAGCACATTCGTTTAGATAATATCACCAACTTTAACTTTAACACCTATGTGTTCTATTGTACTATTGTTGTTGACATCTTTTGATGATCTGCTTCTATCACTGCTTGTTTGTCGCTACAACCACACCAACCCCCTCCACCTCTCTGTCTCTCTATCTCTCCGCCCCCCACACACACACCTTAAACCAGCTTATATTTCAGCTCTTTCCTGGACTCGAACTCAAGTTCTGTCGAAGGGTCATGAGGACTCGAAACGTCAACTCTTTTCTTCTCCGCCGATGCTGCCAGACCTGCTGAGTTTTTCCAGGTAATTCTGTTTTTGTTTTGGAAATTTCTGTTCCTGATTTCTTAAACCCTTGTGGTCTCTTCAGATTTCTGTACCCTGTTCGGGCTTCTCAAACTCTGAGATCCTGGGTGGAGGTGGTCCCTCTGTTTGGATCTGTTTTCTCCATGCTACAAAGAACATGGTTTCAACCTACTTACTAATCGAGGCTTATCCAACCTCCTGCGTGGGGATGGCCACATTTCCAATTTATTCTCACTCAAGGGCCAATGAGTAAATTTCAGAAAGATAAGGTTTGGCACAGCTAAACGTGACTTTTTTTTAATGGAGGCATGAACAAAAGAAACAACTTGCCAAGCAAAAATAAAGCAACGTCAAAGCAATTATAATTATAAATGATATTTATAATTATAATTTTAAAAAAGTAATTCATCAAGATGACCATTAAAGTGTGAAAGGGTTGAGTGTGTGTGTGTGTCCAGCTCACTCCCAGTCTCAGGATGGTCACTCATTCACCCTCACCCACTGTGAGTGTGGGTGTGAGTGTGCATTGGTAGATGGGGATGAGTGAGAATCCTGAGACTGGGGGTGAACCAGACAGACAGACACACACACACACACACTCTCCATCTCTTATACACGCACTCACATTCTTTCTCTCACTCACAATCTCTCTCTCTCTCACACACACACAATCTCACTGTTACACACACTCTCACAATTCTTTCTTTCACACACACATGCACGCTCACATGTCCCCCCACAACCAGACACTTCACCCCTCCCCTAAAACACATCCGGCAGCCCGTCTCTCTCTCTCCCACGTGCCTCCCGGTGGCCTCTCTCTGCCCCTTGCACCCCGCAGCCTTTCTGGCCCCTCAATCTCTCTTTCCCCCCCTCCTGATATCATCTCCTTTTCCCTCCACATACAGCCGTCAATGTTCACTGCTCCTGCAATCACAGCCTGCTTCTCTCCCACTTTTTGCTGCTGATAGGCTCACTAGTGATGGGGAGCAGCCCCTTGCAGAATCTTGAACTTCACTTCTTACCAGCATTTTGAACAGTGGCTCTGGTGGTGTGGGGGGGTGGGGGGGCACATAGAATGGTCTTGTGGCCTGTGGGCTGCATGATGGACAAGCCTGCCCTAAATAATGAATTATTCCCCTCCTTTACAATTCACCAGTTACCAGGGCACGGAATTGATTTATAATTGGCCCTGAGCATTTGATGTTAATGCCTAAATTATTACATTCCTAAGTAAGAAGGTTCTCAAACTTATCAATCTTTACAAGTTCTAACCAGAATGGTACAGGTTCATGCAGTTAGAGGCAAGCCAAGGTTACAAAGGTACACTCAGAACCGTAACTTCCGCAGAGGTGATCAGAGTCGGATTGCCACAACGCTCCTGTGTTTTTTTAACCTTGAAATGCAGCCGCTCCTTTCTCACCCGACTTTCCGATTCAGGCCGGGAGAGAACTGTGCGGTGCAGCAGGTTCCCAAGGCTTCAGTTGAGGGCTGGAGAGTCGAGGTAAGTTTTTTTTCTGGTGTTGGATGAGCGAGAAATGTTGTGAAAATCACTTTGTAAAAGAATTAAACCATGAATTCAAATTCTGCAGCTTTAACACACGTCTGTATAAGTTTAAACACTATGGCCTCTAATTTACCAGCTCCGGGGCCTCCCCCAAAGATGCACTGCACCCCTCCCCCCACTCCCCCAAGAAGTTCCCACACAGCACTAGCTGCCGTCAAGCTGGTAAGTTTAAAGGCCCCCAGCCACTTTCAGAAGCCAGGGTGGAGGTAAGTGTGTGAGATAAATGGATAGGATGAGGAGGCGGTGGGGTGGTCAGGGGATGGTCAGCGGGGGACGCAGGGAGTGCAGTCTGGGGTGGGGGGATGATTCTGTGGAAGGTCGGTGGGGTCCTGGGGGGTTTGGGG
Source organism: Carcharodon carcharias (assembly GCF_017639515.1). Lineage (NCBI taxonomy): Eukaryota > Metazoa > Chordata > Chondrichthyes > Lamniformes > Lamnidae > Carcharodon > Carcharodon carcharias. The sequence goes on along the minus strand of NC_054497.1, from coordinate 29,379,224 downwards.
TGTAAGTGGGGAGCTGGGGTGGGGGGGGGTGGGGGTGGGGTGCGGGTCAGTACCATAGTTACCCAGAGATTAGGAGTGGTTTTATTTCTCCTAACTTTTCCTGTAAGACAGTCGGTACCATCTGACGTTTGCGATTTATATTGTACTTTCGGATGGTTCCCGTTGCTGGGCAATTGCCATCCTTATGTGGGGACTTCTGGGTGGGTGGGTGGGTGGGTGGGGGGGCAGTGCATCTTTGGGGGACGCCCCAGAGCTGGTAAATTAGAGGCCATGGTGTTTAAACTTATACAGACGTGTGTTAAAGCTGCAGAATTTGAATAAATGGTTTAATTCTTTTACAAAGTGATTTTCACAGTGTCCTGCCCAAGATTTCTCACTCATCCAACACCAGAAAAAACAGATTGGCCATTAATCATTGCTGATATTTCTGTGCACAAAATAACTCCCCGACAAAAATAAGAGTGGTACTGCCAAATCTAGACCCCCCCCCCCCCCACCCCAGTTGTCTAGAGGAATACAGGGGAAGATCAAACACAAAAAGAAAGCATACTTCAGACACAAAGAACTAAGCACTGCAGATAGCCTAGACGAATATAGGAAGTGCAGAGACAAAGTTAAAAAGGAAATCTAAGAGAGGGCATGAAAACAGATTAGCAAGTAAAGTTAAAGATAACCCAAAGATGTTTTACCAATACATTAATGCTAAAAGGTTAGTTAAGGAAAAAGTGGGACCTATCAGAGATGAAGATGGAAACTTGTGTGTAGATGCAGAGGCTGTGGGAAGGGTTTTGAATGAATATTTTGTCTCCGTGTTTACAAAGGAAAGGGAGGATGTAGATATAGTAGTCCAGGAGGAACACTGCGAGATATTGGACGGGATAGTCATAAAGAGAGGGGAAGTACTCGAAGGCTTGAAATCCCTGAAAGTTGATAAGTCACCAGGGCCAGATGGATTGTTTCCAAGGCTGCTGAAGGAAGTCGGGGAGGAGATACAAGTACACAGGTGCCTGAAGGCAGCAGTTCAAGTAGACAAGGTTGTAAAGAAGGCATATGGAATGCTCTCCTTCATTGGCAGAGGTATAGAATATAAAAGTAAGGATATAATGTTGGAATTGTATAAAACACTGGTGAAGCCACAACTGGAGTATTGTGCGCAGTTCTGGTCACCACATTACAGGAAGGATGTAATAGCTCTGGAGAGAGTGCAGAGGAGGTTTACAAGAATGTTGCCAGGGTTAGAAAAGCATAGCTACGAGGACAGATTGGATAGGTTGGGGTTATTTTCCTTGGAACAAAGAAGGCCGAGAGGTGACTTGATTGAGGTGTACAAAATTATGAGGGGAATAGATAGAGTGGACAGGATAAAATAGTTTCCCTTGGTGGAGAATTCTAGAACCAGGGGACATGGATTCAAGATAAGTGGCAGAAGGTGTAGGGGGGGACATGAGGAAGAACTTTTTTACGCAGAGGGTAGTGGGTGTCTGGAATTTGCTGCCCAAGTTGGTGGAGGCAGAAACTCTAAACTCTATTAAAAAGTACCTGGATCTGCACGTAAAGTGCTGTAAGCTGCAGGGCTATGGGCCGGGTGCAGGAAGGTGGGATTAGAAAGGGCAGCTGGGTGTCTTCAGGCTGGCATGGACAAGATGGGCTGAATGGCCTCCTTCTGTGCTGTAACTTTTCTATGGTTCTATGCCATGTTTATTTTTATTCATTCACAGGATGTGAGCTTCGCTGGCTGGGCCAGCATTTATCGCCCATCCCTAACTGCCCTTTTGAGAAGGTGAGCTACCTTCTTGAACCGCTGCAGTCCACCTGGTGCAGATACAGTTAGGGAAGATCACCCAGTGAAGGAACAGTCATATGTTTCCAAGTCAGGATGGTGTGTGGCTTGGAGGGGAACTTGCAGACGATGCTCCCATCTGTCTGCTGCCCTTGTCCTTCTAGATGGTAGAGGTCATGGGTGTGAAAGGTGCTGTTGAAGGAGCCAGTTGGTGAGTCAGTCTTTTAGATGGTATATATTGGGACCACTTTCCTGTCCTATTTTGTTTTGTTACATCGGTTGTAAAAACTGCAGTAACTGAACTTTATCTTTAATGGGCTCATTACACAATCCAATATGAGTACTCTGTCAAATCACACAACCCATTTATTATTGAGTTCACAAAACACGGTATGAACTGAGGTATCATGCTTCACAATTCCAGCATAACAGCAGCAAGCAAAACACTTACCAGTTCTACATTCCATGCATACTGACACTAAACGACACTACACTAAAAGACACACAAAGCAGTCTTCAGATATATAACATAGAGCTGAGAAGATACACATGTTTATCTCAATCTCCCAGTGTTTCAGTTGCTTTGGTCATATGGTCCACTAAAGCTCTTCAATCACTATTACTGTAAACAACAAATAACATGTTCCAGCCCCTTAAGAAATGGATGAATGACCTTCCTTCAACTAGGCCTGTATCACAATGCATCCCTGTTCAGCAGAGCTGAAAGGTGTTTTACCTCACTTTGCTGATCAAACAACGAGGTACATGGGCAATCTGAACACATATTCCACATTATGGAGTGAATGTTGAGGGTGGTAGATGGGGTGCCAGTCAAGCGGGCTGCTTTGTCCTGGATGGTGTTGAGCTTCTTGAATGCTGTGGGAACTGCACTCATCCAGGCAAGTGGGGAGTATTCCATCACACTCCTGCCTTGTGCCTTGTAGATGGTGGACAGGCTTTGGGGAGTCAGGTGGTGAATTACTCACTGCAGAATTCCCAGCCTCTGACCTGCTTTTGTAGACGCAGTCCGTGGCCAGTCCAGTTAGGTTTCTGGTCAATAGTGACCCAAAGGATATTGATGGGGGATTCAGCAATGGTAATATCTTTGAATGCCAAGGGAAGCTGGTAAGATTCTCTCATTGGAGATGGCCACAGGCACTCGTGTGGTGCAAGTGTTACTGTTATTTTTGCCTACATGTACGTCTTTTAGTCTTGTCTGCTACATGCTACCCCTCAGTGACAGCATCTGAAGACATGATGTCAAGTATCACACATATGCTAATAACATCCAACTCATCACCACCTATCTTGACCCCTTCACCGTGTTCCAGACTGCTTGTCACATATCCAATTCTGAATGAGCTGCAACATCTCCCTAATTAAACTTTGGAAGACTTTGGTATTTGACCCAGAGCTGAGCATTGCATCCCCATATCTTCTCAAGTTGTCAAGTGCTTCTGAGTCAAAACCTTCTTGGTTCAAACCCCACTCCAGCCTGACAGAATCTAGGCTTACAGTCCAGTGCAGTACTGTGGGAGTGCTACACTGTTGGAAGTGCTGTCTTTTGAATCAGGCATTAAACTGACCCTCTTAGGTGGACATTAAAGATCCCATGGTGCTATTTTGGAGAAAAGCAAGGGGAGTTATCCTTGATGTCCTAACCAATAACCTGAATCCCTCAACATCAGAAAAACAGGTTATCTGGTCATTATCGCATTGGTGCTTGATCACTGTGCAAACTGGGTTTCCCACATGCCTACACTTCAAAAGTACTTCACTTACTGAAGCACTTTGAGACATCCGATGGTGCTGAAAGTGGTGCTTTAGAAATGTTTTTATTAATATTTCTTTAATTTTTCAATACCAAGACTATCTTCGTAACAAGATTCTACCTCAGCCCATCTTCTGTTGGCAAACAATTCCCCAATGCATCAGAGCTGATCCCAGCATGATAGGACATTCTGGCTGTTGATAACGTGACGTATTGGTAGTCCAAGATGCCTGTCACCCCGACACAACTTTCAATTATCCTTTACTACTTTCTTCTGTCATCAGTTGCTGTCCCTTGTTCCATCCCTCAACATTTCCACAATGGTCCATAAAGCCTAGGACTGAACAGAGCCTGATCTACCAGCCACACATACACACGCAATGAATCGCAGTGGATGCCCTAGAATTTCAATGCCCATTAGGTTTTCTCTGTTGGATCCTAAAGGCTGTTCCCTCAATGCCACTCTTATGCTAAGCACCACCCATAGAACAGGTCTTAATCTCTCTAAATTGTTCTATGATTGGCACACAAGCATCTGGTCATATGGTGAACAAGAGGTGAAATGTTTCGGAATGATTACTGGGAGATTTCTTCTGGCAGTGCACGGAGTAAGTCTATTTCTTTCTGAGTGTTACTAACAAAGTCTCAGAGAATGAGTAAGAGCAAATAAGTGTCACAACAACTGCATTTATATACAGCCTTCAACATCCCAACGCGCTTCACAGGAGTGTCAATCAAACATAATTTGACACTGATCCACATAAGGAGCTATTAGTACAGATGACCAAAGGTTTGGTCAAAGAGGTAGGTTTAAAAGTAGATGTTTAGAGAGGAAATTTCAAAGCTTAGGGTTAGGTGGCTGAAAGCAGGACTGTCAATAGTAAAGAATTAAAGTTGGGGATGCTCGAGAGGCCAGAATTGGAGGAGCGCAGATATCCTCGGAGGGATGTAGGGGTGGAGGAGATCACAGGGATAGGAGGGGATTTTAGCACGAGGATGAGAATTTTAAAAATTGAGGCATTGCTGGAGTGGGATAGCAGAGGGATGATGGGTTAAAGGGATTTGTTGTGGGTTAAGACACCAAACAGCAGAGTTTTGGATGAGGTGAAATTTATGGAGAAAATGTGATCGAGACATTTTATACAATAACTGCCCTTCAAATATAATTCATTGTCTGTGAGGAAGGGTCTGTATAAATTCAAGTCTTTCTCTTACCCGGGGAGACTCTAGTATTAAAGTAACCCATCCCTTTAAGCCAAATAATTTGCAGCTCATCGCCTTTAAGAATATTTGCTGCCAACAAAAAAAGTGGCCTTCCCCTTTAAGAGTAGTGTGCCCACCAATAAAGGCCTTCCCCTTTAAGAGTGTTTTGCCGCCAATAAATGCCTTCCCCTTTAAGTGGAGGCCTGTCCGGGTGAAGATGCTGCTCTCGGTCTCTGTCTGCTCCTGGGCCGCGGATCCGTGAGTCTCAGCTCTCAAAACATCCAAATGTTAACAATATATTCAGGATATCTTCATTGTTTCATAGTTTTTGCCATTGTGAGATTTGAACTCTTGATACTCTTTCGAGTACAAACCTGTTTCCATCTGTTTCAGATGAAGTCACATTGTTCCATAGTTTGCCATTGTGAGATTTGAACTCTTGATCTTGGGGTTACAAACCCAGTACCATAACCACTTGGCTATTTAGGCCAAGCAACTTAACTGGACCAGCCACATGAAGACACGCTAGGTCAGAGGTGAGGAATTCTGGATCTTTTCCCTGCCCAGATGAAATTACATTGTTCCATAAATTGCCATGGTGAGATTTGAACTCTTGATCCTAGGGTTACAAGCCCAGTACCATAACCACTTGGCTATCATACCAGAACTTTTAAAGTAACTCTTTCGAGTACAAACACGTTTCCATCTGTTTCAGATGAAGTTACATTGTTTCATAGTTTGCCATTGTGAGATTTGAACTCTTGATCTTGGGGTTACAAACCCAGTACCATAACCACTTGGCTATTGAACACCCGCCTACAGAGTCCACACCACCTGACAGCTGGGGGGAGGAGCCTGAGTCTGAGGGAGGGGCCCTGAGACTGGGGGAGGAGCCTGAGACTGGGGTGAGGTCTGAGTCTGGGGGAGGGGCCTGAGTCTGGGGGAGGGGCCTGAGTCTGGGGGAGGGGCCCTGAGACTGGGGGAGGGGCCTTGAGATTGGGGAGGAGCCTGAGTCTGGGGGAGGGTCTTGAGACTGGGGGAGGAGATTGAGACTGGGGGAGGGGCCTGAGCCTGGGGAGGAGTTTGAGACTGGGGAGGGGCCTGAGACTGGGGGAGTGGCCTGAGACTGGGGGTGAGGATTGAGACAGGGGGAGAGGCCTGAGATCGGGGGAGGGGTCTGAGACCAGGGGAGGGGTCTGAGACTGGGGGAGGGGTCTGAGACTGGGGGAGGGGTCTGAGACTGGGGGTGGGGCCTGAGACTGGGGGTGGGGATTGAGACAGGGGGAAGGAAATGAGGCTGGGGGCCCTGTTGCTGGGTGTGGAGCCTAATATTGAGGCAGGGGTCTGTTGCTGGGCGGGATTAGGGGACATGTTCCCTCTGTACTGAGCCTTAAAATTCTCAACACAAAAACAGAATTACCTGGAAAAACTCAGCAGTTCTGGCAGCATCGGCGGAGAAGAAGAGTTAACGTTTCAAGTCCTCATGACCCTTCGACAGAACTTGAGTGAATCCAAGAAAGGGGTGAAATATAAGCTGGTTTAAGGCGTGTCGGGGGGGCGGTGGTTTGGGTGGGGGGAGAGAAGTGGAGGGGGTTGGTGTGGTTGTAGGGATAAACAAGCAGTGATAGAAGCAGATCATCAAAAGATGTCACAGACAACAGAACAAAAGAACACATAGGTGTTAAAGCTGGTGATATTATTTAAATGAATGTGCTAATTAAGAATGGATGGTAGGGCACTCAAGGTATAGCTCTAGTGGGGGTGGAGGGAGCATAAAAGATTTAAAAATATTTAAAAATAATGGAAATAGGTGGGAAAAGAAAAATCTATATAATTTATTGGAAAAAACAAAAGGAAGAGGGAAGAAACAGAAAGGGGGTGGGGATGGAGGAGGGAGGTCAAGATCTAAAGTAGTTGAATTCAATATTCAGTCCAGAAGGCTGTAAAGTGCCTAGTCGGAAGATGAGGTGTTGTTCCTCCAGTTTGCGTTGGGCTTCACTGGAACAATGCAGCAAGCCAAGGACAGACGTGGGCAAGAGAGCAGGGTGGAGTGTTAAAATGGCAAGCGACAGGGAGGTTTGGGTCATTCTTGCGGACAGACCGCAGGTGTTCTGCAAAGCGGTCGCTCAGTTTACGTTTGGTCTCTCCAATGTAGAGGAGACCACATTGGGAGCAACGAATGCAGTAGACTAAGTTGGGGGAAATGCAAGTAAAATTCTCATCCTTGTTGTAAATTTCTCTGCCCCCCCCACCCCCATTTCCCCATCTCCTCCAACCCCACAACCATCCCAGATCTCTGCACTTCTGCAATTGGCATCTTGAGTATCCCCAATATTAATCGCACCACCATTGGCAGCCGTGCCTTCAGCAGCCTGGACACTAAGCTCTGGAATTCCCTCCATAAACCTCTCCAATTCACTACCTTTCCAAGACACTTCTTAAGATGTATGTCTGACCAAGCCCTGTCCTAATACCTCCTGACTTGGATTAGTGTCCAATTCTGTTCAATGACACGTATGTGAAGTGCCATCCGATGTGCCATTATGGTAAAGGTGCTATATCAATGCAAGTTGTTGAATGCAGTGCCGTGCACTTATACTGCTCAGGCCCTCGCTGAAAGAGTTGCAGTCACATCTGCTGAATTGGCAGCAGTTTGGAGCGTACATCTCTGGCCATTAGATACTCAACTTAGATTACTACAATTTGCCAGATGCATTATTGCACCATGAGACCCATCGGTGTATCGGTGCTCCATATGGTGCAATGGCTGCCGGAAGTTTACGTGGTAAAATTTTGATCTCGTCTATACTCAGCCTTATGACTGATCACCTGAGTGTGAATCAGGTTTCTTCCATCGTTCTGAATGCAAATCCCAGGTTTAAAGTTCAGTATCAGTCAAGCCTCCAGTTCCCCCCCCTAAATGTAAGCACTTGACCCACCAACCCCTTCCCCCTCCCCACCAATGTGATTCTCGGCTGCGGGAGCTTGCATGGGAAAAATCCAAGCATAATCGCGCCTCAGTGTGCGAGGACCCCCTGACTGGTGGCCCAGTTTGCCTTGAGGAACTTTTGAAATTCGAGTTGCATTGCCCTCTGTCTCGATGTTGGAGCAATGATCTGCCCTCGCTATTCCTGTTGTATTTTCAGAGGCAATATCATTCCGCATCCACCACTCCCCTCACACATCCACTTAAAGATGTGAAGAGTCCAGCAGCTTCCAGAAAAACTTGAACCTCAAGATATCCAGGTAGGGTCTGTAATTCCTTCTTAGGCAGACTCTTGGGACCGAGGATGACTTGCTGCCACTCCAGTTCGATTGGTTCTGTAATGGCTGATCAATCCAATGCGCGTCTGCAGACTCTCCCAATCCCAGTCTCTCAGTGTGTTTGCTGTCTTCCCAAATGAGCCTTCTCCATTTTTTGTTGGTCACAAGCCAGGGTCTCCCATGAGTCAGTGGGGATGTTTGGCCTCTTCAGGGAGGCTTTGAGGATATCCCTAAAGTGTTTCTGTAGCCCACTTGGGAGTCACTTGATGTGACCAAGCTCTGAATAGAGTGGGTAATTATAAGGGTATGTAGGCAGAGTTGGCTATAGTGAACGGGGAAACTAGGTTAAAAGGTAAGACTGTTTAGAGTTCAGAGATCGTGCTGCTTTCTTATTGTGGGTCTTTATTGAACTGATTGTAAGATGGCAGCTTACAGAGCTTCCCTCATGTCAGAGGTCACATGACTACAGCAAGCCAGATAGGACATGTAGTACAGTTGCATTTCAAAACCCAAACATCCCCCTTTTCCTAATGAACAGAAGACACATTTGCATGCACAATCACATGTCACTGTGAGTTACCCAATTTGCCCACCAGACACCCAGTTCTCATGAAGTATGAAGTTCTTCATACAATCAAATCCAGCACCCAAAGTAGCAAGTGTTTTAACCACAGCTTTGGCATCATTGCATTTGACAGCATAAAAAGGAGTCACACGAGGAAGGATTTTGTGCCACCGTATGTGTTTCTTGACGATGTCACCCAAGTCTGAAGTATGAAGTTCTCATACATTGATAACAGTTCGTTCTACTATTCAGTCTCTGCATCTGCAATGTATACATGGTCTTTAAACCATGCAGGTCTCTTAATATTACATGTATGTGTTGTCATTGGCTGTTCGTCTGGTTGATGTTCCTTGTCTGGAGAGTGTCGTTCCCATGGTACACAGCCATGATCGTAATGAATGGCAGGGCAGGCTCGAGGGGCTGAATTTGCCTACTCCTGCTCCCAGTTCTTATATTCTAATGTACTTGTTGCCATGGTAACTATTGCTGTTCCATTGTTGGGTATTCGTGGATCTCTAGGAGTGATGGTCGTTCTGTACTCTGACCAGCCGACTGCAGTGAAGAGACAGCTTTGGTAGTTGTGTTATATGCCTGCGTTGGTGCCGGTACATTTGGTCATTCACTTGCACCACGTATGATCAAGGTGACAATTTCTCTACACACGCCCCAAGTTGTCACTTGGGCTGACTCCTGTTGTGGGTGTTGAAGATTTGTATCCTGACTGGTTCTCCAATGCTTAGCTCTGGCAGTGGTTTGGCAGTCTTGTCAAAATGAAATTTAGCTTTCTGCTGTTTCACCTTGGTTTTTTCATTCGCGCCTGTTACTACTTCTGGTTTCAGAAGCTTTTTTGTTATTGGAAGAGTAGTTTGTGTGCAGCATGACATTGGTCTTTGAACTGGACTACTTTTGATGCGTTCAGTTGGTGCCTGTCTCCACTCGAGGTTTACCTTGTGTTCATCTGTGCTCAATTTGCTTAATTTCTTGATGATTCCTTTGGCGATTTTCACTGCCGCCTCAGCCTTTCCATTTGGCTGGGGATAGTGTGGAGATGATGTATAGGTTGAATTTCCAATCCTTTGTGAAGCAGCTAAATTCTTCACTCGTGAACTGAGAGCCATTGTTACTAATCACAATGTCTGGAATGCCATAACCACTGAAGTGTGTTTTCAGGCACTCTGCTATCTCTCCTGTCGTTGTTGAAGTCAGCTCGTCTAATTCCCAGTAGTCAGAATAGTTGTCAACAATGATAAGATAATCAGTTCCTGCATCACCCAGTTTGTCTTCTCGGAATGAGTATTGCGCCATCATATAGCCTCAACCTCACTTTCGAGTTTTTCAGTTTAGGATCGTCACGTTGAGCTACTTTGCACAGGTTAGTGAAGGTCATTGTGTTTCATGACACACCAGTTCAATCTGACATTTCTTGTTCACTTGATACTCTCCTTCTGCGATCATCACTCTAACAGTCACAAACCATTTCTCACCTATAGACTTGACAGAACCAACCTGTTGTATCGTGTACAGTTCATCCTCAGACTCTTCTGCTGATACCTGTCCAGTGGCCACCTCTATAGGCTTGTTTTGCTTCTTTCTAGTCAGACGCTTGTGTGCGAAATGATTTGGCTTCTTGTTGTTAAAACACTGCTTTCCCCATGCTGGGAAATCCTTCTTTTCCTTTGTATAATGTCATTCGCAGCATTTGCATCCTGCCCCTTGTCTGCAATCGCTCTGCTCTTTCGGCCTGGAATGTCTCTCAGAATAACGTATCTCCTGGTCCGCTCTGCCGGACATGTGCTCTAACTGACATTTTACAAGCTCGGCATTCCTGCACACGTCTATCGCTTTTCTGAGCATAAGTTTCTCCTCTTTCAGTAGACTTGCTCTCACTGAGGAGTGTCAAGTGCCTAAGAGTATTCTATCTTTAATCAGATCATCTTTTAGGCAGCTGACTTCACATGATTCTGCAAGTTTTGTTACTGCAGTCACATAATGTTCACTATTTTTTTTTCTCTTGAGCTTGAGTGTTGAATACATAGCTTTCATAAGTTACATTCACTCGAGGTTCAAAGTGTTCGTTCGAGGCTTTCAAAATCTCTGCTTTCTGTTTTCTTTGTTCATTGGTTAGATTTAGGGTGGTATACAATTTGTAGCAGTCCCTCCCAACAGTGTTAGAAGTGTGGCTACTTTTATCGGTTCCGGCTTGTTAATTAAATCTGTTGCCAGCTCATAGTTTTGCCATTGCAAGTGGAAAAACTGCCAGTTCTGCCCCATATTGCCTTTCATTTTGACAGGAGCTGGGAGGGACAGGTTTATTGCCATGTTCACTCATCCAGTGTTTTCTTTGCAGCCTTGCTTTCAGTATGTGTTTGCTTTTCCTTATCCATTTTTTAGCAGCTTTTAACAGATTTGAACATTTCTGTGTGCCTTTCTGAGCTGTGTCTTTTCTGCAACATTTCCAGGATTTCAAAACTCTATTTTATCTCCACTTCCTGACACTATGTTTCGAGTTCAATGATTGCAGTACTTTTACGTTGTAGGTCTTTATTGAACTGATTGTAAGATGGCAGCTTAAGATGGAAGCATTGAACAGATATTTTGGCCTGGATTTTGATCCTCAAGTTGGGTATAGGAAGTTGGGAAAATTCCCTCATGGCAGAGGTCACAGCAAGCCAGGTAGGACATGTGGTACTGTTGCATTTCAAAACCAAACAAAGACAGTAGATATGCAGTGGCAGACTCTTAAGGAGACATTTAATAAATCTCAGCAAAGATTTATCCCAGTGAGAAAGATGCATCATCCGTGGCTAAATAAGAAACTTAAGTTATCACGTTGAACGCTACACTGTACAATTCTGTAAAGATTAGTGGTGGGTCAAATGATTACACAGATTTTAAGAACCAGCAAAGAAAAACTAATTAAAAATAAAGAGGGAGAAATTAGGGTATGAGAGAAAGCTAGCTAGAAATACAAAAAACTATGAGTTTCTAGAGGTATTTAAAAAGGAAAAGAGTAACTAAAGTGAGTATTAGAGAATGAGCCTGTGGAATTAGTAATGGAAAACAAGGAAATGGGGGAAGCGTTGAACAGGTCATTTGGCCTCGAGGTGGCTAGGGGAAGTTGGGAAAATTCCTGTCTCGGCCCCCCTGCTTCGGGAGGAAGTGCCCACCAAGGCAGGATCTTCATTGCTGGGAGCTGGGTGTGAGCTGGAGTCGGGCCAGTCAATCCCAGAAGAGGTTTGGAAGCAACCACAGGGGCTGCCGCGTGCGGAGGAGGGGCTGTTTAAAAGGCTCGCCTCGGTCCCATGGGACTTTGTCCCAGTGGGGAAAAAAGCACAAAGGCTCTCCATCACTCACCTGTCACACTCCCTTCACTCTCCAAACGCTCTCCATACCCTATCCATGTCACCTCATGCCCCTACTTGCACCCCACCGTGTCCCATCATGCTCCCTATCCAGTCTCTGCCTTTCCATCCAACCCCTCAGGTCCCTCATGCCCTCTATGCTAAGCTCTGACACTTCCGCGCCGATTGACCCACTGTACACGTTCTAGAACCAATGAACATCTCAATGTAAAGTGGGATGTGTAGAAAAAAGCTTTGAAAAAATGCAATCCATTGATAAATTTCTGATAAAGGGAAATGGTCTGGATGCAAGCTAATAAAAGGCCCTTCAAAAACCACAAACCAAAAACACTTAAAACCACTTGAGTTATATAACAAATATAGTGAAATTGACCGCAGAGATCAGAGAGCCTGAGCTGTCAATCAAACAATGTTTCCTCTGAGGTGTTCTGATATTCTAATAGATGTCTGGTCTCTCAGCCAAGCATACATAATGAGGTCAATTACCATGGAACTGCCAGAGCTTGGCGTAGGGGGCATGAGGGGCCTGAGGAGATGAGTGGAAGGGCAGAGTCTGGTGTCAGGGGCATGAGGGAACATATCTGTCTACACATTGGAGCGGGCCAGGTCAGGAGTACCAGATGTGGGCTTCTGACAGGAACCAAGCCACACCCTTTCAAGGAATTCCCGAAAATCAGGGTCAGGAATTCCTGCCCGCCATTTTTAAAGGGCTCCCAAGACAACCCGACTTGGTGAAAATCCAGGCCCTTCTTATTCATTCACGAGATGTGGGCTTCGCTGGCTGGGCCAGAATTTATTGCCCATCCCTAATTGCCCTTGAGAAGGTGGTGGTGAACTGCCTTCTTGAACTGCTGCAGTCCATGTGGTGTAGGTACACCCACGGTGCTGTTAGAGAGGGAATTCCAGGATTTTGACCCAGCGACAGTGAAGGACCAGCCGATATATTTCCAAGGCAGGATGGTGAGTGACTTGGAGGGGAACTTCCAGGTGGCGGTGTTTCAGCATGTATCTGCTGCCCTTGTCCTTCTAGACGGTAGTGGTCGTGGGTTTGGAAGGTGCTGTCTAAGGAGCCTTGGTAAATTCCTGCAGTGTGTCTTGTGTCTCCCTTTGCTGTAAGAGACTTAGAAAACTTCCTAAAGATGCTTGAAAATCAAAAATACACGAACCTGTGAATCAGGAGCAGGAGTGGGCTATTTGGCCCCTCGCGCCTACTCCACCATTTAATAGGATGATGGCTGATCTGATTGTGGCCTCAACTCCACATTCCTTTCTAATCCCTATACCCTTTAACTCCCTTGTCAATCAAGAATCTGTCTAATTCACCGTGCATCCTAGAGTCTTAAAAGAAGTGGCTGCTGAGATTGTAGACACATTGGTTATAATCTTCCAAAATTCCTTAGATTCTGAAAGGGTCCCAGCAGATTGGAAAATAGCAAATGTAACACCTTTATTCAAGGTAGGAAGGAGACAGAAAGCTGGAAACTATATGCCTGTTAACCTAACAATGGTCATAGGGAAATTGCTAGAATCCATTATCTAGGAGCTTATAGACAATACTTAGAAAATCATATTGGAATCAGGCAGAGTCATCATGGTTTTGTGAAAGGGAAATCATGTTTCACAAATTTATTAGAATTCTTTGAGGAAGTAACAAGCAAGGTGGATAAAGGGGAACCTGTAGATGTGCTATACTTAGATTTCCAAAAAGACATTTGGCAAGGTGCCACATCAAAGGTTGCTACACAAAATACGAGCTCATGGTGTAGGGGATAACATATTATCATGGATAACAGATTGGTTGGCTAATAGGAAGCAGAGAGATAAATGGATCATTCTTGGGTTGGCGAGCTGTAACTAGAGGAGTGCCACAGGGATCATTGCTGGTTCTTCAACCACTAACAATCTACGTCAATGATTTGGATGAAGGGACCAACTGTATTGTTGCTAAGTTTGCCGATGACACCAAGATAGGTAGGAAAGTAAGCTATCAAGAGGAAAAGTCTACAAAGACATGTAAATAGATTAAGTGAGTGGGTAAAACATTAGCAGATGGAGTATAAGTGGGAAAATGTGAGGTTGTCCACTTTGGCTGGAAGAATAGAAAAGCAGTATATGGAGAGAGATTGTAGAACTCTGAGGTGCTGAGGGATCTGGGTGTCCTGGTGCATGAATCACAAAAAGTCAGTATGCGGGTACAGCAAGGGATGGGGAAGGCAGATGGAATGTTGTCGTTTTTTGCAAGGGGGGGTGGAATATAAAATTAGGGAAGTTTTACTGCAGCTCTACAGGGCCTTGGTGAGACCACATCTGGAATACTGCATATAGTTTTGGTCTCTTTATTTGGATATAGATGCATTTGAAGCAGTTCAGACAAGGTTCATTTGACTCATTCCTGGGGTGAGGGGCTTATCTTAATAGAAAGGTTGAACAGATTGGGCCTGTACCCATTGTATAGAAGATTCAGAAGAATGAGCGGTGATCTTACTGAAAGGTATGAAATCCTAATGGGATTTGATAGGGTGGAGGATGTTTCCACTTGTAGGAGAGACTAAAACTAGGGGGACACAGATTAAAAACACTTTTAAGACAGAAATGAGGAGAAATCTTTACCTCTCAGAGAGTGGTGGTCTGTGGAATTCTCTGCCCCAGAGAGCAGTGGAGGCTGGATCGTTGAATATATTCAAGGCTGAGTTAGACAGATTTTTGATAGACAAGGGAGTCAAGGGTTATGGGGGCAGGGCTTGTGTGAGAAGGAGACCAAAGGCCGGGACAAAGATAAAATCTTTGGGAGGCAGAAGGTTTGCAGTGAGGCAAAATGGTTTTGGGGGGGTATTGCAGAGCTCTGGAAAGAAAGGCCTCAAATTGGCTAGACGGAGCAGAGTTTGAGCAGACATCGCAAAACAGAGAGTGGAGAATTTAGTTAAGTGTCTGACTGAAGAGTGTTAGTCTGTTCGGGTCAGGTGAGGCCACAAAATGATTGGAGGACCCAACCAAGGCGCCACCCATGGATGAGGCACAGGAACCAGAGGAGCTGGGCAAGAAGCAGTGTCTTTGTGGGGCGCGGACTCAGTCGGTGCGATTTAGGGTCACAGAAGAGTCGCAGCTATCAGCCAGGCCTCAGTGGGCAGCGTTGTCACCTCTGGCTCAGACGCTAGTGGGTTCATATCTTAACTTGAGGACAAATCTCAGCTGACACTCTAGTGCAGTACTGAGGAAATGCGATTCTATCAAAGGTGCTGTCTTTCAGATGAGATGTTACACTGAGGCCCTATTTATAAGTTCCCATGATTTTATACAAGGGCAGCAGTGTTCTCCACAATGTCCGAGCCAATATTTATCCCTGAGTTAATTCTATTAAAGCAGGTTATCCAGTCATTATCATGTTGCTGTTTGTGGAGCTTTGCTGTTGCTGGATGGGAAATTTTCTTGCCCCCTATCAAATGCACTGTGACATTCCTTATGTACACGGATCACTGATCTCTGATTGTGCGCTTTGGACCTAGATGGTGGAACGAATGCTCCAGACTTACAGTCAAGTGGCTTCAAAAGGAAGAAAGACTAGAATTTCCACAATAAATCAAAAAGCAGAGAATACTGCAGATGCTGGGAATCTGAAACAAGAGCAGAAAATGGTGGAAGTACTCAGCAGGTCAAGCAGCATCTGTGCAGAGAGGAATGGAGTTAATGTTTCAGGCCTGTGACCTTCCATCAGAACTGAGAAGTTAGAGATGTTATAGGTTTTGAGCAAGGGGTGAGTGGGGAAAGGGACAAAAGGGATGTCTGTGATAGGGTGGGAGACAGGAGAGATTGAATGACAGAAGAGTTAGACTTCTAGGGCCAAAGGGAATGGTGATGGGGCAAGGAAAAGAACAGAGAAACAGAAGATGTACTGCAAGCAGGTGTGCTGCTGACCGCAAGCGGAAACAAGAGAGAAATGAAAACGAGAGAAAACTGAAATAAGAAAAAAACTGAAAAATGCAAAGGAAACAAAACAAAATGAAGCTCAGATTATGGTCTGAAATTCTTGAACTCAGTGCAGATTCCAGAAAGATGACTTGCTGTTCCTCAAGCTTACCTTGAGATCCACTGGAACAATGCAGGCCGAGGACAGAGATGTCAGTGTGAGAGCAAGGTGGAGATTTAAAATTACAGGCCCCCGGAAGCTCGGGGGTCAAGCTTGTGAACTGAACTGGGCTGTTCTACAAGGTGGTCACCCAGTCTGTGTTTGGCCTTCCCAGTAGAGGAGATCACATTGTGGGCAGTGAATACAGTGGACTAGATTGAAAGAAGCACATGTAAATCACTGCTTCACCTGGAAGGAATGTTTGGGGCCTTAGTCAGTGAGAAGATTCTACACCTTCCACCACCTCAGGACATCCACAAAGTGCTTCACACCCAATGAAGTAGCTTTAAAGTGTAGTCACTGCTGTAATGTAGGAAAAGCAGCAGCCAATTTGCACACAGCAAGCTCCCACTTCTGTAGCTGCAGTTGGCAGCACTGGTAGAAGCACCGAAAGTTAATTTCAAGTTTCCGACCATCCTGTTTCTAGCATCAGGCTCTTACTTAAAGTCATCCTTCCACCTGCTAGACATAACCAAACTTGACCACAAAAATTTCAAATCAAAGGGAGAAGACTTTGGAACAGGAGAAGAAGAAACCAGGGAATTAATAAACCAGGAAATTAATAACTGCGCCAGAGGAGGTGGGCGATACACGATGTTGACTGATACAGGCTGGAGTCAAGGTCCAAGCAGCTTTGAGCTTTTATATTTTATGGCTTTGTCCAAACTCCTCTGACTCCTAACGCGGTCCCCTAACAGGTTATTTCATTGTGTAGCATGTGATGCCTGCAGCTTTTTCTACCGCATAGCAAATTAATTTTAGCCCTAGGCTAGCCTTCCCTCTTTTTGACTGTGTTACAGTGTATGGTTATTGATGCAAACTATTCCCGTGAAGTTAGGGAGGAGCTTAGCTGAATAGAAACAGCGTAAGTGAGGTTAAACCCTAGTCTAACGCTGCTGCGTGCTCTCTTACCCTTGCCAGATAGGTAAGCTTCGCAATGGGCTTGTGATCGCTGCCCTGGAGAATTACAGTCCAGTGTCCAAAGTGGGCATCTCTGTGAAAGCTGGGAGTAGATATGAAGACGCTGGCAACCTGGGCTTCACACAGGGTGGCATCCAACATGGTGAGTATCCTCCCTACAACGGAAGGTTGGTAGGAGAAATTTCAGTCTGCATCCTCTTGGACTGTTAAAAGTGCCCAGTTCCAGTGCAGTTTTAGGTGCTGGGCTGAGGTGTGTGAGGAGATTGCATCACGTACTGTACAACACCAGTGTGAGTGCTGGCGGTGGGAGCAAATTGAGCTGACAAATTAGCAATATCACACAAGGAGTGGGGCAGAAACACCAGGTGGGCTGAATGGCCTGTTCTGTGATGTACATTCTACATAATGTTAAAAGCACAACCTTGCGCGATTTATTTTGCTGTGGTGCAGCACAGGCATACTAATGCCTTAGACAAGACCCAGTGCCAGAGGTGAGTAGGACTCCCTCCAATCCTACTAATCTCCCTACTGGTCTCATGCACTAAAGCTGCCGTTCTACCAGCCACAGCTGGCATGAGGTTGCTTTTTCCTGCCTGGTTCTCGGTGAAATATTACATGATTATCTATTGGTACAAGTAGACCTCATTGAAGTGTACTGGGCTTCACAGGGAGGATGCAGGAAGGATGTTTCCCCTGTTGGGGGGGATCTAGAAGAGCCGTGGGCAATCTGCGTGCTGCCTATCAGGGTTCTGAGTGCGGCCGCAAGACATCTTGTTGACCGTTGCCCATACGTAGGGTTGTCAGATTGCGCTGGTTTCTGTCCGCGTAGTTCTGTTTTTACCAGTATTACTAAAGTGATACACACACAAAGCAAGGGGCCTGTGAAGTGACTGTGAGAGCCGTGCAGTCCCTCTGTGTCCAATCCAAGCGCTGCCGTGGTTCAATCGGCACGCCCCACAAATTCTAGCAAGCGCAGAAAGCAAAATTACCCTATCCTGGGAGACCGTCTTAGTTACAACACCGGGGGACGTGGGAGGTTGCACTTTTTTATGTTACTTTTGCCAGCAATTTAATTTGCCCCTAATTATATAATGGATCGCACGTGCCCGATTTCAACCTTGTGGCCCACTGAGATGAAGGAGGGCCATTCGTGCAGTCCACTCACTGGCTAAATTGCCCTTCACTGACCTAGAACCAGGGGACAGAGTATCAGAATAAGGGGCAGGCCATTTAGGATTGAGCTGAGAAGGAACTTCTTCATTCAGAGGGTAGTGAATCTTTGGAATTCTCTACCCCAGAGCGCTGTGGATGCTCAGTCATTGAGTATGTTCAAAGCAGAGCTTGATAGATTTCTAGATACCAATGCCATCAAGGGATACGGGGATAGTGTGGGACGATGGTGTTGAGGTAGAAGATCAGCCCTGATCTAGTTGAATGGTGGAGCAGGCTTGAGGGGCAGAATGGCATCTTCCTGTTCCTATGTTCCGAGAGATTTAGCAACACCCACCTCACCCCTTTATAAGGTCTCATTCTAAGGGATAGATGTTAGATTTATATAAGATATTAGTATATCCCTTACCTCCAATACAAGTGTGAGGACTAAGAAACAACTGAAACCATCTACAAAGTACTCTTTAATAACTCAATTAAAACAAATCAATAATAAAACACAACATACAAAAATAATGAGATCAGTATTGATTACAGCTCACTTGTAAAGGAACACTCAGAGCATGACATTAATGTTAGGTCCAAAAAAACTCCCCCCAAGCAATTTCTACAACCTCTGATAAATCTCCCTTCCATGAATCTGCCCAATAACATCTGTTAACTTGTTCACTGTAGTCAGCAAATAACGATCTTTCTTTTATCTGCTGTACTGCCAGCATTTCTAATCTGTGGATGATTAATGAAGTTATGTCTCCTGCTCCAGGCCTGTGCTTGCAAAGTTTATTGCAGCATCTGTACTGATATGTGAAGATAAGCTTACAAAAACTATTCGACCTGGATTCAGCTCATACTGAGTGACAGGATGGTGCACCGTCATTCCAAGGGACAGAGTGATGCACTGAAGCAGCACACACAATTTTTTAGAATAGGTGTTGGAACTAACAGAGATTTTTAACCAAACCACCCCCCACCCCCACTTTGAACAAGCCAAATTTACCAAGTCAACCCCCTCACACCTGGATAATCCTGAGGAATTACACTGGACCAAGCCCATGAGCTGATGTCCTGTCAATGGGAGGGTGCCCACTACTGTATAAGTTCTGAAGTAATTCTGAGATCTGTATGGTGCATAAGCATCCCATTAACTTGAACCTCTCAACTGTATGGTCATGACAAGCAGATACCTCTCCATGGTTTGCTTTCTGGTCCTGCTAATCGTTAGGCTGTAAAATTGACTGAAGAATTACATCCTTTTGCAGACCTCCGGAGGAGCCAGTTCATTCAAGCTGACCTGTGCTATTGAGGCTGTTGGCGGAAACCTACGGTAATCATTTCTCTCCCCAAAACTGTACTTTGATACATTTTGAAATGACCAGTTGGGTTCTCCCACTGGCACAGTTGCTGAATGCACCAGGTGTTGTGTTGTTAAACCATACAGACCGACTGGGGGTGGGATCGGCGAGGGTGATTAAAATTGAGCTCTGTGCTGCCCATCATTTGGCCTTTACAAGGTTTCTTAAACTCCCAAATTGGTGTCTGCTACATGCATACACTTCCAATGGGAAGTACGTAGGGCGCCATATTGGTAAAGGTGTTAGTACCTAACAACTACCAGCAACATGCAGAGCAGACAAATTGAGGTGTTAATAGAAACATAGAAACTAGGAGCAGAGTAGGCCATTCGGCCCTGCTCCACCATTCATTATGATCATGGCTGATCATCCAACTCAATAGCCTGCTCCCGCTTTCTCCCCATATCCTTTGATCCCTTTCGCCCCAAGAGCTATATCTAACTCCTTGAAAACATACAATGTTTTGGCCTCAACTACTTTCTGAGGTAGCGAATTCCACAGACTCACCACTCTCTGGGTGAAGAAATTTCTCCTCATCTCAGTCCTAAATGGTCTACCCCGTATCCTCAGACTGTGACCCCTGGTTCTGGACTCCTCCACCATCGGGAACATCCTTCCTGCATCTACTCTGTCTAGTCCTGTTAGAATTTTATAGGTTTCTATGAGATCCCCCCTCATTCATCTGAACTCCAGTGAATATAATCCTAACTGACTCAATCTCTCCTCATGTGTCAGTTCCGCCATCCCAGGAATCAGTCTGGTAAACCTTTGCTGCACTCCCTCTATAGCAAGAACATCCTTCCTCAGATAAGGAGACCAAAACTGCACACAATATTCCAGGTGTGGTCTCACCAAGGCCCTGTACAATTGCAGCAAGACATCCCTGCTCCTCTACTCGAATCCTCTCGCTATGAAGGCCAACATACCATTTGCCTTCTTTACCACCTGCTGCACCTGCATGCTTACCTTCAGCGACTGGTGTACAAGGACACCCAGGTCTCGTTACACACTCCCCTCTCTCAATTTATAGCCATTCAGATAATAATCTGCCTTCCTGTTTTTGCTACCAAAATGGATAACCTCACATTTATCCACATTATACTGCATCTGCCATGCATTTGCCCACTCACTCAGCTTGTCCAAATCACACTGAAGTATCTCTGCATCCTCCTCACAGCTTACCCTCCCACCCAGCTTTGTGTCATCTGCAAAGTTGGAGATAATACATTTAGTTCCCTCATCTAAATCATTAATATATATTGTGAATAACTGGGGTTTTTAGCACCGATCCTGTCAGTCTGTAAATGCTGATTTGATGACTGAGCTATCATCCTGGATCTCCACACTCCAGCCAGCAACCTCTGCTATCTCCCACAGCTGAAAAACTACTTACAGTTTAGTCGCTAGATTATTTCTTCTGGCTGTTGCTACAATTCTACGGGCTGAATTTTCACACAATCGGGTTGACTCGGGAGCCCTTTAAGAATGGAAGGCAAGTCCCAGTTCCAGGATTCCCGACCCCATTCCAGGGCTGCCTGATTTTCAGGAGTATCTTGAAAAGGTGCAGGCTGGTTCTTGTCAAAAGCCTATATCCGGCACTCCCAGCCTAGCCGGCTCCAATGCAGAGTTAAGGCTTGTCCTACTCCTCCGCGATTTACATAGCGTCGGGCCAGGTTTTGAGGGAGTCGTGGTTCCCGGCCCCTCAGAGGAATCATGAATCCGAGTCTGCCCAAGGGGGCCTTTCAAAAGTTGAGCTCCAAAGATCCTTCTCATGCCCCCTTTACCAATGTAAGGCCCCCCCACCCACCACCCCCTGTGGCCCCAATATCCCCTGTGCCAAGCTATGGCACTCTACCCACCCCACGAAGCTCATCATGCCCCCTGTGCCAAACAGTGGCACTTCCATGCCCATTGACCCACTATTCATTGTATAGAACCAATGAACCATGTAGTAACAGGAGGATGTATTAAAAAAAAGCTTCTAAAAAAGTCATTTTTTGTTACTTTCCACTGTGTTAAAAAAAGCCATTTCACCAAAAGACAATAAAAGTGTTGTGATGAACAATGTATGATTTTTAAGTTGAATATATATATATTTATATGTATTTTTGTGTTAAGGAAGGTAAAGTGGTTTCAGCTTCATGTAGGTTTGGGTTATGAGCCTTGGTGCCCAGAAGTCTGAATGGACCTGTGGCTGAAAGATCAGTCTTTTGTGTTTGTTTATGTGTAATATATATATATATATTTTTATATATGTATATATATTATATTTAATGAGGTTTTATGACCCTTGGCACTCAAGCGATGGGTTGAGGAGTTGAAAGATCAGGGATTCAAAAGCAAAGTAGAAAAGCCTTACCATTGCCTAGCAAGAGTAGTCAAGTGACACAGAGACAGAGAGATAGGGCTGAGAGGCAGTTCAGTCAGTGTGTGTCAGAGAGGGAAGGCAGGGTTTCTCAGCTCCCTGAGAAGAAAAATTACAAGGCTAATGGGACAGTAGTTAACGGAATAGTCCGTTATAGGACTCAGTAATGTGATCAGTTTAGTGGTGTTGTTGCTGAAATGGTGAGATTAAAGTGTGATTATTCTTGGGGAGAGATATGAGTTGGGTGAGAAGCATCAAGTGAATGCTCAAGAATTCACTGGAAGAAAACATTTGCATGTGTGCCAGTCCCAAGCAGGAAGCGTTTGTATCAAGCTAGTGGAACTCTTCACTGGTTTATGTGCCTGTGAAGATATTGCTGAGTGAAGGTATATTGGGAAATTGAATCATCTTCTTGTGTTTGTATTGAGATATGATGTAATATAGTTAATTTTTCTTGTGTTAATAAATATTTTATTCTTGCAAACTCATGTGAATTTGTTCAGTAACTTCCCTCCACAGTTTCTGAAAACAGTTAGGAGTTAACAAACCAGGTTTCACACTAGGATCTGACTTGTCCAATATTAACATTAGCTGGGATCATAGCAATCAATCATCCAGGCCCATTAACATATCAATAACAGAAATCACAAACGCTTGAAACCACTTAACCTTGTGTAAAATAACATTGTGAAATTGACAGAATAGATTAGAGAGCCAGAGCTGTCAATCAAGCAATATTTTCCCTGGGATGCAGCTGTTTCAACAAGAGTAATGGATGCATATATCATGGTGCATAGTGAGGATATGGGGAATGCGGGGGAGGGGATGAGGACTGGAGAGCCTTTATATTTTTATTTTCACAGGGACAAAGTCCCACAGCACTGAGGCGGGCCTTTTGAACAGCCTGTCTTGGCACCCAGCAGCCCCTGTGGCTGCCTCCAAACTTTTCCCGGTTCGGCTGGCCTGACTCCAGTCCACACCCATCCCTGGAAGTGAAGATCCTGCTTTTGTGAGCACTTTCCCCTGAAGTGGGCGGAGTGAGCGGAAATTTTCCCGACTCCCACTACCTGCCTCAAGGATGGAAATTCAGGCCTACATGTTTTGGTTGTTTTTCCATGCTTGTTAAAAGTTTCAATAGTCTTGCTGGTGCCAAAGTACTTTTGATGGTGACTTCAAGATTGGTGCACAAGTCAGTAGTGGGTTGCCTAGTAGGGCTCCCCTTGGCATTAAGCATGACTGAGAGACTAAGCCAAGGCCTTGTAGTGCTGGCCTTCCACTGAACTCTCACTGCAGCTTGCAAACATTGGGTGGTGCTGCTTATGCCACAGTAGCAGCTGAGACATCAGACGCTTCATCATGTTTGGTTCCAGAGGTGTGATGCTGGAGGTAGTCACATCTTCCATGTTGGAAAGCATTGCCTCCAAACTCTGCCCTGGTTGGCGCCAGACTCCTTCATTCTTAGCACCGAGCACAAACTGTCTAGCAGACGTTCCTGTGCACCAAGAATTTGGGTGTGTAGGCCTAGCAGCCGTCCTCTGCAGCCTGGCCCCTTGAAATACTCATCTGAGTCCTCAGCAGCAGAACTAGTGTGTTCTCCGCTTGTTCTCCAGCAAACTGGCGCCTGTGCTGTACTTGCCCCCTACCTCAGGACCCGGATAATTGTCCCCAGTGTCTCACCGTGTGCAGGGCCTGACTCTATCCAAATTAGGTGTGGTGTCTGAGCTGGCAAATAATCGACTATCAGTGTGTCTTCATTTTACTGTCTTCCTCCATTTCCTGGGCAGCTTGCAGTTCTTGGGTATTTGACAGGAAAAAGGGACAAGTGTACAGTTGTGGTGAGGGGTGGTGAGAAAATAGGAAGTGCGTCCTCCGGATTTTTAAGTATCTTTGGGAAGTTTCCTAAGTCTTCTACAGTGAAGTCAAACACACAATACCTGTTCAACACCTCCGGGAAAGTGGAGAGATCTCAACCAGTTCAGCTATGATCTTATTGAATGTTGGAGCAGGCTTGAAGGGGTGAATATTCGGCCTACTCTTGCTCCTAAGTCCTATAATCTTCAGGCTCAGCAGCTCATATGTCAGAAGAGATTGTGGAGGGAGGGGAAAGTGGGATATGAGAAGGACAGTTAGGTATAAGGATACCCTTATCTTCCATGGCTTCAGCCCCACCAGTGGCCACTGCCTCAGAGATGGCCTTTCCCATAACAGCCAGCACCATCTGCTCCCTGAAATTTGGAACATGCAGGCACATCTGACCCCGTCCTACGGTTATCCTCCGATTGTGCTGGAGAGATGGGAGTGTGTCAATGAGGGTCGTGCAACCTGTTTGGATGATATCATCATTGAGTAGCTGCTGGGTATGGAAAGCTGTGAAGGTATGAGTTTGAGGCTTGCACTATATGAATGTTTGGTATGAGTCTTGATTGATAGAGATTGTTGCTATGTGAGTGTTGGGGGTGTGGCGAATTAAGCAGTGGCTGAGGCTACTTTTGCAGTTGGTAGAATATGGCATTTAAAGATGCATTCACTGACTCTAACCACTTGTGTGAGATCATTACTTTTCTTCTTGCGCTGCATCCATATTCTTTAAGCTGTACTCCTGACACTCTGAGTAAGTGCCTGGAGGGCAATCTGCCCCCTCAAGGATACAGGACGTCAGTCTTCTGTCCAGCTTCGCTAACCCGGAACTTCAGTGCAGCTTCTGAAAACCTTGGTGCCCAAACTCTACCATGGGCAGCCATAGTTGATTGTTGCCTTGCACTATTCCCAATCATCTCAGCACCTCGAGCAGCCGCAGTGCACTTCCCCTTTAAGAGATGAAGGCTAGCTTTGAGTAATGCTGTGCACTTGCGATTTTGGGCCTCCTGCTGTTGCATGCTTACGAACATATGAATTAGGAGCAAGTGTAGGCCATTCGGCCCCTTGAACATGCTCCGCTATTCAGTGAGATCATAGTTGATCTGCCTGTGGCCTCCACTGCACGCTGTTTCCTGTCCCCTTTGACTCACTTGTTAATCAAAAATCTGTCTAACTCTGCCTTAAAAATATTGAATGACCCAGCCTCCACTGCTCTCTGTGGAAGAGAATTCCACAGACAAATGACCCTCTGAGGGAAAATAATTCTCATTTCCATCTTAAATGGGAGATCCCTTATTTTTAAACTGTGTCCCCTAGATCTAGTCTCTCCCACAAGGGGAAACATTCTCCTAGCATCCACCCTGTTAACTCCCCTCAGGATCTTATATGTTTCGTTAAGATTATCTCTCATTCTTCTAAAAGCCAATAGATACAGGCCCCAACCTGTCCAACCTTTCCTTATAAGGCAACCCCTTCATCCCAGGAACCAGTCGAGTGATCCTTCTCTGGACTGCTTCCAATGCTATTATATCCTTAAATAGGGAGACCAAAACTGTACACAGTACTCTAGATGTGGTCTCATCAATGCCCTGTACAACTGTGGCAAAACATCCCTATTTTTACATTCATTCCTCTTGCAATAAACACCAGTTTCCATCTGCTTTCCTAATCACTTGCTGTACCTGCATGCTTCCTTTTTCTGAGGGCACTCAGATCTCTCTGTACTGCAGAGTTGTGCAATCCCTCACCATTTAAATAATTATTTTTATTCTCTCAGAGGATGTGGGCGTCGCTGGCTAGGCCAGCATTTATTGCCCATCCCTAATGGCTCTTGAGAAGGTGGTGGTGAGCTGCCTTCTTGAACCACTGCAGTCCCTGTGGTGTAGGTACACCCACCGTGCTGTTAGGGAGGGAGTTCCAGGATTTTGACCCAGCGACAGTGAAGGAACGGTGATATATTCCCAAGTCAGGATGGTGAGTGGTTTGGAGGGGAACTACCAGGTGGTGGTGTTCCCATCTATCTGCTGCCCTTGTCCTTCTAGATGGTAGTGGTCATGGGTTTGGAAGGTGCTGTCGAAGGAGCCTTGGTGAGGTTTTGCAGTGTATCTTGTAGATGGTACACACTGCTGCTACTGTGCATCGGTGGGGGGAGTGAATGTTGAAGGTTGGGGTGCCAATCAAGGGGCTTCTTTGCTGATTTTCTATTCTTGCTGCCAAAGTGGACAAGTTCACTTCTTCCCACATTCCCATCTGCCAAATCTTTGCCCACTTACTTAACCATCTATATCGCTTCACAGACTCCTTACATCCTTAACCATCCGTATGGCTTTGCAGCCTCCTCAGGGCCTTAATGATCTATATTGCTTTGCTGATTATGTCCTCTCACAACTTACTTTCTTCCCTATCTTCATGTCATCAGCAAATTTAGCAACAATACATTTGGTCCTTCACCCAAGTAATTGATATAGATTCTGAAACACAGTGCAGGGAGTGCTGGCTGAATTCAGTAATAATTGTCATTAGGGGAGGTGATGGTGTAGTGGTATTGTTGCTGGACCAGAGACCCGGGGTAATGCTCTGGGGACCTGGGTTTAAATCCCACTATAGCAAATAGTGGAATTTAAATCCAATCAAGATCTGGAATTTAAAAGTCTAATGATAATGACATTGTTGTAAAAAAAACAATCTGGTTCACTAATGTCCTTTAGGGAAGGAAATCTGCTGTCCTTACCTGGTCTGGCTGACATGTGATTCCAGACCCACAGCAATGTGGTTGACTCTTAAATGCCCTCTGAACAAGGACAGTTAGGGATGGGTAACAAATGCTGGCCTGGCCAGTGATGCCCATGTCCCATGAATAAATAAAAAAAAATTCAGGCAGCTCAAAGTTAGTGTCCAGCCAGCATTTCAATCAATGGCCTGTCCCAGTGACCATTTTCACCTTGTCCCAGAGGTTTGATCCCTGGTCTGTGCTTGTTTCATTCATGTGACGGCAGCTCAGCTACAACCACCTTCTGAACAGTCCGAACGAAAGGTCACTCGACCTGAAACATTAACTCTGCTTCTCTCCGACCTGCTGAGTTTTTCCAGCATTTTCTGGTTTTATGTTGCAGGAGTTTTGCCTGTGTGCTCGTGGAGCTGGCTTCAAGGAGGACACTGGCATTTGTTCGACGGTCCTCCCTTTGATTCCAGAGGATGCCACCACTTCCTGTCCATGACAGTAATGGCCAGACCAGAGGGCTGGGCCCGTGTGGGAATTCATGACCAGGAGTTAGAAGAAATAAGAGGAACGGCTACTAGCACGGAGCAACGAAAGTCACGGAGTTACAACAGCGCTGTGGTCAGGGGGGGAATGATTGGACTGGCAAATATTGCACTGGTATAACTGGAGTTTCTGTTTGCGTTTTTTTTTCACTGTGACTTCAACAAGGGACATGATGCTGTGCAGCGTGGAATGCATGCATGACTACAATGTGAGTTAGGCTTCCTAGCCAGAAAAGCATTGTCCAGGACCAAAGTCTCCATCCCAGTCATGACTAGGGTTTCAATTCAGAACAGAAAAAGCTGCAGGAACATCATCCAGTCAGTTGGTATTATTGAGCTGCTGACAGACAGCATCAGTTACACAGCCCCGTTAATATAGTAAAACTTCCCGAGGTACTTAGCAGGAACAATACGGAACAAAAATTTCACCTTGAGCCACCAAAAGATTGGTCAAAGAGGCAGGTTTTATCTTAAAGGCAGCATCTGAAAGGAGGAGAAAGAGGTAGAGAATCAGGGAGATTTGTGATGGGAACTGTAGAGCTTAGGGCCAAGGCAGCTGAAGGCACAGCCTCCAATGATGGAGCGATTAAATTCAGGGATGCATGAGAGGCCAGAGTTAAAGGAGCGCAGATGTCTCGGAGGGTTGCAGGACTGGAGGAGTTACAGAGATAGGGAGGTGGAGGCGAAGCCATGAAGGGATCCGAAAACAAGGATGAAAATTTTTAAACTGAAGCATCGCTTCACAGGAGCGGACATAGGTCAGCGAGCACAGGGGTGGTAGGTGAACAGAAATTTGAGTCAAGGCACAGGCAGCAGAGTCTTGATTGAGATGAAGTTTAAAGATGCCAACACTGGAATAGTCGAGAATAGTTTAGGAGTACAGGTACCACCCCATCCCTGACTTTCAATAAATAACCATCGATGTCTGAGGGTATTGGCAGCTCTTACCATATCTCAAACCTGCAAACTCTGGAATCAGGAATATTTCACTCTGAGTACTGTCATGTAATTAATTTCAGTTTCGTGCATTTCAGCAGGTTTAATGCCTTGAGCTGCAGTTCTGTGTTTTGATGTTATTTCTGCTTTTCACTATATGAAGTTTAGCCTAAAAAGTAAGCAAGCCTTTGTTGAGGAATGAGATAGGAACTGGAGGAGCCCATCAATCCTGTCCCGTCGTTTACAATAAGTCCCTGTTTAACATTGCTCCACTTTGATGTCGGTCAATTAATGGGGGCCTGTGTTCTCCATTAGCGTCGCAGGTTTTGTTTTAACGTCATTTCACGCTGGTCTGATGTGTGGCCGCGTTACCCAATCAGTGCCGTTTTGGAGCAGCCTCCCCAGCTCCCTTACCCACCCTCTCGCTGCTGATCCTCCAGTTTTCAGCTTCTGCCACTCTCTAATCCACCTTCCTGCCTTACCTCCTCTCCCCGACCTCTCCCACTAACCATTTCCCTCTCCTGAACCCTTGCTGTGAGACAGGGCGGTGGTGCTGAGCAGCATAGAGGCAGGGAGAGCAACTTCGACTTGCAGAACTTAAACTCCTGCAATGAGTTTGGGGAGCTGCTGAGGGGAACGAAGGTGTGTCGGGACTGTAACTGAAAGAAAGAAGAAATGTCAGCAATCTACATCTTCCTTCCAGAAGGTTGGTAAATTTATTCTATAAAGAAAGGACATAAAAAGCTTGTTCCAGCTCTGAAGAAGGGTCATACGGACTCGAAACGTTAACTCTGTTTCTCCCTCCGCAGATGCTGTCAGACCTGCTGAGTTTTTCCAGCATTTTCTGTTTTCATTTGTAACATAAAAGGCATAAATTTATACTTTCAAAGTGAAACTAGCAGTAAAGAAAATGTTGAGTTTTTAAAAGGAATGTTGATATGATGATTGGGGTTATATCACACATACAGGCACCTGAAATGTTTTCACATATATTCTAGTTTTGAAATAAAGTGAAACGGACACGGCAAAATTTAAAGATAAGAGCAAATATAAATGTTTTGATAGCTGAAGACCAATGCAAAGATGACCAAAAGGATAAGTATATCTTTCATATGTGCTCCTGTGGCCTTCTGCATGAAATTAGTCCAGCTGCTCTAGGGTTGGAGCCTGGAGGGAGTTGGCTGCTGAGTAGTTGTGGCCCTGAGTAGATGCTGGCTTGCAGCTACCTGAGGGGAACTGAGGGTATCGTTGCTGTCAGTGCTGTTTCCCTGGCACTCAGCGCTGTTGCTGCTGATGGGTCAGTGCTCGCAGCTCTGGGGAGGTTATACCCGGGAAGGGGAATCCGGCTTCTCCTTGGCACAGCTCCTTTCTTACCCTCGGTACCAGGGCAGGTCCCCCATTCCGCCCGGGTCTTAAATCCGCCAGGAGCGGCTCCTACATCCATAGCGAAGGTGGAGTAAGTGAGACCACTGCTCCGCTGGCGTTACCATGCCGGAGAGGAGTGGCACCCTTGTCGGAGATTAATCGCACCAAGGCATCATATCGTAGGTAGAAACCCCATTTATTACCTGTGCACAAGGGAGACAATACAATGAGAGCTACTGTACCGTCTCGTAGCAGGATACACGCAGGCTTGTTAAAAGCATTTTTACAGCCAATCAGTAAATTCTGCACAAACCTATCCGCTTATTTGCATAAGTTAACTGACCAATCCATGTTCCAGTCAATTTCCATTCCCCTCGCAACAGATGTTGTGTTTATCACAACCCTGATTACATTCGGCCTGGGAAAGAACAAAATGGAATGTCTCAGGGCTCATCCTACAACTGTGGTCAGACAAGATGGTATTGTTCTCAAGGCTGCAGTAATTTTCTCTGAGGCCTAGGCATATATTTCAACTTCCCCCCTTTTGGTTCCCTGTAGTTGCCTAGGCCACCACACTTACACCCCTTTTGTCCTACAAGGACAACCCACCACCCTTAGCCAAGTTCTATGTATCCTAGCTGCCAGGCTTCATCCTCAGTGGAGTCCTGATTCCTGAGGAGAGGGAGGGAATAGATAATTAGCTTGCTACCAGGACTCTGGAGGTTCTGTAGTCGGCAGACAGAGCGGATGCAACAGAGGACAAGCTGGATAACAACATACAAAACAATAAGCAGGGCAAGACCTATGACCAGGTATCTGAGGAGGGTTTTGAAAAGGCCCCCAAACCACCCACTGATATTAGGGAGCCACCCCCACCAGTCAAAGGATTTTTCCTGGGAAACTGCATGGAGGAGGCGCACTAGGTCCTGAATGAAATGTACATCAGTCTCAATCCTCTGGTCCTTGTTAACGTAGAAACAACATGTTTTGTTAATAGCTGCACAGGCTCCTCCTTGCGCTGCTAGCAGGAAATCCAGGGCCATACGGTTCTGGAGGACAACCTTGGAAAGGGACTTAGCTTCCAACTGCAGACTCTGAATGGCGTCAACAGTCTTATTCTCAATAAGTTCCATTGTAGCGGAAATATTAATAATGGCCTTTTCCAGCTCTGAGACCCCTAGACCTGGGATGAGAGCCCGGACAAATTTGTGGAATCTGGTGTTGCGGGTGACAAGCAGGTTCCAGGTTGATCGTTTATGATGCTTCATAGGCCCTAGATGGTTGTGGAGAGAGTGAATGATAAGGCTCTTGACCCCAAAGGCCTCAGGGACAACATAGCCAATGGTGTAGGTGTCCACCCAATTGACAGTGAGGGTTTTGTATGCCCTATTTCCACAAAGCCAGAATGAGCCATTGTGAACAAGGGTAGGGTACCAATGAGTGGAATTTTGGCAAAAGCTAAACTGGTCCCAGACAAAAGAGGAATTTGTCTGGTCATACCAGCGGACACGGCAGGTCTGACTGAGCTGCAATGCTCGTAGGGCCAGCAAGTCGGGGCAACCAGACAGATTTTTATAATTACAAGTCCCAGATTCTTCAGTGTAGTATCCATTAGAGGTCCAAGTGGAGGTGGAATTATTTGAGGTGAGATTGTATGATCGTTGGCAATCACACCCACCCCATTAAAGTATGTGAGTCTATCCTCAGGTCTCGAGGCCTGCAAAAGACACGTCACCTCATTGGCCTTGCACTCCCAAAAGCTAGCCATAGGACCAGACTGGTTGTGGAACTGGAATCGACCCTCCCGGTAATTATAATCAGCAAGGTAGGCACAGGAACCCAATGGCAGCTCACCCACCCGAGTACTACCCTTGGTATAATTTCTCCTGACGCATAGCCAGGCCAGCCCCTTAACAGCCACAGAGGTTGTCTCCCGTCTCCAAATGGGCGCTTGATGGATGAGGGCCCCTGTATCATCTAAGGACCATGCGGAATCTCAGGGGAAAGCCAGAAAATGCATCTTTGAAGAGGAGGGGTTAACAGGAAAATGAGTACAAATCCAACATTTAGTCCGATTAACTTGGTAGGCTACGGCCTGCTTTCGTTGAATCACAGAATTGGTAGTCCATGCTCCCTCAAGGACCACGCAGGACAGGATCCAAATCAGAGTCAGCTTCTGACGGCTCAGTTAAAGTTCCTGCACAAGCACTTCCGTCCGAGGTCAGCGTCCGCTTGACGTGCGAGGCGTGGATCCACAAGGCTCGTCCTTCAATCTTCACGGCCGTATGGGTGGTGAGCAGGACTTGGAAAGGCCCCTCCCATCGAGGTTCCAAACAGTTCTTTCTCCTGAAGGTCTTTACCAGGACTAGATCCCCAGGCTGGTATTGATGGCAGTCTTCAATAGTGGGCTTTTTCTGAGCTTCTGCTACCTGCGTGTGCAAGCTTTTGAGAGAATTAGTAAGTGCTATACAGTATGTAATCATTCTCTCATCCATTGCGTGGATATCCATTTCCCTAGCAGACAAAGGTGGTGCCGCTGGGAGGCACATAGGACATCCCATTACAACTTCATAAGGGGAAAGGGAGCTGGTATTGTTAGGGTGAGAGCGCATAGTCATGAGTGCCCGGGGTAGAGCTTTAGGCCATTTCAAACCGGTTTCTTCACATAATTTAGCCAGTTTGTTTTTCAGAATACCATTTTGTCTTTCCAGTGCCCCAGTAGACTGGGGGTGGTATGGGCAGGAAAGTTGATGGTTGCATTGTAAGGCCTTCAACAGTTCCCTTATCACTTTAGCGATAAAATGAGGTCCATTATCACCTGATAAAATCTCTGGTATCCTAAACTTGGGTATGTATTCATGCAACAACAATTTTGCAACAATAATAGCATCATTCCGTCAGCCCGGATACACCTCCACCCATCGCAAGAACAAACATACTATAACTAAAACATAATGATATCCCATACATTTAGGCATTTGTATAAAGTCCATTTGTAGGTGCACAAACGGGCCCCATGACTGGGGTCCCGTACCAGCAGTCACTGTGGGCGTCGTTGACCAAGCAGACATTGTGAAGCTATTTTAGTTGCCATAGCGAAAAACCCAGGCGCAAACCACATCTGCTGTGCCATCCTGTTCATCCTCCCCATGCCCGCATGGGAAAATGAATGTAACATGTGGGCAATCCAGGGCAGGAGTGAAGCAGGGGCAACAGCACAGCCATCAGAAGAAACCCAGAGGCTGTCAGAGCGTTGTGCGCACGATGCTTGAGTCTAACTGTGTTGTTCACGGGTAGATGCCAGAGATCTCGGTGGAACCTCCAAGAAACTGCCGGAGATTAATCACACCGAGGCATCATATCGTACATAGAAACCCCATTTATTACCTGTGCACAAGGGAGACAATACAATGAGAGCTACTGTACCGTCTCATAGCAGAATACACACAGACCTGTTAAAAGCATTTTTACAGCCAATCAGTAAATTTTCCACAAACCTATCCGCTTATTTGCATAAATTAACTGACCAATCCATGTTCCAGTCAATTTCCATTCCCCTCACAACAGAGGTTGCGCTTATCACAACCCTGATTACATTCGGCCTGGGAAAGAACAAAATGGAATGTCTCAGGGCTCATCCTACAACTGTGGTCAGACAAGATGGTATTGTTCTCAAGGTTGTAGTATTTTTCTCTTAGGCCTAGGCATATAATTCAACTTCCCCATTAACCCCTTTAGCACTAAATGGGTTCCTTGTAGTTGCCTAGACCACCACACCCTGGCCCAGTGTCCCAACATATTCAATCCATTGGTGAGTAATATGTCTCATTGTCGGGATCTGTTACCAGGGAGATTTCTGATTGAAAAGGGGTTAAGCTGATCACAAACTGACTTGAAGGGACCTCACCTCCATCAAGCTGAAGCTGCTTCTCCTGTCTCTGGCCACTCATCTCCAGAACCCGCACTCCCAGCAAGATTTCAGGAGAGGGAAGCGGTGAGTGGGAGAGTCGGTGAACGCCAGGTTTGGCGAGAGGGTAGGTCAGGGAGCGGGAGATGCCACAAGTCAGATGGTTGGCAAGAGGAAAGATCCACAGCAAGCAGGAGGGTCAGAGAGCAGGATGTGTGAGTGGGAGATAAGTGGAAAGTTACATTTCTTTTATATTTTTGAATTTATTTTATTTTAAAAGTTATCTCATTTACCATTATAGGAATTTAGCAATGTAAAAAGTATTTCAACTTACAGGGTGCGATGTTTTAATATTTTTTTCAGTTTTTACAAAGGTTTTAATGGGAAAATGTGACTCACTTAATGTTGTTTCCAGTAGATTCACGATTTTCAGAATCACA
Organism: Carcharodon carcharias; assembly: GCF_017639515.1. Lineage (NCBI taxonomy): Eukaryota > Metazoa > Chordata > Chondrichthyes > Lamniformes > Lamnidae > Carcharodon > Carcharodon carcharias. Next base: position 29,345,579 of record NC_054497.1, on the reverse strand, counting down.
ACTACAACTTTAAGGAAGGACTCACTGTAGTTGGTCCATGGCTGCTCTCTACCCCAGCTCCATTTGCCTCCTTTTGCTTCATATTCCACGATGTCCTCATTCAACAGAAACCTATCGCCCTCAGTGTTGAAATTGATCCAACATCCACAATCTTTTGGAGGGGAGAGTTCCAGATTTACACTATCCTTCCTAACTCTATCTCTGAATGGCCTGGCTTTAATTTTAAAGTAATGCCGTTATTCTGGACTCCCCCAGCAGAGGAAATAGTCTCTCTCTACCGACCCTATCAAATTCTGTAATGATCTTAAACAGCTCAATTAAATCACTAGAACACTTGTAAATGCAAGGGGCTGTAGGCTAAGTTTATGCAACCTGCCCTCATAAGTTGACCCTTTTATTCCTGATTTCATTCTTGTGAACCTATGCTGCATCCTGTCAAAGGCCAATTATATATCCTTCCTGAGGTTCAATGCATATAAATGAACGCAGTTAGAATCATAGAATGGATACAGCACAGAAGGAGACCATTCGGCCCATTGTGTCTGTTCTGTACTGGCTGTCTGCAAGTGCAACTTTGCTGGTCCCATTAGATGGGGTCTGATGAAGGCGCTGTACAACTAAAGCATCACTTCCTCTCCTTTGTAATACAGCCAGTAAAGCCAAACATTCCATTTGCCTTTTTGATTATTTTTTATATTTGTGCACCAGCTTTTAACGTTTTGTGTGAGAACCTCAATTCGTTTCTGCCTATAGCTCTTAGTCACTCACCATTAAGAAAATATTTGGATTTGTCTCTGTCTCGATTTCCTCCTCATATGAGTATCTCTCAATGACCTATGTATCTCTCAAGCTCTCAATATTGCTATTCTCGATGTTTCCTCACTGAACGTCTTCATTCCTCCTCAAACTGAGGGTTCCCATTCCATGTATGTCTGTAATTCTCAGTCTATCCTTCAAACATGAGCCGAGGTCATGAGCGCCGATGGTATTTGGCCTTGGAAGGCATCATAGCCAAGCCTGATCCCATTCTTATTCAATATCCATTTACAAATGTGGCTCAGTGAGCAGTACTCGGAATCAGTAGGTCATGGTTTTAAGTACCACATCACGACTTGAGCACGTAACTAGACTGATACTCTAGTGCAGTACTGAGGGAGTGCTACACTGTCAGAAGTACTATCTTTTAACTGAGAACTCACCTGCCCTCTCAAGTGAATGTAAAAGAGCAAGGGCTGGTTCCTTGACTAATGTTTAGATATCAACCAACACCTGAAAACACATTATGTGGTCATTATCTCATGGATCTTTGTGGGAATTTGCATTGTGCAAATTGGCTGCTGCATTTCCTACACTACAACAGTGACTACACTTCTAAAGTACTTCATTTACTGTAAATGCTTTGGGATGTGTACCTGAGGTTCTAAAAGGCACTATATAAATGCAAGTTCTTCCTTGGAATCCAGGGTAATGCTTTCCCTACCTTAGTGTGCTCTAGTTAATTGTTACATATCTACTGCATGCTGGCTAACACAGCACAGACTGGGAATCAAACCTAGGACCTCATATCTGTATAGCTTAGCGCTGCACTTACACTAGACCCTGAGGAATCGTGGCAACACTGAGTACAGAACCATGCTGTGCCCAAACCTGTGCTGATTAAACTTCCAAATGTCACAGCTTCCTAGACCTCCTCCTCCAGGTACCAAGCTCTAAGGAGGCATTGGTGACCATGGACATCCATTGGGTTCGTCCATGATTATACTTGGCAAAGTGTTGCAGTCGTTAGCTGTTGCCTTCTGCAGTAAGGCTGACCAGGTCTCCCACTCCTACCACCTGCCATTGGTGCATTGGAAGGATTTACAGGCTGATAATCCACCCGTTTGGCCACATTATGAACACATCTTCTGTGGCCATCAAGTTCTGGGGTGGGACTCAAAGCCCAGAGGTAGGGATGCTACCCACTGCACCACAATCCCTCCTCCTCCTAGCACTAACATTGCACTGCTGCTTTTACCTTTCAGTGATGATCTGCTGGAGTACCTCAGCAGTATAGTGTTAGCACCAAAGTTTAGACCCTGGGAAGTGGCCAGCGCCAGTGATCGTCTGAGAGTAGAGAAAGAGATAGCATACCATCAGCCACAGATAAGTGAGTCAAAGAGATTGGGGAAGGGGACCATTTCTGTTTGGAAAGATGTCAGATTGAGAATGGGTCAGGAGGGTGAAAGTGAGTTAGACTCCAACCATTCACCTTTAGATGTTGGGAGCTGTGGGAATATTGCCATAGTGTCATGGAGGAGGGTGCAATTGAGATTGTGAATGAGGCATGTTAATTATCACCTTGTCAATGGGGCAGGGTAGTGTGAGCTTTACTCTGCATCAAAACACACTGCGCATGGTCTGGGAGTGCTTGCTGCTGATGCCAGGTGCCTAAGCTGGAAATGACTCCATTCCCCAACAACAATATCTCTCACTTCCTAAAAACACACAATGAACACAGCTCACAAAGCCAGTGCTGTGGTCCATCAAGCCTCCACTTCACTCTCTGAGCTGAGCTCAGCACCTTCTCATGCCGGTGGGACTGAGTGAGAGGAGCTGAGGGAACAGTCGCCATCCCACCACTCCCTGGAAATACTCTCTCAAACACTGACCCCACACTCCACCTGAATGCAGCAAATTTCACAGCAACTCCTCCACATGGAATGAAGGGGAATCTAAGAACTCGCTCTAAGAATAATGTGCAGACAAGCAGGTTCCACCTGTGGTCAGGTTGTGGTGAGTCTCTGCTTCCCTCCAATTCCACCCTCTGCAGGCCCTCGATTTTAACCACTGCACCGTTGGTGACTGTACCTTTACCTACTCATCCCAAGCTCTGGGATTCCCTCCCTAAACCTCTCCACCTCTGTCTCCTTTTATTAAGACGCTCCTTAAAGGTCCTGTCTTGTCCTTATGTGATTCGATACCAAGTTTTGTTAGATAAGCACCTTAGGACATTTTACTACATTAAAGGCGCTATACGTAAGTACAAGTTGTTGTTGTTGTTGATGATCTCAACCTGAGACAGCAGCTGGCATGTTGCCACTGGCCTCAGGGCCCCTTGGATGAGGGAAGAGTGGGTCTAGACCCACACTGCTGATTCCCATCTAATAACACTCTGGGAGGAATGTGTGTGTAGACGTCGACCCCACAGGTGAAGCCTCTGCAGTCAAATATCCTGCCTCTAGGTTGACAAAGGAAGAATGGCTACATGAGCAAGACAGGGTTCTGTCCTTTGCGTACTGGTAGCAAGCCAGTGCCTTAAGGTTGTTGAAGTGGTGGTGCTAGTGCAAATAAGTGAGGACTCTTTAGGTAGAATCATACAGCACAGAAGGAGGCCATTTGGCTCATCCTTCCTGTGCTGGCTCTTTGAAAGAGCTATTCAATTAGTTCCACTCCCCCACACTTTCCCCATAGCCCTGCCATCATTTGTCTTTTTCGAGTCTATATCCAATTCCCTGGTTAGCTGTGGGTTTGTATGGGAGAAGAGGGTTGGGAAGGCGAGACCCCTCTCCTTGAGGATAATGTGAGCTCAGCTTGATAGATGGTACACTTTAAAAAAAAAAGATCATGTGAATTCTCTTGGCCGGAGTGATGGAAAACCTACATGCGGCTACGTACCGCAACACACTCTGCAAGCAGCTCTACTGTCCTGACTTCATGCTGTGTCAGTTCACCTGTGAACAGGTGAGCCTGAGAACGCCAAACTCTACTAGGGATCAAAACTGGAACTCTGCACCCCTCTCCAACCTTCATCGCTCCTGGAACTAATGTTACCCCAAAGTGTGGGCCAGTCTCGATGGGTCAACTGGTCTCATCCTGTCCATCAATTTCATATGTTCCTCACAAGATTTTGCCTTATTTCATTGGTGGATTTCACAATGAATTGATGCCAAAATCTTGTCACATTCGCTTTCAACCTGGGACAGGAAATGTCAAAATTATCCCTGTATTTTCTTTCAGGTTTTTAAAAATTCTTGTTTGAAACACTGTCATTGTTTCCCCTCTCAGAGACGAGGTCAGGGAACCAGGAATGTGGTTTATGAATTTCAGTGCCAGTGCAATGCCAGGTTGGTAGGCCATACATGCTAACAACTGGCAGATCGTATCAAACAGCACATCTCTACAACCTGCTGACAATCGGTGAAGTACTGACCATATTCTACCAGCCCATGCTTGCAAAACTCAAGACATAGTGTCTAACGTTAGCTGTGATTCTGCGATTAAACAGCACTTGCTGAACAATACTGAGTGTGCCAGAATTATACTAACAACGAATTTAAGATTATCAGTCAGGCTCACAATGTAGCTCACTTATACATGCTAGCAGCCACTTATATTCATACACAGGGACATGTCCTATGCAGGCAAAAGGAACATGTCCAGGCATTGCACCTTTTTTGAATTAAACAAAAACACGGGGGGGGGGGCAACAGTTTCTTCGTGTAATCTCCATGGCAATGTCTTGACCAATCAGAATTGACTTGCCAACCAATCAGCACCCTTTCTCATGCAGTATAAATTGTTGCTCACTGTGAAATTGGGCATTCTTGCTCCTGTCCTGATGAGTACAAGATGAAAAGTTTCCACAGCATGTCTCTTTTTTCAGCAAAACTTGAAACAAGGAATGTTAAACAGATGCTTAAATTGCAGCGGAGACTTTATTCCAGATGTTACACTACTGACCAGTGCTGTTTTGGTTTTAGAAATGAATCAAATTTTCCTCTTGTCTGTATTCCTAATGAAATTTGATCCAGGCTGTGGTTAAGTGGGAGAAAGAGATGTGGAATACCTTACTTAAGGTAGGACATACTTGCACTGAAAGCAGTTCAGAGAAGGTTCACTCACAGGGATTGTCTTATGAGGAAAGGTTGAGCAGGTTAGGCCTATATACACTGGGGTTTAGAAGAATGAGAGGTGATCTGATTGAAACACATAGGATTCTGAGGGCGTTTGACAAGTGGATCCTGAGAGGATGTTTCCCCTTCGGGGAGAATCTAGAATGAGGGGGACACAGTTTAAAATTAAAGGGATTAAGATGGAGATGAATTTCTGGAATTAAAAGTCTAATGATGACCATGAAACCATTGCTGATTGTCTTTAAAAACCCATCTGGTTCACTAATGCCCATTAGGGAAGGAAATCTGCTGTCCTTACCTGGTCTGGCCTACACGTGACTCTTAAATGGCCTCTGCACAAGGGCAGTTGAGGAAGGGCAATAAATGCTGGCTGAGCCAGCAAAGCTCACATCCCATGAACAAATATAAAAAAAAGATAAGGACTACCCCAGCGAGCAGTGGAGGCTGGGTCATTGAATATAATCAAGGCTGAGTTAGACAGATATTTTTTATCTACAAGGGAGTCAAGGATTATGGGGGTGGCAGGAAAGTGGGGTTAAGGCCATAGTCAGATCAGCCATGATCTTATAGAATTGCAGAGCAGACTCAAAGGGCCAAGTGGACTACCCCTGTTTCTAATTCGTATGTTCGTATGATCTTAGTCAATTATTTCCCTCCATGTTTGTTAAAAAGAAGCAGGCCATTCAGCCCAACCAGTCCAGGCTGGTGTTTCTGCTTCACTTGAGCCTCTTCCATCTTTCCTCATCTAAATCTATCATCCTAACCCTCTACTCACTTTACCCTCAATAATTTGTCCAGCACCCACTTAGATGTATCTATACTATTCCCTTCAATCACTCCCTGTGGTAGTGATTTCTACATTCTCACCATGTAGATGGAGCTTGATGGATTCCCAGGCTCAAAACCAAGAGTCTAAGGAACCTGGCGTAGAGTTTGCAATGGAGAGAGGATCGTGGATAGGTGAATGAGAATGTTGCTGCTTCTGTTAACATCTTTGTGTTTTATTCACTTCCTCTGTTTTACTGTAAAGCTCTTCCATTCTCAGCATTTGTAGCTATAGGAATATGACCTCCCTCTGTCTGAATCAGACTCCAGGATATGTACTTTGGTTCATTAGTTTTAAGAGAGCTCTAAGTGAGCGCTGAAACAGCTACTCAGCACTTCCTGTTTTATTTCCTCTCTTATGCTTCTCAGTATTTGGTCAACATCAGTTGTATCTCGGTTCCACGTCCTGTGCTTTTTCCTCCCAACTGCTATTAGAAATCCCGCTGGGAATTCAGAACAAAAAACATCCTTACAGAAAGAGTGGTGAGAATGTAGAAATCACTACTACAGGGAGTGGTTAAAGGGAATAAGTATAGATACATCTAAGTGGGTGCTCGACAAGCATTTGAGGGTGAAGGGAGTAGAGGGTTAGGATGATAGATTTAGATGAGGAAAGATGGAGGAGGCTCAAGTGGAGCAGAAACACCAGCCTGGACTGGATGGGCTGAACGGCCTGTTTCTGTGCCATAATCCAATGTGTGTATCCTCAGCACAGGTCCCATGCTGAGCAGTCTATAACTCCTGAACGACGGAGGACAAGAGGCTCTGGATCTGAATTCGGCTCGTCTAAAACTGGCTTTTCACTTTCCTGCAGTGGGTCAGTTCTGTAAAGTTTGGACAACCAGGACCCTTTGACCCTAATCAGGGTGGGGGAGGGGAGTTCAGTCTAACCTCCCACCTGACCAGGCTGACACCGGGTTTAACTGCTGTTATTTGGTTGGATCTGTAATGTTTTTTTTAAAATGTGTGTTTATTTAATGTTTGTATATTTTATATGCTTTTTATAGCTACTTAAATATGTCAAGAAGTATTTCTGTGTTGGACAGATGGCACTGGTGGAAATAGGTAAACATGCGTGACAAACCTATACAGAGAGATTGCACTTAGTGCCGTGGTTTAGATGAATGTCACTCTGTTACATAGTCCACTCAGTTATGAGTGCTGTAGCTATTTAGAGATTGAATTTGTACAGTGTATCCAATTGCCCTGGGTAAGCAGAAGATCCATTACCAACATGGAGTTCTGTGCAACTCCCGCCAGTTACAGAGGACAGTCAGGAGAATCCCCTCAAAAACTCAATCTCTTAGAGTTAGTAAGTGTGAGGGACTTGGTAAAGTTTAGTTACAGAGCACGAGATTCCTCAACTGAGGAACCCGACATTTTTTACCCTTTGTTTCTTGCAATGGGTTGGAGTACAAGAGAGCAAATCTTGCTGCAATTGTACAGGGCTTTGGTGAGACCATGCCAGGAGCAGTGTGTAAAGTTTCGGTCACTGTACCTAAGGAAGTATACACTGGTCTTAAGAGGCAGTGCAGCGAAGGTTCGCTAGATTGATTCTTGGGATGGTAGGGCTGTCCCACTAGGAGAGAGTGAGTAGAATGGGTGTCTCTGGACCTTAGAGGATCAGAAGTGATCTCATTGAAACATATATGATTCTGAGAGGCTGTTTCCCCAGCTCATGAGCCTAGAACACTGGGGCATTGTCTCAGGACAGTGGGTCAGCTATTTAGGACTAAGGAGTCAGGAATTTATGGAGGAGACATAAACGTTCTCGAGGGGTGGATAAGATCCATTTAAGTGCCATGATCTGAGGATATTTCAATCGTCAGCTCTTTAAAAATAAGAAAAAAAAACAAGGCTGCAGTTGTCAGTTAGAGTAAAAAATAAACATCCGCTGTGCATTGATTAGCAGGTCATCTGGTGTAGCTTAGAAAAAAATATCGTCTATTCCTTCAGTTTCAGTAGACTTCATTGTTGACGTTTATCAAGGGTTGTTATTACAGCTGAGCTAATTATGAATGCATGAGTTTCAAAAGCTCTAAAACCACTTATCTCAGCAGGGGGTCTAGTTCACATTTTGATTATTAGAGGTTATTAAAGGATTAACTATCTTTGATATGGTTAGTGAATAGAAGTTTGGTTGTTTTCATAACAGATTAACCACTCAAAGAGAGTTAAAATCTTTGAATGAGTTTATGAATGAGAGTTTGTTTTTTAAGTATCAAGAGTTAGAGCTCTCTTAGCTTATTAGAAGTTTAATTTCTTTTCATCGCCACATGGCTCCTGAGAGTGTCCCATAGTGGATACTAGGTGAGTGGCTGTGGGACAGAGGGCGGGTATGAGGCAGCTTTTGGGACTCCAGCCTCTCTTGCTTTAAAATCCCCATTCCTCATGATTTTAGGAGGAATGTATAATTTGTAATTTGATTAGTTGCCAGATGGGATGTATGAGGGGGCATAGAGATGGCATGAGAGGGTGGGGGGCATGGGGGTGTGGGTGGGGGGGTTGGGGGGGGGGTGAGGGCCTAACAGCCCCATACACAAATTGGCAAAAGCCTCAGAGAACTGAGACAGACCTTCTAACCGGCCCACCTCAGCACTCACCTCCAAACTGCCCCCAGGGGCATTGGGCCCTACTCGTTCATGCCTCCACCTCCCTAGGGTGAAAATCATACATGCAGTGGTCGTTGCCATGGAGACCATTCTTCCACATTGGGAGATTTTCCGACTGTAGCTCCTTGCCTCAATGGCAAAACTCCGATAAAAGATGAAGAAAAGTTTCTTCACTCAGACGGTTGTGAATGTTTAGAAATCTCTACCCCGGAAAGCTGTGGTTGCTCAATCGTTGAGTATATTCAAGACCGAGATCAGTAGATTTTTGGACTCTAAGGGAATCGGGGATATGGGGAGTGGGCGGCAAAGTGGATTTGAAATCAAAGATCAGCCTTGAGCATATAAAACAATGGAGCAGGCTCACAGGGCCTTGACCTACTCCTGCTGCTGTTTCAGTTCTTACGACAGGTAGACTCTGTTAATGAAATTCATTGATTCCCTACTAGAGGGGCCACCTCACTGCATAGCAGGAGCATTGCATCATAGACTGATACAGCACAGAAGGAAGCCCTTCAGCCCACTATGCCTGTGCTGGATCTGTGAAAGAGCGATCCAGTTAGTCCCACTCCCCTGTTCTTTCCCATTGCCCTGAAAATTTTCCAAATTCTGCGATGTGTTTAATTCCCTTTTGAAAGATATCATTGAATCTATTTCCACCGCCCTTTCAGGCAGTGCATTCAGGATCAAAAACAGCTCACTGAATAAAACAAACTCTCCTCATCTCGCCCATTTTTACCAATTACCTTAAACCTGACACTCCTGCCATTGGAATCACTTTCTCTTCACTTATTACAGCAAAGCCGTTCGGGATTTTGAACACCTCTCTTAAATCTCCTCTCAGCCTTCTCTTTAAAGGAGAACACCCTCCAGCTTCTCTAGTGTACTCACACGACGTTACTGAGAGAGAAATTCACAGTGATAACTCTACCACTCGAAAGCTGTTAAGCGATGACTTGTAGCCTGACAAGAGGACATTCTGACATTGTGGGCAAAGCGCTCGTGAAACTGGACTTCATTTCCCAGTTCAGAATTGGACCAGTTCAACTGGAAGTCCGTTTTTAATCACCTCAATGAGATCAAGACCATCTGCCCAAAGCAGAATGAATGTATGGTATATACGTTAGACATGTGCTATTCATACACAGTTCCTGTCTTGTGGCAGGATGCAGCATCAGGCAAAGACTCAATCACAAGCCAGAACAGGAGTTGTTGGGATGAGTGTACAGTCAGATGACCGAGTATCTTAATCGGTTTTGCAGAATTTGCATTGTAGATCTAGCCAGAGGTTGAATTGCTGCCTGAATGCTCAGTGCTCTGTAGAATTGACTATGACAGCCCACACAGGCCGGACATTTAGCCTTGGGTTAGAGATCAGTCAGAGAACTGCCCACTGATAAACGTATCAGTTTTAAAGTGGAGAAAGTGGGTCTTGGCTAAATGGCCTGGGCAGTTTGATTAGATGATCCAAAGAGGCGAGTTTGAAGTGTAAAAGCTCCCCCCTGCTCAGCTATTGATGCATCACCTCATATTTCACCCTGAGAGGCCCATTTACCTCACTGAATAATTGTTCTTCCGCTGGGTTTTTCTTCATCTCTTGCTCACTGTAGTTTTGTGTTTTTAGGTGTGACTCCTGACCAAGGCAGCCCAGGAACTATTTGGTAAGAGGAGCGGATACAGTCACGCTGGTGCCAAGCCTAATATGGTGGAGGTAAGGAGCGAGTTGGAACTAATAGGCAGAGAATTGGATGTAGTTTGTTTCTTGGTTATTGGGTGAGGCGATTGGCAAACTTCCACCTCCATGAGCCCTGGACCCAACACCTAATACATCTCCCCAGGATACAAGGCAGCTTTTGGGTCTCCAGCCTCTCTTGCTTTTAAAATCCCCATCTCTCACATTTTTAGGGGGAACGTTTGTAATTTGTAATTTGATTAGTTGCCAAATGCCTCAGCTTATCTGCTGCTGAAGCCCTCACTACCCTTCGTTACCACAAATCCGACTATTCCAATTCTCCCCAGACCTGCCTTCCATTTCCACCCTCCATAACTTAACCAACTTTCTGCTCCCCACCAGGTCCTGTCTTGCTCATTATCCCCTGTGCTCACTGACCTACCACTGACCAGCAATGCTGTGTTTTTAAAATTCTCATTGTTGTGTTCAAATCCCTCCATGGCCTTGACTCTCTATATCTGTAAACTCATCCAGCTCCACAATCTATCAGGATCGTTCCACCTCTTCAATCCAGCCTCTTGCCTGCTATATGCCCGATCTTCACCACCCCACCATGGGTGACCATTCCTTCAACTGCCTGGACCCAAGCTCTAGGAATTCTCTCCCCTAAACCTCTCTGCCCCAAAAAGAGGCCATTCAGCCCAATGTACCTGTGCTGGCTCTTCGAAAGAGCTATCCAATTAGACCCACTCCCCTGCTCTTCCCCCATAGCCCTGTAAGCATTCCCCTTCATGTAATTATCCAATTCCATTTTGAAAGTTATTATTGAATTTGCTTCCATAATTCTTTCAGATAATGCATTCAAAGTCAAAACTCACTGTGTACATTAGCTTTTTCCCCTCTTGCTGATCACCTGAAATCAGTGTCCTCTGGTTACCACCTTTTCTGCCACCAGAAACAGTCTCTCCTTAGTCACCCTGTGGAAACCCATTATGATGTTGAACACCTCTGTCATATCCCATCAACCCACTCAGGCCTAAGGAGGAAAATTCTTATTTTCTAATGTAGCTGAGTGACAAATTTTATTTGATGATGCCTTTTACAATGTGAAATCAATATCAGTTTCAATACAAGTTGTTATTAATGGTTACATAATATGAGCTTTGTCCTATATTTAGGCTGAAGGGGCAAGTATTGGGTTTAATAGTATGAGGTTTTTTAGGCTTATAGAGATTGAGTTTTAAGTTGAAACACTGCCCTTTCTGTTGGCCTCATGCAGGTTCAATGTATGGCTGGAGCTATGCCGTGTTGTAACACGATAGGAATGGTTTTCTGGATGGAGAGAGAGAGAAAGAGAGGGAGAAAGAGAGAGAGACAGAGAGAGAGAGAGAGAGAGAGAGACAGAGAGAGAGAGAGAGAGAGAGAGAGCCTTGCAGAGGTGTGCAAGACTCCCTCCCTAACAGCACTGTGGGTGTACCTGCACCACATGGACTGCAGTGGTTCAAAAAGGCAGCTCACCACCACCTTCTCAAGGGCAACTAGGGATGGGCAACAAATGCTGGCCTAGACAGCGATACCCACATCCTGTGGACAAATTTAAAAAAGCTGGCTCATCATGTCACTGGTGGAGCTTTATGAACAGAGTGGCTGCCCGTGTACAGGATTGCAGGGTGCACCAAAATAACTGGAATAAACCAAATAGAAATTGGTGCTTTTCATTGTCCCTGCCCTCCCCTCTCGCTGGAGCTGGACCCCAGCATTAAAAGTTGGAGGAATTCCAAAGAAAGCTTCTTGAAACTCAGGATGTAATTTAACTCAACGGGATGGACTGACAGGGTGTGCCGGGTGTCAGTTTTCCACCCCACCCAATATTTCTCTCCCTTCGCTTCAGTGGGCAGCCAAACCAGCATTTCTCCCGATCCCATCAGTCTCCGAGCAGGCAGCTTCGGGTAAAATTAACCCTTTGGTAACTGACTTGGCGGGTGCTGTGGTTGAGGAGAGATTTGCCAGCATCCCCTGGTGATCTGGTAGCAGAGCTTTGTCCTGATCCCTGCTGGTTTCCCCATCCACAAGTTGGGGGCTGAGCCATAAGGGGTGTTCATTCACTGGTTTCTGCAGGTCGGTGTTCTGTAATTGGCCTCGGAGCGCTGGGCCCGAGTGCAAGAGAAAGTCACCCATGGCCCCCACTCCTGGCAGTGCTGTGTGTATGTGTGGCCATTGTGTCAGGACAGGACCTGACTCAGCTATGACGCAGGTTAGCCACAACTCTTGATCACTGTTTAGTGATCTTTGGCGTGACAAGTGTTTGAGTGAATGCTAATTGAAGGCAGGATTGAGCTCGGTGTAGCTTCAATCCAACGGTGACTTAAGTACATCTCCTAGCAGGTTGAATAAGCCACTTGTTCTACTGAACACTGTGCATTGATGTTCTAGGTAATCCATGCAGCTGTGTCTCATGTCAAACAGGTGGCCGACGGCAAGATAAAACTGAGGAAGACATAGAGAGAGGGCAGTAAGTACGAGGCAGATCATACCCAGTATCTGGTTCGAACATGTACAAGAGTTGGAAACACTTTCAGTACTCTTCTTCTGAATTTTCTCATTTTGTATTAAGGTTCAAAATGAAGTAGCTACAGTACCAGCACATTGGTGTCTCAATAACCTCAAAGCACAGGAGAAGTACGACCAGCAAGATCTTCCAAATCCGGTGCCAATAAAGGTGGCTCAGCATCAGCGTCCTCTCTCGAGCTGACATGCCCAGCACCGAGGCACTAATCACTCGGGACACACTCGGGACACCTCACTCCTCGGCCTGACACCAGGTGCCCAAAGTAATTGCTCTACTCAGAACTCAGCAGATTCCCAGGGGGACAGCGGGAACACTTTAGGGATGTCCTCGAAATATCTCTGAAGAGGTCAAACACACCGGCCAACACACAGGAGTCCCTGGCTTGTGACCGAACAAAATAGAGAAGGTTCATTCGGGAAGGCCCCAAACGCATTGAGAGACTCGAGATAAAAATATAAGATGCTGGAAAAGCTCAGCAGGTCTGGCAGCATCTGTGGAGAGAGAGCTGCTGAACTTTTCCAGCATTTTAATTTCAGATTTCCGGCATCTGCAGTATTTTGCTTTTAACATTGAGAGATTTCACCAGGAAGGTGCAGAGGTGAAGTCAAGGAATCAGAGGGAGCGTATAAACCTGCAAAAGACCCAAATACCCAGCCCTTCAAGCACCACCCGGGAGAGAGTCTGCAGATCGAGCATTGGACTTCTCAGAACCCATCCAACCTCGAATCCAAGGAACTGCCTAAGAGAAGAGAGACATTTTTGTATCAATTCAGGATCCAGATTAAATCCTCTCACACAAAGTGATCTCAGTTCTGAAGCTGGGTCAGATCCCTTTATGTTTTAGTAACCATAGTAACGCATGCAGATTTTTAGCTTCTGGAAATGCCGGAATGACATTCCCTCTAATTTTTTTTTCTCTGCTACCTCATTGCACAGGAATCAATTAATAGCTCGCAGTGTGATGGGAGTGGAAACGCTTGATGCCTTGCTGGTGGAGATGGAGTCGCAGGTTCTTACTACCAAGACCTACATTTCACCTGCGTCTGTTATGGAGCAGATCAAAAGGATGTGGTAAAAGTGAGTACTTACTGTGACAGGAACATTAATGTGGGCCCTTTGAGTGTTCTTCAGGAGGGGCAAGGAGACATGCAGAGATGCCACCTGTCATACTGCAAAGACATTCAGAGAGCAGTCAGCACAATACTACACAGCTGAGACATCCTCATTTAATGAGTGTCATTGACACATCACTCACCCTCTGAGTCAGGAGGTTGTGGGTCAAGTCCCACTCTAGGGGTTTGTACACAAAACGCAGGATGACATTTTTAGTGCAGCACTGAGGAGATGCTGTTAGAGATGCTGCATGTATTCAATTGAGGCCTCACCTGCCTGCTCGGGTGAATGTAAAAGATCCCATGGCCCTATTTTAAAGAAAAGTGAGAGACTTCTGTCCAGAGTCTTGGGCCAATATTTATCCCTCAATCAGAAAAACTGATTATCTGGGCATTAGCACATTGCTGTTTGTTGGAGCTTGCTGTGCACAAATTGGTTGTTTTTCACTAAATTACAAATTGGCTGCACTTCAAAAAAGTACTTCCTTGGCTGTGGCTGGGTGATATCAGGCTCTGCAAACCCAGTCCCTAATTTTCTCTTTCTGTGCTCGCAGGCTGCCAAGATGTTTGCTTCAAGCACCAAGCTGATGGCAATCAGTGGCAGACTCATCAACGCACCGTTCCTGGATGAACTTTAGTCAGAAAACCTCTCACAATCATTCAATGTTTGAACACTATTCTTTCAAAGGTTCTCGGTGGGAATTTCCATCACCCGTTGTTGACGTGGGACATTGTTTGATGTTCATTGTTGCATGTTGATCGCATAACGTATTTTTGAAAGACTCGTTGGTTTTCATTTTCATGTGCATCACAAATTAAATTATTGCAAAAATGTACTTTTATATGATTTACTTATCTAAATGAGCAGCAAAGAGAGAGCGAGAGAGACAAGTGAGTTGATTTCTTGCTGGCTCCTGGCCCTCTTGACCATCCTTTACATGTGAGGTAATGACCACAGACTGAACTTGATCCTGTTCTGTCCACACTCACCGTTGTCTTTTGCACTGTTCTTTATAACAGGGAGAGATGATGACACAGTGGACTAGTAACACAGAGACCCAGGGTAATCCCACCACCACAGATGTTAGATTAAAAAATCTGGAATTAAAAGCCTAATGATGACCATGAAACCATTATCGATTGTTATAAAAACCCATCTGGTTCACTAATGCCCTTTAGAGAAGAAAGTCTGTTGTCCTTACCTGGTCTGGCCTACAGGTGACTCCGATTGACTCTGAAATGCCCTAGCAAGCCACTCAGTTGTAACAAACCACTACAAAGTCACCCGGCATTGACCTAGGCACCGGAGACGACCCTGCAAAGTCCTCCTTACTAACATCTGGGGCCCAGTGCCAGAAGTGGGAGGGCTGTCTTATAGACTGGTCAAGCAACTGCCTGACATAGTCATCCTCACAGAATCATACCTTACAGATAACATCCGACTCCATCATCATCATCCCCTATGTCCTTTCCCACTGGCAGAACAGACCCAGCAGAGGTGGGGGCACAGTGGTATTACAGTTGGGAGGGTGTTGCCCTGGGAGTCCTCAACATCAACTCGGACCCCATGAAGTCTCATGGCATCAGATCAAACATGGGCAAGGAAACCTCCTGCTGATTACCACGTACCACCCTCCCTCAGCTGATGAATCAGTGCCCCTCCATGTTGAACACCACTTGGAGGAAGCACTGAGGGTGGCAATGGTGCAGAATGTACTCTGGGTGGGAGACTTCAATGTCCATCATCAATAGTGGCTCGGTAGCACCACTACTGACCGAGCCGGCCAAGTCCTAAATAACATAGCTGCTAGACTGGGTCAGGGGCAGGTGGTGAGGGAACCAAAGGGGGAAAAACATATTTGACCTCATCCTCACCAACCTGCCTGCTGCAGATACATCTGTCCATGACAGTATCGGTAGGAGTGACCACCACACAGTCCTTGTGGAGACAAAGTCCCACCTTTACATTGAGGATATCCTCCATCGTGTTGTGTGGCACTACCACCGTGCTAAATGGGATAGATTTCAAACAGATCTAGAAACTCAAGACTGGGCATCCGTGAGGCGCTGTGGGCCATCAGCAGCAGCAGAGTTGTACTCGAACACAATCTGTAACCTCATGGCCCGGCATATCCCCCACTCTACCATTACCATCAAGCCAGGGGATCAACCCTGGTTCAATGAAGAGTGCAGGAGGACTTGCCAGGAGCAGCACCAGGCATACCTAAAAATGAGGTGTCAACCTGGTGAAGCTATAACACAGGACTACTTGCATGCCAAACAGCATAAGCAGCAAGTGATAGACAGGGCTAAGCAATCCCACAACCAACGGATCAGATCTAAGCTCTGCAGTCCTGACACATCCAGTCGTGAATGGTGATGGACAATTAAACACTCACTGGAGGAGGAGGCGCCACAAATATCCCCATCCTCAATGATGGGGGAGCCCAGCACAGCAATGCAAAAGGCTGAAGCATTTGCAACAATCTTCAGCCAGAAGTGCCAAGTGGATGATCCATCTCAGTCTCCTCTGGAGGTACCAGCATCACAGATGCCAGTCTTCAGCCAATTCGATTCGCTCCATGTGATATCAAGAAATGGCTGAAGGCTCTGGATACTGCAAAGGCTATGGGGACTGACAATATTCCAGCAATAGTACTGAAGACTTGTGCTCCAGAACTTGCTGCGCCCCTAGCCAAGCTGTTTCAGTACAGCTGCAAAACTGGCATCTACCCGGCTATGTGGGAAATTGTCCACGTATGTCCTGTAC
Source organism: Carcharodon carcharias (assembly GCF_017639515.1). NCBI lineage: Eukaryota > Metazoa > Chordata > Chondrichthyes > Lamniformes > Lamnidae > Carcharodon > Carcharodon carcharias. The sequence continues at coordinate 29,329,130 of NC_054497.1, read as the reverse complement.
TCAGAAAGCAGGACAAATTACAAACCTGGCCAATTACCATCAGTCTACTCTCGATCATCAGTAAAGTAATGGAATGAGTCATCAACTGTACTATCAAGCGGCACTTGCTTAGCAATAACCTGCTCACTGATGCCCAGTTTGGGTTCCGCCAGGGCCACTCAGCTCCTGACCTCATTACAGCCTTGGTTCAAATATGGACAAAAGAGCTGAACTCCTGAGGTGAGGTGAGGGTGACTGCCCTTGACATCAAGGCCACATTTGACCGAGTGTGGCATCAAGGAGCCCTAGCAAAATTGGAGTCAATGGACAGATCCTGCTCTTTCCTTCGAGAAATGTGTTTTGGGTGGCAAAAAATCATGGGAAGTCATTGACTAATTTGGATGCTGGTGGGGAAGGAGATGAGGAGAAAGGGTCGCTGTTATTGTGGGAGGAGTGAGAACAGAGCACAGCAAATAGATTTCCCACTTGTCCAAGGGGAGAGAAACTGGGCAAAGGGATGGAGTCTTTAGTGGGAACCAGGTGGGAATAAACCAAATCCAGTTAGTTGTGGTGAAGCTATAACACAGGACTACTTGCGTGCCAAACAGCATAAGCAGCAAGTGATAGACAGGGCTAAGCAATCCCACAACCAACGGATCAGATCTAAGCTCTGCAGTCCTGACACATCCAGTCGTGAATGGTGATGGACAATTAAACACTCACTGGAGGAGGAGGCTCCACAAATATCCCCATCCTCAATGATGGGGGAGCCCAGCACAGCAATGCAAAAGGCTGAAGCATTTGCAACAATCTTCAGCCAGAAGTGCCAAGTGGATGATCCATCTCAGTCTCCTCTGGAGGTACCAATGGACAGATCCTGCTCTTTCCTTCGAGAAATGTGTTTTGGGTGTTAATGAGGGGCCTAGACAGAGTGGACAGGAAAGACCTGTTTCCCCTAGCTGGGGGGTCAATTAGCAGGGGGCACAGATTGAAGGTGATTGGTAGAAGGATTAGAGGGGACATGAGGAAAACCTTCTTCACCCAGAGGCTGGTGGGTGCCTGGAATTCACTGCCTGGTTTGGTGTTGGAGGCAGAAACCTTCAACTCATTTAAAAGGCACCTGGTTCTCACCGAAAGTGCTGTAACCTGCAAGGCTACGGACTGGGTGCTGGAAGGTGGGATTAGATTGGGCGGCTAGTTTTTTCAGCTGGGACAGACATGATGGGCTGAATGGCCTCCTTCTGTGCTGAAACTTGTCTATAGTTTCTGTCTCAGCCTATCACGTGGGGATGGAGAGAAGCCGGCAGAGTCAGAGAAGGACTAAATATAAATGTGAAGAAGGGTAAATGTGAGTGTGGAAATGGTAGCGTTTAAAACAAAATTGTTGACAGCAGAGATGATGCAGGAAGCGACACTAACACAGTCATGAATACCACAAAGGGAGGAGTCGGGGAACTCATTAAATAGCTGAGGTTAACTGAAAGGTCACAGCTGTGGGCGGGTAGAGTTTGGACATGTTCAATGAGAGGAGCAAGTAGAGTTAGTGCCCATGGCCCTGGTGTCCATGTGGTGCTCAGGACCCTGGTATTGTTCTGGTATCCAGGACCCTGGTGTCCATATGGTGCTCAGGACCCTGGTGTTGTAGGGCCCATAAGGGACCAAGGGAGCAATCTATGGGTGGAGCCAGAGGACATCGCTAGAGTGTTGAATGAATATTTCACATCTGTCTTCAACCAAGAGAATGAGGATGAAGGTATTGAACTCGGGGAGAGAGACTGCGAGGTTCTTATCCAAATTGATATAGGGAGTGACAAGGTATTGGAAGTGTTGGCAGGCTTAAAAGTGGCCAAATCTTCAGGTCCAGATGATTTGTGTCCCAGACTGCTGAGGGAGGCAAGGGAGGAGATCGCAGGGGCTCTGACCCAAATTTCTAATTCCTCTCTGGTCACTTGGGAGGTGCCAGAGGACTGGAGAACAGCTAATGTGGTTCCGCTATTTAAGAAGGGTTGTAGACTTGAGCCAGGGAACTACAGGCCAGTGAGTCTCACGTCAGTGGTAATGAAACTATTAGAGAAAGTTCTGAAGGAGAGTATTTATCTCCACTTGGAGAGGCAGAGTTTGATCAGGGATAGTCAGCATGGCTTTGTCAGGGGGAGGTCATGCCTAACAAATTTGATTGAATTTTTTGAGGAGGTGACCAGGTCTGTAGATGAGGGTAGTGCAGTTGATGTTGTTTATTTGGATTTCAGCAAAACCTTTGACAAGGTCCCACATGGGAAACTTATAAAGGAGGCAAATGTACATGGGATACAGGGTAATTTGATAAGGTGGATTCAAAATTGGCTTAGTTGTAGGAGACAGAGGGTGATGACAGAAGGATGCTTTAGTGACTGGAAGCCAGGGTCCAGTGGCGTGCCACAGGGATCTGTGCTCAGTCCCCTATTATTTGTCATTTATATCAACGACATAGATGACTATGTTGGGGATAGGATTAGTAAGTTTGCGGATGACACAAAGATTGGCCAGCTGGTTAACAGTGAGGCTGAGTGTCTTGGGCTACAGGAAGATATAGATGGGATGGTCAAATGGGTAGATAAGTGCCAGATGGAATTTAACCCTGAAAAGTGTGAGGTGATACACTTCAGAAGGAGTAACTTGACAAGGAAGTATTCAATGAACAGCATGACACTAGGAAGTTCTGAGGAACAAAGGGACCTGGGCGTGTGTGTCCATAGATCTCTGAAGGCGGAGGGGCATGTTAGTGAGGTGGTGAAAAAGGCATATGGGACACTTGCCTTTATCAATCGAGGCATAGATTATAAAAGTAGGGAGGGTCATGTTGGAGTTGTATAGAGCCTTGGTGAGGCCACAGCTGGAGTACTGTGTGCAGTTCTGGTCGCCACATTATAGGAAGGATGTGATTGCACTGGAGGGGGTGCAGAGGAGATTCACCAGGATGTTGCCTGGGATGAAACATTTAAGTTATGAAGAGAGGTTGAATAGACTTGAGTTGTTTTCATTGGAGCAGAGAAGACTGAGGGGCGACCTGATCGAGGTGTACAAGATTATGAGGGGCATGGACAGGGTGGATAGGGAGCAGCTGTTCCCCTTAGTTGAAGGGTCAGTCATGAGGGGACATAAGTTCAAGGTGAGGGGCAGGAGGTTTAGGGGAGATGTGAGGAAAAACATTTTTACCCAGAGGGTGGTGATGGTCTGGAATGCGCTGCCTGGGAGGGTGGTGGAAGCAAGTTACCTCACATCCTTTAAAAAGTCCCTGGATGAGCACTTGGCACGTCATAACATTCAAGGCTATGGGCCAAGTGCTGGTAAATGGGATTAGGTAGGTAGGTCAGGTGTTTCTCATGTGTCGGTGCTGACCCGATGGGCTCTTCTGCACTGTGATTCTGTTGTTTTGGTACTCAGGACCCTGGTATTGTTCTGGTGCTCAGGACCCTGGTGTCCATGTGGTGCTCAGGACCCTGGTATTGTTCTGGTGCTCAGGACCCTGGTGTCCATGTCCACCAGCTCTCTCTCGAAAATCAAAGCCAAAAAAAGTTTCCTCTCCCGGGAGCGGTGATTGACACCAGAGCCTACCAATCAGGCGCGGCCGGAAGCAGAATCTGACTAATCACTTGCTGCCGGAGACGTGACTGAGCTTTCATCCAATAGGGAGCGAGCGGGGGTTGTTGCAAACCGAGCCCGCAGCCAATCAGAAGGCGCTGAAACTGAGAGTATCCATTGGGCCGGTGGAGCGGCTCCAGTTGATTCGGTGTCCCAGGCAAGGCTCCCGGGACTGGGGGAGAAAATGACAGGGAGGTCGGGACCGTCGGTGCCTCATGTCTTTTCTTACGAGAGCCTGGTGCACGCTGTGGCCGGGGCTGCGGTAAGTGCTGGCTCCCAGTGAAGGGGACAATCAGAACGTGCACTTTGTCCCGAGGCGATCAGTCTTCACAGACAATATGGGTGCAAACATATTCTTCTAAAGGTGAAGCGGGCGGGATGGAATCTGGTTTGAGAAAAAGGCAAAGTTGAATTTTAAGTAATTTAACGGGCACCTAAGTGGGTTTTTCCTGCTTGGACTGGGAGCATTGACAGCATTAGTCCTCAGGATGAAAACTTTAGCAGGAGGAGGGTGTGAGTGTTGCTGTCTCCCTCCCTCTGCTTCACTCGCCCTCCTCTACCCACCAGCAGAGTACCTACTGCTGCTTCAGCAGCTCAGGAGCTGCCAGACAAATGAGATATTCACCTCCTGGAAGTGATGAGGATTATTTCTGGGCTCTTGGCACATACTGAACCTCCTGATGTCTGTAGGGAAAATATCCAACTCGAAGGATAACTGCTGGCTGACAGCTAACGAAGCCCTCCCATCGACACAGACCCTCAATAAAAAAAAACACCCCACGCACCCGTTTGAAATCCCTATTGGTCCCGACTGGAACACGCTGCACACCCTACAGACCGATGCCAGTTCCACCTCTCGATGGCTCACCTCCTGGTTGTCTGCAAACTTCGCCAAGCCCAACCTGGTAACTGGCCTGAGTATCCCAGGCATCAACCTTCCATGGACATGTTATGAGGGGAATAGATAGAGTGGACAGGATAAAATTGTTTCCCTTGGTGGAGAATTCTAGAACCAGGGGACATAGATTCATGATAAGTGGCAGAAGGTGTAGGGGGGACATGAGGAAGAACTCTTTTACGCAGAGGGTCGTGGGTGTCTGGAATTCGCTGCCCAAGTTGGTGGTAGAGGCAGAAACTTTAAACTCTTTTTAAAAATTACCTGGATCTGCACCTTAAGTGCTATAAGCTGCAGGGCTATGGGCCGGGTGCAGGAAGGCGGGATTAGAAAGGACACCTGGGCGTCCTCAGGCTGGCATGGACAAGATGGGTCGAATGGCCTCCTTTTGTGCTGTAACTTTTCTATGATTCTATGGACAATCTGGGCAACTCTCGACTGCTTGTGATGTGGGCCCACCTGCTCCACACGAGAACCAGCTCGAATTGTGACTGTGAACATCCAAGTCAGACCATGGCCCACATCGTGAACTCCTACCGAGAGAGCCATTCCTGGGCTAGCCATTCACAGTGTGTCCGCTGAAGCTGTTGAATAGATTGTTAACCTCAACCTTGAACTAGAAATGCTTCCCCAGCCATAAGAACCAAAAAAAAATCCACTTAAGTTGTAGAGAATTAGTCACCCCAGAATTGTGCACTGGTTATCCCCAGTGTAATTGGTGAGTTAACCTCAGGGTGTGTCCACCCCCCGGATCAGAGTAAGGGGAAACATCAGCCCCAGTTTCTGTCCACCGGAGTAGAAGGTGTGTATGTGGAGGTCATATTCGACAGAGTCAGGTTCAGCAGATGTTATACTTTGCCTTGCAGGAGCAGGAGAGGGCCATTCAGCCCCTCAAATCTGTTCAAACATTCAGTTAGGTCATGGCTGATCTGTATTTTAACTCAGTCCTTGGTTCTGTGACCCACTTGGTCACACTCTTCCCTCTCAGTCCAAGAAAGGTTCTGGGTTCAGGTCCCTCTCCGGGACTTCCAATCCAGGCTGACGCTCCAGTGCCATACTGAGGGAGTGCTGCATTGTCAGAGGTGCTGTCTTTCAGGTGAGACATTAAACCGAGGTTCTGCCTGCTCTCTCATGTGGAAGTAAAAAGTGTCAAGTTTGACGCCTGTATTTTTTCTCCGTCAATCAACATCATAACAGTTTACCTGGTCATGATCACATTGCTGTTTGTGGAATCTTGCTGTGCACAAATTGGCTGCTGCACTTTCTACATTACAGCAAGTTTAAAAAGTACTTAATTGGCTGTAAGATGCTTTGGGACAGCCTGAGGTGGGTGAAAGGCGCTATATAAATGCAAGTCTTTTTTTTTCTTTATTCCTTAATACTTTTGCTGAACAAACACATATCGATCTCATCAGATGCACAGAGTGCCCACATTGGCAGAGGACCACGGCCACCAGGATTTATACTCACCAGCACACAACGGAGACATTGAAACACTGGGTGCAGTACAGTAGAAGCACCAAAGGGCCAATTCTCAGAATCCCAGCTCTGCGTTATGTGGGAACAGTGACAATACCTGGGGGTCTTCAGCCTAGAAAACCTCCTGAGGTATCATCATACAGCAATAGTTAAACTGGTTACAGGAATAGAGAAGGTAAATCCAGAATATTACTTTAAATTAAATAGCTTAGAACAAGGGGGTGCAAGTTTTAAACTAGTAAAATATAAATTGAGGATTAACATCAGAAAGGCCTTTGTACAAAGAATGATCCAAATCTGAAATGAATTGACGGAGGAGAAATAATCCATCCCAGTTTCGGGATTCTCTCCATTATCACAGTGGAATGTGTCACTGTTGTAGGGGTAATGAGGTGTTTATGTTTTGCACAATAAGGTCCCATACCCAGCAATGGCAGATTGTTTTTATGATGTTGGGAAGGAGAGAACACCTCAGGATCTATTAACACCCTCCTCAACTCTGTTTAACATCCCCTCCGAGAGACAGCACACCTGACAGTGCAGCCCTCCCTCGGTACTGCATGGGCGTGCCCACCTAGATTACACGGGGTTGACTCTGAGATGAGAGCGTGTCCGTGGAGTTAAATTGACGTTTAAAAGGGGAAACTCAGGAAGCATTTAAGAAAGAAGCCCGTGCAGCAGTGAGGGGAGCTGTCTCTCTCTCCTCTTGGGCACTCCCTTGGGATCGAGGATGATGTGCTTCCACTCCAGTCGGATGGCTCCTGAGATGGCTGTTGGTCCAGTGTGTGATCTGCAGTCTCTGCCATGTGCAGGCAGGTGGTGTTCGAGGGATCGGCTAGATGGGTTGTTTGGAGGTTTGTATGCGCCCCCCACCCTTTGACTTCACCATTTCTGGGGTATACCATTGACCAGAAACTGAACAGGACCAGCCATATAAATACTGTGACTACAAGAACAGGTCGGAGGCTAGGAATCCTGCAGCTAGTAACTCACCTCCTGACTCCCCAGAGCCTGTCCACCATCTACAAGGCACAAGTCAGGAGTGTGATGGAATACTCTCCACTTGCCTGGATGAGTGCAGCTCCAACAATACTCAAGAAGCTCGACACCACCCAGGACAAAGCAGCCCCGCTTGATTGGCACCACATCCACAAACATTCACTTCCTCCACCACCGACAAACAGTAGCAGCAGTGTGTACCTGCAAGATGCACGACAGAAACTCAACAAGGATCCTTCAACAGCACCTTCCAAACCCTTGACCACTACCATCTAGAAGGACAAGGGCAGCAGACACATGGGAACACCACCACCTGGAAGTTCCCCTCCTAGTCACTCACCATCCTGACTTGGAAATATATCGCCGTTCCTTCACTGTCGCTGGGTCAAAATCCTGGAACTCCCTCCCTAACAGCACTGTGGGTGTACCTACATCACAGGGACTGCAGCAGTTCAAGAAGGCAGCTCACCACCACCTTCTCAAGGATAACTTGGGCTGGGTAATAAATGCTGGCCCAGCCAGCGAAGCCCACATCCCATCAGTGAATAATTTAAAAAAAGTTCTGTCTCTTTCTGGCTGATGATAAACTTGTATTGATAAAGCCTTTTGTGAGTTCAGGAAGTCCCAATGTACATTGCAGCTACTGAAGTACTTTCTGAAGTGTAGTCACTGTTGCAATGTAGGATACATGGCACCAATTTGCGCACAGCAAGATCCCACTGCAGCAATGACCAGATAACCTTTTTCCAGCTGTTGGTTGGTTAGATCACACTGGGAGCACTGCACACAGTTCTGGATAAAGGCACTGGGGAAGGTGCAGAAAGGATTTACAGGGACAGTACCAGAACGGAGAGATTGGCCAAGACATCGGGGAGCTCCTCTTAAATAATATCATGAGATTTTTTTTATATCCACCTGAGAGGGCAAATGCCTCACCTGAAAAATGGCACTCTGACGGTGCAGCATTCCCTCAGTACCGCGCTGGCTGTGTCAGCCTGGAGGGGGATTTGTTTATTTGAGTGCTAAGCACTGACAATGTAAAATCGTAGCCAGATTCCTAAGGTGAATGGACTGTTTAATCCCCACGGAACCACATTATCCATACAGCCACTAATGTGGGGCTTTGTTTGTTTAAGAAGGGCAGAATTCACTGCATGAACATCGGGACTAGTTGCTCTTGGTTTCTCTCCCCCGCCCAACCCACCGCATCAAGTCCGCCTCTACATGTTTGGACCTCCCCACCCGCACTCCAACAGAATCCGAGTGTTTAGGCACTGTAGCGTCTGCACCTTCACTCCCAGCTCCTTTTCTTTTCTCTTCAGGGAGGTGTAACAGCGATGACTGTATTCTACCCATTGGACACAGCCCGCCTGAGACTTCAAGGTAAGATTCTGTTCAGGATTGGAGCTGTAAATGTCTCTGTCAACTCTCCCCTATGCGATTCCAAGAGGAGACAGTGGAGCAGTGGTGATGTCACTGAACGAGTAATCCAGAGCCCCAGGCTAATGCTCTGGGGACAGGGGTTCAAATCCCACCATGGCAGCTGGGGGAATTTAAATTCAATTAATTAAATCTGGAATTAAATGTTAATCTCAGTAATGTGTACTATTGTTGATTATCACGTTCACTAATGTCCTTTAGGGAAGGAAATCTGCTGTCCTTACCTGGTCTGGCCGACATGTGACAATAGACCAGTTGATTGACTCTTAACTGCCTAGCAAGACACTCAGTTCAAGGGCAATTGCCATTGACACCCACATCCCATCAAAAAAGAATGTTAAAAAAGTTAGTGACATGAGGTCCACTGAGCACCGAAGGGCCTTGGCTTCAATCGCTAGTCTGTTCCAAGCCTTCAAACAGGAGCTGCAGTTAAATCCGAAGCTGACCTCCATTTCCCTGGGCTAGGCAGAGCAAGGAGCAGCCGGGATTCCTGCAGCTGATTCCTATCAGCCTTCCATTCATGGAGAGCAGAGGTGAGTACAGGTGGGGTGAGGATGGCCATGGGAATCGACGGCGATGCTCCACCTGGTCGAGTAGCCTCAATTTCTAGACTCGTTCACGATGAGTGAAAATGGAAAGGAGAGGGATTGTGTTAAATTTGAATTGAACCTTAGTTAGATCATACTGGGAGGACTGCGGGCAATTCTTTCATTGAATGTGGTCGTCGCTGGCAAGGCCAGCATTTGTTGCCCATCCCTAATTGCCCTTAAGAGTCAGCCACATTTCTGTGGGTCTGGAGTCACGTGTAGGCCAGAGCAGGTAAGGATGGCAGATTCTCCCCCAAAGGACATTAGTGAAGCAGATGGGTTATTACAACAATCGATTGTCTCCTGGTCACCATTACTGAGACTGGCTTTCAATTCCAGATTTATTTAATTTAAATTCCACCAGCTGCCATGGTGGGATTAGCCTGGACCTTTGGATTGCTAGTCCAGCGACATTGTCATAGTCCAGCCGCTGTCTCCCCTCCGAGGCCCCATGTTGTTAACTGAGAGATTATGATTATCCAAAAAGAGCAAACAGCCTGGGGCTCTTTTCTCTAGAATCGAGAAGGCTGAGAGAGGTCTTTAAAATTATAAAGGGGTTTGACGGGGTCAAGGTCGAGAGGGTGTTTCCACTTGCTCCGGAGTCCAAAACTCAGGGTCATAAATGTAACATTTTCACTAATAAATGCAGCTGAGAATTCAGAAATGGTCAGAATGTGGAACTCGCTACCGCACGGGAGTGGTTGGGGTAAATAGTATCGATACATTTAAGGGGAAGCTGGATAAACACACGAGGGAGAAAGGAGTAGAAGGATAAGATGATAGGGGGAGATGGAGAGGGGTGGGAGGGGGGCTCGTGTGGAGCAGAAACAGCAGCAAGGACCTGATGGGCTGAATGGCCTGTTTCAGTGCTGTAAGTTCTATGAATGGCCAGCTGAGTGATGAAGGGGTTGTGGGGCTATCACCCATTGTATTCCCCCCACCCCCAGAGTCAGGCAGAAGGATCGAGAGTAGATGTTGATGTTCTCCGTGGCTGATGCATTCTCTCTCTCTCTCTCTCTCTCCTTGCAGTGGACGAGAGGATGAAGTCGAGTCCTACCCCTGTCGTCCTGGCAAAGATCATCAGAGAGGAGGGACTGTGAGTACAGACAGGGCAGTGATTTGTATATATTAGCTTATGGCTTCCTTCCTGCTCTGAAGAGCTGGGAGCCAAGGGAAAGCTCAGCAGCTCCCCCGATGGTTGGGTTGGTAAGTGCACCGCTTGTATGCCGGTCACTGAATCACATTGACTAAGAGAGGCCCTAGATTTTTTAATTAAATATCAGAAATAAATTATTAATTCATGCCAGAAACAGAAATATAGACATTTCCGTATTATAAACATGAATATTACAAGTGAACATATGAATTTGAATAATTCTAATGTGTTTATAAAATTATAATTATTAATTTTCTTCTAAGGAACTTATCTTGCATCGATATTAATTTAATAAAATCAACAGTCTCATCAATCTTGCTCATAAAGCTACATTATTAAAAGTTGTTTGTAGGTTTTCACGGTGACATTGAGTGGGGCAGTTATACCATGTAAAAATTTGCTCTGAAAAGAGCAGTTCTTACTTTGAAATAATTCCTTAGAGAAGTGACAGGCCTCGATGTTTTGGGCAGTGTACTCTACCCATCGTCTGGAGGAGTGACCGGAGCAGTGGACAGAGGTGGCTATATATAAGTGGGTGGGAATTTGGCGGGATCTTACTGCTGATTGGTCAGGCTATTGTGTTTGTAATAGGTCAGCACATGTTAATATTATTGATGCTGGTTGGTCGACTGAACAGAATGAATGGTCATGTGTTTCTTCAGTCAGGGTAGCTGGATGTCACTGATGTGAAGGCCACTGTCTTGGAGGACAGTGTGTGGTGTTGGTAAATCTCCATGACGTGTCTTGATTGCTAGTGACCACTGGCTGATGACATAAACCAGCTACAGAAATAACCACGATGGCCCCATGACCTTGGCCTTCTCTCCTGTTCTAGGTTGGCGGTGTATCGCAGCTGGTTTCCCGTCATCTCCAGCCTCTGCTGTTCAAACTTCGTCTACTTCTACACCTTCAATTCCTTGAAGGAAATATGGGTCAAACGCCAACCATCCACCAACAGCAAGGACCTGGTGATGGGTTTTATCTCTGGTAGGTAGGTGCCTACATTCGCTGCCAGTTACTCTGCTGTGTGACCCAGAGCTTGAGTGAAATCTCCCCACTGGCTCTTTTGCCAAACATCGTAAATCTGTGTCCTCTGCATTCTGACCTTCCAGCCAGTGGGAACAGTTACCCCCTCGCTATATAAAAACCTCTCAGAATTTTGAACCGGTTTATTGAATATCTTCTTGGCCTTCTCTGTTCCAGGGAGAACAATCCAAGTTCCTCCGCCTAACTGAGGTTCTTCATCTCCAGTCCCATCCCAGTAAATTGCCTCAGCACCCTCTCCAAGGGAATCATGGGAAGAGGCCATTCAGCCCCTCAAACCAGTTCCAGAATTCAGTTAAATCGTGACTGATCATTTAATTCCATCTAGCTGCTGAGGTTCTGTAGCCCTCAGTGTCCCACCCTAACAAAAATTCTTTCAAATGCAGTTTATAAATTTTCAGTTGACACAACTTGAGGGAGACAGTTCCAAATTTCCATCACCCTTTACATGAAGCAGTGCTCTCTGACATCACTCCTGTCGGCCCCAGTTCTTAACATTAAGGTTTTACCCCAATGGTCTGGACTTGCCCACCAGAGGAAGTCGTTTCAATCTAGCTTATCACACCCTACAGTCACCTTAAACACTTCAATTAGATCATTTGTTAATCTTTGATACATGAGGCAATACAAACCTAGTCAACCACTATCACCATCCTGGGGGTTACCACTGACCGGAAACTGAACTGGACCAGCCATGTAAGTACTGTGGCTACAAGAGCAAGTCAGAGGCTAGGAATCCTACGATGAGTAACTCACCTCCTGACTCCCCAAAGCCTGTCCACCATCTACAAAGCACAAGTCAGGAGTGTGATGGAACACTGCCCATTTGCCTGGATGAGTTGCAGCTCCCACAACACTCAAGGAGCTCAACACCATCCAGGACAAAGCAGCCCCACTTGATTGGCACCCCATCCACAAACATTCACTCCCTCCACCACCAACGCACAGTAGCAGCAGTGTGTACGAGATGCACTGCAGAAACTCACCAAGGCTCCTTCAATACCACCTTCCAAACCCACAACCTCTACCATCTAGAAGGACAAGGGCAGCAGATAGATGGGAACACCATCACTTGGAAGTTCCCCTCCAAGCCACTCACCACCCTGACTTGGAACTATATCACCGTTCCTTCACTGTCGCTGGGTCAAAATCCTGGAACTCCCTCCCTAACAGCACTGTGGGTCTACCTGCAGCGGTTCTCCTAAACTCCAACGAATATAGGTCCAACTTGTTCAACCTTTCCACGTGACAACCCCTTCTTTCCATGGATCAGCCCAGTGAACCTTCTCTAAACTGCTCCCAGTGCAAGTATATCCCTCCTTCAGTAAGGAGACTATAACTGTACACAGTGCTCCAGGTCTCTCTCACCCTCACCAATATCCTGTGCAGTAGTACAAAGGAGGGAGAGAGACAATCCCCTGTTTTAGCCTTTCCTCCAGGAGCTGATCTGATCCCCAGCTTTCCAAACCAGCATCCCTAGGCCCGAGTGAGACCAGGAAGCAATGCTGCAGTGTGTCTGCTTTCTTCATTTCTTATCCTATTTATTTTTTATTTGCTCACCAGCACGTTTATAAAACATCTCCCATGTGAGGCAGGTAGTTTTTTGTGGGGATTGTAGTGGAACATATTTTGAACGCTCCAAATAAGTGTCCCTTCCCAGGTAATGTGTCAGTATCTACAGGGGTTCCCCGGGTAATGTGTCAGTATTTACAGGGGGTCCCCGGGGTGTATGTCAGTATCTACAGGGGGTCCCCGGGTAATGTGTCAGTATCTACAGGGGGTCCCTGGGGAGTGTGTCGGTATTTACAGGGGGACCCCAGGGAGTGTGTCAGTATTTACAGGGGGTCCCCGGGGAGTGTGTCAGTATCTACAGGGGGTCCCTGGGGAGTGTGTTGGTGTTTACAGGGGGTCCCCGGGGAGTGTGTCAGTATTTACAGGGGGTCCCCGGGGAGTGTGTCAGTATCTACAGGGGGTCCCTGGGGAGTGTGTCAGTATTTACAGGGGGTCCCTGGGGAGTGTGTCATTATCTACAGGGGGTCCCCGGGGAGTGTGTCAGTATCTACAGGGTGTCCCTGGGGAGTGTGTTGGTATTTACAGGGGGTCCCCGGGGAGTGTGTCAGTATTTACAGGGGGTCCCCGGGGAGTGTGTCAGTATTTACAGGGGGTCCCCGGGGAGTGTGTCGGTATTTACAGGGAGTCCTGGGGAGTGTGTCAGTATTCACAGGGGGTCCCCGGGGAGTGTGTCAGTATTTACAGGGGTGTCCCCGGAGAGTGTGTCAGTATTTATAGGGGTGTCCCCAGGGAGTGTGTCAGTATTTACAGGAAGTCTCCAGGGAGTGTGTCAGTATTTACAGGGGGTCCCTGGGGAGTGTGTCAGTATTTACAGGGGGTCCCCGGGGAGTGTGTCAGTATTTACAGGGGTTCCCCGGGGAGTGTGTCAGTATTTACAGGGGTTCCCCGGGGAATGTGTCAGTATTTACAGGGGGTCCCCGGGGAGTGTGTCAGTATTTACAGGGGTTCCCCGGGGAGTGTGAAAGTATTTACAGGGAGTCCCCGGGGAGTGTGTCAGTATTTACAGGTCTTCCCGGGGAGTGTGTCAGTATTTACAGGGGGTCCCCGGGGAGTGTGTCAGTATTTATAGGGGGTCCCCGGGGAGTGTGTCAGTATTTACAGGGGGTCCCCGGGGAGTGTGTCAGTATTTACAGGGCTTCCTGGGGAGTGTGTCAGTATTTACAGGGGTTCCCCAGGGAGTGTGTCAGTATTTACAGGGGGTCCCCGGGGAGTGTGTCAGTATTTACGGGGGGTCCCCGGGGAGTGTGTCAGTATTTACAGGGCTTCCCGGGGAGTGTGTCAGTATTTACAGGGGTTCCCCAGGGAGTGTGTCAGTATTTACAGGGGGTCCCCGGGGAGTGTGTCAGTATTTACAGGGGGTCCCCGGGGAGTGTGTCAGTATTTATAGGGTTGGGGAGGGTGGGGTGCTCCTGATCTATTTTTCTGAGACCTGCTTTTGACCTGTTCCCTCAGTCACCAGTCTCGGTACCAACTGCTTAATGGGTTTTGTTTTGTCTTGTAGGAGTTGTCAACGTCTTTGTGACCACCCCCCTCTGGGTTGTGAACACTCGGCTCAAACTGCAGGGGGCAAATCTCCAGAACGAGGACATCCATCAGACCAGCTACACAGGCATTCTGGGTACGCACTCCGTCGCCGTGTCAAAATATTTATTTTTATCAAGCTTTTGCAAACCTCTGGCACCAGTTTGTTTGGCTTTGTTTGTAAAGCTAATAAACTCTTCGTTTCCCGGCAGTGGAGTCATTCCCTTTGTCCTTAGTAGCCAGGTGCTGGGGCACCAACATCTGGGACGTTGCAGACCCCTCCCTGCCCATTAGCAGGCGCCAGTGAGTGCCCTGGATGTGACCAATCACTGACTGAGGAGCCTCCGATTCCTGGTCCGGTGGGTTGGATGATGCAGCAGCTGCATTGCCCTGTCTGGAGCTGGGGGGGGTTCATTGTTCCAGACCAGCATCTAGCGGATCTTACACAGCTTCACTGACTCAACATCATGGACAAACCCGCTGGTGAGTTTGCAAGCGGGTGGCCTATAAAACTCCCCAGTTGGCCTGCTCACCCATCCCTGACCTGTTTGCAATATTACATAGGGTGTGCCAAGGCCAAGGCCTGCCTGCCTTTGTTGAGGCCCATTATTGGTCTATTATGTGTTGTTTCCTGCCCACCTGAATTTTGAGGCTGATGGGAGGAGTTTGGGTGGAAGCCGGACAGGTCATCTTGCACTGTAAAGTGCTTTGGGACGTCCTGAGGTTATGAAAGGTGCTATATAAATGCAGGTCCTTTTTTTTCCCTCTCTATCAGGCCCTCACCACTGCCTCCATTTCCTCAGAGAGCTGGTGCTGGTAAAGGAGGTTGGCTCATCCAGAGTGAGGGCAGCATGCCCAATCGGGAGGTGTGGGCCACACTCTGGGATCTCCCACCTGAGACCACTGGAGCCCTTCCACAATTTTCCATGGCCCCCTTCGCTGGGTGACCACTTACTTCAGATCCCATCTTTTGTTCCTGTGTGTGTTACAGTCCATGCATGTTGTAGTCTGGAGTGATGGATAGTGATGGTAGAGGCTCTAACGCTCTTTCTATAAGATGGCTGACCAGGAACCTCTCCCAGTCTTACTGCCTGCCATTGGTGTGGATTGGAAGGAGTTGCAGGTTAATACTCATTATGAACGACCCCCCATCAGGTGCTGGCGTGGGACTCGAAACCAGAGCTTCTGCCTCTGAGGCAGCGACACTACCCACTGCACCACAAGGCCTCCTCATTGTGGTTTCTGTACCTATCCCATTACCATCTCCTTTTTGTTATTTAATCTCTGCTGCCTTGCACCCTATCACAGACCTTTCCTCCTCTCCATCTTTCTCTGTACCTGTTGCATCTCTAACTTCTCTAGTTCTGGTGAGAGATTACTGACCTGAAACGTTAACTCGGTTTCTCTCCCCACTGATGCTGCCTGACTTGCTGAGTGGTTCCAGCGTTTTCTGTTTGTCGCTCAGCGCTTGGGGTCGGCTGTGCCTGGTTTCTTGGTTGACCTTGCATGTTGGCCGATGTCTGTTCTGCGAGGTCACACCAGCTGACCTCTGAACTTGCAGATGTTGCGCGCCCAGCACCCTGCGCGCCCAGCACCCCGCGCGTCCAGCACCCCGCGCGTCCAGCACCCCGCGCGTCCAGCACCCTGCGCGTCCAGCACCCTGCGCGTCCAGCACCCTGCGCGTCCAGCACCCTGCGCGCCCAGCACCCTGCGCGTCCAGCGCTCAGCACCCTGCGCGCCCAGCACCCTGCACGCCCAGCACCCAGCACCCTGCGCGCCCAGCACCCTGCGCGTCCAGCACCATGCGCGTCCAGCGCCCTGCGCGCCCAGCACCCTGCGCGTCCAGCACCCTGCGCATCCAGCGCCCAGCACCCTGCGCGCCCAGCACCCTGCGCGCCCAGCACCCTGTGCGCCCAGCACCCTGCGCGTCCAGCGTCCAGCACCCTGCGCGTCCAGCGCCCAGCACCCTGAGCGTCCAGCGTCCAGCACCCTGCGCGTCCAGCACCCTGCGCGTCCAGCACCCTGCGCGCCCAGCACCCTGCGTGCCCAGCACCCAGCACCCTGCGCGCCCAGCACCCTGTGCGTCCAGCGCCCAGCACCCTGCGCGCCCAGCACCCAGCACCCTGCGCGTCCAGCGCCCAGCACCCTGCGCGCCCAGCACCCTGCGCGCCCAGCACCCTGCGCGTCCAGCGTCCAGCACCCTGCGTGCCCAGCACCCTGCGCGTCCAGCACCCTGCGCGCCCAGCACCCTGCGCACCCAGCGCCCTGCGCGTCCAGCGCCCTGCGCGTCCAGCGTCCAGCACCCTGCGCGCCCAGCACCCTGCGCGTCCAGCGCCCAGCACCCTGCACGCCCAGCACCCTGTGCGCCCAGCACCCTGCGCGCCCAGCACCCCGCGCGCCCAGCACCCTGCGCGCCCAGCACCCTGCGCGCCCAGCACCCTGCGCGCCTAGCACCCTGCGTGCCCAGCACCCAGCACCCTGCGCGCCCAGCACCCAGCACCCTGTGCGTCCAGCGCCCAGCACCCTGCGCGCCCAGCGTCCAGCACCCTGCGCGCCCAGCATCCTGCGCGCCCAGCACCCTGCGCGTCCAGCGTCCAGCACCCTGCACGCCCAGCACCCTGCGCGCCCAGCACCCTGCGCGTCCAGCGTCCAGCACCCTGTGCGCCCAGCACCCTGTGCGCCCAGCACCCTGCGCGCCCAGCACCCAGCACCCTGCGCGTCCAGCGCCCAGCACCCTGCGCGCCCAGCACCCTGCGCGCCCAGCACCCAGCACCCTGCACGCCCAGCACCCAGCACCCTGCGCGCCCAGCACCCTGCGCGCCCAGCACCCTGCGCTACTCTCTCCAACCTCCAGCTCCTTGGTTTCTAACATGGCTGCTCCTTCCTCTGCTGCAGACGCCATCACCCAGATCGTGAGGAAAGAGGGGGTTCTGGCTCTGTGGAGCAGCACCTTCCCATCGCTTCTCCTCGTCTTCAACCCAGCCATCCAGTTCATGTTCTACGAGGGCCTAAAGCGACACCTCTTGAGGGGACGGACTGAGGTAAAGATTCCGGGGTCTAAAACTCGGCTCCTGCCCAGCACTGGTCAGGGTTGAGGGGGCAGAGTCGGGTTGCGGAGGTGCTGAGTCCTGTGAGGTCTTGTGTATGCTCCATGTTCGTCTGCTGAGTGCCTGAATCTGCTTCAGTTGGGGGATTTAGCAGGAGATGGTGGTCCAGTGGTAATGTCACTGGGCTGGTAATCCAGAGGCCCAGACTAATGCTCTGGGGGCACAGGTTCAAATCCCACCAAATTCAGTTAATAAATCAGGAATGTAAAGCTAGTCTCAGCAATGAAACTATCATCAATTGTTGTAAAAACCCATCTGGTTCACTAATGCCCTTTAGGGAAGGAAATTGGCCATACTTACCTGGTCTGGCCTACATGTGACTCCAGACCCACAGCCGTGTGGTTGACTCTGAAATGGCCGAGCAAGCCGCTCAGTTCAGGGGCAATTAGGGACGGGCAACAAATGCTGGCCTCATCCCTTCAAAGAATGAAAAGAAATTGGGCTCCATGCCCCCAGGGAATTCTGGATTCCGCTCCTGACTGGAGAGCCAGGGAATTGACTTAGAGAGTGGCAAACGGTGAGAGTGGGATCAGACTCTGCTCTGATGCTGCCCCTCCCCCAGAGTTTAATGGACTCGGTCACCTGTGAGAAATGGCCACTCGACCATGACTCCTGAGGCCTCCCTATACCTGTGGAGCTGCCCCCACCCCTACTCAAACTCCTCCAAGATTGGGTGGGTTTTTAGGGAAGACTAGGAGAAAATTTGTCAAAACTGATAAAACTGGGGCCATTGTCCCAGATTTGGGCTGAGTTCACGTCGTGGTTGTACACAGGCCAAACTAGAATGGCTCAAATGAGCTCAGCCCAGATTATTGCCTTGAGGCCTGAGTGTGAGGCCTGGGGTTGGGGCCCATAGAGCTGAGCGAGTCCCCAGCTGGGGCTGGTGTTTGGCCCAGGGCGCAGTCTGACAGCGGGAGATGGGTCAGGATCCAGGGGTGAGTTCTAGGCCTAGGCCAGGAGCATATGGTCTGTGGTTCGATTTAGGCCCAGATTGACAAACAGAAGTGACCATGTTTCAGGATGTTTCTCTTCCCATATTACCAGCTTCCCTCACTTGAGGTCTTCATCATCGGAGCCATCGCTAAGGCAATCGCCACCACGGTAACCTACCCCCTACAGACAGTACAGTCCTTACTGCGGGTAAGTTGGAGAATGTTCCCCAATTGTCAATGCCTGATTTCATTGGCCCTTTATTTTCCCTGTTGAAACCCTAACTCTGAGAACATTCCAGAAGCAATAGCCCCACCGTGTGATGGACCACAACCACACAATTCCTGGTCACATGATCTGCTCCCCACTGGGAGTCCAAACTTTTCCGGCCTACCCTCAAAATTTGAAATGGAGAATTGCGTGGTTTCTGGGCCACAGAATCCCTGGGACAAGGGATTGGCCAGTAATGCTGAATAAGCCTGAACAAGGCCCCAGTGAAGGTGCACTCTCACCTCTGAGTCAAAGATCATAGGTTTAGGTCCCACAAGACCTGAGCACAAAATCGAGGTCAACACCTGAGTCTGGTACTGATGGAGTGCAGCACTGTTCAAGGCACCATCTGTCAGATGAGGCATTAAACATGTGCCCTTTCAACTGCCATAAAAGATCCCAGGAGCTCTACTTGCGAGGGGAGTCTCCTTGGCTTCCTCAGCATTACCGATCCATCAACCATCCCTTTATGGGCTCTTGCTGTGCTCATATTTAGCTGCCGCGCTTCCCCGCATCACAGTGGTGAAAGTTCCAGGTGCAGCAAGAGAAGGTTGTGCAAACAGACCAGGCTACGGCACTCCTAACCCAGTGATACACATCCTTCTCCGGCTGGGTATCAGACCAAGATAAGACATGGCTCATGTGATGCCCTCTGCGGTTCAATAGTCCACGAAACCTCACAGTCAAGGTTCGTTGCTAAAAAAGTGAGCACTGCAATGAGGTATACCCCTGCAGGAATGGGGAGGTAGCAGGGCCATTGCTCTAACACTGATAAACACCATTTGTCCTCTTTCCCCAGTTTGGCCAACAGAAGAAGGGCTTGGAGAGCAGGGTCCTGGGAAGCCTCCGAAGTGTCATCTACATCTTGAGTCAGAGAGTGAAGTGAGTAGCAGCCTGACTGAGCTGGTTATTATCTTTCATAATAAGGGACACAACGACAGAGCTCATGAAAATGATCATGAACAGGTACAGAAAATAATCAAAAATGTTAATGAACGCTGGGCTTGATAGCAAGAGAACAAGAGATGCTGCTCCATTATAGAAAGTCCTGGTTAGACCACAACTGGAGTCACTGTGAACAGTTCTGGGCACCAGACCTTAAAAGGATAGACTGGCCTGGGAGGGCGGGCAGTGTATATCCACCAGGATGATACCTGGACCCAAAGTATTCAATTAGAAAGAGAGATTATACAATCTGTGTCTGCATTCCCTGGAATTTAGAAAATTAAAGGGAATTGATGAAAGCTTTCAAGATATTGAGGGGAGCAGACAGGGTTGGGAGAGAGATAATATTTCTCTGGTTGGGGAGGATAGAATTAGGGGAGTCTACAAATTAGAGCCAGACTTTTCAGAAGTGAAATGAGGAAACACGCCTACACACAGAGGGATAGAAGTTTGGAACTCTCTCCCACTAATCAATGTTAGATCAATTCTTCATTTTAAAGCTGAGATGAATGGATTTTTGTTATCCAGGGGTATTAACGGATATGAGGCAAAGGGCGGTATATGGATTCAGGTCACAGATCAGCTGTGACAGGCTGGATGTGGATAGGATGTTTCCCCCTGGCTGGTGAGTCTAGAACCTGGGGACATGGTCCCAGGATAAGGGACAGGCCATTTAAAGCTGAGATAAGGGGGAATTTCTTCACTCAGAGGGTGGTGAATTTTTGGAATTCTCTACCCCAGAGGCTGTGGAAGCTCAATCATTGAGCATGTTCAAAACAGGTTATTTTGGGTCTGGCTATCATTCTGGTGGATCTACACTGCCTGCTCTCCCAGGCCAGTCTATCCTTTTAAGGTCTGGTGCCCAGAACTGTTCACAGTGACTCCAGGTGTGATCTAACCAGGGCTTTCTATAACTGAAGCAGGATCTCTCGTTCTCTTGCTATCAGGGCCAGCGTTCATTAATCTTATTTGATTAATCAAGAGACTAACGACATGCAGGGATATGGGGATAGTGCGGAAAAGTGGCATTGAGGTGGATGATCAGCCACCATCTAATTGAATGGTGGAGCAGGCTCAATCGGCTGAATGGCCTCCTCCTGTTTCTCTGACTGAACTGGTGAAACGTGGGCTAGGACCAGGTTCAATTCCCACTATACAGAGTCTCTCACAACTGGTGTTGGGGAGGGAGCTCTGGCCCAGGATACATGCAGCTGATTTCTATATAAAACAACAAACTACCAGAAAAGCTCAGGTCTGACTGCACCTGTGGAGAGAGAAACGGAGTTAACGTTTCAAGTCCGCGTGACTCTCCTTTGGAACAGAAGAGAGGTAGAGATGTGATGGGTTTTATGCTGTTGGGGGAAAAGGGGGATCAGGGGGAGAAAAGCGGGAAGGTCAGGGATAGGTTGGAGGGCAGAGGGGATTAAATTACAAAGATGCCTTGGAGCACAAAACAAAGAGAGTACGAATGGTATTAGTGAAGGAACATTAGCTTTAGTCCAGAGTAGGTGTTAATAGCAGCTGGAGACAGTCACTGGGGAAGGGGATGTGGCTGTGTAAGCGAGTTTGGGTAAGCACCTTATCAAACACCCCGAAGAAAATGGAAAACAAGAGGCAAATGGAAATCCTGTTGGAATAAAGAGCAGAACTTCTTCAAGATAGGTAGTCCTGGAAGAGAAGTGACAGTGAATTAAACACTGAAATAAAAGCAAAATACCACGGATGCTGGAAAAACTACCAAAACTCGCTTGCACAGCCACATCTCCTTCCCCAGTGACTGTCTCTGGCTGCTATTAACACCTACTCTGGACCAAAGCTTTGTTCCTTTACTACTTCCGTTTCCATTCTCTTTGCCTTGTTTCCCATGACACCTTTGTCATTTAATCAGCTCTGCCCTCTAACCTATCTCTGACCTTCTGTTTTGCTCCACCTGCCCCTCCCCCCTTTTCAACATCATAAAAACCCAGCATGTTTCTGCCTCTCCCGTTCGGAAGAAGAGTCATACTGGACTCAATGTTAACTCTCTCCACAGTTGCTATCACACCTGCTGGGTTTTACCAGCACTTCCTGTTTTTATTTCAGATTTCCAGCATCCACAGAATTATGATTGTAATTATTTATTGAAACTAGGAGCAGGAGTAGGCCATTCAGCCCTTCGAGCCTGCTCTGCCATTCATTATGATCATGGCTGATCATCCAACTCAATATCCTGCTCCCACTTTCTCCCCATATCCTTTGATCCCTCTCACCCCAAGAGCTATATCTAACTCCTTCTTGAAAACATACAATGTTTTGGCCTCAGCTTTCTGTGGTAGCAAATTCCACAGACTCACCACTCTCTGGGTGAAGAAATTTCTCCTCATCTCAGTCCTAAATGGTCTAGTCCATATCCTCAGACTGTGACCCCTGGTTCTGGACTCCCCCACCATCAGGAACATCCTTCCTACATCTATCCTGTCTAGTCCTGTTAGAATTTTATAGGTGTCTATGAGATCCCCCCCTCATTCTTCTGAACTCCAGTGAATATAATCCTAACTGACTCAATCTCTCCTCATATGTCAGTCCCACCATCCCAGGAATCAGTCTGGTAAACCTTCGCTTCACTCCCTCTATAGGCAAGAACATCCTTCCTCAAATAAGGAGACCAAAACTGCACACAATATTCCAGATGTGGTCTCACCAAGGCCCTGTATAATTGCAGCAAAACATCCCTGCTCCTGTACTCGAATCCTCTCGCTATGAAGGCCAACATACCATTTGCCTTCTTTACCGCCTGCTGCACCTGCATGCTTACCCTCAGCGACTGGTGTACAAGGACACCCAGGTCTCGTTGCACATTCCCCTCTCTCAATTTATTGCCATTCAGATAATAATCTGCCTTCCTGTTTTTGCTACCAAAATGGATAACCTCACATTTATCCACATTCTACTGCATCTGCCATGCATTTGCCCACTCACTCAGCTTGTCCAAATCACCCTGAAGCATCTCTGCATCCTCCTCACAGCTCACCCTCCCACCCAGCTTTGTGTCATCTGCAAATTTGGAGATATTACATTTAGTTTCCTCATCTAAATCATTAATATATATTGTGAATAACTGGGGTCCCATCACAATCCCTGCGGTACCCCACTAGTCACTGCCTGCCATTCAGAAAAAGACCTGTTTATTCCTACTCTTTGTTTCCTGTCTGCCAACCAGTTTTCTATCCATCTCAATACACTACCCCCAATCCCATATGCTTTAATTTTACACGCCAATCTCTTATGTGGGACTTTGTCAAAAGCCTTCTGAAAGACCAAATAAATCACATCCACTGGCTCCCCCTCGTCAACTCTACTAGTTACATTGTTGAAAAATTCCAGTAGATTTGTCAAGCATGATTTCCCTTTCGTAAATCCATGCTGACTCTGTCTGATTCTGCCACTGTTTTCCACGTGGTCAGCTATTATCTTTATAATGGACTCTGGAATTTTCCCCACTATTGACATCAGGCTGACTGGTCTATAATTCCGTTCTCTCTCTGCCTCCCTTTTTAAATTTGCATCTGATTGTTTGAAGGTGCATGCGAGGAAGGGAGGGAGGGAGTGGGGTGTGATGCCTCTCCATGGTTGAATAGCAATGTCTATTATGCCAGCTCCCTGAAGGAGGAGCAGCAATTCAACTCAGTGGCTTTGAGAGGTCTGCTGAGGGCAGCTTTAAAAAGAGAGTTGATTGGTAAAGTGGAGAGTCTGCAAGGCCTTCATTCTCAGAATGGCCTCAAATCATTGTGGTACAGCACAAGAGGGGGCTCATCAGCCCATTGGGCCTCCGTCCAATTAGTTCCACTGTACTGCTCTTTTCCTGTAGTCCTGCAAATTTTTTTGCAAGTATTTCTCCAATTTCCTTTTGAAAGTTATTATTGAATCTGCATCCACTGCCCCTTAAGGCAGCACATTCCATATCACAACAAGTGGATTTACTTTTTAAAAAAGCAATTCCCCTCTGGTTATTTTGTCAATCACCTTGTATATCTGTGTCCTCCTGCCATTGGAAACAATGTCTGCTTACTCCATTGAAACCCTTCATCATTCTAAATCCCCACCTTAACCTTCTCTGTTCTGAAGTGAACAGCCCCAGCTTTTTCCAGTCCCTCCACATTAACTGAACTCCCTCACTGTTCAGCTACCATTTGGGTAAATCTCCTCTGCACCCTGTCCAGTGCCTTGGCATCCTTCCTAAAGTGTGGTGCCCAGAAATGGACAGAATGCTCCAGTTTGGACAGAACTAGTGTTTTATAAAGGTTCACCATATCCTCCTTGTTTGTACTCTTATGTTCCTATTTATAAAGCCCAGGTTCCCATGTGCCTTTAACCACTTTCTCAACCTACCTGCAAAGATTTGCGCACGTTTACCCCCAGGTTGTTGTTCCTCACCCCCATTAAAATTGTATCCTTTATTCTATATTGCCTTCTGTTCTTCCCACCAAAATGAATCACTTCATACTTCACTTCATATCTCACCTGCCCATTTCACCAACAGAAATCTGTTACTACCCTCATTATTTCTGAAAAGAGAGACATGTTGCTGAAGCTTTTCTTCTGACATTCATCAGGATAAACACAAGAATGTCAAATTTCAAACATTCACAACAATTTAAACTACTGGAGAACAGGGTGCTGATTGGTTGGCAAGTCGACCCTTGATTGGCCAAGGCATCGCCATGCAGAAAGCAATGGGGCACTGTTGGCTCCCCAGGCTCACAGGTAATTGAAAAAAGGGGCGAGGCTTGAACATATTCCTTTTGTTTGCTGAGAACGGGTCCCTGTGTCTGAATATGTGTCACTTCTAACAAGTGTAAATGAGCCATGTTACCAGCTCGACTGATTATCTTAGATGGGTTGTTAGTGTTGCTATTAGCGCATTCAGGATTGTTCAGCAAGTGCTGTCCAAATCGCAGAATCACATCTAACAGTAAATGTTTTGTGGTTTGCAAGTCTGGGCTGGTTGAGTATGTTTTCTGCTCTGCCTATATGAACAACTGAAGGAACATTCTCTTTGATTGGATCAGCCAGTCGATGGAACATATGGTCTAAATACCCAGCATCACACTGGCGATGAAATTCATACATGATGTTGCTCAGTTGTGTAATAGGCAGAATATCGGCAGCATCCTGGTGGAAAATACCACTCGCATAGTAACCGTGAAATGACTTGCTTAACCTATTGTTCCATACATTCAGACACAGGGACCCATTCTCTGCAAATAAAAGGAATATGTTCAAGCCTTGCACCTTTTTTGAATTAGCTGGGAGCTTGGGAAGGCTATAGTTCCCCACGACAACGCCTTGGCCAACCAGAGTTGACTTGTCAACCAGTCGGCACCCTTTCCTCCTGTAGTATAAATTGTTGTGATTGCTTGAAATTTTGACATTCTTGCATTTGTCCTGGTGTGTGCGATGATGAAAAGCTTCAGTAACGTGTCTCTCTATTCAGCAACATTTTAAGTTCTGTACCACTGATCAACTATTCGAGCTTCATATCATCTGTAAATTTTGGAACGATGCTGAGCCCAGACTTTATAATCTTTATTGTATTTATGGTGCGTATTAAACTCGGTGAGCAGCGTGGTGTGGGTGCGTCAGTGGTTTGGAAGGCACTGAGAGGGCTGCAGCAAGATCCGAATGGTTAGGAGTGTGAGTCAGGCACTGTGGCAAGAATATTCTCTTTGATACTGAAGGATTGGCCAGACTGCACAAGACAACAAGTGGGTGAGTCAGTATCCAACAGAGAAAGGGTGGTTTAACAGTGTGAGTGTGAAGAGACCATTGGCCAATCCTTTTTCAAAAGTTGACTGACCTCCTCTTGGATTTAGCTTGCAGCCCCAGCGTTTAGTTTCTCTTTTCATCTAGCTGTGATAACATTGTCTTTATTTTACTCATTATTCAAAACAGGAGGCAGGGTTTCCTGGGCTTGTACAAGGGATTGGAAGCCAAGCTTCTCCAGACAGTTCTCAGCTCCGCTCTGATGTTCCTCATCTACGAGAAGATTGCAAGCTTCATTTTCCAAATCATGGGAGTGATCCCTCACGTGGCAGATTAACAAATGAAGGAACTACCTCGGGCGGCATTGCCCACTTCACACACGACCCTGGATGTGTCATCGTTCACCCCCTCGGCCAACCCCCACCCCCTCCCCCTCCACCTTACAGTGGAATCCAAAAACAGGCACTGTGCTCTAGGAGAACACGGTACAGGCTGTGCCGATGAAGTCCTCAATGCTAATCCAATTTAACTAGAAGCAGCTTTGAGTGGGATTCAGAAATGTCACTAGTTATTAAAATGAACTTTACCAATGACACGTCTTCCCCTTCCTTGGACCTCCTTCGACAGTTCAAGTTGTGTGTGAGTTCCTTTCGCTGTTACTTTGAATATAGAGTATTGAAACAGGCCATTCGGCCCCACTGGCCGATGCTGGTGTTTATGGTCTACATAAGCCACCTCCCACCCTGTCCTTCACACGCCAACATGGGACAAATTCAACCCGGCCACTTACTGCCCCATCAGTCTACTCTCAAATACCAGCAAAGCGATGGAAGCAGTTGTCACAAGTGCTATCAAGCAATTTTGGCAACACCTTCCTTGAACAAATCTGTTAGGAAGGGAGTTCCAGGATTTTGACCCAGCAATAGCAAAGAAATGGAAATATAGTTCCAAGTCAGGGTGGTGTGTGGCTTGGAGGGAAACTCTGTGTACTGCCTACAAGATACATTGCAATAACACACCAAGACTCTTTTGACAACACCTTCTAAACCCGCGACCTCTACCATCTAGAAGGACAAGGGCAGCAGACACATGGGAACACCACCACCTGCAAGTTCCCCTCCAAGTCACTCACCATCCTGACTTGGAAATATATCAACGTTCCTTCACTGTCACTGGGTCAAAATCCTGGAACTCCCTTCCTAACAGCACAGTGGGTGTACTTACGCCACATGGACTGCAGCGGTTCAAGAAGGCAGCTCACCCCCACCTTCTCAAGGGCAACTAGGGATGGACAATAAATGCTGGTCTAGACAGTGATGCTTACATCCCATGAACTAATTTTTTAAAATCTGATTCTTTTTGCCCTCTTGTGCTTATCTAGCTTTTCCTTAAATGCAGGTAACTGTTTCACTCATACACATGGAGATAGCTCCTGGACATTCTACATCACTCTGTAAAATTGTAAAAACAAAATACTTCTGCACCTGCTTCCACTCCATGATTTTACCATTTTTGTCTCACTGTTCTAATAACTCATCTCTGTATTTATAATGGGAACTGCCCATGTAAACTTGTCACGCTGCAATTACATCTTCCTGCCAGTAGTGGTGTGGTAGCACCTCGGTTTTGCATCTCCTCACTTTTCGCCCAACATGGTTGCGAAATTTTCAACCTGCTCTACTTCCCAAACTGACAACTGTTTTGCTATTTTAACTATGAATGATTACAATTGGAAGTTTTATACAAAATAACAATGTATGACTTTGGAATGAATCACAGAATGGTTGCAGCACAGAAGGAGGCCATTTGGCCCATTGTGTCTCTGCTGGCCCTCTGAAGGAGCAATTCAGCTAGTACCATTCCCCTGCTTTTTCCCTGTAGCCCTGCAGGTTTTATCCTTTCAGGCAATGACACAATTTGCTTTTGCAAGCCTCAGTTGACCCTACCTCCCCCATGCTGTCAGGCAGTGCATTCCAAACCCTAACCACTTGCTGTGTGAAAAAGTTTCTCCTCATGTCACCATTGCTTCTTTTGCCAATTACGTTAAATCAGTGCCCTCTCGTTCTTGATCCTTCCACCAACGGGAACAGTTTCTTCCTATCTACTCTGTCCAGACCCCTCATGATTTTGAATACTTCTATCTAATCTCCTCTCAACCTTCTCTGCTATAAAGAAAACAATCCCAATTTCTCCAATCTATCTACGGAACTGAAGTATCTCATCCCTGCAATCATTCTCATGAATCTTTCCTGCTCTCTCGCTAATTCCCTCACATCCTTAGTAGTTTTTCCATTGAAGAAAGTGCCATAATGTATTAAAAATGGCCTGACAGTCTCTGCTGTCATGTTTTGTGCTGTGATTTAAATTGACTGATAGCGCTGGCTGTTTAAAAAAAAAATGCTTTTGGAAGTTAGAAAAGATCTCTGCAGCTGCTCCTCTTTGTTGGATGACCTCATTGGACTTTGATTCTGGAACTGATGTGAACCAATATTTATTTCCCCTTGTGATCGCTGTACTGTAAAACCTTTTTCTAACCCTCTCTTTATTGTCTGAGTGGAGGCGACGTTGTGACCCTCCTCCTGCATTTTGAGTCTGTGCAATTAAACTAACCCTTTGAGTTCATCCTGTCTCAAGTTTGCTGTGGGGCTGTTAATCGAAAATTGGATCACACAAAAACCAAGGGGTTGGGGAAACTTACCAAAGAGGCAAACAAATCAAAACATATTTCTGTTTATGGATGAGTGGTGAGAGGAGAAGTTAGTGTTGTGTAAATTGACCCCCCTCCTGTCCTTAACACAAGCCTCATTGTGTATTAGGTGTTCACCTCCCAAGGGGAATCAGCATTTGAAAGGGAGCACAGGTCAAAGGCAGGACCACAACCTGTCCAGATGGTGCCCATTGCTCAGTTGATATCACCCTTGGATCCCCAATCATCTGAATGAGAGATAAGTCCCACTCAAAGACCAAGGCACAAAAAAAAACTTGGCTGACACCCCAATGAAGTATTGAGGGAGTGCTGCATTGTCAGAAGGTGCCGTCTTTCAGTTGAGAGGTTAACCAGATGCTGTGTTTTCCCCCTCAGGCGGACATAAATTAATTTTGAAGTTACTTTGAAGAAGGGGTCATCACTGGTGTACAGGCTGATATTTACCCTAATCCAACAAGCTTCAGTGAAAAACATGATCTGATCACTACCATGTTGCTTTTTGTGGGATCTTGCTGTGTGCAAATTGGCTGTCACATTTCCTACCTTACAACAGTGACTACTATAACCTGCTTTGGAGCAGCCTGAGGCTGTGAAAGGCGCTATATAAATACAAGTTGTTTGTTGTTCCTGATCTCCTCTCAGGGTGAAAGTCACTGAGATGGGGTGACGGAGTTTGTTCTTGAAGGATTTAAGTCTTCCTGAGCCCCATGTGCTGCCTACAGCTGGTGACAGTCTCATCAACCCTTTCTCAGCGAAAAGCCGGGTGTGTCCTTGCCCTGAACTTGCTGTAGAACCTGGGTGATTAACACCCAACCTGCAACATGTAAGAGAATTCCCAATGTTAGTCGATGTTGGCCGGGATGATTCTGAGTCCATCGCTGCTCCTGAACCAGTGGGAAGAGCAACCGTTTGGGGTTAGGTTGCAAATGATGGAGGCAATACAGCACTAAGCATTGTGTGTCAGCATTGTGAATAGATCCCTCCAACCACACTCACTGTTACCCCCTTCACCCCCAAACAAATGGGCTTTCCCTGGAAACAAGCTGAGTATTGGCAGCCAGAGAAGCAGAGCAGACTTCAGAGCAAACAGAACCTATTTTACAACAGTCCGATTACCCAGAAAACAAAGTCTGTTTGAAATGAGCCCCTATGAACTACAGCAAAGTCTCCCAATAAAAGCAGGGTGAGTTTTCTGTTCTGATTTTTGTCGGAGGAGGGTAGTTACATAATGCAAATTGATTATAACTCCAGCAAAATGCGGTGAGTGGTGGATAGGCCCAAATCTTCTCCTTACAGGGGCGCTAACTCTGGATTTCAGTCAGTATTGCCTGTCAGGACCCATCAGAGGTCCTGACACAAGCACGTGGTCTGTAATTACCCAGGAAGTTTAAACTTCAGGTGAGCATTTTTGCAGTGCCTGCAGTGAATGTCTCCGATACTGATTGCAGTGTCAGAAACTCGAACCAGCTCTGTGGGACTTACCTGGATAATTACCCTGGAAATACAACCTGGTCTATTTCAGTGACTAGCCATAGTGAGCGAACTGAGCTCCAGAACCAATACCACCACCCCCCCACTGCCCACTCACCCCCCCCAACCTGACTCTCACCACTGCCCCCAACGCAACTGCCCACCTGCCTCAAAAGCCCAACTACACCAGACCCATCCGTGCACTCAACCACCCACCCATTCACTCACTCACCCACCCATTCACTCACCCACCCATTCACTCACTCAACCACCCACCCATTCACTCACTCACCCACTCATTCACTCACTCACCCACCCAATCACTCACTCACCCACCCATTCACTCACACACCCATTCACTCACTCAACCACCCATTCACTCACTCACCCACCCATTCACTCATTCACCCACCCATTCACTCACTCAACCACCCACCCATTCACTCACTCACCCACTCATTCACTCACTCACCCACCCAACCACTCACTCACCCACCCATTCATTCACTCACACACCCATTCACTCACTCAACCACCCACCCATTCACTCACTCAACCACCCATTCATTCACTCACACACCCATTCACTCACTCAACCACCCACCCATTCACTCACTCAACCACCCACCCATTCACTCACTCACCCACCCATTCACTCACTCAACCACCCACCCATTCACTCACCCAACCACCCACCCATTCACTCACTCACTCACCAATTCACTCACTCACCCACCCATTCACTCACTCACTCACCCACCCATTCACTCACTCACCCACCCATTCACTCACTCACCCACCCATTCACTCACTCACTCACCCACCCATTCACTCACTCACCCACCCATTCACACACTCACCCACCCATTCACACACTCACCCACCCATTCACTCACTCACTCACCCACCCATTCACTCACTCACCCACTCATTCACTCACTCACCCACCCATTCACTCACTCACCCACTCATTCACTCACTCACCCACCCATTCACTAAAAGACTTGAGCTGTTTAAGAACGTGCCTGGATGCAGCAGTTGGTGCTGTAGAGAAGGGGTGTGCCCTCTCTTTCTGCTGCACTCACTGTACCTGTCCTGGAGAGGCTGCGCTGACCCCTTCCTGTTTCAGCCGGGCCCAAGTCCATCGGGTCCAGAGAACTTCAGGGGCAGTGTTGCTGCTGACCAGATGATCTGGGCCAAATTGCTTATTTCTCCAGCAAAAAGCAGTTAGTGGAGGATAATGATATCACAGAAATTCTATATAAAACAGTCTCAGCAGTGACTGAACAGGGGGCCACTACCCAACCATCTCCATTCTGGTTGGGACTTGCACCATTTTCCCAGGGATAGTGTTGCAGATCAAAGAAACGCTAACCAAAACTCTGTATGTGAGTGTTCCACTGAATGATTCCCAACAATAGGTGCAGCTATTCCGGCTGGATAACTGTGTGATAATCCACTCGGATCCCACACTGAATAAACTGAAGGATTTTGCAAACCTAACAGTTTATACAAGTGAATATTTCTACCACATTAAGGCCCAAGCTGACGCTGAAATAATGAAAAGGCTAAAAGCTCTCTATTTGAATATTCTCCCTCAGTTCCCTGCTCAAAGGGAGGTCTGACCCACAGTACCAGGTAGGGATTGTAGACAGGTCCCGAATCCATCCAGCCAGAAAAGGGATGGCAACCTGTGCTGTTGGCAGCAACCTGATCCACACCAGCCAAATAGATGCCCCCAAGGAATCCAAGTTGCTGTGGTAACATGAACATACATGTTGTGGTCTGGAACAAAGAGGACAAAGAAAAGTACAGCACAGGAACAGGCCCTTCGGCCCTCCAAGCCTACACCAATCATATTGCCCGTCAACTAAAACATTTTGCACTTCCGGGGTCCGTATCCCTCTATTCCCATCTTATTCATGTATTTGTCAAGCTGCATCTTAAACACCACTATCGTACCTGCTTCCACCACCTCCTCTGGCAGCGAATTCCAGACACTCACTACCCTCTGTGTAAAAAACTTGCCCCGCACATCTCCTCTATAGTTTTCTCCTCTCACCTTAAATCTATGTCCCCTGGTGATTGATTCTTCCACCCTGGGAAAAAGCTTCTGACTATCTACTCTGTCGACGCCACTCATAATTTTGTAAACTTCTTTCAAGTCGCCCCTCAATCTCCGTCACTCTAGCGAGAACAATCTGAATTTCTCCAACCTCTCTCATAGCTAATAACCTCCAGACCAGGCAGCATCCTGGTAAACCTCCTCTGCACCCTCTCCAACGCCTCCATATCCTTCTGGTAATGTGGCGACCAGAATTGCACACAAGTTATGGTAGACAGTTCAATGTTCTTTCCATCAGACAAGAATCTCTCCCACTCTTACCACCTGCCATTAGTGTGTGTTGGAAGGATTTGCAGGCAGATGCTCAACCTGTTTGGCCACGTTATGAACACATACTCCTTGGCCGCCAAGTCCTGGGGTGAGACTCAAATGCAGAGCTTCTGCTTCAGAGGCAGGGACACTACCCACTGCACCACATAATGTTTAATATAATGGGCTTATAATGTTACATCTTACCATTCTGCCAAGGATAGAGACAAACATTGAGCATACCAACCTTTGTGAAGAGAAAGCTTTTGAAAATGAAGGTTAAAGTGAGGTTTTGGAAAGCAGACCCCTGTTTGCCTGAATTAGCCAACCGAACAACAATCTTCACTTGATAAAATGTCCTGAGGTGTTTCAGAGAAATGTTATCAGACAATATCTGACACGGAGCCACATAAGGAGGTATTAGGACATGTAACCAAAAGCCTGGGTCAAAGAATTGGGTTTTAAGGAGCATTTTAAAAGAGGTGGAGAGGTTTAAGGAGGGAATTCCAGAACTTAGGGTCCGGGCCACTGAAGGCCAACATTGGTGGAGAAAGGGAGTGCAGGAGGATGGACGTAGGTTAGAAGTGAAGGAACACAGAGATCTGGGAGGCTTGTCAAGCTGGAGGATGATACCGAGGTTGGGAAGAGTGAGGCTATGGGAATGATCTGAGAATTTTAAAGGCAGCGTGTTGGATGATTGGTAACCCACATAGGTCAGGGGTAACAGTGCAGAAACAGCCCGCCTCCAGTTTCAGCAGAAAGGCTGAATTGCAGCAGCTCACCCAAGCTGAGACAAGGATTACTCTCTGTTCAGCAGGCTGCCTCTCACCTGAGCATCACAGGCAAAAGTGGAGTCTATGTGAAATGATCGGCAATGAACTAGCATCGGCCTGGATAAGGGTTTTCCACTTGACAGGGTTGGAGGTCAGCACTGCCACAATGATGGAGATGGGAGAGAGATTTATTTTTATGATCAGGACATTGGCCTTTGCAGGATTTAATGAAGCTTTCCGATTCATCAGCTGATGGGCTTCAATCTGTCTTTAGGAGAATGGAGAGCTGGATCCAATCCACAGGAAGATGAAACAGTTGAGACCTCTTTACTGATCCAGAGGCTCCCTGTCACAGTTAGCCAACTATGGCTGGATGTCTAATGTTTCAGTGTGTAGGTGCTGTCACTGTCCCAGCCAGTCTCACTACCCAACATTTCCCCATAACTCTGCAACTATTTTCTCTTCAGATAATAATCCAATTCCTTCTTGAAAACCTGGATTAAATCTGCCCCCGTCATCCTGTCACGCAGCGCATTCCAGATCCTAACCACTCACTGCGTAAAAACATTCTTCCACGTGTCACCAGTTACCTTAAATCTGTGTCCCTCTCGTTCTCAATCCTTCCACCAACAGGGAGATAGTTTCTCCCTATCTACTCTGTCCAAACCCCTCTGTCAGATCTCCTCCCAACCTTCCCTTCTCTAAGGAAAACAGTCCAAGATTTTCCAATCTATCTTCATAACTGAAGTTCCTCATCCCTGGAACTATTCTCATTGATCTTTTCTGCACTCTCTCTAAAGCCTTCACATCCTCCCTTGTGCCCAGAATTGGACACAATACTGTAGTTAAGGCCAAACCAGTGTTTTCTACAGG
This sequence comes from Carcharodon carcharias, assembly GCF_017639515.1. Taxonomy (NCBI): domain Eukaryota; kingdom Metazoa; phylum Chordata; class Chondrichthyes; order Lamniformes; family Lamnidae; genus Carcharodon; species Carcharodon carcharias. Next base: position 29,295,646 of record NC_054497.1, on the reverse strand, counting down.
TTCATCATAACTTCCTTGCTTTTGTATGACCCCATTTATAAAGCCCAGGGTCCCCTTTATCCATTTTCTCATCCTGCCCTGTCCCCTTCAATGGTATGTGCATATACACCACCCATCCACACCACACACACACACACACACACCCCCCACCCACACACCCCCCCCACTCCACCCCCCACCCCCCACCCCATCCCTCACCCCTATGCTCCGAGGCATGATGTTCCAATCTCGAGAGAAAGAGAGAGAGAGTCTGACAGATGACTGACTGATGTTACTGGTACATCATCATCTACATCATACACTCACATATCCCACCTGTTAACCCTAATATAGCTCCACACAAGTATACTATCCAACTTTCAACAACAACATGAAACTATATATGAACAAACATACGTATTAGGAGCAGGAGTAGGCCTGCTCCACCATTCAATAAGAACATGACTGATCTGATTGGAACCTCCCACCTGCCCCCGATAACCTTTCACCCCCTTGTTAATCAAAATCTATCTACCTCAGCCTTAAAAACATTCAAAAACTCTACTTCCACTGCCTTTTAAGGAAGAGAGTTCCAAACACTCACTACTCCCTGAGAGAAAAAATTTCTCCTCATCTCTGCCTCAAATGGGTGACCCCTCATTTTTAAACAGCGACCCCCTAGTACTAGATTCTCCCACAAGAGGAAACATCTTCTTCATATCCACCCTATCAAACCCCTCAGGGTCTTAAAGGTTTCAATTAAGTTGCCTCTTATTCTCCTAAATTCCAGTGGATACAAGCCTAGTCTGAACAACCTTTCCTCATAAGACAACCCGCCCATTCCTGGTATTAGTCTAGTAAACCTTCTCTGAACTGCTTCGAATACATTTACATCTTCCCTTAGATAAGGGGACTAATACTGTGCGTACTGCTCCAAATGTGGTCTTACTAATGCCCTGTACAACTAAAGAATAAGCTCCCTACCTTTGCATTCAATTCCCCTCACAATAAATGATAAGGTTCTATTAGCTTTCCTAATTACTTGCTGTACTTGCACACTAACCTCTTGTGATTCATACACTTGGACAACCAGATCCCTCTGAATACCAAAGCTCTGCAACCTGTCACCATTTAGATGATGTGCTTCTTTTTTATTCTTCCTTCCAAAATGGACAATTTCGCATTTTCCCACATTATACTCCACTTTCCAGATCTTTGCCCACTCACTTAACCTATCTATGTCGCTTTGTAGCCACTTTATATCCTCTTCACAACTTACTCGCCTACCTATCTTTGTGTCATCAGTAAATTTGGCAATCATCACTTCAATCCCGTCATCCAAGTCATTTTTATAAATTGTAAACAGTTGAGGTCCCAGCATTGATCCCTGTGGCACACCATCAACACATCCTGCCAACCAGAAAAAGACTCACTTATGGCTCTCCTGTGTTTCATGTTAGCTAGCCAATCTTCTATCCATGTCAATACAGTACCCCCTACACCATGAGTTTTTATTTTCTGCAATAACTTTTGAAGTGACACTTCCAGAAATCTAAGTACAGTACATCCACCAGTTCCCTTTTATCCACAGCACATGTGACTCTTTAAAGAACTCCAATCAATTGGTTAGACACAATTTCCCTTTCACAAAACCATGTTGAATTTTTCTAAGTGCCCTATGTGACAAACATATAATAATTTTCATAATATTTCTCTGGTTTATTGTGAAGTAGGTTTATGGGTGTAAGTATAGGTGATTTTGCCTGTGTGATTTAATTACATTTGGAGTCAAGCAGACTGCAAGCTTGAAATCATCAAAAGAAGCTAGGTGTAGAAATGTGCTTGACATGTTAATGAGTAAACATGGTTGCTCGCTTAGCATATAAGGTTTGAAGGGAATTTGCATTTTTAGATAAATTAAGGGGTTGTTTGGATTTCAAAGGGATCTTAGCCTGTCTATAACTAGCCAGATAAGCAAGGCTAAGGAGTATGTTTATTTTTCCCAAAGGTTACTGACAATATTGGCAACATGAAAGTTTTTTTTTATATTATGAGGAAGATATAGTTTCAAAGACATATGGAACAATAGAATTTACATATTAAAGAGAGAGAAACATATAGAAAGGAAGATGAAAGGTTATGTGAGGGAAGGCCATGTACTAACAGGAATGTGTGAAACAGCCTTCAAGAAACCTCGAGCCATTTGTGCATAAGTATATATAAGCTATATAAAGTAACTGAAGGTGGGGAAGCCATTTGGAATTCCATTGTCAAGTGGGTATTGTGTTAACTTGCTGCTTTCATTTTAAATGTATAAGCTATTTTTGACTGTTGCCTTAAAGGGGGTGTGTAGCTGGGAGTCCGGTCCATTAGGAATTTGAGTATTTGCTATAGTGGTAAGTAATTGTAGTCTTATGTATGTGTTTGAAATCTTTTATTTTTTTTAATAAATATTTTCATTTCCTTTTTTAAAAAATCTCTAAATATCTTGGTGGACTCATTAATTCTAAATTCAGTGCACATACCTTCTCAAAATAAATACAAATTATAAAACTGTTGTGATTGAGTAACCGAGTTTCCCTCCTGGATTTGGTCTGCCTGACACACATCATCTGCCACATTATAACACCTGCTATAACATCTTTAATAATAGTTTCTAATATTTTCCCTCTGACAGATGTTAGGCTAATTGGCCTGCTTTCTGTCTCCCTCCCTCTCTGAATAAAGGAGTTATATTTGCTACTTTCCAATTTAATGGAACCTTCCCCGAATCTAGGGAATTTTGGAAAATTAAATCCAATGCATCAACTATTTCACTAGCCACTTCTTTCAAAACCCTGGGATGAAGTCCATCAGGACTCAGGGATTTGTCCATCCTCAGATCCAACAATTTGCTCAATACCATTTCTCTGGTGATTGTAATTTTCTTGAGTTCATCTCTCCCTCCCATTTCCTGATTTACAGCTATTTCCAGGACATTACTTTTGTCCTCTATTGTGAAGATGGATGCAAAATACTTGTTTAATTCATCTGCCACCTCCTTATTTTCCATTATTAATTCCCCAGACTCACTTTCTATAGGACCAATGCTCACTTTGTTAACCCTTTTCTTATTTTAATGTCTATAGAAACTCTTATTATCCATCTTTATATTTCCAGATAGCTTTCTCTTGTACTCCCTCCTTATTCACTATGAAGTTATCAATTTATCCTGTCTCATTGCTTAATACCAGGTCTAGTATAGCCTGCTCTCTGGTTGGCTCCAGAATGAGCTGTTCTAAGAAACTACCTTGAAAACATTCTATGAACTCCTCAACTACGCTACCTTTTCCCATCTGATTTTCCAGTCTATCTGTAGATTAAAATCCCCCATGATTATTGCTGTAACTGTTTGACAAGTTCCCATTATCTCTTCTTTTATACTCTGTCCTACTGTGTAGTTATAATTAGGGGGCCTGTACACCACTCCCACAAATGATTTAACTATTTGCATTACATTTCTGTAACTCCCTTTAACAACCACAGATTCTACCCAACAATAACCCCCACTCCTCCCCTCCCCAGATCATAGTCCCGAGGGATTCAATCTCCCACGGTATTCTCAGCTCTTGGGGAAAACGTCTTGGAGACCTGAGAATTTTCTTCTGGATCCGGGAAGACATTATCACCTGCAGAATAGGACAAACACATTATCAGCATTGCAATCGGCACAGCCAGGAACCAGAGTGTAGGTCCCAGGGTGTCTGAGCTGGTAGCAAAGACTTTGGAACCAAACACTGATCCAAAAGAGAAGACTCAGGACACACTGAGGAACTGTGTTGCTCCCACGAAGCACACAGGGAAAGACGCTTCAGAAGAGGAATGATTTTCAAGCCCAGGGAGGATTGTCATAGCTGTATCCTCCACTGTTGCATCAAAAACTGAACAGGCATTGAAGATCTGAGAGTTCAATTAACTTAAATGACGAAGGATAAAATGGCAACATTCCTGTAAGCCTTTCAGGAAAAGAAGAAGAGAAGATTCAGGTGGACCATTTACATTCTGTAGGCTGTGGTAAGAGAGCCACACTTCTCTCTCTGTGAGGCTGCTCCACCCTGTGAAATGGGAAGAATTGCTGAGGACATGGGGACGTGACAACCTCCCCTTCTGTAATGAGAGAAATCTCCTGTAGACCATCAACTCGAGGACAAAATTGCTGTACAGGATCCTGCAGCTTCAGAAGTGCTAAAGATTCTGCTGCAGATTCTGTGCTGACCTCCAGCTCTGAACAGGAGAAGACTCTCAGTATGGGAGCCAATTGACCCGCATCCTTGGAAGGTTCCAGCTGCTGAGCAGTGTGATCCTCTACAGACTCTGACATGGAATCAGGCATGGGGTCCTCTGTGGAACACTCTTCATGTACAACAGGAAATAGACTAGGCAATGCACTGGTGGAACTAAGAGCTGAATGCTGCTCAGCCACTAGAAACACAGCTGACTCTAAAAACACAACAGAGACTTAATAAGGTGCATCCATCAACAGGAAAGATGAATCCTCCTCTAGGACCTCAACCTCCAACGGATCATTCAGTGCTGCAAGGGTATTCTTCCTCCTCATTCTCCAAGAGGAGCCAGTTCACATCCAGCAGCTCTTTATGGAGATGGTCACCATCTGCTGCAGTGTCTTCTCTATCTGCCACCTCCGGCCTTACTTCATGAAGAACTGAGTGATTCATGACTTCAGTCTCCACCCAGGGTCTAGTGGATGGTGTCTCTGTAAAAAAAAGTTTATCACTGATTGAATAAACTTCCGCAGCTGCTGAAGTCTATCATTACCCTCCCCGCAGTTCAGAATACTTCCAAGTTTTGTGTCATCCACAGATTTTGAACAAACATTCTGTTCTGAAATGGTCCTTCTGTCTCGGACTCTAGCTGTAGGACTTGATTCTTAGACAGACTGTAGTCACACTCTGGTATGTGCTTAACACTTGTTTATTAGTACTACATCTAAACAGGTTACAGAGTCGGTATGATGCGCCTAGGCATGATTCCATCCTCTCTCTCCCTCGAGAGTCTAACACAAGACTGACTGATGTCAGTGGTACATCATCACCTACGCCATACATCATCTGCATGGACTGCAGCGGTTCAAGAAGGCAGCTCACCACCACCTTCTCAAGGGCAATTAGATATGGGCAATAAATGCTGGGCCCAGCCAGCAAGGACCACATCCTGTAAAAAAGTTTAGAACTATCAACCCTCTCTGTTACCTCATCAAAAAACTCAATTAAGTCAGTTAAACAGGATTTGCCTTTAATAAAACCGTGCTGACTTTCCTTAATTAATCTGCATTCGGCCCATTGACTGTTAATTTTGTTCTGGGTTATCGTTTCTAAAAGCTTTCTCTGCACCGAGATTAAACTGACTATCCTGTAGTTTATCCTTTCCCCTTCAACCAACAAAGGTGTAATATTTGCAATTTTCTGCAGTTCTCTGGCACCCACCCTGACCCCCATATCTAAGGAGGATTGGAAGGTTATGGCCGGAACTTCTGTAAATTGCACCTTTACTTCCCTCAGTACCCTCGGATGCACCTGAGCTGCTCCTGGTGATTTGTCGACTTTTGAGTACATCCAGCCTTTCTAACTCTTTTTCTCAATGTTTAGCCCATCCAATACCTCAATGACCTCTTCTTTTACACTGACTTTAGCAGCATCTTCTCCCGTGTTAAAGACTGATGTGAAGTACTCTGTCCGTACCTCAGCCATGCCCCCTGCCGCCATGCATTAACCCCCTTTTTAGGCCCAATCTCTGGTTGCCTTTGTGTTCAAAGGTCTAACAGTCTCAGACTTGAAAACACTCAACAACTGAGCGCCCACAGCCTCTGGGCTAGAGAATTCCAAAGGTTCCCAAGCCTCTGAGTGAAGACATATTTTTTCTTTCATCTCCGTCCTAGATAACTGACCCCTTATCCCCCACCCCCCTCCCAACCGTGTCCTAGGCTCCAGCCAGAAGAAACAGTCTCTCACATCTATCCTGTCGAACTCCCTCAGAATCTTCAGCAGAATTTCTTCATGGTGGGGGTATCCAGGAAGAGAAGTGGCAAACACTAATAGAAAGGCAAGAAATGCTATTTGAATTACTGGGTGAGAGGCCAATAGTAGGAGGTCTTGTGAGGCAGTGGCCAGCGTCCCTGCCTCTGAGCCTGTTAGCACCAGGTTCGAGTCCCACCCCAGGACTTGGTGGCCAAGGAAGGTGTGTTCGTAACGCGGCCAAACAGGTCAAGTGTCAACCTATAAATCCTTCCAACACACGCCAACGGCAGGTGGGAAGAGCAGGAAATTGGAGCGTCTACCATCACTATCCATAGCACCAGACTACAGCATGCATGTATAAGTGTATGTTGCCAAAGCAACTTGGACTCCTTGGGGGACTGGTTGGCCAGTGTGGATCAGATTGATGCCAACGGCACAGGGTTTGGTCACTATTCCAGCTGGGGTGGAATGGGGACCTGCCTCATTGCCCTAACCATGGTGGAGGTCATAGAGCTCTAGGTCAGACCTGCCTCTGGGGAGTGAACTCGAGAAGATAAACTGTCTGTTGCCCAGCAGAGGGAGCCCTTGACTAGGATTTGTTGTCCCCTAGGTTTATCTGCCTTATTTCTTAAGAATCCACATCCAGAAGCTGCCACTCATGAAATCTTTTCTCACGCTTGTCATCCAAAATTTTCTGTTTTTTTAAAAAAGTTGTCTGGTTGTCCTCTGACCTCTCGGGACCTTTGCTCCAGGGCTCGAGGGCCAGTGGATCGTGCGTCTGAGTGGGACAGCGCTAAGGTGTTCTCCAGGTACATCCACCTGCAACAAAGAGACAAACTCAAGTCTCAAGTCACTCAGCCAGACACAGAGTCCCTCCCTCCCTCCCCCCTCTCTCCCTCTTGTCTCTCTTCTCCCTCTGCTGAAGTAAACAGGCAACTGGGAAATTGCAATTGGCCTCAGGACCCAGATTTCGGGAGGGAGGGGACTCTCAATGCTTGAAGGTGAATTAGCCTTGACTGTGAGGTCTCCTGCAGTAGAATAGGCTTAGATGTGAACAATGGGCACCTGGGTGAGTTATCAAAAATCATCCAAGACCTTGTTAAGAAGGTGAATGTGGGATGGCATTGGAGGAGAGGAGAGGGGAGGCAGGGAAGGTGGAGAAATAGAGGCAGGGAGGGATTAAGGAGGGTAGAAAGAGGGAGAGCGAGGAGGAGGGAGGAGAGGGAGAAGGGTACGAAAGAGAGGGAAAGGTGTGGGGGCGAGTGGGGAAGAGAGATAGAGAGAGGAGAGAGAGAGAAAGGAGGGATAGAGATAGAGAAAGGGCAGGCTGGGGAAAGAGGGAAGTTCTGAGACAGGGGGAAGGTAGAAGAGAGACTGGAGGGAGAGAGAGAGGGGGAGGGACAGGAGAGGGGGGAAGAGTTGCCAGGGGGATGGGGGGGGCAAAGAGAGAGAAAGAGGGATTGAGGAGAGTTTGAATTCCCTGTCCATAAGCATTGTCCCCCAGCTGTGGAATGAGCTCTTTTAGTTCCAGTGCATGTGAGGGTAGGAGTGAGTGTAGAAGTTGAATGGATAGCGTGCAGAGATATTTTGACCATGAGTTCCTGTGTCCTACTCGCTGGCCAATGGCTCCATTGACCTTCACTCTGACGTTCTCCCCATGGTCGAACAGCCTGCGCACATTCCCATCTAGACCCTATGCTGAGGAACAGGGACACAAATGGCCCCTGTGGAACCATAACCCACCCAGCTGGGATCAGTGGGAGAGGGAGGGAGGAAGCTCAACGTTTCTATCTGTGTAAAGGAAACAGGGTTTGAGAAACTTCTGTACCTGAGGGGAGTGTGCCTTTAAGAAGTGTGGGTCTCCAGGGTAACGGAGTCACCAGCTCCTGTACCCTTGCAGATTCATTTTCCAATTTCATCTCCCTGCTCCATCTCCCATTGTTTGAATGGTTTAATACACCCAGGTCATCCTGATATCTTTCATCTCTCACTCATAATGTGGATTAAAGATGCTCCTAATGCTTTTAACCCCATTCAGTTCATCTCTCCAGACAGCCCTGTCTGTGTAGACTGAGTCCCGAGATCCCAGCTCCCAGCACCATCAGGCATACAGAGGGCGAGAGATTTGGGAAAGTGGGAGTGGGACTCTGGGAAATTTCTCACCTGCTGCCCGGCTCTGGGCAGGTGAGGGAACCCCCAGGGTGCCACCCTCTAAATCTGCTTTAATTCCACTAGAAAGCTTCCCACATCTAGAGCCACATGAGGCAGTCGGAGCTCGTGCCTGTTTCCATTGCTTGTCTTCCCTAGAACAGGCTGCTAATCTGAAAGCAAGCACCACAGCTTGTGAGTCACCATCATCATGCATGACTAACCAGGAATCTCTCCCACTCTTACCGCCTGCACTATTGGCGTGTGCATTGGAAGGATTTGCATATTGATACTCAACCTGCTTAGCCACATTATACACACGCCTTCCTCAGCCTTCAAGTCCTGGCATAGGACTCAAACCCAGATCTTCTGGCTCAGAGGCAGCAGCACTACCCACTGCGCCACAACAGCTCCCTCTGCTACTAGGCAAAGATGATCGAAGCTTGTTAAAACTCTCAGTGAGATTCTCCAGTCAGTGGCCAAGGCTGAGAGATCAGCAACATCCCAGTCTTAATCCCTGGTCCTTGCTGAGTTAGTTGATTTCAACCAGGACAGGGGCTGCAGGCCCATTGGCCTCAGTGCCACTAGGTTAGGTTTTTTTATTCATTCATGGGGTGTGGGCTTCGCTGGCTGGGCCAGCATCTATTGCCCATCCCTAATTGCCCTTGAGAAGGTGGTGGTGAGCTGCCTTTTTGAGCCGCTGCAGTCCATGTGGTGTAGGTACACCCACAGTGCTGTTAGGGAGGGAGTTCCAGGATTTTGACCCAGCGACAGTGAAGGAACGGCGATATATTTCCAAGTCAGGATGGTGAGTGACTTGGAGGGGAACTTCCAGGTGGTGGTGTTCCTTTGTGTCTGCTGCCCTTGTCCTTCTAGATGGTAGCGGCTGTGGGTTTGGAAGGTGCTGTTGAAGGAGCCTTGGTGAGTTGCTGCAGTGCATCTTGTAGATGGTACACACTGCTGCTACTGTGTGTCAGTGGTGGAGGGAGTGAATGTTGAAGGTAGTGGATAGAGTGTCAATCAAGCAGCTGCTTTGTCCTGGATGGCGTGGAACTTCTTGAGAATTGTTGGAGTTGCACTCATCCAGGCAAGGTGTGAAAGGGGAGGTCACTGGCAGGTCACTGGTGGGTCACTGGGAGGAGCTTGAGGAGGTCAGAGATGGAGGGAAATTCCAGCTGTTTCCCTCGGGATCATCCATATGCTCCTCACAGCTGGCTGTTGGAAATGAACACTGACTGAGTCAGGAGGAGACCTGAGGTGACAAAGGGGGAAGCTTTGCCAGAGAATGGGTTTTCATTGGAGTACCGAGGGGGTGCTGCACTGTTGGAGGTGCCACCTTTCAGAGGAGATGTTAAACCAAGATCCCGTTGCCCTCCCAGATTGACACATAACTGTTATGTTCTTCTGTTTATTGCAAACAAACCAAAGATAAAATGAGGATTGGTATAAAAAAATAATTTGGGCTCTTTAATTAAAGATAAGACTATATAAAAATAAGTGTACCTGGGAGGCAATGTAGGCATGTCTGACCTACAGGACTGCTGCTCTGTTCTGTATATAGAGTTATGACATTATACACCACAACCTGTCTCATGGTGAGCAGTGAACGACAGCAGTTTAAGAAATGCTTCCTTAAAGGTACATGTACATCACATCACAACAAGGAGATCCCATGGCACAATTGGAAGAAGAGCTGGTGAGTCAACCCCAGGCCAATATTTATAGTACAACTACAACTGCAACATTAATAACAACTTATATAGCAGCTTTAACACAATGGAACGTCCTAAGGTGCTTCACAAGAACATTATAAAAACAAAAACAGGAAATGCTGGAAAAACTCAGCAATCGCAGAAGATGCAACACCTGCCCATTTACCTCCCCCCTCCTCACCGTCCAAGGACCCAAACACTCCTTTCAAGTGAAGCAGCATTTCACTTGCACTTCCCTCAATTTAGTCTACTGCATTCGCTGCTCCCAATGCAGTTTCCTCTACATTGGAGAGACCAAACGCAGACTGGGTGACTGCTTTGCGGGACACCTTCGGTCTGTCCGCTAGCATGACCCAGACCTCCCTGTCACTTGCCATTTTAACACTCCACCCTGCTCTCTTACCCACATGTCTGTCCTTGACTTGCTGCATTGTTCTAGTGAAGCCCAACGCAAACTGGAGGAACAGCACCTCATCTTCCGACTAGGCACTTTACAGCCTTCCAGACTGAATATTGAATTCAACAACTTCAGATCATGAACCCTTTCCTCTATTTTCACTCCTTTTTAATCCTTTTTTTCAGTATTCATTTTTATTTTTTAGTTTTTGCTTTTTTTATTTTTTATCCACTTATATTTGTTTTTATCTATTTTCATTTTTATTCATTTATTCATTGTTTTATCCCCAGCTTTTAGCTTATTTTTGATCGTTTTTCCCACCACCGTCCCCTCCCCCCAAGGCCATCTGTCACTTCATGTTGTTCTTTCCAGGGTGCTTACCCTTGTCCTGCTATTCCCACATTTTGCTTTCTGACCTTAATGCCACCATCAGCACCTCCTTTAGCCAGTACCATTACCATTAACACCCCTTTGTCCTTTCAGCCATGACATCTTTGTCAATCTTTCCTTTGCCTCCACCTTATACCCAGCTCCACCAGCTCCACCCCCCCTTAAACACTATGGGCTGGATGTTGCCATCGGTGAGCTGGGGGTGGGGCCCACTCGCCAATGACAAAATGACACAGGATGACATCGGGGGGAACCCCTGACATCACCCGGCCCCATTTAAATTTCCAGGAAGCCGGGAGCGCAGCAAAATCAGCTGTGGGCTCGCCGACCTGATAATGGCCAATTGAGGCCATTGACAGGATCATTTAAACAATAAAGGACCTGCCCGTCCAACCTTAAGGCTGGTGGACAGGCCAGGAGTCCCGGCGGGGAATAGAGAAAACATGAAACCTCATCCAGCGGCGGGATGGGGTTTCACGCAGTGTTTCAAAAATGTTATTAAAGTTTCAGTGAAATTTATTAACATGTCCCATCTCGTGTGATATTGTCACATGACGGGGACATGTTAAGGATTTTCTTTTTCTATTTTTAATGTTTATACAGCTGTATCTCCCTGAGGCAGCACTTAGCCTCAGGGAGATGGGCGCTCTATTGTGCACATGTGTGAAAGAGAGCGCACTCTTGCTTTTGGGGAATGCCCCCCCCTCGCACAGGGAGCCCATAGCGCTTCCCGCCAGGCATCACACTGGGCGGGCCTTAGTTGTCCCGCCCATGTAAAATGGCGGCGGGGCCCACTTCTCCAGCTCTGCTCCCCTCCCACCGGAGATTGTGTCAGTCCCGACAGGCAGAAAATTCTACCCTATAAATTTCATCACATTTCTACTTCCCTTTAGCTCTGATGAAGAGTCATACGGACTCGAAATGTTAACTCTGTCTTTCTCTCCACAGATGCTGCCAGACCTGCTGAGTTTTCCCAGCATTTTTTGCCTTTGTTTCAAATTTCCAGCATCTGCAGTATTTTGCCTTTATTATAAAACAAAGTCTGACACTGAGGCATATAAGGAGATATTTGGTCAGGGGATCAAAAACTTGGTCAAGGAGGTAGGTTTTAAGGGGTGTCTTAAAGGAGGAAAGTGAGGTAGAGAGGCAGAGGGGTTTAGGGAGGGAATTCCAGAGCTTGGGGTCCAAGCAGCTAAAGGCACATCCACCAATGTTGGAGCTATTAAAATCAGGGATGCTGGAGGGCCAGAATTAGAGGAGTGGAGATATGTTACAACCACAGCTGATGGTAATGCTGAGCAAGCCAGCTCTCAGGTTGAAATCTGTCTCATCTGATCATAATTTGTTTTTGTATTGTAGAAATGGAGAGGGAAAGCTACTGAACACAAAAGCACAGGACTCCAGTAATAACTTCTAAAACTCGAGGAATTAAAATGTTTATTCAAAGGGTAGAAAAGAAACCTTAAACACACAAGATAAACGATACACAGTTAGAAAAATCTTACAAAACAACCACTAAGATGCTTTATCAAAGGTACACAATAAAATTATCTTTTTGGAAACAGCCCTTAGAGATTCTTAACCATAGCTTTAAACAGAAATACGATCTAAAACTTCCCAGAACAACTCCACGCTGATGTGGTTTTTCCAAAGGAAGGTTTGAAACAAATTGTTTCTCAGGACAAATATTCCCTGGCCCCAAACTTGAACTGCTTTTCTTCAATTAAAAGACTATCACAGCTTTTCCAGTGCACTCCACACACTGGGACTCCCCCCACAGAAACTCCCTACAGCTGAAGCCCCACATGTGATAAATACCCTACACACCCCTTTCATCTTAGTCCTCTTGTCTTGTCTTCAAATGTCTCTTTAAAAACCCAGCGTCCCTAAGTATTAAAAACCTTTCCTGTTCCCACTTCACCACTATTTTTGGGGGGATAACATTTTAAAACACCTGCTCCTGTTTACTCACAAACCTCCTCTAAAATGCAAATGTTCTTTTGGACCTTTGAAACTCCTTTGAAGTGCAACAACTACTACTCATCAATTTCAACACTTAAGCCCAAATGCAAATTTCAAATCTACTCTGTTTACTTGTAAAGTTAAAACTCACCATACAGCCTCATTACAAAATGCAAGAAGATAAAACCTCTAAGATAAAAGCAAAAAACTGCGGATGCTGGAAATCCAAAACAAATACAAAAATACCTGGAAAAACTCAGCAAGTCTGGCAGCATCTGCAGAGAGGAACACAGTTAACTTTTCGAGTCCGAATGATAAAACCTCTGCTCTTTCATCTCTTACTTTCTACAGACAATCTGGCTTCAACCACCTCACCTTTGACTAACCTTGGACACACACACAGGCACAGTTTACCCTTACCTACCCAGAATATATACAGAACCACAGAAATATAAAAATATACACATTTCATCACAGATACCTCAGGGGGTTTTTGGGCCGGAGGAGATTACTGAGACAGGAAGGGGGTGAAGCCATGGTGGGATTTGAAAACAAGGATGAAAATTTTAAAATCAAGATGTTGCTTGACCAGGAGACGATGTAGGTCAGCGAGCACAGGGGTGATAGGGGAATGGAGCTCACTGTGAGTTACGACATGAACAGCAGAGTTTTGGATGACCTCAAGTTTATGGAGGGGAGAATGTGGGAGGCCAGTCAGGAGTGTGTCAGAATAGTCGAGTCTGGAGGTCACGGAGTCACTAATGAGGGTGTCAGCAGCAGATGAGCTGAGGCAGGGGTGAAGTCACTCCTCTAATATAATTAAAATCCTCACAAAAAACATTCAGTAAAAGTCAACAGAAAACATTCCTAACAACACTGATTTTTTCTTGCTTCAGACCTCAGTGTTTCCCCAAGTTGGTGGGGTAAGGGGGTCCTCCTTTAATTATCACCAATATTGAGTTTAATTGAGCTAATCTGTCTTTGGCAGTCCTGTACAGAGTCTCTAATTAACAATCTCTTGGCTGGTTAGATCATTAGACTGAAACCCTGCTGCCAGACTGCACCTAGTTCATTCATTTTTAATATCATTGAGATTTCATTATGCAGAGAAGAGCAATGGGCACTGTTGGCTTTTCTCACGAAAAAGGTGTCCCAGGAATGTTCAAGCTGTCTATTCATTTAATATATAATTAGCTAGCCCCCAGGCAACAACATGCCTCCCCATGGTGAGAGAGCAGATGGCATACAATGTGGTGAAATGTGAAGTTATCCACTTTGGTGCGAGTGAGAACCTGGGAGATGTTTGCATTCAGAGGGATGTGGGTGTCTTTGTACATGAATCACAGAAAGTTAACATGCAGTTACAGTGAGCGATTAGGGAGGCAAATGGTATGTTATCCTTTAAGTGTTCTGAACTGCCACCATGTCCTGAGATGGGTCCTTCTGTCTTGGACTCTAGGTGTGGGACTTGGTTCTTAGACAAATGTAGACAGACTCTGGTGTCTGCTTAACACTTGTTCATTAGTGCTACATCTAACCAGGTTATAGCTTAGGCACGTAGCTCCTAAGCATGACTCTAACCTCTCTCTCTCAAGAGAGTCTAACACATGAGTGACTGATGTCAGTGGTACATCATCACCATCTACATTAATCCTTTTGTTAAACCTTTGTACTACACCTCCCCCCAAGTATATGCTTTATACTACACCTCCCCCCAAGTATGTGCTTTATACTACACCTCCCCACCAAGTATGTGCTTTATTCTACACCTCCCCCCCAAGTATGTGCTTTATTCTACACCTCCCCTCCAAGTATGTGCTTTATTCTACACCTCCCCCCCTAGTATGCTATCACACTTTTTGACAACAACATGAAACTATGGGTAGAATTTTCTGTGCCCACTGGCATCGAGCGTCATGATGGCGTGAGAGGACAATAATCGGTTTCACAGCGTTGTGAAACCAGTTTGAAATCGTGCACTCTGCCCGTCAATGGTGGGCTGCGTTTCTCACAGGCGAATGTCAGAACTTCATTGTAATCCATCTGCATATCATTATAAACCCTGCTCACTGGAATCATCCCCTCACGCTGGGTCATCCGAGCAGCTCGGTGTGATTGCACACCGTGTTTCACAACAGCATTTATAAGACGTGCACCTGGCAGGCTCCACTTCAAGGGGAACCCGGAGGTGAGTGCACAGTAACGTTGTACAGTGATTGCTGGGGTGGCCTGTTGGACTTTAAGGTTGAGGCGCTGCGCATTCAGGCGAGGGCACAGGCAAGTCACACTTTCCTGGCTGGCTGACAGTGCGGTGCCGGGGGAAGGGCTGCACTGTGGTTGAGGTGGGTTGGCGGGGGAAGGGAATTACCCACTCAAGCAACGCAAAGGCCTGAAAGTGCCACCAAATGCTCCAGAACTTCTCAACCTCTGGTCACAGGCTGCAAACTAATGAGCATTTTAGTGGACGGCAGAACAATTGAATGACTGCACACGTTGTACAATCTCCTTCCTAAAGCTGACCATGGAGCAGTCACTGCTGGAAGTGGTCACAGCCCCTTGGCAATGTCAGCATCCCGGTTTGGACCAATGGCCTCCTTCTGCACAGTAACAATTCTCTGATTCTGTGATGTGAGGTCTCAGCCACACATCCAGTCCTGATTAATTTTGGGGAGATGGGTGTGGGGAGGGGGGAGGGGGCTGGCGAGGTGTCCAGATGTGGGTATTGGGCCGGGGTGGACGGGTTTGGGCTGAGATCCCATCCTGTCACCACAGTTGAAGAGGCTGACAGTGCAAGCTGACACAGGAAGAGTAGATACTTTGATGGGGTAACAGAGGAGCTGCAGGGTTGGTGGGTTCATACCCCAGTAGGGATGTGGCAGGGTGATTGTGGGAGTTAGACATGATTTAATGTGGAGTGCTGACACCTCTTATTAGCATGTGTAGTTTGCAATGAAAAGCTCTCTATTTCCCTCAGGCTGTACCAGCTCAGTTCATTCAGTATAAATGATGTGTATAAACTAAGAGCAAACCGTGCTGGCTCTGGGGGCTGGTGTACTGCCAGAGTCTGACACTGACCCTGCCTGGGAATGTCTCACAGACACAGACACACAATCCATGTGGAATGTCACTTCAGCCTCTTGTTCAGACTGTCAATACAAACTGAATACCCAGGGCACACTCACTAAAAGCAGATCAGCTATCCCCTGTCTGGCTTCACCACACACCAGAGCTCCGACTATTGTCCTTACTATGTATCCGCAGCTGTCAATAATTCCAGTCTCTGTCCATTTAGGAGTTACACTACCATTGGGGCCTGGGTTCATTTAGGATTTACAGCCCGTTAGGACCTGTGTCCATTTAGGATTTACAGCCATTAGGACCTGTGTCCATTTAGGATTTACAGCCATTAGGACCTGTGTCCATTTAGGATTTACAGCCCATTAGGACCTGTGTCCATTTAGGATTTACAGCCCATTAGGACCTGTGTCCATTTGGGATTTACACCCCTTTAGGACCTGTGTCCATTTAGGATTTACAGCCCATTAGGACCTGTGTCCATTTAGGATTTACAGCCCGTTAGGACCTGTGTCAATTTACCATTTACACCCCGTTAGGACCTGTGTCCATTTAGGATTTACAGCCATTAGGACCTGTGTCCATTTAGGATTTACAGCACATTAGGACCTGTGTCCATTTAGGATTTACAGCACATTAGGACCTGTGTCCATTTAGGATTTACAGCCCGTTAGGACCTGTGTCCATTTAGGATTTACAACCCGTTAGGACCTGTGTCCATATAGGATTTACAGCCCTTTAGGACCTGTGTCCATATAGGATTTACAGCCCGTTAGGACCTGTGTCCATTTAGGATTTACACCCCGTTAGGACCTGTGTCCATACAGGATTTAAAGCCCATTAGGACCTGTGTCCATTTAGGATTTACACCCCGTTAGGACCTGTGTCCATATAGGATTTACAGCCCGTTAGGACCTGTGTCCATTTAGGATTTACACCCCGTTAGGACCTGTGTCCATATAGGATTTACAGCCCTTTAGGACCTGTGTCCATTTAGGATTTACAGCCCGTTAGGACCTGTATCCATTTAGGATTTACAGCCCGTTAGGACCTGTGTCCATTTAGGATTTACACCCCGTTAGGACCTGTGTCCATATAGGATTTACACCCCGTTAGGACCTGTGTCCATATAGGATTTACAGCCCGTTAGGACCTGTGTCCATTTAGGATTTACAGCCCGTTAGGACCTGTGTCCATTTAGGATTTACACCCTGTTAGGACCTGTGTCTATTTATGATTTTACACCCTGTTAGGACTTGTGTCCATTTAGGATTTACACCCCGTTAGGACCTGTGTCCATATAGGATTTACAGCCCGTTAGGACCTGTGTCCATTTAGGATTTACAGCCTGTTAGGACCTGTGTCCATTTAGGATTTACACCCTGTTAGGACCTGTGTCTATTTATGATTTTACACCCTGTTAGGACCTGTGTCCATTTAGGATTTACACCCCGTTAGGACCTGTGTCCATATAGAACTCTTCCTTCAATGCCACAAGGTTTAAGTTTTGTCAATGGCGGCTGTGGTCACTCAGAGCTTAATTGTGGTTCGGTCAGTCCCTGGTCAGCTTCAGCCTGTAGTCCAGGTGCTGCTGGTCTCCATTTGTTTTTTATGTGTAGCCTGATGTCCTGTCAGTATTTGAGACAGTCACAATTCCATATCTGGTGGAGATCTTTACTCAGCTGATGGAACCTTTCCCACACTAGACTTTTAATTAAAGAAGTTAAAAAGTGGAGAGTTTTTTTAATTCATTCACAGGATGTGGACTTCACTAGGCTAGCATTTACTGCCCTTCCCTGATTGTCCTCGAGAAGGTGGTGATGAGCTGCCTTTTTGAACCTCCGCTGGTCTAATGATATCCAAGAGGTTAAATCTAAGAATATTTGATTGAAATGTAATTCTATTAATAAAGTATGTTTCGCCCCTTCTGAAATGCGATCGGGATATATTTGTTGGAGTGAAGAGTTAGTTACACAAGTTGGAATAGAGGTCACAATAAATGAAAAAGGAAGTTTATAATCTGACCAATTTTCTATCAATATTGTTACACCCGGAATTTAAAAATGTTTTTAATTTAATGATGAGAAAATGGTGCCTAAAATTGAGAACTGTTTCATTCTCCTCCCCAAACCCTGATTTCTGCCACTTGCCCCCCACATTTCTGAAAGTGTTGACTCTTACTGGGCTTCAACTCCGCAGATGCCAGTAGCTTTCTGAGACCTCAAACTAGAACAAATTGCATTTATATAGCACCTTTCATGGCTCAAAGCACTTTACAGCCAATGCAATTCTCTTGAGGTGTAGTCACTGTTGTAACGCAGGGAATGGGGCAGCTAAACTTTTTTGAAGAGGTAATAGAGAGGGTTGATGAGGGTAGTGCTGTTGATGTGGTGTACATGGACTTTAAAAAAACATTTGATACAGTGCCACACAACAGGCTTGTGAGAAACGTTATTGCTAATGGAATCAAAGGGACAGTGGCAACATGGATACAAAATTGGCTGAAAAATAGGAAACTTAAGAACATTTTTCTTTATTCATTCATGAGATGTGGCCACTGGCTGGGCCAGCATTCACTGCCCATCCCTAGTTGCCCTTGAGAAGATGGTGGTGAGCTGCCTTCTTGAACCGCTGCAGTCCATGTGGTGTAGGTACACCCACAGTGCTGTTAGGGAGGGAGTTCCAGGATTTTGACCCAGTGACAATGAAGGAACAGCGATATATTTCCAAGTCAGGATGGTGAGTGACTTGGAGGGGAACTTCCAGGTGGTGGTGTCCCCATGTGTCTGCTGCCCTTGTCCTTCTAGGTGGTAGTGGTTTGGGTTTGGAAGGAGCAGTTGAAGGTGCCTTGGTGAATTCCTGCAGTGAATCTTGTAGATGGTACACACTGCTGCAACTGTGTGTCAGTGGTGGAAGGAGTGAATGTTTGTGGAAGGGGTGCCAATCAAGCGGGCAGCTTTGTCCTGGATGGTGTGGAGCTTCTTGAGTGTTGTGGGAGCTGCACTCATCCAGGCAAGTGGAGAGTATACCATCACACTCCTAACTTGTGCTTTGTAAATGGTGGACAGGCTTTGGGGAGTCAGGAGGTGGGTTACTCGTCGCACAATTCCCAACCTCTGACCTGTTCTTGTAGCCACAGTATTTATATGGCTGGTCCAGTCCAGTTTCTGTCCAAAGGTAACCCCCAAGATGTTGATAGTGGGGGATTCATTGATGGTGATGCCATTGAATGTCAAGGGGCGTTGATTGGATTTTCTCTTGTTGGAGATGGTCATTGCCTGGCACTTGTGTGGCGTGAATGTTACTTGCCACTTGTCAACCCAAGCCTGGATATCGTCCAGGTCTTGCTGCATTTGGACATGGACTGCTTCAGTATCTGAGAAATTGCAAATGGTGCTGAACATTGTGCAATCATCAGTGAACATCTCCACTTCTGACCTTATAATGGAAGGAAGGTCATTGATGAAGCAGCTGAAGATGGTTGGGCCGAGGTCACTACCCTGAGGAACTCCTGCAGTGATGTCCTGGAGCTGCGATGACTGACCTCCAACAACCATAACTGTCTTCCTTTGTGCTAGGTATAATTCCAGCGGAGAGTTTTCCCCGATTCACATTGACTCCAGTTTTGCTAGGGCTCCTTGATGTCACACTCGGTCAAATGCTGCCTTGATGTCAAGAGCAGTCACTCTCACCTCACCTCAGGAGTTCAGCTCTTTTGTCCATGTTTGAACCAAAGCTGCAATGAGGTCAGGAGCTGAGTGGCCCTGGCAGAACCCAAACTGGGTGTTAATGAGCAGGTTATTGCTAAGCAAGTGCTGCTTGATAGCACTGTTGACTCATTCAACAGTCACTGATGACTCCTTCCATCACTTTACTGACGATGGAGAGTAGACTGATGGGGTGGTAGTTGGCCGGGTTGGATTTGTCCTGCTTTTTGTGGACAGGACATACCTGGGCAATTTTTCACATAGCCAGGTAGATGCCAGTGTTGTAGCTGTACAGGAACAGCTTGGATAGAGGCACAGCAAGTTCTGGAGCACAAGTCTTTAGTACATTAGAACATCAGAAATAGGAACAAAAGTAGACCATTCGGCCCTTCGAGCTTGCTCCGCTATTCAATAAGATAACGGCTGATCTTCTTATGTTTCGATTTCCACATTCCCATCTAACCCTGATAACCTTTGATTCCCTGGCCTAACAAGAATCTATCTACCTCTGCCTTAAAAATATTCAATGACCCTGTTTCCGCCCCTTCTGAGGCAGAGAGTTCCAAAGTCTCACAACCCTCTGAGAGAACAAATTCTCCTAATCTCTGTCCTAAAAGGGCAACCCCTAATTTTAAAACAGTGCCCCCTAGTTCTGGACTCACCCACAAGAGGAAATATCCTTTCCATGTTCACCATGTCAAGGCCATTCAGGATCTTGTATACTTCAATCAAATCAGCCCTCACTCTTCTAACCTCCAGTGGAAACAAGCCCAGTCTGTCCAAACTTTCCTTATAACACAACCCACTCATTCCAGGTATCAATCTAGTAAACCTCCTCTGAACCGCCTCCAATACATTTACATCCTTCCTGAAATAAGGAGACCAAAACTGCACACAGTATTCGAGGTGCGGTCTTGCCAATGCCCTGTATAACTGAAGCATAACATCCTTACTTTTATGTTCAATCCCTCCTGTAATAGAGGATAGCATTCCATTAGCTTTCTTAATTACTTGCTGTACCTGCATTCTAACTTTTTGTGACTCATGTACTAGAACACCTAGATCCCTCTGAACCTCAGAATTATGCAGCCGTTCTCTGTTTAAGTAATACTCTGCTTTTTTGTTCTTCCTGCCAAAGAGAACAACTTCACATTTTCTCACATTAAACTCCATTTGCCAGATCTTTGCCCACTCACTCAACTTATCTATATCCATCTGCAACCTCCTCATGTTCTCTTCACAACATACTTTCCTACCTATCTTTGTATCATCTGCAAATTTACTTATCATGTCCTGCCAGTCTTCTGTGCAGAGTTGAATGGTTTTTCCTTAAGTTTGATGCTTTCCTTATCTTCTGTAGCGAAGCATGGATGGTGGGTCCTCCCCTTAGAATTTTTCTTTGTAATAGGAATGTACTTATTCTGAATACGCTTAAATATCCACTCTTTGGCACTGTTTCTCTATTCACAGAATCACAGAATAACACAGTGCAGAAAAGGCCCTTCGGCCCATCGAGTCTGCACCGACACGTGAGAAACACCTGACCTACCTCCCTAATCCCATTTACCAGCACTTGGCCCATAGCCTTGAATGTTATGAAGTGCCAAGTGCTCATCCAGGTACTTTTTAAAGGATGTGAGGCAACCCGCCTCCACCACCCTCCCAGGCAGCGCATTCCAGACCGTCACCACCCTCTGGGTAAAAAAGTTTTTCCTCACATCCCCCCTAAACCTCCTGCCCCTCACCTTGAACTTATGTCCCCTCGTGACTGACCCTTCAACTAAGGGGAACAGCTGCTCCCTACCCACCCTGTCCATACTCCTCATAATCTTGTACACCTCGATCAGGTCGCCCCTCAGTCTTCTCTGCTCCAACGAAAACAACCCAAGTCTATCCAACCTCCCTTCATAACTTAAATGTTTCATCCCAGCCAACATCCTGGTGAATCTCCTCTGCACCCCCTCCAGTGCAATCACATCCTTCCTATAATGTGGCGATCAGAACTGCACACAGTACTCCAGCTGTGGCCTCACCAAGGTTCTATACAACTCCAACATGACCTCCTTACTTTTGTAATCTATGCCTCGATTGATAAAGGCAAGTGTCCCATATGCCTTTTTCACCACCCCACTAACATGCCCTTCCACCTTCAGAGATCTACGGACACACACGCCAAGATCCCTTTGTTCCTCAGAACTTCCTAGTGCCATGCCATTCATTGAATACTTCCTTGTCAAATTACTCCTTCCAAAGTGTATCACCTCACACTTTTCAGGGTTAAATTCCATCTGGCATTTATCTGCCCATTTGACTAGCCCATCTACATCTTCCTGTAGCCCAAGACATTCAACCTCACTGTTAACCACCCAGCCAATCTTTGTGTCATCCCCAAACTTACTAATCCTACCCCCCGCATAGTCATCTATGTTGTTTATATAAATGACGAATAATAGGAGACCCAGCACAGATCCCTGTGGTATGCCACTGGACACTGGCTTCCAGTCACTAATGCATCCTTCTGTTATCACCCTCTGTCTCCTACAACTAAGCCAATTTTGAATCCACCTTATCAAATTACCCTGTATCCCATGTGCATTTGCCTTCTTTATAAGTCTCCCATGTGGGACCTTGTCAAAGGCCTTGCTGAAATCCATATAAACGACATCAACTTCACTACCCTCATCTACACACCTGGTCACCTCCTCAAAAAATTCAATCAAATTTGTTAGGCACAACCTCCCTCTGACAAAGCCATGCTGACTATTGATCTATCCTCTAGCCTAGTTTCCCAGTTCACTTCAGCTAGCTCAGCTTTCATCCCCATTTGTTGCCCTTGTTTAAGTTTAAGATTCTAGTCTTAGACCCACTCTTCTCCCTTTCAAACTGGATGTAAAATTCAATCATATTGTGGTCCCTGCTACCTCGGGGTGCCTTTACTCTTAAGTCATTAATTAATCCTATCATGTTACACAATACCAAGTCCAATATAACCTGCTGTCTGGTTGGTTCTAGAACATGCTGCTCTAAGAAACGATCTCAAAAGCATTCTATGGATTCTTTGTCCAGGCTACTGCTGCCAATCTGATTTTCCCAGTTTATCTGTAGATTAAAATCACCCATGGTTATTGCCGTCCCTTTATCACAAGCACCCAACATTTTCTCTTGAATACTTTGTCCTACACTGTGGCTGCTGTTAGGGAGCCTGTAGACACTCCCACTAATGACTTTTCCCCCCTACTATTCCTCATCTCTACCCAAACCGATTCTACATCCTGATCTCCCGAAGCAAGGTCGTCTCTAACTATTGCACCAATGCCCTCTTTGATTAACAGTGCTACCCCTCCACCTTTATCTAGCTTTCTATTCTTCTTGAATGTCATGTAGCCCTCAATATTAAGGACCCAATCTTAGTCATCCTTCAGCCATGTCTCCGTAATTGTTATCAGATTATATTATTTACTTCAATGTGGGCCATCAATTCATTTACTTTGTTGTGCTACATGCATTTGGATAGAGAGCCTTCAATTTTGTCTTTCTGTAACATTTAGTATTGACTGTTGATATATTCTTATGCTTTTTCTCTCCGTCCCTTCCTGCTATTCCCTGCCCCACATTTCTCATGTTACTATTTTGTAATCCTGTCTTGACTCTACACCTTGAATTGCTACTTGTACTCAAGCTTGATCCATCACCCCTCTTGTTTAGTTCAAAGCCCTTTAGTTTAAAGGGTAATGGCCAGGGCACTGGGGAGAACTATCCTGCTCTTCTTTGACATAGTGCCATGGGATCTTTTACATACACCAGAGCAGATAGATAGGGCCTTGGTTTAATGTCTCATCTGGAAGAAGGCATTTCCAACAGTGCAGCACTCCCTCAGTATTGCACAAGATGATATTTCCCAGGGGTTGGTACTGGGACCCTTGCTTTTCCTGATTATATATTAATGATCCAGATCTCGATGTGCGGTGGACAACTTCAAAGATATGGAGCTTGGGAGTGTTGTAAACTGTGAGAAGGACAGAGTAGAACTTCATAAGTACACATACTAGTTGGTGGAGTGGGCAGATAGGTGGCAGATGAAGTTCAATGCCGAGCAGTGTGAGGTGGTGCATTTCGGTAGGAAGAACATGGACGGACAATATAAAATAAGGGGTACAATTCTTAAGGGGGTGCAGGAGTAGAGGGACCTGGGTGTATGTGTGCATCGATCATTGAAGTTGGCAGGAAAGGTGGAGAGAGCAGTTAATAAAGCATACAGTATCCTGGGCTTATTAATAGGGGCATAGAGTACGAGAGCAAGGAAGTTATGCTGAATTTATACAAGACGCTTTTTAGCCCTCAGTTGGAGTATTGTGTACAGTTCTGGGCGCCACACTATAGGAAGGATATGAACACATTGGAGAGAGTGCAGAAGAGGTTTACAAGAATGGTTCCAGGGATGAGAAACTTCAGTTATGAAGATAGATTGGAGAGGTTGGGACTGTTCTCATTGGAGAGGAGAAGGCTAAGAGGAGATTTAATAGAGATGTTGAAAATCATGAGGGAGCTGGACAGAGTAAATAGGGAGAAGCTGTTCCCGCTCATAAAAGGATCAAGAACAAGAGGGCACAGGATTAAAGTGATTTGCAAAACAAGCAAATGTGATGTGAGAAAAACATTTTCACACAGCAAGTGGTTCGGGTCTGGACTGCACTGCCTGGGAGTGTGGTGGAGCAGGTTCAATCGAGGCATTCAAGGGGGCATCAGATGATTATTTGAATAGAAACAATGTGCAGGGGTACGGGGAAAGGCAGGGCAATGGCACTAGGTCATAATGCTCATTTGGAGAGCCGGTGCAGACATGATGGGCTGAATGGCCTCCTTCTGTGCCGTTAAAATTCTGTGATTCTGTGATTCAATTTGCGCACAGCATGATCCCACAAACAACATGATAATCAGCAGACAACCTGTCTTTGGTCTTTGTGACGTTAACTGAAGGAAAAATATTGGCCAGGGCACTGGGGACAACTATCCTGCTCTTCTTTGACATAGCACCATGGGATCTTTTATATACACCAGAGCAGATAGATGCGGCCTTGGTTTAATGTCTCATCTGGAAGAAGGCATTTCCGGCAGTGCAGCACTCCCTCAGTACTGCACAAGATGATATTCTTCTTTACTGAACTTATATCATTCAGTGTCATTGGGCAGCTTTACCCAGCATGGCACAAATCTCACCAATCTCAACCAAGGTCCTTACCCCTCAGTCATCACTGTACTCCAGTCAGGAATGAGAATTCTGTTCCTCTTATAATCCCGAGAGCATTGAGACTAAATTCATAGAAACATAGAAACTAGGAGCAGGAGTAGGTCATTCAGCCCTTCGAGCCTGCTCCCCCATTCAATATGATCATAGCTGACCCTTTGTCTCAACACCGCGCTCCCAACATACCCTTTGATGCCTTTAGAGTCCAGAAATCTATCTATTTCCTTCTTAAATACATTCAGTGTCTTGGCCTCCACATCCTCTGTAGTAGAGAATTCCACAGGTTCACCACCCTCTGAGTGAAGAAATTTCTCCTCATCTCAGTCCTAAATGGTCTACCCCATATCCTGAGATTGTAACCCCTTGCTCTAGACACCAACCCCCCAGCTAGAGGAAATACCATCCCTGCCTCCAGTCTGTCCATCCCTGTCAGAATTTTATATATTGAAATGAGATCTCCTCTCATTCTTCTAAACTCCAGTGAATACAGGCATAGTCACCCAAATCTCTCCTCATACAACAATCCTGCCACCCCAGGAATCAGTCTGGTGAACATTCACTGCACTCCCTCTATGGCAAGTATATCCTTTCTTAGGTAAGGAGACCAAAACTGCACACAATACTCCAGGTGTGGTCTCATCATGTACAGCTGCAGTAAGACATCCTTGTTCCTGTACTCAAGTCCTCTCACAATGAAGGCCAACACACCATTTGCCTTCCTAACTGCTTGCTACACCTGCACGCTTGCTTTCAGTGATTCAGTGATTCAGGATTAACTCAAATTGAATCCAACATATTCCTGGCGTTTGCCAATATGTCGGCACATTTATCCCATGTGGGGATGATCCCCAAAGATCAAGAAGTTCTTCCGCACCAAATGTTAACCAAATAGGGTGAAAATAGCCTCAATATCCTCCTCTACCTTGCCCCCAGTTCCTGGGCCCAAAAAAGAAGAAGAGAAAGGGGCAGAAAGCTGTTAGGCCAGAGGCCGACTCTCCTAGTGCAGGATTGAGACAGTGTTGCATTGCTGAAAATGTCAGATGAGAAGAGATTGGCCCACAGAGCACCACCCAGCCTCCCCCCTCCACCACCATCACCTCCCCCAACTCACCCCCCACACCCCACCACCTCAAATCTGACAGCAAGGGATCTTCTGGCTGACAGAGGCCTACAGCAGACTCTATCCCCAACTCTGGGTTTGGCTGCTGTCACAGGGCAGGACTACACTGGGAAATATCAGGCCTTTGGTAAAGGCTGTGACCCCAAAATACAGATGGCTCAAGTTTGTGTTGAGATAACACTTGGTCCAGACAATTGCCTGGACTGGCTTCGATTGCCTGGGGCTGTCAAACAGGAATTTCCCAGAGCAAATTTTCCCCTTATTGACCTTGGGTTTTCTCTTTTTTTGCCTGTCCCAGGAGATCACATGACTCCGAGGGGGTAGTAAATGTCTGGCTGCAGTGGGACATTCATCGTAGCGTGGGGGCAGGCTTGTGGGCCCACAGGTCTTTCCCTGCCCTTCGATTTTCCATGTAGGTTCAGCAGAGATCACTCCAGCTCATTTCACCTGACCAGTGTCCAAGTGGAACACTGACTGCTGACCTGACGGAGATCTTCAAACTTATGAAGATAATTATGAAACATAGAGAAGATATTTCCACTTGTGGGGGAGGCCTAACCGAGGAAGAGATAAATATAAGATGGCTGCTATTGAATCCCAATAGGGAACTCTGGAGAAACCTCTTTACCCAGCTATTGAGAATGTGGAACTCACTACCACAGGGAGCAAAGGTCATTGATTCACTCCAGGAGAAGCTGGATAAAGAAATAGGGGAGAAAAGAACAAAAGGTTTTGTTGATAAAGTGAGAGGAAGATTGGACGAGGCTCATGTGGAGCATAAATTCCATCATTAGATCGGTTGGGCTGAATGGCCTGAAGAGGGAGTTGGGATCCTTATCACTTGATGTTGGACTCAAATTTAACATGGCACCTCTGAAAGACAAGGTCAGGCCTGAAACTCAAACAGACGGTCTCCAGATTTGGAATCTAGAGCTCCTCCTCAGGGTTATGATTAAAGGATCATTTCAATTTGAGTTCAAGAACTACCTCTTGTTTAAATCCACTGTGAAAACAAAGCAGATCATGCTTTTATTAACAATCCATTGACATGGGTGCCATCCACAGCTTACACTTCCCTGCTCTTCATTGTAAGAGCTTGTCCCAGAGAAACCCAAACAATTTCGTTTCAATTTCACTTTCAATGTAATCAGCTCATGTAAGGATGTGATTGCACTGGAGGGGGTGCAGAGGAGATTCACCAGGATGTTGCCTGGGCTGGAGCGTTTCAGCTATGAAGAAAGACTGGATAGGCTAGTGCTGTTTTCCTTAGAGCAGAGAGGGCTGACGGGAGACCTGGTAGAGGTATATACAATTATGAGGGGCATAGATAGGGTAGATAGGAAGAAATTTTTCCCCTTAGTGGAGGTGTCAATATCTAGGGGGTATAGATTTAAGGAAAGGGGCAGGAGGGTTAGAGGGGATTTGAGGAAAGTGTTTTTCACCCAGAGGGTGATTGGAATCTGGAACACTGCCTGAGGGGGTGGTGGAGGCAGGAACCCTTACAACATTTAAGAAGTATTTAGATGAGCACTTGAAACACCGCAGCATACAGGGCTACAGACAAAGTGCTGGAAAATGGGATTAGAATTGATAGGGGCTTGATGGCCGGCAGGGACACAAGGGGCTGAAGGGCCTGTTTCTGTGCTGTATAACTCTGTGACTCTATCTGGGCCACACAAATTCACATTTTTATTCCTGCTTTGATAAGAGAGTCATAGTGCCAAGCAAGTGGCTTTTTGGAATTCGCCCCCATTTCAAACAATTATATTTCTCTGAGAAATGAGATTGAAGCAGTTGGTGCCATCTCATCATCATTTCATGAATTCCTTTTCCCTCTCTTCCTTTCCTTAAGGTGCTAATGCTATAGGTCGGAATCCAACAGGAATAGGAGAACGTAAGAAAAGGTAAGAAATAGGAGCATGAGTAGACCATTCGGCCCATCAAGCCTGCCCTGCTATTCAGTACGATCATGGCTGATCTTGGGCTTCACTTCCACTTTCCCACCCGCTCCTCATATCCCTTGATCCCCTAAGAGACCAAAAATCTGTCTATCCCAGCCTTAAATGTATTCAACGATGAAGCATTCACAACTCTCTGGGATAGAGAATCCCAAAGATTCACAACCCTTTGAGTGAAGAAATTTCTCCTCATCACAGTCCTAAATGATCAGCCCCTTACCCCGAGACTGTGCCCCTGTGTTCTAGATTCCCCAGCCAGGGGGAAGCGTCTCAGTGTCTATCCTGTCAAACCCCAGTCAGAATCCTGTATGTTTTAATGGGATCACCTCTCATTGTTCTAAACTCTGGAGAATGTAGACCCAACTTACTCAGCGCCTTGGGATAACATGCAGGAGAAGCGATTCTTTATGTCTGCAGGTTAGGAAGAGGAGGAGGCCATTCAGCCTCTCAAGCTTGTTCTGCCATTCAATCAGATCATAGGCGATCATGTTCCTCAGCTCCATCTACACACCTTGGTTCTGTAACCTTTCCACCCATCCGTACTCAGCCATAGTCTACGAGGAGCTGTGGGCATCTCTCTCCCTGTAATTCTGCACATCACTGTCAACCTTCCCTCCATCCAGTTTCTGATGTTGTCCATCCATTCAGCCCCTCGTCAGCACCAGACTCTCACCTTACCTTCCCAATGGGCGCGCTTTCTCAATCTCCACTTCTTCACTCCAGCTGAGCCCCATGAGGATGCTGGGACTCCCATCTTCCTGCTCTGTCAGCCGATTCTAAGGCCACTTTGCCAGGGCCACATTTCAAAAGCTGTAACCCTCTCCTCATCAGCCTTACTGAGGGTCTCACACCCACACAGTGCAACGTTCCTCACCAGGGACTTTGCAAGTTGTTTATTCAAGTACAAGCTGATGTTAGATTCCCTCCATACTTCACTCAGCTAACGAGCCATGGAGTGGGTCATTTCGAGCCTTGTCTTGATTTCATGCAGCTCAGTGGTCACTTTCAATCCCAGAAATTGAAATTAATCCATGTTCACAATAGTTGGGGACTGAATTGTCACATTGCCCTCATCATGAATTGTCATCGAGTATGTCTTGCTGTTGATGATGATCAGCCCAAGCTTTAGATTTGATTTTCTCAGCTCTTTAGCCTGGCCTTTGATCATTAAGGTAGTGTCGCCAACATATCTGATGTTGCAGATGTTCTGACCATCAATACTGGCCCCAAGACATTCTGGGAGAGCAGAGCTGACGTCTCATGTGACTGTTTCTCCTTTGGCATTGGAAAGTAATGGTGAAAGCAAACACCCTTGTCTGACTCCTTTGTCAAAGCTGAATGGCTCTGTCTCGTCTTCAGGTACATGCACCACACCTTTTGCCACATCCTAAAGTCTCTGAAGGAGACAGATTAAGTGGTGTGGTATTCCAAATCCACTCATGGCTCTGCATGGTGAATGGAGTCAAATACCTTTCTTTGTGTAATCTACAAAGAGTACATAGGAACATAGGAAATAGGAGCAGGGGTAGGCCATTCAGCCCCTCGAGCCCAGTCTGCCATTCAACCTGTTCATGGCTATTCTTCTACCTCATACATACATACACAGACAAATTAGGAGCAGGAGTAGGCCACTGGGCCCCTCGAGCCTGCTCCGCCATTCAAAAAGATCAAGGCTGATCTGAATGTAACCTTGACCCCACATTCCTGCTTAACCCCATAACCTTTCACCCACTTGTTAATCAATAATCTACCTAGCTCTGCCTTAAAAATATTCAAAGGCTCTGCTTCCATCGTCTTTTGAGGAAGAGAGTTCCAAAGACTCACAACCCCCTAAGAGAAAAAATTTCTCCTCATCTCCGTATTAAATGGGTAACCTCTCATTTTTAATCAGTGACCCCAGTTCGAGATTCTCCCACAAGAGGAAACATCCTCTCCACATCCACCCTTGTCAAGGCCACTCAGGATCTTAAAGGTTTCAGTCAAGTTGTCTCTTACTCGTCCACATTCCAGTGGATACAAGCCCAGCCTGTCCAACCCTTTCCTCATAAGACAACCCGCCCATTCCTGGGATTAGTCTAAGAGCTGATTTCCTGCACCAACCTCATATCCCTTGGTAGCTTTAATATCTAGAAATCTATCGATCTATATCTTTAAAATACTCAATGATGAGTGCCCACAATTTCTTGTCAAATAGTCATTTGCTAGTACAGGACTTGAGTATTCTTGAAAAAAGAGACATGTTGAAGCTTTTCGTCTTGCACTCATCAGGACACCACAAGAATACCAATATAAGGGGGAAACAACAACTTATACTGTATGTGAAGAGAGTGCTGATTGGTTGGCAAGTGGGTTCTGATTGGTAGAGGGGTTGCCATGGAGAATACACCAGTGATGATGGCTGATAGTTAACTACCAAGCGCTGTTTGACATTTAAACCAGGCATTGCCCTGAGGAATGAGTCAGTGAATGGCTGTCACTTATTTTGTTTAGCTGTAGCAGACACAATGTGTATACATGTTCTTTCTGTCTGTAAAGAACAGGGCCTGTGTATTAATAGATGTAGCTTCCAGTACAGGTAAATGCACCACACGGTGAACCTGACTGACAATCTTAAATTGGTTGTCAGCCTAATTCCTAGCACATTGAGGATTGTTTAGCAAACGTTGTCCAATTGCGGAATCACATCTAGTGTTGGACACTGTGTTTTGAGCTTTGCAAGTATGGGCTGGTAGGGTACGGTCTATACCCAGCCAGTTGCAAACAGCAGTTGTGACACGCTGTTTGATACAATTCGCCAGTCTTTAAGACATATGGCCTACATACCTAGCATCCCACTGGCACTGAAATTCATATCCAACATTACTCATTTGTGTGATAGGCAGAACGTCTTTTTGGCTTGACAGCAGCATCCTGTTAGTGGCGAATACCACTCGTGTTGCTACTGTATAGTAACAGCGTGAAACAGCTAGCTTCACCTGGTACTCTCAGTTTTGAGATACCTTACCCTTCCAAGGTAATCTGAGGTAGACTGGGCACTTTTCAGGGCGGAAAGTGACAGCCTTAGGCCCGTTCATGAGTTTGTGTGATACACAGCGCGAAACGATCTGATCAGGGTAGCCATTATCCTGCAGGATGTCTTTGACATGCCCTGTTTCAGAATCAAGCGTGCATGGTAAGCAAATGGCTCAGGTCCTATTTACAAGATTGCTGATAAGACCAATCTTATAGCATGTGGAACTGTAAGAATCCCAATATGTATATTGACCAGTGAAGGTAGGTTTGCAGCAGACCATAGTAGAGAATCCCCTCAATTAATTAGTACATCAAGGAGAGGAGTTTATTTGACTGCTCCATTTCACAGATGGATTTGAGCACAGGTTGGAGCCCATTAAGACATGTAATGAAATTATTACAAGCAGCTGTGGATGTAAATATAGCAAATATATCATCGACATATCAGAAATATGTGAGAGGTAGGAGGTTGAT
Source organism: Carcharodon carcharias (assembly GCF_017639515.1). NCBI lineage: Eukaryota > Metazoa > Chordata > Chondrichthyes > Lamniformes > Lamnidae > Carcharodon > Carcharodon carcharias. The sequence continues at coordinate 29,264,453 of NC_054497.1, read as the reverse complement.
GTCATTCCATCGAAGACACGTTTCTCATGGAACCCAACAAAGATGTTTGCGAGAGCTGGGCCTAGAGGGGATCCCATGGCAACACCAACTATTTAGGCATAACATAGTGTCATTAAAACTGAACTCAACTGTGCGAGTTGCCAAGTTCACAAGTTCAATGAATATGGATTCATGCAATGGTGGCAGGTCTAGATTGCCATGACATAGTGCAGCTGCATAAATACCTATGGTTTCCTTAAGTGGAACATTGGTGAATAAGCTAGCAATGTCAAATGAGCACATGAACACAGCATTGCTATCGATATGCAAGGCCTCTATGGTTTTTGTAAATGTGAAGGAGTCCTTCACTGCCTGTGTGGAAAACAGTTTGTGTATTCGCTACATTCAGATCTGGTCCAGGGAGCTGGCAGTTTTGCTCTCCCTGTTCCTTTATCTGATCATACTCATTGATCATATGCCTGTCTCCCACTTTGCCCATTCCCAACAAAAACCTATTGATTGAAAACTTCAACTGTCCCAACATCCATCCCTTTCAGGGCAGTGACTTTCAGATTCTGCTATCTTTCTGTGAAGAATTGCTCCTGATTTCACTCCTAACCGGATCTGGCTCAAATCTGAAGATTTTATCTCTCTTGATCTTGATTCCTCTACCATGCAGATTAGGTTCTCTGTTTCTACTCTACCCTCATCATCTTAATCGCCTCAATCAGATCACTCCTCAACTTTTTAAACTCGGGGAATACAAGCCATATCTTTGCAACATGTCCTCATGACTTAACCCTTTTAGCGCTGGTATCATTTGTTAATTGTATCAATTGAGGTAAGTACATAGAGTTGGAGAGCATTGGTTAGAAGTGAGTACATATAAAGAGAAACAGAATTACCTGGAAAAACTCAGCAGGTCTGGCAGCATCGGCAGAGAAGAAAAGAGTTGACGTTTCGAGTCCTCATGACCCTTCGACAGAACTTGAGTTCGAGTCCAAGAAAGAGTTGAAATATAAGCTGGTTTAAGGTGTGTGTGTGGGGGGCGGAGAGATAGAGAGACAGAGAGGTGGAGGGGGGTGGTGTGGTTGTAGGGACAAACAAGCAGTGATAGAAGCAGATCATCAAAAGATGTCAACGACAATAGTACAATAGAACACATAGGTGTTAAAGTTAAAGTTGGTGATATTATCTAAACGAATGTGCTAATTAAGAATGGATGGTAGGGCACTCAAGGTATAGCTCTAGTGGGTTTTTTTTTTATAATGGAAATAGGTGGGAAAAGGAAAATCTTTATAATTTATTGGAAAAAAAAAGGAAGGGGGAAACAGAAAGGGGGTGGGGATGGGGGAGGGAGCTCACGACCTAAAGTTGTTGAATTCAATATTCAGTCTGGAAGGCTGTAAAGTCCCTAGTCGGAAGATGAGGTGTTGTTCCTCCAGTTTGCGTTGGGCTTCACTAGAACAATGCAGCAAGCCAAGGACAGACATGTGGGCAAGAGAGCAGGGTGGAGTGTTAAAATGGCAAGCGACAGGGAGGTTTGGGTCATTCTTGCGGACAGACCGCAGGTGTTCTGCAAAGCAGTCGCCCAGTTTACGTTTGGTCTCTCCAATGTAGAGGAGACCACATTGGGAGCAACGAATGCAGTAGACTAAGTTGGGGGAAATGCAAGTGAAATGCTGCTTCACTTGAAAGGAGTGTTTGGGTCCTTGGACGGTGAGGAGAGAGGAAGTGAAGGGGCAGGTATTGCATCTTTTGCGTGGGCATGGGGTGGTGCCATAGGAGAGGGTTGAGGAGTAGGGGGTGATGGAGGAGTGGACCAAGGTGTCCCGGAGGGAGCGATCCCTACGGAATGCCGATAAGGGGGGTGAAGGGAAGATGTGTTTGGTGGTGGCATCATGCTGGAGTTGGCGGAAATGGCGGAGGATGATCCTTTGAATGCGGAGGCTGGTGGGGTGATAAGTGAGGACAAGGGGGACCCTATCATGTTTCTGGGAGGGAGGAGAAGGCGTGAGGGCGGATGCGCGGGAGATGGGCCGGACACGGTTGAGGGCCTTGTCAACGACCGTGGGTGGAAAACCTCGGTTAAGGAAGAAGGAGGACATGTCAGAGGAACTGTTTTTGAATGTAGCATCATCGGAACAGATGCGACTGAGGCAAAGGAACTGAGAGAATGGGATGGAGTCCTTACAGGAAGCGGGGTGTGAGGAGCTGTAGTCGAGATAGCTGTGGGAGTCGGTGGGTTTGCAATGGACATTGGTGGACAGTCTATCACCAGAGATTGAGACAGAGAGGTCAAGGAAGGGAAGGGAAGTGTCAGAGATGGACCACGTGAAAATGATGGAGGGGTGGAGATTGGAAGCAAAATTAATAAATTTTTCCAAGTCCCGACGAGAGCATGAAGCGGCACCGAAGTAATCATCGATGTACCGGAGAAAGAGTTGTGGAAGGGGGCCGGAGTAGGACTGCAACAAGGTATGTTCCACATACCCCATAAAGAGACAGGCATAGCTGGGGCCCATGCGGGTACCCATAGCCACACCTTTTATTTGGAGGAAGTGAGAGGAGTTGAAGGAGAAATTATTCAGCGTGAGAACAAGTTCAGCCAGACAGAGGAGAGTAGTGGTGGATGGGGATTGTTCGGGCCTCTGTTCGAGGAAGAAACTAAGGGCCCTCAGACCATCCTGGTGGGGGATAGAGATGTAGAGGGATTGGACGTCCATGGTGAAGAGGAAGCGGTTGGGGCCAGGGAACTGGAAATTGTTGATGTGACGTAAGGTGTCAGAGGAATCACGGATGCAGGTGGGAAGGGACTGGACAAGGGGAGAGAGAAGGGAGTCAAGATAACGAGAAATGAGTTCTGTGGGGCAGGAGCAAGCTGAGACGATCGGTCTACTGGGGCAGTTCTGTTTGTGGATTTTGGGTAGGAGAGAGAAGCGGGCCGTCCGAGGTTGGGCGACTATCAGGTTGGAAGCTGTGGGAGGGAGATCCCCAGAGGAGATGAGGTCAGTGACAGTCCTGGAAACAATGGCTTGATGTTCAGTGGTGGGGTCATGGTCCAGGGAGAGGTAGGAGGAAGTGTCTGCGAGTTGACGCTCAGCCTCCATGAGGTAGAGGTCAGTGCGCCAGACAACAGCACCACCCTTGTCAGCGGGTTTGATGACAATGTCAGGGTTGGACCTGAGAGAATGGAGTGCAGTAAGTTCAGAGAGAGACAGGTTAGAATGGGTGAGAGGAGCAGAGAAATTGAGACAACTAATGTCGCGCCGACAGTTCTCAATGAAAAGATCGAGAGAAGGTAAGAATCCAGAGGGAGGGGTCCAGGTGGAGGGAGAATATTGGAGATGGGTAAAAGGATCCGTTGAACTGGGAGAGGACTCCTGCCCAAAGAAGTGAGCCCGGAGACGAAGACGGCGGAAGAAGAGTTCAGTATCATGCCGAGCCCGAAATTCATTGAGGTGAGGGCGTAAGGATATGAAACTAAGTCCTTTGCTGAGCACTGAACGTTCAGCATCGGAGAGGGGAAGGTCAGGGGGTATAGTGAATACACGGCTGGGGCTGGGATTGGAAGATGGGGTGGGGACGGAGGGACAGGCAGGGGTGGAGGGTCCTAGATGGGTGTTGGTGTCGATGAGTTGTTGGAGCTTGCGTTCCTTAGCGCTTGAGAGAAAGAGAAAAAGTTTATTGTTGAGGCGTCAGATGAGCCGAAGAATAAAATGAAACTGGGGGCACGCGCAGCTTTGAAAAAGGGTATGGCGGTGCTGCTGGAGGGAGAGGTCGAGTGTGTTCACATGGCCACGCATGGCACTGAGCGTGGATTTCAGAATGTGACGGGAACAGCAGTCCGAGAAACGTTTTATGTCCCGGAGATACCTGTAATCCTGGGTGGGTTCGAAACATGAGGGGTGGAATTTCAGTTGAAATCCACATGGGGTAAGTCGGAGACGGAGACGGTCACTGAGAAAGGAGATATGGCTGTGAAAGCGGGTTTTAGTAAACACCTTGTCAAACACTAGGAGGGAAATGGAAAGCAAGGAAGGTGAGCAAGACAACAGAGAGATACGGAAATCTTGTCGCAGAGAGGAACAGAACTTCTTCAAGGAGGTAGGCATTTCTTGAAGAGCAGTGGCAGTCAATTAAACACAGAGATAAAAACAAAAAAACTGCGGATGCTGGAAATCCAAAACAAAAACAGAATTACCTGGAAAAACTCAGCAGGTCTGGCAGCATCGGCGGAGAAGAAAAGAGTTGACGTTTCGAGTCCTCATGACCCTTCGACAGAACTTGAGTTCGAGTCCAAGAAAGAGTTGAAATATAAGCTGGTTTAAGGTGTGTGTGTGGGGGGCGGAGAGATAGAGAGACAGAGAGGTGGTTGGGGTGGGGGGGGGGGTGTGGTTGTAGGGACAAACAAGCAGTGATAGAAGCAGATCATCAAAAGATGTCAACGACAATAGTACAATAGAACACATAGGTGTTAAAGTTAAAGTTGGTGATATTATCTAAACGAATGTGCTAATTAAGAATGGATGGTAGGGCACTCAAGGTATAGCTCTAGTGGGGGTGTTTTTTTTTTTATATAATGGAAATAGGTGGGAAAAGGAAAATCTTTATAATTTATTGGAAAATAATAGGAAGGGGGAAACAGAAAGGGGGTGGGGATGGGGGAGGGAGCTCACGACCTAAAGTTGTTGAATTCAATATTCAGTCTGGAAGGCTGTAAAGTCCCTAGTCGGAAGATGAGGTGTTGTTCCTCCAGTTTGCGTTGGGCTTCACTGGAACAATGCAGCAAGCCAAGGACAGACATGTGAGCAAGAGATACATATAAAGAGATACTGACACAGGAGTTGAGTGGAGCCAGGAGATATATACGTGTAATGTTTCACTCTGTCAACAAATCTATTCCAAGTAAAGACTGGGTCTGGTTTCTTCCTTCACCAACTGGCTATCAGGAATAGAACATATTCTGGTGAATCCACGTAGCACCCTCCCTGCCTGAGGCCAGTTGATCCTTTAGTATCCAGATGATCGCGGGGAGATATTACAGCCAAGCCAAGGCACTGCCTAGGTCCTATCATAGTGACTAGGGGCAGGTTCCAGGCTGGAGGTCCCCCACTCCAGCCCAGGAACCTCTTCCGATGCCCCCGAGCTGAACTGAGCAGAGACTGGGGAAGGTATCTGAGGCCTTCCTATCGCCTATGTTTTATATGCTTGGAGTGGGGAAGTGGGACTTCAATCCATGACCCTCTGACTCAGAGGCAGACTAGGTATTGACATCTGCTGTAGTCAAATTAAAACTTTCCCTGGATAATTAAGTGAAGTAGAACTGGCTCCAGGTTTTTACATGAATAAATCTGTTTCCTTTAATCCAGCGATGGACACCAATACAACTGTCGTTATTTCCCTTTAAACATTCCATAAGATATGCTACAAATCCATTTAAAAAGATCATGGGGTATAAATTGCAGGGAGCTAGTGGATAATGAATATGTTTGCCTGAAAACAGAGGCCCAAGGTCTGAAGATGGCTCCAAATTGGGCCCCAGGCTTCATCAGCATAACGCCAGCAAGCTGAGGGTGCCAATTGGATGCAGTTGGTCAGTTGGGATCGTTCCATAAGGTGGACGTCCACAGGCAAAGTCTTTGGGTGGGAGAGGCGAGCAGGAGGAGGACAGGAAGAGGAAGGGATGGGATTGGGCCTAGACTGGCAGCGGCCTGTGCTTTTCGGTGGAGACAAGAGCAAGAGCCCTGCTAAATGGGGTTAAAAGCATTAGGAGCATCTTTAATCCACATTATGAGTGAGAGATGAAAGATATCAGGATGGTCTGGGTGTATTAAACCATTCAAACAATGGGAGATGGAGCAGGGAGATGAAATTGGAAAATGAATCTACAAGAGGCTAGTTACAGCAGGAGACGGTGAAACTTGTGTTTCTCAGTAAGGCAGCAATGCCTGCTCTGTGGCATTCGTCTAGCTGTCCCTTGGGAGAATCACTGGTCCAGCAAGTCAAACTGAAGTGGGGTGGGTATCCCAGGCCCTTGGTTCGAATATTGAAGGTGGGCAGTGCAAGCTAGTGGATGGTAGCCTGTGCACTTTCAGGAGAGGTAAGAGAAAAGGGGCACCACACCCAATCCAAATAACATGCCTGAGCGTGTCAAATTCCACACCCCACCCTACAACCTTTCTTAGGTGGAACTAGACAAGTTCCAGCAGTGGCCCAGCTTTTAATCTCTTACTCAGCATGTTATTCGAGTGCTTTGAGGTTTCAAGAGACCCTCATGGGGTCCAGGTCTTGTATTAAATCCCACAAAGCTGGAGGGCGAAGGTCAACTCCAATTCATTGATTGATCATTTGTGCTGTTCTCGCCTCCATTATTGCTTTAAGAATCTCTGCTCATGTGAAATTCCATTTATTGTCACTTTACCTCTGGAGATGTCACTTTAAACAATAGAGGAGCAGGGTTTTTCAAGCAAAGGACCTTGCACACACCTTCGTAGAATGATCCAGCACTGAAGGAACCCATTAGACCTGAGGAAATTCTCAGAGTCTCACTCCCACTTTTCCAAATCTCTCGCCCTCTGTATGCCTGATGGTGCTGGGAGCTCGGGACTCAGTCTACACAGACAGGGCTGTCTGGAGAAATTAACTAAATGGGGTTAAAAGCATTAGGAGCATCTTTAATCCACATTATGAGTGAGAGATGAAAGATATCAGGATGGTCTGGGTGTATTAAACCATTCAAACAATGGGAGATGGAGCAGGGAGATGAAATTGGAAAATGAATCTACAAGAGGCTAGTTACAGCAGGAGACGGTGACTCCGTTACCCTGGAGACCCACGCTTCTTAAAGGCACACTGTCCCCAGGAACAGAAGTTTCTTTTTTGTACACAGAGGGAAGTCATGCTGATTTCCAACCCCCATCTGCACCACCACCACCACCCCCGCTACCCACCCCCACCACACCCCCCCCCCCACTCTCCTAAATGTGCCAGCTCGAAGTAGGTAGATTTCTATGTGTCAGTGGTACACACAGGCACACAGTATACACACACACATACACCCAGCACCCTGTCCTCTTCTTATGGCCTTTATTGATTCTTCACCAGAGACAACGTGGATATGAGGAAAATGAATCACAGACAAAGAACAGAGAGAGCAACGTAAAGATGGTTAGTAAAATTGCAAACACCCAGAGGAATCATCATTCAGCTCAACTTCATAAAAGTGAAGGTTATTTTTGGACAGGGTAAGGTCATTAAATGCTAAGAACATTATCCCTTTTTGATTGATCAATCCCACCCATTTTCTCACTCGTTCTCTTCAGAAACAAATCCAATTATTTCTGTAACTCTTAACTTACTCCGCAACCCAATTATCATTTGGAATAAATTTAATGATATTTGAGCTTTTTACCACTTTTGGACATTTTGTCAATTGCCTTCACGATCTTGAAAACTTTGAGTGCCCTCTGTTCCCTCATTCTGGTAAGGAAAGCAGCATTCCAGAGGGAGTTTCAGATTCCTCTCTTAACCTTCTGTAAGTAGCTGGTGATAATTCTTCATTTGGTAATCATCCTGAGAGGCTGCATGAGGAAACATCAGGGGAAGGAATGGTTGGATTAAAACAACACTGGTATCAGGGCACTAACACTTGAAAGTTGAGGCCTATACATCACCATGGCTACCATGCATAGCTCTAGATCTGTCTATGGAGATGTCTCTGAGGGAGGGGTGAACCAGAGGAGAAATTGGGAAGTGGAAAAAGATTGTATTAGGGACACAGGAAGAGGAGCAGGTTATTAAACACCTTTAGCCTGTTCCAGCATTCAGTTAGACTGATCAGTATCTTAACCTCATTCTCCTTTGTTCCATATCCCCTCATATTCTTGGCCAACGAAAATCTACCGACCCCAATCATGAAAACTCCAGTTGGCCAAACGTCCACAACCATGTGAGAGAGAGAATTCCAGATTGTCATGAGGAGCGACTCCTGATTTCCTTCCTGAACAGCTCCATTCTAAATTTAAGGTTATGTCCTCTCGCTCTTAATTTCTACATTCAAGGCAGTCATTTCAGTATTTGCCCTATCAACTCTTTTTAACATTTTAAATACTTTGATCAGATTACCTCTTAAGCTTCTAAACTCAAGGAAATACAAGCCATGTTTATGAAACTTGGTCTCATAATTTAACCCTTGAAACCCTGGCACTATTCTGATGAACATGCATTGCATCTCTTCCAAGGTCACTATATCCTTCCTGAGGTGCGGTGCCCAGCACTGTACGTGGAATGCAGATGGATCTAACTAAGGCTGTATGCAACTGAAGCGCAACTGTAGTTTGGCTATTCAGTGCTGTCGTTAGGGAAGCACTTCCTCACACAAAGGGTAATGGAAATCTGGAACTCTCTCCCACCCAAAAAGCTGTTGAGGTGGACGATCAACTGAATTTGTCAAAACTGAAATTGACAGATTTTTGTAATAAGAGTCACAGAAACAAGGTGGGAAGAAGGTACAGATCAGCCATGATCTAACTGAATGGTTGAACAGGCTCAAGGGGCTGAATGGCCTCCTCCTGTTCCAAAAGCAGTTTACGCCCATCCTAGACTTTAATCATGAACCTGCAGCCTCACCAACTCTCCCTGAGGGTGGCCTTCAGTCTTTTAACTCTTTTGGAGTCCACCAAATAAACTAAATTAACAAAATGAGGGATAAAATAAACACAGCCCCTAAATTAGGGTAACTGTAAAAAGCCAACGACAATTCAGTCTTTTAGATAATGATGTGAGGGCCCCAGTCATGAAGCCAGTTAATGTAATCAATCCTTGATTGGTTTAATTAACTCCAGGATGTGCAGTACAAGCTTGCTCAGCTGATGCAGATCTTCAAGTGCTGAGGTAGAGGCATAGCCTTGTTACAGAGTACAGAGCTCACAATAGTCTCTGAATGAAAAGAACTGGCAATTATTTATATTGTGTCTCTCATTACGAAGAACATCACAGCCTTCACTGTCACTGGGTCAAAATCCTGGAACTCCCTCCCTAACAGCACTGTGGGTGTACCTACACCACATGGACTGCAGCGGTTCAAGAAGGCAGCTCACCACCACCTTCTCCAGGGCAATTAGGGATGGCAGTAAATGCTGGCCCAGCCAGTGATGCCCATATCCCGTGAGCGATTAAATTTTTTAAAATGCCAATGAAGTGCTTTCAAAGTGTAGTCACCACTTAAAGCAGGATTGAGACCTTCCACACCTTGTTCCTGCCTTTGACCCTCGCTCCACCTTCTACTTGACTTGCTCACACGATGAGCTTTCCTGCTTCATTTTGGGGATTTGGAGACCGGTGACAGGAGACCAGCACCAGCTTTCTTCGGAAACTCTCACACAGGCCGATGTACACAAATGGGTAGAGGCAGCCGTTGGCAAAGCCAAGGCTTATTGCTGAGTTGTAGGCATAGTAAAAGGGCAAAGTAGGTTGGTCAATGGAAAGTTGGGTGAGCTGCAAAACATAGAATGGAGCCCAATGGATAAAAAACACCAAACAGATGGCAACTGCAGTCCACGTGACCTTTCTGGTTCTCAGTCGTACACTTCTCTGAGTGGTAGGAGTGGCTGAGGTCATGTGCTGTAATATCCTGACATAAGCCACACTGATCACCAGGAAGGGCACAGCAAGTGCCAAAAACAACTGGAGGAAGGTGTACCAGTAGATATCTGTTTGAGGATTGGGCAGGTGAATGCTGCTCTCCCCGAGAAAGGGATCAAGCCAGTGTACATCCAGACAGGAGTAATGCTGATGAGCGAGACAAACCAAAGCAGGCATATGATTAACGTTGCAATGAAGGGCTTGCTAAAGTGAGGAGATGAGATAGGGTGAACCATCGCTAAGTAGCGGTCAATGGACATAGCAGTAAGGATGTAGGTACTGGTGAACTGGCTGTTGGCATCCATGGCAGTGATGATGGTGCACAGAGTCTCTCCAAAGTGCCACACAGCATTGCCCACCAGCTGATGGATGAGGAAAGGCATTCCCAATAGGAAAAGCAGGCTGGCAATAGACAGGTTGACAATGTAGATGTCCGGCACTCTGCTTCTTGCTGACTGCGATGATGACGATGTAGTTCTCCACGATCCCAAAGAAACAGATGATCCCAAACAAGGAAGGCAGGATGAAATTGGTGTTAGAGAGCTGATGTGGAACATCTGTAAAACAATCAGTGGAAATTATAACAGAAACATGCAGCAAACCACTTAACCGGGGAAAAACAGCACCTTTCACAACCTCAGGACATTTCAATGCAATTTCCGGCCAATTAACTGTTGAAACTCAGTCATTGTTGTAATGTAGGAAACACAGCAGTCAATTTGCACACAGCAAGCTCCCACAAACAGCAATGCGATAATGACTAGGTTGTCTGTATTTTGAGATGTTGACTGAGAATTAAATATTGGCCAGGACACTGGGGAGAAGTTCCCTGTTCTCTAAAATAGTGCCCTGGGATCTTTCACATCCAGCTGGATGAGCAGACCAGGCCTTGGTTTAATGTCTCATCCAAAGGGTGACACCCCAGCGCTCAAGTCAGGTGTGTCTGCCTGGATTTCAGATCTCAAGTTTCTGGAGAGGGTACAGAAGAGATTTACTAGAACGATTCCAGTGGTGAGAGATTACAGTTAAATATCGACTGAAGAAGCTGAGGTTGTTCTCCTTAGAGCAGGGAAGGGTGAGGGTTGGCGAAGTTTAAAATCCTGAAGTCTTTAGACAAAGTTAATAAAGGGAAACTGTTGCCAGTTTCTGCAGTGTTGGTGACAGGTGAACACAGATTTAAGGCAATCGATGGAAGAGCCAGAGACGACATGAGGAAGAATGATTTCCTTATCGAGAGTAGTTAGGATTGAGACTGCATTATCTGATAGGACGGTGGATATAGACACAGGAGTGGCCTCAAAAGGAAAATGGGAAATAATTTAAGGAGAAAAGGCAGCTGAGTTGCTCTTGAAACGAGCCAGCACAGACTTTACACGCTATATGGCCTCTTTCTGTGCTGTACCACTGAATGCGTCCACGAGCCCACGAGTTTCTGTCTCAGAGGCAAGAGTGTTAGCCACTGAACCCTGGCGGACGGGCTTATTGGGTGGAACTGTACCCCAGTGAGAATCAGCACATTCACAAGAGACAGATCATAGCAGCCAAACTCCTAGAAAATAAAAGGGGTTGTTGTGTCTCTGGGACAGCATCTTTCTCCAGAGAAAGTGGACTGTTCACTTCAGCCAGCTGCAGTGCAGAGAGAAAGAGGCGGCTGAGATGGTGTAAAATCCAATTCCAGTGTTAGTTTAACAGTGCGAGTGGATATGCAGATAGTGCTCACATTATACGGATATATTAACTGGCCTAATTCCCAAGGAGCATTTTCATCTACAAGCGTCACTCAGCTTTTTTTGTAAAGCAGCTCCTCGCTGTCTCGCTCCGTAAGTCAGTGCACCGAACGAATGGAGGCACAAAATGCATTAAACAAATCCTCTGCACAACCAGCCGCGGTCTCAACTTGTACAAAACTAGAGGAAAAAAGCCTCGTTAATTTAAAAATAACAATGTAAACCTTCTCAATGCTCGGTGAGACTTATCCAGCCATGTGGATTCTGTAGCAGGTCCAGGGAGTTACTGTCATTCCAAACCCAGGATACTAAGACCTTCTCCTGATCTATCACTCTCCCTATTTACATCACTTTCTCTCCTCTCTCTTTCTTTATTTTCCTAGTCCCTGTTACTTTCTCTCTGTATCCCTATGCACCTTTTTTTGACCTTTGCTTTCCCTTTCTCTCGCTCTTTCTCCTACCCCTCTCCTTCGTCTGCTCCTTTCTCGTTTCCTGATTTGCTCTTCCTCTCTGTCCCTCCTTTTCTCTAGACCTGTGTGTGTCTTCTCCTCCCTTCTCTCATTTTCCCTGCTTTTTCTTATCCCGTATTTACACCCTTCCCTTCATTGTCTCTCTTTGCCGTTTCTATTTCTAGTGATCTCCTTCTCTCTTTTCTGATCTCTCTGAACTGCAAAGATTGACCAAGTCTGTGAGTAGCACCAGGAGCACTGCATATACAAATAAACAATTCCCAGGTCCCTGTCACTGAGACTCAGCTTTTGCCAAGAGCTACTTATTAAATAAGTGGCAGAGACCTCACTCTCAGAAATGCCACTGACCCTGTATCCCACTTTAGTAAAGATTCCCTTATGCAAAGTCACCAATTCAGCGACTTGTTTTTTTATAAAAGCAAAATATTGCAGATGCTGGAAATCTGAAACAAAAACAGCATCTGTGGAGAGAGAAGAAAAAGAGTTAATGTTTCAAAGCCATATGACTCTTCTTCAATGTTTCGAGTCTTCTTCTTATAAGAGTCATGTGGAACTCAAAATGCTAACTCAACTTTTTTTTATATTCGATCATGGGGTGTGGGCGTTGCTGACTCAGCCAGCATTTATTACCCATCCCTAATTGCCCTAGGGCATTTAAGAGTAAACCATATTGTTGTGGATCTGGAGTCACATGTAGGCCAGACCAGGTAGAGACAGCAGATTTCCTTCCCTAAAGGACATCAGTGAACCAGATGGGTTTTTACAACAATCGACAATGGCTTCATGGTCATCAATAGACTTTAATTCCACCATCTGCCATGGCTGGATTTGAACCTGGGTCCCCAGAGCATTACCCTGGATCTCTGGATTACTAGTCCAGTGACAACACCACCATGCCATTGCCTCTCCCCAAAACAACTAAAGAAATGGTGGAGACCTCACGTACAGAAACACCACTGACCCTGTATCCCATTTTAGCGAAGATTCCCTCAAGCAAAGCCACCAATTCAGCGACAGATGCAGCAACAAGTCTGGTAACAGCAAGTGAAGTCTGGCATTTTGTTTTAACTCACGGATGGTAAGAATCCAGATGTAACTCACAGCAGAATCACTTCAGCTGCTAAACCTATGCAGATTCAACTCTATTTCTCAAAAGGGATTTTAAATAAGGTCAATCTTTAAAAATAAAACCCTGCACTGAATACCAAATTATAACGGTAATAGCAACAACTTATATTTATGTAGCACCTATAATGTAATAAAATTTCCCAGCGCGCTTCACATTATAAAACAAAGTCTGACACCGAGCCACATGAGGAGATATTAGGTCAGGTGATCAAAAGTGGTCAATGAGGTAGGTTTTAAGGAGTGTCTTAAAGGAGGAAAGTGAGGTGATGAGGCGGGGAGGTGTAGAGAGGGAATTCCAGAGCTCGGAGCCCAGGTAGCTGAAGGCACGGCCGCTAATGGTGGAGGATTATAATTGGGGATGTGCAAAAGGCCAGAATTAGAGGAGCGGAGATATCTCGGAGGGCTTTGGGGCTGGAGGAGATGACAGATAGGGAGGGGAGAGGCCCTGGAGGGATTTGAAAACAAGGACTGTCCAGACAGGGCTACTTTGTGGCTTTGGTGTTAAGGGTTCTGCCCTATGTCATGTGCATCAGGCAAGTCTTGGGTTTGGGAGGTTATCTAAACCAGGACAACAGTAAGTACAATACAACTCCTGGGTTAGAGATGAAAACTGTCCAGGGTTTCCACTCTCTGTCGACCCACCAACGATGCGATTGGAAATGTTAATATTTTGAATGCAAGCAGCACCAAGCTTGAATATGATACACTCATGGTGGAACAGCTCACTAGTGCTTCTTAAGAACAGAGGAACAGGAAGAGGCCACTTTAACTCCTTAAGTCTCTCCCACCTTCCAATAAGCTCATGGCTGAACTACGATCTAATGGGTCTTTGTCCCATATCCCTTAATATCTTTGGATAACAAAAATCCATCACTCTCAGATTTAAAATTAACAATCAAACAATTATCATTTGCTGGTTGTGGAAGAAAGTTCCAAACTTCTACCAACCTATGGGTGTTGAAGTCTTTCCTAATTTCAGCCCAGAAGGTCTGGCTCTGATTTTTAGGCAGTGTCCCCTATTGCTAAACTCCCCCATGCAACAGAAATTATTTCTATCTACTCCTGCCAGTTCCACTTAATAGCTTGAACATTTTGATCTAACTATCCATAATCATCTAAATTTTAGAGAATATGCCTCTAGTTTGGCTCTTGGTTCACATATAAAAGTTGTGCGCCTCGACAATCAGATCAAAAATACCCACCGTCCAGATTTGGATTGCCCGCTTTTGCAAATGAAAGTTAGCACAGCTTCAAACCTGCCTCAGTCATCAGGAGATTGGCCCTTTGTTCGTCGTGGCTCAGTACTAATGCTCCCCCTGCTGGTACACTGCATGACCCCCACAACAGGTGAGATTCAGTGCAGTCACGAGTGGGGGGGGGGGGGGGGGGGGTGGGTGGGGAGGAGGAGAACTATCTACAAGATACGAGTCAGGAGTGTGATGGAATACTCTCCACTCGCCTGTTGTGTGAAATGTGTGTATTTGATCATTGGTTTGTATTTAGCACAATGTGGGCACAAATTCTTCAAAGGAAGACTATCTCTGCATAATTGAAATCTTCCTAAATGGAGCCCTGCTAGTTGCACTCCTAGTTGGAGAGGTTGAATGACAGTTTTTAAATGTGAGATTAACAAGATTTGAGTTAGGTTCCCTGCCTACAGAGATGCCAGATTTGCTGGGTAGTTAGCAGTGAGTTCACTGTCATTCACTGTTATAGGAAAGCATCAATCCCCCTGCAGTGTGAGGCAAGGAAGCGATGTCCGTGATTACAAGTTGGTGCATGGTTTGTGCTGCTCTGCTGTTAACCAAGTGGGAACTGGATCTCGTCAAGAATTCCCCATAAGTTTCAAGCAATTGCTGCATTTGTTAAAACAAATTAAACTCAACATAAAAGGTTAGGGTTGGTACTTAACAGCCTAAGATCCTTTTATTGGTGTCATGAAGCTATTAATGTACATAATATTGTTGGAAATTACTTTTTTAAAAATAGACGTTTAGTCTGTGGGTGTGTCTTAATTGGATTAAAGTCAGCTAGTCTGGGTGTTTTAATTTATACTAGTTTTGAGATGTAAGAGAGGTAGAGGGCATTTGCATTTTGTTGAATAGAGCATTCAAGAAGGCGAGTGAAATCTAGCACATAGCTAGCAAAGACCAAGCAATGTTGATATTACTAATAAAATTGGTAGTATGAAAGGGGGTTTATTGTTAGAAGAGGTGGAGCTCAAAGGGGCTGGTGATACAATGAGAGTTTACATTCAATGAGATGTGCTGGGTATAACAGATAACAGTTTTGTGTGTGCAGAGTAGGGGCAATGTAACATCAAAACCTGTAAACCTACTACTGTGTCTGCAAAGGAACCAAAGTGAAAGAAACCTCAATGAATCTGAAAGGTGAAAATGCTTTGCCTGGTGTTTGACTAAGTCTATGGGTTGTTGTTGTCTTAATGGAGATTAGTTTGGGAATTTGTTAAAAGTTATGATGGTAGTAATTTGTAGCCATGTGTAAATATTTAACTTGCATAAATTAATAAATGTCTCATGTAGTTTGATATAAAGACCTCTCAAGAACTGGTGGTCTCATTCCTGAATTTAGAGTTACAACTCAAAACATACCACTTGAAAATATAGGTTATGACAGTTGTTTAAAGCTTCCTTCTGGGGTTTTAAATAACTCAGCTTAAACCAACCTCTGTGTCATAACAAATGGCAAGATTTATGTTCTTGCAATGCCACTTAACCTCTGGCCCACAAAGGGAACAACTGAAGCTATGCAGACTCATTGCTGCAGGTAGTAAATTCTTGTTAGATACTTTTAAAATTAAAAATTAAGTATAAAAAATGTCTTATTCCCCTTTATCTTTCTTAATCCAATCTTTTTCTTCCTATTTCCTTTTATGTAACTGACTAGATGAGGCCTTGTGGTGCATTGGGTGGTGTCCCCGCCTCTGAGCTGGAAGCGCCAGGTTCAAGTTCCACCCCAGGACTTGATGGCCAAGGAAAGTGCATTCATAACATTGTCAAACAGGTTGAACATCAACCTGCAAGTCCTTCCAACACACACCAATAGCAGGCAGGAAGAGTGGGAGAGATTCCTGGTCAGCTGTGTGATAGAAAGAATATTGGAGCCTCTACCATCACCATCCATAGCTTCAGACCACAACATGTGCGTAAAAGTGTATGCTGCTATAGCAACTCGGACTCCTTGGGGAGCCAATTGGCTCAGTTGCGGAATGGCAGTTGCGAATCAGATTGGTGTCAACAGCACAGGGTTCAATCCCCATTCCGGCTACAGTGGACTTGGGACCTGCCTCCTTGCCCTGCCTGTGGCAAAGTCATGGTGCTATGGGTCAGACATGCCTTCGGACAAAGCACTCAAGGAGAAGTATCTAACTTGACTCTAATTCACCTCATTTCCTTCTCCATAGTTCCTCTGTTTCTACTTCTATCCTTAATTCTCATCAATTAAGGGGATAGACTATTAACTGTTGCTCACTGTGGGCCCAGATGTCCATTAACTTCATCATACTGTTATCAGCTTAAGCTGAGGAGTGAGGAGGAATGTCTAATGAACGAGGAATGCTGCGAGATACCCTACTCCAGAAAGACGTGGAGCCATAGTGTTCTTGGCTGGTGCAGAATCGTGGAGCCGGCCTTATTCAAATCTAGCCTGGGGATTATTCAAACAGGCAGACAGGACTCCAGTTTGACTCCTCATTCAGACAGCACTGCATGGGATCAATAGTGGAGCATGAGTTCATCTAGGAAGAGGGCAGATTGTCAATACAGGATTGATGGAACAATCCAGCGATTGGCTGCGAAATGGAGTCCAATCCACTGCGATCCTGTGACACATGAGGTTGAAACAGGAGCTTATAGCCAACTTTGAAATGTAAATTTGAAAATAACAAATTGCCAAAACAATTGCAAGTCGATATAATTGAGCTTGCTGCATCAGGGGGCAATTTCTAATGGAAGAAGGGGATCTTGTAAAGTTGTGTAGAAGGTTATTTAATTATTTCATTTTTTGATTTAATCTAATTCTCCCGAAATATGAATAAATTATTTTTGTTTTACAAAGAAGAATTTATGCCAGTGTTGGAAAGTCCATTTAAGTGTCAAACACTTCTAATTGCTCTGGCATCAGGAAAATGTATTCTTGAATTGTAATGTTTTAAAGAGAAAATGGAGGCCTTATCATACTTCAGCAAATGAAAGCTGGAGGGAGGTGCATCAGATTGAAATAACATTTGGATATAGAAATGAGATCATGAAATTCCAATAGGGGGACATTTAGGAATTAGAACGACACAGGCAGTGGTACAAAACATTTTTTTTTGGTCTGGGTTGCATAGGAATGAAGTCAAATTCCATAGAACATGTCATACATGTCAGGTGATAGGGAAACCACATGCAGTGATTAAACTGGCACCTTTAATTCCAATTCTAGCATTTGAAGAATCTTTTACTAGGGTCATGATTGATTGTGTAGGACTCCTCCCTAAGACTAAAAGTGGAAATCAGTACTACTGAAAGCAATGGATGTATCTACCAGGTTTCCTGAAGCAATATCTTTGAGAAATATTACAACAAAGAGAATTGTGGAAGAGTTAACTAAATTTTTTACAAGATATGGTTTACCTAAAGAAATACAATCAGATCAGAGTTCAAATTTCATGTCACAGCTGTTTAAGGAAGTTATGGGTAATAATTAATTTGGGGATAAAACATTTTAAGTCAACAGTTTATCATCCTGAGTCACAAGGGGCTTTGGAAAGATGGCATAAAAATCTAACAACTATAATGAGAGTGTACAGTCAGGATTATCCAAAGAATTGGGCTACAGGAATTCCATTCTTGTTGTTTGATATTAGGGTCACTCCTAATGAGTCGACTGGTTTCAATCCTCTTGAACTTGTCTTTAGTCATGAGATAAGGGGACCACTGAAATTGATTCACGAGAAATTGGTAGGTCAAAATTCAGCAATTACTCACCTGGATTATGTATCAAGGCTCAGAGATTGGATAGAGCATGTGAGTTAGCTAGGGAACCTTTAAAGATATCACAGCAAGTGATGAAAGTGAAGGCAGACAGGAAAGCTACAGCTCAGTTTTGTTGCTGGGGTGAAAGTGCTAATTCTGTTACCAGTATCACAGAATCACAAAAGTGCATAAGAGGCCCTTCGGTCCATAGAGTCTGCACCGACACGAGATACACCTCACCTACCTGCCTAATCCCATTTACCAGCACTTGGTCCATAGCCTTGAATGTTATGATGTGCCAAGTGCTCATCCAGGTACTTTTTAAAGGATGTGAAGCAACCCGCCTCCACCACCCTCCCAGGCAGCGCATCCCAGACCGTCACCACCCTCTGGGTAAAAAAGCTTTTCCTCACATCCCCCCCAAACCCCCTGCCCCTTACCTTGAACTTGTGTCCCCTCATGACAGACCCTTCAACTAAGAGGAACAGCTGCTCCCTCTCCACCCTGTCCACGCTCCTCATAACCTTGTACGCCTCGATCAGGTCGTATCTCACTCTTGTCTGTTCCAATGAAAACAACCCAAGTCTATCAAACCTCTCTTAACTTAAATGTTTCATCCCAGCCAACATCCTGGTGAATCTCCTCTGCAGCCCCTCCAGTGCAATCGCATCCTTCCTATAATGTGGTGACCAGAACTGCACACAGGACTCCAGCTGTGGCCTCACCAAGGTTCTATACAACTCCAACATGACCTCCATACTTTTGTAATCTATGCCTCGATTGATAAAGGCAAGTGTCACATTAACCCCACTAACATGCCCCGCCACCTTCAGGGATCTATGCACACACACGCCAAGGTCCCTTTGTTCCTTGGGACTTCATAGTGTCATGCCGTTCATTGAATACTTCCTTGTCAAATTACTCCTTCCAGAGTGCACTGCCTCACACTTTACAGGGTTAAATTCCACTTATCTGCCCATTTGATCATCCCATCTACATCTTCCTGTAGCCCAAGACACTCAAGCTCACTGTTAACCACCCAGCCAATCTTTGTGTCATCCGCAAACTTACTAATCCATCCCCTATATAGTCATCTATGTCATTTATATAAATGATAAATAATGGGGGACCCAGCACAGATCCCTGTGGTACGCCACTGGACACTGGCTTCCAGTCACTAAAGCATTCTTCTGTCATCACCCTTTGTCTCCTACAACTAAGCCAATTTTGAATCCACCTTATCAAATTACCCTGTATCCCATGTGCATTTGCCTTCTTTATAAGTCTCCCATGTGGGACCTTGTCAAAGGCTTTGCTGAAATCCATAAAAACTACATCCACTACACTACCCTCATCTACAGACCTGGTCACCTCCTCAAAAAATTCAATCAAATTTGTTAGGCATGACCTCCCTCTGACAAAGCCATTCTGACTATCCCTGATCAAACCTTGCTTCTCCAAGTGAAGATAGACTCTCTCCATCAGAATTTTGTCCAATATTTTCCCTACCACTGACATGAGACTCACTGGCCTGTAGTTCCCTGGCTTATCTCTACAACCCTTCTTGAAAAGCAGAACCACATTAGCTGTTCTCCAGTCCTCTGGCACCTCCCCCGTGGCCAGAGCGGAATTAAAAATTTGGGTCAGAGCCCCTGCGATCTCCTCTCTTGCCTCCCTCAGCAGTCTGGGACACAAATCATCTGGACTTGGAGATTTGTCCACTTTTAAGCCTGCCAACACCTCCAATACCTTGTCACTGCCTATATCAATTTGCTTAAGAACCCCACAGTCCCTCTCCCTGAGTTCAATACCTTCATCCTCATTCTCTTGGGTGAAGACAGATGTGAAGTATTCATTCAACACTCTAGCGATGTCCTCTGGCTCCACCCATAGATTTCCCCCTTGGTCCCTACTCTTTCCCTGGTTATCCTTTTCCCATTGATATACTTATAGAATATCTTGGGATTTTCCCTACTTTTACCAGCCAGAGCTTTCTCATATCCCCTCTTTGCTCTCCTAATTGCTTTCTTAAGCTCCACCCTGCACTGCACTCCACTAATGCCTCTGCTGATTTGCTTCCCTTGTACCTGCTAAAAGCCTCTCTTTTCCTTCTCATTGTATCCTGAATATCTCTGGGCTTGTTCCTCCTTCCTATCACCCTAGAGGGAACATGTTGAGCCTGTACCCTCCCCATTTCATTTTTGAACACCCCCCCCATTGCTGTTCCCAGTCTACCTTGGCCAGATCCTGCCTTATTTTACTAAAAACCGCTCTCCCTCAATCCAAAACATTTTTTGTAACTTGTCTATTTCTTTGTCCATAACAAGCTTAAATTGTACCATGTTGTGGTCACTATCACCTCAGCCACCTGTCCAGCTTCATTCCCCAGAATTAGGTCCAGCGATGCACTGTCCCTTGTTGGACCCTCTACAAGTTGACCTAAAAACTTCTCCTGTACACATTTCAAGAAAACCACTCCATCCAAGCCCTTAACACTATGTCTATCCCAATTAATGTTGGGGGAGTTGAAATCACCTGATATAATTACCCTATTATTATTGATTTTACACACCTCCACAAATTGTGCAGTTATTTGCTCCTCAATTTCCCGCTGACTATCTGGGGGTCTATAATAAACACCTAACAATGTGGCTGCCCCTTTTTTTATTCCTAAGCTCTACCCACAAAGCTTCATTTGATGCCCCCTCCAAGATATCATTTCTCCTTACTGCAGTAACTGACTCCTTAACTAATAATGCAATGCCTCCTCCTCTTTTACCCCCTCCCCTGTCTTGCCCAAAGATTGAGCTGCCAATCCTGCCCCTCCCTCAACCACATCTCTGTGATGGCTACAATATCACAATTCCACATGTCAATTCTCACCCTTAACTCATCCGTTTTACCTGTAATACTCCTGGTATTAAAGTAGAGGCCATCCAGCCTTGCCTATTACTATTGCTTCCCCTCTCTTCCTCCCCTCCTGTACAGACAGGCTGCTTATGGTGCCAGAAGCTTGGCTCTGTCCGCACTCCCTGGAGGAACCAGCGCCCTCATCAGCCTCGAAAATGGGATACCAATTTGCGAGTGGGACTCCGGAGGACTCCTGAACTACCTGCCTGTTTCTCTCGGACTGCCTGGTCACCCATTCTCTTTCTTCCTCAAGTCCCTTCATCTGCAGTGTGACCACCTCTCTAAACATGCTATTCATGATGCTCTCAGACTTGCGGATGCTCCACAGTGTCCCCAACCGCCATTCCAGCTCTGAAACCCAAGCTTCCAGGAGCTGAAGCTGGACACACTTCCTGCACACATGCTGGTCCCGGGCACTGGAAATGTTCCTGGCTTCCCACATGGAGCACAAGGAGCACACCACAGCTTTGAGCTCTCTTGCCATGACTTAGCCCTTTAAATTAAACCTTTTAAATCAATTACTCCAGGGCCCTTCTTTCCTGATTCTCGTTACTACAGAATATATAAACTATAAACCACCAAAAAGACCTTAAACTATAAGCGATGAAAGTAGTAAATACTTACCCAACCTTACCCACTACTTACCAGTCATTCCTTTCCCTTGTAGCCTCTACTGCTTCAACAGGGCAAGACCATTCTCTGAAGATTTAAGAAGTTGGATATCAAAGAACAAATGCAAAGAGCACCTCTTCCCCTCTACACCGAATTCCCACTGTACACCAAATTGCCAATACCCACACTCACTCTAGCTATGTCTCACTCACGATGAGGTCTCTCCTCTGCTAGTGTGCTTCTAATGGTCCCTTTCTTAAACAGAACTGAGTTGAGCTGAGATGACTCACACTGGTTAAGCTTCAAATAGTAATTAACCCCTATTCAGGCCCTAATAGGCTTCAGGTGATTAACAGTTAATTGTCTGGGTGACTCATTAAAGCCAAGGTTTAGTGGGCTTATAGGATTGAAAAGAAGCTGACTGAAGTAAATTATTTAATAAATACTCCAGATAAAAGAAAGAAGCACAAGGTGTATCATGTAATTATCATTAAATAGTATTTTAACATTGAAGAGGACTAAAGGGAGGTGTTAGTGGTGGTGGATAATGAGAAATAAGTAGAAATGCAGGATTCTGAAATTGATTTTCCTCTAATCAAACTGGATAATGAGGGAGTGCTTGAAAATTTAAATGTAGTATTGAGTTACCTTCTAGACAAGTGTCAAAGTGATTTGGGGAAGCTATTGCAGTCACACCAAGATATTTGTGGAAATAAGTTGGGGAGGACAATTTTAGCTATACATGATGTGTCTGTATACATGAAGTTTCATCTTCGCTAAGGCAACATCCTTATCGATTAAATCTGGAAAAGTTATCACAAACACAGAAAGAAATTGATTTCATGCTTCAGAATTATAACATTGAGTCTAGCTGCAGTAACTGGAGTTCGTCTATTGTGCTGGTACCAAAACCGGATGGAACACAGAGTGTGTGTGTGTGGACTATCGAAAGGTGAATGTGGTGACAAAATCGCAAAAGTTTCCGCAAGTAATATAGGCATTGCGGCCCAACTTATTTCCTCAAATATCTTGCTGTGACTGCAATAGCTTTTCCAAATCACTTTGTCACTTGTCTGGAAGGTAACTCAATACTACATTTAAATTTTCAAATACCCTCTCATTATCCAGTTTGATTAGAGGAAAATCAAGAAGATGAAAATGGAATTGAAAAACCCATAGGGTCACAGTCATAGAGGTCTACAGCACATAAAAAGGCTCTTCGGCCCATCGAGTCTGTGCCGAACAAACAAGTACTTAACTATTCTAATCCCATTTTCCAGCACTAGGCCCATAGTCTTGTATGCCATGGCATCGCAAGTGCACATCCAAATACTTCTTAAGTGTTATGAGGATTTATGCCTCTACCACCCTTTCAGGCAGTGAGTTCCAGATTCCCACAACCCTCTGGGTGAAAAAATTCTTCCTCACATCCCCTCTAAACCTCCTGCTCCCTTACCTTAAATCTATGCTCCCTGGTTATTGATCCCTCCACCTAGGGGAAAAGTTCCTTCCTGAGTACCCTATCTATACCCCTCACTTTTTCACAGAGAAGATATTCAACGATGGAAATAGAGACTTTGGGTTTGGTGTTAATATTGCAGCATTTTTCAGATTTATGTCGCAAACAATTTGTCAGAAACAATTGCTTATACAGGCCACAATCCTTTAAAGTTTCTGGACAAATTTTGAGACAGAAGTGCCAAGGCTATTCAGATGGAGTTTATTACTGGAACCATCTAATCTACAGCTTATACCTATTGCAGGGCGAGACAATCTGATTGCAGATGCAATATCAAGAGTTGAAGCTTAAAGGGAAGATTGGACATTTAAAACATGGGCACTGAACTAAAATGATTTCTGTTGGTACAAAGGATTTGTATATATATTATGTTAATGTATGCATCTGGTAATGTAATAGCATATGTAGATAAGTATAGGAGATAATATAAGATGGGTTAATAAAAATGAAGCAGTCTTTTTAAATTATGACAGTTCATTTTTTAAATAAGGAGGGGGATGTGAGGAAGGTATAATAATGTTATTGGAATTTATTGTAAAATAGTGGTATCTGTGTCTGTGTGTGTATGTGTGAGAGAGAGACTTAATTGGATTAAAGGCAGCTAGTCTGAAGGCTTTGATGTAAACATGGGGGAAGGTTAGGATGTAAGGTGTAAAAGGACATTTGTATTTTTAAACAAACCAGGCTAGATTGTTTTCAAAATAGGGAGTGAAATATTACACCTGGCCAGGTGAAGTTTAGAAAAGTGTGTTTATTTTTCCCAAAGATTACTGGTAAAACTTAGTGCTTTGAGAGATTTTTATTATCAGAAAGGTATAATCCAAAGACATAGTGAAACAATGGGAATTTGCACTCAAAGAGGAAAATATGTATAAAGGACCGAAGGTTGTGTATAAGGTTGAGCATTTTAAAGATCTAACAAGTGTGAAAAGCCTTCAGCATCTATGCCTCAAGCTACTGTTTTCAAAGAACTGAAATTAAGAAAATTCACTTTGATTTCGACTTGCTCAGGGTATTGTGTGTCACTTTGCCTGGGGTCTTTTAAAATCCGTGTGTCTTACTGTTGCTTAACAAAAGTGTAACTAGGAGTAAGATTAAGCAGGGGACTTGGAAGTTATTATAGTAGTAATTTGTAGACATATGAATGTGCTTAAAAATCATTTTTCTTGTTAATAAATGTTTAATCTGGTTTTGTAAAAACCTTTAAGACTTGCTGATCTTATTACTACTGAATTCAAGGCATACAGCTGTAAATTTATATAAGTTGCAAAACAAGTTGTGGTAGTTGTTTCAAGTTTCCCTTTGGGATTTGAACAACTCAGCATTTGCCATCGGCTGTGCCATAACACTGGGGAGTTGAGGGGTTGGGGTGGTGAGGTGGTCAGTGGGTCAGGATGATCATCCCATGACAGAGAGTGATCAAGCAGTGGCCCTTGAACTGCATGCAGACCCTGAGCCATTGTTGTCTCAGTCCTGAAAGTTCAGACAAATCAGCCTTGACATTTTTTATATTTCTTAACAAAAACATTGCATAGGCTAAGGCTTTTTTCTCTAGAAGAGGTCGAGATGACCCGAGAGAGGCTTGTAAAATTATAGAGGTGTTCGATAGGGTAGACAAGTGGACAACATTTTTACATGCATTGGCTCCAAAATTAGGGATCATAAATATAAGATAGTCACTAATAAATCCTACAGGGAATTCAGAAGCTTCTAGGGAATGCTGAGAATGTGGAATTTGCTACCACATGGAGTTGTTGAGTCAAATAGCATGAATGTATTTTGGAGGACGTTAGATAAACATGAGGGAAAAAGCAATAGAAGAATAGGGCGAGATGAAGAGGGGTGGAAGGAAGGTCATATGACGAATAAACACTGGCACTGATCAGTGGGGCCAAATTGCTCTGTCTCTGCACTGTTATCAACTGATTTATGTAACTGTGGTTTGTTCTGTTCAAATTTCCAGTGGATGATCCAATTTTTAGACCTACAGCCTTATTAGTCAATCAATTCAAAATCAAAATGGCAATGTATTTTTGTGTCAGCAATTCTAGATTTATGCGAATTAATAGGAAGAGGGACTTAATTTTTCATAGGTAGCTTTGAGGGTTCAATGTTACACATCTCAGCAATCCAGAGATTGCTCTAGAAGTCTCACCTTTTCAACACTCACAACCCTTTCAGAGTTATCTGAATCTACTATCACTTAAATCATATTTTCAGATTTGAACTGCAAAGCAAGTAATGGAATGGTGGGAATTCCAGTTACCTTAAGGGTTCCACTGCACTTTCAGTGTAACTACCTGTGTACACATCTTAGATTTAACTTCACAACTGCCCTCCTTCTGTGCTATACTATTCCATTACTCCATAAATTAATACTTTTGGCAATTGTGTTAAATAAAGCAAATGCCATTTATGAGGATGGAAATAAGTCTGGCCACCTACTCCAGAGATTGTTGCCGGAATATTGGTGCACACGTAGATGGTCCAGACGAGAATCAGAACCAAAATTTAGCCCACTGGCTCTCTCTGCCTTTGTCACTCAGTGCACTTTTATGTGGAACCTAATGAGTAATGGGTGAGTCTTTTCAGATGAAGGATTGTGAAATCATTTCAGACTTCCAGGTCACATGGAAGCATTGCAGTCTGATGTTTATATAAATGTCTGATGTCACAATGGAATCTTGCTCTGTATTTTGCCTGGCACCAATATAATGTTATCTCATCCTCATATCCCAGCTCCATTACAGCTGGCTGCATGCATGAGCTAGCCTCTATCTTTTGTGATTGATACAACCTTTAGGTTGCACGTTTTGTGATCCAACATTCTGAGGTTTAATAAACCTATACCACTAACTTTGGAATATGTGAGCCGCAAGCACATGGTTGAAAGTAGTCCCTTGAAAACCTCGCACCTCCCTAGCTTCACAACCCGCCCTGTCCCTTCAACCCACTAAGATCTCAGCTCTTCCAATTCTGGCCTCTCGCGCTTACCCAATTTTCCTCGCTCAACCATTGGTGGCTTTGCTCTCAACATAGAAGTAGGCCATTCAGCCCATCAAGCCTGCTCTGTCATTCAAACAAATCATAGCTGATCATACCTCTATGCCATTTTCCCCACAGCCTCCATACCCCTTGATGTCATTAGTGTCCAGAATTCTATTGATTTCTGTCTTGAACATGCTCAATGATTGAGGTTCCACAGCCCTCAGAGTTCCAAAGAATCACCACCCTCTGAATGATGAAATTCCTCCTCGTCTCAGTCTTAAATGGCATGCCCCTTATATTAAGACTGTGCCCTCTGGTTGTAGACTCAGCAGCCTCGGGAAACATCCTATCCATATCCACGCTGTCACACCTGTAAGATTTGTGTAGGTTTCAAGAGCTTTGGTTCTTTCTCCTCAAACCCTTCCCTCTCCCTTTGTTTCCATCTCTCACCTTGAAGATGCCCCTCAAAACCTGCCATGGCGGCTATACTTTTAGTCACACATCCTCAGATCTCACGTAATACAGATAATGAATAGCACACCTGTGAAGCACCTTGGATCATTTCATTCTGTCCGAGGTGCTTTGCAAATGCAAGTTGTTGCAGTGTAACAAACATGATGCAGAACTTATTAGAGCAGTTTTAATATAAAACAGATCCCATATCCTTTATTTACTAATACCATTATAAACAGGGGCAGAAACTCAAAGGCATTATTGTGTATGAAGTGACAACTGTTTGGCTGTTAAGGAAACCATGTACAGTTTTAGCTGCCTTGTTACAAAGAACACTAAAGCCTTGGAATGCATCAGCATAGTAGAGGCTGAAACTAGTTAGCACACCTGAGATACTAGGGCTACTTCCATTGCAGCTGAAAAGGCAAAGGCAGTTTTTAAAAATGATGAAGTTTTAATAGTATGGAAATGGAGAAGCTATGTCCTCAGCTTGGTCTCATCAATATGCCCTACATGTCAAAAAACTTGAAACTCCAAGCAAGAAGAATTGATATTTGTAGTAAGTTTGGAAAATCCCTTCTGCAATTCATTTAATAATTAGTTACCACCACGCCCAGAGCAACCAAAGTTTAAGAGGTATGATTAAATACATCCCTGTAAGGTGTAGGGCAGAAAGCTACTGACGTAGTCCTATTCCTTACATTAAGTATTCCTCAACGAAGTATTTAAATTATGAAATTTTTATATACGTCAGTGCTTGTAATGTAGGAATGTTATTGATTTGTAATTTTAATTCAATATTCCTTCTTTTAATATCTCATCCACCACTTCACTGTTACCTGAACTTCTCGGTCTATTTTTGTTACACGTTTGTACATCTTTAACCTGATTAGACTGTTTGAATTTTTCAATGTAGGTCACACTGCAAATTCAGCCTTCAGGCTCCATGTGTTTCTTGCACAAAATACCATAAAACTGCCACTGGAGAAAAGATAAGGAAGTGTTCTTTATGAAGGAAGTTAAAGATGTGTTTTAGTGTGTAGAAACCTCGATTAATGCCGGGACCAATGCATTGCTTCGAGGGTCCACTTGAAGGAGAGAAAGATTCAATACAAGGGCCAGCACAGGCATGAGGGACCAAATGACCTCCATCTAAGCTGCATACGTCTAAGGGTGCAACATGAAAGAAAGAGGCAAGATCGAAGATCAGTTTATTTTATTGTATGAAATCGGAGTAATTCAGTGAGAAAAGCAGTGTAATCAACAAGAATTAGGGGTGGAGGGGAAGGATTTGAATCAGATTGACAATAAACTGAGAGGGGCAGAGAGAAGGGGAAAGAGTTAATCACAACTCCAATTACAGGAATCAGCATCGATTAGGGGTTAGGACAACCTTCTGGCCTCTCCTGCAAGCAACCAAGAGGAAAAGTGTGTTTTTGTTAAAAAAGAGAAAACTTGTTTGAACATTTTGATCAGTTCCAACAAGATTGGAGCTGGGGACAGGGAAGGCTGTTTGATTGGGCAGTTAGAGGCAGGTGGGTTAGACGATTAAACCTCCAGGAACACACATATCCAGCGTTGGTAACTGTAGTACTAATAAACCCCAATCCAGCATTAAGCCTCCAATTACAGAGACCTGGAGTCGGCAGCAATTAGAGTTGAATTCCATTTACAACTCCACCACCATCCTGTGGTAGAAACATAAACTGCAGCTTTATTTTGAAGGAGAGTGAAGACAGTGTTTCAAAGGAAATTAAATTCGCCACCTGTTAAAAATTGTAATGGAAGAATCAAGCACTCAAATCTGGTGTGGGAGACACAAGGCAAGACTCTCTCAAACTTGCCCTATAAGTACCAGGTTCTTCACTGTGCACAGCTAGTGCCAACTGATGTCACAGCATCACAGAATCATACAGTGCAGGAGGCCATTCAGCCCACCTCATAATGCCTGTGATAGCTTTTCTATCCAATTAGTCCCACTCCCATCTTTCCATATATCTGCAATTTTTTTCTCCAAATATTTATATTCCAAAAAAGACTCCCACCCTCCCCCTAAATGTTCTCCTCTCATCTCCAAAAGAAGCTGACTCCTTACTGGGGTCTGGTCCCACGGGGGACTCCAGCACCTCACCATGCACCAGAGTGGATTAACCGTGAAGTACAGCACAGCTGAGCTGGAGAGAAAGTAGGAGCTGGCTAATTATTTTTATTCTATCCTTTGACCTATTTATCCTAAAGGAAATGAGTGAAGCAGATGGGTTTATACAACAATTTTATGATCACTAGTGCTGAGGCTAGCTTTCAATTCTTAGGGGGCTTGACAGGGTAGATGCTGACAGGTTGCTTCCCCTTGTGGGAGAATCTAGGACCAGAGGGCATAATCTCAGAGTAAGGGTCGCCCATTTAAAACAGAGATGAAGAGGAATTTCTTCTCTCAGAGGGTAGTCAATCTGTGGAATTCTTTACCACAGAGGGCTGTAGAAGCTGGGTTGTTAAGTATATTCAAGGCTTAAATAGACAGATTTTTAATCAGTAAGGGAATCAAGGGTTATGGGGAAAAGGCAGGAAAGTGGAGTTGAGAATTATCAGATCAGCCATGGTCTCATTGAATGGCAGAGCAGACTCAATGGGCCGAATGGCCTACTTCTGCTCCCACAGCTTATGGACTTATAATTTCAGTTGTTTTCTTCAATTAATTTAAATTCCACTAGCATTAGCCTGGGCCTCTGGATTACTAGTCCAGTGATATTATCACTGCACCATCGGAACATCTACAATAATGTAGCAACAGCTGATGTAGCAACCCTGCAGATACCACCAACTGGAGAGGCGAGCTGGGAGGGTTATAACTAGTGATATGCAGCACTGTACCAAAATGAAGGAAGACAGAAACTAGCTTGCAGAGTGAGCAGATAAATGGCAAATTAAATTCAACATAACCAAGCAGTTAAGTTGCTTCTTTGTTGCTTACAACCAAAATTAAGTCCTCGGGATGTAAGAAACTAAATGCAGCAAAGGAGCAGAGATCTGGGCAAACAAATACATAAATTATTTGTGCCATCAATAGGATCAAATGAAGAACTGAGGAGGAATTTTACAGTGGTAGGGATATGGAACTCTCCGCCACATGCGGCTGGTTGAAGCAGATAAGTGATACACTTAAGGGAAGGCTTGGTGCATGCAGGAGAGAGAAAGGAATATTGGGGGAAATATAGACTAGCTGGGACCAGTGGCCTGTTTCTTTGCTGTGAAATTCTACTAAATGCAACACAGCACCTTTCACACCCTCAGCAGATACTTGGTTACTTTAAGCACCCCTGATGATTTTGTAGGCAAACGAAGCAGCTGCTCAAACAACCGAGATTTGATGAGGGATGTATTACGACAAGGAGAGGAGAATTCTTTACAAAACAAAAACAGAATTACCTGGAAAAACTCAGCAGGTCTGGCAGCATTGGCGGAGAAGAAAAGAGTTGACGTTTCGAGTCCTCATGACCCTTCGACAGAACTTGAGAATTCTTTGCTCTGCTTTTAGTGCTAGCAGAGATCTTTTACATCCAACCAAGAGGGCTCAAACAAGAGGCACTGTGTACTACAATGAATTGTTGACCTAAATTAAGTGCCTAAACCCACAGCTTTCTCACTCAGAAGCACATGTGCAATCACTGAGACAAGGCCTGGCATCATGTGCCCACAGGATGGTGAAGTACTGGAAGTTTGGCTGATTCTATTTCTATTCCTTTCTCTCCCTAACCCAGCAAAGTGCCTTGAACAAATTCACCTTAACTTGGCACAGAATCAAACTGGGGCCATCTGGTCTGCCCCAGCTGTTAACGCAGCTTCACCCCATCACTATAAAAAAAAAGCTGATGGCAAAGGTTAAGTTAACTTTACATCACTCACGATTCTAACGAAAGCACAGGGAGTCTAAATAACACAAACACAATATTTCTTTTAAAAAAAAGTTTTTAAAAAGTTCAACACAAAACAGTGTTTACAGACAGTTAAAAAAGATAAAAAGATAAGAGAAAAGCAAGCAGTAAAATTCATTCATTACGTCCGCTTTCTCTCCCCACCATCCCGATCCCCCACCCTCCCCCCCACCCAGTCTTTTTCCTCATTTATGGCTGATCACTGACATAGCGTCACTACAATTTAAAAAAGGAAAATCCAAATACATTCCGCCAAATGGTTCCCAATAAATGTTTACACCTCAAAGTTGGAATATACACATTCACAGTGGCATCAAAAGGAGAAAGAGTTTGTACAAAGTTCTGACACATCAGTCTGATGTGAGGGCCCAGTTCCTGTAGGGGGAAAGTGATTGGTTATCGCTCAAGTTCAGAATATTTCACAAAGTGCTTGTGTACAGCAGAAGCTTGATTATCACTCAGGCACTGACGTTTTTCACTGCCCTAGAATTTTAATGCTACCCACAGTAAAGTGATTGGCAAAGGGCACCTTGGCTGGTGGGTACGTTGTGGGATATTAGGCTCTGCCAAGTTAACTGCCCCAACTACAGCTCAGTGAGCAACATTCCTTCAAAAGGACAAAATTCATTTGGTGCGTTGAAATGAACGATGGGCACTCAATGGTCTCCGGGTGAGACTCTCAGCAGCACCCTCCTTCAGTTCCCTCACATCCCACCCCACCCCCTGAAATTTACCTTGCTACACTCCGAGAAGTTGGGGGGGGTGTGGAGAACAGTGTTGGTTCTTGCTGGGCTGGGTTACTATTTCACAGATAACCTGAGCCCATAGCTTAGGCTGCAGGTGCCAGCATGCTATTTGGCTGTAGGAGCCATCACAGTCTAGCCCGATCTCGCACTGAGCTGAGTCCACATGTGCATCAATCTCCAGCAGTGGTAAAGATAGCCATCAGTAGGAAACATGACTGACTCGTCCCCTGTGCCTCCCTAACCCCACCCCCCCACCCACTCGGTTTCCATAACCCACAGCACTGAGACCAATTACAGTCAGCCCTGCTTTGCAGCAGGGATCAAACCGCAGACTTCCTCGATCTGGATGGCGCACTGGGAAGGGAGCTCTGGGAGCAAGTCTCTGGCCGCGCAGCTTACAGCAGCTCTCCAATGCCAGGGCTCGAGTGCGATCCTGTATGATGGGAAGAGTTTGTCTGTGCTTGGGCAGTGCTTTGAGAAAGGTAGACCTGGTTGCTCATCATCCAGGCAGATATCCTCGACATGTCCTCCCCCCCCACCACACACACACACCCAACCCCCAAACTTATAGCACAGGAACTGGAAATTCAGGTAGTTTGATGTTTGGAGTGGGAAATGAATGAATATGCAAAAAAATAACACTTTTCACAACTTTGATTTGATCACCTGATTCCTAGACTATGATTTCTTTACAGGTCAGTGGCACTCCAAGCTCTTCCCAACCCCATCACCACCTCATCTGCCACCTAATCACACGAAGTTGCAGCCTCTCTCCTGCTAGTCAATGATTTTTCTGCTATTAGGACTTTGAATATGTTTTACCTCCTTGATTTTTCATTTCCCAGCACTGCCGGCAACATCATATTTCAATGCTTAGAGCCAGACAAGGTTATACTTGTCATACACCCTGACAGGACATCTGTTCCACCAATAGCGTACAGTACTTGTCTAAAAATGCAAACTAACATTGCATATGCAGCAGGGGCGTTAGTGAATAGTTGAACAACCAGAATGGGGTCCCACAATGTAGGAGGGCACAAGGGCTGGACACACCACATTTCCTGAATCTTACAGTACTGAGCATACTGCTGCCAATTTTCAATGTCATCAAGAATCAAGATTAGCTAAGTTTACCCTAAGTCAGTGGACATTACAAGTACCATGTAACCAGCCTGGATAACATCAATTCAATCCCATTCTATAAAAAGGCTGCTTGACAGCCCCTATGTGAGATCAGACATGCATTTTATCCATTTTCTGTACTCCCAGTTTAGCACTTTGAAACCAGCATTTTCTGGGAATTTCTATGTGGAATTGTGGTAATGGGTAGTAAAAGGCAAGTTTGGTTTCCTATGAGCACTACACACCAGCATATCGCCACCCGGTTTATCAATATGTCCAGTTTGGGACTTACCTGTAATCTGAGGGGATCAACTGTTATGAATATCACCCCCTGCTTGAAAAGCTACCCAAAAAATTGCATTCTGAATCTTTTTTTTTAAAAATGGTGCTATGTCCAAACATCAACATTCAGCCACCTCAGCACAGACTCATGTGGAGAACTCAACCAGGAGGCCACCATGAATTTTAAAGCTTGATATGACTGGAGATGTGTTGCAAGCCGCACCGACACTGATTGACACAAATCTCATGGGGAATTCAAGTTTTAATCTCTCCTCCTGAGTGGTTTAACATTGTTCTGTCCCTGAGCAGTGAAGGAAAACTCCACCCAAGTGACACCAAGTCCCAACCCCAATTCCAAGGGCTCATTTAACACAGAATACTGATCAGGCGCACACATCATTGTATGCAGGATTGTAATGTTTCATGCCTCTCTCTTACAGTTGGCAGTAACTCTTGTATTTTGATGCCAAAGCTCATCCTGTTCCCTTCCGATAATGTGCATGCACTTGAAATTCAGCAAGGGGGCTGCTGTGGATTTTTCCATCCCGTCCCACCCCATCCAACCCCCACCCCATGCAAAGGCCAATTGTAGCATCAACTATAGACTCAGCAGCCCGGGGACTGAACCTGACACTTTCCTGGTCTGGATTAGCTCAGGCGCATCTACCCACAAGAGCCCTGGGGGGGGTCAGAGCCTATCGATCAAGTAGAACCAATCTGCACTCAGTCTGTGGTTGGGCAGATTAATTATTGAACGATAGTTTGAGACCTTGAGACAGCGCAACCCACCCGCAAAACCTGCAGTGATTGGACCTCTTTGTCTTTCGCTTTGCCTGCTTTGAGGAAAGGAGGACAGTGCAGCAACAATGCACAGAATGCGACAGCAACCCACAGAGAGCACATGAAAGTATCGAGAAACTAGCTCCTCCAGATGCTGCCTGCACTAAAGCAGGTCAAAGCAGTGTAGAGTAAATCCAGTTTACTGGTTCAAAATACTTCACTGATCAAATACCTTACCACAAAACAATCTCTGAGCAGGAACCCAGTAAAAAAAAAAAGTTATACAGTGCATAATTAAAAAGTGCCCATCTCCACCATAATTTTTTAAAAAATCCAATCTATGCCCCAATTCATAGGAGCTACGATAATTAAAGTTGACCTTTAGCAAATGCATAACGTACCAAACTTATTTTAAAGGGTTTGGAGATAAGCTTGCATCTGAAGCTTTAGAATGGGTTTCAATTCTCCTGCCTGGTTTTATATTCCATTTCTATTACAGATTTGAGAGGACCGGGTTCAATGGAGATACAATTATCTTCTCTGCCTTTGCCTCCTCTTCACTGAATAGCCATCTCTTGGGCTACAGTTGAGGGCTAGGATCTACAGCCTGTGATGTCCACTAGGTAGACCTGTAGTTATACTGCCAACTGAAGCTTACACTGTGCTTGGTAACAAATAAGCAGGCAATTTAATGATACAAGTGCACTGGCAGAATCCACTTTCTCCCAACATTAATAGTGGAAAATATTGTTCATATCAAATAGTCCAAAGGTGCATTGGCGCCTTTTGGACTTGCTGCTTTGGATTGAGCTGGAGTTGGACTGCACATTGCACCAAACTGACTGGAGTGGCTTCACATCTTTCAGGAGTCAGGTCACCGACCTCCCCCTCAGCACCCTGCCCCCCAGGATTAAGGTTCTCATATAGTCAAGGCATGTGCAACAACTCTGTAGTTGGTGAATGTGCCCCTCCCCAGCCCTGTGTGAAAGGGCAAAAGTGAAGCTTTCAACTGGATCAGCATCCACCCTACAAAGAGTCACCACTTAGAAATGGTCAACTGTACTGCCTCTGGGATTTTTCCATAGAAGCACACAGTGCAGGGAGAGGCCATTCAGCCCACTGTGGCTGTGCTGGCTCTTTGAAAGAGTTGTTGTGTTTTGTCCCAGGTCCCTGTTTTTTTGTCCATAACCCTGCATATACCTCAAGTACCTGTCTAACTCCCCTTTAAAGTTATTTACAAGAATCAGCTACCACCACCACTTCAGGTTTAATCAGGCCACAAACCAGGTTACACAGGGGCAAAGGTAGAGATTTAAAACATAGGTGACAGGAATTGAGCAGCTGCACCAAAGCATTTACCCTAACCCTCCTTAAAGAGCACATGATTAATACATAATCCATGGTCTTTGATCTGTGGATCCACATCACTTAAGGGATCTTCCAATTCTCAGCAACCTTCCTCTGCCATTTCCTGATTAAGCCGCCAGTTGGGCTACAATGCACTAACTGATTGCATTACATTTTCAATAAAAAGTGCAATAGACCCAGAATACAACCCACCATTGAACCATGGTAGGGAGAAAAGAAAATCAGCCAATCATTTGCCATGGCTTGGTGAAGAATAAGCAGAGATTGTTAAAACCGAACAGCACGCTTAATTCAAGGCTTCAAATTGGCACTGATTGCTCCAATTTGGGAATAGATGATGACATCTAAAGTGCCTTGGGTTGCTCCGGTGGTAAGTGGTTGAATCTAATACCTTCTGAAGTGACCTAAGCAAGCCACTTGTTTGTAACAGGTAAGTTGAAGGGAAGAGGAGGTGGATGGTAAATCCGATCAGATTGATTTGTTTGATTTAGGGATTGGGATGGATTGTCAATTTTTATGTTGTAACTCCAGTGCAACACAAGGGAGAAAGGGCTAGACGGATTCGTTGATAGGATCGTCGTTAGAGATGAACTGGTAGGATGGTGTGGAGCATAAACGGGGGACAGTTGGACCAAGTGTGCTGTTTGTGCTGTACATTCGTTTATAACGTGTATGCAGTAGAAACTCTAACCTCTCGCCCCCATAACGCACCGACAATAAACGTAGCCTTGCCAATGCCACTCACCTCCCGAGAAGTCTAAAGCGTCAGGTCCAAACCCCACATCTGTGCTAACTTTACCATTCTCAGCCAACAAAGGGTTTGGGGCGCAGTGGGGGAGGAAGTGAGGTGGAGGAGGAGGAGCAGCTTGTTTGCAGGCCTCCTGCCTCACTGCTATCCAGTGATCACTGCTTGAAAGTGCATAAGAACGAACAGGATCAGGGTCATCTGGTAACTTGCCCACTGACACCGATAGTGCAAGCTCATGTACAGAAGGAAGGCCACCTGAATGGACAGATGAGAGCTGTGAAACCATCACTCTGAGCCCAAGGTGTGGGATGAAAACAGAGGAAGAAAGAGGGATAACTGCAGTGAAACTTATCGACAAACTTTTCTGAACTTGAGTGCAGAGCAACAGCAGTTAAAATAGTAAAACGTCAGGTCGAGTCTGGGTAAGGTCCACAAAACCTTACTGTCTACAATATTAAAATAGTAAAACATCCCAAGGTATGTCATAGGAACAATGATCAAACAAAGACTAGACACTGAGCAACACAAAGAGATTCAAGTTAGGCCAAAGAGGTAGATCTGAAAGAGTGTCTTAAAGGAGGAGAGGGGGGGCAGAAGGGTTTAGGAAGGGAATTTCAGGACCTCATGCCTAGGCAGCTGAAGACCCGGCCGCAATGGCATAGTGAAGAAAATCGGGATGCACAAGAGAGTGTACTCTGGCGTACTAACTCTCCCATTGCAGCACTCAACTGCATTTTTCATTCATAATCACTAGGGTGTACGCAGCAAGTTTCATATAGGAGTTTGGGGATGCAAATCTGACAAGCGGGTGGTAGGGAAGTAGTAAGTTGGAGAGAAGACATACAGAGGGAGAAAGAGTAGACTGTGTCCAAAGTAGCGTACCCCAGTCTTTCATTCTGCACATAGTGTCTTCGTTAAGCTCTTAGGCAGGGCGTTAAAGAGGGAGGAACCGATGAACCCATGATTGAATGGCAGAGCAGACTCGATGAGCTGAATGGCCTAATTTCTGCTCCTATGTCTTATGGTTTTATGATATGCCCCTTGGGAAACAAACTGCCTTCTGCTGTACATTCAGAACCAATACCAACTGACCAGGGCTTATTCTTGCAAAGGCCTTCAGGCCACAACTGATTTACAGAAGTAACCACACTCATTAGGACACAGTTTCACTCCTGTTCGTGTTTCGTTTAAATCCTGGACCCCATGAATCAAGGGCCCATGACTAAAATATCAGGGAGAGCTTCGTTACCAGGTTAAGACGACTGGGCTTGGATTGTCTCAGATTGCAGCTAAAACCCAGTGATGATAACAAGCCCCTACTTACAAAACCCACATCAGATTTATGGCTGTAGATCATGTCAGAGCAACCACCAAATATTGCACATTTTTCTGCATCTATGAGCCCCAAACATTCAAAACATTGAGAACAATCAGCCCTGGTACAGGAGTTGCCATAGTATTAGTTGGTGCCACTAAAGGTTGCTGGTTATGATTGGATAACTGAGCCAACACAAAGGGCCAAATGGCCTCCTTCTGTACTGTAACAATTCTGTAATACAACTTGCTGGGTGTCTGGCTGATTAATTGGATTGATAGAATGTTACACTGAAAATTACTGAGCCATAATAGTCTAGAGCACACAATGCTTACAAAACAACCTGCAGGACCGCTGCAACTATTAATTTAGTTCAGGCAGAAAAATTCAATGGATGTTCACCAGGCTTCTACTGTCATGAGCTTTACATGGCTCGGTATTGGGTGGAAATCCTTTTTTCCATTGGAGAACTTATCTAGGGGGGAGGGGGAGTCAGTTAGCAGCAAGGTGGATCAAAATCCACCATCCTCAGTTTCTTTCGAATTGTTTAGAACGCTGCATTCAGAGGTCCTAATGCCACAGATCAACTCCCAGAAGGGTAGTCATTTCTGTGAAGATTATTTACATTGATTGCTGAGAAGTAGAGGAGAAAGTATTGCAGTGAAAATGACTCAAAATATCCAGATATTAAAAATATCATTTGCTTTGCACTGATCAACTAGGAACAAGGTCCCTCAGGCAAAGGGATTGAAACTCCCTAGTAAATTTGAGGAGGCTAGACACCTTAGCAGCACCAAATTCATTCTTACAGTGCACACAGGGATTTGGTGAAGAAAATATATGCAATGTACTAAAAATAAACTCAGAGCCTTTGTTGAGAAATCCACTGCTTAACACACTAAATACACCTTCCAGTGCAAGAACCATACCCAACACAAAGTTATTAGGTACAGCTGGAATTAGGAACGAACAATAACTATCTTCCTTCTGCTTCAATAGCCACATTGACAATATTGGGAATAAGAAGGTCTTCAGCATCTCACATGGATTAATAACTTGAATTGTCTCCACACAACATTTAAAATTAGTTTCTCCTGAAGTTCTCCTGCCACATGTCCCACTTTGGGTAGAATTCCACTTGATTCAGCAAAGCACTTGGATACCTGATGGTACAAATGTCCTTTCTCTCAAACTTTACGACAAAGTAAAAAATCATGGAAACCAAAGAATCAACTCGTGGAGTTGGGCTTCCCCACGTCAATAAGCAACCGGTGGGTCAAGGGAACTGGTGAGCAAAAGAAAGCACTGATGACCAAAGCAGCTACACCCAATCTCTTTTTTGGGCTATATAATGGCCACAGTAACTTCAACTTTGGCTACTACAAAGGTCATCTTGGCCAAAAGTTTGCAATAGTGATTACGACCATAAGGCCTGCAGTGTGTGAATGTGACTTTAGGTGAGAGTTTCAATTATAAAAATCATAGTATTGCCTAGGCCTCAAGGCTATAGTTATCCCCAATCATTCTAACTAAACTTAAAAACCAAGAATTCAAGGCAATTGCCATTCTATGCAACCTATTTTCACCCTTCTATCACCATCTACAATTCTCCAAAGGCTCTTGTCCCTCGAGTCTCCTTCAGCTTAATGTCCAGTCCATGTCTAGAAGTCATACACACGCTCTTCTCTAGATCCAAAGCTAATGTTATTCCATTCTCAGCCAGGAAGAATAAATGGACCAAGATGAAATGCATTAGCTTGGTCACAGGCAGTAAGCAAATGCTCAAACTCTTCACATCTGGCTGACAAGCAGGAGAGTCATTATAAGCTCTGGGAGCAGAAATAGTGAAGCAAACGTCTTTAACTGCTATTCTACTAGGCTGGACAAGTTGTCGTTTGATGCCCATTTCAAGGCTTTAAGTTAAAAGTGGGCCCTGTACACCAGTGTTACTTTATCAGTGAAATTAATTTAACACAGCTGGAAGTCAGCTATGTGGCCTATACACAGATATGATTAAACGGCACATTTTACAGTATGCAATTGTTTTAAATTCTAGATTGCAACTTAACAGTTTTAAAAGAAATCCTTGTATTAGCTAGCAAGAAAGATTCAAGAAACTTCTCCTGCAGTAGAATTTAAAATGCCTTTCTATTTCACTTGCGAGAAATACTACAGCAATTGTTTGCCCTGTCCAAAACATAACCCTCGACTGGTCAAGCTCCCTTCCACTTTGAAGGGCAAGGTGTGCAGGAGGTAAAGGAGTTTCCCGCACAGGCAACGCTTCTTGGGTCAACGAGGGAATGAAATCTGGGCGTATGCCCACCACCCCCCCCATGCACCCCAAACCCAAAGGGCCTAGAGAACATGCATCTGGCTCACTGAGATCCCAGTTGGCAGTCGAAAGCTATTTATCTGTCATGCATGGGTCTGCACTGATTGGCACACTCAAATGTCACCCCACCCTGGAGCTTCAATCTGGTATCAACACTGTAAAAACCAGCAGCATAACAGCTCTTCTACTTTCCTCGCATAACTCTGGGACTTGTTGGAATCAGCCCTCGGTAGGATAATGCTTCCACCTCCAAGAACAGAACGGAATTTTGATTTTTATGCAGCCCCAAGTTGTGCGCATTTTGGACTCAGCAAATTAAAAATCACTTGGGGAAAGTTGCAGCTGTCCTTGGGGTGTGCACGAGAATACACTCGCCTAATCCAATAACACAGCTCAAAACTCAAAGTCGAGAATGAATGGCACATAAAGATGCAGTGGGGGCTGCCCCCAGGGCTAAATTCTCTCCTCAGGCTAAACAAACAATACCAGGCTCTCTCTTGCGCACGAAAGGAACAACTTCACGATAAGCCAAAACGCTGCAGTTACAATCCGAGCCACACAAACACAGGTCTTGTTTCACAATCTTAAAGAGAAATCATGCAGGACCAAGGTATCTGTCCCAGGTGCAGGCCACATTCGGACTTGTCCTGAACAGGGTGGTGGCTGGAGGGGGCAGTTACTCTTGATCCCTGCTCAGTTAGTGTACCTTTGGGTTTTTTGTTTTAAAACATTTTTTTTTTTGTTTACTTCCCCCAATCAGTGCAAAAACACAACCTTGGCAACGTAGAAACCAAATGATGGATAGGCGCTAAGAGTGTAATCCTGCTCCCTAGTATCAGGCTCAGAAGCCTCGTGAAGAGCTAAAGGTCACAGAAGCCCTTGCTGCCCAGGTCAATCTTTGAGACGATCCATCTTCTAGTTGGGAATCTAATCCAGTTGTAGATCCCCCCCAACAATGGTGGTCGGGCTCAGATTTGAGCCATTAGCTCCAGCCCATTCTTGCCTGTGACTTTGAAACAGAGAAGATCCTCTGATGCTTCGCAAAGGGACCTGCATCCCCAGCGTGTGTGTAGTTCCTGGTCAAGTAAAGTGACAGCGAAGATTACACGCTGAAGGACCCTGACTTAATTCAGGCTCAGCGCATTAAAGGTCCACATCGACCAGGAGGCTTTGCGAAGGATTGCCCTCAATGTTTTAGCTGTAACGTTAATCCCACTGTAACTGTAGGTCGTGACTGTCTAGAAAGTCAGTAGAGAAGACACTGGGAGTTACAGAGCTCAAAGGAGCAAGACCCACAGAAGAGCTGCCCATAGTGAGGTCCAGCCACTCCATGTTGTCCAAGTTAGTGTCAGCAAGGTCCAGAGTCAGGCTGGTGCTGTCTGCAGTGAAGTGCATGTCAGAAGTGTCCATGGGTGAGTGCGGGTGTTCCAGAATACTGGAGCTGCTCAGCATTTGGTTGTGTAGGTCATCGATGA
The DNA here is from genome assembly GCF_017639515.1 of Carcharodon carcharias. Taxonomy (NCBI): domain Eukaryota; kingdom Metazoa; phylum Chordata; class Chondrichthyes; order Lamniformes; family Lamnidae; genus Carcharodon; species Carcharodon carcharias. The sequence continues at coordinate 29,223,943 of NC_054497.1, read as the reverse complement.
GGGAGAGGGGTTCTGTCCCGTCATTATCCACCGATAATAGTGGGACGCCAGTGGTGCTCACGAGGAAGTCCTCCAGTCGGCTCTCTTGGTTGCTGGACTGACTGTCGCTGATAGGCTCCAGCAACAATTGTGGGGATGGGAGTGGCGCTTTGACAACTGCCGGCGGAGACACGGCGAGCGTGGGTGAAACGTTCCGTGGAGACGGTGTGTTTAAAGATGTGGAAACTTCCTTGGCATTGAGTGAAATTTCTATAATGAAGAAGAAAATAAATCAATGCTTTATTCACTTCTTATTCTCTTTACCCAAGTGTCTGTTCCTTACACCATGATTTAGGCAGTTCAGTCTCTCCACATAGCACTGAGTGTCCCGAGTACTCGGGTGGGTTGGGAAGTGGGTGGGTATGGAGGTTAAAGGCTTTTGATCCTGTCTATTCTGAGTTCAGGCAGTTGCGGTTCAACTGACCTCAGGTACCTTGACTTTCAAACGGACAGAAATCTGAAACCATGCTCTTGATCATTTTCCACTGACATCTATTGGAAAGTACAAACGTGGACATCAAACCAGAAAGGATCAGGGTTGGCCATGACCCATTCCACAGTAGAATAGCATAATGGCACTCACCACTCGGTCCGTACTAGAGCAATGGTCATCAGTGCCCACGTAATTGTAAAGCAGGACAGGTGGGAAGGAAAGTAAATTAACCACAGCAGGCGGCCCTGAGCAAGCTGCATTTGTTGGTCAACAGTATTAGAGTATTGGGAGATTGGATCAGGCTAAACTCTCCCCAACAGCATTATGGATGCACCAGATAGGCTGCAGTGGTTCAAGAGGGCGGCTTACCACCAGCACCTTCTCGAGGACAATTCGGGATGGGCAACAAACGCTAGCCTTGCCAGTGGCACCCACATCCCAACAAAGAATAAAAAAAGTCAATTTTGCCTGGACAGCTGGAGCTGACACAGCCTTGATAAACATAAAACTTGAATGGCAAAGTGTGAGGTGGTTCATTTTGGCAGGAGGAATATGGGGACCATTTATTTCTGGAAGAGCAAGAAACCAAATAGGGTAGAGGAGCAAATACAGATACATTAACTGCTAAAACCAGCAACACAAGTTGGTGAAGCCATAAAGTGTATGAACAGAACAGTAAGGTTTGCTTCTAGAGGAACAGAATATAAAAGCACAGAAGTGATGAGAAGTTAAACAGAACTTTGGTGAGTCTGGGTGTCATACTGACTGTGAGCCTGGGAGCTTTGAAAGGACTGTCTATAACACAGTCACCTCGTTGATGGAAAGTTACTTCAGCAACTGGAGATATTTGGGAATGAATGCTGTTCACTGATCTTGTGAGGTGCTGAGTTTAAAATATTTCAAATGTCAAACAGTGCTGTTGGGGGGAGTTTGGCCTGATCCAATCTCTCAATACTCTGGTACTGCTGACCAACTAATGCTGCTTGAATTCATATAGCTCCTTCAGCATAGCAAAACAACCCAAGATGCTTCACAGGTATGGTATTGGACAAAATCTGACACTGAGCCACGCCAGATGGTCAAAAGTTTGGTCAAAGAGGTAGGTTTTAAGGAGCGTCTTAAAAAGTGGACGGTGGTAGAGAGGCGGAAAGATTTAGGGAGGGAATGCCAGAGCTTTGGAGCGTGCATCCAAAATCATTCGTTTTGCAACCCGGCTCAACAAGTGGGAGCGGGGAGAGTCAGTGAATGTACCATTATATATGTGCTCCCTCTAACCCAGCCCACCCTGCCTCAACCACCACCAGAACTCCATGATACACAGTTATGTGGGATCTCAAGTGCAAAATTCTTGAACAGCCTGATATTAAAGGTTTTAACAGAACCAAAATATGTTGTCACCATTAGCTTACCTCCACTTTCAATGAGGATATCAAACAAATCGTCCATCTGTTGGCTTCTGGAGTTTTCCTGGGAAAAGTAAAACAGCACAGTCATCACTGGGTGCAAACTAAGAATGGAAAGAGGAGTGGACTCAGCAGCCAAAGGAGTTAAACTGTTAAGACTCCCAAGAAAAAGTCCACAGGTCAAGTCCTTCAGCAGCCACTCACTGAGTGTCATTAGGTCAGCTCTCAGCCAGGTCACCTGCCGGCGAGAGTCACTAGTCTGAACCACAGCGATGGGACTGAGTTCCCACTGGTGATTGTGCTGGTTTGGTCCTAGTTCTCTGGAGACAGATCAGAAGGCACCTTCCCTGTTTCAGGCTGTGATTCAGAAGCTGGGAGCAGTTGGAGATGATGTGGGGTGTGAGACTAAGTTATTCCACCCCAACAAGGAGGTAAATTGATCCATCCAGTTTGAGAAAAGCTCTCTCTCTTGGCAATTTCCCCAGAGAGGTTGGGTCAAATCAAAACCAGTGATCACCAGTGTGAACTGGGTCCCATCTCAAGGGCAATTTGGGATGGGCAATAAACGCTGGCCTAGCCGGTGAAGGCCACATCCCGCAAATGAGTTAAAAAACTCTGGTTACAGCAAGTGCTGAGGGCCAATATTGAATCCCACTCACTGATTTGCTGGAATTCTGCACAAATCCTGGATGTAGGGAGAACACCAGTCTCTGAATAGAGTGAAAATGAATCACTTGTCCATTAAGCGTTGTTGATACACCACGCCACAAGGCCATGGACTGCCCTTTGGCAGAGTCATTCCTTCCAGAGTCATCGCCAACCTGATTCTAGTGAGGCCCCACTTCCCACCTTCACTTTGAACAGCCACCCTTTATCCCTACCCTTTGCTTTCTGTGCATTAAACAGGTACCTATCCATTCTAATTTCCAGCTGGCTGTGCCTGCTTTGACCTTATTCATTAGTATATTATGTGGTACCTTACCAAAGGCCTTTTTGAAAATCCAGAAGGATTGCCCTTGTCTACTCTGTTATCTCTTCAAAGAATTCGTTGAGTTTGGTCAAGCAGCCCCTTTGCGATCCATGCTGATTATTCATTATTACATTTTTGATTTCCAAATGTTTTGCTATTTTTCCTTTGCTAAGGATTCCATTATTTCTCCTACCACTGGCGTTAAGCTGACTGGTCCACAGTTCCTTGCACATGGTTTTAACTCCCTTTTTAAATACAGGTACAAGATTAACTGTCCGTCAGTCCTCTGGCACAATGTCATTTTTCCAATAAATTATTAAATATGTTTAAAAGTGCCTCTGCTATATCTTCCCCAGATTCTTTTAGAATACAGGGATGCAATCCATCCAGACCAGGGGTTTTACCCTGAGTTAATTTAATACTTGTCTCTTTTTACAGCAATAAAAAAAAAAGACATTCCATCAAAGCTTTTGGTCTTGCACTGACCAGGACAGACGCAAGAATGCCAAAACTCAAAGGGAGCAACAAGATGTACTGCATGGGAAAAGGATGCTGATTGGTTGGCATGCTTCTGTTTAATTCAAAAAAGGTGCAATGCATGGACATGTTCCTTTTGCCTGCAGAGGACAGATCCCTGCGTATGAATATTTGTGGCTTCCAGCAAGTGTATAAGTGAGCTACATTGCTTGCAGAGGACTGTGAGGCAGATAGAACACAAATTGCATCTTTTTTGAATTAAGCACAGCAGAACAATAGTTCCCTAATGTATTCTCCATGGCAACACCTTGACCAGAGTCGACTTGCCAAACAATCAGTACCCTTTTACCATGCAATATACCTTGTTGTTCCCTTTGAGCTTTGGCATTCTTGCATCTGTCCTGATGAGTGCAAGACAAAAAGCTTTGTCAGCAATACTCAAGTTCTGTACTACCAGGTGACTACTTCTCTTATTTTAAATGCAACTATATCACTTCTAATTTCATTTTCTGATAGTGTCCACCTAATCCATCTTCCGAATAAATACTGAAGCAAAATGGTTATTCAATAATTCTGCCATTTTGCCCGTGGATTTATCCTAACGGTCCCTTAAGTGACTCTTTTCCGTTCCTTTCCTTTTAATTATGTGCCTGTAGAATATTTTGCTGCTTTTTCACGTTCCTTGATCATTTAGCTTCATGGTTCCCCTTTGCCTTCCGAATTGTTTTTTTTCACTTCTGTCCTGGTCTTTCATTTTCCTTTGTCATTCTCCCCCTTGTCCACGTGCATAATGCATATCCCTTTCCTTACCCTCAATTTTTCCTTTGTCTTTATTAGGGATTATTTTGTTCTTGCTTTTTAGCAGAATATATTTTTCAGGGACTCTGTTAAATTGCCATTTTAAATTGCCCATTGCCGTTCTACGTCATTGCTTATCAATACTGTCATTTTATTTTCCCAAGTCCTATTCTCAGCCCCAGCTTTCCTCCAATCAATTAACTCAGTTTGTCATGATTATGCCCATCTCAATTATGATCCCAAGCCATGTTATATTATGGTCACTATTACCTAGATGTTCCCCTACTTTTACTTCTCCTATCTGCTCTGGTTCATTCCCCATTGCCACATCCAGAAGCACATCCTCCCTTGTTGGTCATCTTACATATTAGGTTAGAAAGGAGACTTGTACGCATTGTAACTCTTTCGAGTACAAACACGTTTCCATCTGTTCCTATTCACATGAAGTTACATTGTTTCATAGTTTACCACTGTGAGATTTGAACTCTTGATCTTGGGGTTACAAGCCCAGTACCATAACCACTTGGCTATCATACCAGAACTCTTGTACGCATTGTAGGACCTCCATTCCCTTATCCCCTTTAACTACCTCGTGTGGCCAGTTAATTTTGGGATAGTTAAACACACCCCCACCACTCCAACCAAACACTTTAATTTTCTAATTGGTTGGAGGGTCTGTCTTCTTTGTCGTTTAATTATATTGCATTACAAACTCATCCGAATCAGTGGTGTAGTACAGAATGGAAACAACTTCTAATAAGTTCCTAAAACAATGATGAGGCAGGGAGAGCGAGGCTCGCAGGCGAGGAGTGGGCAGGGAGGGTGGGTGAGGCATGGGCGGGCGAGGTGTGGGCAGGTGGGGCGGGCGAGGTGTGGGCGGGTAGGTGGGGCGGGCGAGGTGTGGGCGGGCAGGTGGGGCGGGCGAGGTGTGGGCGGGCAGGTGGGGCGGGCGAGGTGTGGGCAGGTGGGGCGGGCGAGGTGTGGGCAGGTGGGGCGGGCGAGGTGTGGGCAGGCGGGGCGGGCGAGGTGTGGGCAGGCGGGGCGGGCGAGGTGTGGGCAGGCGGGGCGGGCGAGGTGTGGGCAGGCGGGGCGGGCGAGGTGTGGGCAGGCGGGGCGGGCGAGGTGTGGGCAGGCGGGGCGGGCGAGGTGTGGGCAGGCGGGGCGGGCGAGGTGTGGGCAGGCGGGGCGGGCGAGGTGTGGGCAGGCGGGGCGGGCGAGGTGTGGGCAGGCGGGGCGGGCGAGGTGTGGGCAGGCGGGGCGGGCGAGGTGTGGGCAGGCGGGGCGGGCGAGGTGTGGGCAGGCGGGGCGGGCGAGGTGTGGGCAGGCGGGGCGGGCGAGGTGTGGGCAGGCGGGGCGGGCGAGGTGTGGGCAGGCGGGGCGGGCGAGGTGTGGGCAGGCGGGGCGGGCGAGGTGTGGGCAGGCGGGGCGGGCGAGGTGTGGGCAGGCGGGGCGGGCGAGGTGTGGGCAGGCGGGGCGGGCGAGGTGTGGGCAGGCGGGGCGGGCGAGGTGTGGGCAGGCGGGGCGGGCGAGGTGTGGGCAGGCGGGGCGGGCGAGGTGTGGGCAGGCGGGGCGGGCGAGGTGTGGGCAGGCGGGGCGGGCGAGGTGTGGGCAGGCGGGGCGGGCGAGGTGTGGGCAGGCGGGGCGGGCGAGGTGTGGGCAGGCGGGGCGGGCGAGGTGTGGGCAGGCGGGGCGGGCGAGGTGTGGGCAGGCGGGGCGGGCGAGGTGTGGGCAGGCGGGGCGGGCGAGGTGTGGGCAGGCGGGGCGGGCGAGGTGTGGGCAGGCGGGGCGGGCGAGGTGTGGGCAGGCGGGGCGGGCGAGGTGTGGGCAGGCGGGGCGGGCGAGGTGTGGGCAGGCGGGGCGGGCGAGGTGTGGGCAGGCGGGGCGGGCGAGGTGTGGGCAGGCGGGGCGGGCGAGGTGTGGGCAGGCGGGGCGGGCGAGGTGTGGGCAGGCGGGGCGGGCGAGGTGTGGGCAGGCGGGGCGGGCGAGGTGTGGGCAGGCGGGGCGGGCGAGGTGTGGGCAGGCGGGGCGGGCGAGGTGTGGGCAGGCGGGGCGGGCGAGGTGTGGGCAGGCGGGGCGGGCGAGGTGTGGGCAGGCGGGGCGGGCGAGGTGTGGGCAGGCGGGCCGGGCGAGGTGTGGGCAGGCGGGCCGGGCGAGGTGTGGGCAGGCGGGCCGGGCGAGGTGTGGGCAGGCGGGCCGGGCGAGGTGTGGGCAGGCGGGGCGGGCGAGGTGTGGGCAGGCGGGCCGGGCGAGGTGTGGGCAGGCGGGGCGGGCGAGGTGTGGGCAGGCGGGGCGGGCGAGGTGTGGGCAGGCGGGCCGGGCGAGGTGTGGGCAGGCGGGCCGGGCGAGGTGTGGGCAGGCGGGCCGGGCGAGGTGTGGGCAGGCGGGCCGGGCGAGGTGTGGGCAGGCGGGCCGGGCGAGGTGTGGGCAGGCGGGCCGGGCGAGGTGTGGGCAGGCGGGCCGGGCGAGGTGTGGGCAGGTGGGGCGGCCGAGGCGGGGGCCAGCGAGGTGTGGGCGGGCGAGGCGGGGGCGGGCGAGGTGTGGGCCGGTGAGGTGTGGGCGGGCGAGGCGGGGGCGGGCGAGGTGTGGGCGGGCGAGGCGGGGCGGGCGAGGTGTGGGCGGGCGAGGTGGGGCGGGCGAGGCGGGGGCGGGCGAGGCGGGGGCGGGCGAGGCGTGGGCAGGCGAGGTGTGGGCGGGTGAGGTGTGGGCGGGCGAGGTGTGGGCGGGCGAGGTGTGGGCGGGCGGGGCGGGCGAGGTGGGGGCGGGCGAGGTGGGGGCGGGCGAGGTGGGGGCGGGCGAGGTGGGCGAGGTGTGGGCGGGCGAGGTGTGGGCGGGCGAGGTGTGGGCGGGCGAGGTGTGGGCGGGCGAGGTGTGGGCGGGCGAGGTGTGGACGGGCAGGGGCCCTCCCTCTCTAATACCTTCCTATAGTGGAGCCCAGAATTGGTCACAATAATCCAGCTGAGGCCAAACCAGTGTTTTATGTAGGTTTACCACAACTTCCTTGCTTTTGTACTCTACGCTTCTAATTATAAAGCCCAATATCACATATGCCATTTCTCACCCTGTCCTGCCATCTCTGATTTGTGCAAATGGACACCTCGCTCCTGCACCCCCTTTAGAATTGTACCTTTATTATTTTATATTGCCTCTCCTCCTTCTTCCTGCCAAAAAGTATCACTTCAAACCTCTATACATTAAACTTCACCTGTCACATAGACAGGCTGGTGGAATGGCTGGATATTTCCTATCACAATCCTCCTCATAGTTCACAATGCTTCCAAGTTTCAAATCTGCTTCCACCAGGCAGAATATTCCAAGTTGTAACAATTCACTGTGTAAAGATGATTCTCACTTCCCCTCTTTCTTTGCCAAATACCTTAAATCTGTGTTCTTAATGTTATATAAGAGTAGGCCATTCAGCCCTTGGAACCCGTTGTTATCCAATGAGATCAAGGCTGATCTATCTCAACTCCACCTTCCTGCAAAATCGATCAGACTCTGCCTTGAATATACTCAACAACGGAGCATCCGCAGCTCTTTGGGGTAGGAATTCCAAAGATCCACACCCCTTTGAGTGAGAAAATTTCTCCTCACCTCAGTCCCAAACGGCCACCCTTTATCCTGAGAGTATGGCTGCTAGTTCTAGACTCCACACAATCAGGGGAAGCATCCTCCCAGTATCTATCTTGGCAAGTCCCTTAAGAACTTTATATGTTCCAATGAGATCACCTTTCTTCCTTTTAAGTTCCAGAGGATACAGCCCAGTCTACTCAATCTCTCCTCCTAGGACAATTCCGTCAGCCCTTCTGTCAGTATAAATAGCTTCTCCTTATTTAAGGTTTCAAAACCCAATGTTATTAATTTTCCCATTAACATTCCCTGCTTTTCTAATCCCTCCAAGCGACCAAAGTCCCTCATCCTTGGTACCAGCCTAGATTAGTTCTGATGTGGAGCAGCAGTTAGAAGAGATACATGGGCAATGGTTTATTAAGGAGGTGGTTCTGCAACTGGAATTCCCCAAACTGGAAAAATAAAACTTTTAAAAACATCACAAGGAGCTCTCACTTTTGAGTGATGCTCTGCAACTCATCCTGGAAAACGCACGGACACCAGGGTAAGCTGGTCCAACTGTGGTTTTGCCATGACAATAATAAGCAGGAGAGGTGGTAAGGGAGCAGGGTTGCCAACTCTGGCCGGATGTATTCATCATGTGACCTCCCACCTCAGGCTGTCCTGCCCCCATGGTCCCATTCTCCAGGCAAACAGCCAATGGGAAAGGGAAAGAGATTCTTAAATATTCCAGAAAAGAGAGAGGCACATTGTTGAAGCTTTTCATCTTGCGCTCAGAACAAACACAAGAATGCAAAATTTCAAACAATCACAATTTATACTACAAGAAAAAAGGGTGCTGATTGGTTGGCAAGTCAACTTTGATTGGCCAAGGTGTTGTTATAGAGAAAAGGCACAGGGGAACTCCAGGCTCCCCAACCTCCTGGGTAATTCAAAAATGAGACTCTGCTATCCAGTTCAATTAATACCGAGAGTCAGTGAAACAGTTTTCGTTCCTCATCATCGATACTTTCACACATAAATGAAAATACTTAAAAGATATATTTTTAAAATGCCCTTGTAGTTTCTCTCCCACAGCAGTATCCTGGAGATAAACCTTGAATTCCTGGAGACTGCACATTAACCCTTGGAGGTTGATCAGTGCTGCAGAATGAAGATGATGCAGCATCTTGAGGGATAATTAAGAGTGAGGATGGGGGAAAGGACTCTCTCACAACGCTCGGCATAAAAAGCAGTCCATGTCCAAATGCAGCAAGACCTGGATAATATCCAGGCTTGGGCTGACAAGCGGCAAGTAACATTCGTGCCCCACAAGTGCCAGGCAAGGGCCATCTCCAGCAAGAGAGAATCTAACCACCGCCTTGACATTCAATGACATTACCATCACTGAATCCCTCCCCACTATCAACATCCTGGGGGTTACCATTGACCAGAATCTGAACTGGGCTAGCAATATAAGTACTGTGGCTACAAGGACAAGTCAGAGGCTAGGAATCCTGCAGCAAGTAATTCACCTCCTGACTCCCAAAGCCTGTCCACCAATTGCAAGGCACAAGTCAGGAGTGTGATGGAATACTCTCCACTTGCCTGGATGAGTGCAGCTCCCACAACACTCAAGGAGCTTGACACCATCCAGGACAAAAGCCCGTTTGATTGGCACCCCATTCACAAACATTCACTCCCTCCACCACTGACGCACAGTGGCAGCAGTATGTACCATCTACAAGATGCACTGCAGGGATTCACCAAAGCTCCTCAGACAGCACCTTCCGAACCCATGACCACTACCGTCTAGAAGGACAAGGGCAGCAGACACATGGGAACACCACCAGCTGAAAGTTCCCCTCCAAGCCACTCACCATCCTGACTCGGAAATATATCACCATTCCTTCACTGTCGCTGGGTCAAACTCCTGGAACTCCCTCCCTAACAGCACTGTGGCTGTACCTACACCTTAGGGACTGCAGCGGTTCAAGAAGGCAGCTCACCACCACCTTTTCAAAGGCAACTAGGGATGGGTATTAAATGCAGGCCTAGCCAGCGACACTCACAGCCCATGAACATTTTTTTTTTTAAATGGTCTGTGGGAATTTGCTTCAAGTCACTGCTTCTGAAACATCTGAATGAAGGGATGCACAAACTCACCTTGTGTGGGGAGCTGGGCCCGTTATTCACAGTATTCGCCCTGGCTTTTAGTGAGCTCTCAGTTACGTTGTTTGTGAAGCAGGGCTCCAAACTTTGGGGTGTAAAGGAGTACGAGAGCATGGCACCAGATGTCCCAGTGATTAGCTGCAGACCCAGCTTCTGATCCTACATTGAAAACAAGTGGAGCAAGGCATCAGATACAACTCACTGAAACTCTGTTACTCAGTCACACAGAGGGATAAACCTGCCCCACCTGAAGTACTTTTAATAACTGCAGTTTCCCACAGCTTTATAACCCCCAAAAGTCTAAACGTTGCGTAATAATGTACAACGTCTGACAAGGAGAAGGCAGTCCATTGGGCCTATTCATGAATTATGATGACTTGCTTTGTTTGTATTGTCACTGCAATCAGGAACCTGCTGCTGTGATATTTCTTCAACAAACCAACCAGCTATGTGTATGTCTACCTGCCCCGTCACGGTCAGGAAACAAACATTGAAGAACATTGTTTGAACCCATTTTGTGACCCAGTCCTGGGGAGGCAGTGACAATGGCATTGTCACCGGACTAGTATTCCAGAAGACCCAGGGGAATGCTCTGGGGACCCAGGTAGATGGTGAAATTTGAATTCAATATAAAAAAACAAATCTGGAATTAAAAGTCTGATGACCACAAAACCCAAAATAAAAATACCTGGAAAAACTCAGCAGGTCTGACAGCATCTGCAGAGAGGAACACAGTTAACGTTTCGAGTCCGTATGACCCTTCAACAGAACTATGTAAATAATAGAAAAGAAGTGAAATATAAGCTGGTTTAAGATGGGTGGGGGGTGGGACAGGTAGAGCTGGATAGAGGGCCAGTGATAGATGGAGATAACCAAAAGATGTCACAGACAAAAGGACAAAGAGGTGTTGAAGGTGGTGATATTATCTAAGGAATGTGATAATAAAGGTACGGATAGCCCTAGTGGGGGTGGAGTGGGGGGAAGGGATCGAAATAGGCTAAAAGGTAGAGATAAAACAATGGATGGAAATACATTTAAAAATAATGGAAATAGGTGGGAAAAGAAAAATCCATATAAACCCATCTGGGTCACTAATGTCCTTTAGGGAGGGAAATCTGCTGGCCTTACCTGGTCTGGCCGACAAGTCACTCCAGACCCACAGCCATGTGGCTGACTCTTAAATGCCCTCTGAACAAGGGCAATTAGGGAGGAAAAAACGCTGGCCTAGCCAGTGCCGCCCACAGCCCATGAACAAATAAAACATCCTACAGTCGGGAGGCTGGTGGTGGGGGGAGGGGATGGTGGTTCAGCTCCACAAACACAAAGCACCTACCTTTTTCAGTGCCTGGTTCATCCCTCCACCTGCCTGCGGCTGCTGCTTTGACTGGGTGTTCGCCGTTGGCTGCTGTGCCTGTTCCGGGGAGGGAGGGGACGGTGATGCCTGAGAGAGAGGAGGGGAAGAAAACGTGAGGCAACCAGATTAGTACCACAGCGTGCCAGTCAGATCTGGATGAAGCAACGCTAGTTTTCTGGGAAAGATAAGTTCCAGAACTCCCAACTCTGAAAACTCCATCTCCTGCCATTAGCTGTCAGTTTGTCCCAATCTCCCAACCTCCAATCTGACACATCAGTGAGGGCAATTTTGTTTTCTCTTTATTCCTTTACAGGATGTGGGTGTCGCTGGCAAGGCCAGAATTTGTTTCCCATCCCTAATTGCCCTAGAGTTGAACATTTCAGGGGGCAGTTAAGAGTCAACCAAATTACTAAGGGTCTGGAGTCACATGTAGGCCCAGACCAGGTAAGGACAACAGATTTCCTTCCCTAAAGGGGCATTAGCAAGCCGGATGGGTTTTTGCTCCAATCGATGATAGTTTCACGGTCACCATTACTGAAACTAACTTCATATTCCTGATTTATTGACTGAAATTAAATTCCACTAGCTGCCGTGATGGGGGTTTGAACCCATGACCCCAGAGCATCAGCCTGAGCATCTGGATTACTAGCCCGGTGACATTACCATTATGCCACCATCTCCCCCATGAGGGATGGGTAATAATGGTTGGCCTAGCCAGCGGCGCCCACATCCCATGAATGAGTTTAAAAGATGACACCTCAGTGCAGTACTGAGGGGGTGCTATCTCGTCAGAGCTGGAAACTGCTGGAAACAGGCTCTGTCCACCCTTTTGGATGTCGTGGCACTCTTTGAGGCACAGCGGAACTTTCCCTGAGTGCTAGGAAACTCGGACAGATATTGTGTGCAGGTGCCATTTACCCCATATAATGGGCCCAAATGTACTCCCAGTACTGTATACCTGCTGTTCACCTTCGAGACCTACTCTAATACTGTAGCTGAACTCCATTACTTTACATGCTTCCAATACACTAACACAACATTCTTAAAAACGGATTCCTTCATGGGATGTTGGTGTCGCCGGCAAGGCCAACATGTGTTGCCCATCCCCAATTGCCCCTGACCTGAGGGGTTTCCACACTCTTTCAGGGGGCAGTCAAGAGTCAACCACTGCCGTGGGGTCTGGAGTCACATGTCGACCAGACCAGGTAAGGATGGCAGATTTCCTTCTGGGGTTTTGTTCCCTAAAGGACATTGGTGAACCAGGTGGGTTTTTATGACTATCGACGATGGTTCTAACGCTCACCATTAGAGCCTAGCTTTACACTCCCGGTTTATTCATTGAATTTAAATTCCACCAAATGCCGTGGTGGGATTTGAACCCGTGGCCCCAGATCATTAGCCTCTGGGTTTCTTAGTTCCAGTGACATCACGCTAGGCCAACGTCTCCCCACATGTGGCCAATATACAGTAACACTTCCTGCACACAGGCCCAATATTTAATGCTGTACACTGGAGTGCTCTTTAATCTTACCCGTTTGCAGGAATATGTTAATTCTATACGGTATACAGATGCAACATTCTATTGTCTACAGAATAAGTTTATCAGTACAGCTATATGATGTGTCTTCACCCAGCAAGACTTTGATTATAGCTGGACTTTTTTTTTTATAAACCAGTCATTATATTCTTCACATCAACCTGATGTAAGACGTATTACAGTTCAAGACATCTCTAAACAAGCCTGAAATAGTGTCCCAAACCTGTACAAATTTAATTGAGCCTTTATAACAAAAGACATTGCTGTTTTCCCAAACAATCTGTTCAACAAAACAGTTCTCGCCAGATCACAAAAGAAAAACTTCCCGTCATTCTTCCCAAGGGTGTAATTTGCTTTGTACAGAAACAAACTGATTTCAGAGGAGACAGGGACCTGCTGCTTTAATGCAGCAAGAGCACTAAGCCAACAGCTCCCTCTGTTGGCAGCAAGCTTTACTGCTGTAACATATACAAACAGGTAGCAAATGCTCCAACGTGCAGCATAGAAACAGAACATTCAGCCCAACTGGTCTATGCCTGTGTTTATGTTCCACACAAACCTCTGACAACCCTGCTTCATCTCACCCTATCAGTGTACCCTTCTATTTCTTTCTCTCTCATATACTTAACTAACTTCCCCTTGAAGGCATCTATTCACTTCAGTCACTCCATGTGGTGAGTTTTGCAGTCTATCTGGGTAAAGAAATTCCTCTGAATTTCTTTCTTGGTGATTTATGGACCTTCTTATATTTATGACCCCTAGCTCTGGTCTCCCCCACAAGTGAAAACAGTTTCACATTTCACATTCTAATCCCTTTGTAATTTGAAAAGCCTCTATCAGGTTGTACATTGATGTCCAGTGGCTCATTATACAATGCAGACTTACAATTATCCCCATTGGCCAGTTAAATGACGGACAGCTATTTAAAGTACAAAGCCGTGTAAGTAGGCACCGCCTGACCATTCAAGGGATCTGAAGCAGAGAGAGTTTACCAAATGACCAAGCAAGTAAAGGCACTGACTGCTGGTCTGACTAGGACAGCTCTGGGTTGAGATAACATAGCCTTAGAAAGCAGAAGAAAAGAACTCAGTTCCCCCAACACCCAATCCCCATTATCCAGGGAGCCACCACTTCCCAGGGCGAAGCCCAAGTCTGTGTAAACATCCAATAAGACAACGATTAACCTCAGCAGTGAAATTCCCCACAGCTGACTCATACTGTTTAGGTTCACCCATGGGTGGCCAACTGGGAGATGACAGTGGGGGACAGACATTAGCCATGGCATCTCATACCCTCAGAGTATTAGCCAAGTACATCCAGAGTTTCCAATCAGTAAAAGCTGGGTGTGTTTTGAGTTTGTGATACCCCTCAAGGAGCTATATCACATCACAAAAACATAGCTTGAGCTGTTTGCCTACTCTAGCTTAGGCACAGACTCCTGTTCTGAAGCATACACTCAGGTGAGTAAAAAGAAAATAGTGGGAATATCAATCAGAAGGCCAAAGGGCAAACCCTTTATTGAAAAACTTTTCTCTACGACACAAGTAAAATACCACAGATGCTGGAAATCTGAAATAAGAACAGAAAAAATAACTTGTTTCCTCCAGCCTTGTTGCCTGCCTGGTGCCAGGGTTAAGGACATCTCCTCAGGGCTGGAGAGAAGCTTGGAGTGAGAGGGAAGGGATCCAGTTGTCGTCATCCATGTTGGTACCAACGACATTGATCAGACTAGAAAGGAGGTTCTACTGAAAGAATTTGAACAGTTAGAAGCTAAATTAAAAAGCAGAACCTCCAAGATAATAACCTCAGGATTACTACCTGAGCCACAGGCAAACTGGCATGGGGTCAATAAAGTCAAATATGTGGCTCAAATATTGATGTGGGAGGAATGGGTTTCAGTTCCTGGGACACTGGCACCAGTACTGGGGTAGGAGGGAGCTGTCCCAGTGGGACGGGCTTCACTTGAACTATGCTGGGACCAGTGTCCTGCCGAATCGAATAACTAGGGCTGTAGAGAGGGCTTTAAACTCAATGGGGGGGTAGGGTTCTGGAAAGGGGATACGCAGACTTACAAAGACATAGCAGCCTTGCACGGCAGCTTTTTAGGTAATGATACACAGTGTGACAGGAAGGGACAGAGTGTACAAACATAAAAAAAAGCAGCAAATAGGGTCAAAAGGAGGAAAAATGATAAAAAGGCAAATATAATGGCCCTTTACATAAATGTACATAGTATTCGGAACAAAATAAATGAATTAATGGCACAAATAGAAGTTAATGGGTATGATCTTAAAGCCATTACGGAGACGTGGTTACAAGGAGATCAAAGCTGGGAAC
The DNA here is from genome assembly GCF_017639515.1 of Carcharodon carcharias. Lineage (NCBI taxonomy): Eukaryota > Metazoa > Chordata > Chondrichthyes > Lamniformes > Lamnidae > Carcharodon > Carcharodon carcharias. The sequence goes on along the minus strand of NC_054497.1, from coordinate 29,208,877 downwards.
TAAATATTCAGGGGTATGTGACTTTTCGAAAGGACAGGCAGGAAGGAAAGGGTGGTGGAGTAGCTTTGTTAGTACGAGATGGAATAAGTATGACAGCAAGAAAGGATCTTGGATCGGAGGATGTAGAATCCATACAGGTGGATACTGAGAAATAACTGGTGGGAGTAGTCTATAGGCCCCCTGACAGTAGCTATACTGTAGGACCAAGAATAAATCAGGAGATAATGAGAGCATGTAAAAATGGCAGTAGATTAATCATAGGTAACTTTAATCTTTATGTAAATTGGGAAAATCAAATTAGCAGAAGTAGACATGAACAAGAACTCGTAGTATATTCGGGACAGTTTCTTAGAACAATATGTTGTGAATCCAACCAGGGATCAGGCTATTATGGATCTGGTAATGTGTAATGAGGCAGGTTTAATAAATGATCTCAGAGTAAAGGATCCCCAAGGAAACAGTGACCATAACATGGTAGAATTTAGCGTTCAGTTTGAGAATGAGAAACGTGGGTCAGAAACAACTGTGCTGAACTTAAATAAGGGTCATTACAATAGAATGAGGGCAGAGTTGGCTGGAGTGGACTGGGAAAGCAGCTTAGCAGAAAAGACAGTTGATGGGCAATGGCAGGCGTTTAAGAAATTAGTTCACGACTCTCAACAAAGATATATTCCAGTGAGGAAGAAAGGTTCAAGGAAGGGGATAAACCAACCATGGTTAACCAAGGAACTTAAGGAATGTGTCAAATTGAAAGAAAAAACAAACAATGTGGCAAAGGTTAGTGGTAAGCCAGAGAATTGGGAAAGTTTTCAAAACCAACAAAAGATGGCCAAAAAATAAGAGGGAGAAAATAAACTTTGAGGGTAAACTAGTAAGTAATATAAAAACGGACAGTAAAACTTCTTTAAATATATGCAAAGGAAGAGAGAGGCCAAAGTGAACATAGGTTCTTTACAGAATGAGGCTGGGGAAATAATAATAGGGAACCAAGAAGTGGCAAAAGAGTTGAATAAATATTTTGTTTCTGTCTTCATGGTAGAAGATATTAAAGGAATTCCAAACATACTAAATAATCAAGGGGCAAAAGGGAGGGGGGAAATAAATATAATAACTATCACAAGAGAAAGAGTACTAAGGAAAATAATGGAAAATAAGGAAAAAATAAAGGCTGATAGGTTCCCTGGACCTGATGGGTTGCATCTTAGGATATTAAAGGAAGCAGCTACAGAGATAGGGGATGCACTGGTAGTAATCTTCCAATAATCCTTAGATTCTGGAAAAGTCCCAGAGGATTGGAGAACGGCCAATGTAACATCCTTATTTAAAAAGGGAGGGAGACAAAAAACAGGTAATTATAGGTCAGTTAGCTTAACATTTGTCATTGGGAAAATGTTGGAGTCAATTATTAAGGGTGTAAATAGCAGAGCATTTATAAATACATAATTTAATCAAGCAGAGTCAGCATGGCTTCATGAAGGTGAAATCATGCCTGACAAATTTATTAGAATTCTTTGAGGAGGTAACAAGCAGGATAGATAAAGGGGAACCAGTAGATGTAATATATTTGGATTTCCAAAAGGGACAAACAGCTACTTAATAAGATGTTGGGGGTCCATGGTGTTGGGGGTAGTATATTAGCATGGATTGAGGATTGGCTAATTAATAGAAGACAGAGTTGGGATAAGGGGGGCTTTTTTTGGGATGGCAACCTGTAACTAGTGGAGTGCCACAGGGATCAGTGCTGGGGCCTCAGTTATTTACAATATATATTAATGACTTAGATGAAGGAAGTGAATGTATTATCACCAAATTTGTGGATGACACAAAAATAGGTGGGAAGGCAAATGGTGAGGATGACACAAGGAGTTTACAGAGGGATAGAGACAGATTAAGTAAGTGGACAAAAGCTTGGCAGATGGAATATGTGGGAAAATGTGAGGTTATACACTTTGGCAGGAAGAATAGAGAAGAATGCAGAAGGCTGCAGCACAAAGGGATTTGAGAGCCCTTGTGAACAAGGACCCTTCATCACTTCCAGTGCTTCCTGTCTTTTCCCTTCTCTCTACCGTAGCTCACTCACTCCCTGTACATTAGTGCCGGATTCCCAACAGCATCTTATTCATAGCATCTCACAAAATTAAGTTTTAAAAATACAAGATTAACCTCCTCCAACTTGAAGTCAGCTAGGAGGTTATAGGAACATAAGAAATAGGAACAGGAGTAGGCCATTCGGCCCCTCAAGCCTGCTCTGCTATTCAACATGATCATGGCTGATCAACTACCTCAAATCTGCTTCTGTGACCTACCACTATATTTCTTGATTACATTATCTACCAATTCCAAAAATCAGTCAATCTCTGACTCAAATATACTCAACGACTGGGCATGCACAGCCTCTAGTAGGGAATTCTAAAGATTCACACCCTTCTACTGAAAAAATTTCTCATCTCAATGCAAAATGGCCACCTCTTTATCCTGAGACTCTGACCCCCAGCCCCCCCACCCCCCCGCCCCAGTCCTCAACTCTCCAGGGAAAAACAGCCTCTTCACATCTCCCTCGTCAAGCTCTCTCAGCACCTACCTCATTATGTTGATATGGTGAAATGAAGCAAGATAGGAGGTGGTTAGTCTGGACCTGTTGAGCCGAAGGGCCCATTTCTGTGCTATGCGTTCAATATAATTCAGGGGATGGGGAGGGGAATGCTGAAGCAGAGCCCCACCTCGCCCTTTGAAATTGAAACAGCTCCATGAATTGAGTACCTGTATTGGTGATTGAATCTTAGCAGTGGTCACAGTGGGGGGGACACGGTGCACCTCATTGCTCTGTGGAGTCACTGTGAGGAGGATGTGTGTTCCCACTCCGTTAGCCAGCAGGCTGGGAGCTTGGTTCGGTGTGATTGTCCTCGGTGCCCCTATGGTCACCCGATTCGACTGCGCTGGGCTCAGCAGGACGGTTGATGTTGGTGTGGGCTGTTCACAGGTGCCTGCGCTGGTCTCCTGCTTCACCATCAAGGTCTTCATCGGCACCAAGTTTGTCCCGGGGGCATCGGCAGGGTTTGGGCTTCTCCTCGGGGGCTTGGCGTGGTTGAGGAGTGGGATGGATTTATTGGGAGCCGAGGGTGTGGACAACACAGAAAATGGGCAGCTGGAAGGCGGGCTCTCCTGCTTGATGGTGACGGGAATGATTTTCTGGCCGCTCTGTATGGTCAAGGGCACGCTCACGGCTGGCTGCTGGAGTTGGGTTCTCTTTTCCTGATCCAATTGCAGCCGGAGGGCTTCAACCAGCTGCTGCTTCTGTCTCAGCATCCTGGTCAGCTCCTCGATTTGCTTGTCCTTTTCCTGCAACATCAGATCCTTGGTTGCAGCTTGAGTGTCCCTGTGCGACTCTTGGTTATTGCTTCGAATGCCACTGGGCACCAGCGTGGCAACGCCCATCATCCCATTAATACAGGCAGGCTCATCTTTGCCAATGACGCGCATGGGCGAAGACTGGAGGGACTCAGTGACCGCCTCTGGTGTTGCGCTCTCTTCCATGCTGTGCACCGAGCGATCAGAGGGGGCGGGTGACACTGGAGGGGTGGAACTGATACTGCTCAACTTCACTGTGGATCCTCCGGTCACCGTAGTGACCGCTACGTCCCCAGGAGTGACGCTGGTGACGACGGCTGTAGTGTTGCTCAGGCGGGCAGACGGGAAGGCGACCATCACTTCAGCGGGTTTCGAAGTGGCTGTGCCTGTCTTGCTCACAGCAGGTGCTGTGGTTGACGGAGTCCCACCACCTTTGTTCTGCTCCTGATAGTTCTTCAGCCGTTCAATGAGATCAGTTTTAGTTCCAGATACAGGCAAGGCTCGTAGCTTCAGCTCCTGCTTCAGTTCAGCCACCTACCGACAGAGGAAAAAAAACGTCAAACACGCCAAAATAGACACAGCTCAGTGTAGAGCCATGCAGCACAGAAGGAGGCCACGCAGCCATAGAGTCATGGAGTCATAGAGGTCTACAGCACACAGAAAGGCCCTTTGGCCCGTCGAGCCTGCACTGGTTAAACAAGTACCTAACAATTCTAATCCCATTTTCCAGCACTAGGCCCATAGCCTTGTATGCCGTGGCAGTGCAAGCGCACATCCAAATACTTAAATGTTATGAGGATTTCTGCCTCTACCACCCTTTCAGGCAGTGAGTTCCAGATTCCTACTACCCTCTGGGTGAAAAAATTCTTCCTCACATCCCCTCTAAACCTCCTGCCCCTTACCTTAAATCTATGCCCCCTGGTTATTGATCCCTCCCCCAAGGGGAAAAGTTCCTTCCTGTCTACCCTATCTATGACTCTCATAATTTTATACACTTCAATCATGTCCCCCCCTTAATCTCCTCTGCTCCAGGGAAAATAACCCCAGTCTAACCAATCTCTCCTCATAACAAACTCTCCAGCCCAGGCAACATCCTGGTAAATCTCCTCTGCACTCTCTCTAGTATATTCAGATCCTTCCTATAATGCGGATTCCAGAACTGCATGCAATACTCTAGCTGTGGCCTAACCAGCATTTTATACAGTTCCAGCATAACCTCCCTGCTCTTATATTCTATGCCTCGGCTAATAAAGGCAAGTATCCCATATGCTTCTTAACCACCTTATCTACCTGTCCTGCTACCTTAAGGGACCGGTGGACACGTACACCAAGGTCTCTCTGATCCTCGGTATTTCCCAGGGTCCCAGCATTCATCATGTATTCCCGTGTCTTGTTTGTGCTGCCCAAGTGCATCACCTCACACTTATCCAGATTAAATTCCATATGCTACTGATCAGCCCATCTGACCAGCCTGTCTATATCCTCCTGTAATCTAAGGCTAAAGCTATCCTCCTATCTACTACCCCACCAATTTTTGTGCCATCTGCGAACCTACTGATCAACCCTCTTACATTAAAGTCTAAATCGTTTATATATTATATATTCCACAAACAGCAAGGGACCCAACACCGATCCCTGTGGAACCCCACTGGACACTGGCATCCAGTCACAAAAACACCCCTTGACCATCACCCTCTGCTTCCTGCCAATCAGCCAATTCTGGATCCAATTTGCCAAATTGCCTTGAACGGTCTGGGCTCTTACCTTGCGGGGTCTTATCAAAAGCCTTGCTGAAGTCCAAGCAGGCTACCATGCCTGCACAAGCTCTTTAAACGAACTAACCAAGTTCCTGTTTCTCCACAATCCGGCAATTCTCCCCCCTTCAAGTATTTGCCCAATTTCCTTTTCAAAATTACGACTGAATCACTTTGCTAGTGGGTCCACAAATACAGTCCATCCAGAGACCCTGCTGGATAACGTATTCAAAGAATGGCCAGAAGGTCCTCTTCTGTGATGTCCTCCTTGGTGAGACGGACCAGAATTACTGATTAAGACTAATAGGAAGACAAGTCCTCCTGTATTCAAACCGCCTGCTGACAACTTGCCTAGGAAGGGGGGCCCTGGCAGCAAGGTACCAGTGGGCTTCAGGGTCTTGGGGAATTCAGGGAGTGACATAGCCCTTGGGATAAAGGAAAATCAACATCCATTTGAGATATTTCTGGAACAATTGGAAAAGGGCAGCGCAGTCTCAAAGAAAAGTTCCGGTGGAAATGCATCCACCTGCAGTCGGTTTGGAAATATTGACACCAACCCAGAATAAAATGCTTATTTCAAAGCTTCTTTAAAACCTGCTTATTAATACTGACATGGGTTAGATGAGTTTTTGTTTGAAGAACTGGCAGTGCTAGAAGCAGAATCACAACATCCAGCAATAAAGGTCCGGGATAAAGGCAATATTAAAACGTGGCAGACGGGGCAAGGCTGCATTTCTTGCCCATCCCCCAGTTGCCCCGCAAGGCCTCCTAATGAATTGTCGGTGGTTTTTCTGTTGATACAACAGGCAGTAGGCTGAAGCAACATGAAGACAGGGCTGGGTGGGGACAGCAAGTTCCCTTTCTTGAAGGATGTTTGCAAACTTGTTGGCTTTTGATGGCAACCCTGAATAAATGACCGGATTTACTGAATTCAGTTTTACAATCCGTTATGGCGGACAGGCAGCCTGCAGGCTCGACAACCAGGGTCAAAACCACTAACTCTCTCAGGTGGCCTAAGGGATGTTAACTTCTGCAAAGATTTTGAGAGATGAACAATGGTAAGCATATGAACAATATAAAGATAAAATCTCATTTAAAATATGAAGATGTCAGAAGCATTGCTTTATACGGAAAGGATTTAATCATGTATAACCATAAGATGAGTGAATCCAAAGAGCATTAAATATATCATGATTCATTGCAAAAATAGAGGCTACCACTGATGCAATTCCTGCCGTTTGTATTCATGAGAAAAATTAAATTTGTAAGTCACTGATAGCTTGTATTCCAAATCCATTTGGCCCTCAGTGAACAATTCTACATCTGGAGAAACAACTCCCTCCCTTTCTCCTGCCTTCACCTAATGACCTGAACATCAGAAGTTCTTCAGACTCAAATGGGCTTCAAGTGCAACCTCCACCCTATCCACTGCATTCCTGTGAGCTGCAACACAGGTGATGCCAGATACACTTTACTAGTTTAAAATCTCCAAGTGAAACTACTTTTTTTTTAAAAAAATGGTCAGTTTTTGCTTACACTCGATTAAAAGATGCCATGAAATGGCAGGGTGCAAGTTTATTAAGAATCCACCATGGACCAAGTTACTGGTGCCAGTGGCAGTGAGCAGAGGAGTGCTGAGGAAACAGGGAATCAGACAGCAGACTGCCCAAGGTTTCATTCTGACAGATGGGGGCCCAAAGACACAAAAAGGTGCACACTTCTTTGGCCAGGCATGGTGTATAGCTCACTGAGTAGCACCTTATAAAAAACAGGGCAGCAGTTTGTCAGGTAAAGTGTTTTAGTGAGAACCAAGTGCAATCAGTCAGTCCTTGCTGTTACATCATTATCCCTCGCACTGTAATGTTCTTCATTTCTGCTTCAAGGCCTTTGGTCCACATTGCTGGAGACAGGGGGGCTGCACTCTTCACACAAAAGGTCAAATAATTCTGTCACCTCGTTTCCCCCAAAAGGCTGGGAGAATTGGAGCTTGAGAGACTGAGATTGATAGATAACTGCTAAGTAAGGATATCCAGGGACATGAAGCTAAGGCTGGTAAATAAAGTCGAGATGCAAGGCACTTAGAAAAGCTTAATGCAATCAGGCAGAGTCAACATGGTTTTGAGAAAGGGAAATTGTGTTTGACTAAGTTATTAGAATTCTTTGAGGAAGTAATATGCAATGTGGATAAAGGGGGACCTGTAGATGTGGTGTACTTGGATTTCCAAAAGGCATCTGACAAGGTGCCGCATCAAAGATTGCTCCACAAATTATGAGCTCATGGAGCATGGGGTGGTGGGCAGTTTAACATATTAGCATGGATAAAGGATTGGTTAGCTAACAGGAAACAGACAGTAGGGATAAATGGGTCGTTTTCAAGTTGACAAGATGTAACCAGTGGAGTGCGATAGGGATCAGTGCTGGGACCTCAATTATTTACAACCACATAAATGACTTGGAGGAAGGGACTAAACGCACGGTTGCTAAATTTGCTGATGATACAAAGGTAGATAGGAGAATAAGTTGCGATGGACACAAGGAGTCTGCAAGGGGATATGGATGGTTAAGTGAGTGGGCAAAAATTTGGCAGATGGAGTATCATGTGAGAAAATGTGATCTTGTTCACCTTGGCAGGAAGAATAGAAAAGCAGCACATTATTTAAATAGAGAGATTGCAGAACTTTGAAGTACAGGGGGATCTGGTTGTCCTGGTGCATAAATCAGGAAAAATTAGAATGCAAGTACAGCAAGTGATTAGGAAGCCAAATATAATGTTGTTTATTGGAAGGGGAATGGAATATAAGTAGGGGTGTTTTGCTATAGTTATACAGGGCATTGGTGAGACCACATCTGGACTACTGTGTATAGTTTTGGTCTCTTTATTTAAGACAGGATATAAACACATTGGAAGCAGTGCAAGAATGTTCATTCAGCTGATTCCTGGGGCGAAGGAGTTGTCTTATGAAGAAAGGTTGGGCGTGTATCCATTAAGAATTTAGAAAAAAATGAAAGGTGATCTTTTTGAAACATATAAGAGCTATAAAGTTGGATGGTGAAAGGATGTTTTCCCTTATGGGAGAGACTGGAAACTAGGGGACACAGTTTTTTTAAAAAAAAGGGGTCTCCCATTTAAGACAGAGATGAGGAGAAGTTTTTTCTCAGAGGGTTATTTAGTCCATGGAATTCTCTTCCCAGAGAGCAGCAAAGACTGGATCATTCAATACTTTTGAGGCCAAGTTAGATGGATTCTTGACTAGCAAGGGAGCCAAAAGGGTACAGGCGATAGACAGGGAAGTAGAGACCACAATCAGATCAGCTATGACCTTATCAAATGGCGGAGCAGGCTCGCAGGGCCAAACTGCCTACTGCTGCTCCTAATTTGTATCTTCGTGTGCAGATGATATACTTGGCATGTTTTGTAACTTTACAAATCATGTGGAGTTTTATATGTTAACGGTAATTCCCTATAAATTACCATCCTGTTCATTCACCTCCTGTTGTTAAGGTAATCCACTTGTTGATTTATATTGGTCCTTAGCTTGTAAATGTTATGCAGTTTGCCTCTAAACACAGAGAAGCATGTGCTTCCACAAACAGCAATTTGATAAATGACCCGATAACCTGTTTTTAAGTGCTGGCTGGGGGATAAATATTGGCCAGGACACCAAGCAGGACTCCCCTGCTCTTTGTCTAACAATGCCATGAGATCTTTTCTGTCCATCTGGGAGGGCAGACGGTTGTTCAATTTTATCATAAAGACAAAAAACCGCGGATGCTGGAAATCTGAAATAAAAACAAAAACTGCTGGAAAAACTCAGCAGGCCTAATGGCATCTGTGGAGAGAGAGACAGAGATAACGTTTCGAGTCCGTATGACTCTTCAGATCTGAAGAGGAGTCATACGGACTTGAAACGTTATCTGTCTCTCTCTCTCCACAGATGCTGTCAGGCCTACTGAGTTTTTCCAGCATTTTTTGTTAAACTTTCTCTCATCTTAAATCCACATTAAAAAAATCATTACAGCTTTCATTAGATAATCACTGAAGTTCCTTCAATAGTTCACTGGGTGAATGCACAGATAGTAAACCAGGCAGACCAGGAAGTTACAGGCTCAATCTCCAGTGTGCATCAAGTTGGCCATCTCTTCAGTGATCCCAGTTAGAGAGTGTGCCTTCCTGGAGTGGTGATGCTCCATCTCTCAGTTAAGTAGCCTTATTACCTCTGCTCTCACAGGAGGGATTATTCAGATAAGATATTGTAAAGTCCCCAGCCCTGGTAGTACAGCATCCCAGTGTGAATCACCACCTCCAGGTGAGGGTAGTAGGGCAGGGACAGCGAGGGGCTAGGGGTGAAAAGCTCTACACCCATCATACTTGACGGCTCACTCACAACATACCGAATGACAGACCAGAAAGACAAGGCAGGTCTTGGAGCACAAAGGAGGTAGAATGCAACTGACCTTCAGATCATCGAGGTTGAAGGGCAGTGATGTCAGTGGTTTGATGGTGGACGTGCAGCTGTTCTGCCGGGTGAGTCCACCAGAGCCCGATGATGGCATGCTGTTAGTCAGTGTCCTTACTGAGGCAGTACTGCTCTTTGTTTGTTGGTCACAATTGGGTCTGAAAGCAAAATGAAAAGGCAGCCTTTATTGGACAGGCAACCATTGCCACGTGCAGTCACACTGCAATAATGGAGCTGACAACAGATGTAAACAGAGCAGAAATTTATTTCACAGAAACAGGCCATTAAGCCCAACTGGTCTATTTTCCACGAGCCTCCTCTCTCTCTCTCTCTTCTTCATACAAACCTAACAGCACTTCTACAGAAACCACTATGAAACTGGTGCTTTCCAAAACATCAGCCCAGCAAGCATACTGCTAGGTCAGATAAGCCGCGGTCATTCACAATTTGGGCATACACTTGATAAATGACACACTGGGTGGTACACTGGTGGGTTTTCAGGACTGTGATGCCAAACCTCAACACTGAGAGAGAGAAATAAAGTAGATAAGTCAGTGGCAGGGGGGCAGGGAGAATTATAAAAGCTCACAAAAGTGTCCTGTATTTTTACAAAAGGGCACAGAAAGAAGAGACCTCGTTTTAAGAAATTGGATACAAATGAGGTGAAATGCCCCCTGGTCCCAGATATTCCACCACATTATTCCACCAGCCATCACAGTTTTACATAATGATCTGTATCAAATACAGTAGGCACAAAACACAACCACTATGGGGAAAGGCCAGGCAGTGCAGAAGCTGCATATTGAAGTAAAGGAAGTGCGTGGGCTTGGCTATCCTTTGTAGCCGAGGGAACCAACCAAAGTGCTCTCACTGGTCACTCACACTTGTGAAAGTGGAACTTCAAGTCTGACACTAAGACCAGCAGTAACCGCATCAACATTTGCAAACTGTGGAGGAGAAGGAAGAGGTTAAATCTACAGTTCCATTTTCCTACCCCCACCAATCCAACACCTCCCACCACCACCTGTCCTCACCACCTCTCTCAGACAGTCGCTGGTTCATTTGCCTCTGATTTGGCAACCCTCCAGTTCCCCTCCCTTTGTCATTCACCATGTGTCACCCAGGAAGTGTTGCCATGCTAGTGGACGGTGCAGAGTCCTGCAGCAGGGCCCAACCCTGACCTCATTCCACACACTTATGCGCACACACTCCAGCAAGGGCAACAGTTCAGCAATCAGAAGCAGGGAGCTTGACTCTCTCTCTCCCTCCCTCCTTAAGGCAACAGCAATGAGGCTCAATTGTTGCCTTGGTCAAGATCAGTTAATTCAGCACAGGCCAAGAACTAAACCTGGGCCCTCACTGTCATCTATGGCTCAAAAATCACATGATGAGCTGCATCGGCTCAGAGGTACACCCGAACCCAACTGATATCAGCAATCTCCAAGCCAATAAATTGCTACCTTAAAAACAACTCCAGTGCAAAGGCACCACTGACAGGCTGGGCTCTTACTTTGGAGGTGCAGGGAGGATGGTCTGATAGTTGTAGTGCTGCTGTTGCTGGCACAGTATCTGGAGCTGAAGGAAGAGCTGCTGCTGCTGGAGTAGTTTGGAATAGGCCGTGTCCAGGGGCAGTGTGGCCTTGTCGAGTTTCTGGTCTGGTGGGACGTACTGGTGGTATTTCAGCTTCTTCACTCGGGATTTTGGCTCCTTCAGTTTCTTGCTCCGCTGGTTCTTGTCACGTGCTGTCTTGGGCTGGCTTTGCTGCAAGTGGGGAGCAGCATGAAATATAATCTGAGTTCACCTTGAATGCTCAAGGGGGAAGTGTGATTTATACAGTACAACTGACATAATCAAGATACTGCTTTTAAATAACAAACCAGACCAGTGCTTCCAAAATGTTTTCCTGGTGTGGGCCCATTTTAATGCCTCAGGCTTTGAGACCCCCAGAGTGAAAATTAGGGGGTGGGGGAGGGGGGAGGCAAGGTGAATGGTATGGAGGTGGCTTTAGTTTTGAGCAGGGGGAGAAACAGGAGTTGAGTGCTGAGGAAGTTGATGAAAAGGCAGGATTTCTACAAAAATTCACAGCGGCATTCGGCCCTCAGACAACAGTCCATTAGGCCGCACCCACCAACAAATAAAATGAGGATTTAAAGGGGCCTTTCAGCTGTAGGAGATCAGTCCGAGCACCCCAAATCTAGAATTAGACTGAAAGATAGGGGGCATGCCCAGCAGCTCCAACTGGCCTGATCTCTCCCAGATTAAAACTTCCCATAGAATCATTCTGCTGGTATCACAGTTTAACAAAACGTGTATTAATGTGGATTAACCCTCTCAATACAAAATGACAAAAGCAGAACAGTCAAGTCTGTAGATGTACAGGGTGGAGCTTGTGATTGATGGAATAGGCTGTGGTACGAGTGCATCGGGCTAAAGAAATAACATTCCTCATGAGCACATTTCTACCCCATCACTTTGGAATTATCTACATTGTTCCCCTCTCTCTCTTTCTCTCTCTCTGCCAATTTTCACCTGTCCTCAAGGTGCTGACAGTGCCACCAATACTGAACACCTCTGGTATAGCCTGGCCCCGTAGTCATTGTTAACGAGTGACCCTGATCAATGAATGGCAGGAGGCTGCTTGGCTCGAAGTCCACAGAGATGCAGTTTCTGTAGGCGGGGAGGTGCTGTCGACTGGAGACCTTCATAACCAGTGTGCCTCTGGGTCCATAATTAGTTTTAAAAATTCATTCATGAGATGTGGGCGTCGCTGGCTAAGCTAGCTTTCATTGCCCATCCCTAATTGCCCTTGAGAAGGTGGGGGTGAGCTGCCTTCTTGAACCGCTGCAGTCCATGTGGTGCAGGTACACCCACAGTGCTGTTAGGGAGGGAGTTCCAGGATTTTGGCCCAGTCACAGTGGGCGATATATTTCCAAATCAGGATGGTGAGTGATTTGGAGGGGAACTTGCAGGTGGTGGTGTTCCTGTGTGTCTGCTGCTCTTCTCCTTCTGGGTGGTAGAGGTCACGGGTTTGGAAGGTGCTGTCGAAGGCGGCTTGGTGAGTTATTGCAGTGCATCTTGCAGATGGTACACACTGCTGCCACTGTCCATCGGTGATGAAGGGAGTGAATGTTGAAGGAAGCGGATTGGGTGAAAAAACACCGTCAAAAATTTCTGCCGGTGTCGGGAGAGATTGTCACAGTTTCTGCTAAAATGAGATTATAATATGTAATTAATAATTTGAAAATGCAAAGCTGTTATCTACCGACTGGCTTGAAATAAATCTTAAAAACCAATGCTCCCAGTAATCAAGACTCAGCAAGGTTTTTACCAACTAGTTAACCCAGTTTCCTGGAAACTGAATGGTGAGTGACTTACCAAGGGACAGCTCAAACAGATTTGTTAGAATAACTGGATGGAGCTTTCACTAGATAGTTGAGTGACCTTATTCAAAGGGCAGCAGAGCCATAAAGATCGGGGGATATCGGGTTCCATCCCACTGCCTGTGGAGTTGGTCTCTTTCAACCAGCCACGAGTTATTGCTGGGTGAGAGGGGGGACAATACTGCCAGGGAGCCCACCACCATCCAGTCACCAGATGTGAGATTATGAGGGGTTTGGATCAGGCAGGATCAACATAACCTCCTGTGAATGAATAGCTCACCAACATTACTGACAAGAAAAGGTTTCACAAAAATAAATGGCCACTTGGCAGAGAAGACCAACTAATGCTCAGAAAACCATATCCTAGCAAGGAGTCAACTCCCGACAGGACAGGGTGGGGCAGGGCAGGGGGAGGGGAGAAAAAGTTGGCAAGGAAATAAACAAGTAAACAAAGATTTTGGACCACACAATTTCATGTAAATAACAGTCAGCGTCTGGTCAACTTCACAATTCTAGAATTCGGACCACAGTTTGTTAAGATGACACATCATCCTACTGTACAAATATTTTCCAAGATTTGCTTACTTTAATAAGTGTTGGCGTGGGTTTGGCAGCTGGAGATGACACACCATTTGCCAATTTTGCCATCTGTTGGTCAGGCGCTGGCTTTAACTTGCTCAATTCTGTCCCAGTTGGCAACGATACAAGATACTGCAAGAGAACAAGTTAACTATGAAGAAGGTGACAAGTGTGATTCCCAATCCAACTTACAAAACCTTACGGAATATTGGGAAATGCCAATACATTTTTTTGAGGAAGAGGTTTTTTTTAAAATACAATGCTTTCTGTTCTTTTGTGGATCTCTGAACCCAGCAAGATTCCCTTCTGAAGGGCCAAATGGCACCCAGACTTTTACCAGTATTGCTCCAAAAAGTCGAATGTGGAATAACTAAATGCCTTCAAATTTAACCAAACCCCTGAAGCAAAGCCCTTGTTTTACACTTGGCATCTCAGCTGTGATTGGCACTCAGCATGTGGAGGGCCTACTGGCACAGCACCCGGTGACACTAGCAATCTTCAAAGTTTTAAAAATGTTTCAGGTATTGTGATGTTTGTATTAGAATCATTAGAATGGTTACAGCACAGGAGACAACCATTCAGCCCATCGAGTCTGTGCTAGCTCTTTGCAAGAGCAATTCACCCAGTCCCCTTTTCTGCCCCATAGGCTTGCAAATTTTCCTCTTCAGATAATGATCCAACTGCCTTTCGAAAGCCATGACTGAATCTGCCTCTATCACGCTTTCAAGGAGTGCATTCCAAATCATAACCAGTCATTGCGTAAAAATATTGTTTGCTACTCCATTGCTTCTTTTGCCAATCACCTAAAACTAGTGTCCTCTGGTTCTGGATCCTTCCACCAATGGAAACAGTTTCTCCCTATCGACTCTGTGTAGACCCCTCACAATTTTGAATACCTCTAACAAATCTCCTTTCAACCTTCTCTCCTCCAAGGAAAACAGCCCCAATTTCTCCAATCTATCTTCGTAACTTAAGTTCTTCATTCCTGGAACCATTCTTGTGAATCTTTTCTACATACTCTCGAACGCCTTCACAAATTTTCCTAAAGTGTGGAGCCCAGAACAGGACACAATATTACAGCTGAGGCCAACCCAGTGTTTTGTACAGGTTTATGATAACTTGCTTGCTTTTGTACCCTATGCCCCAATTTATAAAGCCCAGGATACAGCATGCTTTTTAAACCACTTTCCTAACCTGTCCTGCCACTTTCAGTGAATTATGCACGTATACATGCAGGTCCCTCTGTTCCTGCACCTCCTTTAGAATTGTGCCCTTTATTTTATCTTGCCTCTCCTCACTCTTCCTGCCAAAATGAACCACTTCACACATCTCCGCATTAAATTTTATCTACCATTTGTCCACCTCACAGTGCATATTACTTCCAAGTTGCTCGTCAACTGCAAATATTAAAATTGTACCCTGTACACCAAAGTCTAAGTTGTTGGTACAGAACAAGAAAAGCAAATGTCCTAACACTGACCTTTAGGGAACCCCACCACAGACCTTACTCCAGTCCAAAAAACAACCATTTACCACCACTCTGTTTCCTGTCACTCAGCCAATTTCATACCAGTGTAGCTACTGTTCCTTTTAATCCATGATCTATAATTTTGCTCACAAATGTGAGGTGTGGCACTTCATCAAATGCCTTTTGGAAGCCCATGTACACCACATCAACTGTATTACCCTCTCTGTTTCCTCATCAAAAAACTCAAGCAAGTTTGTTAAACACTTAAAATGTTTACACTCCTGATCAAGTCTATGTAGGTTTTGCTTAATTAATAGTCACTCGGGCAAATGCAGGTTAATTTTGTCCCAAATTATCATTTCTAAAAGCTTCTCCACCTCCAAGGTTAAACTGACATCCCACCTGAAGTTGCTGGGCTGATTTTTACAGCCTTTTTTTGAACAAGGGTGTAGCATTTGCAATTCTCCAGTCCTCTGATACCACCCTATATCTAAGGAAGACTGGAAAATTCTGGCCAGTGTCTCTGCAATTTTGACACTTCCCTCAGTATTCTTGGGTGCATCTCATCTGGTCCTGGTGACTTATCAACTTTTAAGTACAGACAGCCTATCTAATACTTCCACCTTGTCAATTTTAAACCAATCAAGTGCATCAACTACATCCTCTTTCACCATGATCTGGATAGCTGCATCTTCCTTGGTAAAGACAAATACAAAGTATTCATTTATTACCTCAGCCATGCCCTTCCCCTTCATGCGTAAATCAGCTTTTGCGTCCATAATTGGTCCCACTCCTCCTTTTACCAATGCCTACAGAAGACTTTTGGATTCCCTTTTATGTTAGCTGCCAGTCTTTTCTCATACTCTCGCTTTGCTCGTCTTTTCTGTTTTTCAATTCCCCTCTGAACATTCTATACTGAGCCTAATTCTCAATTGTTTTATCCACCTGACATCTGTCATATGCACCTTTTATCTGCTTTGTCTTACTCTCGCGTCATCTAGGGAGCTCTGGGTTTGTTTGCCCTACTTTTCCCTCTCGTGGAAATGCTTCTTGTCTATACCTTAAATATCTCCTCTTTAAAGGCAGCCCACTGTTCAGTTACAGTTTTGCCCTCCAACCTTTGATTCCAATTTATCTGGGCCAGGTTTGTTCTCACCCCACTAAAATTTGCTCTCATCCAATTAATTACTCTTGCTTTGGATTGCTCCTTGCCATTTTCATAGCCAACCCAAGTCGTACGATGCAATGATCACTGTCCCCTAAATGTTCTCCTGTAGACACCTGATCCACTTGGCCATTCATTCCCAAGAACCAGGTCCAGCAATCCTCCTTTCTTGCTGGACTGGAAACATACTAATATTGAAAATTCTCCTGAACACATAAGGAATTTTTGCCCATCTCTACTCTGTACACACTAACTATCCTAATCCAGACTGGAATAGTAAAAATCTTCCATTATAACTATATAATTCTTGCATTTCTCTGTAATTTCCTTGTATATTTGTTCCTCTACATATTTTCCACTACTTGGCGGCCTATAGGATAGGCTTGGCAATGTAATGACACCTTTTAGTTTCTTAGCTCTAGCCAACACACTCTGTCCTTGCCTCTCATTCAGTCTCCAAGCAGGCTAATTGGTTTTCCCCATTATCAGCAGCATAGCAATAGGAGGCAGCCAAAAGTGGATACCATGGTTACACAGTGCCTTTGTAAACAGGTGTAATTACCATGGTTAAAAAATGGATGGTTTGGAACAATGAAGATCAAGCCACTCTGCTCTGGTCTCGTAACAAGCTGCATCTAGAGCAGCACTAAGAGGATGGGTGTGAGCAGCTGATTGCTTTCCTTTCCTAGCCTTAGAACGGCAAAATAGCAAACGGATACAAGCAAGGAGTATTGATAGAGAATCTCAAATGTAATCCTGCAAACTACATTATAAACTGCCTTGTCTATCAGTGGAAAACGGAGCACATTGTGAAATGGAGTGTCAGATTCCATGTTAGCAAGTGGTCACAATGAAGCAATGTATATGGTTCAAAGAACGTTCCATTCACTGGGCAATGATTACATTGCACACAATGATTATTCGCAGTGATTGGGTGACATGTTCAAAGGGAGTGCTGAGCACTCGAACACTTGATACACCCATTACCACACTCCCAGGTCAAGGGAACTACAGTTACATGCAGACTCACCTTTACTCTGCCTTCACCCAAAACCCTGCAGAACAACCCCACTAGGCCTATGAGACATTTCTCACAATAGCCATTCTATGGCCTTCTCCGAACCAGATTGCCAAGTGGGTGCTGCTCTAAGGGCAGTTTTTTACCGTCAGTCCATGAATAACTAGACTGACTTCATAGTCACATGAACCTTCCAGCTCATCCTTCAGCCTAACAGAAAGAGATAACTTTTATTTCTATAGCACCTTTTGCAACCTCACAACAGCCAATGAAGTTTTTTTATAGTTTAGTCACTGTTGTAATGTAGGAAATGTAGCAGCCAATTTTCACGCAGCAAGCTCCCACAAACAGCAATGAGATAACTACTCAATTCATTCTTTTAAATGTTGGTGGAGGGATAAATATTGGGGGGGTGGGGGGGGGGTCATCAGGAAGAACTCCCCTGCTTTTTTTTCAAGTACATCCATACTTAAGAGGGGTAGACAGGGGCTCAGTTTGATGCCACCTCCAACAGTATCAGCCTAGGTTTTATGCTCAAGTCTCTGGAATGAGAATGTGAACCCAAAACCTTCTGACTAGCGCTGACAGTGCTATCACTGAGCCACAGTTTAGGCTGGATTAAAATCCAGATGTCAGAGGTGAAGGGCCAGCATCTTACTTACTACACCCGTTAAAGTCCCCATTTTCTAGGCGAGACCAAAAGGAGATTTGGTGACAGCTTTGCAGAACACCTCTGCTCAGTTCCTAAGCATGACCCAGAGCTTCTAGCGGTTTGCCAATTTAATTCTCCATCTTGAATACTCTCACGCTGACATCTCTGTCCTTGGCCTGCTGCAGTATTTCAATGAAGCTCAATGCAAGCTCAGGGAACAGCACTTCACCTTTCAGTTGGGCACATTACAGCCTTCAAAATCAAAGTTAAACAATTTTGGACAATAAACTCTGTCCTCTGTGTTTTTCCCCTTATGTGCCAATATTGATTTTCACATTTTTGATTTTGGATACAGCTGTTTATTATTCAGCCACTCACAATCAGTCAGGACAAATCTTTACTACAATCATTATCACTACCTTTGCCGATCATCATTTAACCTCTACCTTATCACAGACCATCTCTTTTGCTCTTCCTCCTCTCTCCACCACTTGCTCAAAACCTATTACATTTTTATCTTCCTTCAGGTCTGCTGAAAGATCCTCGATCTGAAATGTTAACTCTGCTTTCTGTCGACAGATGCTGCCGGACATGCTGAGTATTTCCAACCTTTTTTTGTTTTTTATTCCCCATTTTCTAGATTGGATCTGATTAAAAAATCAGATTATATCGGGATGGTGTTTTGTTTACGGGAGAACAAAAGCCAATGGACTCTGGTCACACAGGGCGATCATTACTTTTAAATATTTGCTGGTGTACAACAGCAGAAAATGATCTCATTCAAGTTCACAGACCTGAAACGTTAACTCTGCCTTTCTCTCCACATATGATACCAGACCTGCTGAGTATTTTTAATATTTTCTGTTTTTTTTATTTCAGATTTTCAACTTCCAGAGTATTTTTATTTTGTATTATTGGAGCAGAAACAGATCATTAATTATTGATCATCGTAAGGAAGAGTGGTATTCAGCTGTTACAAACATCTCCACGGGGTTATTTTTATATTGCTAAAGCACCGGCAGTTGCCAATAAGCTTCTCTCTCATTTGGTAGGTACTCTGCAATGTAAAACTCCCCAGTGACTTTGCCCTGGCAGCAGAGCTCTTTGTGTGGGTCTCCAAAACCTGCCATCAGAGTTACCTCCTCTGTGAATCTAATTGAAGCTGTTGCAGGATGGTTTCAAGGTGGAAGAGGGAGGGTGGAATGGGAGTAAGGCAGCTTTTTTGATGTCGCTCATCCTCAAGCTACATGTGCAAAAAAGGAACATTTCATCGGGAAAGGCCATCTCAACCTTTGAGACAGCGATGCTGGCCACAGGTGAATGGTGTGTCAATATGCAATGTATGCAAGAATGGCCCTTTTGAGCTAAGTTGCCAGTCCACGAAACCTTAAGCAGGAAAAAATAAGGGAGTAAGAGAGTATTGTTCTGGAGCCTCTCCAGCACAACCCTTCTGTCTGGTGGATGTTGCCAACTTCTGACTAGAAAAGGCAGATCATTTTAATATTTTTAAAAATATTTAAAACTTCAGCATCATTTTTATCTGTTATTTGGCGCTGCCAATGAAGAGCGTGCTGACAGATACTAGTAAGAGATGGTGGATCTATCCCAAGAATGGAGAGATGCTCTAACTGAAGTCAAGGTTGACCAGCTAACTTTCAACATGAACGTTTCATTCAGGAGGCCGGTTGTAAGTGAAAGGACAGTACCTGGGTTGAAGAAGTGAGAAGGGGATGTTGTGGATCAGCAGATCTTGCTTCTGTGGGGGATGGCAATGACCCCAGTGACTCGTGGCTTCCTGGCTGCTCTGGTGAAAGGGCGTCACTGCTATCTTCGTCGAACGATGAATTGTCTGCCAATGCAGAGTACGGCACATGATTATCTGTGGGAGAAACGACATGCATTAGCAACCTGGTATAAAGATTAAACAAGTTTCTTTTGGGATCCATTAAAGACCAGACCCAGATGGAAAAACCATCTACCAACACCAACTTGTCACCATAGCTACTGAAGGCAGCTCTCATCCTAACCCATGCTACTCAAGAAATCAAATAGAGCACATGGCTATGCAATAAGATCCTTCTGATTCAACCTGTCCAGTCGAAGTATAATGCAACAATTCCAACATTAGATCTTCATTGCTTTAGGAATCATTAAAAGCATCAAAGCTTTTACATAACTCCAAGTCATTTTGCTTCCCACTAGTCTGCCTGTATCATCTTGGTGTGTGATCTCTGCTCCAGATCTGTCCAATGCAGCTCCTGGAACAAGCAGAAGGTTGAAACAGAGTAATTGTGTCTCAGTTTCTACCCCTGCATGAAAGAGCCTCTGACTTTCTGACGTGCAATTCAATGTGTGGAGGTCGGGACATGCTCCAACCAGTTGGTCCATCAAGCCTGCATCATGATGTCTATAGCATTATGACCAGCCACTCACCATTCCAACCCCTACCCAACACTCCATCCTGCCCAGCCATGTATAGAATCATATAAGCACAGGAGACCTTTCAAGCCCATTGTGTCTGTGCCATCTCTCTCTGCAACTCACCTAATCCCACTCCCTTGCCTTTTCGCTGTAGCCCTGCAAATCTTCTCCACAGGTAATTACCCAATGCTCTTTTGAAGGGCTCGATCGACTCTGCATCCACTATACCTTCGGGTAGTGTTCCAGTATAGGTTCCAGATCTAACCACTCACAGCATAAAAATGTTTTCCTTCATGTCACTGTTGCTTCTTTTGTTAATCACCTTAAACCTCGCTTTCAATTCTTCCACCAACAGGAGCAATTTCTCCCCATCTAATTTGTCCAGGCTCAGGAATATGAAAAGCTCCATTAAATCTCCTCTTTGCCAAGGAGAACAGCCCTGGCTTGGAGAGATAATAAAAGCCCCATTGCATGTGGGCTTAAACACCAAAAGCACCTAGAAGAGCCTAGCTTCCTAATGTTATACTAAAACGAGTGTGCAAACACAGATGTCGTCTTTGTCAGCTGCCCCTCGATTTGAGGATGACACCTGCTCAGGGTTGCAACTTTCTGCCATGGGTCTTCGTGTGACTGAACATTCTCGACCCACAGATCTTTGGGCACATGGGGCAGGACCTCCCATGAGATAGAGGATCCGGAGTGCAGGATTTACTTCCTTTTCTTAACTCTGCTGTCGCTCTGCCTCATCATGAAGACGTTGTGACTCAAAGTGTGATGCAGCTTGATGGGCAAGTTGTTGCCATTTTGAACGAGTGGCAGCAAGCTCCTCCCAATCATTAATGTCAATGCTGCCACGCTTCAAGAAGAACCTCAAAGCATCTTTGAAGCATTTTCTTTGTCTCCCCCCAGCCCCCCGAACAGTGGCCAGTTGAGAGAACAGGGCCTGGTGGGTAGACGCATTTCGGTCATCAGTTTTGCCTGAACACTTGTGGAGCTGGCTTCAAGGAGGAGAATATTGCTTGTTCAACGGTCTTCCCATTGAATCAGGAAGATGTGGCAGAGGCAGCATAGCTGATGGAATTTCTCTAGCACGGTCCTGGTGCATCAGCAAACACAAACAATACTCCAAACATTTACTTCTTTTTTGAATGCCACCCTGGCAGAACACCAGAGTATAAAAGACTTTCTCATACAAGAGTGCCTCATCCAATAAACTTTTAGTGAATTGTAACTCATTCTATAATTAGCACCATCTCCAATGAAAACAGGCACAATGGGATTGTTTGCTTTTATTTAATTCGTGAAACAAAATTTGACACTGAGCCACTTAAGGAGAAAGCTTACTTAGTCAAAGAGGTGGGTTTACAGGAGCATTAAAGAAGAAGAGGGAAGCAGAGGTTTTCTGGAATATATTCCAATGCTTAGGCTCTAGGCGGCTGAAGACGATGGAACGATGTAAAGTGGGGGCGTGCAAGAAGTTAGAATTCGATTAGCGCAGGGATCCAGGCTGGCTGTATGGCTGGAGGAGATTAGACATAGGGCAGGGTGAGGCCATGGAGGGGTTTGAAATCAAGGCTGAGGATTTTAAAATCTAGTCGCTGCCATACACAGTGTTGCCATTCCACATTAACCAAACAGTTTTAAACAACAAAAAGTCTTTGCAACAAAATGGCAACAAGACCAGACTAAAGATAATCAGCCTCTATTATTTAAATTGTTCAGCTCCTGTAGGGACTGTGCTGGACTAAGCCCTAAAGCCAGGTAAGAGTAACCCTCCCTGGCCATTGGTGGCCAACCAACCAAACATCCTATCCAGCTGGCTGAAAACAAATGTGACACTCACCATTGCACTGCTGGGGAGTATGGTCATGCTCATCTACACAACCACAACTACACCTCTCTTCATCTGTAACGCAAAATTTTAAAAATTAAAAATGTTCATTAAAAATCTGACTTCACAATCCAAACAACTGTAAATACTCTATGCTCCCACTAAATGCTAAACTGAAAAGTCCGCCATACAGCATTTCATATTCTCTCAAATCCTACATTCTTCTGCATTAGGATATTTGCCAGATGCATCATCTGCCAGTGTCTAGGTTAATATGTAAAGGCCTATGATAAGCTCTATAAGACAAACTTTGTAAATTTTGGTGCTCAGAAACTGAAGGATGTTAAGTGTTGGGGAAAGGAGCACTTTCTGATTTTGGGACTTGCTGAAATGGGAGCACTCCAAGGTCAGGTACAGCACAGCCACCTGCAGAATTAACTTCCTCTGACTCTCAGCCTGACGCCTTTCCACAGCTTTCCACCATTTAAATTTTGAGGGCCTGGGGATATGGAAATGGTCAACTCAGCACCATCTCCTCAGTGATGGGGAAATGCCACCAATGACTGTTAGCGTGGACAGCTCAAGATGTTTGCAAAATAATACAAACACTCACTTAATATTTATTTATTGCTAGTACAGCTTCATAGTATTTGGCCAGTAAAGCCAAAATGTCTGACTCAACATTCCATCCAGTGGGACTTAAAGACTTTTGGCAAACGGATACCACTAGTTTGAGGATGTTTATAAATAGAATCACGCAACACACACATGGACATTATACTGCAAGCTGTTTTCTGCTTTAAGCACATGTGAATTGACATCTGACCTGAATGCTTGTTCTGCTGGGCCTTGTTTGTGTTGAATACAATGTTGTGGGAGACCGGGTGTCTGAGCGCAATGGGTTACAACAATGAGATCATACCACCGTACTGCGCCAAAATGACCTAACAGGACAAATCAGGAATTGGCAAGCAGCAGCTCATCAAAAATGTCTCTGGCAGTATGAACTCTCTTGCATTAAGTAAGCAGCGTCAAATGAGGCAGCAGTAGCTGAAGAGATTGATTGATTCCTTTTATTACCTGTCAACAGTGAGCAAGGTCTCTAAATGTTCCATACTAAATACACCACATTAGATCCAGTTCCAGTCTCTCAGACTGACATTATTAAAACAAAGCAACATGTAAAATCATAAGCTATAACAATGGCGTTCCTGGTCTTTAGGATGGTGACAAATTACTTAATCAATTTAGACAAGAAATTTATATTCCTGCTAGTCAGGTACAAAAATGGTAGTTGGGAATAACACAGGAATCAGAAAAGAGCAGAGCACCGGGACTATTTGGATAGTCTCCCAAGGGGTTGGCACAGGCAAAATGGGCCAAATGGCTTCATTCTGTCACATTTATCACATTGCACGTTTTAAAACAATTAAAGGGAACCTTTTAAATGTCACCTGAACTCAGAGATCCAAAAACATTTTAGTAATGACATTTTTTTTTTAAATTCTCTTGTGGAGAGTTTTATTTCGTCCTTTTTTGAAAACGAACAGTCGTCATGGCAAAGCAGGGGTGGGGGAAACACTAATATGCCATTTAATATCCTACTTACCTCAATGAAATCTTTCTATTTATTCACCATCTCTGGATTGGCAAGCTTTAGCTTATTTTTAAAAAAATTTTTGATGAATGTGAACATCACTGGCGAGGCCAGTGTTTATTGCTCATCTCTAATTGCTCTAAGATGCTGGTGAGCCACCTTCTTGAACCAGTGCAGTCCATCTGATCTGGTACACCTATGGTGCTGTTGGGAAGGAAGTTCCAGGATGACAAAGGACATTCGTGAACCAGATGGGTTTTTACGATAGTTTCATGGTCACTATTATTGAAACTAGCTTTCAATTCCAATTTATTAAGTGAATTTAAATGTCACCAGCTGCTGTGGTAGGATTTGAATCCATGTCCCCACAGCATTAGACTCCGGATTCCACTACCACTATGCCACGGCTCCCTTTCACCTGGAGGTTAGTTATCACATAGGTGTAAGATATCAAATAATTGTGGTTTTTCCCCATCCACGTATTACCCACACAAACAACAACATAGGGACTCCCAAATCCAAAAATGTGTGGCACAATTGACCTATTCGGATAGCTCAAGTGGAAATGGTAGCACAGTAAGTAACATTACTGGACCAGTAATCCAGGCTAATGTTCTGGGTTCAGAGGTTCAAATCCCACCATGGCGGCTTGTGGAATTTAAATTCAATTAATTAGAACAATTAATTAGAATTATCTAGAATAAACTGAAAGCCAATCTCAGTAATGGTGACCATGAACTATGACTGATTGTCATAAAAACCCATCTGGTTCACCAAAATAAAAGTCCTTCAGGATGGAAATCTGCCATCCATACCCGGTCTGGCCTACATGTGACTCCAGACCCACAGCAATGTTGCTGACTCTTAAATGCCCTCTGAAATGGCCTAGCAAGCCACTCAGTTGTAACAAACCGCGACAGAATGGGCTGCAGCAATTCAAGAAGTTGGCTCACCACCACCTTCTCAAGGCTAATTAAAGAGGGGCAGCAAATGCTGGCCTAGCTAGCAAGGCCGAGATCCCATGAAAGAATAAAAAAGGAAAAGAAAAGGCTGACGGGCAAATGGTAATTTAGATAATACATGGGGAGAGTGAACAAGCTGTGACCATTGTACAAGAAACGTTTCTCAAAAAGGGCAGTATAACACTGCTGATGTTCATATTAACAGAAATCACTCAATAAAACTCGGCAAATTCAAAAAAAAGGGAGAAACCCAAACTCCTTGAACATTAGCAGAGATAAACATGGCGCCAGATGGGCCTCAGCACGAATTTTTGTTATAATTTTCATTACAGTGAAGAGGATTCCTCATCCACCCAGAGATAGCTGATCTCAAATAGGTTGGTACAGGCAATAGAGTTATCCTCAGTGCCCCAGTTAGCATGGGAGGGGGAAAGGGGCGGGGTAGAGAAAAATCAATTGAGGTCCTCACTTCTGACTGCTTTCAGTTCAGGGTGATGTCAGGAAGCACTTCTACAAACAAAGTGTAGTGGAAATCTGGAACTCTCTTCTCCCATTAAGGTTTTAGGGCTGGGGGATCGATTGAAAATTTCAAAATTCAGGCCAATAGATTTTTGTTAGACAAGGATATTAAAGGTTTACAGATTCAAGGCTGGAGTTAAGGTATAGGTCAGTCATGTTCTGGCTGAATGGTGGAACAGATTGAAAGGGCTGAATGATCCATTCTTGTCCCAATGTTCAAGCGCTGTTGGAACTGTTCATGTGGGGAAATCAACAGGGCAGAAACCAGTTTGATTTCCAAGGGTCCAAATATTTTGCCAACGCTCATCATCCAACTTCACACAAGTAGTGGGCAATTTGGTGATGTGCCCGGGGGTTTCCAGGAATCATTTGCCATTTCTCAGGAGGTGCTGCAGAACAGCAAAGGAAAGGGAGAATAAACATATACTCAATGTAAGCCTCGGATGTGATTGTGATTCTGATCATCACATTTGGGACTATGCATGTAATCAAGTTTTAAACTCAGGAAATGATTGTCACTAAAAATAGCTCACACCATAGCGGGGTGTGGAATCCAACAAAACAGGGTGTGATCAGATGTGGCTGTGATGCCTCGTAGTTGACTAACTTGCCGTGAGTTCACAAATGCAGAATTCCAATTTGGATGAGGTGACAAAGGGACTGAACGATCCTGTAGGACTGCACCCAAGCAGCAGTAATTTATGCACCAGGAGAGCTGTTGCATGGGGCTGGTAAATGAAAGCTTCTGTGCTTAATTTAAAATTTGAGAGAAACCTATGGATCCCAGTATGGTGAAATATGATATGTGTTCCAACACATTCAGATCCTGCCACTGGAGGCATATCTCTTTTTCCCCCTCAGTATTTTCTTCCTCCTCCTGGAAGTGTCACACTTCCTGGGAGGAGTCCTAGCCAAATCAGCCACTGGTCTTACCTGAAACTTGACAGCAAATGTCAGTGTGGACTGTTCAGCCATCTTGGGCCTGGAAGCATCATTCCAACTGGACTTAATTGACATGGGTTAGGAGCGAAAAAAAAAGGTTGATTCCAAAACCCAGGGGTGCCAAGGGTAGCTGCCTGAGATCACCAACTCTGGGCACATAAAATGTCTACCCTGGCGTGGTCCCACCTGCTGAGCATGGAAGAAGGATAGAAGTTGGCTGTGGGTGAGGTTGGGGGGGTGGGGGTTAGAAGAAAAAAGCTATACTGCTGCCTTGCAGAGCAGCTCACAGAAAGGGTACATTTACTAAAACTTTTAAAGGTCCACATTTACCTATGATGGCCTCTTTGACACTGGAATCCACGGGAAGGATGTTTTTCTCCACCAGCTCCATGGGACCAGGGCGCTGCGCAATCTTCTCATTCAGATCGTCAGCTAACCGTGCTCGCTTCAGTTTCATCTGTGTGGCTTGCAGGGAGGGCTCTGCTGAAGTCTCTGTACAACACCAGCACATGTCCATTCAATTCAGCTCACACTTAGTATTTTAACACAAAGCTGAAATTGGACTGACTTGTAAAACAGCTCTTGCATGTTGCAGTAGAGCCTGTTTGGAAACACACTGTACTTTAACCCTTTGAAGATTGCAAAAATTTCATCCAACCATCCTGACCCATCCCTCCACCGCGGACCATCCAATGGGCAAGGCAACAGGGAGGGAGGTGGCCTAGTTCCAGGTTTTCACCAGTGCCCTTCTGTAGCTGAACACTGCAAGGTCAAGCAAACCTTGGTTGAATGTCTTCACCCTTACTCCATGTATATTTTAGAATAGCTTGCTGGAGCTGAGCATCCCAAGAACCAGGCTGGGCCTGGGAGCTCACTGCATGGGGAACTATGGGGGCAAATTAGCATCTTTGCGCAGCAGTTCATCAAATCAAATAATGAGGAAGGGACAATTTAAAAATTGCTTTAATACATTTCGCCAATTCCTCATAATTTTACTACATTGGTCACGTATGATGGTTGGTAAAAGCAAAAAAGGTCTGTATTTTAAGAACAAGTGTAACCCGGAAATCAAAGGGTTAAATACCAGAAAACTCCACAAACAGGCTCACAAAACAAAACCATAGGCAGTGGGTCACAGGAACTTACAAAAGTTAAACCATTAAGGTGACAACAGGAGAGGCCAGGCCTGTACATACCCCTTCAATAGGTAATGAGCCATGTGTTGACTGTGTGTGGAACTGAACTCTACAACCTGTGACTACTCCAGAGTCTGTGCTCAGTTCCCATTTCTGGTCAGGCAGCTGTGGGGGTACCACAGGTGGTCTCAGCAACCCAAGGCTGGGAAGATGGGTAACAAATGATCACTGCCCTGCTCCTTCTCAAGCAGCTGTCACATGGATGCCTGGACAGGCCAGTCACCATCTCTGGTGTTAAATCAATTAAATAACATCAAAACTGTTTCAAAGAGTCATATTGGACTTGAAACATTAACTGTGTTTCTTTCTGCACAGATGCGTCAGATGTGCTGCATTTTTCCAGCACTTTCTGCTATTATTTCAGATCGGCAGCATCTGCACTATTTCGCTTCTATTAAAACTCAAGGTCCAGGCTCGTACACAAGGAGTAACCACACATTGAGGTTTGGGCCTCTGCACCAAGGTAGCCTTCCTTGGGGCAAGAGGAAGGGCAAAGAGAAGCCAAATCAAGTCTAAGAGATTCACATTTCAATCCAGAACACCATCTGAGATGTGTACATGACACAAACATTTCACATTAAAGCAAAGAGATAAGTATCCACAAGAGTTCACTTCTCAACATTATCTAATACAAACTATTACTACATATACTTTTGAAAAATGAGAAACCTAGAAAGTCTGGCAACCACTTAGACGCGCAATGAGAACGGATAATGAATAGGCTCCACCATACATTTACCGGTATTTGCCACTCACTTAAAGATCAAGCTTCCTTTATATTCAAAAGCAAAAGCTGAATAGTGCAAATGCTGGAAATCTGAAATAGAAAAAGAAAGTGCTGGAAATGCTCAGCATTTTCTGGTTGTATCTGTCGAGAGAGAAATTAAGTCCCTGAAACATTAACTCGCTCTCTTCACTGATGCCACCAGACTTGGCTGAGCATTTCCAGCATTTTCTGTTTTTATTCCTTTATATCCCACTGCCCTGTAAGTTTTGGAGATCCGGTTTGTAGTGAGGGAACTGGACTATAAGTGTGTGCAAATTGCAGGTGTCGCTAATTTTTCTCAGCCTGGTTATGGGTTAGATGGACTAGCTTCATCTGGTTAGTCTGGCAATTTCTAAACTGTAAATCAAACATGATAGTTCTGAATTTTAAGAGTTCCTTTTGCATTTTTGCTCACTCCTGTGACTTAAGATAAATGCCATCCTTAGCAAAATACTATCCTTGCTCCCTGGTAAGTGGTTTTCCACTAGGGAATTTTCACAGGAGGTGCACAATGAGTGCAATCGATGGTCACGTTATTTGTAAAAGTTCAACAGGTTTTCCTTGAATGAATCCTTAAGGGGCTTGGAAGTTAAAGTTTGTGGAAGATTGTTCCAGTCAATAATCGTGCTTGGGAGAAAAGGAGTTAGCTAAGGGAGCATGTTGGGGTGTGCACAGTTGGAGCAGTTGATAATGAACTCTGCAAACTCAGTCACCTTTAGGGCTTAATGTATTGCTTAGAAATATTTATTCATTCATTCAAAATTTTATACAGGCATTTCAATCTGTGGACCTTTCTTCGGTTCTGGAGACTGTGCCAACCCAGTGATGGCATCTCATGATTAATGGTTGAAATGAACTGAGCTGCCTGGCATTGATCTCTCTCGAGGTGGGTAATGTTTTTAATAGTAGAGGGGTCCCAAGCGGCTATGCCGCACTCTAGGTACAGTGTAACTCGCATCTGATAGAGCATTTCCTTTACTGTAGTTGAAGGAAGTTCCATTTCATGAACCTAAGCATTTTGGTGGCCTTATTTTGGATACGTATTCCGAAGTAAAAGCATTCTTTAGTAATTTTAAGGGGCGAAATCACACACAGTATAGATGAGTACTAATGGACATTGAGCATTGCTGATGCGCGTGATGCCACATTTTTCTACGTTGAATTGCGTTCCTCATATATTGGCCTATTTGACAAGATTTTTTCCATTTTTCTGAAGGCTAACCTCATTTGTTGCTTCAATAATGGCTTTAAAGACTAGGTTCAATTCTTATTCATCAACTTATGATCCCACTTAATACTTATAATTGTGTTTTCTTTAAAGAGAGACTTTATTCGAACACAAGTTTAGCTATGTATAGTGACCAAGCCTATCCTGGACAAGCATGACCTTTATCAGTCAGGTGTCAAGGCACTGACTATAATTCAGTTTTTCCTTAAAAAAGAGTTTATCAAATTGCAACTTAACCCCGTGTATATGTAGATTATAAAATCAACAGAGCTGTTCACTGTTGTGAAGGGTTCAAATAACAGGGACCAGTTTCAACGTGAGGAATTTAGAATTGGGGGGTGGGGGGGAGAGAGACATGTTCAGTCAAAGGGGTAAGAGCTGTTGAGTAAGTTTTAGTGTATTTCGTTTATAAGAGATTAAGCAAACAGGTTAGTGGATAATTGGATACACTTTGATGTAGAACTGAGGGCTATGGTTGGAAAGCTGGGTGCAGTGGATCAGAAAGGGGCAGCCTTGCTGATTCAAGTGGCCTTTTTCTAAAAATCCTTATTCTGCACAGGCTGCTTCCGCCAGAGAGTTTTATAACAAGAGAACACGGTAACATTACGTAATTAATCAGCACAGAGTACTTCTCTCTTTTTTAACCTTGCTTTTACATCCAAAGCCACTCAAGTCTGACAGACATCTTTTTCCCCACCAGCTTTAAACAAGGACTCTTGAAACGTGCAGAGTCGCCATGAGATCAGGCAGCTTGAAACAGGGCAATTTGCAGAAGGCTCAAGAGTTTCTAAGTTCATTTGCTGTCCTGCTGGAAATGTTAAATAAGACTTTGCAATACAATGCTAATCTTGCATGTCAGTGCAGTCCTGCTGGGTTAAACTCCCTTTGATATTTGCCAGCACACAGCTCATCAGCGATGCAGAACTGCATGTCGACCACTGTTTTCCAACGCCTGAGTGCTAGTGTTGAAAGCCATTACTCTCTTCCAGTTGCTGCTCATTCCAATGGCCAAAGTAGGCTGTGCAAATTCCTTCTGTGTCTAAAATCTCTTCCAATTCTCACAAAGGCCAAGATTGCAGTGGGAGGGGAATCAGACAGGAATATAGGGCTGTAGCGTGCCACAGTGGGGGCATCTGATAGCTTATCCCTGTCCAAACGGTTTTCTGTACCTACGAGCTCAAAAATGTTGTAACGTGCTGCAAGTGTGAGGTGATGAGGCAATGGTGCATCTGGGGCCTTAGCGAACAGCAGACATGCCAACTCTTGCAAACTGATTGAGAGAGACTCGACTTCTCAGTCAAATTCAGCTTCTTTAGCAATCTCATGAGATGGCTTTAAAATCTGGGGCTTTTTTAAATAGTCACTCAGGCATGCAAACTAGACTCTGGAGAGCAGATTGGAGAAGTAACTGGAAGTGGGGCCTGCCAAAACATATTGCTTTGCCAAGCTTGAAGTGATTATGCACAACGATGTACTTTTCATGCTGATGTACATGCATAAGTTACAGAGTGACATACAGCATAGTCCCAAAGTTTGTGCTGGAGCCGGAGAGACAGGATCTCCCAGGCCCAGCCACATGGAGCAGGTTAAAAAGCCCCTAGGAACAGGAGCAGCTTGAGAGTCCTGGCTTCATTCATACAAAAAGCTGGAGAAACCTGATATCAAGCAATTAGGTGTCATTGAATGAGGCATGAAATTGGGCGTGGGTAGAGAGGCCCCAATGGTTAAGAATGGAGACCACCACTCAGATACCATTGTGGGGGGGAGAGGAGGAATGGGAGATAAGGAAGCCATTAAGCCTTCCAAGAGAGGCATCCCATAGGTCCTCACTGGAGGGAGATGCCCATAAGGGAAGGAACTAAACCTTTCAAGAATGGCCCTTTGGTGGAAGCAGGCTTCTCATCAGACATTCCAGTTTCCACAGGCATTGGGGGTTTCATTAGTGTATGCAAAGGGTCAAACGCCTGTCTTAGGCTGCTACTCAGGACACCTGAAAAATGGCCTGACTCAATCTCAAGTCAGGCATTCTGCAAGTGTCCTTTGGATGTAGGTCCCTGAAGTTAAGTCTCACTGCATCCAGATGGGCAGTAATAGTTTTTGTAAAGAGTTCACCTAGTAAAGATTAAATAAAACACTCATGAGGTTTATCAACCAACTGTCAATGAATAGTTGGTCTATGTTTGAAAAAAATAGCAACTCAAGATTTTTATACTAAATCTTTGTCTTTGAGATTGGGATTGGTATTACTGGAACAGTAGAGCCAATGAGATCTATGGATTAAGGACAAGAACAACTGAATGGGGATGAATTCATCAATTCAGGTAGAGAAAGAGCAATTTAAGAAAAAGAAGATTGTATTGACAGAAAAGAGAAGAAAAAATAAGTGGAAAAATTAAAATGAGATTTTTTTTGTAAATCACAAGAACGATTTACCACCTTAAGGAATGAGACTCTACAGTTTACATTCAATTTTTATGATAGAGGGGCTGATTGGCATCGTGTAAATAATATTAACGAGGAACCTACACTGTTAATTACCAGCCT
Organism: Carcharodon carcharias; assembly: GCF_017639515.1. NCBI lineage: Eukaryota > Metazoa > Chordata > Chondrichthyes > Lamniformes > Lamnidae > Carcharodon > Carcharodon carcharias. The sequence goes on along the minus strand of NC_054497.1, from coordinate 29,177,050 downwards.
TTACTTTCTATAGTGTGTTTGGTGGTCAATTAATATTCAAATCCAGCAAGTTCTATAAATAATGGTGAGGTTAAGGACAAAATCCCTATTTTTAAAAAAAATTCATTCATGGGATACAGGCGTCACTGGCTGGGCCAGCATTTATTGCCTATCCCTAGTTGCCCTTGAGAAGGTGGTGGTGAGCTGCCTTCTTGAACCGCTGCAGTCAATGTAATGTAAGTACACCTACAGTGCTGTTAGGGAGTTCCAGGATTTTAACCCAACAACAGTGAAGGAATGGTGATATATTTCCAAGTCAGGATGGTGAGCGGCTTGGAGGGGAACTTCCAAGTTTCCATCTATCTGCTACCCTTGTCCTTCTAGATGGTAGTGGTCATGGGTTTGGGAGGTGCTGTCAAAGGAGCCTTGGTGAGTTCCTGCAGTGCATCTTGCAGATGGTACACACTGCTGCTACTGTGCGCCAATGTGTGGAGGAAGTGAATGTTTGTGGATGTGATGCAAATTAAGTGGGCTGCTTTGTCCTGGATGGTGTCGAGCTTCTTGGGTGTAATGGGAGCTGCACTCATCCAGGCAAGTGGGGAGTATTCCATCAAACTCCTGATTTGTGCCTTGTAAATGGTGGACAGGCTTTGGGGTGTCAGGAGGTGGGTTATTCGTCGCACTATTCCTAGCCTCTGACATGCTCTTGAAGCCACAGTATTTATAAGGCTAGTCCAGTTCAGATTCTGGTCAATGGTAACCCCCCAGGATGTTGATAGTGGGGGATTTGGTGATGGTAACACCATTGAACATCATGGGGCAATGGTTGGATTCTCTCTTGTTGGAGATGGTCATTGCCTGACACTTGTGTGATGCAAATGTTACTTGCCACTTGTCAGCCCAAGCCTGGATATTGTCCAGGTCTTGCTACATTTGGGCATGAACTGCTTCAATATCTGAGGAGTCACGAATGGTGCTGAACATTGTGCATCATCAGTGAACATCCCCACTTTAGGATGGAAAGAAGGTCATTGATGAAGCAGCTGAAGATGGTTGGGCCTAGGACACCACCCTGAGGAACTCCTGCAGTGATGTCCTGGAGCTGAGATAACTGACCTCCAACAACCACAACCATCTTCCTTTGTGCTAGGTATGACTCCAACCAGCGGAGAGTTTTCCCCCTGATTCCCACTGACTCCAGTTTTGCTAGGGCTCCTTGATGCCACACTTTGTCAAATGTTGCCTTGATGTCAAGGGTAGTCACTCTCACTTCAGCTCGGGTGTATAGCTCTTTTGTCCATGTTTGAACCCAGGCTGTAATGAGGTCAGCTGTTTGTTTTGCAAACAGCTGAGTGATGCAAATCAGCCAGCAAGTTCTGGAGATTCACAACTCAGGTCATAGTACTTGATTCCCTAAATTTGCTGGCAACTTTCACATGAACAACATGCTTTGTTAACACGCCATTACCTTTCAATCAAGATCCTGTCCAATATTTCAATAAATTTCTATTTTGTTAATTCTGCAAAAAAGCAATAGATTGTAGCAGCAGGCAGTTACATCGAGGGCTCAGCTTTGATGTGAAGTTTACAAAGTGAAAAATGAAGGCCGCTCCTCTCATCTATTGTCCACTACTGTGTGCAGGAACAAGTCTTAAAATTAAAACTTCTCAAGGCTTGGGTTCAACTAAATTTATACAATGGCCTACTTTATATTCCCAGCTCCAAACAATCCCTCCTTGGCTGGCTGGAAAATCATGCAGCTATTACACTGATTGGTTGGGATGCGTTTTCCACCTGCAGTTCACAGACTGCAACAAAAGCCTCTGTAGCAGCACATATGAAGCAGAGGAGACCAGTCAGCCCCTCAAGCCTGTTCTGCCATTCAATTAGAGCATGGGTGGTCATTCTCCAATATGTACAAGTGCTTTCAGAAGTGAGATAGGGAGCTACACCTTACCTTCAAGTATGTGCATCCTGACCAACTCTGCTCTCTCCGGACGTGATCGGATTTTCCTTTTTAAATAGTCCTCGGTCTGAATTTTTGAAAAGAATAAAATGGTTACTTTGGGAATCCAGGTCGAGGATGTCTGCACACAATGCACGCTTTGGTAAAAGAGGGGCAACATCAAGAGAACTCTACTCTCCCCAGTCCCAATCACTTCTTGCTTTACTCACACGGAGGTAGAGATCAGTTACAAACTCACTAAGGCCACAGCAGGGCATACTAACACTCCATAGCTCAAGGCAAGTCTGTACACTGAGTAAAGCAGCAAGCATTTCAAAATAAACGCTAAATACTGCGGATACTGGAAATCTGAAATAAAAACAGAAAATGCTGGAAAAACTCAGCATCAGTGGAGAGAGAAACAGAGTTAACATTTCGAGTCTGTATGACTCTTCTTCAGAGCTAAAGTAGAAACATGATGGAATTTATACCGTTTAAGGTGGGGGTGGAGCAGGTAAAGCAGGATAGAAGGTCAGCAATAGATGGGGGCTAAGGAGAGATTGACAAAGATGTCATGGACACAAGACAAAGGGAGTGTTAATGGTAGTGGTGAAGACTAAAGAAGGTGCTGGTGGTGGCATAAAGGTAAGAAAGCAGAATGTGTTAATATCAGAACAAGGGTGAGTGCTCTGTGAAAGCACAACATAGAAACAAGTGACTGATGGCCCTTGGGGGTGGGGGTGGGGGTGGGGGGGGGGAAGGAGGGTAGAAAAAGGGATAAAACAATGAATGAATAAAAAAGAAAAATAAGTGAATAACAAATAAATTTTTTAAAAAGGGATTAAAAAAAGGGGTGGAGGTAGGAGTCTTCACCACTACCATTAACACTCCCTTTGTCTTGTGTCCATGACATCTTTGTCAATCTCTCTTTAGCCCCCACCTATCGCTGACCTTCTATCCTGCTTCACCTGCTCCGCCCCCCCACCTTAAACAGTATAAATTCCATCACATTTCTACTTCTCCAACTTTGAAGAGTCATAAGAACTCAAAACATTAACTTTGTTTCTCCCTCCACAGATGCTCCCAGGCTTGCTGAGTTTTCCCAGCATTTTCTGTTTTTATTTCAGCATTTCAAAATCTTACATTATATAGCATTTTGAGCATCCTTTCTTTCTGTTAAAAAGCAGATCATAACAGGGCAGACTAAAATTTTTTGTCTCAATTTTTAGATGTCTATCCATCACATTAGTTTGTCACCACAAGTCCAGTGGAGACTGGGACCAGAACTTAAATTTCAAGAAGTCTATTGTAGATCATTTCTTTTTAAATTCTTGAAGGGCACAGCGACCAGAGTTATCCAACATCCCACATCACCAGTGGGAGTCACGCAACGAGCTATATCAGAAAATACACAATTTACCCGCAGTCTCCAGCTTCTGAGGCTTGTTGGTGCGATGGGAACCAGAATATTCTGCTAATGACTCCCAACAGCCTGACTAGATTATACTTTTAAGCAAAGAAATTAATTTTCAGTCCAATGTTTGAATACGATTTTATACGTGCAAGGGAGTTTTTAAATTTGAACATACAGACATTTACAGCACAGATTTGTTCAACAATTTTTTTTATATAGTTTATTGGGATTTCTGTTCAGGGTACTTTCCAACAGTGACTTTTTTTTTATAAGAGATGACGTTCAATACTCCAACATAAATTTTCCTCCTTGTACAACTGTTCCTTTAAATTTTTCGCCTCTGCACCAATTAAAAATCCATCAGAAAGGCAAGAGGAAGGTGTAAAAAATCGGTGTTAAAGCTGCTTACCCGTGCCCTCTCTAAGCTTCTCCTCTGTTCGTGAAATGCAGCAGGACTCTTCAGAGCTGCAGAGGTAAGAAAAGTTAAATTGCAGCAACAAGGTGCATTTAAATAGAGCAATTAATAAAGAAAAACATTTGGAGGCACTTCAGAGCAGAGTTATTCCAAATTTCACCCTACACCACAAAGGGATAGCCAAAAACTGGGTCAAAGAGGTGGGCTTTAAGGAGCATCTAAGAGGCAGTGAGAGAAAGGCAGATAGGGTGAGGGAGAGAATTCCATAACTTAGGGCTGAGGCAGCAGAAGCACTGCCGCCAATGCAGGGCTCAAGGAAGAAGGAAACCCGAGATGCATAAGTGGTTAGAATTGGAGAAGTCAGAAATCTCAGAGGCTGTAGTGCTGGAGCAGATTTGTTATTGGGTGGGGGATGGGCAGGGAAGAGGCCATAGAAGGATTTAAATACTAAGATGAGTATTTGAAAAACTGAGGCCTTGTTAAGAGCGGAAACCAATTTAAGTCAGTGAAGCACAGGGGTAATGGGTCCTGGTGCATATTAGGATACAGGTAGTAGAGTTTTGGACAGAGCTGAAGTTTACCAAAGGTGGAAAATGGGGAGGCTGGCCACGAAAGCTTTGGAATAGTCTAGTCTAGTCTGGAGGTAGGAAAAACATGGGCAAGGTTTTAGCAGATGAACTAAGGCAATACTACAGAGATGGAAAATTCACCTCCATTAAACTGAACTGTTTTCTGGGGTGACATGTGCTCTTGTAACTCAACAAATGACATATTCTGAAGCGGGCAGTAGAATTTTGGCAGCAAGGCTAGTACAACGTTAACAATGAATTTCATTCAGCAAAACTTCAATTCATTCATATGGGCTGGTATCTACAAGTGTCCATACACACACTTAGCACTGTCTGAATGAGCTTTAGTCAAAACATGTCTCCCTTTCAAACGCCAATTGAATGACTTATTTTCCCAGCATTTCCATTTTATTTCTGCATCATTAACGTAACTGCCATGCTTGATCTTGAACATAGGAGGGGGACAGGAAATATTTTAGGATCACAGCTTTCCTTCTCTCCTTTTCCAATAACTTACCATGTGCAATTCCTCAAAGATCCTCATTCTTTTGGTAAAGCAGAGCGTATTTGAGAAGATTTTTTGAAGGTAATAAGAGATGTACCAAAACGTGATGGGGCTTAGGATGAGAATAAGTATGCAGGACTGAAAGATCTACCAGTGATGAAGCACAAGGGTATTGGACAGGGTGGGAAGATGCACAGTGGAATAAGAAGAGTGAGTGGAGAAGATGATAAGTAGTACAGGGGGATCGGAGGATAAGGATTTTGCACTAAATACTTTGGAATGCAGCATATTAGCGAATGTCAGTCAGGACACATGAGGTGGATGAGTGGGACTTGGTCCATGCTATGGTGACAGAGTTTGGAACAGTGCAAATTGTATCAAGGGAAGGCCATCAAGACAAGACAAGTATCGAGATGATGATTGCAAGATTAGAAATTTAACAAGTGTGAGATGAGGTACAGTTGGCTCCTTGAAATCTATCTTCACAGAATGCCACTGCACAATCCTGTAAATTATTACAAGTATGGGCCAAAAAGAGAAACTTGACAGTGAACTACTTAGGAGTGATTACTTTCCTATAGAATTATACCAAATCCCTAATATATAGGGATGACACTTCAGCTGATGAGGTGACTTGGATTGAGAGTTAAATTTGGCAAGGCGTGGGGGGGGGGGGGGGGGTGGTTGCTGGTGAAGAGCAGGACACACTGAAATTACATTTTACTGGACGCTAAACAAGTGTTAGAGAATGCAGAGGATATGCTACCTCCGTCACCCACTAGATGCTGAGAGTATATGACACAGATCAAAGCTCATGAGAAGAGGAAACAGATGAAATTGATTCTAAAATGCACAGTGTCTAATTTTCAGCTCAGAGGTTGTAATGATTTAACGCTGCACATGCTGATCCACTGATGTTATTTGCTCAAATCTCATGAATCAGGCACTCCAATGAAGTCAAATTTTAAAATTTTCTGTTAAGGGGCTTCACAAAAAAAAAATCAGAGCCGGAACCTTTCTATAAAATATCCGTTGTAGAACAGGCGTAGTAAGATGAGACACATGGGCTTGGCTGGATGACCAAGCACCTCTGGTTTCCTGTGCTTACATGAAAAACACTGAAGCTTAAACTTAAACACTATTCAGCTTCAGCCATAGCTCAGCTGAGTATTCTTCTCTCTGAATGAGAAGGTTGTGCATTCAAGTTCTATTCCAGAGACTCGAGCGCAAAAAAAAAACTCAAGGCGCTCACTCCAGTGCACTACCAAAGGAGTGCTGCACTGCCAGAGGCGCCATCTTTCAGAAGGGATGTTAAACCCAGGCCCCTTCAGCCCTCTCACGTGAACGTACAAGATCCTACGGCACTATTTCAGAGAGGAGCAGGGGGTTCACCGCAGTGTCCTGGTCAACACAAGTTGAGTGTCCTTTATCCGTAAATCCAAAAAACAAACACATCCAAAATCCGCACTTTTTTTGAACCTCAAGTCCCTGACCGACAGTAACCTCGCCGACAGCACCTGATCTTTAGCACGGAAAGTCCCTGATCCAAGCTGATACGGCCTGAGCAAACACGGGCCTCGCCGACCACACCAGACCTTTAGCATGGCAGTCTAGTTTGTCTGCACTTTATATGAACCACGCTGACAGTCGGAACCTCTCCTACAAGCAGGATCACAGATGGCGCCACGACTGAGAACTTATTACCGGTACCCTGTATTTATTATTCAGTGATACATCTTACTTTCCTAGCTATTTTATTTACCTTAGAGTATAGCTAGGCTAGGATTAGGCTACTGTAATGTAACTAGGCCTATTCCGATATGTGGTATCCGAAAACCAAAATTATCTGAAATCCAAAGCACAATCAGCCCCTGGGATTTCAGATAAAGGATGAGCTCGACCTGTATTTATCCCTCAATCCACAACACACAAAAAAAATCATCTGGTCATTATTATAGTATAAAGGTGTTCGGCAGACCAAGGATTAAGGTGGGACATACGAACGTTCAAAATGAGCAACAGCATAGGCCACTCGGCCCCTCGAGCCTGCTCCGCCATTCAAGATGGTCATGGCTGATCTGATTGTAACCACAACTTCACATTCCCACCTACTCCTCTCCCAATATCCCTTGCTTATCAAGAATCTAGCTAGCTCTGCCTTAAAGGTATTCACAAACTCTGCGTCCACCGCCTTTTGAGGAAGAGAGTTCCAAAGAGTCATGACCCTCATAAAAACCTTTTCCTGATCTCGGTCTTAAATGGGCAGGCCCTTGTTTTTAAACAGTGACCCCTGGTTCTAGATTCTCTCACATGAGGAAACTGGTGAAACCGTACCGCCCACACTGTGATGGAGAGAGTCACATGATTGGAGATGTGTGTCAAAGAGTCTAAAAGAGGTCAGCATGGAGACTGCACCCATGCAGGGCTGCACCCTGGAAACATATACAGCTGAGTGCTAAGAAACACAACGTTCAACCATACAAGGCTCCAGACCCCTCAGTAAGACATCAACAACCCTTACAACAATTATCACATTGCTGTTTGTGGGAGCTTGCTGTGCACAAACTGCCTGCTGTGTTTCCTACATTACAACAGAGACTGCACTTCACTGGCTGTAAAGTAGGATGCCTGATGATCATGAACAGTGCTATATAAATGGAAATCTATCTTTTCTTTCAAAATAACCTCATTCCCTAACTGTCTCACATGCTCTAGTCCTATTTCTCCTCAACAACTTTATATTCATTGAAGCGATGGATCACAGCAGCAATGATATGTAGAACATGTTCTACTTCAGGTATCCACAACCGCATCAAGTGCTCCCAGACATGCAATGCAGCTTGATGCAGATTAAACCTCCCTCTACTTTGCCCCAACTACTGGCCTCAGCGCCATGTCAGAATTGCATCTCTTCTGTGGCAGTATGATGTGGGATGCTCTTGAGAGTTGGTGAAACAGGCCTGTCAGAGCCAGAATGCCTAATGGGGTGAAGAAGACAGATGTGTACCAAGAGCTGAATGGGCAAAACACCCTCAACCTGCATTATTCATTTGCCTCTTCTTTCCATCCCATTCACTCAACAAATCAACAGTCAAGCGTAGAAGGACAAAATGTTGGAAACATTTGAACAAATCAAGAGGTCAGATAGCATCTCTGGAATAGAAACAAGTCAGTTTATATGTATATATTTTTTTAAAGGGACAAATGCACCTTTCAGGAACTGGGAACTTATGAGGAAGGGCTTATAGCCAAATCATCAGCTGACTGTGTTCTCAGTTGCATTTCCACTATTTTCAGGTTCTCTTTCAGATTTTCAGCACCTGGATTTTTTTCTTGCTGTTATCCCAAGAGTCAGATAATGGTTCCCTAACTGTGGCAACCTCCGCATCCCTCAGGCTTAGGCAACAGCCCTGCCCCGCTCCATCCCACACTGCCCAGGGTCATGTAATGCACCCCCCACCACACACCAGGGTCAGGCAATGGTCCCACAACTCCCCCTCTTCCTTGGGTAGGAACCGACCCCATCCCACCCAGGTAATGGGTTTGAGTCAAAAAATTGTGCTCAGGTCAGGCAACAGTCTGGAAATGTCCTTCTCGACTCAAGCTAACACAACCCCTTTAAGGTAATTGAAAAAAGAATGAGAGGTGAGATGAGTTTTTTTTTAAAACGCAGTAAGCTGTGATGATCTAGAATGCATTGCCTGGAAGGGTATTGGAAGCAGATTCAATAGTAACCATCAAAAAGGAAATTGGATAAACACTTGAAGGGGGAAAATATGCAGGTGTGTGGAAAGAGCAGGGCAGTGAGACTAACTGGGTAGCTCTTTTAAAGAGCTAGCAAAGGCCTGAAGGGCCAAATGGCCCTCTCCTGTGCTGAATCATCCTATGAAGCTATCAGCAGAAGGAGAGCACACAACAAAGTGGATCATCTTACTCTTCTGCTATCTCTCCCCCCACAAGGAGTCAGGCCAAAGTTCCTCTTCTGGGTCTTCACTTCAAGATCAGGAGCTCAGTGAGATAACACTGACCTGCTCTGCTAACCAGACTCTGCCAGTATACTGCACAGAATGCTGATGTAACACATTAATGCTACTCTGAGCAGCTCACCTGCTTAAAGTGACAATCACACTGCGATCAAAGGATCTGAGTGTGGCAACTTGTGTCCGTGCACTGGTGTAGGAAAGAAAGAAAAATTCAACACACAACGGGTATAAAATTTGAGAGTTCAGAGTAAAACAGGTCACACCAAAACCACCATATTTATAATGCACCTTCAACATTTTAAACAAGAATTAAACAGGCATATCTAGTTTCAGCAAATTTCAACAAAGAAAAAAGATTCAAAACTTCTTTTTAAAAAGTACCACATCCTTACATTCAGTTTGGTTTCCTGTGAGTCATGTCCAGGTTTGAGAATGCCAGCATTATATTCATAAAGCAACCCTTCACAATTAATGGCCAATCTTTACCTCATCAAACGAATGAGGGAGATTTCCTGTTCCTGTTTGTAATGGGTTGTGTTTTTTTTTCCAAACCCAATATTGCCACTAGATGAGCTTGATGGGAGGCCTATGTGCATGCTCTCTATACACGCTCCACAGTGGCACCTCTTAAACCCAATCTGTACATGGATTAAGTTTAAAAGATGTCCACAAGAGGCCCAGACATCTGTACCCAATACTCTCAATAGAGATGCAAAGAGACAGGATAAGAATTTCCATCTGCTTTCATGAGAAACCCAGAAATGGAATAGTTTTCAGACAAAAGAACAGAAAAGTTTAGAGACATCTCAATATACTTTGGATTTAAAAGCTACTAGAGATTATAGGGGAGACGGAAAGCAAGGAAGGTTCGAGATGATTAGAGCAGGGGCTGGTCTTGATTCCAACAAAGTCGACATACTATTTCACAGAATAAAAACAGCTAAGCCAAGTTTGAGCTTTAGAATAATGAGGTCCATCAAGTCCAGTACTTAAAAAAGTCTCCAATCAGTTTTACAGTTACCATTAAATAATAAGATGACAATAGGATTCTCAAACATGAGAACAGGAGGAGGTTACTTAGCCCCTCAAGCCCGTTCTGCCATTCAATGAAATCCTGGCTGACAGGCGTCTGTGACCTAGCTCCACCAACCCATCATTTAATGGATACAATAAAGGCCTAGACTGAAAAAACACAACTGACATGGCAGACTCCTGACTCAAGAATAATTCAGATGTACCATTGAAAGTTCTGCTCACCTCAACAGAGAAGGCAAGTAGTTACTAAAATGCAATGTACCAAGTTCTCAGCTACATTTCTACCCTGTAACAATAACGTTTTTTTTAAAAGGAGGCCAGGTCTATTCCCATCACCCTTTGATGAGCAGTTCCAGCAGGGACCAGTAAATCACAAGTACAAACAGGAACCCTGTTGGCCCATGTGACTCAGGTACTCTATGGATAACTGAGGGGCATGGGAGAGGAGCAGGGCACAATAATTTGATGTCTGTAAATTTCTTTTCGACATTTGGTGCATCAAGGTGCCTGCTTTCCTATTCTCCTGCCACCTAATCTATATTACATAGGTAAATTCAGATTTTTAATTCTGCACCACCTCGCCCTCCCCATACCATTTGCCATTTTTGCCATGTCATCACCTGAGCCCTGGTTTTTTTCTTGTCCAAGTGAGCATTCACCAAACATTAAGAGGCTATGCAACAAAAAAGTCAACTCAATATCCGAGCTCATGTACTTTCCCAGTGGAGATCAACTGGATAATGATGAGGACTGAAACAAACACAGAAAATGCTGGAAAAACTCAGCAGGTCTGACAGCATCAATGGAGAGAAAGGCAGATTTAACCTTTCGAGCCCGTATGACTTCTTCAGAGCTCTGAAGAGTCATATGGACTCGAAACGTTAGCTGTTTCTCTCTCCACAGATGCTGTCAGACCTGCTGAGCTTTTCCAGCATTTTCTGTGTTTGTTTCAGATTTCCAGCATTCACAGTATTTTCCTTTTATCAATTATTAGGACTGATTTATCTCCCTCTCCACAGACACAGACCGACTGAAGTGATTATGCAGCTTATAATGGCCTCTGTACCGGGGTAGCACAAACCTGCTTTGGCGAAGTCAATCCTCCCCAGAATCATGCTGAGGACATTAATGGGTGACACAGGTTGAATGTGCATTGTTTTTTACTAATGCTAACTTGTTTCCTGGAAGGCCACTTGTTTGTTCTGGTGCTTCCAGTGACCACAAAACCTGACAGTTATTTTTAAGGAACACCGTGAATAGAAGGTTCATTCCAAGATTCTTGGCCAGGAACTGAACTGCTGACCCATCAGTTAGAAATTTCAGAATTTTAGTGACTAGTCACAGCAGCACTACTACAAACACAAGGTTCAACAGACAAATCACCACAGGCAGGATTTCATATGTGCTGCAACAGGAGTTATAGCAAAGTGCTGTCACTGGCATATTTGGTATTCCTGGACCACTAATTTAGGGCAACCACACCATAGTACTGAGTGCTGCTCTTAAATTTGCCACCTCAAACTGTGCCCACCACTCCAACAACTTATATTTGTGTAGCACCTTTAAGGTAATGAAACATTCCAATGTGCTTCACAGGAATGTTATGAAACAAGGTACCACATCGAGCCACATAATGTGATATCAGGTCAGGTGACCAAGAGCTTGAGCAGAAGGGTAGGTTTTAAGGAGCTTCTGAAAGAAAGAAAGAGGTGGAGAGGCAGAGAGGTGTACAGAAGGAATTCCAGGGCTTGGGCCTTAGGCAACTGAAGGCACCAATGGTGCAGCAATTATCATGAGGAATGCAGATATCTCAGAGGGTTGTGGGGTTGGATGGGGATTACGGAGATAGGAAAGGGTGAAGCCCAGGTGGGATTTGAAAAAGAGATGAGAATTTTAAAATTGAGACATTGCTTGACAGAGACAGAGACAATGTCGGTCAGTGAGCACAGGGGCGATGGGGGAAACAGGACTTGCTGCAAATTGAGACACGGACAGCAGAGTTTTGGACGACCTCTAATTTAGAGAGTGCCACTGATGCAAGACCTGCAACCAGATAAAGCCACTCTAGCCACAACTCAAGATTACAAGTACAGAAATCAAGAAGTGCTTTGCCAGGAATTTTTTCCCAGCCCCAGAGGACCTGGTGTGGAAAATCACCCATCGACCATCACACATGACTAAAATCTCAGTAACACTGTGACAGATTTCTTTCTCAAACTCCCAGTGTGCCCGCCGATTTTATCAGCTGTCAATCATCAACTTTCAAAGCAATGGACAATTTGCTGTAAAACCCAGTTGGACTCTGGCTGAGATAGATCAGGAGCGGCCGAGCATTTCAGGGGTAAAATCCATGTATTTTGTCAAGTGATTAGAATTTTATTGAAGAAACATTTCGGTGGCCCTTGTCAGTTTTGGCCTTGCTGCAAGGTGCGTAGTGTAAATAGTTTTCCACTGTACCACTAATCCCGGCAAACTGGGAACTAATAGTGCATAAACCTTCCAATTAAAGCAGAGAAACCTTCCATCAGAGATGGAGTGTGCCACCAAATTATTTTGTAAGAGCAGGTTTACCGGTGTGTTAAACTCATCACTGCACAAAAGTCCATTAGCTTAAACCCACGGCACTGTTTTTTTTTATTCATTCATGGGATATGGGCTTCGCTGGCTGGGCCAGCACTTATTGCCCTTGAGAAGGTGGTGGTGAGCTGCCTTCTTGAACCGCTGCAGTCCCTGTGGTGTAGGTACACCCACCGTGCTGTTAGGGAGGGAGTTCCAGGATTTTGACACAGCGACAGTGAAGGAACAGCGATATATTTCCAAGTCAGGATGGTGAGTGACTTGGAGGGGAACTTCCAGGTGATGGTGTTCCCATGTGTCTGCTGCCCTTGTCCTTCTAGACGGTAGTGGTCATGGGTTTGGAAGGTGTTAATGTGAAATGATGTGACTCAGCAAGTAAGCTTTTGAAATGATTCTCAGCTGTGAATTACATTTGCAGACTAGTTGAAATCCAAACAATTTACAATTCACAGCAGGAGGGTTCGGTTTAGATTGGCAGAATGAGCTACATCCAAGAAACTGATTAAAGTGTGAGGAGAAGCTGGGGTGGATGTCGAAAGAGGAGCAAAATGTTTTTTGTACAGTACGAACAGGTGAAGAAAGGGTAGCCAAGCAAGAAAGCTGTGCAACATGATATAAAAGTATGTCTACATTTCCATTGGGATCGCCGATCAGTTCCCAGCACATAAACAAATCTATCCCAAGGCTTGGCTAAGTTTGAGCTGATCTTTGCTCTGGGTCAGAAGTGTTTATGGTTCTAAATCGAGTTGACAAGGCACGTTTACATTTCCATTCATAACAAGAACCCAGCCAAGTTAAAACAATTCACCAGCACCCTTTGAAAGCCCAGATGCATTTAACCTTTCAACAGATTGGAGGGAGACGATGGCTTAGAGGTGATGCCACTGGACTAGTCATTCAGAAAGCCAGGCTAATGCTCTGGGTCACAGGTTCAAATCCCACCACGGCAGCTGCAACAACAAAACTATTATTCGTCATAAAAACCCATCTGGTTCACTGTGAAAGAAATCAGCCATCCTTAGCTGGTCTAGCCAACACGTGGCTCCAGATCCACAGCGATGTGGTTTACACTTAACTGATACCTGATATGGCCGAGCAAGGCACTCAATTCAAGGGCAATTAGGAATAGGCAACAATTGCTGGCCTTGCAAGTGACATCCATATCCCATGAAAGAATAAACACCAAAAACGTGGGGGATAATTGAGTGCTTACAAAACCAGCAATCTAACATATGCTCAGATGGCAATGAGGAGAAAGACTGTAATGGGGTTGAGCCTACAACCTTGGAACTTTTCCAGTTAGGATTTGCTGTTTTAATTTTGTATATCTGGTTTTTACCTCAGGTTTGGGCCCTCACCTTGGTTCTGTCAGCTGGCATTAACACTAGTGCCAATTATCAGTACAAGGAGTGATTTCCAGTATATCCAGGGAAGTTTACCAAGAAATGATTCAAAATTCAGGAGTTCTCCCCAGATTAAGTTAAAATGGCTACATTCACATGCCTCATACATCATTGCCGGGGTTACATTATGTACAAGCTAAACATATCTAAATACACCATCAGGAAATTGTTTAGAAACAAACTGCACTATTGTATGAGGCATATCTTGGTTTTTCTATTTTACACTTAATCTACAGCTAACTCCCCCAAAATCAGCTGCACTCTTCAGTCCATAAGATATAATCTTCATTGCATTGTTTTTAAGGCTGGACTAACAGTACCAAATGAGATGAGTTCCTCATCCAAAGTAAGTGGGTACAGGAGCAGGCTACGAATCAGAGTACATATCCATGCCTGCCATTCAACCTAATTTAACTAAATCAACAGAAATTCGGCCAGTATAAGCTGGACTTGCTGTTGGGAAAGCCCTATTCTTTCCTGGTATGATGTTCTTTGATGGAGAATAGCTAAACTACCAGCCCCAAATCTCCCCCACAGGGTTTTTTTTTAAACTAAATCAAGACTTAATAACATATACTCTCTGGAACCCAAATTTCCCAGGAACTCACTGGAAGCTGATTGACTGCAGCGGTTGTTGCTTATTCAACAAACTGTGTATCTGAAACATAAGGGAATTTGTATCCTCCAAAGGTTTCGGCATTATGAAGAGTTGACCAGCAAGATACAAACCATTGTCTCACAAGATGGATGGCAGCTATACATTTTCTAATGTACGTATAATATAAAAGGTTAAAACAACCAAAATTTTAAAAATTAGTTTGAGTGTGAAAACTCAAAAATGACAGGGTGACAGGTTCTGTCAAGTTTGGAGGGAGGATTGTAACCAAAGGCTTTAGTTAAATTTATTTAAATTTCAACAGACTTTATTTAAGCAAAACCATTTTCATAAGTTCCATCAACATTTACTCTCTCCATGGCCAGCGTACAGTGATAGTACACCATCCAAAAGATGTAGTAGAAACGCACTAACAGCATTTCCCAGATCTGCAACTTCTCCACCAAGAACAACAAGGGCAGCAGCCACATGGGAACACCACTGCCTCCAAGCCACTCACCATCCTGACTTGGCACTATATCACTGTCCCTTCACTATCCCTGGGTCAAAATCCAGGAACCCCCTACCTAGCAGCACTGCGGGTACCACATGGGCTGCAGTAATTCAAAACAAGGCAGCTCACCAGCACCTTCTCAAGGGCAATTAGGGATGGGGCAACAACTGCTGGTCTTGCCAACAATACCCACAGCACAAATGACAGAGAAGAATGGCGAGAGATGGAAAATGTGCATTTTTTCCTCAGTTTTATAACTCTGATTTATTTTATTTAAAATCTAGCATCTCAAACTTGCATTTTTGATGAAGTTTTTGAAGAAATTAAATTCAATAACTGAGTACTGAGATTATAAGTAATGCCCATTACCATGTAGGCAACAAGCATGGAATGTGAGGCAAAAGATTATAGTTTAAAGAAGTACTTAGAAAAATTTGTTGTTGCAGGGAGCTAAAATTTGGTTTGTGGATTCTAGTTTATGCAATACAGCTCAGACAGATGTAGGTTTTTAGCCAAATTTATAATGTGGTTGGCAGCGACAGACTAGCCTCAACAACTTGACACATCATGAGTAATACAGCCAGCCTGGCTTATTTGCATTTGATGTAAAAGGTCTGATATGCCTTCATCAGATGAAATTATCTTGGTAAGAATCAAAATGAAACACCAGCATCATTTGTAGTGCTTGGATCTGCCTCTGTTTTACAATAACACTCAGCCACCGTAGGGTCAAAAGTAAAAGCTGCAGTTAACAAATGTAGTTCAGCTTGGAGGCATGTTACTCCTGGGGATGAGTCCCAGGATTGGCACTTTTCAATGTCTTTATTAATGACCTCTTCAGTGGAGTTGGGAGTATGGTCAATAACTTTATAACTGACACCAAAATCTGTGCAATGGTTAAAAGACAAGGGGAGTACAATGAAATGCAAAAAGATTTAGATGTGCTAGGGGAGTGGGCTACACAATGGAAAATGACATTTAAGGTAGATACATGCATGTTAATCAGGACAACACAGAACACAAGAAGCATTTGTAGGGAACAATACCGGAAAAGACGGAGATCGTTGAAGGTTTATGATAATGTAAAGAAGTTATACCTAAAGCTAACAATGTTTAGCAGAACTATTCAGTATAAATCTGAAGGTACAATTTGTCACTTTCTAGATTGCCAGATTGCACCTCGAGTACCGTGCACAGTTTTTGTCCCCCGCACATGGTGGGTAATTTTGTGACTTTGGAATAGATCCAAGGAGAGCTATGAGGTCATTCCTAGCTTGAAGAATCTCAGCTGAGATAAGCCCGAGCAGCACAGGCTATTGAGTAGCAGAGGTGACCTGATAGAGATATATAAAACTATTAAAGGGTTAGGTGGTGTGCCCATTAGAAGATTATTCCAGTTGAACAGATTGAAGAGGATCAAGAAAGATGAGTTTAGCCTCTGGAGTATGTTGCTAACTGTTGCAGTAGGTGTTGACTTTGCCTTCAAGAGGGAGCTGCATCGGTTCTTTAAGAGGGCAGACACATTAGCAGTCTTTATAGATAACACTTGGTCCATGCAATCTCCTGCTCAGGCTTTGATTGCCTGAAGGGCTTGGAGAGCAGAGTTCCAGAATATTTTTTTTTGCATCTTTCCCAGGAGCTTACATGGTTGTAAGAATGGGGAAGAAGTGGGGCGGGTGGGGTGTGGGGGGAGAGGAGGAGGAGGAGGAGGAGTGTTTAACCATAAAACTCTGGCCATCATGGTTGCGGGGCAAGTTTGATTGTCCAGCTGGCCTTAACTTGTTAGGCAATTCTACACATTTGTACCTTCGATAAATCGAAATATGAAACTCAGCAAGAATGAATGAATGTTATTGCAGATCCTTCACCTTTAGAGCACTCTCACATTAAAAGTAGTGGTATAAAATGTATTGCTCATTAGCTCTGTAGCGAGTTTTAAAAACACAGAGTAGTGTGTTTTACTCCACTGCTCTTAAATGTCAATATGTTGCAATGATGTGGAATCTGCAAGAACATTGATGACCCAGTGCAAGGTTCCATATAATTTGGGTTTATGGAAGCTCATACTCATTTTACTTTTCAGCCTGGCCATGTTAAATGTTCAGACAAAAGTGATGTTTCAGATGTACAGCTTTAGTCGGAGCTTGTCTGAATTACTGAATCACACAACTGTCACAGCACAAGAGGCCATGCCGGCTCTCTGAATGAGCAATACAGCTGGTGCCACTCCCTGCTTTCTTCTCATAACCCTGTACGTTCTTCCTTTTCCAATTATAATCCATTTCCCTCTGAGGCAGAACATTCCAGATCTTAACCACTCATTGCGTGAAAAAGTTTCTCGTGCCTCCACTGCCAATTACCTTAACTCTGTGCCCTCTCACTCCTGATCCTTCCACCGGTGGGAACAGTTTCTCCCTATCTACTCTGTCCAGAACCCCCCCATGATTTTGAATACCTCCATCAAATTTTCTCTCAGCCTTCTCTTCTCCAAAGAAAACATTCCCAACTTTTCCAATCTATGTAACTGAAGACCCTGGGACCATTCTCGTCAATTTTTTTTGCGCTCTGTCTTCACATGTTTCCTAAAGCACCTAAAAAGAACTGCCTTTGGTTTTAGGCAAAACACTTTGGCAGAGGTACATCTGGCTTTGGAGAGGGGCACTGTGCAGAGTCACCAGAATGATAATGAGGTTTGAAGGATTAAATTAAGATGGCAGATTGCATAAACTGGTTTAGCATTCTTCTGCATTTCAAAGGTTGAGGAGTAATTTAATCTAGGCTGTTCAAAATGGCAAAGGAAGTCAATAGGATAGATAAAGAAATGATTTCCTCTGGTGGAAGAAATGCAGGAGGGGTCATAATCTTAAAATTAAAACTGGACAAGTTAGGAGTGAAACCTGGGCATACTTTTTAAACAGGTCATGCAAATCGGAATTTCTCTCCCCCAAAAGTCAAGGATGTTGTTTCAGTTAGAGCTACCAAGACAAGGATCAGTTGATTTTTGAGATAAGGTGCAAGGGTAGGTAAATGGAGCTGAGGTCCAGATTAGCCATTATCTAACAACATCAAAACAGGTTTCAGAGATTGAACAGCCTAACCTGTTCCTACATTCCCAGAACTATGCTGGTACTTACTCTTTCAGGTGCGATTTTACGTTTTGCTTTAGTCATCCATGGGATGTGGGCGTCAATGGTAGTGCCAGCATTTGCTGCCCATTCCTAATTGCCCTTGAACTGGGTGGCTTGTTAAGTAAGAGCCAACCACATGTGCAGTGTGTCTGGAGTCACAAGCTGACCAGACCAGGTAAGGATGGGAAGTTTCCTTCACTAAAGGGCATTTAATGAACAAGATGGGCTCAACAATCACTGATAGTTTCATGGTCACCATTACTGAGACTAGTTTTCAATTCCAGATTTATTAATTGAATCCAGAATCCACCAGCTGCCAAACCCATGTCCCCAAAGGCCTGGGTCTTTGGATTACCAATCTACTGACATTACCACTATGCCACCACTGCCCCCCGATGTGATAATGGCACAACAGCATTACTTTAGTCTGTTTTTACAACAAATGTAAATATGTTCAAAGTCAGGAGTTTCTTCCTCAGATGAAGATCGCTTGTGGTACATGTTCTACAACTGCAAACCATCAGGCAATAATGCAACAAAGGAGAATGTTAGAAATTGAGCTTCCTACAGTAGCTAGCTCCAAATCTTAATCCAACACTTTATTCATTTGTTGCTGTCATTTTCTTCCCAGAAGGTTGACAGCCAGCTAGTCTGTATAGAAGCTCATCAACATTTTATCTGACACTCATTATTTAGGATTTGAGCTGCTGTCTCTGATTCAACGACCCCTCCTAGTTTTCTAACCCCTCCATGCATGGGGGTAGCTCTATGGGTACAGGCAGTTCTCCAGTATCTCATCCAAGTGGCCATTCCTTATGGAAGGCTTACAAGGTGTTAAATTGTGTAGATCACCACAGACAAACATGACCCTAACGTTGTTCAAAGGTCATTCAAAGGTTGACTGCCATGGATCTCCACCTCTCTCTCTCTCTACCCTGTGCTGCCCTTACATATTCCACATAGGTCAAAGTGAATTAAATCTGTCAACCATTTCTCCTCAGCTTCCCTCTCCTACGCTTTCCGTCAATCTCTCCCTCAAAAATCTGTCTCGGTCTACCAAATGCCAAAGTATTGTGTCTTTCTCTGATGTTATGCACTAATTTCCTCTTTTCTCCAGCCATTTCCAGCACTTTCTCATTAGATGTTTTTGTCTGCATTGGATATACGTAACATCCTCCTGTATTCCCACATCTCAAATGCATTCAGCTTATTAATCGGCTCTTTGTTTGTTGTCCATGTCTTTGAGGCATCTAACAGATGACAAAAAGGGGCATCTCAGCATTCTTTTCGTAAGATTCAGGTTCAGTTTATTTGATCTGATACTAACGTTGCATCAGCTGAATACATCTGATAACAATCTTCCTCCACTGTCCATGTCCCTGGGATAAAGGGAGAAAGATTTGTTAGAATTTCCTGTCCTGGTCATCAACCTGCATCCCCTTGCTGGGAAGGGAAAGTGTGCATGAATGACCTTTGAACAATGTTAGGCTCATGTTTGGCTGTGGTGATCTATACAATTTAACACCTTGTAAGCCTTCCATAAGGAATGGTCACTTGGATGAGATACTGGAGAACTGCCTGTGCCCATAGAGCTACCCTCTTGCATGGAGGGGCTAGAAAACTAGGAGGGGTCATTGAATCAGAGACAGCAGCTCAAATCCTAAATAATGAGTGTTAAATAAATTTTAATGAGCTTCTATACATAACTTCTATAAAGACTAGCTAAACATTATGTACATGGTAAGAAAAAATTGGCAACATTAGTACTCCACAAATGGTGGCAGAACAGCTACAAGTGGAGAGAGATCTTAGTGTTAGATTTGGATGCTCAACAGGCCCAGCAATAGCAATGAATAATGCAGATCAAAAATGTTACCACAAAGCTAAACTAGTATAAATTATAGGAAGTCACACCAAAACTGTACAGTGCTTTGGTCACACCAAATCCCAAGTGCTGGCTCCAGTTCGTAAGGTGCAAGGGAGACACAAACTCAAAGTGAAGAGAAGAAACACAAGGTTCATCACAATCTTCAAAAAGCTTCATTTGTGAGGAGATTGGCTTTTGAGCCTTGAAAGTCCACAATTAAATGACTTTATATCAGTTTACGAGACAGCAAATCATACATGGACCTACATAGAGATTACGACACAAACAGGTTACTCGTTCCCAAATGGTCCATGTAGGTGTTTATAGTCTGCATGAGCCTCCTCCAACCCCACTTCATGTAATCCAGCATCATATCCCGATAGCAGCATACTAAAGTCAGATGTGATGGGGGATGGGTCCACAGCTGAGGGATTTCTTTTTAGTGAATGCGATACCCTTAGGTAACGGCAACTTCAAGTACGTGTACATCATGCAGGCCCGTGCGCTCAAAGACCCAGGGGATATAGTGCATGAATTATTTTCCAGGATGATGGGTGATTATAAAAGCAAATAGGGTGTTCAGTCATGCACAGACAAATGTCATAACTGGGGCCAAGGGATTCTCTCCTCCACCTACCCTCTAATTTGCATAGGCAATAGGCATAAAACCTGCTTCAGGTGGATCGGTCATGTAGGGTGGCACCACCTTCTTTTGAAAGCATCAAGTAGAAGGTTTCAATGTTTTGGGGAAGCTGTCAGACTTCTTTTTAAACTCTCTTCCTCTCCCTACTTCACTCAGCCACAATCAAACTTCAATCTTTCTTCCTTTAACCCTATCACCTTTTGGTTGTACTACACTGTCCAATTTTCCCCACTTCCCTGCATGCCCTCACTGATTAAAGTATCAGAGAAGAAAGTCTATCATCAATTACCATGGCTAAACTATCTGATTGGAAAGCAGTCTACCTGCTTTGGAAAGCCATTCCACTGGATGAGACACATTGCAAAGCCATCTACTGGCTTGGTTTATCATGCAGCTATATCCAGGGGCATCACCAAAGCTACCGTTAATCCATGCCCACCATGTTGGTACTGCCAACACGTTTCTATAGCGATAACCACTAATCCCATTTTTATTCTTTCATAACAGCAGAAAGCAAGTGAAAGTACGCAACTTAGTAAATGTACTGCTTCCTCTTCTCGCTTCTGCGACATTCTTACACTCCTCTTTAAATCTCCAAATGACCATCTCCAGTAATCCTGCCTTCTTAGACACTCAAGTTTCATCTGTCTGACACCTGTCCCTTCCAAGTTCCCTCAAGCTTTTCTGTTTGATTGCAAGCTAAAGCAAAAAGCATGTCTGTTCCTGTCATAATAAATAGGAGTAGGCCATTCAGCCCCCTGAGCCTGCTTTGCCATTCAACTGAATCATGGATGATTTTCAATCTCAACACCATTTTCTCGCACTATCCATATAGGCCTTGATATCTTTAATATCTAGAAATCTATTGATCTCTGCCTTGAACATAGTCAATGGCTGAGCTTCCACAGCCCTCTGGGGCAGAGAATTCCAAAGATTCACTAGTTAAGAAATTCCTCCTTATCTCCATTCTAAATGGCCTACCTCTTACCCAGAGTCAGTCCCCCCTGGCCCTAGACACTCCCGAGCCAGGAGAAACATCCTTTCTGCATCTACCCTGTTGAGCCCTGTAAGAATTTTGTATGCTTCAAATGAGATTGCCTCTCATTCTTCTAAACTATAGAGAGCATACAGACCCAGTCTCCTCAATCTCTCCTCTCAGTACAATCCTGTCATCCCAGTGGTCTGGAAGAACCTTCATTGCACCCCCTTTATGGCAAGTATATCCTTCCTTATGTAAGGAGACCAAAACTACATACAATTCTCCAGGTGCAGTCCAACCAAGGTTCTATACAATTGTACTCAAATCCTCTTGCAATAAAGGCCAACATAACATTTGCCTTCCTAATTTTTTGCTACACCTACATGTTAGCTCTCAGTGATTTAGGAACAAAGACACCCAGCTTCCTTTGGGCATCAACACTTCCCAATCTCTCACCATTTAATAAATATTCTGCGTTTCTGTTTCTCCTACCAAAGTGGTAACTTCACATTTTTCCATCTGCCATCTTGTTGCTCACTCACTTAGCCTGTATAAATCCCCTTGAAGCCTCTTTGCATCCTCCTCAGAACTTACATTCCAACCTAGTTTTGTGTCATCAGCAAGCTTAGAACAATTACATTTGGCCCCCACAATCAAATCATTGATTTAGATTGTGAATAGCTGGAGCCCAGGTACTGATGCTTGCAGTACTCCACTGGTTACAGCCTGCCAACCTGAGAATGACCCATTTATTCCTACTCCATTTTCTGTTGAACAATTCTCAATCCATGCCTGTATATTACCCTGTGTGTTCTAATCTGTGCGGGACCTTATCGAAAACCTTCTGAAAATCAAAGCACACCACGTCCACTGCTAGTTATATCCTCAAAAAACTCCAACAGGCTTGTCAAGCTTGATTTCCTTTTCCAAAATCCATCTTGACTCTGCCCAATCCTACCATTATTTTCTAAGTGCCCAGTTATCACATCCATTATAATAGATTCTAGCATTTTCCCTTCTACTGGTATCAGGCTAACAGGTTTCCTGTAGTCTCTCTCCTTCCTTTCTTACATATGGTTGCTACCTTCCAATCCACAGGAAGCACTCCAGAATCAATAGAATTTTGAAAGATGAGCACAAATGCCTCCACTATCTCTACAGCCACCTCTTCCAGGGATTTACCAACTTTAGTCTCATTAATTTTGCCAGTATTTTTTTTTCCACTAATAATTTCTTTCAGTTCCTCATTCTCGCTAGTCCCTTGGTTTTCTAGTATTTCTGGGAGGTTTTTTTTGCATCTCCCTCCGTGGAAACAGAAATAAAGTATTTGTTTAGTTTCTCTGCTATTTCCTTATTCCCCATTATAAATTCTCCTCCTTCTGCCTGTAATGGGCCCACATTTGTCTTTGCTAATCTTTTCCTTTTTACATACCTATAGAAGCTTTTACAGTCCGTTATGTTTCTCGCTACTTTCATATTTTATTTTCTCTTTACCAGTTTCTTGGTTCTCTTTTGCTGAATTCTAAAATGCTCCCAATCCTCAGCCTTACTACTTTTTTGGCAACTTTATAAGCCTCCTCCTTTGATCTAATACAATCTTTAACTTCTTGCTAACTATGGTTAGATTACTTTTCCTGTTGGGTTTTTGTGCCTCAAAGAATGTAAATTTGTTGTAAACCATGTTTTAATTCTTTAAATGCTAATCATTGCCAGTCTACTATCATTATCTTTTCCAGCCAATTTTGCCCTCATACCTTTGCATTTTCCTTTGTTTAAATTTAAAACCCTCTCGGGTTGAACTACATTACTTTCAAACTTCACATAAAATTCTAACATCTTATGCTCGCTCTTCCCTAGATGCACCTGTACAAGATTATTAATTAGCCCTTACTCACTGCACAATACTAGATCTAAAACAGCCCGTTTTCTAGTTGGTTTCTCAACATACAGTTCTAGGAAACCATCTCATACATTCCAGGAATTTGCCCTCCACAGCATTAGTGCTAACTAGGTTTACCCAATCTATATCAGAGTTCATGATTACTGCATTACCCTTGTTACATGCACCTCTAATTTCCTGATTTATACCTTGCCCTACATTACCACTAATGTTTGATGGCCTATAAACAACTCCCAATGTCTGCTGCGCCTTGCTATTTCTTAGGCTTGGCCTAAATAGCCAAGTGGTTATGGTACTGGGTTTGTAACCCCAAGATCAAGAGTTCAAATCTCACAATGGCAAATTATGAAACAATGTAACTTCATCTGAAACAGATGGAAACGGGTTTGTACTCGAAAGCGTTGCTATTTCTTAGCTCCACCCAAACAGATTCTACGTCTTAATCTTCTGTTCTAAGATCCTCCCTTACAAATATACTGATCTCATCCTTTACTAGCAGCACTACCCCACCTCCTTTTCTTCACCTTGCAGCCACGACTCTGTAATGGCAATTACATCATACCTGTTTACTTCTATCCGCACCATCAATTCATCTACCTTGTTGCGAATGCTGTGTGCATTCAGAGAGGCTGCCTTGAATTCTGTCTTTTTACTACTTTTGCAACCTCTAGTCTTATCTGTAAGTGCAATCTTAAGTTTGTACGGCCTTTCCCTTCCTACCACACTGATTATCATTTCTCTTATTGCTACCTTGCTCTCTTACCAAGCTTTGGACGATGGGTGTTATGAGGTCTGCAATTCTTGGTAATCTAGCCAATGGAGGCCTGGCGATCAAGTTCAATTGACATTTCTTGCTCATTCATCCTGTTTGAATTGTGGATCTGGAGATTCACCAATGGC
Source organism: Carcharodon carcharias (assembly GCF_017639515.1). Taxonomy (NCBI): domain Eukaryota; kingdom Metazoa; phylum Chordata; class Chondrichthyes; order Lamniformes; family Lamnidae; genus Carcharodon; species Carcharodon carcharias. The sequence continues at coordinate 29,152,699 of NC_054497.1, read as the reverse complement.
TGTTGTTAGCACTGTTACCTCATTAGCAGATAAATCCTACGTCAGAAAACCAGGATTTTTTAGTACCTACAGATCGAGATACATGCATATTATTGCTGATATTCATTTACATTTCATACATGGCAATCAGAGACTGCACGATATGTACATCAACCACCCACAGAGTTCTAAAAAGACCCTTCTTCACTTCATATCCCAAGTTTAAATTATACTAATTGTCTCACTGTTGTGCTGTTCTATCATCTGAAAATGGTAAAATAGCTCGCAACAAGCAATTTAACCACACAGGAACAGGAGCCATTGGATTAGATCATGGCTGTAGCTCAACTCCCTATCCCTGCTTACAAGTCCAATATATTTGGTGCAATGAGTCAGCCACTGAGACGGTCTTGCAGAATTCTTTGCTGCCTTTCTCCTGGTGTAATTACTGCCCTTGTTCTTTCTAGGTGATGTTATTCTAACTGGAGAGTTTCTTATCTCATTATTGCACTTGATTCAATCCAATGCTATATTTTGGTTGATCACAGTTTTTTGTGCTGCTGCCTCTAGTAACAATTCCACCCAGCTCACCTAGCATCTTCTCCAGCATTCTGAGCAAACTTTATCCCAATTCTCAACTTCGAAAAATCCACTAAATTGCTAAATGAAACTTTATTGAAACAGGTCAACTGTTATCTCCCAGTCAGACTCATACAGCACAGGTGGTGGCCATTGGTCCCACTGTGCCCGTGCTGGCTCTCTGATGGTGTTATGCGTTTAGTCCCACTCCCCTCCTCTTTCCCCATAACCACAAAACTTTTATCTTTCAAGCATTTATCCAATTTGCTGTTGGAAGTTATTATTGAATCTGCTTCCAATGCAGTGTCAGGCACTGCATTCCAGATCATACATTGCTGTGCTAAGAAAATTTAACGTGCATGTTGCTTCTGGTCCTTTTGCCAATCACATTAAACCTGTGCGTTCTGGTTACCAACCCTTCTGTCAAATGGAAACAGTTTCTTATTTACTTTATCAAAACCTTTCAAGGACTCAATCAATCCTCCCCTCAACCTGCTCTGCTCTAAGGAGTCTCTTCACATAAACAGGAGTCTTTCATCCCTGGTATCATTCCAGTAAATTGCCTCGGCACCCTCTCTAAGGCACTGGCATACTTTCTAAAGTGCGCCACCCAAGATTTTCCACAGAACTCCAGTTAGGCCCCAACCAATGTTTTATAAAGGTTTAGCATAACTTTCTTGTTTTTGTACTCTATGCCTCTATTTTAAAGGCAAGGATCCCATATTGCTTTTTAAACAGTTCTCTCAACTTGCCCTGTTGCCTTCAAAGACCAGTGTAAATAAACTACAAGTCATTCTGTTCCTAAATCTTTTTACATTTTTATCTAGTATTTGTATTGCTACTCATTTTTCCTATCACTTCTCTGCCTTACATTTCATTTGTCCTGTGTCTGCACATTTTACCAGTCTGCCTATGTCCTCCTGAAGTCTGTTGTTGCCCTAATTGCTTATTACATTTCTGAGTTTTGTGTCATCTGCAAACTTTGTTATTATGCCCTATATGGCCAGGATATTAATTTACAATTAAAAAGAGATGTGGCCTCAATACTGATCCCTGGGGAACAGCTGTTCACCACTGCTCGCCTTTTGTGTTTTCTGTTCCTTAGCCAATTTCATATCCACTGCCCCTTTAATCCCATGGGCTTCCATTTTGCTTCTACCAGATGCTTCTTCTGGTCCTTTGCCAAAGTTATGTCTTATAACTTCTTCTTTCCATCTTTCTTGTGTTATTGAGAGCTCTCCCAAAGTGACATTTTTTTGCTCTGCAACACTCATCACTATACTGGCAGCAATGCACACTGGTAGAGAGCAATATTCACACCACACAAGTGCCGACCATCTCCGACAAGAGAGAACCTAACCATCGCTCCTTGACATTCAATGGCATTACCATTGCTGAATCCCCTATCAACATCCTGGGACTTACCATTGGCCAGAAACTGAATTGAGCCAGCCATATAAATACTGTGGCTACATGAAGAGGCCAAAGCCTGGGAATTCTGCAAAAAGTAACTCAACTCCTAACTCCCCAAAGTCTGTCCAACATCTACAAGGTACAAGAGAGGAGTGTGATGGAATACTCTCCACTTACCCAGATCAGTGCAGCTCCAACAACATTCAAGCAGCTCGACACCATCCAGGACAAAGCAGCCCACTAGAGTGGCACCCCATCCACCACCAACGCACAGTGGCTGTATACTATACACAAGATGACTGCAGCCAATCAGCAAGGTTCCTTCAACAGCACCTTCCAATACTTAAGGAAAAGTGCAGCAGATGCCTGGGAGCACCAGCACATACAAGTTCCCCTTCAAACCATACACCAAACTGACATGGAAATGTATCAACCGTTTCTTCATTATCCCTTGGTCAAAATCCTGGACATCCCATCTAACACCACTGCTAGTTTACCTGAACAAATAGGCTGCAGCAGTTCAAGAAGATGACTCACTACCACCTTCTCAAGGGCAATTAGGGATGGCCTAGCCATTGATGCTCACATGCCATGAAAGGATGTGTAACAAAATCATTGGCCCGTTCTGTTCAACCAATATAATTATAATATCAAGTTTTATCCCTCAGCAGATTGGTCACATACTCCATTTAAGCTTTTTGAATGCCAAAGACAAAGCTGAATCATTTGCAACCATTTTGGGCCACAAGTGTTGAGGGATGATTCATCTGCAGCAAAGATGAGCTCTAGAACTAACCAAGCTGTTACAGTACAGTACTGGCATCTACCTAACAGCGGAAAATTGCCAAAGTCTATCCTGTCCACAAAAAGGAAGGACAAATTTAATCCAGCCAATTATCAACCCATGAGTCTCCTCTCAATCATCAAAGTGACGAAAGTTGTCAACAGTGCTACCAAGCAGCACTTACTCACCAATAATCCACTTTCCAATGCTCAGTTTGGGCTCCAGCTCAAGATCTCATTATAGCTTTGCTGTAAACATGGACAAAAGAGCTGAATTCCTGAGATGAGGTGAGACTGACCAACTGCCTTTGACATCAATAGTTGAATAAATTCAGTTTGTTCTCCTCCATGTTCTTAAATGGAACAATGAAAATGTTGTTGCTGCAATTCCTCAGGAGTCATTTTCTTGTCTCTCTAAAGACTAACCACCTTTGCGGTCTCTTCCATTATTTTTCAACCACCAACACACTTCGCTCCACTAGATCATCAGATCCAAATTGGAACTCCCAAATTTCCTCAACGCCAGGGCCAGCAGGAAATTTGGTTTCCTCTTTCGCACAAACCCTCCTTTTGCCTCAATGCTCCATAAAATTCCAATCCATGTAACTATTAACTCTGTAGCTGCAAAAGCTCTGAGCATTTGCACTGTCCTCCTGGACCCAAGGCCAACTCATCATCCTCTGACTCTCTGACATCTAACCTCCCACCATTGAATTCTCTTTATAGTTTTAACCAATAGCATTTTGGTCAGCTCTCACCAACCAGTCCTTCAAAGTTTCAACTATGCTCTTCTAACTCCCAATATCCCATTGTGCAAGAATCAAAGCTCTGTTCAAAGTCTTTTATTCTTAACTCATCCTTTCCCAGCCCCTCAACGCTGTGGAATAGCATCTGCCTACCCTTCAAATTATCTCTAAGCTTTTAAACCCAAGTTTATCATATCACTTGTCCCTCATTTACCTGATCCTTTTCCAGCCTTGGTGCTGTCCTGCTCTATGGCTGTTGGTCCTCCATTTGGCTTCTGAATCAACTGTATATAGCTATCCATATGTAATGCATTGCTGCATAGCAAATATCAATAGCTATTACCAGAGCCTGAACTTGCCAGCAGGTCTGCGCAACTGGTGTGACTGCATGACTGCCTTGTTCGTCAGTTAGGAGCTCGGATACAGAACTAAACTCAGGGCGACCTGGGTGTATAAAACAATGTTAAGCTTAGTAGGAACTGCCTTTATCACGCAACACTCAATATATATATTTCATAGCTTTCATAAAAGCAAAACAGAAAAGGCAGAAGTGATACACAGTCATTCCATATGTTGCTTCCACATCTGTATTTTTTATTCATTGCAATCTTATTATCTGTCAGTCAAGAAAAAGGTCTCATTGACAGGGTGAATTGAGCAGGCAGATCGAAAAAGGAAAGTGAATTTTTGGCCACAAAAATAAACAGCCCCAAAGTGCTTACTACAGTGAATTCAGAGTGAGCATCTTAACACGTGGCTTAGTTTGGACATGGCTCATGAGGAACTGATACACGCCAGTCAAGGTACGTCCCACAGTCGAGACCCGCTCTGCAGTTTGGTAAAATTATTTCAGCCAGGGACAATTAGGCTCTGCACTCTTTTCCCCCCTCAGAATGAGGCAAGAAGGGGAGGGGAGAGAGAGAGAGAGCGAGATCCAAGGAGGGGAAAGAGCGAGCGAGAGAACGAGAGCCATGGAGGGGGGAGAGCAAGAGATTGAGAGCCGGGGTGGGGGGGGGGGGGGGGGGGCAGCAAGAGCAAGAGGGAGTGACGGGGGGGGGGGGGGGGGGGGGGGGGGGGGGGGAGATAAGGAGGGGGATAAGCGAGAGAGAGACGAGGAGGGGGGAGAGCGAGAGAGAGAGAGACAAGGAGGGGGGAGAGAGAGAGAGAGACACACAAGGAGGGGGGAGCGCGAGAGAGACAAGGAGGGGGAGAGCAAGAGAGAGAGACAAGGAGGGGGGAGAGCAAGAGACAAGGAGGGGGGAGAGCGAGAGAGAGAGAGGGGGGCAAGGAGGGGGCAGAGCAAGAGAGAGGCAAGGAAGGGGGTAAGCGAGTGAGAGAGAGACAAGGAGGGGGGAGCGCGAGAGAGAGAAACAAAGAGGGGAGAGAGCAAGAGAGAGCGAGAGACAAGGAGGGGGAGAGCGAGAGAGAGAAAGGGGCAAGGACGGGGGAGAGCGAGAGAGAGGCAAGGAGGGGGGAGAGCGAGAGAAAGAGACAAGGAGAGGGGAGAGCGAGAGAAAGAGACAAGGAGGGGGGAGAGCGAGAGAGAGAGCAAGGAGGGGGGAGAGCGAGAGAGAGAGCAAGGAGGGGGGAGAGCGAGAGAGAGAGCAAGGAGGGGGGAGAGCGAGAGAGAGACGAGGAGGGGGGTAAGCGAGAGAGAGAGAGAGACAAGGAGGGGGGTAAGCGAGAGAGAGAGGCAAGGACGGGAGAGCGAGAGAGAGGCGAGGAGGGGGGAGAGCGAGAGAGAGAGCAAGGGGGGGGAAGAGCGAGAGAAAGAGACAAGGAGGGGGGTAAGCGAGAGAGAGAGAGAGACAAGGAGGGGGGAGAGCGAGAGAGAGAAGAGACAAGGAGGGGGGAGCGCGAGAGAGAGAAACAAAGAGGGGAGAGAGCAAGAGAGAGCGAGAGACAAGGAGGGAGAGAGCGAGAGAGAGAAAGGGGCAAGGACGGGGGAGAGCGAGAGAGGGGCAAGGAGGGGGGAGAGCGAGAGAAAGAGACAAGGAGAGGGGAGAGCGAGAGAAAGAGACAAGGAGGGGGGAGAGCGAGAGAGAGAGCAAGGAGGGGGGAGAGCGAGAGAAAGACGAGGAGGGGGGAGAGCGAGAGAGAGAGAGACGAGGAGGGGGGAGAGCGAGAGAAAGACGAGGAGGGGGGTAAGCGAGAGAGAGAGAGACAAGGAGGGGGGAGCGCGAGAGAGAGAGAGAGGCAAGGACGGAAGAGCGAGAGAGAGGCGAGGAGGGGGGAGAGCGAGAGAGAGAGCAAGGAGGGGGGAAGAGCGAGAGAAAGAGACAAGGAGGGGGGAGAGCGAGAGAGAGAGCAAGGAGGAGGGAGAGCGAGAGAAAGACGAGGAGGGGGGAGAGCAAGAGAGAGAGAGACGAGGAGGGGGGAGAGCGAGAGAGAGAGAGACAAGGAGGGGGGAGAGCGAGAGAGAGAGAGACAAGGAGGGGGGAGAGCGAGAGAGAGAGAGACAAGGAGGGGGGAGAGCGAGAGAGAGAGAGACAAGGGGGGGGGAGAGCGAGAGAGAGAGAGACAAGGAGGGGGAGCGCGAGAGAAAGAGACAAGGAGGGGGAGAGCAAGAGAGAGAGACAAGGAGGGGGGGGAGAGCAAGAGAGAGCGAGAGACAAGGAGGGGGGAGAGCCTGTCGAACAAAGCACTTGCCCCAAAGCACTTCCACAGGAGCTTGCCACTTTAAGTGGGGAGCAAGCTTGTAGGGAAAGGAAACAAATAATGATGTGGCACTTGGGTGGATGTTAGAAAGGCATTGCTCTCTCAGCTCCATGTCAGCAAGCTGCCCTTGGCTTCAAAACTGTGCATCTGCCAATTTATTTAAGAAAAAGATTATGGTTTGTCAAGATTCATTTAAAAGAGTTCACTGGTGAATATGCAGCAAGCGGTTGCAACAGGAACAGGTGAATTGACCAAAAGCACAAGCACTGTGTATGAAAGATGCTGCAATATTGTAAGTAGTTATTTCCTTTTCTAACAGCACTGTGGGTATACCTACACCACATGGACTGCAGCAGTTCAAGAAAGCAGCTCACCACCACCTTCTCAAGGGCAACTAGGGATGGGCAATAAATGCTGGCCCAGCCAGCAAAGCCCACGTCTCATAAGTGAAGGTAAAAATGCCAGCTGTCATCACTCACCCTACTGTGTGGTTGCAGAATTTTGCTTTTATTAGGTTTCAGTACCTTATCTTTTTTTATTCCATGACAAATGCTCAAAAGGTCTGACACTTATCTAAATCAAACACTGGGGCACCAGGTTAGTCGTCTTTGGGTTAAATGTAAGCAAGAATTGTTGTTAAAGGTTTCAAGCTATGTGAATCCAGCTCTAGCACTGCACACCAGACAAAGGTTCAAAATATGGAAACTGGTCCCGGCTCTGTTTTTTTGAGTTATATGTGATGTACTAAATGCAGGTCTTTATATATCTCTCAGCTTGAGGTTTGACCAAGGTTTCAACCTGCAATACCCACCCCAAACAAAAAACAAATTTGGAGTTATCCATTGTATTATTTCATTCATTTCCCCACCTCGCCCCACAAATTCATAAGGCAGTGATTGTGCTTGGTTACTGCGGTAACTTAAATGCCAACCGCCAACAGAATGTTTAATTACAGAGACATCACAGCAGATGCTCAGATTATATACACACAAGTGCATGTTCTTGGGTGCCATTGGCAATGCCATGTCTACTGTCCCTCCCTCGGTGCCCAGAGGGCACTAAGCATGCGACTCACATCAATTCAAAAATCACATTGGGTCAGAAGAGGTTGAATTGGCAGATTCCTCCCATGAAGGACATTAGTGAGCCAGTTAAATGCCAAAGACATTCCAAGTACTAGGCTCACAAGCTGTTAAAATCAATTTCACAATTTGCAATGCTGGGATGTGAACTCAACCTCAGGGTTGCTAGCCCAATACCATAACCATGCATCCAAGCTAACTACATTGCCTCTGTCCTTTCTCAGAGCAGTTAAGACAGAGATCAGAGTGTCAACTGTAGTTCAATTGGCAGCACTCCCGCATCTGATTCGTTCTGGGTTCCAAGTCCCACATAAATCAAGATGCAGCAGAAGTGCAAACTGTTGGAGGTGCCACCTGGGAGACATTAAAATGAGGCCTGTTTGCCTGCTTTGATGGGTGTAAAAGATCCGGTGGAACTATTTTGGAGAGCAAGAGAGTTCTCTCCACTGTCCTGGTCAATATTTATCCCGCAATCAACATCACAAAAAATACATCTTCTGGTCCATGATCATATCGCTGCTTGTGAGAGTTTGCTGTGTGTAAAGTGGCCGCTGCATTTTCCATATTAAAACAGTAACTACACTTCTAAAGTACTTCTTTGGCTGTAAAGCGCTTTGAGGTGTTTTGTGGTGGTGAAAAGCATTCTTTCCTCAGTGATTTAACAAGCTGGGCTGGATCCCTTAGCACAATGCCAGGTGCTGCTATCACTTAATACAGCGTTAGGACGCGAGTATTATTACATCTTTAACTAAAAACGTGACCCAACTCTTCTCTTTAGTCAACTTGCATTGGCTTATCTCTCATTTTACTGCCATTCTTTACAAGTGTACAATTATCTCCAGTGGGTTAAGGAGGAAGGCTGGGATCTGTAAGCATTTTGCCATGCATCTTCAAGTGTATTTCAATAGAAAACACAGAACACACACATTCTCAAACAATAGATAAACAAAATAGCAAGATTCTTCGGACTTCTAGACCACTCAAAATGGCAAAACTTGGTATTCTGCTATTATTACTCTACAGTTTAATGTCACATTAAAACTTTAAAGTTAACCTACCATAGATCTATCTGCAAACTATATTAAACTTTGCACACATTTTCTGTCACTTTTCCATTATAAATTCCTCTCTCTGCATTTAGAATGGGGACAACTGTGTACGCAAACTTGCCACACTACTGACTCACCTCTGCAGCATCACCACAAGGATGCATTATCGCTCAAGTTTTCTGAGACAGTAAGTGTCAACACAGGAATAAACAAGTACAAGCAGAATACATGATTAAAATGGGGACTGGATTACGCCTGTATACCCCAGCCCAATTATCTCCCTGCCTTATAAACCGCCTCATCTGAAGTCTACACTTGGTCTCAACTCCCCATGTGCAACATCACAGGAAACCAACTCATTTTAATTTAAAATTAACACAGGCAGCTCATCCTGTTTTCACCAGGAAGAGTGAAGAAAGGAAATGAGGCTGGGGAGAGAAAGATACTTGCAATAAATGCTACTCACCATCATATGGTGGTTCTTTCCTACAAATCCTAGGTTCCCCAGAGCAAGGGCAAAGGGGAAGCCAGAAAAACCATATTTTTAGTTTGAATAGCAAGACCAATCCCAGGACAGGTCATCAACAAAAGATGTATGGACACTGGGACTGAAATTCCAACTCCAACCCAAATGGCAGCCCTTTGGATCTTATGAGATTGGATACATTCTGTCCGCGGTCACTCCAGGGTCCATTATAATGAGAAACCACAGCTTACACAAAAATTAATATGGTCACTATGAGTAAATACAAAAATCAGGAACCAACTTGGTTGGGTCATTTAAAAGAAACACTTCAGCCTTTTGCACAATTCTGCATTTCAAGCATAGTTTTTACACTTCTAACAGTCATCAGGAAACGATCAGTACAACTGGTGCCCAGAGTCGTCCTACTTATCCATACCTTTCCGATAGGTTGATGTTTGCTGAATCAGGATGTTTTAACATTACTTTTCAGACAATGGAACTGCATTTGTACGTAACCAGATAAAGACAATTACCACCAACCCTGGTTATGAGTCGTGGAAATTTGTCTTTCTGAAAATAGAGGATGTGTTGTGCACTTACCTGCATGTTTCCTGTTGATCCTAAAATAATTAACCTGGTCCATTAGATTGGGCTTGATGCAAAAATACAGTGCTGACCAGGACATTGTTCTATAAATGACTCCAAATGTTCATGCCTTGCTAAGTACAATCAGGCCCTGTCAAGCCACATTACCCCATTAACCTGACTGAGTTTTTTGTTACCGCATGTCATGCTTACGTTGTCAGGAATATCGAGCACTTCACAGCCTCCACATCACAGACCTGACCCAACCAATCCAGCATTGTCACCAGGATTTCAGTGTATAGTTAGCTGAGTAAAACTCATTGTGCTATCTCCACCACAACAGAGAATTACCAAATTGAACAATTAAGAATTGATTTTGTGCTTCTAAAGAGTATTTTAATCCCTTTGGCACTTGGATGGAGCACTGGAGGATAGTTGAAAATAATGAATTAAGAGTAGCACACAAAAAGCAAATTGGTTCAATATGAGCACATGCTGGGTCAAGTGAGAGTTTAATCAACATCCTGGGGGTTTACCACCAACCAGAAACTGAACTGAGCTAGCCATGTGAATACTGTGGCTACAAGAGCAGGTCAGAGGCTAGGAACTCTGTGGTGAGTAACTCAACTCCTGACTCCCCAAAGCCTGTCCACCATCTACGGCAAAAAGTCAGGAGTGTGATGGAATACTCTCCACTTGCCTGGATGAGTGCAGCTACAGCAACACTCAAGAAGCTTGACACCATCCAGGACAAGCCGCCCACTTGACTGGCACCCCATTCACAAATATTCACTCCCTTCATCACTGACACACAGTGGCTGCAGTGTGTATCATCTACAAGATGCACTACAGGAACTCACCAAGCTCCCTGAGACAGCACCTTCCAAACCCAAGACCACTACCATCTAGAAGGACAAGGGCAGCAGATAGATGGGAACACCGCCACCTTCAATCTCCCCTCCAAGCCACTCACCATCATGACTTGAAAATATATCACCGTTCCTTCACTATCACTGGGTCAAAATCCTTGAACTCCCTAACAGCACTGTGGGTGTACCTACACCACATGGACTGCAGCGGTTCAAGAAGGCAGCTCACTACCACCTTCTCAAGGGCAATTAGGAATGGGAAATAAATGCTGGCCTAGCCAGCGACAACCATATCCCATGAATGAATAATAAAAACAAAACGATGATATATTGACAACACTGCCAGCTCCCTTTTTGTTACATCTTTTTTCACAGGGTCATATGCAGGGCTCTCGTGTTTTACAATCCTGAAACCATGGAAACTACTCAGAATTAGCTGCAAAGCTAACAGGAAGAGAAAATACAAAAGAATTAGGTGCCAGAAAACTTAAAGTAGTCAGACCTTTTCTTTCCCTGATCCTGATAGTGCCTGACCTGCACCAGCTCCTGATGTACAAGACACACACCCACCCCAGCCCCAACCCTCCGCTTGTGGTGGCTAGCTGCAGGCTCGGAGGTTGCTGGCTGCACAGAGGCCAGTCACTGGTGGTGGACGGATTCTGTTCCCCATTCTGATGCTGGCTATTTTAGCTCAGCTCTTCTGCTTCAGTCTCTTTCTCAACATCTGATGCAGGACGCTTATAGTTCACATTCTCCTCTCAAAACATGCAGTGGTTTTTATTTTAAAAACCATTAACATTTTCTAGGGTCTCCATTAGGCGCATCCCACAGAAATGGGCCTCAGGATGCTATAACATTTTTGGAGTCTTGGGAGTGCAACTTTTTCTGATGATGCCAGAGGGGAGCCCATGTTTTTAATTTTGCCAATTTTTTTGTCAAATTTTCAATTTTGAGGAAACAGCTCTCGTTCCAAAGAGAGCAGAACATGCCAATCTATACTATGCCAAAGGCAAACAAGCAAGCAGCCAGTTACAAAACACCAATTATTCGTCTCTCTAATGTAGAAAAAATGTCCCAAGGCACTTCACAGAAGCATAGTCAGACAACAATCGCAAACGAGCCAGAGGAGGAGATAACTGGAGGGGTGATGGAAAGCTGGGTTGAAAAATTGGGATTTTAAACAGTTGTTAAAGAGAGGGGCAGCCAGTAGTTTAGAGTAGATATTCGAGAGCTTAGCATCGAGGTGGCTGGACAGATGACCACCGATGCTGAGGCAGAGGAAGTAAAGGAAGCACAAAAGACCAGAGTTGGAGGAACACTTGACAAGGTTACAGAGATAGGGGGTAGCAAGGCGAAGAGATCAAAACACAAAACATGATCATTTTTGGATTGGGCCAATTGGAGGACTGGGACCCAATTTAAAGCATAATGAAAACATTTCAAAGTAACCTATGGGAATGACCCAAATGCAGAGTAACAAGAACAGCTCAATATTGTTTTAATTTCCGTTTCCACTAGAAGGGCGCTCTCTTGACAAGTTTAGCAATACTAAGAACGCAATAATGCAATACCACAAATTGAATGCCTTGGTCATGTCCCCACAACTAATCTGTTGTAACTCAAGTTCTTGCACAAGCAATGTCACAATGCTAAAAAAAATCCATCAAGCACAAAAACGTTCAGCATCCATTTTGTTTTCCTGAAGGGTAAACAGGTACACGGTGGAGATGGTGCCTTTGACCAAGAGTCTGCTTTCCCTGTCTGGTCGGAGCATTCGTCAAATTGTAACAAGACGAGCTCACCATAAAACTGGTCCTGACTTTCATGGCGAGTATGGAAACGCTATCCTTGTGGGAGGATTCGCATTCTGTGTTGCGGTCTGGAGTTATGTTGCAACGCTGACTGGGCTTACATGGAACGTGTTTCCTATTGGCAAGGTCACCCCTCAAAATTGGAGGGAAGGTTAGAGGAATGGACCATGTGTTTGCTAGAAATTGAGACCAGATGGGCTGGATTACAAATTTGCTTCTAGGCTTATGGCTTCTACTGTACTGATTACTTCTGCATATTGGGTCTCATAGTAAATCAATAAATTATAGAAGCTTACAAAAAAACAGGATTGCTACAAACTAGAAATTGGACTCTCATCACCGTGCTACAACCCATTGTTACTTTCAATCACTGATGAAATTTCAAGACAGACAGAACACTGCACAGATGGAAGGCCAGATACAAAAATGACCAAAGCCCTAAAAGTCTCCAGAACATTCTAGGTCAGAATTATTGAACACACTCAATGTAACGTCTACAAAAAATCAAAAGGACTGGGAACATCTTAGAAGTTATCAGAAACTTTAACTGAAGTGAAGGGGAAGCAGTTACACATAGCTGCAATTTTAGATTAATAGGGGCCAGCATACATAATTCTATGTTTAGCATCAGTTATGCCCTTGGAGTGCACAGTATTTGATGGCTTGGGATGAATTACAGGCATAAAATTGCCTACAAATTAACATGTACCTGAATGATGTACACAGGCCCAAAGCCAATAAAGGGTACCTACACCTAATGAGTTTCAACCATCATACAAAATATATAAGAGAACATTCCATAGATATCGGCATACGAATTAACCTTTGAAGCCTTGGAAAAAACCTCCAAAAACAGGGGTCAACTTATATGCCAAGTATAAAAGAGAATTGCCAGTGTGGATGGAGGTGGCCCCCATCTTTGTCGATTGCCAAGTGGGGGCTGCTGTGTGTGTGTGTGTGTGTCTTAAACTCCCACGCATCTTTGCAATGTAGTCCATAGCACCCGCTTGATCTCTTGCATTCAGTTATAAGGTACCAGTAAGTAAAACATCCATTGTTGGGTGAAAAATTGAGGCAAATTACTAACGGGAGTATTGCATACCATGGCTGAAGAGGAGGGTTGACTTTTATGTTGTGAATGCGTAAAACCATGATTTTTTGGGGTAGTCTTACATGCCGCAGTCTATGGTATTAATCTGTGGGAAATGGGCATCACAGTGTGGGCACAGTTCACAAAGGAAGCAGCCAGCGGTAATGGCTAACAAATGAGAAAGAAGGTGAACAGGGAGGCAAAAATAACTGGAATAAGCTTTGACACAAGTTAACCCAGTTTCAGAAAATCCTGCAAATACAAAACGCCGTAAGGGAAACACAGAATCCCAGTCAGAATGGGGGACAGCCTCTACTGCTCAAGATGAATAAGTAAGTCATTCCTGAAAACAGAATGTAAAGGGAGGGATACTCATTGTAGCAGTTCTCACCCTGGGAAAGAAGAAAAATGCTTGGTAAAAATGTCCTGCCTGCTGGGACATCCATCTCCCTCCATATGGAATCCCCTATTTCTGGACTTGTTACTCTAGTGAGCTTCTTCAGAGGTCAGCTATTAATATCCCAACAAATTGCCAGGTGCCAGTTTCCAGCTTTCCTTACCAAGTTACACTGTGTACATCATTTCAAACACAAATTATAATTTATCATGTGGCGAGATGATAACTCCGAACCTGGATGGTAAAGCTTGAGAGATTTATACTTATTTAAACACAGCTGAGGTTTCTGCCTTATTAACTCTTCCATTTCTTAGTGAACAAGCATGAGAGCTAATTTTTATGACACTGAGGCGTGGTAACATTCACACAGAGCTCCAGCCTCATTTGCAACCCCCTCCCTCCCTTTCTGCTCCATGCAAAGTTTCTGTCCTCCGCATTTGCCTTAGGACACCTGTATTAGTGAGAGGGGTATACCACCCAAGTCAAACTGCCAACTGCCACCTTTGTCGGTCTTCAGTCATCTCACCCACAGCGTCAGCCACCCTCATCCTTTCTTTTACCTTCCAAACTTCCCCCTTCTGCTAAGGACCTTCAAAAGCTGCTCTTTCATCAAGCTTTCAGTCATTCCTACTCCAACCACTACTCGTTTCTATTTCTATCTGGATATTTCTATTCATCTCTGTGAAGCACTTTACAATATTTTGTTATTTGAAAGGCACTAAATAAATGTAAGTTGCTGAACTGACCAATGCAAGATTACTAAATAAAACGTCAACAGTTCATCATTGAAAAATATGGTCATGAGCCCACAACTAACCTGTTGTAACTGAAAGCAGGATTGCTACAAACTGGAAACATTTCTTAGTTGACTCAATAGTTACAAACTGGAAACAGGACTTAAACATCCCTCGCCGGTGCTACCACCCTCCATTGCTTTCAATCACTAACCCAAGTTCAATAAAAGGCAGAAACCTACACAGCTGAATGCCTGATACAAAAGTGATCAGAGCCCTAAAAATCTCCAGAATGTTCCTAGGCCAGAATTATTTTTATCAAGTGACACTTGCTCACTAATATCCTGCTCAATGTTTTAATTTGGTTTCTGCCCTGACCACCCAGCACCAGGCCTCAGAATAACCTTCGCCCAAACATGAACCAAGGCCTGAATTCCAGAGGTAAGGCGAAAGTGACTGCCATTGATAAGGCATCAAGTGCAGCATCAAGGGGCCCTAGTAAAATAGAGTAAACAGGGATCAGGAAGATGGCTGCGGCTATTAAGAGCCAATCATCTCAGCCCAAAATATTGATGCAGAGGTTGCTTAGGGCAGTGTCTCAAATTTACAGCACAGGAGGTGACCATTCGGCCCATTGTCCGCATCGGTCAACAAAGATCTGACTACACTAATCCCATTTTCCAGCGCTTGGCCCATAGCCCTGGAGGTTATGGCAACATGAGTGAATATCTAAATACTTCTTAAATGTTACGAGTGTTTCTGACTCATTTACCCTTTCAAGCAGTGAGTTCCAGACTCCCACCACCCGCTGGGTGAGGAAATTTCTCAACTCCCCTTTTAGCCTGCTTCTCTTAACTTAAGTCTATGCCCCATTATTGACCCCTCTAACAATGGAAAAAGTGCCTTCCTATCCACATCCCCCATAATCATATACACCTCTATCAGGTCCCCTCTCAACCTTTGCTGCTCTAAGGTAAACAACCCCAGCCTAGCCAGTCTCTCCTCATAGTTCAGACCCTCCAGCCCAGGCAACATCCTGATGAATCTCCTCTGCACCCTTGCCAGTGCAATCATATCCTTCCTATAACATGGTGAACTGTTGTGGTCTAACCAGTGTTTTATACATTTCCAGCATAACCTCCCTGCTCTTATATTCCATGCCTCGGCTAATAAAGGCAAGTATCCCATTTGCCTTCTTAACCACCTCATCTACCTGCTACCTTCAGGGGTCTGTGGATATATACACCAAGGTCCCTCTGATCTTCAGTACTTTCCAGGATCCTACCATTCATAGTGTAATCCCTCGCCTTGTTAGTCCTCCCCAGGTGCATTACCTCATACTTTTCCAGGTTGAATTCCATTTGCCACTGCTCTGCCCACCTGACCAGTCCATTGATATCCTCCTGCAGTTTACGGCTATCCTCCTCACTATTTACCACCCTACCAATTTTCGCATCATCTGCAAACTTCTTGATCATACCCCCTACATTTAAGTCCAAATCATTTATGTAAACCACAAACAACAAGGGCCCAGCACCGAGCCCTGCGGAACCCCAATGAAAACAGACTTCATCACAGAAACATCCCTCTACCATCACCCTCTGTTTCCTACCTCTCAGCCAATTTTGGATCCAACGTGCTACTTTGCCTTAGATCCCATGGGCTCTTATTTTCTTGGCCTGTCTACCATGAGGGACCTTATCAGAAGTTTTGCCAAAGTCCACGTGGACCACACCAAATGCATTACCCTCATCAACACTCCTGGTTACCTCCTTAAAAAATTTGATCAAATTTGTCAAACACAACCTTCCCTTACAAATCCATGCTGACTATCCCTGATTAATCCATGTCTCTCCAAGTGCAAATATATTCCGTCCCTCAGAACATCCCCACCACCTAGGTCTAACAATGGCAATTGCTTCATCAATGACCTGCCCATTATCACAAGGCCAGGAATGGGGATTTTCACTGATAATTGCAGAGTTTAGCTGCATTCACTATTCCTCAGATAATAAAGCAGTCCATTCCCACATTCAACAGCATTACCATCACCATGACCCCCCAACATCCTGGGAGCGGGGGAGTGAGGGGGCCCGGGTGGGGTTACCAGTGACCATAAAACCAGTGATCTCCACCAACTACAAGAAAGAGAGCAGATGCATGGAAACATCACCTCCCAAATTACGTACCATCATAAAGACATGTATCACCATTCCTTCATCACTGTTGGGTCAAACTCCTGGAACTCCTCGCTTAACACTTAGAGCACTTTCACTGCATGAACTGTAACAGTTCTAGAAGAATGCCCACCACTAACTTAAGGGCAATTAGAAATAGGGAATAAATGCTGGTCTTGCCAGCGATGCCCGTAGAGACAGCACCACATAAATAACTAGAGCACATAGCAGCAGAATCGACTTGCCAGCCACTCAGCATCCTTTTCTCCTCTGGTATAAACTGTTGTAACCATTTGAAATTTGGCATTCTTGCATTTGTCCTTCTGAGAGCAGGACGAAAGTTTCAGCAACATGCCTCTCTTTTCAACAATAGAAGTAGCTGCACCGCAAAGACTAAAGAAAGAACAGACTTGCTCCATAGGAAAGTAAGTAATACAGGTATCACGGACAAAGTCAATGTTTACCATTCTGTCTTGGGCCTCTGACCCTTTGACTGTCTAAGGCCAATTTGTTTTCCCAATAAGGTCAGGGCACGCCACATTTTAGGATTTATGACCATAGAGAGGATTTGGAAAAGGGTTACATATAAATGTGTACTCCCACAAGTTTAAAAACAAATGATGAAAGGTGGTACCCAGGGATTGAAGCTGCGCCCCCAAAGACCATAAACAATAAGCAATTAGCTGGTCTCGGTAATAAACACAGAGCCACAGCCATTACACATCTCTATTTCAACCAGGCAAAGGACAATATGAAAAAAGTAAACAGAGACTAGACCAGGAACCCTACAACTATACTAAGCGAGAGTGCAACGTTCAACCCAACCTCCAATCTATCCCACCCAAAGAAATAGCTGCTTTCTCTACCACCAATAGCTGAGCAAACACTGTTTCCTGCCAACACAAGATGGCCACCGATACCGATTTGCGCATGCACACTTGGCTGCACAGAAAACAGTGGCCAGCTAGAAGCAGTTTACAGGCCCACGGTGGGTGGGCAGTCAGGGCGTGGCCTTCCCATAAGGGAGGCTTCTGATTCCGGGGATCAGGATGGGGAGGGATCGGGAGGCTTCTGGTCCACCCGGTGACGGCCTCAATTCCATTTGCAGCTCCTGGGCTTGTTTCACCCAGCACAGCACATTTAAGCACTAACTGGGCAGACAGATGATGGAATACAGGCCTAATTACACACCATCCGTTCCACACTACTAAGACATGCTGCTATGACAAGGTGGTTTATTGGAAGAAAGGAAGGTGTCTTCCCAAAAGAATGGGGAGAAAAAGGCAAGAAAAATGTTCATAAAGAAAACTGTGGGGGCCCCTGAGAGATTCTGCTGCTGGCACAGTAATATTTGCAATTCTAGGGCCAGTGATCACCACACATGCACCCTGCTGCTCTTTGCCCATAAAGAAGGCGGCCATGCATACAACAGCACACGCATGGCGTTGGCAGCAAATTCAGCCTTGAACAAAAAAAGTGTCAAAGAAAATGGAAAGAACTATCCATTTTTTGTGCTGGGTTTTCTATTGGAGTTGCTCATGGGAGATTAAGCTTCAATTCCTGTAGACTCCGCACAATTCCGGAGGGTTGGGATCCCCTTTGGGAACCCATGGTCCAGGTTTCCATCACAACAATAGTGTCGGAAACAGGTAAACCTGCATAAACACCACAAGAATCACGGTTTGAAGAAACCAGACAACAAAAAGTTACATTTTCAATGTCTCTTGTAAGCCTTTGGAATATAGCAGTGAGCCACATTAACACTGTCCTCAACTGAAACTGCCTCAATTATTCTGCTCACATTACTTTTTATATTGTTAAGAGATTGTAGCAATCCAATCAACAATGCTTTGAATTACTCTTAAAACCTTTTCGACTGATCCTCGTCCTCCCCTCACACCACCAAACTAATCTTCTACCCTTAGGAGTGGGTTTACCTCAAACCCAGCTATTCCACAATTTGCAGGAAAGCTCATCACTTTATGGACTACAACGTAATCACTGTAACCAGTCCTCAGAGTCCTGGATTTCTACTGGAAACTTCCTAAACAGCAGCAGTCTAAACCTCCAGCAGATTTTCAACTTGACTTTCCCCATAATTTCACTTAAATCAAGGACTGCCTCCAACCAACTTCTCCATTCAACAACTTACATTTATACAGGGAGACAAAAAACAGGTAACTATAGGCCAGCCTATATTAGCTTAATATCCGTCATTGGGAAAATGTTGGAGTCTATTATAAAGGATGTAATCACAGACCAGTTAGAAATGCATAATATAATCAAGCAGGGTCAGCCTGGCTTCATGAAGGGGAAATCATGCCTGACAAATTTATTAGAATTCTTTGAGGAGGTAACAAGCAGGATAGATAAAGGGGAACCAGTAGATGTAATATATTTGGATTTCCAAAAGGCACATAAGGTTACTTAATAAGAGCCCATGGTGTTGGGGGTAATATATTAGCATGGATAGAGGATTGGCTAACTAATAGAAGGCAGAGTGTTGGGATAAGGGGGGCATTTTCAGGATGTAACTAGTGGCGGGTCACAATTATTTACAGTATATATTAATGACTTGGATGAGGGAAGTGACTGTGCTATCGTCAAGTTTGTGGATGACAAAAATAGGTGGAAAGGCAAGTGATGAGAATGACAAAGGAGTCTACAGAGAGATATAGAACAGTTAAGTGAGTTGACAAAAACTTGGCAGACGGAATATAATGTGGGAAAATGTAAGGTTATGCACTTTGGCAGGAAGAATACAGGAGCTGAATATTATTTAAATGGAGAAAGACTGCAGAAAGCTGCAGCACAGAGGAATTTGGGGGTCCTTGTGCATGAATCACAAAAAACTAGCGTACAAGTTTCAGCAGGGAATAGGGAAAGCAAATGGAATGCTGGCCTTTATTTCAAAGGGAATGGAGTATATAAATTTTTTTTAATTTATTCATTCATGGGATATGGGCGTCATTGGCTAGGCCAACATTTATTGCCCATCCCTAATTGCCCTTGTTCAGGGGGCATTTAAGAGTTAACCACATTGTGTGTAGGTCTGGAATCACACGCAGACCAGACCAGGTAAGGACGGCAAATTTCCTTCTCTAAAGGGAAGGAAATAGGGAAGTCTTGCTAAAACTATACAAGGCACTAGTTAGACCACACCTAGAATACTGTGAGCAGTTTTGGTCCCCTTATCCAAGGAAAAACACTGGTATTAGAGGCAGGCCAGAGAAGGTTCACTTGGTTGATCCCAGGTATGGAGGGATTTTCTTATGAGGAGAGGTTGAGTAGGTTGGGCAAGCACTCAAAAATGAGTTTAGAAGATTGAGAGGCGACCTTATTAAAACACATTAGATTCTTAGGGGGCTCAACAGGGTAAAAGCTGAAAGGTTGTTTCCACTTGTGTGGCAGTCTAGCACCAGAGGACATAATCTCAGAGTAAGGGGTCACCCATTAAAGACAGAGATGAGGAGGAATTTCTTCTCTGAGGGTAGTGAATCTGTGGAATTCTTTACCGCAGAGGGCTGTAGAGGCTGGGTCATTAAGTATATTCAAGGCTGAGACAGACAAATTTTTAATCAGCAAGGGAATCAAGGGTTATGGGGGAAAGGCAGGAGAGTGGAGTTGGGGATTATCAGATCAGCCATGGACTCATTGAATTGCTGAGCAGAATCGATGGGCCAAATGGCCTACTTCTGCTCCTACATCTTATGGCACTTATACAAGAGCAATATCAATAAAAAATATTTTTCACATCAAGCCACAGAACACGATTTCAGGACAGGTGACCAAAGCTTCAAAGAGGTAGATCTGAGTTGCATCTTAAAGGAGAGGGACTTCCAAACTTTGAAAGCATGGTTGCCAATGATGGATGTACAAGGGGCCAGAATTAAAGTGCAGATATCTCATTTCAATTCAGACAGGCAAGGGATTGCTTTGAGGTCTTTGAGTAGTTGAAGATTTTTTCTTAGCTTCTGATGTTACAAGCTTCAGTGTTTGGGTGGGGTGGAGGAGGGGGAGGAGATGATGGAGGGGGAAACAATCAACAAGACATGGGTGTGGGGCAAAGTTAGAAGTGAAATGAATTCCGATCAGCCAACTGTGGCACATATTGAATGCCATCCATTCCATGTGCCCAAATATATATAAATCTGCTGCTGCTACTCAATATTAACTGTACCAAGATACTCTGAAGACTTATCAATGATCCCTGATCATGACCTGAAGCAGTAATACTTTCGCTTCCTGTAGACTAACTACCTCAATTGCATATCATCGCAGCTAAAGCAGTGAAGGGTGGGTGGGGGAAAACGTGATACAAACAAGAGTTGGGTTAGCTGCAAGAGAAAAAAGTTAGCTACAATGCAATTTAGTAATGAGGGAGCCTGCTGCAATGATTCTGAAACACTGCTGGTTTTGCGTCTGTTCACTACACACCACCTAAAGAGAGACAATGGTTTCTGCAGGACATGACTAAAACTGTCCAACAATTCAGTTAAAAAAAAGTTAGCTTTAAATAATCTTCCTTTCTCCTTTCATTCAACAAAATATTTGGTTTCCTGCCTCAAACTACACACCAAACCCTGATCAAAGGGGTGTGTGATTCGCCTGTTACAATCCAAGTAATCTTGTATACTGACTGTAAAGTGCATAAAAGCAGTACATGCTCACTTGGCCTCCATTCTCCCACTTACTCTCCAATATGTCATCACTGCCCCATCACATGGTTGAGGTCAGGAACTCACATTGTGGCGATGAACTGGGGCGGGGGAACGGACCAGATTGGCTGTGTCATCTAAGTTTCTGGCATGGATCCTTCAGGGAGAACCAGGGGCGAACCCATTAAGCACACTGTGTGCTAGTCTCGACTCAGTCAGGTGATTGTCCTGGAGCAGGGCTTGGGCTCACAGTCAGAGGCACCACCTTTTGGATTGGAAATTAACCTGAGGGCCCATCTGCCCTCTCCAGTGGACCTATAAGACTCAATGCACTATTTCAAATGGAAACAGGGGAACTCTGCTGGTCTCCTGGCCAATACTCATCTCAACAAATATCACAAACAAATTATCTGGTCACCACCTCATTGCCAATTGTGAGGACTTGCTGTGTGCAAACCGGCTACGCCTCAAAAGCACTTTGGGACATCCTGAGGTCATGCAGTGTTATAAAAACACATAATGCAGGCTGACATTTCAGGGCAGTATTGAATGAGTCCTGCGCAACTGAGATGCTATATTTCAGATGAGGCATTAAGCCTGTACCCTCAGGTGGAGCATAGCACTGTTTGACTAGGGGTGGGGAATTCTGTGCCCGAACAAATATTTATCCCTCAAGGAACATCATAAATATAGGTTATCTGGTCATTTAAAATAAATTCATTCTGTGGGTGTCACCAGCAAGGCTGGAATTTTTTGGCCATATCTGGTTGCCCCAATACAAAGGCACTTCAGAGGGTAGTTACAAGTCAACAACTCTGGTGTGGGACTGAAATCACATATCAGACAGGCCGGGTAAGCACAGCAGGTTTTCTTCCTTCAAGGGAGTTAGTTGAAGCGGTCTCAGTTGTTTGAGGGACCGTGATGTGTGCAATTTGGCTGCTGTATTTCCCCACCTTGCAATAATGAGTTACATGGAAATATAGGAACAGGGTGGGAAATTCAGCCCCTTGAATCTATTCGGTCATTCAATTAGGTCACACCTCAAATCCATTTGCCCACCTTCGTTCCAAATCTCCTTTGCTTAATAAAAACGTTTATATTGGTCTTGAAAACTTCAATTGATTAAGCATCCACAATCTAGTGAGGGAGAGAATTTCACATTTCCAACATCCTTTGTGAGAAAACTACACTTCCTGATTTTACTCCTTAACGGCTTGGCTCTAATTTTAAGGTTGTGCCTCCTTATCCCAGGGGAAATACCTTCTCTGTAGCTACCCTTTTGAATCCTTTCACCATTTTCAATCCTTCAGTTGGATCACTCCTCAACCTTCTCATCACGATGGAATACATTCAACCTGTCTTCTTAGAGTAAACCCTAGCAGTCATTCTGGTGTATGTCACTGGCTGTGTCACTTTATCAGACCTCCTAACGCTGTGAAAAATGCCATAAATGTGTGGTCTCTCTGAGAAATGATCTCACCTTGGCTATGAAAGTAATTTGAGGTACTTCCCAGCTCTGGTAGGCATTAATCCAATGACCACATGCATGTGCATGCATCAGCTTTCAACTTTAGGCAAGATGGACTGTGTTATGTCACCATCTTCCCCTTTGTGGAAAGAGAACTGGACACAGGACATCTCGGACATAGTAACCGCATTTCTCCAAGAAGTTCCTTTTAATTAAATATCTGTGTAACAATACATCTCAATGTATGAACTTAAATACTTCTGTATTCCAAGTAACAAAACCAAATTGCAGCTCTCCCTTCCTTCCACTTCTGTTAAAGCACTGCCTCTTTCAGGGGATGATTCTATACAGGTCAGCATCCCTTCAGTACTTCACCCCACTGCCCACTCATCAGGTGTGAACCCAGACAATAAGCACTGGCAGACTCTTTGGGGTAAGGGGGATAGTACAGGTGAGCACAAACTGTTTTCATCAGATATCCACCCAATTTTCAGTAGGAATCAGTGAACAATGAATAGGAGAAGGAGCCGCTGGCTGACTGCTCCAGTATGGTGCAGAGACACAGAAACTAACTGCAGTGTCCCAGCTAAGATCAGCTACCTCAGGGGAGGCTAGGAATTGAATGCGAGGGCTTCCCAGTCCATACCTCACCAGGTGGCACATCCAATCACATTAACTTGCAATGAAAACCATGGCTGCTTAGCAAAAGCAGGCTGAAACTCTGGAAAGTGACTTATGCTGACTTCCAGCTGCTTATTTCAGATGCCTTTCTGCTGCATCACATCACCCTCCTGGGCCACGTTACTAAGATTGGATCTCAACATTATTTAGAAAATGCATTCCATTATTAGCATCACATCACAAGTGGAGAGACAGCTTTGCACCCATGATACCCCTAGCAACAAGTTTTATCTCAGAGTGTTGTGAGGCACCACCAGATAAAGGCTAAGCAGCCATGAGGGCAGAACTGAGGAATTAAACTAAACCAAGGGTGTCTCACATACTATTGGTAGCTATTAGAGTGACACTGGCAGATAGCCTGCCCACCTCTTCAACAACAATAGCGGGACTTATAAGATGGCAAAGTCAGGAGAAAAATAGTATAGGAATAGGTAATTTACTGACTTACATAGAGGCTGCAATTTTCTCAAAGAAAAATTTCAAGTTGGGGTGGATGGCTCAATTTTCTTTTCCTGGTGTGGGCTCAATTATGTGGTATGGCCCAAATTCAGAAATTTCCAGATATACATCAATATGGTACATATCTTCCACTGTCCAATGTCAACCCTTCCTCTCAATATGACCTTGGGCAGGTCAACACACACGAATTCAAGTCCAAAAAAAAAGTCAATTGGTATTTGAAATTATTGAGATTACATTAATCGTGGCACTTGGCTATCTGGTTTCTCTTACAACATCCTCTGGAAATCTTTTGGGAAGGGACGTAAGCCTGCTGGAAATTCTACACAGTTATCCTAGTACAGCCTAAAGAGCCGGGATTCTCTTTCACACGCACACTGTGTAGGAGGCAGTGAAATTTGCTTGCTTTTGTAATTATTTTGCACCTCATCAGGTTTCATAGCTCACATCCATATTCACCAATTCTGGATTTTTAATAATCGTCAGAAAATTGTTTCTTGAATCACGTATTTTCCTGCCTTTTTTGTGCTGAATTTTAGGGCCTCAATATCTAAACTTAGAAACGCTTTTAAAGGTTTTTCTTTAAATTCTTAACAGCACAATACCACAGCTGTCACTCCAATATTTTCATAAGATGATTTACTTTAACCAGAAATCCAGCCTTTTCCTGTGTTACAGTAAATGATCCCTTTATTGTCAATTTTATTTTGAATGTTCTCATTCTTTCCTGAAGATATGGGACTCCCTTACAGAAGTCCAGTATCCTCCAGCACAATGCTCAATTCTCCATTCATCACAGACAAGCCCAGAATGAGGGTTGCAAGCCATTTGACCATATGTTGGAGGGAAGGTCTGTGCTGGATCCTATCTTCATGTGGAGTTGCTGGATAGTGACCAAGAGTAAGGACATTTGCTGAATCTTCCTTTCTCGTCCAGGAGCACTGAGGTCGTTTACTGCACCAGTACCATAAACCCACCTGAAACCAGCTAACGACAGAAAGAACAAACCATCATATAGCACCTCAGGGTTCAACCAATTAAGTACTCTCTTTTGAAGTTTTGGAGATAATGGTGGCGGCAGAGGGGGTCACTGGGAGACAGTGACGAGACAGGAATTCAGAAACCCAGGCTAATGCTCTAGGAATAAGGGTTTCTATCCTACCATTTGTGTAAAAACTCATCTGGTTTGCTAATGTCCTATAGGGAAGGAAATCTGCCATCCTTAGCTGGTCTGGCCTACATGTGACTTCAGACTCACAGCAATGTGGTTGACTCTTAAAACTGCCCTACGAAATGGCCTAGCAAGCTACTCAGTTCAAGGGCAATTAGGGATGGATAACAAATGCTGGCCTCGTCAATGAAACTCTTATCCCACAAAAGAAATAAAAAACTCTTTTTTGTGATGTTGGTTGAGGAGTATATAAGCAGCCATGATACGAAGAGAAAGCCTGGCTCTTCTCTGAAGCATGTCATGGGCCCTTATGTACATAAAGAGATTAACAGATTTTTGGAGCTGCTACAATCCCTACGCAGAGATCTGAACTTAAGTTTATTTCTAGACCAGTTACCGGGCCTCAATATAACTGCTTTCATTTCCAAATGAGGTTAGATAACTACCTTGTACTGTGAAAGCGTCACAGCCATACCACCGTTTTTAGACTTTGGCCCTTCCAGCTCCCCGCCCTTCCCATTAGAACTGTCATCCATCATATAACTGATATGTGCTGTGTCTTCCAGGCACTAGACTTCTATGTTGACTTTTGCTCTTTCCTAAGAATGTTGTTACCTCAAAAAATGATTCAAATTTACAACATGCCACAAATCTTCAAAACAAAAACAGCCATGACACACAGAATTAAGAAGAATGATTGGTTCCACAGGCAAAAGCAATGGGAGCCACATGGATCACATGTTTGTTGTCCATCTGCCACTGTTGCTGGTTGTCTCTGTGATGACTCTTCTACTGTTAACACTTGTGCTTTGATCAGGTATCCTGATGGCATAATCAGGCCTCAAAACAGGAATGACCAAGCTTTTTGTACCAGAGAAACCAATATAAAGATTAGATCCATGTTCCCATTTCAAAGATCAATAACTCTTGACATTTAAATGCATCATCAAGACCACCAGATGCGTCAAAGCACTTTTTGAAGTGTAGCCATTGTTGTGCTGTAGGAAATGCTGCATGGTCATCATTTGCCTTTTGTGGGAACAATTAATCTGTTTTTGCACTGTTAATAGTGACCACCAGGAATCACAAAATGGTGCATGGGGTCTTTAACATCCACCTTTTTTTAATTTATGCATTGATGGGATGTGCGTGTCACTGACTCAGCCAGAATTTATTGCCCATCCCCATTGTCCTTGTAGAGTCAACCACATTGGTGTGGGCCACATGTAGGCCAGGCCAGGTAAGGACAGCAGGCTTTTATGACAATCAGCAATGGTTTCACAGTCATCATTAGACTTTTAATTCCAGATTCTTATTGGATTCAAATTCCACCATCTGCCATGGTGGGATTCAAACCGGGTCCCCAGAGTATTACCCCTGGGTTTCCAGGTTACCAGTCTGGTGGCAATAGCACTATGCCACCACCTCCCGAGGGGACAGAAGTGGTTTCAGTTTAAAACCTCATCCGAAAGACGACATCTCCAGCACTGCAGCACCCCCTTCGCCTTGATTTTGGTGCTCAAATACTGGATTGGGGTTTAAACTCAACCTCCTGACTCAGAGGGGGCAGTGTTATCAACAGAGCTTTAGCTGACACATCTTAAGTGTTCTGTTCAGGGTTTATCCAATAACCAGGTAACGAGGCAGGGAACAGTGCTTTACAAACGGCAGGTCCACAAAACAGGAGAGAAATCACTGAAGGAAATGTAAATACTGAATGAGAGGATCGAGCTGCTTGCCTTTGAGAGCCTCATGGCCTCCAGTGTTTCTGCCTTAAGTCATTACATATCATTGTGGAAATGTTTCATCTGAACTTCCCCACTTCCCAATTTTCTTTGTCCTGTCACCAACACGGATGCAGCTTTGGGAAGTAGCCACCTGCACCATCAAGGTTATTTAAGAGTGGTACATAAAGATTTTAAAGGAAGCAAGAGACTTTATGAGCCATCTCATCACATCTCAAAAACGTGCTGCACTTACTCTGAATTACAGTCCGAGTTACAATAAGGTAAATGCAGCAATCATTTTGCAGATAGCAAGTTGTTAATCTATTTTAATGGCACTGACTGAAGGGAGAATTTTCTGCTAGGTCACCCTTCAATTCCTCAAAAAGTGCCATGGGATCTTCAACATCTGTCTGAACCACTGAAGGAGACAATTTGACTTTTCACAACCTCGTGTGTCAGTCAAGTATGTGTTCCTTTTTATTCTTTCATGGGATCTGGGCATTGCTGACACATCTGTTGTCAATTCAGGGAGCAGTTAAGAGTCAATAACAGTGCTGTGGATCTGCAGTCGCATGTAGGCCAGACCAGGCAGATTTCCTTCTCCAAATTAGTGAATCAAATGGGTTTTTTTTTTATGACAACTGATGATAGTTGTCATGGTCACCGTTACTGAGACTAGCTTTCAATTCCAGATTTTATTAACTGAATTTAAATTCCACCAGCTGTCATGGTGGGATTTGAACCCCTGCCCCCAGAGCATTAGCCTGGATTACCAGTCCAGTGACACTACCAGTAAGCCACCGTCTTCCCTTAAGTCCACGAGCAGAGACTGAGACCCTGTTTGCTTGTTAAGCCAAGAGCCAAGGTGACAAAAGAAACTGATCTCTAAGCTTCAAAATGCATTTCCAGCTTTCAGAAATCAAGCCTCAGGGTTTATATCTGCAAGGCTCCATAAAATATATTGCCAGAGCAATAAACTGTTCAATTTGGTGTGTTTTTGCAGCAAGATATACAGGGGTTTTGCTCCACTCTGAAGTATACTGCTGAATCTTCGGAAGATTGTAAGAGTATTTAGGGAGGCAGACTTTATTCAAGTAAATCTCCCAGTACAAATATTTGCAAAAAAAAATGTTTCTTCTTTTTTTAAAAACTTCAAAATGAATTTTCCGACAGGGTCCTGCTACAATGGGCCTCATCATCACTACCAGCGCCAGCCACAACAGACAAGAGCAACTCCCACAAAGCAGGAGAGTGCCAGAATTCCACAAGTTTTCAAACGGTCAGTGGTTTCTTTCTCCAGAATTAGGCAGTTCTGGGTTACAGTACAAAAAGGGACTAACTTCCCCTCTTTCCCCTTTAAGTGCAGCACATGAGGAGAGATGCATAATAACTACAGAGCATTCAGGCCAACAGGCCTGCACTGGAGCTTATCCTCCCAAATCAGGATATCCACTTATTCCTTTCTCCCTCAGATACTTATCTAACTTTGCCTTAACTGCGTCTAAACTAGTTCCACATTCTAATAACTCATTGGGAAAAGACATTTCTCTTGAATTTTTAAATGAATTTATTAGTGACTATCTTAAATTTATGCCCCCTAGTTTCAGACTCACCCTCACATTAAAACATCTTCTCTATATCTATCCTATCAAACCCCTTCATAATTTTAAAAGGACTCTAGCAGATCACCTCCCAGGCTTTTATTTTCTCATGACAAGGGCCCCAAGCCTGTTCAGTCTTTCCTTGCAGCTTTACAATGTGGTGTTACAAAGAATACCATTTAGAATAACTTCAGCACTCAAATCACAAAGCTGTCATCTGCATTATAATTAAGGCTCAAGCCAACAAATTTAACCTGATCCTTGTAAAGTATGCATGTGAGAACTTTAACATACTATCGGAGATGTCAATTACAATTTTTTGCTGTCAGTTGGCCAACGGGCATGGGGATCCAGCCACAAGTTCAAGAGTTTTCAAGCAAAACTCCTGAGAACTCCACAAAAGTGGAGCTTGTTTACCAGAGTGGAATGTACAGCCTCTCCTCATGGGGGCATGTGCACTTACTCTAGGCCACAGAACTCAGGCACAAGTGAGCAAGAGGCAAGGCTCAGGAATTCCTGCCTAATTTCAAACATTACAGCAGCGACTAGAGTTCAAAAGTACTTCATTGGCTGCAAATAGCTTTAGAACATACTGAAGTTGTGAAAGGCACTGTACAATGTAAGTTATTTCTCTCTAATGTGCACAGAGGTACTGCTGGAGTTTAGCAACAGCTTGTAATTATATAGAATGGTTAAAGTAACAAAATGGTTCAAGGTACTTCAAAGGAACATCAAAGCAAAATTTGACACAACCGCATATAGAGATTTTAGGGCGGACAGCCAAAAGCTTGGCCAGAGGTAGGTTTTAAGAAGCATCTTAAAGGAGGAAGGGAGGAAATTCCAGAGCTTGATGCCTAGGGAGTTAAGGCACGGTCACCAATTACGATGTGATTAAAATTAGGGATGTGCAACAGGCCAGAATTAGAGGTGCAGAGATCTGAAGGAGCGAGGCCATGGCAGGGATTTGAAAACAAGGGTGAGGATTTTAAATTCGAGGTGCAGCTAAAACCAGGAGCCAATGTGGTCAGCAAGCACAAAAGTAATGGTGAATGGGACTCCGTGCAAATAAGAACATAGTCCACAGTTTTAGCAACTAGTTACTTGCACTGAACGCTGGTAGATTTTGTGCTGCTTGTCCAACTAGAAAAACCCTACCAGGCAGTAGCACCTCATCTTGCAGTGCCTGGCAAGCAACTGTAATAAGAACACCACCACACCCACAGGAATGAAAATGCTGCCAGAAAGGTCATTGCCCCTCCTGTTATTTGTTGCTGTTTTACTTACTCGGAACAACATGAGGCCATTAAGCCCGTACGTGCTTGTCCAACTCAGGAAATCTCCTTTCTAACCAGGCAAGTCAAAGGAGGAAGAACTATCTGAGTCAAACAGGCATTCACCGTGAGCCCTAAGAGTTTCTTCCTCCCTGGCAGAGGGAAGGTAGTTTCAACATCAAGTGTTAAATGCCACAAGAGCCTTTGTATGCAGTTTCTTGCTACCTCTACACAATGATTAACTTGACATTAACGGTGCCTCTCCACCACCTTTGATATCCCTCAAGGAGAAAGATGATTTAATTCAGAATAGTTCAACAGTATGTGCTCAGAAATGCTCAAGATCCAGAAAAGAAGGGGAGGTTGGGGGGGGGAGAAAAAAATGCAACCATTGCAAAAACACGCACATAATCTACTTTCAAAATGGTATCAGCATTCATTTCAACAGAAGGCGCCAACCCACCTCCAGTTATGACTGTAGTATTTATTCTACGTGGCTGTTACTTACGTGGCATGATTCCCTGGCTGGCCAGCTCCTCCCGTGTCCGCCGCTGCTGAAGCTTCAGCTGCAGTACTGTCGGAGGGAAAGGACAGACATGGTTAGTGCTGCTGCTAGGACAGAGAGTGATTGCAGTAATCCCCCGCTGCTTTGAGAAAGTTCTCCATTTTAACCTTCACTTTTTGCAGAAGTGGTCACAGATCTAGCACTTCCTCCCAGCTGCTTTTAAGTCGGAAACAGCAAAGGCGTCTGTCAATCTGGTAAGCTCCACAATGTGTTTCAACAATTCAATTTTTTTTAAAATTGGCGTTTTAAAGAAAAAGGGAGGCGGGGAGAATTTAAGTATAAAACATCTTAACTTATGAACATGTTGCCTAAATGCAAACCACAAGATAAATACAAGAGCCCATGTAATTACTGCGCCCAGCAGTAGTGAGACCCCTGAATCCATAACTTGAGGGTCACAAATTACCATCAACTTTCTACTCAATCCACAAGGTGTGGTGGGTTTCTCATGGAGGAGGGGAGGAAATACAACTTCTCTCTACCCAAAGAAAGACCAACCAGCCCTTCAACACTGCATCTGTTTCTTCAGTAATTTAAGGTTTTATTGGCTCCATTCAGCTATCCAAAGTGTGCTTCCACTTGTCGGTCATCTTGCGAAGAACTCCATGATTTCAGCCCTCAATTTGACCTGTATCAGTTTGACCCTCTGGTGCACTGTATTAACAGTAATGCTTTAGTTTGATATAGCAATCCACATTGCTTCAATTTATAATCATTGCATTATCTTGCATGCCACTGTTACATTCCCTCTTGGTCAACTCCTTCCAAGTCCAAGATACTCAAATTCCCCTCCTCCTTGTCCATAATTCAACCACGACCAAGTTAGTGACTCCTCTCTGTGACCACCTCTAGCATCTGAATTATTTACATCTCAATGACCAGAATTAGATGTCGCATACAAGGGGAAGTTTAACCAGAGCACTATATAGTTTGAGCACAGCTACCTTAGGCTTTCACTTTGTTTTGACTATAACGTTCAGCACCTGACAATTAAAAACATCAAGGCTGTTCAACCTTATCATGACCTACTTCAACATCATTGCTCTCATTCAATTGAAAAGCAAATTGGACATTGTAAGCATGTTCAAAATGGGGATAAAAAAGGACTGGGTGGGCAGGATCAGAAGTGTTAGCGAGATCATACAAACAAGGAAACAGACTCCATATTGTCATTAGAATCCAGTTTTCCTGCTCTTTTTACCCGCAGCCACCAGGGGCAATCCAATTAGAGGTACGAGGCCAGCATAAATCTCTTCTAGTCCTTAAATCAACAAAATGCTCTACTCTAGGTCTGCAAACTGGACACAAAATCAGCTGCAATCGGAGATAAATACAAGACCAGAATAACTCAAACCACAAAGTACTGGTCTCAGTTGATCCTAATTTTAAACTATGAGTAAAAACATTTTCCCATTTTGCACATCAAATGAACTGTGCAAGTTAGTTTTCAGACCAAGTGCTACTTACTTAAAATTTAGTTTTAAAATATCAAAATATAGGGAACTAAGGTCAAACAAAGAGAAACCTCCAATAAAACGTGTACTTTCCTAAATGTTGGAGGCAAATGCAAAACACGTGTTCAACTTTATGATTCCTTCTCCTTCCCCCACCAAAAACACTGCCCATCCCTGACTTTAGATGTGACATCAGATGCATTCAAGCTTCCAAAAGAGAAAGGGGCCAGAATTTGAAGCATCATTGTGGACCATCCTGTGTACAAAAGTCTCACGGTTAGCGTTCGCTTTAAAAACAGCCTGTATATATATGGTGCCTTTAAGGAAATAAAACATCCTGAGGAGCATAGTAAACAAAATTTGATACCAAGCCACATAAGGTCATATTAAGTCAGGTGACCAAAAACTTGGTCAAAGAGGTAGGTTTTAAGGAATGTCTTAAAGGAGGAAATTGAGGTAGAGAGGCAGTGGGGTGTAGGGAGGAAATGCTCGAGCTCACGGCCTAGAGTACTTGGCATTTTTCGCTGCTTGATGCTGCAATGTTCTGTTTGAAGTCTGTTGGTGAATCCAACTGGGGCTCTGAGACGATGAAGAGGTTTCGCGGCTCCTCTGGACAGGCAGAGGAAATAGTGGACTCCCCTTTGCCCAAGCCACACTAGGTTCTTGTCAGTATGACTGTATTACCAACTCATTCCAAGCACCGCTCCTCATACCCAACCCCCGACTCCCCGTATTATGCAATGAAAACAAGGGATGGAATGGTTAGCTTAACTTAGAGGCTCAAGATACAAGAGAAAAGACACTCTGAAAAGCAAAAGGTAGCTAGCCATGGTACAATTGAAGTGGGAAGAACATGCCTCTTATAGCTACATGTAGTAACACAAGTCTTAGCCAGATTAGAGATAATCAACAGGAAAATTAACCAATCACCTGGAGACTGCATTGCTGTAAGTGATTGGGATTAATTTCACAACACTTTGCATGATGTAACTATCCTCCACTTACTGCATTTTGCTAAAAAAAACAATTCTTATTTTGTAAATATTCTCCACCATTCTTCTGGGAAAACAAACCTGCTTTTAAAGGAACACTTGGCTGTAGTTACAGTCATGAGTCCTGTTTGATGTGGCTCAGTGGCTGTTTAGACTGCTTGCTGTAAATCCTGACAAGCCCTGCCCCATCATTTTATATAAACGGGTTAGACAAAAGCAATGTTGCTCTGATACTATCCTCAGTGAAATCTCCTCACCACAAATACCCTTATTTAGCTTCTGTAAACGGTCTTAATCCTTTTCTTATGACGCGATATAAGAAAACATAATGGCAATAACAGAAAAAAACTCAGACATTAAACCTAGTTTCAAAACAAATTTGGGGAATATATTCCAAGTTGTCCAAACCGTTGATACTCTGACTGTAGACTAAGAGTATCCAACATTGTCTCACTCCCTCTAAGTGTGTTCTGCACAACACATCCAGAACTCATTTATCTTATTGATTTTCTGTGTAACACAGGTCACATTTTTATTCAGCATTCACTGTACAAAATGTTTCCCTTGGAATGATTCCAGGGCAGTCATCCTCCAAACTGAGATCAGGTAACAATAAAAATGCTACAGCTTCACTGACATGAGTGCATTCCTATTCACCTGTCTGATCTGCAGTAGGTACAACACACTGAAGGTATGACCTACCAAAAAAATCTTTTGTGGGAGGACAGAAAAGGAGACAGAGAGAGGATGTGCAGCTGTGTCAGTACCATGGTCACCTTCAATTACTAACTGCAGGCTAGGAGCAATCCGCCTAGATGGAACACATTACCCAAATCAGGCTGTACTTAACTCCATATGTATCTGTGAAATTGTGAAATGTTGGGATCCTTTTCTTCACTGTCTTTAATCACTGAGGGTACAAGCAAGTCAGGGATCAGCTATGAGGGATAACAGTTTCCTCGCTCTAACACAAGTGAAAAGACAATTTCAGCCTGAGCAGGTGATAACACCGTACCTTGAATGTAGAATAGAAAGATCTTCCAAGATGCTATGCAGAGCCCTGGTCAAAATAAAATGAACACCAAGCCAAAGGAGGAGATAGTCGGGGTGACCAAAGGCTGGGTCAAAGAAGTAGGTTTTAAACAATGCTCTTGAAGCTGTTGGGTTAGGTGGAGAGGCAGAGGGGTTTGCTCCAGAATGTAGGGCCCCAAAGTTACTGAAGCACAAAGAAGGGTAGAGTGAGGGGAAGTGTGAAATGCACAAAAGGCCAGGAAGTGGAAGAACAGAGAATTGAGGTGGGAATTATAGAGCTTGAGACAGTTACGGGGGTGAGCCCATGAAAGGAATTATACATGAGAATGAGCAGTTTAAATTTAAATTACTGGGACTGCGGACTCAGAGCCAATGTAAGCTTGGAGTGCTGGGTAGCCAGAGCCTGGTGCAGAATAGGATACAGCAGCAGAGTTTTCCATGAGCTGAAGTTAAGAGGGGACGGGGAACGAGCAAGGGGCAGAGCCAGCAATGTCATGGTGACACACACTAGGCAGAAGCTCAGCTCAGTGAAACAGGATGTTGAGGTTGTGAATAGGGTGGCTCAGCCCAGACACTGGCTAGAGAGGTGGGGGTAGAATTGGTGGTGATGGTATGGATTCCATGGTACGAGCCCAGACAATGGCCTTCTTAATGCTTAACTTGAGGAAAGTGCAGCTCATCCAGGAATGGATGGCAAATAGCACGACAAGAGAAAGGCACCCAGAAAGGAGGTGGAAGCAGTAGGCCAGAAACTGGGTACGAGTGCAACATACTGGTAACCAACACTCTTTCCACTTTCATATGAACAGATGAACATGAATTACCTACACCTAGCACAAACCATAAGAACACATACTCACTGTTTTCTACCCGCACACTCACCTTTTAAAAATCTACAACAGTTTACAGCCCAAGATCTCACTGCCTTCTTTCAGTAGATCAGGAGTCTTACTGTTTAAGATGTGTTTATGACACTTTGTTTCCATGTTTTGGGAAGGAAAGTTCCCCTCTAGGTGATAACATTGCAGCATTGGGGGTAGGGATGGGGTTGTAAGGAGTGAAAGAGGGGGATGGACGAGTGTCTAGATAATGATACTCCAGTCATCATGAGGTGTGGCGCTGGTTGTTGGACCAGCTGATGCTTATCTGCTTGTCAATTTTGTACGTTCATATTCCAATTTGTGTCCATCTGTATTGAACTTCATGTCCTACTGTTCATGCCCATTGTTCGACCTGTATGTGCTTCCTCATTCTTCAAAAATTCATTAAAATACCAGGGATTAAATGTTAGTCACAAATAAAGGCTTGAAAAATGAGCCTTTTTCCCCACTGGAATACAGACTGTGAACAGGCTGATCACTTGGAGGTTTTCAAATCTATGAGGTGTGCCCAGGTGGTAAATATTGAAAAATTGTTGTTAATCCCACAACAGGGCATAAACTCAGGACTATTACTCGAATAATGCTTTACCACATTGAGACAGAGGAAATGATAGGGGAGTAACCAGCAAAGAGAAGTAGAGCAGTGAAACACTGCAGTGCTATCGAAGATCAGGACTTCAAAAGATAGCCCTTCAGAAGTTCCAACGTACAGAATGGGGAGGGGAAAGGAGAAGGATGAGAATATCAGCAAATCAGGTGACATTCACCACTGACACACAGTGGCAGCAGTGTGTACCATCTACACGATGTACTGTAGCAACTCACCAATGTTCCTTAGCTCCTTTCAAACCTGTGGCCTCTACCACCTCAAAGGGCATGGGATCACCAGCACCTGCAAGTTCCCCTCCAAGTCACTCACCGTCCTGACTTGGAAATATATCGTAATTTCTTCACTGTCGCTGGGTCAAAATGCTGGAACTCCCTCCCTAACAGCACTGTGGGTGTACCTACACCACATGGACTGCAGCGGTTCAAGAAGGCAGCTCACCACCACCTTCTCAAGGGCAACTAGGGTTGGGCAATAAATGCTGGCCCAGCCAGCGATGCCCACATCCCGTGAATAAAAAAAGACAAGTTCACTCGAGATGGTTTGACACACTTGCCAGTCATTCGGCTTCCACCGCCTTTTAGGGAAGAGTTCCAAAGACACAACCCTCAAAAAATTTCTTCTCCTCTGCCTTAAATGGTAAAATGCCCACCTTTAAAACAGTGACCCCTAGCTCTAGATTCTCTCATAAGAGGAAACACCCTTCGAACATCCACTTTGTCCAGACCCCTCAGTATCTTAAAGGTTTCAATCAAGTCACTTCTTACTCTTCTAAGCTTCTAGCCTGTCCAACCTTTCCTCATGTGACAATCCACCCATTCCAGATATAAGTCTAGCAAACCTTCGCTGAACTGCTACCAACACATTTACATCTTTCCTTAAATAAGACCAATGTACACAGTACTCCAGATGTGGTCTCACCAGTGCCCTGTATAACTGAAGCATAATCTCCCAACTTTTGTATTCAATCCCCTCGCAATAAACAATAATATTCTATTAGCTTTCCTTATTACTTGTTATATCTTCATACTAATTTTTTGAAATTCATGCACGCAGACACCCAGATCTCTCTGCATCTCAGAGCTCTGCAATCTCTCATCATTTATTGCTACCAAAATGGATAATTTCATTTTCCCACATTGTATTCCATTTGCCAGATCTTTGCCCACTCACTTAACCTATCTATATCCCTTTGTAACCTCATGTCCTCTTCACAATTTACTTCCCTATCTTTTTGTTTCCCTATGTTTGTGTTATCAGCAAATTTAGCAACCACACCTTCAGTCCCTCTTTCCAAGTCATTTATATAAAGTGTAAAAGGTTGAGACCCCAGCACATATCCACTCATTACATCTTGCCAACCAAAATGACCGATCCTCTACCTGCTCCTCTTAACCCTCAATTACTAGTAAATAAAAAAATCTGTCTAACTCAGCATTGAATGTATTCAATGACCCAGCCTCCACTGCTCGCTGGGGTAGAAAAGAAATCTGTTCTCATCTGCCTTAACTGGGAGACCCCTTATTTTTAAACTGTGTCCCCTAGTTCTAGATTCCCCCACGAGGGGAAACATCCTCTCAGCATCTATCCTGTCAAACCCCGTCAATCTTATATGTTTCAATAAGATCACCTCTCATTTGCCTAAACACCAATGAATATAGACCCAACCTTTCCTCATAAGATAACACCTTCACCCCAGGAATCAGTCTAATGAACCTTCTCTGAACTGCCTTCAATGCAAGTATATCCTTCCTTAAGTAAGGAGACAAAAACTGTACACAGTACTCTAGGTTTCGGGAGAGAATTCCAGAGCTAAGACTGCTGATGGGGTGACCGCCGATGAACACAGGGAAGTTCAGAAGAGAAAGGAAAAAAGTTGCAATGCAAAGGGACAGATCACCTACCAGATAAGCTTTTCCTTGCATCCTGTCCAAGGCTGCAGAGTGTTAGGAGAGCCTCCGCAGAGATGGCAGTGGTATTTAGATTGTGGGCAATGTTCAAATTATTACAATGGCATCGAGCTCAAACTGCACAGGAAACTTAAGTTTATAGCACACTGCAGATGCCCAGTTAGATTGCAATTTTGAGTACACTTCAGAGTACCAATGATTTCTTTTAAAATAAAACCAGGTGTCTTATTACACTGCTAGGTGATGTCATGGTAATGCTGACAGCCAGCAAGGTGCATAAATTTAATGTATGGCAACAAACACACTGACATAATAGCAGAAAGCTGAATAATCATCAGTAGGTTTCAATTCCCAAAATATACACAGGACATCCGAAAATACAAAGGCACAGTAAATAAAGTGTTCTACAGTGTGTTACAAAAGCTGAGATCTGGCTCATTTCTCAAACTGTCTTGCAGTGAAATTCTGAGAGTGGAACTGTTTGCTAGTCACTTTGGTGGATTACATAGGATATACAGCACAGGCCAGGCCATTCAGCCCAACCAGTCCATGTTTGTGTTTATGTTTCACTCAATGCTCCTCCCAACTTTTCTCATCTAAATCTACCTCCGTAACCATCTGTTCTCTTCTCCCTCTCATGCTTGTCTAGTTTCCTCCCCCCGCCAAGTACATCTATACCATTTGTTTCCCTACGGTAGCCAGTTCCACATTCTCACTAACCCTTAAGGTAAAAAAGCTTCTTCTGAAATCCCTATCGGATTTCTTGGTGACCATCTTATGTTGATGATCTCTAGGGGTATAGCTAGATAAAATGGTGGTATAACGTGATGTGCAATGGGGACAGATCAGCTTGAATACAGAAAAAGGGAGTAAAACCCTGATAGGGTTACTGACATGGACCAGTAAGACAGAGGTCTGTTTCTGTGTTACAAATGCTATGTCATTCAATATAAAATAAATTGACAGAGATGGACATCAATGGCAATGAGTCCACTTCATGTCATTTAGCCCTAAAAAAGGTGTCTGGTAGAATCTTTATTGCAAGAATTCCTGGCCACAGTTTTCACACCAACAGTCACTTAAAAAAGAATGGCTTGCATTTATATAGAACCTGTGGAGTCCTCAGGGAAATCACCCCCCACCCCAAAGCTCCATAGAATAGCCATAGTACTTTTGAAGTGTCACTTATGCAAATTGAAATAGCAGTAATTTGCAAATAGCAAGTTTTGAATGCAACATGATGAATTAATTTATTTTGGTGGTGCTGGCTAGAAGATGAACACCGGCCAGAAAAACTCTCTGCTCTTCTTCAGAAATTGCCTTTGGGATTTTTTACATTCAGCTGAACAAGCAAACAGCAGTTTAGTTTAAGGTCTCATCTGAAAGAGGAGACCTCTGATAACGTAAAATACTTCAAGCACTGGTATGTCAGTCCAGATGATGTGCACAAGTCTCGCATTGGGGCTTCATGAACCCACAAGAGTTCAAAGACAAGGCTACTAGCAATGAGTTAAGCTAACACTATTCCGCAAACACTATTTGCAAGAAATAATTTCAATCTTAACAGCCTTGCAATCATGTATCAAAATATTACTTTGATATCCTGTCTTAAAGTTTGATTGGCATCGTAAATTTAAAGGAGAACTCTGTCTGTAACACGTTTCTCAAACTGAGACAGTCAGAAGTACTCCATGCTGTAAATAAGTGCTACACGGACCACAAGGAGACAGAAGAAAGAATTTTTTGAAAGACTACTTCTACTTAAGTAAAGGAGAACATGCCAAGGATTAAGACAGCTTTTATATATTGTCTATGTTTGAGGATATAACCTCATGTTTAAAAGTTTTTGTTTGTGCTTACAAGTTCAGCCCTGTGTATTCTTTAACTTGTAAATAAACAAGATAGTGGTTTTAGTCTGTACACATCCAGCCTGCTGTGATGATTCAGCATTGAAGGCAAAATAATGAGAGCACTGCACTCTGCATAAACTCCACTGATGAGGGGTCAGGCCCCTACAAAGTGCACTTCTTGCATTTATATAGCATCTATCATGATCACAGGTTACCCCAAAGCACTTTACAGTGTAGTGTAGTCACTGTTGTAATGTAGGAAACATGGCAGCCAATTTATACACAGCAAGCTCCCACACACAGAAACGCAATGATAACCAGTGATGTGACTGAAGGACGAATATTGGCCATGATACCAGGGAGAGCTCCCCCGCTCTTCTTTGAAATAATGCATTGGGGTCTTTCATGCCAACTTAACATGGCTGACAGGAGTTGGGTTTAATGTCCTACGTGAAAGAAAGAGGCAAGGTTCACTCACTGAAAATGCTGCAAAACAACTGGAAGAGAAAATACTAATCTTAACTTTCAAACTCTAACAAACACTAACAGAGTCACTATCAGTCAGGACTCCTACTCCTGGGTGCTACACAGTCACTCCTGCTAGTGGCGTGGACATCAAGAAAACTGAATCAGACTTTGCAGTGATGCCTTCCAGAGCAACACATTTTACTAACCAACAACCCCGCTACTTTTTTTCTGAAATGCTCAGGTAATTTGTTCAAGGATATGGTCCCTTTTTAAAAAATTACGCACCACCACAGACAAGTGGTAATTTAATGGATGTTGCAAATTCCATGTTAACAGGATCCAAGCCAGTTGGCCAAGACAGAGAACTTATTGACTTTATTCAGTTTCTCAGCTCCCCTCCCACTCAACCCAATGTCCCAGTTGTCCCCAATTTATATTTGCTCAAAGACAATTAATACCCATCACCTGTTTCTCTTAACGATAACAACATAATTTACATTAACAAACTTCAGTGAAATTGATAAGATAAGGTATCAGAGACCAATAATCTGGAATCCCCAAATGACCCAACAAAAGGAACAGATGGACAGGATTTCACTTTTTAAAACTTCAGAGAGAATGCCTCTGGGAGAGCATTGTCGGCCCTTAATACTTTAAACCCAGGACCACAAAGTAACTGTCTTATACCCAGTCTGGAACTAAGAGGTAAACATTCCCTTTTACTCTGCCTAAACACTAAACAAATACACACCAGCTCAGAAAACCAATGATTCAATCACCGGTGTGATATTTTCATTTCACACACCAACCACTTTTGAACAAGATGACTAAGTTTAGTTTCAATTTGTGCTGCCATGGACAGTTTTCATGCTCTACAAAGCGATTTGAGACTCCACAACTCCACCACCCCCCAATCTAATTTCACTTAAATCTTTAAAGCCAGCAGGTGGAAGGGACTTTTACAACAACAAAAAAATGCTGAGAAAAACTCAGCAGGTCTGACAGCATCTGTGGAGAGAAAGTCAGAGTTAACGTTTCGAGTCCGCATGACTCTTCGTCAGAGCTAATGAGAAGTAAAAATGTGGTGAAATTTATGCTGTTTAACGGGGGTGAGGGGTGAAGCTGGATAGAAGGCCAGCGATAGGTGGAAGCAAAGGAGAGATTCACAAAGATGTCACGCACAAAATGTCAAAGGGGTGTTGATAGTGGTGGTACTGGCCAAAGGAGGTGCTAGTGGTGACATTAAGGTCAGAAAGCAGAATGTGATAAGGCTAAGCACTCTGCAAAGAACAACATGAGCAAAAGACAGGTGGTCCTAGTGGGGGGTGGGGTGGGGTGGGGTGGGGGGGAGGGGAAGGTGGTGGGAAAAAAGATCGAAAATAGGCTAAAAGGTGGGGGTAAAACAATGAATAAAAATGAAAATAAATTTTAAAAATAATATAAAAAAATAAGTGGAAAAAACTTTTAAAAAATAAAAATGAATATTGAAAAAAATGGGGTGGGGATGGAGGAGAGAGTCCATGATCTGAAGTTGTTGAGCTCAATATTCAGTTCGGAAGGCTGTAAACTGCCTAGTCGGAGGTGCTGTTCCTCCAGTTTGTGTTGAGCTTCACTGGAACAATGCAGCAAGCCAAGCACGGATATGTGGGCATGAGAGCAGGGTAGAGTGTTAAAATGGCAAGCGACAGGGAGGTCTGGGTCAATGCTGGCGGACAGACCGAAGGTGTCCCGCAAAGCGGTCACCAAGTCTGCATTTGGTCTCTTCAATGTAAAGGAGACCCCATTGGGAGCAACGAATGCAGTAGACCAAATTGAAGGAAGTGACTTTTAGCTTGACTGCATTCAAACCCAGGTCACAGAGCTAGAAGTTAACCAACCATGCCAATCAACTCCTTGGAAAAAAAAAAGTCTCTTCAATTGTTGGAACCATTTTTGCTTTCATCTTTTCCAGTCATGTCTTTTATTTAATTAAAAAACTAAAGTACACATTCTCTGGGGTGTGCAGTACCCAGGTAGTGCTATACTCTAGGAGGTGATGTCTTTCAAGTAGCAATGTTGAATTAAAGTCACATCCATCTCTCCAGGCAAATGTAAAAGATCACATGGAGCTATTCAAAATAAAGCTGAGAGCTCTTAAGTGTCTTGAGCAACATTCCTCCCTTAAACACCACCAAAAACCATTTTTCTTATTGGCAATCTTGTTGCATGCAAACTGGCTGCTACAGCTGAAGTTGCTATTACCTAATTTATTTGGTATGAAGTTCTTTGGAAGTATAGGAATGCACATGCTTCTTTTCATTTGGCAAAATCATTTAAGTGGGAAGAAGTCACAGATGGGGGAAAAAAGGACTGTAATAAAGTTAGGTCATTAATGCAAAGTACCGTGTATCCTTCTCCCTACATAGTCAAATACTTTTCACATCAATGCATAATTCAGGCTGTGAGGCAGGAGTGCATTGCATTGACTGCACATAATTACCTCTTACCTCAGCAGCAGGATCCCAGATCCACATTACCAAGAATCTACAATTTTGCCATCAGGGTAAAAGTGTCACCTTTCGCAGTGTGAAGGCAAGGAGCTGTTGGAAGGACACGGGACTCCTGCAATCCAAACTAAAGTCCCAATGTGCAATGATGAAGCAGAGAAAAATCTTTTGGAAATGCTTGCAGGACACCTCCAGGCAAACTGAACTGAAGTGCAACTGGAGAGACAGTGGCATAGGGGTAAGGTCACTGGACTAGTAATCCAAAGGCCCAGGCTAATGCTCTGAGGACACAGGTTCAAATTCCACCACGGCAGCTGGTGGAATTTGAATTCAATTAATGAAAAATCTGGAACTGAATATCAGTCTCAGTAACGACGGCCATGAAACTACCATCGATTGTTGTAAAAACCACACTTTTTTCAAGCGAAGGAAATCTGCCATCCTTACCTGGCCTGGAGAATCCAGACCCATAGGAACGGCCTAGAAAGCCACTCAGTTCAAGGGGAATAAGGAACGAGCAATGAATGGTGGCCTTCATCAATGCCCACATGCCATGAAAGAATAGGGAAAAAAGTACTGGGAAGCAGCTTCCCACTGGCACATACCCACAGAAAGAAGCTACCTGTACCTCCTCAATCCATCAGAATCTGTAGGGGGGCATTTTAAAAATGGGAATGCACAAATACATACAAACAAATTGAAGATTACGAAATTTAAAAATGAACATATTACCTAGCAGATTAAGAAAATCTCTACAGAGGTGGGCGCAGAGCAGGGACTAGCAGGATTTTAAAGGATGAGTGGAAAGACCATAAGATGTAGGAGCAGAAGTAGACCATTCAGCCCATCGAATCTGCTCCACCATTCAATGAGATCATGGCTGATCTGATAATCCTCAACTCCACTTTCCTGCCTTTTCCCCACAACCCTTGATTCTCTCACTGACTAAAATCTGTCTGTCTCAGCCTTGAATATACTTAATGATCCAGCCTCTACAGCCCTCTGCGGTAAAGAATTCCACAGATTGACTACCCTCAGAGAAGAAATTCCTCCTCATCTCTGTTTTAAATGGGCGACCCGAGCAAAATCTAATCAATAGGCTTTTAAATGAATAAGTGAATGAATCAAAAAAATAGCATTTGATGATAGGTAGCAATGGAAAAGGGTCTAATGGCTGAACTTCAGGGGCAGGTGCTGATCTGAAATAAACTGTCACAATATATATTGCCTCTCCTATACACTTACAATTTATCACAAAAGCTCCAAGTCAGGACATCACATCCAGAGACAAACTTAAATGATGGCTTATACTATGGTCTACGCAATCCAGTGAAAGCCTTTATTGACATGCACCACTTTTCTATGTTCCTTCTGTAATAAAGTTTCTCTTGGCTGCACCCCTCACCACCACCACCTTCTCTCCGCCGCCACCGCCACCCGCCCCCCCCCCCGCCATAAAAAGGCAATTAACTAAACTGAGGAAAAACATCTGCTCAATCTAAATATAGCTTCCTGTTATCTATGCTTCTCACTAACTAACTGGCTTCATCAATACAGTCTATTTATAAAACTGTTAAGTATATAGACTTACCTCCGCAAGCATTGAGCTGTAATTAGATTTCCAGGATTATTTTAATTATTGTGGCATCAGCAGAGCTATTATATGAATGAAGTAAACATCAATATAAATTTCAACAACGTTTGGCTGTTTAACTGTGTCGCAATCACTGGTGCATCCTCCATAGCAACACCTCCTGAGTCCACTTACCAATCAGCACTCTCTTTTCAGAGCATAAATTGTTGTTTTCCCCTTGTATTGACATTCCTGCAAAGTGTCCTGATGAGTGCAAGATGAAAAGCTTCAACATGTCTCTTTTTCTCAGCAACACTCCAATATAAATTCACAGAACCTTACAGTACAGGTGGCCATTCGGCTCATTGTGCCTCAGATGGTTTTGGCAGGAGTTATATAATCAGT
This sequence comes from Carcharodon carcharias, assembly GCF_017639515.1. NCBI lineage: Eukaryota > Metazoa > Chordata > Chondrichthyes > Lamniformes > Lamnidae > Carcharodon > Carcharodon carcharias. The sequence goes on along the minus strand of NC_054497.1, from coordinate 29,109,022 downwards.
CCAATCCCCTGCTCTTTCCCTGCAGCACTGAATATTTTTCAAGTATATAGCTAATTCCCTTTTAAAAGTTACAACTGCTTTGGTGGAGCATTAGTTTTCATCCGTATGCTGATGACACCTAGTTGCACCCTGCCACAACCTCTCTCAATTCCTCCACTGTTGCTAAATTATCAGACTGCTTATCTGACAGCCAGCACTGGATAAGCAGAAATTTCCTCCAATTAAATATCAGGAAGGCCAAAACAATCGTTTTCTGTCCCCGCTCCAAATTCCATTCCCAAGCTACCAACTGCATCCCTCTCCTTGGCAACAGTCCAAGATTAACCCAGTGTGTTCACAACATTGGGGTCACGTATGGCCCCGAGATGAGCTTCCGACCTCATATTTGCACCGTCACAAAGACCGCCTATTTCCACCTCCATAATATCACCTGATTTAGACCATAAGACATAGGAGCAGAAATTAGGCCATTCGGCCCATCGAGTCTGCTCCGCCATTCAATCATGGCTGATAAGTTTCTCAACCCCATTCTCCCGCCTTCTCCCCGTAACCTTTGATCCCCTTACCAATCAAGAACCTATCTATCTCGGTCTTAAATACACTCAATGACCTGGCCTCCACAGCTTTCTGTGGCAATGAATTCCATAGATGCACCACTCTCTGGCTAAAGACGTTTCTCCTCAATTCTGTTCTAAAAGGTCTTCCCCTTTACTCTGAGGCTGTGCCCTCGGGTCCTAGTCTCTCCTACTAATGGGGACATCTTCCCCACGTCCACTATCCAGGCCTTTCAGTATTCTGTAAGTTTTAATCAGATCCCCCCTCTTCCTTCTAAACTCCATCGAGTATAGACCCAGAGTCCTCAAACGTTCCTCATATGTTAAGCTTTTCATTCCTGGGATCGTTCTCATGAACCTCCTCTGGACCCTCTCCAGGGCCAGCACATCCTTCCTCAGATACAGGGCCCAAAATTGCTCACAATATTCTAAATGTGGTCTGACCAGAGCCTTACAAAGCCTCAGCAGCACATCCCTGCTTTTATATTCTAGTCCTCTTGAAATAAATGCCAACATTTGCATTTTGCCCACATCTCAGCTCAAATGCTGCCAAAACCCTCATTCATGCCTTTTCGACTTGACTATTTGAACACACTCCTGGTTGGTCTCCCACATTCTACCTTCCATAAACTTGAAGTCATCCAAAATTCTGCTGCCAGCATCATAACTCACACCAAGCCTCACTCCCCTATCAATACTGACCTACACTGGCTCCCAGTCAAGCAACATCTTGATTTTAAAATTCTCATCCTCGTTTTCAAATCCTTCTATGCCTTGCCCCTCCATACCTCTGTAATCTCCTCCAACCCCAAAACCATCCACGATATCAGAGCTCCCCTAATTCTGGCCTCGAGCATCCTGATTTTAAATTTCTCTATCATTTGTGGCTGTGTCTTCAGTTGCCTGGATCCTAAGGCTCTGGAATTCCCTCCCTACACCTCTCCTCCTCACTTTCCTCCATCAAGACGCTCCTGAGAATATACCTCTGACCAAGCGTTTGGTCATCTGGCCTAATATCTTTTTACATGGCTCAATATCAGACCTTGTTTTATAATGCTCCTGCAAAATGCCTTGGGATGTTTCATTATATTTATATAGCGTCTTGAATATAAGCTGTTGTTGTTGTTGAAACTGCTTCTGCCACCCTTTCACAACCATAAGTGTAGCCAGAGATTATTAGAAATTTATGAAAGTACAAAACCACCTGATGTCACTTGGTAACCATGATAAGAACTTGAGCACATGTAAGATCCATCAGAATGTTGGATCACCACCATCGGGTACCACAGAAAGAAGGGCAGCAGGTTCCCCTCAAACCCTATTCCAAGGTGTCCTGAGTTAGAGAAGTAATCCCACTATCAATAAAATAATACAGCTTGGCTCCCCAATGATCTGATGGTATAGATCTATGTGGTACTGATCTATAGTAGTCTGGAATGCTCCAGAATCTACCCCCCATTATAAGAACATAAGAATTAGGAGGAGTAGGCCATTCAGCCCCTTGAGCCTGCTCCCACCATGGCTGATCCGTTGTGGCCTTAACTCCACTTTCCTGCCTCCCCCCATTATCCCCGACTCCCTTATAGATCAAAAATCTGTCTAACTCAGCCTTGACCCAGCCTCCACTGCTCCAAACACTATCAATACTCAGAAGAAATTCCTTCTCATCTCTGTATTATGTGCCAAATTAAATGGGGCAGGACAATTGAACTTATGAACAAGGGAGAGTTATGTTCTTAATCCTAGCCAATGATCCCTGACAGAACACATCTAGGCTGACAGGGTGCTCTCCAGTCAAATAACTGATTCTAACCATTCACACTGTCACTTGGGTGATGCAAGAAAGGGAGTTCAGTGGCTGAATATCAGTATTGGAGGAGGCATTCAATGGCTTCCATCGACCAACATTATTGCTCAAGGAAGTGAGGCAGAGCTCAAGTAAGTAGGATTATTAAAACTTATCTGCAGGAATGGCCACTAGCATTAGGTTTGTTTTTATTACAGCTGCAATGTTTGGGCTTAGAAAACAACAGGGCACTCACTTCTTTCACCTTTCATTTTGGTATATTGGCCAATGTCTCAATTTTAACCATTAAAACAGTTCTTGTAAGCAAGTGGCAAGTTAATTCACTGTAGCATTTTCTCTGAGGCACAAGGAGTGTCAAGAACAACAGGAAATCAGCAGCTGGTCTTCCAGGCTGCTTGGAGCAATTATTTATTTAAAGGTGACATGGAGGCATGTTATCTCAGAGTTGCTGCTCAGGACAAGGGACTGTCACTAAACACTGGAGCTTCATCAGTTCTAACCCAACAATACAGGACCCAAGGCCCGGCAACAGAATGGGCATAAATTCAGTGACAATAACAAGAAGATATCTCCACCAAGGTCGGGCATTCTTAAATAAAGAAACCTATTAAAGTCAACAACTCATCTGCAAGGCAAGATGGGCATGTATTTGAAGAGAACTAATTTGCAATGTTATGGTGGTAAAGAATCAGGGGCCACAGTCTCAGTATAAGACCTCAGCCCCAGTTGGCTGATGTGAGGAGAAATTTCTCCTAGCAAAGAGTTGCAGATCTTTTGAATTGTCTACCCCAGAGAGCAGTGGATGCTGAGTCGTTGAGTGTATTCAAGGCGGATTTGAATAGATTTTTGGATAAAGAAATTAAGGATATGGGGGCTGTGCAGGAAGGTAGAGCTGGGGTAGAACATCAGCCATCGTGGAGAATGGCCTTTCTTTTATTCTCCATGGGACATTTGTTACCTGTCCCTAATTGCCCTTGAACTTAGTGGTTTACTAGGGCATTGCGGAGACAATCAAGAGTCAACCACATTGCTGTGGTCTGGAATCACATGTAGGCCAGACCGGGTAGGGACAGCAGATTTCCTTCTCTAAATGATTTTAGTGAACTAGATGTTTTTTTCAAATGACAATCGATGATAGTTTCATGGTCACCATTACTGATTACCCATTACCCTAACCCTGATACTAGCTTTATATTCCAGATTTTTATTAACTGAATTCAAATTCCATCAGCTGCCCTGGTGGGATTTGAACCCATATCCCCAAAGCATTAGCCTGGACCTCTGGATTACTAGTCCAGTGACATGACTACTATGCCACCATCTCCCCCAACAAATAATACTAATCTCCTGCTCCTATTTCTTATGCTCTTAAAAATCTGGGATGTGGGACCACATAGGACAGCTGTACCCAAGAGCTGGCACATGAACAAGCGCCATTCTGCACTGCATGATTCTATTCTTCTATTTTTACTGTACAAATTAAGATAAATTTCTTTGGCAACCTAATGGGTTGCTCATCTACACTTGACATTTGCGTAGAGTTTACTGTCCAGCAGAAACAACGATACAGGGGGCAAGACTGGCAACTGTGAAATATTATACGACAGACCATAGGGTTCAAGTTTCCACATTTGACACAATTGGTAATCTGGGCATAAACTGTGCTCATTTTTGAAGTGTATTTTTTGGTTCCAAGTTTCTACTTAAATCTATTTGCATATCAACATTAAAACTTTCCATAAACCAACACAATTAGGCAGCTTTTTAATTTTTTTAAAATTCCCAATGAAAATATTTCTTGATGGATTTAAGAGTGACAACTGGTGCAGCTTTATGGACGCAGCTGAAAGTGAGGTAATGAAAAATAAACATTGTTAATGTAGTTGAGTTCACCACACAAGCTGACTTTAATTAACTGAAAATGACATTATTAAAATTATACAGATCCATGTACCAGTTTCATTGGTGCAATCAGTTTCCCAGTAAATTATTAATATTTAAGAGCTTTTAAAAAAAAGATCCTTATTGGTGCCCTCGGACGGAATTTACTGCCCTCCCCGTATTGAATTTGGTGGCGGGGGCTAAATGCTGATTAAATATTAGGCAGGAGGGTGGTGGGCGGGGACCCTCCCACCTCCACCCCAATTAGCAGGTCCATGGCAGGTAGGCCCATGGGTGGGCGACCTTCCCACTCCACCAATTGAAGCCTTTAAATAAGCAAAATGCCCACTTAAGGGCCTCATTCTACCCCTCCTGTCATTCATCCACCAGTGGGCAGGGGACTTGCCTGGCGGGAAACCCAAAAAGCAAACCCTGGCATGTCTGCCTGCAGGCTTCTAGGGGGATCCCTTGTTGTCAAGCACTCAGGTTGCCTTCAGATACAACCCCAATAAGAGCTTGGCCTAAATAGCCAAGTGGTTATGGTACTGGGCTTGTAACTCTTGAGTACAAACACGTTTCCATCTGTTTATACAGATGAAGTTACATTGTTTCATAGTTTGCCATTGTGAGATTTGAACTCTTGATCTTGGGGTTACAAACCCAGTACCATAACCACTTGGCTATTTAGGCCAAGCCTTGTAACCCCAAGATCAAGAGTTTAAATCTCACAATGGCAAATTATGAAACAATGTAACTTCATCTGAAACAGATGGAAACGGGTTTGTACTCGAAAGAGTTGCAACCCCAATAAGGAGGGACAGTGGGCAGCCAATAATCCAAGGAAGCAATTGTACAATAGCATGCACATTTCAAACAGGGGTTATTAATGACAATCAGTCAACCAAACGTAACTCAGTCATTTGGAAAAAACCTAGTCTCCATGACCCTAGGATTTTGTTGCCTCTGTTTTGACAGCCATAAGTTTGTTGAAAAATAATTTTGGATTTCTAAATTTGATTTTTGCTGGATTGCGTTCCAGATGTTTCTATTCCCTTTACTATTCTAAATGCTGCTAATGAGATGCTCTCTTGGTTGTCTCCTTCAAACATTTAACAGCCAAGCTTTTTCAGTATTTTTTCCAAGTATCCTATGAACCTAATGGCTTTCGCTACACTTCAATGTCAATCTTGTGCCTACCAGCAAAAAAACTCAGGGGTCAGACCAAGGCACTGCAGAGTTTAGGAGAGCATTACAGTGACCTGATATGACTAACACCATCACTCAGTTACATATATCACCCATATTTTCCCCACTATATTCAATACTTTAAAATGCTGAATTTAATCTGCCATTGGTAAACCCAGTAATATTTTCTTTAAAAATTGCTTCGTAACACTTCCCAATTCTGAATATTTCTGAAGTGCAAACAAGCCTTCAAACCACAAGGAGTTTATTTATAGATCATGAAGGAATTCAGGAAAAATTCACCCTGCTGCAGATTTAAGCTAGGGCTCTGCAGCCATGCAGGCCTGTCAGTCACCACAACTACGCTTGGCAGATATGCGGATGGCATAATATACAACACACCACACTTGTAGCCATTTTCCCCAAACGCAGCAGCAAGCTAACCTTCTTTTAACCCCTGGTAACCGTGAGTACTGTCGGTGTAGCACTGTCCTTTCCATGGGTTCTGGCCGGTGACAGGCAGAATTTCAGACCAGACTGACTTGATTTTCCTGGTCTTGTCCAGCATGGTAGGCGACTGCTTTTGAAGCAAATACGTTTAAAGCTTTTGTAGGGCAACACAGTTGTCTGCAGTGGTGAGGTATGGTAGTGCAGCAAGAATAGCTATCGCATCCAACTTCTGACATTCAATCCGTGAGACTCAATTCACTCTGTGCCCTTAGCTTGTTTCCAAAAAAAACAAGGACTTCTCTCTTCGCTCACAATCCAACAGCTCAAATGAGATCCAAACCTTCCAGGTTGAAGCAAAGGCTTGAGCAGGGATGTCACCCAGGAGCAGCCTCCCTTCATGTGACGCAGGCTAACATTTGCCACAGTCTGCATTTAGAGGGGTGACAACACACGGTAACAAGTGACTTATTGGAACCAAAATAGTAAACACACAGCTGCCCTCTTGGCTCCGACAACACATGCTGCCTCTTGAGAAGATTTTTTTTTTTAAGTTTTTAATGTCATATCAGCCATCACCATCTTATTTATTTTTTTGAGTAACACCACAGCTGTTGGGTTCATTTGTTAATAACAGACCTGGAGGGCTGTCAATGTAACTTGTATACACAAGTAACTTGTCATCTGGCAAAGTATCAGATCGCTGCAATCCACAAAGAAACTTCAGTAACCAAAACAGGTAGTTAATTTTAAAAGTTGATTTGATCAAAGGCACAATAATATTTGAGCTTTAACATTTGTGGAGAAGCATTTAGCCTTTATTTCTATGAGCACTGAAATCAATGGTGTATTGAAGTCAGGAGTAGGAGGGGAAAGAAAAATCAACCAGGGCTTCTGACTCCTTCCTGTTGGGAAATGAAAGAATGGGAATGTCAGATAGGGTTCAATTATGATGCCCATAACAGCTAAATTGCATGGTCTTCACTGAAGAATGGCAATCTTACTGAGGTGATAGTGGTTGCTGGCAGCCATGTAGCCTTAGCTAAAGATAAGTTAGTGTGCTAGGGTAGGCGAGGGAGTAGGTGGGACCATTCAGACGAGCGAATAGGTTGGTCACCTTATCCATTAGGAGTTTCCCTGGAGGTCAGAAATTTCTGGTTTCCAATATCATAGAGACAATATGGCACAGGAAGAGGCCATTGGCCCATTAAGTCCATGTCTACTCTCTGTAAAGCAATACACTCAGAGTCCCATTCCTCTGCTCTATTTCCTCTGTAGTTCTGCACATTTATCTTGCTAATTGCCCATCCAATGTCCGTTTAAAATCATTATCTCCACTTCCACCACCCTTGCAGGCAGCAAGTTGCAGGTCATTACCACTCGTGCATTAAAAAGTCCTTCCTCACATCCCCCCTACATCTCTTGCTCAAACCTTAAATGTATATCCCCTAGTCCTTGTACTATCAGCGAATGGGAACAGCTTTTCTTTGTCCACCTTAACTAAACCAGTCATAATCTTGGACACCGCTATCAAACCTCCATCAATCTCCCTTATTCTAAGGAGACCCCAGCTTCTTCAACCTAACCATGTACTAAAGTCCCTCATACCCGAGAGTAAAACTTTCCAGTCCTACCATCCAACAGGACGATAAAATTTATTGAAAGACACTCCAGACTGCTCAGACATAGAACTTACATTCACTCATTCCTGATCTCAGCAACGCCATTGCGAGCAGGTAGATGCAATGACTGAAGGCTTCAAAGGAGGTGCGGTTAAAAACCAAAGGCAGTCAGCTTGACTGCTCCTGTCCAGTCATTGATAAGTACTAGCACTCAAGGTCTGGATGAAGGTCTCCTACCCAGAGGGTGTATGTTGTACGGAACCCAAGGAAGATGAAACAAGATGGAAAACCATGCACACAAAGTGCACAAAACATTAAAAGTGCTGGTATTGATTTATAATTGAATAGGGCTTCAAATCATCCATTAGCAAAACTACCAGACACAGGATATTTTGCAATAGTTCAAACTGCAATGCTAGATTAAGCAGTTTACTCAGAGAATAAGTGCACTCTTCATGATTGGAGTGTTACATTCTACTATATTGCTTCTGTATGCTTAATATCACAGAACAGACATTCTTAGGGGAACTTTGAGAGCATTTAATTGGTAATTGACTGATTGCACCAGCACCAGCCAGTCTGCTGGTGCAGCACAGTGAGTTAGACACTGGCCCTTCACCTCTGGGTTCAGGATTCAAATCCAGCCTCAACTGATGGCAAAGGCTTTCTCCATCTGCTGGCAGAGGTCTTGCAGAAGAGTAGGTAGTGTCCTTGCCTCTGAGCCAGAAGCTCCGGGTCCGAGTCCCGCCCCAGGACTAACAATTAATAACGTGGCCAGACAGGTTGCAGATCAACACACACCAGTGACAGAATGTAAGAGCAGGAGAGATTCCTGGTCAGTCAGGGTGGAAAGAAAATTGGAACCTTTACCATCACTATCCATAGCTCCAGACTACAACATGTGTGTGAAAGTAAGTGTATGTTGCCACAGCAGCTCTGAATCCTGGCTCAGTGGCTGGACAGCAGGTGTCACTGTGGATCAGGTTGGTGCTAACAGCACAGTGCTTGAATCCCATTCCAGCTGGGGTGGATTCAGGACCTGCCTCCTCCTTGTCCTACCAAATGGTGGAGATTTACAGCAGAGTCAGACCTGCCTTTGGGCAGAAAACTGAAGAGCAACAACAAACTAATTCCCAGAGAGCATGGGCCCAACCGTAAAACTGTCCTCGGGCTCCTCACAAATCGGTGATGTCAGGGCACAGGGCAACTCAAATGGGAAGCGAAATAAAATGACATTGCTATAGTAGAGGGTCCCTCTTGAAGCTGAAGCTAACGATGCACATTGCTTAATATCTTTAATCTGCACTTAGCTGCATTATAGCTAATCTGGGAGCGCTTGGCACCGAGTGCCTGAAATTGGGCCAAGTCTCATTTCTCAGCATGAACATTTCTCACCTTAATGAGCACAAGAAGAAAATAAATTGCTGGCCTTAACTGAAGAGAGATTGAAAGGGCTACACTTTGTCTTCAATGTTCTCCTCACAATTCCTACAGACAGGCTGTGCTATCTTCACAAATCTCAAGTGCTGGGAGCCAAATCTTGCGCTTAAAAAAATTCCATTTAACTCAGACCTGAGCTTTTCCAGCATTTTCTGTTTTTGTTCCATTTAACTCGGGGTTGTTGGGAGGCAGGGTAGGGGAGTGTCAAACATTAAGATTGCAAACTTCCTCTGAAGGCAGCTGAAAAACACGATAACCAATACTGACTAACAGGAACTCCAAGTGCTTGCTAGGAGTCAGAGGTGTAAAGGGCTGTTCCAACTGTCACAAGAATACCTTCAAAAAGTTCCTTTGCCTTTTTCAAGCTTTCAACTTTCCTTGCTAGTCTCCGACACCGTAAAACCAGCATCAAAATGTTGACCCAGAAGTTTCTGGAGACCTGTGTCATTAATGGCACACCTATCCCATCAGGCCGATATTACCTGGGATTAAAAGTCAAATTATGACCATGAAACCATCATCGATTATCGCAAAAACTCAGCTGGTTCGCTGATGTCCTTTAAGGGAGGAAATCTGCCGTCCTTACCTGGTCTGGCCTACATGTGACTCCAGGTCCACAGCAATGTGGTTGACTCTTCTTAAATGCCCTCCAAAATGGCCTAGCAAGCCACTTAGTTCTCAAGAGCAATTAAGGATGGGCAATGAACGCTGGCCTAGCCAACAACTCCCCCACCTCACGAACAAATAAAAAGAAAAGCACAACAATGAGGAAATTACTACAAATGTGACTTACACCATTTATTTGCCAAACCCCAAGTTCCAGGGGTGGTTAGACTACTCTGCCGTTTCCCTTGCTAAAAGGGCAAACTAGCACTCGTGAGGATAGTGCAGACTAATATAGCTACAGAACCATTAAATTTGCACCATTAAATTCAATGGTGACTGGGAATTTACTGAATGAAAGCACCTCTGCTCGCTGCTGCCATCTGTCTAGACGGCAGATTTCTGTAACTGTCTAGTTACAGAATGGCGCTGGTGGGCTCAGTATGTTTGGTACAATCACTGTACACTTTAAATAGGCTTACAATTTGAAATTCAAACAAACGCATAATTGTTGCAAATCTCTTATTAACATGCATATTTCTGATGAGATAACTTTGCAATTATTATTGCTGGCTGTAATGCCTTCATTGAATATTTTTTAATAAGCTTCTCCAATTTAATTCTTTCATGGGATGTGGGCATCTCTGACAAGGACAGCATTTGTTACCCAATCCCTAAATGCTAGAAGAATCTATTAGGTTTCTTTAATTCCTTTAATGAACAGAATTTAATTATTTAATCATTGTCACAAGAACAAAATAAAAAGATCTGAAGAATAAATATTTGACTGCAATCTATTGGGAATATAGGTTCGAACCCAGAGCCAAATAGATACACATTACTCTCATGTTAAAATTACTGTACATGTTAGCATATAAGTCAACCTTTGAAGCCTCAAAAAGTCCCTCCAGAAATGAGAGTCGGCTTAATATGCCAAGCATAAAAGAGAACTGCCAGCGTGGATGTGGGGAGTCAACATCTTTTTTTCTGTTTGCTGCATGGCGTGTCTTAAACTCCCACACATCTCTGCAACAAGCCTGTATCGCCTGCTTGATCTCTTGCACCCAGTTATAAGGTATCGGTAAGTAAACCATCCATTTGTGGTGTGAAAAAGTGAGGCTATTAATGTAGGTATAGCACATTGTGGGTGAAAAGGATTGGGTGGGGGTCAACATGGTGCCAAAAGGTCTTATACACCGGGTCGACGTATACACCGTGATCTATGATTTCAAAGTTGCCTGCCTGTGTACCAAAAAACATTATTTCACGTCACTGTCCTATCATATCCTCTTCTCCATTTTCATTTCCACTTGAGTGCTAGCTCTCAAAGGTTATGTTTCTGGGCATAAGATTATCGATTTTGATTAATCTCGTGTCCAAAACTAAACTACAGTTACCCTTTCAAATTAACACAGGAGACATTTACATAGAATCACAGAACCATCACAGCACAAGAGGCCATTCGGCCCATTGTGTCTGCACACAAGGCAACATCCTCTGGGCATCACGATACAGTTGCTTTCAAAATGCCAAAAATACTTCAACTCAAACATTTCTCTGATCAGACTGAAAAAACCAGAGCCCTCATTTTTTTTTTTGAAGGTTCAATGTAAAGTAAATATTATTTCTTCTAAATTATTTCTCCTACTGCTGGATATGGTAATCAACAAAACTAGGTTAATCCATCAAACACTCGGAAAACACCTCATCACCGTTTTCTGCACTGCTTCTGAAATTCCTTTTGATAAAAATCAGGATAAAGCGTAGCATTCTCCGTCAAATCCACAGCTCCCAAAGAGAGCCTTGCGACACCATGATGGTGATACAGATAGTGAATTACCTTTGTTCTTTTGCCAATATTGATGCCTGTATTTTTTTTTTTAGCAATTTGTTGCTGGACATTAACGAATAAGCTTTAAATTCCTACAGCAAACAGGCAAAATGAATTATCAATGATTCCTTGGTTGCTGTAATTCTGATCTGTCACCATACTCACTGCAGTAAATTTTATAATCAATTTTCCTAGCAAATGTTGCCATATATATTCCACAGGAGGACTAAGGCACTGTATGGTCTAAATCAGAGCATCTGTCACCAACACTGCTGTTGCATTTAATGTCAAGTCACTCGCGAAACAGTTCACCAGCATCCATCAAACCTGGCCACTTCTTTGCTGAGCCACTAGATGGAGCATTATTTTGCAGGCCAGCACTGAGGTCATCCCTGACATTACTCCTATCCTGCAGAAATACAAACACGAGATATCGCAATGGACCACAGAGCTGATCGGACCACTCAGTCACAGGGTGCTGCATGGGCCACAAAGGGAATTAATGGGGTAAGTATCCTCTCAGAAACATGTTCTACCATTTTAGGACCTTTCAACAAAAGGCCAGCCTGCCAAAAAAAGAACTGATGTGAGGATCCCACCTTCCTTGTACATGCTCGTCCCCCCAAGAGGAAAGTACCCAACATGCCCACATAAACAAGGGGAAATACCCAGCACCCACAGCCAAGGCACTCCAATGGCATTCAGGCTCTGTATCTGTTTTTTTAAATATAAGGAAGTTGCAGCCACAAATGGAACAAAAACATTACCATTAACCTCACAAACTAGCCAGCCGCTCCGCCAAGCCCAAGGGAAAGAGAGGGGAAAGGGGAAAAGACTAATCAAACTAATAAAAGGCAGATTTAAAACTAATGTCAGAGCAGTCAACACATGAAATAACCTGCTAGATAGGTCTGTGGAGTGAATTATTTAAGAACCAATTGGGTGTTGCAGAGGGAATATTTTAAGACTGTTGTGGATGCCTTCAGGGCTGGGTGTCGGGAAGATAAATGGCGTAAATCTACATAGTGCTTGAAAGGCACTGCGATAACAAACTCCAGTAATATCCAGGAGGTTGTCATTGAGCACAATGAGCTAAGTTACTCTGTTGCAAGTCATTAACCTGGCTGGGCTGTCAACTTACCTGCTGTGTATTTCTATTATTTGTCTGTCAAACTCTCAGATTTCCAGCATTCACTAGGTTTAGTTATATCCTGGGTGCAAGCTTGTTTTTCTAAAAAAAAGTTTGACACTATAAAAGGGGGCTTGTGAGAGAGCAAACTATAAACCACAAGATCAAATGCGCACGGTTCAGTGCACAGCAGGACTCAAATCTGTTAACTGAAGGGAAACTAGATGATCCTGGTACAAAAGAGCAATTGTGTATTACAGTTTGAGAAAGAGTGGAGAGAGAGGGAGGAGAAAGAGAAACATCAATCACAACTCGGTAATACATCGAGCACTAAATTATTTCAAATGGATATTCTGGTATGCAGGGCTCTGCAGTAGTTCAGCCCTCCTTTTGAATGGATAAATATAAATAATAACAAATATAAATGTAACTATCAGCCAGTGAAATCAAGTCAGACAAGATAGCATGGTTAATGATCTCAGCTTTGGCCTCTATTCCAGCTCCTGCCAAGTTGTCTTCAAAGCACGCACATTTTTCAAACATAACTGCACTGGCATCAGGAACACAACTCCTTGGGAATTATTTTCTTATTAAGCAGGGCTACAGGGAACAACAAAGTGCTCCCCACTGGAGCAGAGGACCAAACAATCTTTGCAAACATTAGCTTGAATTTAAATCACGTTTCTTCTAGGACATGTTACAGCAAAGACCAGCATTTTGTGCCAACTGTGGAGTGGGGCTAAAATAAAAACAACAAGTGCTGGGAAAGCTCAGCAGGTCTGGCAGCAAACGTAGAAAGAGAAACGGAGTTAACATTTCCAACTCAATATAACTCTTCTTCGGAACTGAAGTTCCAAAGAGTCATATTGGATTTGAAACGTTAACTCTTTCTCTCTCTCCACATGCCAGACCTGCTGAGTTTTTCCAGCATTTTCTGTTTTTATTTCTGACTTCCAGCATCTGTAGTGTTTTGCCTTTATTTCAGGGAGTGGGACTCGTTCAGTTGCTGGAGCAGAGACGCACCATAGACATGAGGATCTGAAAGTCGTCCTCCTCCTGTGCTGTAATCATTCTATGATTCTATCGTATTACTCAGACACCTAAAATGCTGTGTATGTAATTGATTATATGCAGTGTAGTGTACTGAAACAATATTCTTCTTCAGAAGCATTACTCGCAGAATTGGGCTGGACATGACCTGGAAACACCACATCTGATAGCGGCTTTCAACATTTTGTCTGCCTCTGGCCACCCCACCCACATCCCCCACAAACATGCACACAAATTAAAGAAATAATCTCTGAATGCATCTCACCCTGTAGCAAGCGCTCCTCCTGTTGGCTGAACGTGGAGTGGCACTGGCGTCGAAGCCGTGGAGAAGTCCGCACCTCGCTCGCCTGCCCTCCCATCTCGGGAGCGCCAGGTGGAGACAAGTGCTCTTTAATGGGAAACACAAAAAGGAAGAAATGAGGGGAAAAAAGATCAATCGAGCTCCCAACCCAGACGCTAAGACACAAGACCAACAACACGCGAGGATCAGCAGTGGACTGCAACTTAACTGGAACAGTCAGCAGTGATTCAGTCAGTCGCCTCTGAGTCACAAGGGAGTGCTGCACTGTTGGAGGTGCTGCCTTTCAGATGAGACATTAAACCAAAGCCCCATCTGCCTGCTTGGGTGGATGTAAATGATTCCAGGGCACTATTTTGAAGTGACCTGGCCAATATTTATCCCTTAATTAACACCAGATATTTGTTCATGGGATGTGGGCGTCACTGGCTAGGCCAGCATTTATTGCCCATCCCTAATCAGAGGGCATTTTAGAGTCAACCACATTGCTATGGGTCTGGAGTCACATGTAGGCCAGACCAGGTAAGGATGGCAGATTTCCTTCCCTAAAGAACATTAGTGAACAATCGGCAATGGTCCAGATTTTCACTGAGTTCAAATTTCACCATCTGCCGTGGTGGGATTCGAACCCTGGGGTCTCTAGAATTCTAGTCAGTGACAATACCATTATGCCACTGCCTCCCCCCATTATTATCTGGTCATTATCACTTTGCTCCTTTGCAGGACTTTGCTGTTTGCAAATTAACTGCCTAAATTACAGTGACTAAACTTAAAAAAAAATGATCATTGGCTGTAAAGAGCTAAAGTGGTCGCGAAAAACGCTATATAAATGCAAGTCTTTCTTTTTTAATTTGAAAAGGCCCCAAGGATAGACTGTACAACATTTAAGGGTCATAATGAAGTGCAATCCTCCTGTGGGCTGACTCAAATACACAGTATCGAAGGAGATCTACACCACACCTAATCGTGGACTGGGCCATCACCAGTAACCTATGCATGACTGTTGAGCACAGCTGCTCACATACCTTGCCAGGTACAAATAGCAAAACGTGAAACAGGCACTCAGTGCAGCACATACCCACGCCACACTGTTAACGTCATTACAATGACACAAAAGCAAAATACTGCAGGTGCTTGAAATCTGAAATAAAAAATAAAATATGCTGGAAATACTCAGGTCAGGCAGGGTCTGTGGAGAGAAACAGAGTTAACGTTTCGGGTTGATGACCCTTCATCAGAACTGATTCTGCTGACCCAGAATGAAAGCTCACTGACCCAGAACGTTAACTGTTTCACTCCACAGATGCTGCCAACCTGCTGAGCATTTCCAGCATTCTTTGTTTTTATTACAATGATACAGCTCGAGGCTTTTCTCTAGTTGGCTGATGCTCTGCAACTGCAAAGCAGTAGCTAACATACAAAACAGGGGTTGGCCATTCAGCCCCTCCCATTCAATAAGATCATGGCTGACCTGTTTGTGTTTCGAATTCCACATTCCCATCTACCCCGATAACCTCCGATTCCCTTGCCTAACAAGAATCTATCTACTTCTGCCTTAAAAATATTCAATGACCCTGCTTCCACCACCTTCTGAGGCACAGAGTTCCAAAGTTGCACAACCCTCAAAAAATCTCTCACCTCTGTCCTAAAAGAGCAACCCCTAATTTTAAAACAGTGCCCCCTGTTTCTGGACTCACCCCTGTTTCTGACATTCACCTTGTCAAGACCATTCAGGATCTTACATACTCCAATCAATTCACCCCTCACTCTTCTAAACTCCAGCAGAAACAAGCCCAGCCTGCCCAACCTTCCCTCATAAAACAATTCGCTAATGCCAGGTATCAATCTAATAAACCTCCAACGCATTTACATCCTTCCTTAAATAAAGAGACCAAAACTGCACACAGAATTCAAGATGTGGTCTCACCATTGCCCTGTATAACTGAAACATAATGTTTATGTTCAATTCCTCTTAATAAAGGACAGCATTCTATTAGCCTTCTCGATTAGTTGCTGTACCTGCATACTAACCTGCATGCATTAGCACACCTCTGCGCTTCACAATTCTGCAGCCACTCTCTATTTAATTAATACTCTGCTTTTTTATTCTTCCTGTCAAAGTGAACAACTTCACATTTTACCACATTATACTCCATCTGCCAGATTTTTGCCCAATCACTCAACCTATCTATATCCATCTGCAAACTCCTTATGTCTTCTTCACAACATACTTTCCTACTTCTCTTTGTCTCGTCTGCAAATTTAGCTACCATTCTTTCACTCCCCTCATCCAAATCACTGATGTAAATTGTTAAAAGCTGAGGCCGCAGCACAGACCCCTGCGGGACTCCACTCGTCACATCCTGCCAGTCAGACAAAAACTCATTTGTGCACTCTGTTTTCTGCCAGCCAATCTTCTATCCATGCTGTTACCCCCTACACCTTGAGCTTGTTTTTTCCACAATAACCTTTGATGTGCCATCTTATCAAATGTCTTCTGAAAATTCAAGTACAGTATGTCTACAGACTGCCCTTGATCCACAGCACTCGCTACTCCTTCAAAGAACTCTAACGGTTGGTTAAACATGATTTCCCTTTCACAAAACCATGCTGACTCTTCCCGATTACCCTGAGCTTTTCTAAGTGCCCAGCTATAACCTCTTTAGTGATTGATTCTAACACCTTCCCCACGACAGATGTCAAGCTGACTAACCTATAGTTTCCTGTTTTCTGCCTCCCTCCCTTGAATAGGTAATATCTCTCAGATTCCCCCACCAAACAATGGAATGGAATACAGTCCTAAAGAAATAGCCAAATGCTTTACTTGTCCAAAGCTCTTTGTGGTTGTACCACAGCAAGATCAGAATTCAAGAATCAAGGACGACAAGGGAGGAGTGGAATGATGTAATACCACCACAAAAAGCACCTCCATTACAACTACCTTTTCTTAAACATAATCATTTTACTAGGAACAGTAGCACCGGTATGTTACCAGACTAATAATCAGAAGCCCAGACTAATGATTTGAGACTAGTTTAAATTCCACCACAGTAGCTAGGAAATTTATTAGAATCACATCATTAAACAAGCCTATAATGTAATAGTAAGCAGTGTCTGGATTGTCATTTAAAAGCCATCTATCTGGTTTACTGACGTCCTTTAGGAAAGGAAATCTGACACCATGACTCCAGACCCACAGCAATACAGTTGACTCTTAACTGCCCTCTGAAATAGCCTTGCAAGCTACTCAGTTGTCAAGACAGCTCACCACCACCTACTCAAGGGCAATTAGGGATGAGCAACAAATGCTGGTCTTACAAGCGATGCCCACATCCTGTAAATGCCGTTGCTTCCCCCTAATCTTATAGAGTCTGGCAGAAACAAAACATGCTTTAAAAAAAGTTTAAACCCCTGAGTGAAGATGGACTCAAGAGCGGTGGCACCAATCAATCTTCAAAAGCTTACTGGCATTTTTGGAGTTGCCAAAGAAATTGGGGCAAAGGTACAGAGCAGCACAGAACTGAGTAGGAGCTGCTGTATTTTGGAAAAGACATTATACTGACTGTTTTGCTGGATTACAAGGTGCACTGATCAGAGTCAGAAGCTGTGTAACCTGGTCACCATTTAGTCTTCACCCAACAGCCACTAAAAAGCAGATTCATGGGTCATTGATCATATTTACTGTGCACAGATCTGCTGCCAATTCTGCTAGTGTAACTGTGGCAACACCAACAACATCTTGTATTTATATAGCGCTTTAACATGGTAACATATCCTAAGGCATTTCATAGGGCCATTATAAAGGAAGATTCAACAACAAGGTGATAGGATAGATGATCTAAACCTAAGGCAAAGAGGTAGACTTTAAGAAGTGTCTTAAAGAGGAAAAAGGTAGAGAGAGCTAGAGAGCTCCAGAGCTTAGGGGCTTGGCAATGGAAGGTAAGGGCACAAGCAATTAAAATCTGGGATGCCCAAGAGGCCAAAATCAGAGCAGCACAGAAATCTTGGAGGGTTATGGGGCTGGAGGGGTGAGGTCACAGAGGAATTTGAAAATAAGGGTGAGAATTTTAAAACTGGGCTGTTATTTAACCAGAAACCAAGGCAAGTCAGCAAGCACAGGGTGATGGGTGGGCTTGGTGTAAATCAGGACACAGGCAACACAGTTTCAATTGACAAGTTTCTGGAGGGTAGAACATGGGAGACTGGCCAGGACTGCACTGAAATAATCAGGTCTAGAGGTAAGAAAGGCACAGATAAAGGTTTCAACAGGGGAAAAGCCAAGAAACAGGAGGTCTTGGTGATAACAAGAATGAGGTTGGATGCTCATCTCACAGTCGAACATGACACCAAGCTGCAAACAGACTGGTTTAGTCTCATACAAGTGCCAGGAAAAGGGATGGCATCAGTAGTTAGGGAGCAAAGCTTGGAGTGGCAGCTTAAGATAATGGCTTCAGTCTTCCCAATACTTAACTGAAGAAAATTTCTGCTCATTCTGTATTGGGTATCTGACAAGCAGTATGATAATTTAGGAACATGGAATCGTCGAGCGAGATGGTGGTGAGGTAAAGCTGGATGTCGCCATGTGAAAACTGACTCCATTTCCTGATGCTTTCGCTGAGGGGCAACACATAGATGAGAAATAGGGAGGGGTCAAGGATCAACCGCTGGGGGACAACAGGGGCCAGGTGAGTGCAGTCTGAACTAGCTGTAAAACAGTGGAGGCACATTGGAGAAGGGTGGTGTGATCATCCAAGCCAAAGGCTGCAGACAGGTTGCGAACGATGAAGTCTGGTTTGCTTTTTGTCACAGCCACACAGGATGTCATTTGTGACTTTGCTCAAAACCATTTTGATGTTTTTTGTGCCTGCTACAATACAAGAGGAATTCCAACATGAAATTCCAGGGAAAATAGGCACAGATTTGAGGCAATAACACAGTCAAGGGCTTTGGAGAGGAGAGTGAGGCTGGAGGGCGGGGCAGTAGTTTGTAAAGACAGGGGGACCACAAGTTAGCTTTTTTTGAATAGAGGGATGATGACACTAGATTTGAAGGAAAGAGGGGAAGTACCTGACAAGAGAGAACTGTTAGCAATATCAGTTAACATGGGAGCCAGGAAGGGAACTTGGGTGATTAGCAGTTAAGTGGAAATAGGGTTAAGTGAGCAGGATGTGGCACAAGGGAAAATGGGAAAGAAACTATGGGCCGTAACTTCCAACTAGCATCGGAAAGAGATGCTAGTCGGAATTAGAAGAAATGAATACACACTGAACTGCCCTTGAAAATGACACTTCTGATCGCTGGGGCTGCTTCGGGCCTGCATCAAGAGACTCCTTGCAGGCATCAAGTGTGGGGGGTGGGAGGGGTCGGATGTCAGGGGGTTCAGATGGAGGGTGGAGGTCAGGGTCGGAGGTCAGCGGGGTTCAGGGCAGGCCCATGGGTAGGGGAATCCTTGTGGGGCTGTTTGAGGGCGTGGGGTGTGTTTACAATAGTTACCCAGAAGTAAGAGGTTTTAATTCTTCTAACTTTTGCTGGGTAGCTATCGGTATAATCCTGGCGGAACCATCTGAAGTTTGCAGTTTAAACTGCATTTTCGGATGGTTCCTAGCGCAGGACAATTGTCCAGAGGAAGTATGCACTTCTGGGCAATTGCCGTGTAAACCCTTACCTGGAAACTTCTGAAAAGAATTCCCCAGCGCATCGTTGGGGTACACCCCATCAGAAGGTGGGGAGCTTGGAAGTTACTACCCTATAAAACAAGTGGAGTTCAGGGCTTATGAAGGGACAACTTTCGAGGAAGTTTGGTCTCGTGGTAAAGGCAGCTGACGGGATGGTCTCAATCTCAGTGACAAAGTAGTACATGAGCTCCTTGCACTTGTTGGAGGTGACGATGGAGGAGGTATGGGAAACAGCAGATGGTTTGCAGCTGAGGAAAGCAGCAGGGATGTGGGGGTTATCTTTGCATTCCTGGATGATTCTGGAACAGTGAGCTGTCTTCAAGAGTAACCCATCGACTGTAAAACATTTCCAAAGATGTGAAATGCATTTTTTAAATCAGAGTTTCTTTACAACTGAATCTGGTTTTATGAATCCAGTTATATAGAAACAGGAGCTACACCAAACTAAGTTTTGGTCTTGAGTTTATGAGCTGAGGGTGGAGTCCACCATCTGAGCTGAAAGCACATCTCGAAGCAGACTAGTCTTGTTGAATGAGCTATCAAGAGCACATTAATTATCAAAGGCTTAGTTCAACTTTTTAAAATTGGTTTGAAAGTTAGACACATGCCAATTATTTATTTATACAGTTAAACCAGAAGGCTTTCTCCAGTGAGTGAAGTGTAGCAGAAACACTCAGAAATCTTCCTAGACTACACAAATAACTGGCTGCTGCCCCTCCCTGGTCACAGTCCTCCTGGCTCTGAACAGTTTCTCAATTACATCATTACACAAACAAGTTGTAGATGCATGAAGTACAGACTACAGACTACTCATGAAATCAATCTGCATAAAATACATCCATAAAATACATCCGTCATGCTTGCAAAATGTCTGGGCTGTAGCACTTTGCTAATAAATACATAACAATTCAGGAAGAATGTACCCACGAGAGGTCAAACTGTTGACCTAAAATAGGATTGATACCTCTTTTGACCCAATCAAAAGATTGCCAATAAAGAGGTACCATTGAAAAGGGCATTACAAATATACAGTAAAAAAAACCCCTAAAAACATTAGAAGAAACTTAGCTATTTAGATTGAAATGTCACTTTCAGAGGCGATTCACTCCAGTTCCTCTCGGTGCCCAGCGGTCACAGGGGGTCTGGAGCAAATCAGCAAACACCACATGCGCCAACGTTAGGGATAGCCACGGAACAGAGACATGGAGTCGAGCTGAACGACTCCCTCCACCACCCACTGCCTGAACCCGTTAATAGCCACCCTGGCCAGGCCCAGGAGCAATTCCTCGAAGAGGTCCTCTGATCTCTGCCCACACCTCTCCTCACTGGGTGGCCAAAGATCTGGAGTGTGGGATGAACTGCATCCAAAAATTATGGAGGAGTCCCCTCTGATCAGGAAATAGGGGGTGAAACGACACACATCCTACGTAGATGTGAAAGACTGACTCCTTGAGGCCAAAGAAATTCATGGACTCCCAGGCCACCTGTAATCGAGTTAACCTTCCACTGCATAGGTCTGCCGCATGCAACACTCTCCACACCAAAACACCGCAGCATACAGGGTTACAGGCCAATACAGTGCTGGAAAACAAGATTAGAATAGATAGGTGCTTGATGGCCAGCACGGGCACAGTGGGCTGTATAGCTTTATGACTCCCGCGTGTATATCATCCAACGAGGGACCCCTGCCTCCTCCAGACAGCAGACTGGAATGCCATGGCATGTCCGGACAGCTGGCGAGAACGAGGGAGTGGAGGGTATTCCGCACAGGAAACCCCTCTGGTCAGAATGGAATGGCACAAAGGGGGCTTTTGAGACACAGTTCAGGGTGCGGGGGAGATTTTTCACCAGGACACAGCAAGAATTAACCATTGCAAAAGGGTCAACTTTACTTAATTGGCTGAAACTGCAAACAGGAAAATTAACTGAGCCTGTGTTTTTCAGTGGACGGCCACTCCAATTGCCCTTCAAGAGTTTAGTCACAGTGCACAGGCTGAGGTTCCTCTGCAACCATCTGTTCCTGGCCCATCATAGATAGAGTATGCATTGGATATGGAAGCTTGCATTGATATAGCGGCTTCAACACAAATAAAACAGTCTAAGGTACTTCACAGGAGCATTCTGACAAAATTTGACTGAGCCACAGAGATATTGCGATAGGTGTCCAAAAGCTTGCCCATGGGGCCGGCTTTAAGAAGCAAGAGAGAGATATAGCAGGGTTAAGAGAGAATTACAGAGTTAGGGCCCAGCCTGCAGAAGGTACGTCCACCAATAATGATGCAATGAAAACCACACACGTGCAAGAGGTCAGAATTACAATGGTTCCCTTCACAATGATGTGCAAGGATGTTCAACATTCGAGGTTAATCAGTTGCATCTAGAGGTGAATTTAGCAACTCTCTAGCATGGAGTCTAAGTGAGATTAGATGCCTTGCACCTGGAACATCTCATTTCAGGAAATTTGGCACTGATCACAGTCCCAAAAAATAGCTGCTGCTTTACCAGCAGTGGGGTCACTTTCACACAGCCAATGGCTAGTTGCATTAGCAGCAGTCTGATCATTTCTTCATCTCAGTTAAAAGAAAATATAGGGAACCAGGAGAGAAGACAATGCTAGGTAACAAGGTAGGTGTAAGAATGTGTACAATCATAAAGACTGGCTCAACTGTCTCCTCTTCCCTTCCTGGATAACAATGGAGAAATCGCTATGATGGTAATGATGGTAGTTTGGAGGGCTGAGGTGGTTGTTGCACAAGTCAAAAAAGAGGAAAGGAATGGTTGCAGTAGATGTGATTGCTGCTGCAACTCTATCACACTGACCAACAAGTTATTGACTCCCTCTTAACATAAACTCATAGAAACTTTTGACAAGACGCTGCATTTTCACATTGACCAATGCAATCTGCATTGATTTCGTGAGGACTTTGCAATAAGTGGAATAGGTTTAACTTGGCCAACATACTAACCCTGCACATTAAAGACTATCAGGTAACATTACAAATTAAAATCACCTCCCTTTACCAACAGATAAAGGTCTTCTTCACAAGGAAAAGAATGCCAAATCCCTCAGCCAGAGTCAACTCGCCAACCAATCAACACCCTTTTCTCCTGTGGTATAAATTGTTGTGATGGTTTGAAATTTGATATTGTGTTTGTCCTGAGTGCAAAATGAAAAGCTTCGACATGTCTCTCTTTTCAGCAATATTTAAGTTAAGTTCTGTACAACCAAGCAACTGTTCATCCCCTAATTGCTGAAAGAACATGGCTACACGCCTTGGCTATGGAACTTGATCAATATTTTTTTTAAATTCTTTATTAGGGTGTGGTATCACTGGCAAAGCCAGTGTTTGTTGTTCATTCCTAATTGCTCAAGGTGGTGGTGGTTAGCCAGCTGCCTGAATCTCTGCAGTCCATCTGGTGTACATGCACCCAGTGCTGTAAAGGAAGGGCCAGAATTGCAACCCAGCAACAGTAAAGGAACAACATAAAAATGCAGAAAATAGAAGCAGGAGCCCTTTGAGCCTGCTCCGCCATTCAATGTCATGGTTGATCTTCTATCTCAACACCGTACTCCCTCGCTCTCCTCATACCCCTTAACGCCTTGAGTCTAGAAATCTGTCTAATTTCCTTCTTAAACATATTCAGTGACTTGGCCTCCACAGTCCTCTGTGGTAGAGAATTCCACAGGTTCACCATCCTGAGTGAAGAATCCTAAATGGCCTATCCCATATCCTGAGATCGTGACCACTTGCTCTAGACCCCACAACCAGAGGGAACATCATCGCTGCCTCTTGTCTGTCCAGTCCTGTCAGAATTTTATATGTTTCATCTTCTCATTCTTTTAAACTCCAGTGAATACAGGCCTAGTCGGCCCAATCTCTCCTTATACGACAATCCTGCTGTCCCAGGAATCAGTCTGGTGGACCATCGCTGTGCTCCCTCTAAGGCATGTGCATACTTTCTTAGGTAAGGAGACCAAAACCACACACAATACTCCAGGTGTGGTCTCACCAAGGCCCTGTACAGCTGCAGTAAGACATCCCTACTCCTGTACTCAAGCCCCTCTCACAATGAAGGCCAACATACCATTTGCCACCTTAACTGATTGCTTCACCTGCATGCTTGCACTTTCAATGATTGATGTACAAGGATCCAGGTTCCTTTGTACATCAACATTTCCCAATCTATCACCATTTAAATAATACTCTGCCATTCTGTTTTTCCTACCTAAGTGGATAACTTCACAATTAGCCACGTTATACTGCATCTGATATGTCTTTGCCCGCCCACTCAACCTGTCTCACAACAATCTAGTTCCAAGTCAGGATGGTATGTAGCTTGGAAGGGAACTTGCAGCTGGTGATATTCCCATGTGTCTGCTGCCCTTGTTCTTCGAGGTAGTAGAGGTCGTAAATCTCAAAGGTGCTATCAAAGGAGCTTTGGTGAGTAGCTGCAGTGCATCTTGTAGCTGGTACACACTGATCAAGCGGGCTGCTTTGTCCTGGATAGCTTTGTGTGTGTGTGTTACGATCCCCATAGAGGCCAATAACTTTTAAAAAGACATTTGAATTTCCAGTGACTGAGTGGATGGATCACGCAACAAGACTTTTATTGTAACTAACAAATTAAAAGCAACACTGACTCAGACACCATCTCAGTAGGCAACTTTTTTGTCTAAACTACGGAAAAGTTTTCCATTTACCTTTTAAAATGAATGAAAATCTCCTCCATGGTTACACTTTATATTGTCCCTTAAGTGGACACTTCATTCTCCAGGAACCTGTATGAAGCTATCTCAGCTCCTGATGGCTTGTTTTCTATTTCCTTTACCAGCCGAGTAACTTCTAATCCCTGAACTCACTTTCATGGTGAAGGTTATCACCTTGGAGATTTCTCTCCAGCTAAAGCCAGACAAACCTTCCAGCCTCAGTTAAATTCTCATGAACTTAGACTCTTCAATAACACCGTGAGCTCCCACCTGTACTCTCTGTCATAAAGAAAGACTGGCTGATTCTATCTCTCTGCTCTCGCTCTCTCACAGATTCTTGCAGACTGACTACGGTTCATACATATTATCTTAAGAAAATCATGTAAGTCAATAGCACAATGGCTTTCCATGGCCAGTTCCCCCTCAAAACGTTTCTCCATGGCAACGTGAATCACAAAGGCTTTGTACAGAAATATTGATTAACTTTCTAAACCAGTGCCAGCAGAGTCATTATGGGCTGAATGGCCTCTTTCTGCGACATAACTTTTCTATGGTTCCATGGTTCTAGGGTTCTAAACCTCCAACTCCATTCCATCTTGGAATTAAACACACAGTTTAAAATATAGCCATTTAGAAAACCTGACATTCCTTAACACCTCCGTGAGACTTAGAGACTAAATCTACCCACAGACATCAGATGGTCATTGCCATTGTTCACATGTGTGAACACATTGCACCTTCTTCCCAGTAAACAACCCTGGGCCCCCATTTAACAACCAAGCCACCCAAGCTCATTCTCAGGTGCAATTCGGAACAGATCACATGATGCCTTTCATTCCACCATTTTACCCCAAATTAAAAAGACAGTCTCAAAACAATTTTATAAACCTATTTGCAACAAACGTTGTTGGAGCTGCACTCATCCAGACAAGTGGAGAGTATTCCATCACACACCTGACTTGTGCACAGATGGCAGGCAGACTTTGGGGAGGCAAAAGAGTCAGTCACTGCAGAATTTCCAGCCTCTGACCTGCTCTTTGCAGCCTGTGTTTATTTGGCTGGTCCAATTCAGCTTCTGCTCAATAATAACCCCCAGAATCCTGGTGTACTTACGTATCAGCCAGTAGCTTGGCATTTGCTTCACTGTACTGAAGCAATAGGGAAAAGAGGCAGAAGGGAGGAACAGGAGTGTAATGTGGAGGTTTTCATTAATAGACAATAAACGGTGATTGGTGATTAAAGTTATGAAGGGATGGGACAGAGTAGGCAACGATAGACTGTTTCCAGTTGTTGAGGTGTCCAAAATGAGGAGCCATTAATACAAGATTAAATGTAGAAGATAGAAGAAAGTGAAATGAGGCTTTTTTCTGGTTGTGAGGCTGTGAAGCACCAAGAGAAGGATTGAAGGAGGGGGACTAAGGGATATGGCAGGGGGGAAAACTTAGTATACACACATGGAATTAGGAAAGTACCATATGGAAGATAAACACCAACATGGACTGGTTGGGCCAAGTGGCACATTTTCATGATGTAATTGCTATGTCATGCTAATTCAAGGGATGATGGTTAGCCTCTGATCTGCTCTCTGTTTACTGAAAACAGTAGCCCCAGGCTATAACTCGCACTACTGCTAACAAGTAGAACTGCTAACAGTACCAGGGACAGCCAATGCTATATCTGGGTGGGGAAAGGTTACAGGTATCTGTGCCACTAACTAACACAAAAGGAGGCCACTTTAGACACCATTTGCTCACAAAGTCTGGCAGGAGAATGAACTCAGGTGACTTAGCAATCAAAATTATGGCAGGATTCATTATGGTACAAGCTTGGCCACTGCGGCTGGATATCTACGCAGCAGTGGACAAACACAATCTGAGTGCACTCAAGAGAAATCTAGCCTTCTTAAAACAATATTGCTAAGCTCCTATCCCACAGCAAAACAGAACAAGGAGTTTCAAGTGTAAACCTGTTGGTTCTGGATGCAGCTTGGAGTAAAGAGACATAGTTGGCATGATCCACTCACCTCTGGGCATTCACTTAACTCAGGTTTTCTAAGAAACACAAAATTTACAGTACAGGAAGCGGCTGTCATTGTGCCTGTGCCATAGCTGGAGGAAGATCAATCGGAAAATGGATATAAAGACAAAAAATAAGTGCGTTATTATGCCAAACATTGACTGGTGAGTAATTGTCACGTAACAATAACTCTTACACAAGAGTCTCTTCCCCGGTACAATTCAGGAACCGGTAAACTAGAGTGTAGCAAGTCGATGTCCTAATGGACTGTAACAGTGTTTTATGGCTCATATTTGCCTCACCAAGGTTCTAATCTATAGGGCCATCAGGTGGTGCTGCTCTACAACAAGAGATCAAGGAAGAAAACAGAATATTAAACCCAAATCATTTTAATCATCTATTTCACTGTAGGCGTGGAGGAGTTCTGACTTCACGACGCTTCTCCCAAACTGAGAAATAGTACATGGCACAAGTGAGGAAGGGGAAGAGGCGAAGCGAGAGATGAAAACCCCAACACTGATTTGGTTGGCAAAAGCACAGCAAGCTGCTTTGCTGAGGTTCTTCATTCTATCAAACGTGCTGCCATTCAGAGGCAAGTCAGAAGCTTCAATGGAATGTGCTTCAGTGGGGATTCCAGTAAATGGGCAATCCCAGCAGTATTACAAACAAAAAAATCACATTACACAACTACTATCCCTGAAGCTCCACAGTCCTTGCTGGAAAGCTGTCTCTCTTGGTTAACTAGGAAAACAATTGCGAGTTAACCCAATCTACTGGAAATAAGCTGCTCTATTGATGAACAGCCATTTAACTAAGTTCTGCCTTACCTGCTCTACAAACATAGTGGATCGTGAGCAGTGGATTGTCTGTTCCTAACAATGCCATTTCTCTCCGGTGGCTCGTACTCACAAGCCGTGTTTTTTTCCCCCACTTACTCCACTGCAGCTTCACTTCTGAAAAGCTTCTGAGAAAAGACTACCACTGGTGGCCACTACTCAGTGTACAAGCATGTTCTGGTGCGGGCCCCTCCCACTATTTGTTAGATTCAGCCTACATGTATGAGCTCACCGCTTCAACCAGGACAGCCTTGAATACACAAAGCTTTTACAATGCCTGTGAACTTTACCCTGTGTGGCCAATCACTTACTTTCTTCAGCAATTAACATTAACCCTTTCACTAACATTTTTTTTTAATTGCTGCACCAATTTCCTTTTCGCAGATCAGAAACCAAGAAACATTTAGTCTCCTCCTCTTACTCATTGCTTCCCAGGGCCTCAACTGCGAGACTCCACCTCTTTCAATTTTCCCTTACTCATACAGTCAAGCTAGAAGCCAGCTCCCTTAAGCATTCAGGCAAACTCCTGCAAAATCAACGTCAATGGATTGGACACTGTCTGGATAGCCGAAAATCATCTACCCACCGCCTGGTCCTGTTTTCTCAAACTCTCAAATATTCCAGGGGAGGACAAAGAAAACGCTTCAAAGACACTCTGAGGCTATCTTTGAAGCGTGGCAGCATTGACATTAATGACTGGGAAGAACTTGCTACTAATTGTTCAAAATGGCAACAACTTACCCATCAAGCTGCCTCACACTGAGCCACGACGTCCTAAGTATTGAGGCAGAGCAGCAGCAGAGAAGGAAAGTAAATCAATCCTGCACTCCGGGTCTCACCTACCTCGACATGGGACATCCTGCCTCATATGCCCAAAGGTCTGTGGGTTAAGAATTGGCCTGTACAGTCACATGAAAACCCATGGCAGAAACTCAACCCTGCAGACATTGGCCTGTACAGTCACATGAAAACCCATGGCAGAAACTCAACCCTGCAGATATCATCTTTAAATTGAGGGACAGCCAACAACAGCCATATCACAGAATCACAGTGCAGAAGAGGCCCTTCGGCCCATCGAGTCTGCACCGACACATGAGAGAAACACCTGACCCACCTAATCCCATTTACCAGCACTTGGCCCAAAGCCTTGAATAATATGACATGCCAAGTGCTCATCCAGGTACTTTTTAAAGGATGTGAGACAACCCGCCTCCACCACCCTCCCAGGCAGCACATTCCAGACCGCCAACAACCTCTGGGTAAAAAAGCTTTTCCTCACATCCCCCCCTAAACCTCCTGCCCCTCACCTTGAACTTATGTCCCCTCGTGACTGACCCTTCAACTAAGGGGAACAGCTGCTCCCTATCCACCCTGTCCATGCCCCTCCTAACCTTGTATACCTCTATCAGGTCGCCCCTCAGTCTCCTTTGCTCCAACGAAAACAACCCAAGTCTACCCAACCTCTCTTCATAACTTAAATAAGCTTTTAAAACTGAAATTTGGCACCATTCCCCAATGCCCATAGTTCTTTGAGTTACTCTCACCAACCTTGGTATCTGTATGCAGGCCAGGATTTTTTAATTTAACATAAGAAAAATATTTCCAAGTTCCAGCTAAGTTCCATTGGGCTGTCAATACTCAGTGACACATGCACTTGCACACCTTAATCAAAATTGGCCCCACCTTAAGCCCACTCAAAAGGTATATCAAAGGATCACACTTGTATTTCATACTGGGAGATTTAAAAAATAACCAACAGCAAACTTGTATTGATCATCAGTCTGACTGTCCCAGAAAAACAATAAAAGCAAGAAGTGCTCATAACAGCTGGACCAAAATGCCTCCAAGCTGGTGTGCTATTTCCAAGTAATTACTGGGGTGAAGATACCAAGCTAAAACACCAAAAACATTGGTGGTGACAGGGTTGGGGGAAGAACCACATTAGTGGCCAAATGAGGGCACAGAGCTTCCAAACTTTCACTTTTAGCATCCTTTGGGGCAACCTGAGGGGGGAAATAAACAGCTTAAGCTTGTAGGTATGTCAGTAAGGCCGAGAGGTGCCAGATCACTTCAGGCAAAATAAATATACTTGCAGTACAGCCATTGCTATGGATGCTGAAGAGCAGATCGTCATGATTGCTTTAAACTCAGCAAAATAGAAAATTCAGAGATAAACGCCAACAATTTGGATTCAGGGTAAATGCATCAAGAGCACAAGGCATCAGGGTGGCCACAACGCTAACCTCAAACAATCATGAGCTCTACTCTCTGCCATGTACAGATGGTTTGAAAATGGTGAATACCAGAGCATATTAACAGCCAACTGGGGAAAACTAACATGAGAACACACAACAATTACTGGGACATCACTTATTACTAAATGAAAAAAAACAGCCTGCACAATGGTTTCGCATAGCTTCCTATGTTAAGATTTGTTCAGCTTCCTGAAAGGGCTTTGAGCTTTAAGTTAGTTGAGATTTTATTTTTAAGGCTAAAGGATCACATTTAAAGTATTTTAATTGCTGTTTTCTTCAAGTAACTACAATCTACGCACCAGGCAGCACTGATACCCATGCTCCAAATGCTTCGGAGACTTGGACAACCTATAACAGACACCTCAAAGTACTGGAGAGCTATCAGTGGTGCCTTCACAAGGCATTCCAAATCTGGTGGCAAGAAAGGCCTCTCTGAAGCCAACAGACTCAGCATTGAGCACTGATCACTCAAAACGGGCTCCACAGGGCAGGACATGTTGCTCGTATGCCTGATGCCAGACTCCCAAAGCAACTACTCTACTCAAATTCAGTTAAAGGATGTCCTCAAAGCATCCATGAAGTTAAACATCCCCACCAATTCGTGAGAGTCCCTAGCTTGTGACCAATCAAAATGGAGAAGGCTGGTCCCAGGAAGGCACATCAGGCACATGCAGAGGCGAAGTCGAGGAATCGGTGGGAGCACATAAACCTCTAAGCAACCCATCCACCCAGCCCTTCGAGCATCTCTTGCCCCACATGTGGCAGAGTCTGTAGATCGCATATTGGACTTTATCAACCATCTTACAACTCATCAAACTGCAGTGGAAGCAAGTCATCCTCGATCCCAAGTGACTGTCTTAGAAGGTAATCTACCTGGTGTTAAAGTAGTAATTAAATTTACACAGGGCAGTTAGCAGCTACACAGAAAGCAGGGTTGAGTTTAGAGTGGTGATGAGAGATGCTGTGGCCAACAATAGGTTGTCAGTAAAAATGGGAACAATGAGCACTTTGGCGAATCATTTGAGAAAATAGATAAAACAGGGAAGATAATTCAGCTTGCAGGAGTGTGCAAAGTGGCTAGGTGATTTAAAAGGCAAAATACTGTGGATGATAGCAATCCAAAATAAAAACAGAAAGCGCTGTAACTAAGCACGTCATCTGTGGAGACTCGACCTCAACCCTGTTTCTTTCTCCACAGATGCTGCCTGGCCTACATTTCCATCATTTTCTGTTTTTATTTGCAGCCTGGAGTTTGATGCATCTCAGCCAATCCAAACTAATGTGGTTTGCTGATACATATACAAAGCAGAGAGGAATCTGTCCTTTGAGTTGTTTACACAATTTTATGTCACACTACAACATCTCCAAGAAATGGCTTCACATTATGAAAATTGAAAACAGATGACACAAGATGTGGTTTACATATCACTAATTTTTGCTAAATGATTATTTGAAACATCAAACCACCATCAGTTGTAAACATAAAGAATGATGAAACATAACCACTCGTGGCACAGCCAACTCCCAGAACTCGATCTACAGTCTCAATGAAGTGTATCCTATAATTGGTTCATATCACTAATGTAGGTTTGATCCCCTTCCCCACAACCTGTGAAAAGGAAATAACATTTATACAGCTCCTTTCAGTCCCAAAACGTTTTACAGTCAATAAAATGCTTGTGAAGTGTAGTCATTTATGTAATGTAGGCAACGCAACAGCCAATCACCTTTCTAGCGACGTTGGTTTGGGGATAAATATCAGCCAGTCCTATGGGAAGAACTCCCCCATGCTCCACTTCAAAATGGTGAAGTAGAACTTTTTTTTTAAAACATCAACCCAAGGGCAGAAGGGATCTCGGTTTAATGTTTCATCCAAAAGGTGGCACCTCCAGCAGTGCAAAACTCCCACAGTACAACATTGGAGTGTCAGCCTTCAACCTCCATTATGTACTCAAGTGTCTGGAGTGGGGCTTGGCAGCACAACCATCCGATTCACAGGCATGATTGCTACACAATGAGCTAATGTATGCTTTGATCTGTCCAAATGGCATAAAGTCCTACAGGATTACAGTTCTATGATACTGGCATCCCTACGGACATTGTACCCAAAAGGCCATTCTTCATTCCACACAGCAACATAGGCAAGCTATTCGGTCACAAAATACATCACAACTGAGTTTGATCCTGTTTTCACCAGCTCCAGATTTTGTTTTTCAATGGAAAGAACTCGCTAGGACATTGGTTAAGGACAAGATCACAAACAGCCAATACACAAGGCACTATAGCACCTCATACACCTGGAGAGGCACTCACCATTTTTCCTCCTGTTCAATGGAGAAGCGCCATTGTTGGACTGCAGCGTGAGCTCCTGCAATTCATTGGTGACCGCTTCACTCTGTGGACTCGGAGCCGAGCCATCATCTTCACCATCGCCAACCCCACCACCGTCTGAGCCACTCCCAGAGACGGCGAGGGGAAGGCCAACTTCGCTCGGCAAATCCACTTTGGCTCGAATATTAACCTGAAACAAAGAGAGAGGGGAAAATATTTTTTTAGAAATTGCACACATTCCAGCCCCTAGAAACATTTTAAAAAGGAAGATAGAGAAATGGATAGGCTGCAATTGACTTTCAAAAGCTTTGAAAAATGATTACGTTTCTGTGCAATATCATTGATGAGCTGTCATGAATGCAGATAGAAAATGGACACAATACCCTGCACAAAAAAGTGCACAGGTCCTACAGAGTGAACAGTTATTTTCTAAGTACAAATGCATAAGGGACACAGATAGATACAAATCAAAACAAGTTTGAAATTCTTGCTGGAAAAATCACGCTTTACTCCAGAAGAGATATCACCAACTGAGAATGGCCATTTCCCAGACTCTCATACTACACCACTCTGCTCCGGAAAAGCAAAGGCCAGGGACAAAGAGCAGCATTCAGCAGGAGTAATGAGTCACCGTGCTCCACCCTGGGGCAAGGGGCAAAGAGGTCTCATAAAATGGAAGGTACCAATCCATGACTTGCAGAACAATCCACATCACGCTTATCAAGCTCATTTTAAAGCTAATTGTGCTGCGGTTATTTGGTCAGAGCAGATTTTCTTCTGGCCAGCCAGGAGTCGGATCAGTGTGTGTTTCATGGGTCTCGGGGCGAACCCCAATAAGGCAGAGTTTCTAGATGGGGTGCACACACACTTCTAGGAGAATTGCATAAAATTGTAAATAATTTAGGCGAATGGAACACTATCCTTTATTACGAGAGGGATTGAACATAAAAGTAAGGGTTTTATGCTTCAGTTATACAGGGTATTGGTGAGAACACACCTCGAATACTGTGTGCGGTTTTGGTCTCCTTATTTAAGGAAGGCTGTAAATACATTGGAGGTGGCTCAGAGGAGGTTTACTAGATTGATACCTGGAATGAGTGGATTGTCTTACAGAAAAGGTTGGACAAACTGGGCTTGTTTCCACTGGAGTTTAGAAGAGTGAGGGGCGATTTGATTGAAGTATACAATACCCTGAATGGCCTTGACAAGGTGGACATCAAAAGGATGTTTCCTCTTGTGGGTGAGTCCCACAAGGGGGCACTGTTTTAAAATTAGGGGTCTCTCTTTTAGGGACAGAGATGAGGAGAATTTTGTTCTCTCAGAGGGTTGTGCAACTTTGGAACTCTCTGCCTCAGGAGGCGGTGGAGGTGGGGTCATTGAATATTTTTAAGGCGGAGGTAGATAGATTCTTGTTAGGCAAGGGAATCAAAGGCTATCAGGGTCAGATGGCGATGTGGAAATCGAAACACAAGATGATCAGCTATGATCTTATTGAATGGAGGAGCAGGCTTGAGGGGCCGAATGGTCTACTCATGTTCCTATTTCTTATGTTATGCTCTCTGCCTTAAAAATATTCAAATACTCTGCTTCCACCATCTTTTGAGGATGTTCTAAACACTCAAAGACCCTCAAAAAATTTCTAATTTGTCTTAAATGGGCAACACTTTATTTTTAAACTGTGACCCTGAGTTCTAGATTCTGCCATAAGAGGAAACATCTTTACCATATCCACCCTGTCAAGACCCCTCAGGGTCTTGTGTGTTTCAATCAAGTCACCTTTTACTTTTCTAAACTATACAAGCCTAGCCTATGCAACCTTTCCTCATAAGACAACCCGCCCATTCCAGGTATTATTCTAGTAAATCTTCTCTGAGCTGCTTCTAATGAATTTACATCCTTCCTTAAATAAGGAAACCAATACTGTACACAATACTCTAGATGTGGTCTCACCAACGCCCCATATAACTGAAGCATAGCCTCCCTACTTTTATGCCAAGGATATTGAAGGAAGAGAGTGGATACTGCAGGGGCACTGGCCATAATCTTCTAGTCTTCCCTAGACTCAGGGGAGGTGCCAGAGGACTGGAGAATTGCAAACCTTCCGCCCTTGTTCAAAAAAGGTTGTAAAGGTAAACCCAGCAATTACAGACCAGACAGTTTGACTTCACTGGTGGGGAAGCTTGAGACAATTATTCTCAATAGAATTAGTAGTCACATGGAAAAATGTGGATTGATTAGGAAGAGCCAACATGGATTTCTAAAGAGGAAATCGTGTTTAACTAACTTGGAGTTTTCTGAAGAGGCAAGAGAGAGGGTTGATGAGGGTAATGCTGTTGATGGGTGCATATGGACTTTCAAAAGGCATTCAATAGTGTACTGCACAACAGGCTTGTGAGAAAAGTTGGAGCTCATGGAATAAAAGGGACAGTAGCAACATGGATACAAAATTGGCTGAGTAATAGGAAACAGGGGGTAATGGTCAAAGGATATTTTTCGGGCTAGAGGAAGGTGTGTAATGGTATTCCCCAGGTGTCGGTATCAGGACCCTTGCTATTCCTGATATATATTACTGATCTAGATTTTGCTGTGCAGGGGACAATTTCAAAGTTCGCAATGATACGAAACTTAGAAGCATTGTAAACTGTGAGGTGGACAGTGTAGAACTTCAAAAGGACATAGGCAAGTTATTGGAGTGGGCAGATAGGTGGCAGATGAAGTTCAATGCAGAGAAGTATGAGGTGATGCATTTTGTCAGGAAAAACATGGGAGACAATATAAAATAAGGGAACAATTCTTAAGGGAGTGCAGGGACAGAGAGACATGGGTGCATGTGTGCATTGATCATGAAGGACGGGGGAGAGAGCAGTTAATAAAGCACACAGAATCCTGGGCTTTATTAACAGAGGCACAGAGTACAGAGTAGGGGGATTATGCTGATCTTATATAAGACACAAGCGAGATCTCAGCTAGAGCATTGTGCAGAGTTCTGGGTGCCACATTATAGGAAGGATGTGAACGCATTGGAGAGTGCAAGAGATAACAAGAATGGTTCCAGGGATGAGGAATTTCAGTTATGAAGGCAGATTGGAGGAATTGGGACTGTTCTCCTTGGAGAGGAGAAAGCTAAGAGGAGATTTGATAGAGGTGTTCAAAATTGTGAGGGGGCTAGATAGAGTAGATAGGGAGAAACTGTTCCCGCTCGTAAAAGGATCGAGAACAAGAGGGCATAAATTTTAAGTGATTTTCCAAAGAAGCAAATGTGATGTGAGAAAAAACATTTTCACACAGCAAGTGGGTCGAGTCTGGAATGCACTGCCTGGAAGTGCGATGAAGGCAGGTTCAATCTAGGCATTCAAGGGGACTTTAGATGATTATTTGAATGGAAACAATGTGCAAGGGTATGTGGAAAAGGCAGGAGAATGGCATTAAATCATAAAGCTCATTTGGAGAGCTGACGCAGACACAATGGGCCAAATGGCCTCCTCCTTCTGCGCCATAACATTGTGATTCTGTATTCAATTCCCCTTACAATAAATAATAACATTCTACTAGCTTTCCTAATTACTTGCTGTGCCTGCATACTAACCTTTTGCGATTCATGCACTAGGACACTCAGGTCCCGCTGCATCTCAGAGCTCTGCAATCTCTCACCATTTAGAAAACATGCCTGCTTTTTTATTCTTCCTGCCAAAATGGACAATTT
Organism: Carcharodon carcharias; assembly: GCF_017639515.1. Lineage (NCBI taxonomy): Eukaryota > Metazoa > Chordata > Chondrichthyes > Lamniformes > Lamnidae > Carcharodon > Carcharodon carcharias. The sequence continues at coordinate 29,073,651 of NC_054497.1, read as the reverse complement.
CACATTTTCCCACATTATGCTCCATTTGCCAGGTCTTTGCCCCATTCACTTAACCTACCTATATCCCTTTGTAGTCTCATGTCCTCTTCACAATGTATTTGCCTTTGTGTCATCAACAAATTTAGCAACCACACCTTTGGTCCCTTCATTCAAGTCATTGATATGAATTGTAAAATGCAAAATTGTAAATGGCAGAGTGAGCAGCAACAGCATTTATATAAAAGCAAAATACTTTGTATGCTGGAAATCTGAAATAAAAACAAAGTTCTGGAAAAACTCAGCTGCTCTGGCAGCAACTGTGGAGAGAGAAACAGAATTAACATTTCGGGTCCAATATAACTCTTTCCAGTCAACATTAACTCGGTTTCTCTAACTGTATTTATATAGCACTTTTAACATAGCAAAGTATCCCAAGGTGCTTCACAGCTTTATCAAACATAATTTGATACTGATATTAGGGCAGATGAACAAAATCTTGGTCAAAGAGGTGGATTTTAGGAAGTAACCTAAAGAAGGAAAGAGAGGTGGCGGGGTTCAGGGAGGGAACTCCAGAGCTCAGGGCCTAGACAACTGAAGGTACAGCTGTCAACAGTGGAGCAATTAAAACTGGCAATGCATAAGAGGCCAAAATTGGAAGAATGCAGAGATCTTGGAGGGTTGCAGGGCTGGAAGAAATTACAGATATAGGGAGGAGCAATGCCATGAGAGAATTGAAAGTGCAACAGAATGTGCAAAGAACCTGGCTATAAAAACAAAAAACTGCGGATGCTGGAAATCCAAAACAAAAACAGAATTACCTGGAAAAACTCAGCAGGTCTGGCAGCATCGGCGGAGAAGAAAAGAGTTGACGTTTCGAGTCCTCATGACCCTTCGACAGAACTAAGTAGAAACAGAATTTCTACTTAGTAAGTATTTCTTCGTAAGTAGTATTTCTACTTAGTTCTGTCGAAGGGTCATGAGGACTCGAAACGTCAACTCTTTTCTTAAAGGACCTGGCTATTTATCCCAACTGATCCCTGCCAGTGTTCATGCTCCACCAAGCTTTCTCCTAGCCCTGCATTTCACCCCATCAGTATATCCATCTGCTCGCTCCTTTATTCGTGTTTAGCTAGCTTCCCCTTAAATGTATCTACACTACTTGGCTCAACTCATCCTTGTGGTATCGAGTTTCACATTCTAACTACTCTAGGTAAAGTTCTCCTGAATTCCCGATTGGATTTACTGGCAAGTTCCTGGTTTTAGTCCCCCTCTGGCACTGGAAACATCACCTCAATATTTAGCCTATCGTATTCCTTCTGAATTTTGTAGGCTTTTTTATACAAGGGAAACAAGGGTAAGAACTTAAAGGGGAAAAAAAAAATTAAGGCATTGCTGTACCAGCAGCTAATGTTGGCCGTGAGCACAGGGGTAATAGGTGAAGTACACCTGGTGCAGGAAGATGATAGGTGAGAGCAGTCAGTCTGTATGGTGCACTATTTCCTTCTCTGGACCTCCGCTTCTGCTCAAGGAGCTCTTTAAATAGAAGTGAGTTGGGGAAGACAAATGAAAGATGTAGTTATAAGGCAGAAATGTATTGCTGCTTTTACACACTAGGCAGCTTCAGTTCTGCTTATTGCAAAATGCAGCTACAAAAAAGCTCCTTTAATTCTCAAAGAAATCCCCCAGGGGAAACACCACCTTAACATTATGTCCACATGCTAATGGAAATTTTTTAAAAGGCCATTCACTTTCAAAGAACTGGATAAACCAGCTGAATAATAAACCTCTACAATAAGCCAGGTGTGTCTCCAGGCCCATGATTCCCAAGATTTGCTATCCATCAAGAAGGAATCGGTGTGCCACCTTACAGTACAATATCCTGACCAACGGAAAGTTCCTTGTCACTGGCTAACCAAGAATAAAAAAAACTGGAAAGTTACTTCAGAACAGTCAGTAAGGTTCCACAGATTATTAAAAACAAAAACGCACACAATTGAAGGAGCTTTGCAACATGGGTTGGAAATTTCTGAACAGAAAGGAAGGGTGTTCAAGAGCAGGAAAGCAAAATTATTTCAGTTAACTAAATAGAAATGGGAAAACTGAAGTGTTTTAAAGTCAAGCATAAATATAGCATGACCACTTCATATCTGTGTTGGGAAAGCCAGAGGAGGTGATGCCCATCCTGACCTGGTCTTTCTAAATGACCCAAATACTGTGCAAGGGATGGAAGTTGAGGTCCCGTTAGGAAGCAGTGACAGATTACGTTTAACATGTCTTAAGATTCAGAAACATAACTTCAAGAACTATATTTAAGACCACTGAAATTGAGGGAAGAGCTAACACAAATAGACTGAGGGGAGTTATCCTCGACTGAAGTGTCATTGAATAAGTGGAACATCTCCAAAGGCATAACATTTGTCACATAAAATAAATATATTCCAGGTATTAGTGACCTCAGCCTAAATATGTGAGACACTAAGTGGAGAAATGACCCCACGATAAATCTTGCAAGCACTGTGATAAATGAGGAAAATGCAGAAACACATAGGATGTTCAAAGGAACAAAGAGAAATAAAACAAAGGCGGGGGTGGGGGGGGGCAAAACCCAGCAGTAAGCAGAAGCAATAGAACAATCAAAAAGACAAATGCCAAAGATGTAAGTGGAACAGAAGGCAAAAACAAGCTGGAAATTGTGGATGATTATTTTTTCCGATATGCTTGGAAGAAATAAAATAATAGGTCCTCCTCACCCATAAACAACTTCGGCATAATTAATGACTGTTAAAACTGAGCTGGAAGTGCAAGGCAGGCTGAAGTGCTCAAAAGGAATCAATCCCCAGGACAGATACTATTTATTCAAGAGAGGCTAGGGAAGAGATTAGAGACACTGACCATTAATATAGGAGAACCATGGAACCACAGGCTAATTTAGTATCCATGTCCAAAAAGGAAGCAAAATAGTCGACAATACCATTCATAATATTCAGATCTATATAATGTAATGGAATTGACTGTCTAAAGTAAACATTCGAGGATGGCCTGTATCATATTAATCTAGTGAACAACAGTCAGTATGAGGAAGATCCTGCCTGGCCAATTACCTTGACTTCTTTGGAAATTACAACTCAAGTAGGTGGTTGAAATCCCCATAAAATGCACCTGGACTACCAAAAGGACATTTCGACAAGGTTCCACATAAAGACTACAAAAGATGAAAGCTGCTGAGTGCCAGGGTGCATCTTGGGAATGGATAAAAAGCTGGCAGCAGTTTAGAAAACAATGGAGGCCTGGTAAAGGAGCAATGTTAAATTGGGGAAAGGACTAAGCAGGGTGCTCTTGGGATATAGATTCAGAAACTCAAGGCAAGTTGGCAAATTTTCAGGAAATAATCAAACTGGTAAGGACAATTATAATTGAATGAGACAATTCAAGCTACAGAAGGGATATACAAGGGCAAAAACAGCAGATGAAACGTAATCCAAAGAACTGTCAAGTAAGGCACATAGGAAGAAAAAAATTGAGCAATACGCATATTCCCTAAATGGTGTTGAAACAGCCAAGTATGAAAGCTAAGAGACACCCAGGAGATTCAGTTGAGCAGCCTAGATTATGCCCTCAAGACCTAGGATGTATGTTGTAAACTGGAGTATAAAGTGCCTTCATATGTCATAACCCCATCTTGTGCAGATGGAGCAGAAGTCTACAAGAGTTCTGGAGGGAATAAAATTAATGTCTCCAAATCCAATCCCACTTTGCGAGCTTCCATTGGCTCTCCTGCTCCCAGCATATCAACTTCTAAAACCTCACCATAAGTAGCCTCTACCCTACCTCTGCAATCCTGCCAAGCCCCATGTACTTCACCTGCTCTCAGTTCTGTCATACATCTCTGGCCTACTATCTCTCCACTTCAGTTACCAATAGTGTCCTGATAGCGTCCACAGACAGCTTTGTTTCTTTAATTAAAAAAGGGATTCAAATGTAGTCAGGCTGAGTGAGATCTTCATCACCACTGGACTCTCACATTAGTGTTTTTCAGGCACAGAATGACTTTCTCGCACAGCAGACGCTAAAGGAATGTTGACTGCACAGGAGAAGGCTCCATTTTAACATGAGCTTGATAAACATTTGGATGGAGGCATTTTTCATTTTAAATACACAATGGTTACAGGCAGAACATTCAAAGTCATATGCTTGCAACAAACAACTGGACAGAAGACTTGGGAGGAAAAAAACCTTGGTTTAGAAGCTCTCTTAGCAAATGAAAGCAATGAGAAATGTCAATGACTACTAGGATCTGAACTGGCCCTGTTTTGGTAACCACTTTAGCCCTAGGGCTGCCACATTTAGTGAAACAGCAGAGTAAAACCAAAGAATTACATGTAAGTAAAATCAGACACACACCAGCAATTGCACCTTGAGGCTACAAGCCAAACCTTTGCCGATGTTCTCCTACACTGATGAACCACCCCCACTTGCGGTTTCTCTGACAGCAGATCCAAGTGGTTCACCATGAACCCCTGGTCCAACACGAGCAACTCTAGAAACTGCAGTCCTAATGCGCCACCATTCCACGCTGTAAAGTGACTCTCATGAACAGAGCATGGGTCACAAATATAGAAAGAGGAAGAATGCGGATTGCAAGCTCGACAACAGGAAGCATAACATTTTGTTTAAAGCTGGCTAAGCGGCAGAGTAAGTCACTGCATCAGCACATCAGCTGCACACACAAACTTCCCAAACAAAGCAAAACAGTTCAGAACTTTAAATCAAAATAAACAGTGCCATATAATCCCAGCATGATTTGGGCAAGGAAACTTATGCCAAGAAACCCATTTTCTCTTGGCTGGAGACGACGAAATAAAACAGATTGCTAAATTACTGTTAAATTTCCAAGATCGGAATAACTGGGCCCTAACTCCTCTTCAAATAAGAGAAACTAATCTTTGGACTTGTGCAATCTCATAAAAGACTCCTTTCTTCCTGGCAAGCAAAAACACACTGAAGGCTACTAAATCACTTACACAACAAAAACAGAAACAGAAATACCTGGAAAAACTCAGCAGGTCTGGCAGCATCGGCGGAGAAGAGTACAGTTGACGTTTCGAGTCCTCATGACCTTGATGCTGCCAGACCTGCTGAGTTTTTCCAGGTATTTCAGTTTCTGTTTTTGTTTTGGATTTCCAGCATCCGCAGTTTTTTGTTTTTAATACTAAATCACTTATTGACTAAAGTCTACTCAACAGAGGCTTTTAAACAGAGGATCAAAGTGTGGACTATACCTTGCACAGATTGAAGTTTGGTTCTGGGTTGTGAAGTTTGCCCAAGCAATGCACCACCTTAGCATTAAACACAGTTGAGTACAATGAACCTGCAGGAATGCTGCAGCCTCAACTCCTGGGGCACACCAAACAGATCTTGGTGCTGTTTTGCCATCTGTGAAATCTTTGTCTCTCCTAAGTGGCCCAGGTACACATCACAAAGAGGGTTTTGCTCTGAGTCAACTAGCTGCAGGGGACACACTGTACACAACCATCAGTTATTGCAATGATGTAACCACTAACAGATGCTGGAGGTCACTGACCTGGAATGCAAGGACCCCTTTAAATTATTTACCCAAAGCATCTACTGGTAATAGACATTTTTGGCTTGTCAGTAAGATGAGGCACATAGCCAACTGGACAGCAACAATGCCAACTGTAAAACCATGCTTGGCTTTGAGATTATTAGAAATGGGGGCTTGCAAGCCTTAGCTAGCCCGCTACAATTCCACAGCTGCTCCAAGTTACTCAACATTCAAATCACTCCATATGTACCTCAACAGGGCACTGAGACAAACTATGGTTCTAACCATCACAGGGACCATCACAGTCGTGCAGCTGGGTGAGTAATCCAGAGCTGCGTGGGCTAATGATCTGGAGGCACAAGTTCAAATCCCACCCCGGCAGCTAGGGAATTTAAATTCAGTTAATTCGAGAAATCTGGAATAAAAAGCCAGTAAGGATAATGGTGACTGCCTTACTACTGGATCGTCGTAAAAACTCATCTGGTTCACTAATGTCCTTCAGGGAATAATATCTTCCGCCCTTACCCAGGCTGGCCAATGTGATTTCAGGCCCTCAGGGCGATGTAATTGACTGTTGGCTGAAATGGCCCATTAAGCTATTCACTTGTACTCAAGGCGACCACCTTGGCAAGGCAATATATGTCGGTGTTGCTACACCCCACGAACAAATGAAAAGTAAACACACCCAGAGCCCCGAATGAGCTGCACTGCAACACTTGTGGCATTACTGTGTTGTTGCACTTGGACACAAAAGTCAATGCAACTGGCTCACAGCATGGATTCCACTCCTGGTGTGACCAAGCTTATTCTGATTTGATTATCTGTATTTACAGATCGCCTTTCCCCTAGTGAACCAGAAAGCTGTCATGCCAAGTCACCCCCCCGCCCTTACCAAATAGCACAAGTTCAGGGGCTAGCCCGAGTGAACTTGAAAGCGGACTTCACACTTCAAACAGAATTCTCCACATTAAAAACAAACAAATGGTAGCTCCTCAATTATTAACACAACCTGCCTTTAAGCTGTTTCGTGCAGCAGACTCAACAACACCCACTGTAGAACCACTCAAAATTTTAAAACCCGCAAAGCTCCCATTTTGCTCGGCAGTAAAAATTCAATCGTGTGTTTCTGGTCATTTGACTAGTCCGTATAAAGCATATGACAGTTAATCCACTATTGTCTAGAACCAAAGATTTTTTGTATGTTGGCTGCTATCTTGGTCAGTATCTCAGCACCCACCAATATCTCCACCCTAGTCCCTTAGGTGCCACACACTACCATCCAAGCCACTTCCTATCCCTACAGCACTCAGCATGTTCTCAGCCCCCAGATCCACTTCACAGCTTCAGTGCAAGGCCAGCTCACAACCCCAGATCCTGCCACACTTTCCCAGCCGGTCCAGCTTGTGCTCTCCTGGCCCATGGCGCTCATGCTTGCTCATTTCCAACACCAGGTTCCCTACATTCTCCTAGCTAGGTGAGGTCCAAGCCATAACCTCCCTGTTCTCAACTGATTCAATATGGTCCCAGTGCTGCCCTTCCTTAGCTAAAACAGCTATGAGAACAGGGAAGCAAACACCACACTGCAACAGACAATAAAAAGAGGGAGGTCAGGATAAGTGACATTTGGTCACATGCGAGAAGCTAGATCATCACCAGCAAACTGAGGGGATTGGTGAGTGGGGCGGGGGGGTGGTGGTTTACAGGCTAACAGGAGGTGAGCATAAAGCAATGATTGAGGACAGGAGAAAGTCTTGCCTGTTCAGGGAGTGTCTGGAGAGCAAGCCCAAGCAAGACAAGTTTTTAATCTCATTTTGAAGCAGAACTTCATCACGGGAGAGATGGAGCAGTGATAAACCAAAAAAGTGACTAATTAGTTATACAAGAACCACACCAAATCCAGGGAGGAAATAACTTCCAACAAGAGTAACAGGAGCTCCAGCCCTGCTTTTGGAACTTCTACAATCTAGGCCTAGGGCTAAGATTAACTGTGTCAAATTTGAGTGTTCTTGCTGCCTGCCTGTCACTAAGAACAAAGCCAAAAGAGGTCTGGATATCGACAGTACAGTACGTTCTGGGTTGTAACACAATCACAGGAGGCAGATCATAAGAAACACTCTGTCTTAGAGTTTGGATAAGTACCAGCACCCAGAGATTGCACTATAGGTACAGAGCCCTTATGCAGCATTCCAAAATCCAGAAGGACCCAAAACCCAGGTCCGGCTCTGGAAATACAAACCCCATCAGGCATTGCTGTCAGTCTTATCTGGGTCTTGGCATGCTGATCCCCTGCTCATTGGGTCTGGGATTAATGGCAGCAGCCACCTTCATCTCTTCCTTTTCCCATCCCAGTTGGTTCCAGCTCAGTGGAGAAATTAGACCAACTTTAAATCATCCTGTTCCCCCATCCCAGGACCCAAAACAGGGAAACTTCCCATATCCAGTATGCATCCGGTCCCGAGCTTCCCAGATACGGGGTCTGGTGTCTGGATATATCTACAGTCTGATCATCATCTTCTCATCGCTGAACTACTTAGGTTACGCAGGTAATCTGTTCATAGCCAGCTGGTGGCTAGAGTTTGCAACTACATAGTGACACAGGAGAAATAAATCGGGAAATGTTGGCTTTGCAATTTACAATGGTAAGTGTTGACAGAAAAATATATAATACCTCCAGTTTTTTAAAAAATTACAACACTGTCATAATTTAGAGTACTTGGTCCTAGACCATATCAACTTGACAAGCACCCAGCATAACAGCAAGAAAACAGTGCACCCTCATTGCGGTATACAATAAACTTGATAGTGAGTTAAAGTTCATGATCAATCACCACGTTCAAATGAAAAACGGAAGTTACCCTCAATTCCAGGAACTTTTTCGTGCTTGCAGTGCCTGTTACATGCAGGTCAATCAGTGGCTTTGCAGAATTAATACCATCCAGCTCAATTACTGCCAGCAGCAGCCAAGACTCTAGCTTATACTCACTCTCCAAATCTGCCACCAGTACTGCCGTGGCAACTGGTGAGCTGCACTTGTGTTTATATCATAAATATAAGCATATCATGTGCAAGCATGCAAAGTGCACTGGGACAGCTCCAAAAATTTTTGTGTTGTGTATCCTTCTTTCCGCTCCCCGAAACAGGGCCCACTCTATCACTGACTCGTGCTCCAGCTCTGCAGTGGGTCCGTTTGGCAAGTCAGCGGAGAGGCAGTGGTCTTCAATCCCCAAACTCCATGCACATTACAGAAGCGCAGATCTCAGTTTTCCAAAGCATTTTCAGCTGAACTTGTCCTGCCATTTCCTATTGTAGATGCCAGGCCCATAAATATATCCCATTTGCGTAAGATAAGGGGCATGCAGCAAATAAAATGCACTGGGGAATGCTTCATATGGTGCACTTTTGTTGATGGCTGAGAAGACCAATCCGAGAGAGGCAGGTTCTGCCACAAGTGGTGTATGTGAAGTGGTTAGCAGGAGTTTCTGTGGATTGCTGTTTTTGGTGTTGGCGCCTGTTACCAAGCCACCAATTGTCATGATGATGAACTCGGGCCCACAGGTGATGTGAACATTTTCCTCCATCGCTGGCCTGTCTTTCCCAGCTACGCGAATCCATGTCATCATGCCTTCATGTCATGCCCGCAAGCATCTTTGAAGTGGAGCTTTGGGTGTCCTGCCAGCTTTATTAACCAACCTTTAAAGCCCTGTTAACACTGCGGGCATAAACATCCAGCACTGAACCATTTTGTTTTTTAAGTTGTAGTCAATTAAACTTGTGGTTATTTTTTTACCACCACCGCCCCCCTGCCTCTGGCTTCTCCTTTCAAGGCTTATTCTGTTTCCCAAACCCCCCAAACTCTGAACTCCCCAGCGAATCTGGCAGAGAACCTGTGGAAACTCACCAGCTGGCAACAGCCCCACTTTAGACAGCAGCCAAGCTTGCAATTCAAATTAAGTTCTCACAATGGGAGTGGGGAAGTGCCAGAACACTCCAATCAATAAACTTCAACTCAGTTACAATGCGTCATGGTAAATTGGGTTTTTATTCTGCATCGCCGACTTCCTCTCGCCCCTCCCCTCACCCCTAGCATTTGTATTAAATGTCCTTGGGTGTCTTTATGCACATTTCCTGCCCGTACACCCATAAGTTGAAATGCACCGAGTACCAAACAATGAAATTCCTGTGCTCATGTTCTTCCACATACAATCTATCAAGTGTACCCAAACACTTCACATTTCCTTCCTGGGCCTCTGGCTCACTTCCATAGAAAATGTTTGGAGTTCAAGGCTGCCAACCAACCCAAACTCTTGTTTAAATGTTTTCTTCCAAAGTGAGGAATATTACAAGAATCAATATTCCTTGCATTTTTGTTAACTAATAACAGCATAAACAGTTCCCAGGTCAGGTAAGACATAGAGTGAGGTCTCTCTAATCTAGCCCAACAAGATTCCCTCAGTTGGAAGACAGTGGCATCGTGGTAATGTCACTGTGCTAGTAATCCAAAGGCCTTGGCTAATGCTCCAGGGTCACAGATTCTAATCCCACCACAGCAGCACACAAACACAGAATTTAAATTTAATTAATAAATCTGGAATTCAAAACAAAGCTAGTCTCAGTAATAGTGATCAATCATCGATTGTTGTAAAAACCCACCTGGCTCACTAATGCACTTTAGGGAAGGAAATCTGCCATCCTTACCCCCAGGGCCACAGAAATGTGATTGACTCTTAAATGCCCTCTGCAGGCCTTTCAGTTGTATCAAGCTGCTACAAAACCTAGGAGGAATGAACCGGATGGACCACCCGGCATCAACCCAGGCAGCAGAAACGACAACTGCAAATCCAGCCCTGTTGACCCCACAAAGTCTTCCTTAATAACATCTGGGGGCTTGTGTCAAAATTGGAGAGGTGTCCCACAGACTAGTCAAGCAACAGCCTGACAGAGTCATACTCACGGAATCATACCTTACAGGTAATGTCCCAGACACCGCCATCACCATCCGCCAGATTTGGCAGCACAATGGTGTGCAGGATACAGAGGGAGCTTCCCTGTGAGTTCTCAACATTGACTCCAGACCCCATGAAGCCTCATGGCATCAGTAATGGCTCCAAGATTGGCTTGGTAATACCAATGCATTGAGTAGAAGTAGTAGTAGCTGGCCAAGTCCTAAAGGACATAGCTGTTAGACTGGGTGTGCAGCAGGTGGCGAGGGAACCAATAAGTTAAGAAACTATTTGACCTCATCCTCGCCAATTTGCCCGTCACAAATGCAACTGGCCATGACAGTATTGGCAGATGTGACCACTGCACTAGCCCTTGTGGAGACACCCTCCATCGTGATGTGTGGCACTACCACCATGCTTGTCAGGAAAATATAATTTTCTTAATATTATTGGAATTTATTGTAAGGTAGGAATAGTGTGTGTGTGCGCGTGTGTCTTAATTGAATTAAAGACAACTGGTCTGAAGGCTTTGTTGTATCAGATGAGAAGCTAGGTTTGAAATGTTAAATGGGTAAACATGACTGAAATTTTAGAATGTGAGATGAAAAGGGAAAATTTGCATTTTTAGATAAACCAGAGTAATTTGAATTTCAAGAGGTGGTGAAATGTTAACTTAGCCAGAAGAAGCCAAACAGTGTGTTTATTTTTCCCAAAGATTACTGATAAAATTGATACTTATTATAATTCATTCTTATTATTAGAAAAGTAGAGTTGAAAAGACATATTGGGACAATGGGATTTACACTAAAAAGGGTGAAACCTATATAAAGGAGATGAGGTTATGTGTAAGAGAAGGCATTCTAAGGTCTAACAAGTGTGAAATACCTCCAGCCTCTAAGCCTCAATTTGCTGTCTACATGATTTGAAGTGAAAAAAACTCACTTTGAACTCAACTGGTCAGCGTATTATGTTACTTTGCCTGGGTCTTTTAAAATCTGTGTTTTACTGGTGCCTTAACAGAGCTGTAACTGGGACTTAGATTAACAAGGGGAGCTAGGAGTTATCATAGTAGTAATTTGTAAACCTATGTATTTGCTTAAAATTATTTTTTTATTAATAAAGGTTCAATTTAGTTTTGTAAGAAACCCATAAGACTCAGTGGTCTTATTACCACTGAATTCAAGGCACGCATCTCAAAATAAATACAAATTGTAAAGTAGTTGGGGCAGTTGTTTCAAGTTTCCCTCTGGGATTTGAGCAGCTCAGCATTTACCATCCACTGTGCCTGGACAATGCTAAATGGGATAGATGTCAAACAAATCTAGCAGCTCAAAACTGGGCCTCCATGGGGCATTGTGGACTATCAGCATATAAAACCACAATCTATAACCTCATGGCTCATCATCTCCTCCACTCTACCATTACCATCAGGCCAGGGGATCAACCCTAATTAAATGAAGGTAGAAAGGCATGCCAGGTGCAGCACCAGGTATACCTAAAACTGGAGGTGTCAACCTGGTGAAGCTTAACACAGGAATACTTGTGTGCCAAACAGCGGAAACAGCAAGTGATAGACAGAGCTAAGCAAGTCCACAACCAACAGATCATATCTAAGCTCTCCAGTCCTGTCACATCCAGTCATGAATTTGGTGGACAATTAAACAACAGGCAGAGGAGGGGTGGGGGGGGGGGCTCCACAAATATCTCCAACCTCAATGATGGAAGAGCCCAGCATGTCAGTGCAAAGGACAAGGCTAAAGCATTTGCTACAATCTTCAGCCAGAAATGCTGAGTGGATAATCCATCCCGGCCTCTTCCCAGTCTTCAGCCAATTTGATTCACTTCACGTGATATCAAGAAACGGCTGAAGACACCGGATACTGCAAAGCCTATGGGTCCTGACAATATTCCGGCAATAGTACGAAGACTTGTGCTCCAGAACTAGCCGTGGCCCTAGTCAAGCTGTTCCAGTACAGCTACAACAATGGCATCTACCTGGCAATGTGGAAAATTGTATAGGTACGTCCCATACACAAAAAGCAGGGCAAATCCAACCTGGCCAATTACTGCCCCATCATTCTATTCTAGATCATCAGTAAAGTGATGGAAATTGTTGCCAACAGTGCTATCAAGAGGCACTTAGCAATACCCTGCTCATCAATGCTTAGTTTAGGTTCTGCCAAGGCCACTCAGCTCCTGGCCTCATTAAACCTTGGTTCAAATATGGACAAGAGAGGGTAAGCGAGTGTGACTGCCCCAAATCAAAGCAGCGTTTCAGTGTGGCATCAAGGAGCCCTAGCAAAACTGGAGTCAATAGGAATCAGTGGGAAACTACCTAGCACGAAGGAAGATGGTTATGGTTGTGGTTGTCGGAGGTCAATCATCTCAGTCCCAGGACGTCAGTGCATGATTCCTCAGGGTAGTGTCCTAGGCCCAGCCATCTTCAGCTGCTTCATCAATAACTTTCTTTCCATCATAAGATCAGAAACAGGGATGTTCATTGATGATTGTACAATGTTCTGCACCAGTCGCGACGACTCAGTTACTAAAGCAGTCTGTGTTCACATGCAGCAAGACCTGGACACCATTCAGCCATGGGCTAAGTGGCAAGTAACATTTGCACCAAGTGTCAGGCAATGACTATCTCAAGCAAGAGAGAACCGAGAACAATCACCCCTCGACATCAATGGAATTACCATCACTGAATCCCCCACTATCAACATCCTGGGGATTACCATTGACCAGAAACTGAACTGGGCTAGCCATATAAACAAGACAGATGCTAGGAATTCTGTAGTGAGTAACTCACCTCCCGACTCCCCACAACCTGCCCACCATCTACAAGGCACAAGTCAGGAGTGTGATGGAATACTCTCCAGTTGCCTGGATGAGTGCAGCCCCAACAACACTCAAGAAGCTTGACACCATCCAAGACAAAGCAGCCTGCTTGATTGGTACCTCACCCACCACCTTAAACATTCACTTCCCCCACCTCCAGCCCACAACGGCAGCAGTGTGCACCATTACTGTAACCATGGCGGACGAGAAGAAAGCCCCAATTTCCAAGAAGGACGCTAAGAAAGCCCAGAAGAGGGCCCCACCAAAAGGCGGCAAGAAGAGGAAAAGATCCAGGAAAGAGAGTTAATCCATCCATGTCAACAAAGTGATGAGGCAGGTTCACCCTGACACCAGCATCTCCGCCAAGGCCATGAGCATCATGAACTCGTTTGTCAACGATATTTTCAAGCGCATCGTGGGCAAGGCTTCCCATCTGGCCCATTGCAACAAGCACAGCACCATCAGCTCCCAGGAGATCCAGACCGCCATGCGCCTGCTGCTGCCCGGGGAACTGGCCAGCCACACCGTGTCGGAGGGCACAAAGTACACCAGCTCCAAGTAAAACTCCACAATGTACTGAAAGTCAAACCCACAAGATGCACGCAGCAACTCACCAAGGCTCCTGCCACAGTGCCTCCCAAACCCAGGGCCACTGCCATCTAGAGGGGCAAGGGCAGCAGATACATGGGAACAGCATCACCTGCAAGCTCCCTTTCAAGCTACTCACCATCCTGACTTGGAAGTATATTGTCGTTCCTTCACTGTCATGGAATCAAAATCCTGGAACTCCCTCCCTAACAGCACTGTGGGTGTACCTACATGGGCAGCAACAGTTCAAGGTAGCAGCTCACCACCACCTTCTCAAGGGCGATTGGGGATAGGCAAAAATGCTAGTCTAGCCAACGACACCCACATCCTAAAAACAAATAAATTAAGAAAAGCCCCATATTCAAAGCATTTCACATTGCACCAAGCTAAACGCTAAACGCCACCATTTTCCATTGCTACCATTCTTCTGGTCACAAGGAAATGGTGGTTCTCCCTTGTAAAGAGCTGGAATAAAGCTGCATCAACTCATTTGATCTGAGATCCTTGCACTTAGCCAAGAGGAAGCCTACAGCTACACATCTAGGTTATGTATAAAGTCAATGTTTAAATTGTTGCTCAATGCAGTCAGTTCACGATCATTTAACGAGCTTAGTAACATCCTTAAAATTCCTCTAAAAAGTGGTGAAGATCACAAATGAGTTTATTTTTAAAACACATGCTTGTGTTGAGTTTCACTGTGGAGCAGCATCAAGTAGAGACCTGTGGCTTTGCCCCATTCCCCAAAAGAGAGAGGGGGTGAGGTGGTGGCTCCCAGCACACTGGGACCTGACAGAGGTGCAAACATAAGTTGATAATGGTATTTAGTTTAGTCCAAAAATCAGAAATGTCATTAAGAGATACTTTGAACTCTGAGTCACAGTCCAGGCACAAGCACTGATGTCCTGTTGCGTTTTGCACAGAGATAGATCATGATCAGAAGCAGAACTGGGAGGCTGTGATGTGTAATACACTTCAAGTTGTTCAGGTACATCAATCTTTCCTGAAGCAAAATGGATCCAGATGACACATTTCAGACAGAAATATAACATGAAAGAACACGCTCAAATCTTTGCTGAATACAAGACGTTTGCAACTCACAAGAGATCAGTTTCCTTCATTCACTTGTTGTAACATGCGACTGATTTCAAGACATATTCACCTACCGATCACTGGGTTTTGTACTGAAGATTTCACTTGATTGATTGCCTATTCCAGCTTTAATGCATCAGTGAGTCCCTAGGCCCAACCCAGTTAAAGCAAACTACCAACGAACTATTTCCTATGCATACTGACTAAATGGGACAAGGCATTGCTGAAGGTTAGGAAATAGAACCTGATCCATGGTGAGTGTTTGCAGCAATGTGCAAACTCCTGCCCCTCAAAAACATTCCAGGTTTTGTTTCCAAGTGACCAGCAACTTTCCCTGAACAAGTTTAACCTGTTAGACAATTGGTCAACCTACAGGAGGGGCAAGTGAAGCAAGTACCTCTTTCGTGTACCATAACAAGACCTGAAGTACTCTCTTGCACAAAACAGAAACAAGTTAATACTCCTACTTGAAATGTAATCCTCCTCACAGAGGATTTGAGGTGGTGGATCAAAAAAAAAGAACTTGCCAAATTGGACTCGAGAGTTCATATCATTAACTTTTCATTTACCGAACACACTGAAATTTACGCAGGAGGGAAGGGGGTGGGGTAGGGGTGATGCAATTTTGCTAATGACTATCTGTAGTTCTCTTGAAGGCACACTGCACTTGCACATGAGAATTGCGTGCAAATAATTTACAGCACAGAAGCAGGCCTTTCAGCCCAACTAGTCTGTGCCAGTGTTCATGCTCCGTGCAAACATACAAATTAGGAGTAAGCCATTTGGCCCTTCGAGCCAGCTCTGCCATTTCGTAAGATTATGGCTGATCTAATTATGGCCTTCACTCCAATTTCCAGGCTGTCTTCTATACCCTTTGACTCTCATCAGTCAAGAATCTGTTTAACTCAGCCTTGGATATATTCAATGCCCCAGCCTCCACTGTTCTCCAGGGAAGAGACTTCCAAAAATTAACAACCTTCTGAGAGAAGAAATTCCTCCTTACCTCCATCATAAATGGGAGACTCTTTATTTAAAACCGTGTCCCCTTGTTCGAGATTCATCCACAAGAGGAAACATCCTCTCAGTATCTACCCTATCAAGCCCTCTCAGAATCTTATGTTTCAATAAGGGCATCTCTCATTCTTCTAAACTCCAATGAGTATAGGCCCAACCTGCTCAACCTTTCCTCATAAAGACAACCCCTTCATCCCAGGAATCAGCCCTGTGAACCTTCTCTGGATGCTTCCAATGCAAAGATATCCTTCCTTAAGGAGGCAAAAACTGTACACGGGGGTCTTGGCACAGTCTCACCAATGCCATATAAAGTGTAGCAAGATTTTGCTACTTTTATACTACATCCCCCTTGCAATAAAGGCCAACGTTCCATTTGCCTTCCTCTTTGCTTACTGTACCTGCATGCTGACTCTTTGTGATTCCTGGACAAGGACACAGATCCTTCTGCTATTCTCTGCCAAAGTAGGCAAGTTCACATTTTCCCACATTACACTCCATCTGCCAAGTTTTGCCCACTCACTAACCTATCTATAGCCCTCCGCACACACTTTGTATCCTCCTCACTTGATTTTTTTAAACCCATCTTCATGTCAGCAACAAATTTGGCTACAATATAGTCAGCGCCTTCATTCAAGTCATTAATATAGATCATAAATAACTGAGGTCAGCACTTATCCCTGCAGCACTCCACTTGTTAGTTAGTCAACCTGAAAATTACCCATTTACCCTGACTCAGTTTCCATACTATCACCCCCAAAAGCATAAGCTCTTATCTTGTGCAGTAACCTTTTGTGAGACTTTATCAAATGTCTTTTCGAAAACCAAATATTACATAAGTTCCCCTGCTTGTCATATCCTCAAAGAACTCTAACAAACTTGTCAAACACAATTTCCCTTTCACAAAAATATGTTGACCTGCCCTAACTGCTATAATTTTCTAAATATCTACCACTTTATTAATAATAAATTCAAGCATTTTCCCCAATGGCAGATGTTAGACTAACTGGCCTATAGTTTCCTGCTTTTGTCTCCCTCCTTTCTTGAACTGAGGCGTTACATTTGCGATTTTCCAATCTACCAGGGTTTCTTCAGAATCTGGGGAATTTTGGAAGATTACAACCAATGCTTACACTACCACTGCAGCCACTTATTTTAAGATCCGAGAATGTAGGTCATGAGGTCCATGAGGCCCGTCAGCCTTTAGCCCCATTAATTTTCCCTGTACTTTTTCTCCAGTGATCATGATTGCTTTTAAGTTCTTCCCTCCCTTTTTTCCCCTTCTTTTCTACTGTTCTTGGAATGCTTTGTGTATTCTACTGTGAAAACAGATACAGAATATTTGTACAAAGTCTTGTCTTTTCCTTGTTTCCCATTAATTCCCCAGTCTCACTCTCTAAGGGGCCAATGCCCAATTTAGCTACTCTTCCATTTTATATTCTTATAGAAGCTTTGATTGTTTTTATATTTCTTGATAGATTTCTCTTATACTCTCTATTTTCCCTTTCCAAGTCATCCCTTGTTGATTTCAATTTTTTTTCCAACTACCACTAATCACTGCAGCCTTGTACATCTTTTCTTTCAATTTGATACCACCCTTAATTTCCTTTGCAGGCCATGGATGGTGCATCCTTCTCAGGTTTTCTTTCACAATGTTGAGTTTTGAAATATCTCCTTAAACGTCTGTCATTGCTTCTCTACCATTTTACTTTTTAAACCAATTTTCCACTGCACTTCAGTCAACTCTGTCTTCATAACTTTATAATTGTCTAAGTTTAGGATACTATTATCAGACCCATGTTTCTCACCCTTAAACTGAACGCGAAATTTTCTTTTTCATTCATTCATGGGATGTGGGCTTCGGTGGCTAGGCAGCATTTATTGCTCATCCCTAATTGCCCTTGAGAAAGTGGTGGTGAGCTGTCTCCTTGAACCGCTGCAGTCCGTGTGGTGTAGGTACACCCAGTGCTGTTTGGAAGGGAGTTCCAAGATTTTGATCCAGCGACAGTGAAGGAACGGCCGATATATTTCCAAGTCAGGATGGAGAATGACTAGGAGGAGAATTTCTAGGTGGTGGTGTTCCCATCTATCTGCTGCCCTTGTCCTTCTAGATGGTAGTGGTCATGGGTTTGGAAGGTGCTGTCGAAGGAGGCTTGGTGAATTGCTACAGTGCATTTTGTAGACACACTATTGCTACTGTGTTGGTGGTGGAGGGAATGAATATTTCTGGATGTGATGCCAATCAAGCAGGCTGCTTTATCTGGACGGTGTCAAGCTTCTTGAAAGGTTGTGGGAGCTGCACTCATCCAGGCAAGTCAGGGGTATTCCATCACACTCCTGACTTGTGCCTTGTAGATGGTGGGCAGGCTTTGGGGATCAGATGAGATGAGTTACTTGTCACATGATTCCTAGCTTCTGACCTGCTCTTCTCACCACAGCATTAATATGACTAGTCCAGTTCAGTTTCTGGTCAATGGTAATCTCCAGGATGTTGATAGTGGGGGATTCAGTGATGATAATGATACTCATCAAAATGCAATGGTTGGATTCTCTCCTGTTGTAGATGGTCGTTGCCTGCCACATGTGGTGCAAATGTTACTTGCCACTTGTCAGCCCAAGCCTGGATATTGGCCAGGTCTTGCTGCATTTGGACATGGAGTGCTTCAGTGACTGAGGAGTCACAAATGGTGAACATCCCCACTTCTGACCTTATGTTGGAAGGAAAGTCATTGGTGAAGCAGCTGAAGATGTTTGGGCTGAGGACAGTACCCTGAGGAATTCCTGCGGTGATGTCCTGGAGGTGAGATGACTGACCTCCAAAAAACCACAACCATTTTCCTTTGTGCTAGGTATGACTCCAACCAGTGGAGAGTTTTTCCCAATTCCCATTGACTCCAGTTTTGCAAGGGCTCCTTGATGCCACACTCAGTCAAATATTGCCTTGCTATCAAGAACAGTCACTCTCACCTCGCCTCGATGTTTGAACCAAGGCTGTAATAAGGTCAGGAGCCAAGTGGCCCTGGCAGAACCCAAACTGGGCGTCAAACGAGCAAGTTATTGCTAAGCAAGTGCCACTTGATAGCACAGTTGATGACACCTTCCATTACTTTACTGATGATCGAGGGTAGACTGATATGGCTGTAATTGGCCGGGTTGAATTTGTCCTGCTTATGTACCAGGAAATACCTGGGCAATTTTCCACATAACCAGGTAGATGCCAGTGTTGTCGCTGTACTGGAACAGCTTGGCTAGGAGCACAGCAGGTTCTGGAGCACAAGTCTTCAGTACTATTGCTGGAATATTGTCAGGGGCCATAGCCTTTGCACCTTCAGCCGTTTCTTGCTATCACATGGAGTGAATCAAATTGGCTGAGGACTGACATCTATGATGCTGTGGACCTCTGGAAGAGGCCGAGATGGATCATCCACTCGGCACTTCTGGCTGAAGACTGTTGCAAATTCTTCAACCCTATCTTTTGTGCTGGGCTCCCCCATCATTGAGGTTAGGGAAATTTGTGGAGCCTCTGTCTCCAATGAGTTAACTGTCCATCACCATTCATGACTGGATGTGGCAGGACTGCAGAGCTTAAATCTGACCCGTTGGTTATGGGATCACTTGGCCTTGTCTATCTCTTGCTGCTTATGCTATTTGGCACGCAAGCAGTCCTGCATGACAGCTTCACCAAGTTGACAACTCCAGTTTTATGTATGCCTGGTACTGCTCCTGGCATGCCCTCTTGCAATCTTCATTGAACCAGAGTTGATCCCCTGGCTTGATGGCAGTGGTAGAGTGGGGGATATGTCAGGCCATGGGGTTACAGGTTGTGATCAAGTATAATTCTGCTGCTGATGGCACACAGCGCCTCATGGATGCCCAGTCTTGAGTTGCTTGATCTGTTTGAAATCTATCCCATTTAGCATGGTGGTAGTGCCACACAGCATGATGGAGAGTATCCTCATTGTGAAGGTGGGACTTCATCGCCACAAGGACTGTGTGGTGGTCACTCCTACCGATACTGTCATGGACAGATGTATCTGCAGCAGGCAGGTCGGTGAGGATGAGGTCAAGTATGTTTTTCCCTCTTGTTGGTTCCCTCATCACCTGCCGCAGACCCAGTCTAGCAGCTATGTCCTTTAGGACTCAGCCAGCTGAGTCAGTAGTGGTGCTGCCGAGCCACTTGGTGATGGACACTGAAATCCTCTGCCCAGAGTACATTCTGCGCCCTTGCCACCCTCAGTGCTTCCTCCAAGTGGCGTTCAACATGAGGAGCAGCGATTCACCAGCTGAGGGAGGGCAGTACGTGATAATCAGCAAGAGGTTTCCTTGCCCAGGTTTGACGTGATGCCCTGAGACTTCATGGGGTCTGGAGTCAATGTTGAGGATTCCCAGGGCAACTCCCTCCCAACTGTATACCACTGTGCCGCCACCTCTGCTGGGCCTGTTCTGATGGGACAGGACATGCCCAGGGTTGGTGAAGTTGGTGTCTGGGACATTATCTGTCAGGCATGATTCCGTGAGGACAACTGTCAGGTCCCCAGATGTTAGTAAAGAGGACCTTGCAGGGTCGACAGGGCTGAGATTGCTGGTGTCATTTCCAGTGCCTAGGTCGATGCCAGGTGGTCCGCCCAGTTTCATTCTTTTTTTTGTGACTTTGTAGCGACTTGTTACAACTGAGTGGCTTCCTAGGCCATTTCAGACGGCATTCCAGAGTCAGGCACATCGCTGTGGGTCTGGAGTCACATGTAGGCCAGACCAGGTAAGGACAGGTTTTCTTCCCTAAAGGACATTAGTGAACCAGATGGGTTTTTACAATAATCGACAATGGTTCCATGGTCATTCTAGTTTTAATTCCAGATTTTTATTGAATTCAAATTCCACCATCTGCTCTTACCCTGGGTCCCTGGATTACTAGTCCAGCGACAACACCACTACACCATGGACTCTGATCACTCTGATCTGAAGGATCCTTTACCAGGAGGTCATTAATTAATCCTGTCACTTTGCACATTACCAGGTTTAAAACAGCTTGTGCCCTGGTTGGTTCTTGTTTTGGGAAACTGTCCCAAATACACTATGCACTCATCCTCCAGGCTACTATTGCCAATTTGATTTGTCCAATCGATAAGAAGAATAAAATCTCTCATCATTGCAGTATCTTTCTTACAAACCCCTATTATTTCTTGATTTATACTCCATCCTACAGAGCTGCTATAAACTACTCTCCCCTGTAATTTCTTGCCTTTGCTATTTCTTATATTCACCCAAACTGATCCTACATTTTGATCCTCTGAACCAAGATCATTTCTTACTACTGTACTGATCTCATCCTTTATTAACAGGACTGCCCATCTCCTTTTCTTTCCTTCCAAAATGCCAAATACCCTTGAAATCTCAGGTCCTAGCCATGGTCACATGTTTCGGAATGGCTATCATATCATATGGTCATTTATTTCTATTTGTTCCATCAATTTATCCATCTTGTTAGAAATGCTGTGTGCATTCAGATGAACTGTCTTTTTACCATTTTCCCTATCTAGATCTTATTTGCTCATTTATACACTGTCCCTTCCTGTCACTCCCGCATCACTACCCTGCACAATCGCCTTTGTCCTTTCTCTACCTTTCCAAATCTCCCCTCACTATTTAGTTTAAAGCTCTATTTATAGCCCTAGTTTATGATTCACCAGTACACTGGTCCCAGCGCAGTCCAGTTGAAGGATGTCCCAAAGGTACAGCTCCCAAACGTCCCAGAGCAAACTGATCTTGACTGGTGTGGTGGGTGGAGTTGTACAAACATACATTCATTCGTGATCACTACCCATCAATTGTTGTAGCCCCTCCCTATCTCTAACCTCCACTAGCCTTCAACACTCTCTGCCTCTCTTATTCTGGGCTCTTGCACAGTCCCAATTTTTATCCCTCCACCCCGGCAGCTGTACTTTCAGCTGCCTAGGCCACAAGCTCTGAAATACCATCCCCCCCACGAATCTCTCCCTCCAAGACACTCCTTTAAACCCACCTCTTTAACCATGTTTTTGATTACCTGTCCTAATATCTCACATGGTTTGGCGTCAAATGTTGACAGCAAATTATTCCTGAAAAGCACACTGGGACATAATGAATATTTGATCAGGCTCACCTGTAATGCCTCTCCATCCCACCCCAAGGTCAAACAGCCTGCTGACTCTCACCAGCACAGCTCACATTACTCAAGGCATATTAACTGCAAGGCAAATCATCAAAGAGGCGACACTCTGGTCACCTGTCAGCACCCTTCGCATAATAGACGAAAACTGTCTGAATAAAGAGTCACTAGTCAGTAGAGTAATGAGGATGGGGGACATAACTCTGACATAACTCACTTGCAAGTGACATTTTTTTGGCTCCAGGCTGAAAATCAACACCCCACAGTAACTAGAGCACAATTTTACAGCTCAAGTTTCTCATTTAAAGCCTTCTCATTACTCATCTCCCTATATTTTGTGCAAGCATAAACTGCATCTGAAACAAGGTCCTTTATATTAATGGTTCATTTATATCTAGTTTGGGTTACTTGTTTTATTGGAGTGGACCAAAGTCATTGGATTACTGGGAGCAAGAGACCTGATGCACCTGAAAAGAGAGGAAGTCACAAAATATAGGAAAGTGAGGAAGCTTTTCAGTCTGTTCCACCATTCAATGAGATTATGGCTGATCTGTGACCAACCCACCATATTCTTTATTCTTTCTTCTTTCAAGGGATAAGGGCATTGCTGGCATCCCCATCCATAATTGCCCCTCAAACTGAGCGACTTGCTCAGCCATTTCAGAGACAGTTAAGAGTCAACCATTTTGCTGTGGGTCTGGAGTCACATGTAGGCCAGAATGGGTAAGGACAGTAGATTTCCTTCCCTAAAGGGCATTAGGATCATTTGCTTTCTTCACCTTAAACTATCAATTTCAGATTGAAAATTAATTTTTTGCATGGGAGATGAATCCACACTTCCACCACCCATTGTAGGAAGGATTGTGTTTCCTTACATCTCTCCTGAATGGCCTATGTCCATTTGCAAGGTTTATATCTGGTAAAAGCAAAAAACTGGGGATGCTGGAAATTCAAAATAAAAATATCTGGAAAAACTCAGCAGGTCTGACAGCATCTGCGGAGAGGAATACAGTTAACGCTTCAAGTCCGTATGACTCTTCAACAGAACATACGGACTCGAAGCGTTAACTGTGTTCCTCTCTGCAGATGCTGTCAGACCTGCTGAGTTTTTCCAGGTATTTTTATTTTTGTTTTATATCTGGTAAAGCCACTTTGTGCATGAATCGCAGAACAAGCTCGGGCATGTAAATATGAAATGACAGTTACTGCAGAATATCAAACTAATAAAGGCTGCAAAAGCAGCATGTGTGAAATGAAAATAATGACACATTGATGCTTAGCGTACACACAGACAATGAAAATCCTCGATCATGGTTAAACAGCATAAAAATGCCCGAACTTTCCTACTGGAGTTTCTAAAAAGCACACAGTGGCTGCTCACTTGCACTTAGGCAGTTTACAAAGTTGTTCAATGTTGAACCAGATCGATGCACAACAACTCCGCACATTTAGACAACCTGCACCAGAGCCAGATTTTGCTGATGTTAAAATAATAGATAATGGGGCATCGGCATTGGTGAGATCACTAATAATGGGATTACACAGCTTTATTAGACAGCTGCACTTCAGCAAGATAAAATACCCCTTTGGCAAAACACAAGGACAGAAAAGAAAATTCTATTAACAATCAGTTACCAAAGTGCATGGTGGTGAGTTTTTCCAATCAGGAAACATCACAGTATAAGACGACAACAGGCAAGTTACCTGTTTTTTATTTAATTCTTTCATAGGATGTGAGTATCACTGAAAAAGCCCGCATTTGTTGCTCATCCCTAATTGCCTTTCAGGAAGTGTTCCAAGTCAGGATGGCGTGAGGCTTGGAGGGGAACTTGCAACTGGTGGTGTTCCCATGCATCTGCTGCCCTTGTCCTTCTGGGTGGTAGAAGTCACAGGTTTGGAAGGTGCCATCAAAACAGCCCCGAGTTACTGCAGTGCATCATGTGTGGTACACACTGCTGCCACTGTGTACCGACGATAGACGGAGTGAATGCTTAAGGTGGTGGATGGGGTATCATTGAAGCAGGCTGCATTGTCCCAGTGCTGTCAAACTTCTTGAGTGGTGCTGGGGCTGCACTCATCCAGGCGAGTATTCCGTCACACTCCTGACTTGTACCTTGTAGATGGTCAGCAAGCTTTGGGTAGTCAAGTGAGTTACTTGCCGCAGACTTCCCAGCCTCTGACCTGTTCTTGTAGCCACAGTATTTATATGGCTGGTCATGTTCGGTTTCTGGTCAACAATAACGCCCAGGATGTTGATGGTGGGAAATGCTGTGATGGTGGGAAATGCTGTGATGGTGGGAAATGCTGTGATGGTCATATGTTGAATGTCAAGGAGAGAAGGTGAGCTTCTCTATTGTTGGAAATGGTCATTGGTGCCACACAAGTGTCAGGCAATGTTACTTGTCACATCAGCCCAAGCCTGAATACTGTCCAGGTCTTGCTGCTTAAGGGCACAGACTGCTTCAGTACCTGAGAAATAGTGAATGGTGCTGAACATTGTGCGATCGTCAGGGAACATCCCGATTTCTGACCTTATGACGGAGGGAAGGTCAGCTGTCAAATAGCTGAAGATAAAAGCAAAAAACTGCGGATGCTGGAAATCCAAAACAAAAACAAAAATACCTGGAAAAACTCAGCAGGTCTGGCAGCATCTGCGGAGAGTAACACGGTTAACGTTGAGGCCGAATGACCCTTCAACAGAACTAAGTAAAAATAAAAAAAGAGGTGAATATAAGCTTGTTGGGGGGGCGGTGGTGTGGTTAGAGCTGGATAGAGGGCCAGTGATAGGTGGAGATAACCAAAAGATGTCACAGACAAAAGGACAAAGAGGTGTTGAAGGTGGTGATATTATCTAAGGGAACGTGCTAATGAAGGGTAGAAAGCAGGACGAGCAAGGTACAGATAGCCCTAGTGGGGGTGGGGTGAAGGAATCGAAAAAGATTAAAAGGTAGAGATAAAACAATGGATGGAAATACATTTAAAAATAATGGAAGTAGGTGGGAAAAGAAAAATCTATATAAATTATTGGAAAAAAAGAGGGGGGGGGGGGGAGAAATCGAAAAGGGAATGGGGATGGAGGAAAGAGTTCATGATCTAAATTTGTTGAACTCAATATTCAGTCCAGAAGGCTGTAAAGTGCCTAGCCGGAAGATGAGGTGCTGTTCCTCCAGTTTGCGTTGAGCTTCACTGGAACAATACAGCAAGCCAAGGACAGACATGTGGGCAAGAGAGCAGGGTGGAGTGTTGAAATGGCAAGCGACAAGGATGTCTGGGTCATGCTTGCGGACAGACCAAAGGTGTTCTGCAAAGCGGTCACTCAGTCTGCGTTTGGTCTCCCCAGCGTAGAGGAAACCGCATTGGGAGCAACGAGTGCAGTAGACTAAGTTGAGGGAAGTGCAAGTGAAATGCTGCTTCACTTCAAAGGAGTGTTTGGGCCCTTGGACGGTGAGGAGAGGGGAAGTAAAGGGGCAGGTGTTGCACCTTCTGCAGTTGCATGGGAAAGTGCCATGGGATGGAGTTGAGGTGTAGGGGGTAATGGAGGAGTGAACCAGGGTGTCCCAGAGGGAACGATCCCTGCGGAATGCCGACAGGGGAGGTGAAGGGAAGATGTGTTTGGTGGTGGCATAATGCTGGAGCTGGCGGAAATGGCAGAGGATGATCCTTTGGATGCAGAGGCCGGTCGGGTGATAAGTGAGGACAAGGGGGACCCTTTCATGTTTCTGGGAGGAGGAGGAAGGTGTGAGGGCAGATGTGCAGGAGATGGGCCAGACACGGTTGAGGACCCTGTCAACTACCGTGGGTGGAAAACTTCAGTTAAGGAAGAAGGAGGACATGTCAGAGGAACTGTTTTTGAAAGTGGCATCATCAGAACAGATGCGACAGAGGCGAAGGAACTGAGAGAATGGGATGGAGTCCTTACAGGAAGCGGGGTGTGAGGAGCTGTAGTCGAGGTAGCTGTGGGAGTCAGTAGGCTTGTAATGGATATTGGTGGACAGTTTATCACCAGAAATTGAGACAGAGAGGTCAAGGAAGGGAAGGGAAGGAAAGTGTCAGAGATGGACCATGTGAAAATGTTGGAGGGGTGGAAATTGGAAGCAAAATTAACAAATTTTTCCAGGTCCAGACGAAAGCATGAAGCAGCACTGAAGTAATCATCGATGTACCGGAGAAAGAGTTGTGGGAGGGGGCCAGAGTAGGACTGGAACAAGGAATGTTCCACATACCCCATAAAGAAACAGGCATAGCTGGGGCCCATGTGGGTACCCATAGCCACACCTTTTATTTGGAGGAAGAGAGAGGAGTTTAAGGAGAAATTGTTCAGTATGAGAACAAGTTCAGCCAGATGGAGGAGAGTAGTGGCGGATGAGGATTGCTCGGGCCTCTGTTCGAGGAAGAAGCGGAGAGCCCTCAGACCATCCCGCTGGGGGATGGAGGTGCAGAGGGATTGGACGTCCATGGTGAAGAGGTGGTGGTTGGGGCCAGGGAACTGGAAATTGTTGATATGATGTAGGGTGTCAGAGGAATCACGGATGTAGGTGGGAAGGGACTGGACAAGGGGAGAGAGAATGGAGTCAAGATAACAAGAAATGAGTTCCGTGGGGCAGGAACAGGCTGACACGATCGGTCTGCCAGGACAGTCCTGTTTGTGGATTTTGGGTAGGAGGTAGAAGCGGGCCATCCGAGGTTGGGAGGCTATCAGGTTGGAAGATGTGGGAGGAAGATCTCCAAAGGAGATGAGGTCATTAACAGTCCTGGAAACAATGGCTTGATGTTAAGTGATGGGGTCAAGGTCCAGGGGGAGGTAGGAGGAAGTGTCTGCGAGTTGAGGCTCAGCCTCTGTGAGGTAGAGGTCAGTGCACCAGACAACAACAGCACCACCCTTGTCAGCGAGTTTGATGACAATGTCAGGGTTGGACCTGAGAGAATGGAGTGCAGCAAGTTCAGAGAGAGACAGGTTAGAGTGGGTGAGAGGAGCAGAGAAATTTAGACGACTAATGTCACGCCGACAGTCCCCAATGAAAAGTTCAAGAGAAGGTAAGTATCCAGAGGGGGGGTCCAGGTGGAGGGAGAATATTGGAGGTGGGTAAAAGGATCCATTGAACGGGGAGAGGGCTCCTGCCCAAAGAAGTGAGCACGGAGACGAAGGCGGCGGAAGAAGAGTTCAGCATTGTGCCGAGCCCAAAATTCATTGAGGTGAGGGCGTAAGGGTATGAAACTAAGTCCTTTGCTGAGCACTGAACACTCAGCGTCGGAGAGGGGAAGGTCAGAGGGTATGGTGAATACACGGCCAGGGCTGGGATTGGAAGACAGGATGGGAACAGAGGGACAGGCAGGGGTGGAGGGTCCTGGATGGGTGTTGGTGTCGATGAGTTGTTGGAGCTTGCGTTCCTTTGCACCTGAAAGAAAGAGACCAAGTTTCTTGTTGAGGTGTCATATAAATATAAATAGCTGAAGATGGTTGGGGGTAGGACAATACCCTGAGGAACTCCTGCAGTGATGTCCTGGGACTGAGATGATTGGTCTACAACAACAACAACTATCTTCCTTTGTGCTCGGTATTACTCCAACCAGTGGAGAGTGCTCCCCAATTCATATTGACTTCAATTTTGCTAGGGCTCTTTGATGCCACACAGTCAAATGTTGCCTTGATGTCAAAGGCAGTCGCTCTCATCTCACCCCTTCTGTCCATGTTTGGGCCAAGGCTGTAATAAGGTCAGAACAAAATGGTATTGGCAGAACACAAACTTGAGCATTGGTTAGTTGCTTAATTGTTCACCACCATTCAAGACTGGATGTGGCAGGATTGCAGAGCTTTGATCTGATCCATTGGTAGTGAGATTGCTTAGCTCTATCACATGCTGCTTCTGTTTGGCAAATAGTCCTGTGTTGTAGCTTCAACAAGTTGGCACCATTTTTAGGTCCTGGCATGCACTCCTGCACTCTTCATTGAACCAGGGTTGATCCACTGGCTTGATGGTAATGGTAGATGAGGATATGCCAGGCCACGAGGATACAGATTGTGGTTGAATACTAATCTGCTACTATTGATGGCCCACAGCACCTTATGGATGCCTCGTTTTCAGCTGCTAGATCTGTTCAGAATTCAGCCCATTTAGCGCACTAGTGCCACACAATACGATGGATGATCATCTTTAGCATGAAGACTAGATTTCATCTCCACAAGGATTGTGCGGTAGTCCCTCCTACTGATAGTTACGGACAGATGCATTTGCAACAGGTAGATTGGTGAGGACGAGGTCAAGTGTTTTTTTTTTCCCCCTCTTCTTGGTTCTCTCACCACCTGCCACAGGCTCATTCTGGCAGATACCTCCATCAGAAGTCAGCCAGTTCAGTCAATAGTGTTGCTACTGAGACACTCTTGGTGATGGACACTGAAGTCCCCCACTTTGTGTACATTCTGTGCCTTGCTACCCTCAGTGCTTTTTCCAGGTGGTGTTCAACATGGAGCAGTGCTGATTCATCAGCTGAGGGAGAGCTGTAGGTGGCCCACTTTTGACCAGATGCCAAGAGACTTCATGGGGTCGGGAGTCAATGTTGAGGAACCCCAGGGTAATTCCATGTATACCACTGTGCTACCACCTCTGGTGGGTCTGTCCTGCTGGTGGGACGCTACATACCCAGGAATAGTGATGGTCAGGCACATTGGCTTTAAGGATCTCAGCACAGCTGCGCAACATTAGAGAAGATTCACTCTTTCCCCATGGCACTGCAGCCAGGGTCAATGGGGAAATCATGCCTAAAGCGTTTACTACTATGGCACAGAACATCTCAGAGCACCAACATGCTGTGACACCATTTTGAACACAGATTAGAGGCATTCCAGGAACTCACCGAATCTCCTTAGACAGCATCTTCCAAACCCAAGACCACTACCCATCCAGAAGGACAAGGGCAGCAGACACATGGGAACACCATCTGCAAGTTCCCCTCTAAGCCACTCACCATTCTGACTTGGAAATATATCATCATTCCTTCACTGTCGCTGGGTCAAAATCCTGGAGCTCCCTCCCTAACAGCACTGTGGGTGTACCTACACCACTTGGACTACAGCAGTTCAAGGCAGCAGCTCACCACCACCTTCTGAAGGGCAATTCGGAATGGGCAATAAATGCTGGCCTAGCCAACAGCACCCACCTCCCGTGAACGAATTAAAAAAGGACACTGATGTACCAACATTGGGGCAGGCTCGAGGGGCTGAGTTGCCTATTCCTGCTCCTAATTCCTAGTTCTTATAATGGGATTCCCATCTTTCTTGGGTGCCTGAAGTCTTCCACAATTCAAGGTTGGTCTCCCAGAAGCAAGATCAAAGCGGTATTAAAGTGTTTGTTACCTCGTTTTCTTGAACATTTTCAACTTATTAGTTATAAAAATATTGGAAATGGGAAAGAAATTGCTTGGCTGACAGTCAAGGTCATCCAGTCAAGGTCATCCAGTCAAGGTCATCCAGTCAAGGTCATCCAGTCAAGGTCATCCAGTCAAGGTCATCCAGTCAAGGTCATAAGCAAGAAGGCAGGCACATTAGGAGAATGCACCAGTGATGGTGACTGACAGTGCATTCTCCATAACAATGCCTCTACCAGTGTCCAGTTGCAAACCAATCAGCAGTCTCTTCACATACAGTATAAATTGTTGCTTTCCCCTTATCCTTGCAAAACGTCCTCATGAGTGCAAGACAAAAAGCTTTGACATGTCTCTTTTTCAGCAATACTCAAGTTCTGTACTACCAAACAACCACTTATTTTTGATTAATTTCTGATGCTGTATCTATCCTGAACTCAGATTTTTCTCTTTGAACACTGACACTCTTTTCAATAATAAAACCGACACTGACCCTCAGCCTGCTTTCAAAAGGGAATGTTGTTTTAGCTGAGGGTGGGTGGGGTGGCTATCAGACTGTCTTTCCTCAAAGGGATTCTTCTGATGTCAGGTTCAGGGTCAGATACAAGATGCTGCTGGTCACATCAAGCCTAACGCTAAAAGCTCCAGGATAGCTAGGTCACATTATGGTCAAGGTGGTGGGGGGAGGAGGGAGGAAGATCTTATCTGTTACTTCTTTATTAAAAGAAGCACTGCACTCCATTTGCAGAATCCTCTGCCACGTTTCCCCAAGTACTAACAACCAGCAATCCTCTGCTGACTCATATATATCAGTATGAGCTAAGTGGTTTATGAGGATCTCACTATATAGGGTACAGTTTAGCCTTAGACTGGTTTCGTCAAAAGGAGTCTTTTTTAAAAGCCACATCTTGCTGCAAAAGAAGGGCCATCAGGCAATATCTTTAAGGGCTATGGGAAAAGAGGACTAGGACCTATGTGGGTAGCTCTTTCAAAGTGATGGCACAGGCCCAATGGGCTGAACTGCCTTCTTTGTGCCGTTCAGTTCAAGAACATTGGTTCTATATTGGCACTGGAGTTCTGTATTTTAATTTGCGCTAGGCCTTGCATACTACAGCAGAAACGATACTTAAGCCCATACACAAACTGTCATAACAATAGGGTTTTTGCGATACTCAATTTATCACCTCAAATTGGCCCCATCACAGGTTTCCAAATTATAACTGCCAATACACAAAATATTAACAGCACAGAAACAAGCCCTTCAGCCCAACAGGTCCACGCCAGTGCTTATGCTCCACATAAAGCTCCCCTACCCCCCCCATCAATCTTCACCTAACTGTTTCAGCATTTCATTCTATACCTTTCTCCCTCATATGTTTATATAGCTTCACAAATGCATCTGTGCTATTCACCTCAACCATTCCATGTGGGAGCAAGTTACCTATTCTAATCTCTCTGGGTAAGGAATTTTTTCCTGAATTCCACATTGGATCTACTGTACTTATCATCTCTGGTCCCAGTCTCACCATGACATTAGATATATCTACCAAGAACAAAAATAACGCGAAAAAGTGACACCCAGAAAAGAAACTGTCAGTACTTCAGCTATTCAACCGAGCTGCAATGTTATAACATTAACTCCTGAGAACACCTCTGGTATGAGTCGGAGTGCCAAGCATCATCCTATCTGTGGAGTAGGGAAGGGGGTTGGGGGGGTAAAGAATGGGGAAGGGGAGGGGAGCGAAAAGAGGGGAGGGGATGGGAGAGCGAGCAAAGTGGAGGGAAGGGGAGAGAGGGAGAGAGCAAGAGAAAAAAAAGAGAAAAGTAGGTGAGGGGGAGGGAAAAAAGAGGGAAGGGTAGAGAGAGGGAAAAACAGGGAAAGGGAGAGAGGGGGAAATGTCACCAAAGCAGAAAGAAAATGTAAAAGAAAAAAGGAGGCAAACAGATCAATTGCCTGTGACATTTGGCAGGTAAGAGTTATGAAACCAACCACTCAGCAGCAATATCCGTTTTGCTAATAATATAAACAGTCACAGCTGCATAAAAGGTTTCTAAGAAGTCAAGTCCGGCCACGTTACACCTTTACCTTTGGGTACATATTTCAAACTCGTAACCTGCTACTTTCTAAACAACATTAAGAATCCAGTTTCAGATAACATCATCTTGAGCTGCAACTACATCAAACCGTGCAGCTGCGAATTAAAGCAAAGACAAAGGACAAAAATGATACAACTTCATTCTCTGAGCAATCACCACCCCGTGCAGCTTTTAAAATCTGTAATGAATGATAACCTCAAAAGGATGTCAACATTCTTCAGATCTGTGTGAACGAGTGACTGTGTTACTCTTGGCTGAAAGGACTCATTCCTCAAAGCTGTGTCGGTCCGTTAGTAATTCTGTCAGGTAACAGCTGTATTATAAATACAATGAAATTCAAATCAAGTACAGTCAGCCCACTGGCACAGCATGTTGGCTGTCTAAAATGCCACAATGACCGACAGGATAGAGTTCTCAATTCTCCCCTGTTCTCGATCGGAGGAGTGCCTAGAGTACATTTTATCCAAGGAGCCATTGGTGGGACAAATGCTCACTGTTTTCAGGACCCTGTAACGTACCATCTCAAGTAAATACACACTCGTTGGCACTGGGTGGGATATCCCTTGCCCAATATGACAAAGGCTTGTCTTTATCTTAAGACATAAGACATAGGAGCATAAATTAGGCCATTCGGCCCATCGAGTCTGCTCCGCCATTTATCACGGCTGGTAAGTTTCTCAACCTCATTTTCCCGTCTTCTCCCCGTAACCTTGGAGCCCCTTACCAACCAAGAACCTATCTATCTCGATAAGACATAGGACATAGGAGCAGAACTTCTTAAGTTCTCTGCACAAAGGCTGGTCCTTGGTAATTATTCGCCAAACCAAGGCAAAGTTTACTTCGGCTGGGTGAGGAGACAGGCCCCAAGTGTACCTGAACCGAAGAGATCAAACCCCATGCTGGTGTTAATCAGGTCCACACACTAGCCGTCTAGTCAACCGAGATAATCATTCATCTTTTAAAAGTCTATTGCTGGCCAAATGCTATAAGATTCTACACTAAAGTGCCTTTGATGCTGCCTACATTTAGCCGACCTAGTGACGCTTTTGATATATGGATGGAGACAGTGTTGAGGGGGACTTCACTCCGCACAGCCCATCTAATAACCCTTTTTGCAACTACATTGTGACAGTTCACAACAATTTCCAACAGTACATACGGACCAAGCAGCACAGCCAAAATTGTGACAGGGTAATAAGATTTCTGGCCAAGAGGCAGGAATGCCAGTGAGCAGGAGGCAAGCAGAAAGTGTTAGCATATTTCTTTTATACTTTTAAATTATTTTCCAGGTTATTTCATTAACGAATATAGGAATTTAGGAACACAGGTTTTTTTTTATTCATTTAAGGGTTGTGGGTGTCACTGGTTAGGCCAGCATTTGTTGCCCATCCCTAATTGCCAAGGTGATGGTGATGATGAGCTGCCTTCTTAAACCACTGCAGTCCATTTGGTTAGGTAAATCCACAGTGCTGTTAGGAAGGGAGTATGTCAACTTACAGGATATAGTGTTTTAATTTATTTTCTGACAAGAAAGGTTCTGTAGGACCTGACCACAGTTTTTACACTGGTTGCAATGGGAAAATCTGATTCGCCTAGCGTTGTTTCATTGAAGTTGCGCTTTTCAGAAACATGACAACATTAAGTAAAGAATTATTGTATTAAGGGATACAGATCCAAGGCAGGTAAATAGAATTAAGATACAGATCAGCCATAATGATCTATTTAGATAGTAGAGCAGATTCAATGGGCTGAATGGCCTCTCATTCTAGGATTGGACTGGATTTGGCTATAATGGCCTGCATAGGCAAATAGCAGCTCACGTGAAGAACATTTGCTTAGCTAAACTATCAGAAGTGCACTTCTGTTGAAACTACTGCACAGAGATACCTGCATGCCAAAACACCGAAAGCAGTAGACTACAGAGAGTTATCAGTTGTATTGTCTTTCCATTGGCCAAGAGTAAAATTAGATAGTTAGTCCCAGCAATTGAACAGTTGGCTCAAAATCCTGAAACTCCCTTCCTAACAGCACTGTGGGTGTACCTACACCAGATAGGTTGCAGAGGTTCAAGACGGGCAACTCCATCTTCTCAAGGGCAACTGGGGATGAACAAACACTGGCCTTGCTAGCAATGCCCACTTTGTGTGAATTAATTTACAAAATCAAGTAATCCCACAACCAACAGAACTCGGCAATCCTACTGCTTCAAGTCATTAATGATGAGGGTAACCCATCAACTAGGACGAGGCCCTGTAAATATACCCATCCTCAAGCACTGTGGAGCCCAACACAATGCAAGAGTTGAGGCTAAAGTGTTTTGAGCCCCAAGTGTAGAATAGATGATCCAACTCCTCAAGGATCTCCACATAGATACCAACATCCAGCCAATAACTGGAACAATTTTGAGCCTGTTATGACAGACATCAGCTGACTGTAAAAAGAACATACGGCCAATTAAAATACGATTTAATTCGTGGTCTTTCAGAATAGCTCTCAGTAACTTAGAGATATTTTAAACACTAGTAAATAACTTAAATGTGTGCTTGTGATCAGTATAAAGTGCAAAAACTAATGAACAGGTGGCTTTCCTCACAGCCAAGTTACAAGGTACAGAACAAACCGCAGATTCCACTAAAATCAGTAAAATCATCCCTTGGAGAATTGGTATTCTAATATGTTTATGGCCAATTATAGCATTACTTGCCTAGCAACACAGTATTCTATGGAACCATATGGAATGCCGATCTCCCAGAAGATGCAGTGTCAGTTGCCAAGTCTGCCCTGTACAGAGCATCATTTGTAAAACAGTTGCAAGAGTCGGGGATCCCTCTGTGGTTTCGCTCTATTTGCAAATGGTCACTGCTGGGACTAATTTGATAATTCTACTCATGGCCAATAGCAAGATAACACAACAGAATGAGCTACACAACTGAAAGACAATGGGTTTCACACCAACAGTGTACACCTCCATTTACCTTATATCTTTGAAAGGGCCAACAATGTGGACAAGACAACTGAAAACTGCGCTTGAAAAGTAACTCTTTCTTAGTCCCTAGTCTGCAAAGATCTCAGCAAAGCAATGGGGAGAGCAATGCAGAATCTATTGCCACGCCCCCAAGCTTTGGGAGGGAGGTGGGAGGGTGTCAGGGAGATGAACTAATTCCCACTCATTACAGCAGAAGTCACTGGAAAGCTGAGTGGGTATCTACCAGATGTGGATTGTGACTGGCTGAAAAGGACTCATTTTCAAATCTCCGGCCAGCACTCAAATGTATTGGCTCACATGAAATGACCATTTAGGCAAGGTACAGGAGGTAGGACGGCACTGGGGGAACCTTACCCCAAACACAGCTTGGCCTAAATAGCCAAGTGGTTATGGTACTGGGCTTGTAACCCCAAGATCAAGAGTTCAGATCTCACAGTGGTAAACTATGAAACAATGTAACTTCATCTGAACAGGAACAGATGGAAACATGTTTGTACTCGAAAGAGTTACCCCAAACACAGTGATAGCAAGAGTAATGGAAAATCAACAAAGTCAACAGGATGGGCCTGCCATTTGTGAAGACTCGTCCAAATACCTCTGTCCCCAGTTTCACTTACATAACAGCACTTCAGAAATCAGTGCAAAAACATCACAGGCACAAAGCCCACACCCAACCACTCTAGAAACCAGTGTACTGGTATGGGTGATGTACTGTTGCAACAATACATCTCCATGCCAATCACAAACTGCAGACCAATCATACTTAATGAGCCAACTAAAATTGTAAACATAATATGCACAAAACAAGGATTAAAAAACGCAAAATGGAAATACTGAAAATACACAACAGGCCGGAGAGCATCCAAAAGAGATTGGTGTTCTGTGTGGATGCCTGAATCACAACCTGGGGTTCTGAGGAATGATCGCTACCCAGAATATTAACAGTCTTTTCAGATGCTGACCAATCTGCAGGCCTTTCCATGTAAAATAATGATGGCTTTTTTATCTTTATTCTTTCATAGGATGTGGGCATCGCTGGCAAGGCCAGCATTTGTGGCCCATCTCTAATTGCCCTCAAACTGAGTGGCTTGCTAGGCCATTTCAGAGGGTATTTAAGAGTCAACCACATTGCTGAGAGTCTGGAGTTGCAAGTAGGCCAGGCCCAGATAAGGACAGCAGGTTTGTCTTCCCTAAAGCGCATTAATGAACCAGATCAGTTTTTACAACAATAAATGACAGCTGTCATGATCATTACGGAGGCTAACTTTCAGTTCCAGACTAATTGAATGCCTCTAGAGCATTAGCCTGGGCCTCTGGACTCCCACAGCTACCTCGACTACAGCTCCTCACACCCTGTAAGGACTCCATCCCATTCTCTCAGTTCCTTCGCCTCCATCGCATCTGTTCCGATGATGCTATCTTCAAAAACAGTTCCTCTGACATGTCCTCCTCCTTCCTTAACCGAGGTTTTCCATCCACGGTCATTGACAGGGCCCTCAACCGTGTCTGGCCCATCTCCCGCGCATCCACCCTCACGCCTTCTCCTCCATCCCAGAAACATGATAGGGTCCCCTTGTCCTCACTTCTCACCCCACCAGCCTCCGCATT
Source organism: Carcharodon carcharias (assembly GCF_017639515.1). Taxonomy (NCBI): domain Eukaryota; kingdom Metazoa; phylum Chordata; class Chondrichthyes; order Lamniformes; family Lamnidae; genus Carcharodon; species Carcharodon carcharias. Next base: position 29,037,448 of record NC_054497.1, on the reverse strand, counting down.
CAAAGGATCATCCTCCGCCATTTTCGCCAACTCCAGCATTATGCCACTACCAAACACATCTTCCTTTCACCCCCCCCATCGGCATTCCGTAGGGATCGTTCCCTCCAGGACACCCAGGTCCACTCTTCCATCACCCCCTACTCCCCAAGCCCCACCTATGGCACCACCCCATGCCCACACAAAAGATGTAACACCTGCTCCTTCACTTCCACTCTCCTCACCGTCCAAGGGCCCAAACACTCCTTTCAAGTGAAGCAACATTTCACTTGCATTTCCCCCAACTTAGTCTACTGCATTCGTTGCTCCCAATGCAGTCTTCTCTACATTGGAGAGACCAAACGTAAACTGGGCGACCGCTTTGCAGAACACCTGCGGTCTGTCCGCAAGAATGACCCAAACCTCCCTGTCGCTTGCCATTTCAACACTCCACCCTGCTCTCATGTCCACATGTCTGTCCTTGGCTTGCTGCATTGTTCCAGTGAAGCTCAATGCAAACTGGAGGAACAACACCTCATCTTCCGACTAGGCACTTTACAGCCTTCCGGACTGAATATTGAATTCAACAACTTTAGGTCTTGACCTCCCTCCTCCAGCCCCACCCCCTTTCTGTTTCTTCCCCCTTCCTTTTTTTTTTCCAATAAATTATATAGATTTTTCTTTTTCCCACCTATTTCCATTATTTTAAAGTATTTTTAAATCTTTTATGCTCCCCCCGCCCCCACTAGAGCTATACCTTGAGTGCCCTACCATCCATTCTTAATTAGCACATTCGTTTAGATAATATCACCAACTTCGACACCTATGTGTTCTTTTGTTTTGCTGTCTGTGACATCTTTTGATGATCTGCTTCTATCACTGCTTTTGCCTACAACCACACCACCCCCCTCCACTTCTATCCCCCCACCCAACCCCACCCCCCCACCACCTTAAACCAGCTTATATTTCACCCCTTCCTGGGATTCGCCTAGTTCTGTCAAAGGGTCATGAGGACTCGAAACGTCAACTCTTTTCTTCTCCGCCGATGCTGCCAGACCTGCTGAGTTTTTCCAGGTAATTCTGTTTTTGCGCTGGATCACTAGTCCAGTGACATTACCACTATGCCACCATCTCCTCTACTTGTAGCATTAATATAGCCCTCCCCTCAATCCCATCACTTTACTGACCCCAACCATCTCACTGTGGACAGATAAGTGTTCGCCAAATGAAGTTTAATCACAGGGAAGCAATTATTCTGGACTACGCTGGTGCACCTCCATGCTGTTTTCAGAGTAGCACTGGTCCAGACCTGGGAAGAGGTCTCAGTGGCAGCATGGTCACGGGCTGAGGCCCCTTCAAGTCTTGAGCTCATAATTTAGACACTGATGGAGTGCTGCATTGTCAAGGGTGCTATCTTTTGTATGTGACATTAAAGCAAGGCCCTTTCTACTCCCTCAGGTGGGCAGAATAGATCCTATGGTGCTATTTGAAGAGTAGATGAGTTCTCCTAATGTTCTGGCCAAAGTTTATCATTCAACCAGTATCATTAAAAATAGATTATATTGCTGTTTGTGGGACATGAACTGAAAACTGGTTTCCGGTTTCCTACACTGACTATATGTACTTTAGGACAACTGGAGGTCATAAAGGGCTTTAAACAAATGCAAGTTCTTTCTTCCAATATCAGCCACTCAACTCCAGATACCACAAGCCATGGGGAGATTAAGAAAGGGGAAACTTGGCTTTTCCCTTCACGCCCCTTCCTCTCCTAAAAACAGTGAGTTCAAGTCATTGGAGGCCGGGTCACTGAGTATATTCAAGAAAGAAATTGATAAATTTTTGGATATTAGGGGTATCGAGAGAAAGTGGGAAGATTGCATTGATTTAGAGTATCAGCCATGATCATATTGAATGGTGGAACAGGCTTGAAGGGCCGAATGGTCTACTCCTACTCCTAGTTTCTATGTTTCTATTTCTAACTGAGTGTCTCTGCCAGTGAGTGCCAATCAGATCAGATCACTCCACAAGAGAACATCAGAGAAAAAAACAGGCCAACTTCTGACACCTGGTCACCAGCCAGTAATCCTTGCTAGGAAGGATATACAGGTTATTACATCCCAAGAGAAAACAGACTAGTTACATTCATTCAGGGAAGTGGATCATGTGGACGAGGTACCGGAGGGTAAAGGAACCTGTGAGAATAACGCCCAAGTACAACTCATGAGGGGGCAGTGGCATAGTGGTAATGTCACTGGACTAGTAATCCAGAGGCCCAGACTAAGGCTCTGGTGACACGGGTTCAAATCTCACCATGGCAGCTGTGGAACTTGAATTCAGTTAATAAATCTGGAATATAAAGCTAGTGTCAGTAATGGTGACCATGAAACTATCACCAATTGTTCTAAAAACCGATCTGGTTCATTAATGTCCTTCAGGGAAAGATATCTGACATCTTTACCTGGTCTGGCCTATATGTGACTCCAGACCCACGGCAATGTGGTTGACTCTTAACTGCCCTCTGAAATGACCTAGCCAGGTCAGTTCAAGGGCAACTGAGGATGGGCAACAAATGCCGGCCTTGCCAGCGATGCCCACATCCCATGAAAGAATAAAAAAGAAACTAAGAATAGATTTTTTTTAAAAATAGAAGCAGCTGGAGGCTCAAAGGTGCTGCTCCTGGGTAAAACTCAGTAATTATATCAGATTGGTACCAGGGATGAAGGAAAAAGCTAATCCAGAGCTATGCTTGGGACAGGAAACCCGAGTGAATGGCCTGAGATTCCTGGTTCAACTGTGGAGTTCCATTTAATCAAAAAGACTAGATTAACACACTAGCAGAAAAACCAAATATTGAGCACATGGTTGTTTAGGCTAGAGTAAGGCTGGGCTGAAGATGATCAGAATCTTGCACTTCTAAGATTTAGCCTGGAACTTCCAAATATAAGTCTATTACTAGAATTTAACTTGCTGATTCACAGGGAGTCTCCGCAACTCCGCTTTACATCAATCACTGGCTTTTGGCAGAAGGACTGCACCAGAAAGGTTGAATGCCCATCTTCAGTCTGGGCCAATTAATCACACTTATTGCAAGGCTGGTACAGACACAAATGCCCTCAGCAACCCAAGTTAAGGAAGAAAGGGGGAGGGAGGGGTGGAGAAAGAAGAGAAATCTGAAAAGAAATTAGCCAAGGTTCTAGCTCTTAATCAATAGCCTCTGCAGATATCAGCTGAGGACTGTGCAATTAAATATTCAACGCAAATATTCAGCTTCAAGGCTGATGCGTGGAATAACAGACATGTGGGCGGAGGAGCAATGGGTGACTGACATATGAGAAAAGTTGACGAGAGGAAAAAAAAAACAACTTCACCCAATTAGTAAATCTGGTTTATCTAAATTTATAGTAAATAAAGTAAACAATTATTAACAGACTATGGTTCAGGCTTTCGTTATTTGTGTGCTTACATACAATGAGTAAGGCCACTGGTTTATAGCGACAATGCCAACTTCTATTTTCATCATATGGAATTCAGGGACTTTGATGTTTTTGGGTGGCATTCTGCAGTTTTACCTACTTTCCCCTCTCATGAAAACTGCAAACCAATTACCTTGTCCAACTTCTTTTCACAACAAAACTTGCATTTTTACCTCAGACATAAATCATTGTTCCAAAGGACTTTGTGCACTTCCCACCACCACCCAGATATCCTCTGGTGATTCATCTTTTAGCTATTCCCAGATATAGAATTAGCCCAAATCAAATCCCGAAATACCTTCGGAAAACTGCAGCACCCTATTAAACTAAAGGCACTTTTAAAGCATGCTATCTACAGCACAAAAACAGAATTACCTGGAAAAACTCAGCAGGTCTGGCAGCATCGGCGGAGAAGAAAAGAGTTGACGTTTCGAGTCCTCATGACCCTTCGACAGAACTTGAGTTCGAGTCCAAGAAAGAGTTGAAATATAAGCTGGTTTAAAGTGTGTGTGTGGGGGGCGGAGAGATAGAGAGAAAGAGAGGTGGGGGGGTGGGTGTGGTTGTAGGGACAAACAAGCAGTGATAGAAGATCTGCTTCTATCACTGCTTGTTTGTCCCTACAACCACACCCACCCCCCCACCTCTCTTTCTCTCTATCTCTCCGCCCCCCACACACACACTTTAAACCAGCTTATATTTCAACTCTTTCTTGGACTCGAACTCAAGTTCTGTCGAAGGGTCATGAGGACTCGAAACGTCAACTCTTTTCTTCTCCGCCGATGCTGCCAGACCTGCTGAGTTTTTCCAGGTAATTCTGTTTTTGTTTTGGATTTCCAGCATCCGCAGTTTTTTTGTTTTTATCTCTATCTACAGCACCCTTTACTGGAGAGTCTAACATCACCGATGGGAGCCACATTTCTACTGCCACATTCCACAACTCAGGTACCTATTATACACAAGCAAAACAAGTTGCTTTCAACTGTGACCATGCATCAAACAAACCATTATGGTCAGGCAGACTCCAAGTTTAGCTTGTGTGACATAATATGCTAAAGTCATGACAACCTGCATTGATACAGTGCTTTTAATATCAAAAAAAAATCCCTGGCACTTCATAAACCAACATGAAGACTGAAGAGATTGGTATAGGGTGGTCAGAAGCTAGGTGCTTTTTTTTTTTAGGTGGTTTTGAAAGATGGAGGGGTTTGGGAAGAGAGTTCCAACGAATCACCAAGGCAGCTAAAGGCTCTGGCATGAACGATAAGGTGGAAGAAGGGGAATAAAAAAATAATAAAAATAACAGCAAGAGAACCAGAGCATTTGGGAAAGGCATAAGGCTACAGGAGATTGCTGAGGTAGGGTATGGCAATGTCAAGTAGATACTTGTAGACAAGACAAAGGTTTAACATTGAAGATACTGCAGATCAGCAACAAGGGTGATGGGTGAACAGGAGTTTGTATAGGGAAAGATATGTGTATCAGAGTTTTGGATAAGTTGGAGAAGCAGAGCATAGTGATCTGGCGGTATTAGAAGCACACAAGGGTTTCAATAGCGATAGGTCTGAGATGGGTCAGAGATAGGCAATGTTGCAGAGATTGAAAAGCAGTCCTGGTGACGGATGAAATTAGAGGCTTGAAGCTCATCTCAAGGTCAAATAGGACATCAAGATGGCAAATGTCTTCAGTAGAGTGCATAGCTCAGACATGGATAGAGTCAAGGGAGAACAGAACTCCAGGGCTGAAAATAAGATTCCATTTCCCCACCGCTGGGCTAAATGTTTTAATTCAATGATTCATGTCCAACGCCAGTTTGTTATGAAAGATGACAGCATCGGATGATGTCACTGAAGGAAAGTTATGTAAATTGTCCAAAGACATATCAAAGACCAAGAAAGTGAAGTTACAGGTGGGAGCATTTCCAATGACACATCTTCTACATTCCAATAGCTAAGAATGGAACCATACAAGAGCAGTCACATGGAGATAAAATTAAAAAGGATTTGTATTTACATAATGCTTTCTACAACCACTGGACGTCTTAAAGCATTTCACAGCCAAAGAAGTACTTTCAAAGTGTAATCACTGCTGTAATGTAGGAAGCACGACAGCTAATTTGCGCTCAGCAAACTCCCACAAACAGCACGGAATAATGACCAGATAATGTTTTTGTGACGTTGATTGAAAGATAAATATTGGCCAGGTCACCAGCATAACTCCCCTGCTCTTCTTCAAAATATTGCCACGGGATATTTACCTCCACCCGAGCAGACAGCTGGGGCCTCAGTTTAATACCTCATCCAAACAATGGCACTTCTGGCAGTAAAGCACTCCCAGGATATAGAATCTTCAGGCAAGACAGGGGAGGGGGTAAAAGAGGAGGAGGTGTTGCATTATTAGTTAAGGAGTCAGTTACTGCAGTAAGGAGAGATAATATCTTGGAGGGGGGATCAAATGAAGCTTTGTGGGTAGAACTTAGGAATAAAAAAGGGGCAACCACATTATCAGGTGTTTATTATAGACCCCCAGATAGTCAGCGGGAAATTGAGGAGCAAATATCTGCACAATTTGTGGAGGTGTGTAAAAACAATAACAATAGGGTAATTATATTAGGTGATTTCAACTTTCCCAACATTAATTGGGATAGACTTAGTGTTAAGGGCTTGGATGGAGTGGATTTCTTGAAATGTGTACAGGAGAACTTTTTAGGTCAATATGTAGAGGGTCCAACAAGGGACGGTGCATTGCTGGACCTAATTCTGGGGAATGAAGCCGGACAGGTGGCTGAGGTGGTGGTGGGGGAGCATTTTAGCAGAAGTGATCACAACATGGTACAATTTAAGTTTGTTGTGGACAAAAAAATAGACTAGTTGCAAAAAAATGTTTTGGATTGGGGGAAGAGTGGATTTTAGTAAAATAAGGCAGGATCTGGCCAAGGTAGACTGGGAACAGTTACTTGTGGGGAAATCTACAGAGGAACAGTGGGGGGGGGGCGTTCAAAAATGAAATGGGGAGGGTACAGGCTCAACATGTTCCCTCTAGGGTGACAGGAAGGAGGAACAAGCCCAGAGAACCATGGGTGACCAGAGACATTCAGGTTACGATGAGAAGGAAAAGAGAGGCTTTTAGCAGGTACAAGGGAAGCAAATCAGCAGAGGCATTAGTGGAGTACAGACAGTGCAGGGTGGAGCTTAAGAAAGCAATTAGGAGAGCAAAGAGGGGATATGAGAAAGCTCTGGCTGGTAAAAGTAGGGAAAACCCCAAGATATTCTATAAGTATATCAATGGGAAGAGGATAACCAGGGAAAGAGTAGGGCCCATAAGGGATCAAGGGGGCAATCTATGGGTGGAGCCAGAGGACATTGCTAGGGTGTTGAATGAATACTTCACACCTGTCTTCACCCAAGAGAATAAGGGTGACAGGATCAAGCTCGGGGAGAGAGACTGCGAGATTCTTAAGCAAATAGGGAATGACAAGGTATTGGAGGTGTTGGCAGGCTTAAAAGTGGACAAATCTCCAGGTCCAGATGATTTGTGTCCCAGACTGCTGAGGGAGGCAAGGGAGGAGATCGCAGGGGCTCTGACCCAAATTTTTAATTCCTCTCTGGCCACGGGGGAGGTGCCAGAGGACTGGAGAACAGCTAATGTGGTTCCGCTATTTAAGAAGTGTTGTAGAGATGAGCCAGGGAACTACAGGCCAGTGAGTCTCACATCAGTGGTAGGGAAACTATTGGAGAAATTTCTGAAGGAGAGTATCTATCTCCACTTGGAAAGGCAAGGTTCGATCAGGGATAGTCAGCATGGCTTTGTCAGAGGGAGGTCATGCCTAACAAATTTGATTGAATTTTTTGAGGAGGTAACCAGGTTTGTAGATGAGGGTAGTGCAGCTGATGTAGTTTATATGGATTTCAGCAAAACCTTTGACAAGGTCCCACATGGGAGAAGGATGGTATAATCAATCAATTGAACGCTGCAGAATGGTCAAGGCAGATGAGATGGCATCCTGGTCACAATCACAAAAGGCACCATTTATGAATTTGGCTGTTTTAGTGCTGGAAGAGTGGAAGCCAGACTAACGAAATTCAAACAGGGAGGTCTGGAAGAGGTATAGGAGGAGTTGGGAGGTTGATATTGGGGCAGAAAACAGCTGGTGGGTGCACTTGTCCTTTGAGAAGTTCGACAACAATTCTGACGGGAAGAAGGATGCAGAGTCCAGAAAGGGGAGTGAGTGAAGAGGGGATCCAGGGAACAGAGGATGGATAGCATGAACGAGATGAGCTTAGCAAGAGTAAAGCGATGTGATAATGTGAAGAAAGGCAGGACTCCTTGGTTACAGTAGGCGAGATACTGGAGCAGGAGGAAGAAATAACAGAGGCAGCTGCACAGGTCTTGGAGAAAAAGCAATTCACAAGTTCCTCACATTTGGTGTTCAAAGCAAAGATGGGGTAGAAGGGTGCAAGGTGGGAGCTCCTGCTAGAACAAGGAGCTTAGGGTTGTCCATGACCTCCAAAATGATACTGGAATCACAGACATGTCACAACAAAACTGCCTAAGTCTTACCTGGAAACAAATACACAAGAACAGCAACAAACAGCAAGAAAAACCAGAAAGGGCACCAGGCAGTCAACAGTTATATTCTATATAAATAGCATTCTCCCAGGATCAGTGTAGCAACATAAAAGCACCTGAATGAATGGATATAGAAACCCAGTAAACAAACCAGGTTACCTCAAAGGGAGGAAATAAACAATGGCTCCACCTATGCCTTTTCAGGCACACATAATGAAATCATACTAACACTCATCAAGATTTCCTCTATAATAAAGGTTGCGAACAAGTTGACACTGCCCAGAAATCCATTACATGCAAATTAGTCACTTCATTGACGGACAGGTGGGAGATCAAGCCAACTAGAGCCAGTAACTCACTCAACAGAAAATTTTGCTATTTACTTTCCTCACTTCCTGTGGCAAAAACTACCAGCTATAACAACTTTCACTCATATAGCACCTTAAATATTGTCCCAAGGTGCTAACTACACAAGAGAACAAACAAACATAATAGTTGATACTGGGTCACTTAAGGAGATGCAAGGACGGACAGGTGACCAAGAGCTTTGTCAGCTGTAGATTTTAAGTACTGTCATAATTAGAAACAATAAATCTGGAGCAACTTAGGAAGGGAATTCCCAGCTGGAGCAAGGCTACAGTCAGGCCAGCCATTATCTTACTGAGTGGCAGAGCAGGCTCGACAGAGCGAATGGTCTATGCCTGCTCCTAATTCGTATGCTCTAATGCAAAAGCAAAATACTGCGGATGCTGGAAATCTGAAATAAAAACAGAAAATGCTGGAAAACCTCAGCAGGTCCGGCAACATCTGCGGAGAGAGAAACAAGAGTTAATGTTTCACGTCTGTGTGACTTTTCACAGATCTGACGAGTCATACGGACTGAAACGTTAACTGTTTCTCGCTCCACAGATACTGACAGGCTAACTGAGCTTTTCCAGCATTTTCTGTTTTTATTTGTTATGCTCTAACGCTAGTCTCATATAGGAGTGAGGTGCTGATAAACCACTAACACCTGTACTGTACCACAGTAAAATGGATGAAGGGAACACCAGACAAGATGGTTCCACCACAATACATATGGTTACTCTCTACAAAATAATGATTAATAGTCTGGAGGAACCATCACTAACAGTCTAGCAGAAGATGAACTCCCAAGAATCAATGGTTATTCTGACAACAAGCCTTGTCTACTTCTCTGAATCTCGAGAAGATACTGTTTTCAGAAGAGCTGTACAAGCAACAGCCTCTGTGCCAAAAAAGCAAAGGTTGTTTTCCTGGAGCTTATAGGATGGGGGAGGAAAGTACTCTCCTGTGCCAATTGACAGGCTGCTGTTAGCAGACGAGCTGGTTGGACAGTTCAATGATTGCTCTGCACAAATAGCAAACTATGAGTCAGCTGCAAGACTGCTTTGGGAGGGGATCAGGAGTGGGGGTTGGTGGATGTACTGGAGCCCTTCTCCTGCCCCCCACCCCACCACATTCAACTTTAAACTGCAGTTTTCACCTTTCTTCCTTTTCATACCAATCAGGAAAAGGAATTCCACTTTTCCATTTTGTTTTGCATGGATCTGCATCCTGATCTGGAAAGCTTTTAGCCTATCCCATAAGAAGCAAGAAACAAGCCACCACATTAATTAACCCAACATTACCTAAACAAACATGTAAACCACCTTCCTACTTAGAGATGCAGAAGTGCACAGATATGCAGCAAACTTCAACCTCCTGTCCCCATGGGTGCTGAAGCAGCTGACTGCTCCAATTTCACATGCAGCATCCGAGGGACAGGAACTGCTCCTACGACACTGATTTATTCATACACCTAGTTTCATATTGGCAGTGCCCATACATCACATCTAACCCACAGAGAAAGCTCAGAAGGGAGGCAGTCCCTGAAAAGGGGAATGAAACACAGAATATCTGCCCATGTATTTTTTAAATAGTGTTAACATCCTTTTGTTACAGCTCTATCCACTTAGGATGTGAGGTGATATAAGAGAAAGGGTTACCAAGATATTTTATACTTCAGTGATAGTTCAGTTCTTGCACACCCATCAGACTCAATCACTTCAGCAAATTAGAACCAACATCACCACACCTCAGAGGAAAAGCAAAATTGGAACAAATCAAAAAAAAATTGCTCAAACTGAGTTTTTTTAAGAAGGACTTCTGTTCATTTCCACAAGGTTGCTATGAACGATCCCATTCAATCCAGGCAGTCAAAAGGCAGGAGCAGAATCAGGCTTGTATATTCTGCAGTCCTCAATCTTGATTAATCTTTAAATAACCATCTTCAACAGCAGCTTCCCCCAGAGATGATTTAGGAGGACGTACCTTGTTTAGGTCTCTGGTTTCCTTCTTCCCCAGCTCTGTTCCATTCTCGGAGTCAATTCCTTCAGACACAGGCCCACTAAACAAAAGGGGAAAGAAAATCACCTTCAGTGGCTCGGGTGTAACCGTTTTGTTTCAAAAAATCAAACGCAGGCAGGAACAATAATACAACATACTGCCTGATGAATAAAAGGAGTCTTCGATGCCAAAGCTCTGAAAATCAAAGGCCTTGCAATTATGCTGAGTGAAAATTAGCTTACAAATATTTAACATAAAAACAGGAAATACTGGAAAACACTCAACAAGTCAATCAGCATTTGCAGTGAGACAGAGTTAACATTTCCACTCATTGACCTTGTACCAAAACTGTTTAATTTTGAATCAAATTCCTGCATTAACGTCTCCACTAAAATGCTGAACAAAAGGAATTTAAATAATTACATTAACATTTGTGCATTAACTGCACCCAGTGCAATTTTCAAGGAGTCAAAAAGAGGGAAAAAAGTCTCAAAAAGTGGAGTTCTGTTCAAGAAAACCCAGTTGTCGGGGAAGCTTGGTCTTCAGTCTGGTTCTTTCAAACGTTTTGACAATTATGGGAGCATATTGCTCAGGATCAGGATCCCAGGATGTCGGAAAATGGCAGGGATCCCCACCAGCTGGGCTCCTTTCTACCTCGACTCAATCCTGAACATCTCTGCACCGAAATACTAGCACATCATTCCTGCTGCTAAGCGGGGAGATTTTGGTTTTGCACACTGCTTCATTTTTCTCTGTAATGACAATCTTGCAGAAGTTAGGTCAGCCCAGAACGTGTCCACATTTGCAGAGGGAGGGTGGGGCTCCTTAGGAGTATGAAGAGCATTGTAAGGGAGTCACCCCACCAGTCCATTTCAAGAGAGAAGTTTGACAGCCGCTGGTCTAATTGGTGAAAATTCCATGAGCTGACAAGTACTGAAGGCTTACTGCTACATGCTAACAGATCTCTACCTCCCCGTCGTGTAAGGGAATGCAGAAAAGCAAGTTTTTTTAAAAAAATTAGGCAAGCAAGGTGCATTTTATATTTTGAAATGAGAAGGCTTCTTAATAGATAAAAGAAAAGAATCTCCAGGAGCTCAAGAACAGAAGGAATTCATTATATAAAAAAATACATTTTCCATCAAGGTTTTCTCTGTTCCTCTCCTGACTCATGCTGGCACCTTTCCCAACAGGCACTGGCCACTTGCCAGCAACTCAGCAAACTGGCTGCTTCTCATGCGTGAGCTCACAGTCAATGTCAGCAGGCATTTTTTTTTTAAAAACAACATTTATTCTCAAGATGTCAACGGCTCTGGCAAGGCCATATTTACAGCACACCCCTTGTTTCCGAGGTGGCTGTGGTGGGTCTTCCTCTATAGTGATGGATTTTAATGTGGAATGGCTTGCTGGGGGAATTGAGAAGCATTTACACCACAGAAACAAGACCATTGATCCCGACTGACCAAGGTCAGTGTTTACCACGTCACACATGCCTCCTCCCATCCGCCCACATCCACCCCCATCAATATATCCTTCTCTTCCTTCCTCCCTCCCATACTTATCTACATTCCCTGTACTGCATCGATGCTATTCTCCTTAATGACTACATGAGGGGGAAAGTGCAATAGTGTGGAACTGGAATCAGATGATGGCTAGACTGACCATGGCTGATGATGGCTGATCCTTTCCCTGAAGGACATTAGTGAACCAGTTGAGTTCTTATTAATTTGGCTGTTTCATGGTCCATTTTCTCTTGGTGCCAGTCCACAAACAGCCAGATTTATTGAATTCATTTTTAAAACTTACCATGTTGAGGATCTGAACTCTTGCCCACTGAATTGCTGGCCCAGGGCTGTATTCATTACACTACCGTACCCACTACTCAACTTCCGAGGGCATCACAGCTAAGCATAACCATGTCCTTGCTCCACAAAGGAACGGGGCCATTCAGCCCCTCCAGACTGTTCCACCATTCGATTAGGTCATGGCTGATTGATTTTTTTAAACCCCATCTACCCACCATGGTTCAATTGCCCAACAAAAATCTAAATCTCTTGGTTTTGGTATTTTCAATTGATCCTCCAGCCTCAACAGTTTGGGGGGAGGGGAGGCGGGGTGGTGGTGGTGGTGGTGGAGAGAGAGAAAAGAGAGTTCTACTCTTTGCATGAAGAAGTGCTTCCTGACATCACCACAGAACAGCCTGGCTAATTTTAAAGTTCTGGCTCCTTGTTCTGGACTCCCCCCAGCAAAGGAAATGAATGCTCTCTATTTTCCCTCTCAAATCCTTTAATCATCTTAAACACCTCAATTAGGCCACCCCTTAATCCCTTATATTCAAGGGAATAGGAGCCTGGTCCAAGCAATCTGTCCTGATAATTTGACCCTTTTAGCATCACTACCATTCTGTGCTTATGTGCAATTTTTTCCCCCACTAAGAGTTATCAGATTGCAATCATGATAACCCTGTCCACTCTTCTCCAGGTTCAGGGGGAGCCAAATGCAATGCTAATAACTTCACCCTGAGACTGAAACTGGGAATAAACCTGGACATACTGGTACATACTAACAAAGCCATCAGGAAGCCAGTGATCACAGGGATATGATTACAATCCTGGGAAGTTCTGCTTTGACATCTGGTGTAGGGTCACTGGTCTGATGCCTAAACAAGCAACAAGGGGTATATTTCCAAGAGATTCTCTCACTGATGTTTGCTTTGCAGATCATCCAAAGTTGTTGCTTTGGCACTACAGGAAGCTTCCTCATCTTCTGGTGTTTTGAAGAGAAATATCAGTCCAGTCATTCCCCTTCAGAAAGCTGACCTGTTTGGAGAGCTCTGCTATCCTTCCCTGATAGGCAACAAGACCCAGAAGCAACAAAAGCTCCCCATTCATACTCCCCATTCACACCGTGCCAGCATCTGAGCATCCACAAGCAGCCAGAGGGTTTTGATAGGGTAGAGGGGTAAACAATATGTCCACTGGCAGAAGGGTCAGTAACCAGAGGGCAGCAAAAGCCAGGGTGGGGAGGAAGAGCATAAATGCTTTCACTTAGTGATGATCTGGAATGTACTGAGGAAACATTCAGTTGCAACTTCCAAAAGAGAATTGGATAAATACTTGAAGGAGAAAAAGGCAAGGCTATGGGGAAAGAGTAGGGGAATGGGACTAATTGGCTGGATCTTTCGGAGGCCCTCCTCCTGTGCTATGTTTCTATAATACTACCAAAGTTGGTAAGCAGAATTCAAGGGCAGAAGCAGATTACGTGGTTGCCTCCAGCAAAAGCTCTAACCCTAGAGTAACCAGTCTTCCTGTCAGAGCTGTTACTCTGCAATCAACATGATCAGCTTCAGTGACACAGCCAGTGGAGCGGATGGCCTCAACAATGAAGCTAACCAGAAACAGACTGGATAGAACTGGCAGCCCATACTACATCCAGCCCAGGGACAGAGCCATTCAGGTGCTGAAAGCTGCCCTCAGCCCCAACTCAACCAGGCACATTCAACAGACTCAACCCTCCCCTCCCCCACCCCTATCGTATATCACCACTCCTGAGGAGTTTCTTATTGACAAGAGGTTTCACAACCTCCCTCAGACTCCTGTGTCTCACACTCTAGTCTTCTGGAAATTCTCGTCATTTTGCTCCGTGTGGAGGATTGTTCTCCATGGGCTGCTCCTGCATGCTCATCATCTGCCCTGGAACGGGGAAGAGGGGTCCCGACAGAAGAATGTTCACGGAGAGGGATTGTTAATCCCTGCGTCATTGGGGACCTGGGCTGGAGAGAGCTGTCCAGAGCACTGGCATCTAAAGTAACACAGACAGTGTTACTCAGACTGTGCGCAGCTTTGTGAAAAAAAAAACACCTCACTTTATATTTGCATGCAAGGAATTGTAGCCCCACCTTCACTTTCTGAGGGGGGTGCTGCTCCTCAACTTCTGGTGCCAGGGGAGGGGCCATGAGCTTTCCCGCAGTATACTCCAGGCCTTCCATGACTGGTGGACACTACAAAGATACTTACTGTATAACTGTTTGACAATACCCCAATTCAGCTTTTCAGTTTGTCTGGACCTCCCATTAGGTGTTGCATCAGTGGTGTCCTCTGTTACCAGTGGGGCAACCCATCTCATCCTTATTAGTCCAATAAAAATTCTCTCTCTCCATGTTTCTCATGAGTGTTTGGGGGGGGGGCGGGGGGATTGGAGGAAAAGCTTTACAATTCTCTTTCTCAATTCACCCGGTGGACTACAAGCTAATGGCAATCTTAGTCTAACACTTTATACAAATACAAGTGAACCTCTGTTTTAAGTTGCCTCATTTTAAGTCATTTCGTTTTAATGTTGCCGATATACACACACAGCATCGGGATTTCCGTTTTATTCTGTTGTTTGTGCTCCTCGCCGGGCTGCCATTGTGCCACATGACCCAACAGGTCATTTTAAATATTTTGGCACAGCTAAGCACGTGCGGTAACTTAAAGGAGCTGACTTGCACACAGGCTGCATGAGACCTTTCAAGTTGTTATGGAGCTGTGCATCCAAGAGGGAATAATGGCTGCATTCCCTGGAATTTAGAAGGTTAAGGAGTGGCTTGATCAAAGCTTTCAAGATATTAAGGGGAACAGATAGAGAGGAATTATTTCTGCTGCTTAGGGAGTCTAGGACCAGGGGACATGGTCTAAATTTAAGTCAGGCCTTTCGGGGTGAAGTTAGAAAACAATCCTACATGCCAAGGGTGGTAGAAGTCATGGCAATTAATTCAAGGTCATTGTTAATTTTAAATCAGAGATTGATAGATTTTTATTAACCCCACAAGAACCTGCATTCAATATCTCTGTAACAGAGCCTGAGCACTTAGTAGCAGGCACATGAAGTGTTTAACCTGAACAAGTGCACTTGAAGTTACTTGCATCCATACCCAAGCAGAATTATAGTTTCAAAGGATCAAGCATAGAATATTGAATACCTAGTCAACTACCCATTTCCACATCCAGTTCTTGGAGTTTACTGAAGGGCATTAACAACTGAAAATCATTACATTCCTCAATTACAAACAGCTTCTCATCATAAAAAAAATGCACAAATAATATACATTTTCCCTAATTATATTAAGCACCTATCAAGAGCATCTTTTCCCCCCAACCACCCACAACTAAACTGCTACCCATTTAGAGAATATTGCCAATCCTCAATCAAAAATTCTTCTTCCTGTCACAAGATACAGAGCAGCACAAACCTCAGTAACCACAGGTTAACATACAGGAAGACAGATTAGAGGCAAGCAAAAGGGTGAAATATGAGACATAATAGAATTACAGAAAAGTTACAGCACAGAAGGAGGCCATTCTTGTCCATGCCAGCCAGAGGACACCCAGATGCCCTTTCTAATCCCACCTTTCTGCACCCGGTCCATAGCCCTGCAGCTTACAGCACTTTACGTGCATATCCAGGTACTTTTTAAAAGAGTTTAGAGTTTCTGCCTCTACCACCAACTTGGGCAGCAAATTCCAGACACCCACTACCCTCTGCGTATGTCCCCCCCTACACCTTCTGCCACTTATCTTGAATCTATGTCCCCTGGTTCTAGAATTCTCCACCAAGGGAAACTATTTTATCCTGTCCACTCTATCTATTCCCCTCATAATTTTGTATATCTCAATCAAGTCACCTCTCAGCCTTCTTTGTTCTAAGGAAAATAACCCCAACCTATCCAATCTCTCCTCGTAGCTACGCTTTTCTAACCCTGGCAACATTCTTGTAAACCTCCTCTGCACTCTCTCCAGAGCTATTACATCCTTCCTGTAATGTGGTGACCAGAACTGCGCACAATACTCCAGTTGTGGCCTCACCAGTGTTTTATACCATTCCAACATTATATCCTTACTTTTATATTCTATACCTCTGCCAATGAAGGAGAGCATTCCATATGCCTTCTTTACAACCTTGTCTACTTGATACATCTTTTCCCCTTCCTCTCCTGACACAAAGATAGGTAGGAAAGTAAATTGTGAAGAGGACATAAGGAGGTGACAAAGTGACATGGACAGGTTAAGTGAGTGGGCAAAGATCTGACAAATGGAGTATAATGTGGGTGGGCAAATGCGAAATCATTCATTTTGGCAGGAAGAATTTTAAAAAAGCATATTATCTAAATGGTGAGAGATTGCAGAGCTCAGAGGTGCAGAGGGATCTGGGTGTCCTCGTGCATGAATCACAAAAGGTTATTATGCAGGCACAGCCGGTAATTAGGAAAGTTAATAGAATGTTATTTATTTTGAGGGGAATTGATTACAAAAGTAGGGAGGTTATGCTTCAACAACACCAGAAAATGCTGGAAAAACTCAGCAGGTTTAACAGCATCTGTGGAGGGAAAGACAGAGCTAAACTTTTGAGCCCATATGACTTCTTCAGAGCTAAAGAGAAGTAAAAATGTACTGAGATTTATACTATTTAAGGGGGCTGGAGCAGGTGAAGCTGGATAGAAGGCCAGCGATAGGTGGAGGCAAAGGAAAGATTGACAAAGGTGTCATGACTGAAAGGACAAAGGGGTGTTAATGGTAATGGTACTGGCTAAAGGAGGTGCTGATGGTGGCATTAAAGTCAGAAAGCAAAATGTGGGAATAGTCAGACGAGGGTAAGCACTCTGGAAAGAACAACATGAACAAGTGAAAGATGGCCCTACTGGGAATCAACCCATCTCCCCATGACATTCAGCAGCATTGCCATCACCGAATCACCCCCCACCCCCATCCCCCATCCCCGCTCCCACCATGAACTTTCTGGGGTTCATCATTGACCAGAAACCATGGCTACAAGAGGTCAGAGGCTGAGAATCCTGCAGCGAGTAACTCACCTCCTGACTGCCCAAAACCTGTCAACCATGTACAAGGCACAAGTCAGGAGTGTGATGGAATATTCCTCACTTGCCTGGATGAGTGCAGCTCCAACAACACTCGAAGCTCGACACCGTCCTGGACACTTGATGAGCACCTGATCCACCACCTTAAACATTCACACCTTCCACCACCAGCAACAGTGGTAGTAGTGTGTACTATATATTAGATGCAGTGAAGAAACTCACCAATGTTCCTTTGACAGCACCTTCCAAACTCACCACTTCTCACACCTAGGACAGCAGATGCATCACCACCTGCAGGTTCCTCTCCAAGCTACACACCATCCTGACTTGGAAATATATTGCCATTCCTTCACTGTTGCTGAGTCAAAATGCTGGAACTCCCTTCCTAACAGCACTGTGGGTGCACCTACACCACATGGACTGCAGCAGTTCAAAAAGGAAGCTCACCACCACCTTCTCAAGAACAATTAGTAATGGGCAATAAATGCTGGCCTAGCCAGTGACCCACACCCCATGAACAAATAGAAAAATGTTCCTGAGGTCACAGATACAGTTGTCCCAACTTGCCACTTCTCATGTGGGTTAACTGGTGTGGGGGAAGGCAACACTCAGTTCTTTCCTGGCCTAGTTTCCAGACACTGGATAGTTACCAAAAGAATTCAGAGCTTGATTATCTTCCCTCCCTACTCCCACAGCCAAATGTAACATCCCCAACAACATGCTGGAGACAGTTCACTCAGAACAGATTAAATTCTAGAACGAGCTAACTTGTGCTTCAGTATCAAAAAGATGTGATGAGGGGACTGCATTTGGTCAGCCATTTCACAATGCATTTGGTGGACTTCAGCAAAAACCTTACCCTGAGAAATTCAGGCCATCATACAAAATCTATGACATGGGCTTAAAAACTCTCATCAGAACAGAAGGAAGATAGAAATGTAAATATTAACTGTTACTCTCCACAGATTTTGCCTGATCTGCTGAGCATTTCCAGCATTTGTTTTTATTTCAGATTTTCAGCATCCACAGTATTTCACTTTTATACAAAACCTCTGAAGGTGATACTTCCTCGGATGCACTTCCAGTATTCACTTATCTTTGATATGCAATTAAAAAACATCTTACAACAGCAACTACACAACATCCACTCAAACTGATTTAATTACCTTTCAGAAAATTACCAGTAGACTTAACTGGGACAGGAAGCAATGCTTTCTATCTTTAAACACATCTCTCTCAAGACCATGCAGTAATAAACATCTATTTAATGTCAGAGATAAAAACAAAAAAACTGCGGATGCTGGAAATCCAAAACAAAAACAGAATTACCTGGAAAAACTCAGCAGGTCTGGCAGCATCGGCGGAGAAGAAAAGAGTTGACGTTTCGAGTCCTCATGACCCTTCAACAGTAGTTCTGTTGAAGGGTCATGAGGACTCGAAACGTCAACTCTTTCCTTCTCCGCCGATGCTGCCAGACCTGCTGAGTTTTTCCAGGTAATTCTGTTTTTGTTTTGTTATCTATTTGATGTCATCTGATGACTATACTACTTGCAACAGGTTGTAGACCGGTTTACCTGGATCTGCAGGGAGCTTGAACCGATAATAGCATTAGGAAGACCAAGGTTATGGGCCCGTCCATAGAAACGCCACCTTCCATCACCATTGACAACCTCACTCTGGAGGTCATCGACAGCTTCACATACCTTGGATCAACAATTACCAGCAGCCTGTCCCTTGATGCCGAAATCAACACCGGAATTGCCAAGGCCACAGCTGTCATGGCAAGGTTAAAAAACTGAGTGTGGGCCATCAGCAAACTAACCGAAAATACAAAGTTCTGTGTATACCAGATTTGTGTTCTCAGCAGTGAGGCATGGACAACTTATGCAAGCCAAGAAAAGCAGCTGAATAGCTTCCACTTCCACTGCCTCAGACAGGTATTGGGGATCTCCTGGCAAGGTGAAGTGTCAAATATTGAAGTACACCAATGTGCAGGGGTCCCCAGCACGTTCACCTTCCAGTCAGCGGGTACTCTGTTGGCTGGGTCATGTGACCAGAATGGGTGACAGCCGCAGCCCAAAGACATGCTTTAGGGCAAGCCTGCTATCAGCAGAGACCAACAAGTCACCCACATATGCGATACAAGGACATCTGCAAGCAAGACATCAAGTTGATCAGGATCGGAGTCAATGTCGAGAAGTTCTCACTGCAGACTGGAGTTCAGCAGTCAGGAACAGCGTGGAAAAAGCAGAGGACAAAAGAAACGACCAGATGGCAGAAAAGGGAGCCCGCCAGAAGGAAAACACAGTCGGCCTCAGGCCAACGCTATTGGGACTTCCACTAACAAATCAGCCTCTACAGCCACAACAGACTATGTTCAATACAGAAGTGGTATACACCCTGGGCGCAAGTCCATCATCTCCCAAGATGAACGGATGCCATTAAGATACTAAGATTCCTGAGATGTGACATAATTCAAGAGTAATATTTGTGATGGTAGATGGAATAGAAATGTCCCAGCTACACTGAAGAGGCATGCCCAAACTGCATAAACTATGTTTTTGTTTGATGAGGCTTGTATCGCTGGCTTAGTAAACCTGCAGCCTGGTGTGGAACTGAGCCAGAAGTCCAGAAAAGTCCTAGGTTTCAACGCTGATATGTGCCAAGTTACCTGGCTTTAGTCAGGAAGGCATGAGGTGCCTTAGCACTGTTGCACTAGTGAGAGGTTTAAAAACAAAATCAGACAGAGTTCATTCTCTTGACCACTATCCAGCAGCTCCTTACAAAAGTGCACAGCTGTGGGTAACAGGAGTAGACACTGTGATAATGCTTAAACAATCCAGTGTCCAGACTCGCACAAGAAAAATGATTTGAGCAAAGTGATGAGTGAGTTCCAGTTAACAAGTGTAGTACATACAGCATTGGCTGCAGTTCAGTCAGGTTTACAGGTTTAATACATTAGAATATAGGTTAGTTAGAAAGTATCACCTAGAGCAACCACTAAAGATCTCAGTTCATAATCCAGGCTAACATTTCAGTACAATACTAATGGAGTGCTGCATTGCCAGTGGTGCGTCTTTCAGGTGAGACATTAAACCAATATCCCACCTGTCCATTCACAAGAATGTAAAAGATCATAGAGCACTTTTTCAAGAAGTAGGAAGTTGTGTGTCCTGGCCAACACTCAACAAACAGTCCACGCAAGACACCCACAGGAACTAGTTGTTCATCTTGTTGCTGTTTGTGGCACCTTGTTAAGCGCAGATTAAGTATTATAAAGCACTTGCAGCTGAGAAACAGGCCTTGCTGCCCAACTAGTCTATGCCAGTACCTATACTAGAGCCAATATGCATACTGTCATACCATAATGCTCGTGTGAGATAATCGATTTATCACCACCTTAAATAAGTCCCGCCACATGTTACTGACTTGTAACCAGCAGCATGTGCAAAAAATAAACTACTTACAGCACAGAAACAGGTTCATGCTCCACACAAGCCTCCTCCAATTCCTCTTCCTCTAATCACATCTACAAATCCTTTTCTCCCTCATTTTCTTACATAGCTCCCCTTTACACCCATCAATGCTATTCACCTCAACTACTCCTTGTGGTGGTGTGCCACATTCTTATCACTCTCTGGGTAAAGAGGTTTGTCCAGAATTCCCAATTGGACTTATTTGTGACCATCTTACTATCTTATTATTCATGGCCCCTAGTTCTGGTCAGCCCCGCAAGTGGATATATCTTCGCTAAGTCTGTTCTATCAGATCCTTTTGCAACCTTGAACGCCTCTGTCAGGTCACCCTTACGTCTTGGCTGCAAAGTGCGTTTGGATATCCTGAGGGTGCTAAAGGCACTATACAACTCAAAACTTTCCTTTTTCATTAGCTTGGCATTAGCCTCATGATCAGCTCTTCCGGCACTTAGTGTGCATGGGTTCCACAAGTGTGCACTTAAGCACAAAGCATCATTCTGACATCTGAAAAATAGCTGAGGATTCAAGTTTAGGCAAGCAAGCAAATCTGCCAAAACAGCAGCGGCACTGCACATCGGAGCTCAAACAGGCATCGCAGGATACACCATCCATTCCACTGCAGACAGCACAGAGCTGAAGCAGGGAAGGAAAGCTGGGCGAATTTCTTCCTCGTCAGCCTCAGGGCTGGTGTTACATTCAAGTGGAATGCGTCTGTTGTTTTCCAACAATCAACTAGCTGGAATTGAATCTTGGACCTTCCAGGTGCCTATCACTCAGTGAAAAAGCCCCACCTCAGTCAGGAGTGTTAAAGGAAAGATGCCCTGCTTCCCATTCTGGAGAAGTCAATTAGCAAGGGGCACAGATTTAAGGTGATTGGTAGAAGGATTAGAGGGGACATGAGGAAAAACTTCTTCATACAGAGGGTGGTGGGTGTCTGGAATTCACTGCCTGGTTTGGTGTTGGAGGCAGAAACCTTCAACTCATTTAAAAGGCACCTGGATCTGCACCTAAAGTGCTGTAACCTGCAAGGCTACAGAACAGGTGCTGGAAGGGGGGGGATTAGATTGGGCATTAATTAACATTAATTAACAACAATGGTCGGCGCACGCATGATGGGCTGAATGGCCTTGTTCTATGCCGTAACTTTTCTATGTTCTATAGAAACACCCGTAAAGCACCCGTGTGCAGTCAGCATACAGGAGGAGTGGAGGAAAAATATTGTGTGGAGATTGAGCCCCAGCTGCGCCTCTGCATCTTGTTAAAGAAAACCTGTCCCTTCAGCTGGGGAATCCTGCTTGACACTTGGGAAATGTAAAGACAAAAAAAAAAGAGGGAAAACAAAAACTATAAGGGCTGGAGCCAACACTGGCCCATTGGACAGAACCCCAGCAAGGGTGAATGTGGTCTGACTGACAAAAGTGTGGATGCCACTGAACTCACACGACACTGTGTCTTCCACACACACTAAACTATTTGGACACACTTTTTTCTAAGACATTTTCAAACACACTTTGGGTACAGCTGCTTTGGTGGTCTGGCATCACCCAGTTCAGCCATAATCCACAGAAACCAGAAGATGCCAGGTTCGATTCCCATTTGATGTCCGAGTTCTGTGGTCTCAAAGCAGCAACTTGGTTGAGGAAGCTGAAGAATCAATGAAAGTTCCCACTCTTCATCATTGTTCTGGGAATCCTCTAGGGAAGGCACGGGCGTGGATATTTCTGGGTAAAGACAGGATTGGATGATGCCCTGCAGTGGAATTAGCCTGCTCACACTAAGAACAGATGCCTGTTTGAGCTGCTAGGGCCTAATGGCACTCAATAAAAGTCAGCATCTTCAGTACACTGAGGAACACTTGGAACAATATTCTACAACAGTGTAGTCCAATACATTTCGCAGGCTAACTCTGCAGGCCACTGGCTAATGGCTGTGATATGGGCTGTTCCAGCACACAGCCTGCTCTTACCCACGGTTGTCCAAAATGTTAGCCACCAACAACTATTTGGAAATCCAGATGCGTAAAACTGCATTGCTAACTTGTGAACAAAATGAGTAACAGGCATTATTTATTGGACATATGACCTCAAAACTCATCTATACAGCGTATGCAGATGAGCTTTAACCTTTTTGTGGATTAGCTGGTAAAAACAAAAAAGTGCACCAGTATTTTTTTTTGATCAATGAGCTCTTTAATTGTTTGGTTATTAAATGGTGGTAAATGTTTGTTAAGTAAACATGCATGTGGAGTATATTCATCTGTATTGTATGAGCATGTTAGAGCCTCTACTCAAATTAGTGCTAAATGGTGTCTCCATAGCCACATCTCTGGCTAGTCAGTGATTTCTATTGGACATCAAGCCAAAATGGGAACTATCAAAAGCAAAACAGATCATCAACTGCTCCTGAATCAGTGTGAAACAGCCATTCACTTAAAGAGAAATCACTGCTCTAAATGCCTGACTCCCAGACTGGTAGAGTGCTACCAGTGGTCCTTTGGCAACCTGCAGTGGTTCACCACCATTCACTTCAAACAAGTTTCTACTCCAGGAGTTAGTAAGCACAGGAAAGCCTCAACTGAATTTCAGAATCATCTTTTTTCCAGTCTCGAGCAACCAAAACTGGTCATTGACACAACTGAAGTAACAGGAATGCCACTGTGAAGTATTTGAAGACAGTGAAGAAACCAGTTCAGGAACTTTACCTTCCCCTGAATTTACAGAAACATTAAGCTGCCTGAAGCAAGCAATGCTCATTGACATTCCAACAGGTATGGTGGCTCAGAGGACATAAAAATTAACACTGTTTGCATTCCCATGCATCCATTCAAACCTACCAAAGTACTTCATTCTACCCACTAGCAACAGAGTTCCAGTGGGGGAGCTGCAGTGAGTAACTCACCTCCTGACTCCCCAAAGCCTGTCCACCATCTACAAGGCACAGGTCAGGAGTGTGATGGAATACTCTCCACTTGCCTGGATGAGTGCAGCTCCAACAACACTCAAGAAGCTTGACGCCATCCAGGACAAAGCAGCCCGCTTGATTGGCATCCCATCCATCGCCTTCAACATTCACTCCCTCCAGTGCTGATACACAGTGGCAGCAGTGTGTACCATCTACAAGATGCACTGCAGCAACTCACCAAGCCTCCTTTAACAGTACTTTCCAAACCTGTGACCTCTACCATCTAGAAGGACAAGGGTAGCAGATACATGGGAACACCACCACCTGCAAGTTCCCCTCCAAGTCACTCACCATCCTGACCTCGAACTATATTGCTGTTCCTTCACTGTCGCTGGGTCAAAATCCTGGGACTCCCTCCCTAACAGCACTATGGGTGTACCTACACCACAGGGACTGCAGCAGTTCAAGAAGGCAGCTCACCACCACCTTCACAAGGGCAATTAGGGATGGGAAATAAATGCTGGCCTTCCTTCTCCATACCAACTCTTTCATCCAACAGGACTGCTGGGATCAACCCAGCCTGATTAACTGCAAGTTTTGTCACAGCATTTCTGGAAGCTGATTGCTCTCACTGGAGGGAGATTACATTACACATTCTTCAGACCATTGGGGTCTGTTTCACGATGAGTCATTTATACAACACCTTTCATGACCTCAAGACATCCCAAAACACTTTACAGCCAATGAGGTACTTTTGAATTATAGTCACTGCTGTAGTGTAGGAAGCACGGCAACCAATTTAAGAACATGAGGAGGAGGAGTAGACCACAAGGCCCATTGAGCCTGCTCTGCCATTCAATACCATGGCTGATCTTGGGCTTCAAATCCATTTTCCCCATCCACTCTCCATACCCCTTAATTCCCTGAGATACCAAAAGTCCATCTATCCCAGCCTTAAGTGCATTCAATGATGCAGCATTCACAACCCTCCAGGGTAGAGAATTCCAAAACTTCAGAAACCTCAGTGAAGTAATTTCACACAGTAAGTTCCAACAAAAGGCAAGTGATAATGACTGGATACACTGCTTTTGTTTCATTGGGTGAGGGAAAATATTGGTCAGGACACCAGAAGAGTTCTTCAATATAGTGCTGTGGGATCTTTTACCTCAGCTTAATGTCTCCACCGAAAGACAACATCCCAGGCAATGCAGCACGCCCACAGTAGATTTTGTCCCTAAGTCTCTCAAGTGGGACTTAAATCTAAGAACTTCTCATGCAGAGGCAACAGTGCAACCCACTTAACTACAACTGGCACCTAGGCAAGGGCAGGAAGTGGTGGGAGGAAGCACTCACACATACTTTGTACAAAAATATTCTGGTCACCACCTTGATCAGTGACAAACCCATCTGGGACGACACAATCGCTAAGTGTACTGCTGGGCAGAGAAAGGGTTTTGCCAGAAATCAGGTTTGTGAAGCCGGTTTGAAGAAAATCTGTAGTACAAGAGTGAGACAATTGCACACCCCCTTTAAAGTATACTGAAAAACCCATCGACAGCAGACTCCTGCTCATGAGCCAGGCCCACTATATCCAGTTCACTTTCTTCCAGGCGCTGTTCTGAAGACAGTCTGCACAGGGCAGTGGAGGAAACAGTGCAAATTTAACAATGTTAACTGCGAGAGCCGGCCTCTCAATTGATTTAAAGCTTTGCCAATATCAACGCTGTTACACAGAAACTTCTCTGGTGCTGAGTGTGTACAACAAGAATCTGAACTGAGTGAGCAATGGCCAGGAAAATCATAGGAATGAGGCCCGAGGGGATGCATATTTCGTGGCGGACAAAGTGAAATCACGGTAAATCAAACTCAGATGGCTCGAAATTCTGGTTCTGTTGAAGTCATCCACCATTCCCACCAGCAGAATAGAAAATCCCATAGAACTATGCCTGTGATAAGCCAAAATTCAACACTGGCAACTCCAGATTAGCCAGGTTTGTCTAAGCTTGTCATACAGCCACGCCAACCAGAGCGGAGATAGGCCATACAAGAGGGCGAAATTATGGGGCGTGTGGCATTTTTCAATGTAAAGCTCCGGCCTTTCACAAGGTCAACCCATTATAAGGTGTGGACAAATTGAATAAAGACTTTTTCACACATGTACTGCTTTACTGAGTTTTCATTCAGTAT
Source organism: Carcharodon carcharias (assembly GCF_017639515.1). Classification (NCBI taxonomy): domain Eukaryota; kingdom Metazoa; phylum Chordata; class Chondrichthyes; order Lamniformes; family Lamnidae; genus Carcharodon; species Carcharodon carcharias. The sequence goes on along the minus strand of NC_054497.1, from coordinate 29,011,673 downwards.
TTGAATTTGTTTTTGACATATGCCCACAAACGTGGTCTATCGGGTTACATAGCGATGCATTCATGTGGGAACCGAGCCTCCTTGGCTCTCAAAGTTCCATTTAACACAAATTTGTGGGCAGATCCCCTGGGATTCAACTCATTGGAATTTTACTGTAGCTAGAGAATTATTACAAAGGATTTATTTTTGAGTGAAGAAAATGCGATTATTTTGGCAACATCTTCTGACACACAAGGCACTGCAGGAGTATACGCCCCTTCTGATCAGAATTGCACAAACAGTAAATTGTAAAACAGAAAAATGTCCCCAAGGAGCTCACAGCAATACAATCTAAAAAAGAAAGAGCCCAAATTGGAGCAGATAGGGAGGCATTCCAAGCAAGTTGTAAAAGGGTGATTGGAGTGTCCTGTCCATACCAGAGGTGACAAAAAGCTGTTCAGCCTTGCTCACCCAAGATCAAGGCAAAGGTCGGCCAAGTCCTCATCAGAAAGTTGCGCTACGCTGACAATGCTGCGCTAACATTCCACACTAATGAACAGCTGCAATGGCAAACGGACGGACTCTCTCACACCTGTAAAGAGTTTGCTTTGACCATCAGCATCAGGAAGACAGATGTCTGATCCAGGGTGTTGCCATACCACCATCTATCAGCATTGACAATGTGACGCTGAGGGTTGTTGATAGCTTCACATATCTACGCTCCACAATCACCAGCAAGCTGTCACATGCTGAAACCAACTCATGCATCGCAAAAGCTGCAGCTGTTCTGTCCAAGCTGCGTGTGAGAGTGTGGAACAACAGCAACCTGACTGAGAACACCAAACTGCGAGTCTGCCGCATCCTCAGTGCTCTTCTCTACAGTGGCGAGACCTGGACAACATACACTGGGCAGGAGAAAAGGCTGAACAGTTTCCAACTTCACTGTGTCAGACATGTCCTCAGCATCTCCTGGCAGGCCAAGGTCACCAGCTCAGAGGTCCTGGTATGTGGTAATTTAATCAGCACACACTCACTGCTAAGCCAGCTATGTCTGTGCTTGGCCTCATTCATCAGATGGGTGACAGACATAAACCCAAAGACCTTCTGTATGCTGAACTGGCCACTGAGCATTCATATCTCCACAAGGACAACTATAAGTGAGATATGAAGATGGTGGACACTGACACAGGGGAGATAGTCACTGATGGCCGTGACCTCTGGAGGATGACAGTTTGGAAGGACATTGGAAGAGGCGAGCAGGAACAAAAAACTCAGCTGGCCGAGAGGAGAGCACCGAGAAAACAGAGGCCAGTGAATCGTGCACCTTCTCAGCCCATTGTCTTCCTCGGAAACAAATGCAGCGGAGACTGCCATGCCAGAGTGGGGCTCCTGGGCCACAGCAGGAGATGCTGAACACAGCAAACCGTCCATGGTGCAAGTTCTGTTCATTCTACAAGCACTGCTGGATTGAGGTGTCAACAGTCCCAGAGCGATAAGCGGTGAACGTTGATCCATCACTCATCCATACTCTACCCCATCACCTGTGCTAATGAGGCACACTATGTTGAACGGTTTTTGTCACTTGACATTAAGTAACGCCTTTGGGGAGCGTAAGGTTACTAACAACACCCACAGAATTAACAACCCAGTCTTGCAAACTAATAGGCCTTTATATTCACTGGGTCAAAACCCTGGAACTCACTCCCTAACAGCACTGTGGGTGTATCTACACCACATGGACTACAGAAGGCAGCTCACCACCATCTTCTCAAGGGCAATTAAGAATGGGCAATAAATGCTGGCCTAGCCAGCGACACCCACATGCTTTAAATGATTTTTTAAAATTATATACAAGCTGCTTTCAAACTGACAGTTATCATATTAGCGCACAAGTCTTCCACAGTAGCACTAACATCAAAATAAATCAGATTGATTGACTAAAGGCAGCAGCTGAGAAACCAGGCAATTGTACATTTCTTTTGCAATTGACTGCAGAAGACAACCTCTGGCACCAACAGTCTATTCAGGCCAACGTAACAACTTCCACCCTTAGCATAGTAAAACATTCAATTTCCACAGGGACATTCTCAGAAAATGATACCAAGCCAGAGAAGCAGATATTAGGACAGGAGACAAAAAGCTGGGTCAGAGGATAAGCTTGAGGAGAGTTTTAAATGGTGAGTTTGAGAGGCGGAATTCCAATGCTTAGTAATTCCAGAGGGAAGCAGCTACAGGTAAGGACACTAATGGCAGTGGTGAAAATCTGGATGTGCAGGAGGCCAGAACTGTAGAAGCGTTCAGGTCCTGGAATGTAGGAGGTCTGGAGGAGATTAAAGATAGGGAGGGGCAAGGTCATGGAGGAATTTGAAAACAAAGATGAAAGTTATTTTGTAAAAAAAATCCGAGCTGTCGTGTAGAAAGAAAGCAGGAGCAGAACAGTCCCAGCGAGGCACAGATAAAAATAGACTACAGATACTGAAAATGTGAGAGGATACTGGACTCTTTAATTCATTCACAGGACATGAGCATTGCTGGCAAGGCCCAGTGCTGACAAAGTGCAAGGGGTTCATTTGTGGAACTGCGGCACAGGGTGGTTTTGGAGGGTGTGGAGAAGGAGAGGAAAAAGGGAGGGGGAGGGGGGAAGGGGTTCATGAATGGAACCAGACCCCAGACCGGAGAAAGAACCTGATGAGGCTGAGGTTGCACTGGGGTCATTCCCAAATTCAGGTCTGTTATCATTCCAAGGCAACGTAAGCTGACAACAGGGGGAGGGGTGCTGCCCTCACAGTCCACTAATGAAAGAGAAATGGCAGATTATTGTTCATAGTGAAATGTTGTCATGCAGACAGCAGCACTGATAAAAGGCCCCTACCCAAACCTTTCCTCTTTCACATACTGTTGGACCTTCCAGTATTTTGTATAACTGTGTGCACAGTTTTAACTTTCTCATTTATACACAGCATTGGAAAAGGTCAGAGACTACACACAATCTGTGCGATCATCATTGCTACCACTGAGAACAGCCAAGTGATTCAGAACAGCTCCTTCGACGATGAGCATGGTAATATGCTTCTGTAGCCACACTGGCAAGCTGCTAACACCTGGTGATATACCAATGGAAGCAGCAGTTGCTGTTAAAGGAGCTGTAAGTTCCTAGTTGATCAGTTCTGTTGAAGGGTCATGACGACTCGAAACGTCAACTCTTTTCTTCTCCGCCAATGCTGCCAGACCTGCTGAGTTTTCCCAGGTAATTCTGTTTTTGTTATAAATTCCTAGTTGTCTGGCAACAGCAGGAAATGCAGGGGCATCCACTATGTCAATAAGAGTAAGATAGATATCCCCAGGTGTCTGCCCAATATCTTTCCCTCAACCAACATCACAAACAGGTTCTCCAGTCACCATAACATTGCTGTTGGTGGGAGCTTGCTGTGTGAAAATTGGCTGCTATGCTTCCTACAACAGTGACTACATTTCAAAAAATATTTAATTGGCTGTAAAGTGCATCAGGATGTTCTGAGATTGTGCAAGGTGCTATAGGACAGCATGCTCCTTCTTTCTTTCAATCCTCATTATACAGAGAGGAAATGCATGCTGTGCTGGCAGAAAAATTTCACACTCACTCTTGTAACTCAATGAAGGAGCAGACGAACAGGCTTGAGATATATATACATACATACACTGAGTAAAGGAAGTAAAAAGACCTAGAAATACAGATGCACGAGTCATTACACGTAGCAAAGAGAGTTGATAGGGCCACAGCGTTCAAACAAAGCACTGGAGTTAATTCCTGGAGGAATAGAAGGAAGGAAATGTTAATTTTATATAGAAACTTGGTTAGACCACATGTGGACACTGTGCACATTCTGGTTTTGGTATTAAAAAAATAGGGTATTGAACCACTGGAGAGGTTGCAAAAAAGGTTTAGAGAAGGGTTAGCAGAATTGAGAGAATGTGATGGTCAGGAAAGATTGAACAGACTGGAAAATGTTTCCTCAAAAAGGTTCTCAGAGAAGACTTGAAGAAAGTTTTTTAAAATTATGAAGGAGTTCCATCAGGCGGACATGGAGAAAGTGTTCCCACTTGTCAGCAAATCCAAACAAGACAGCATGAATATGAGATTGTCACTAACAGATCAAAAAGAACTTAGGTGCAATTTCTTTACACAGAATGCCTTAAGAGTGGGGAACTCAATGCCATATGTGATCCTTGAAGCAGACAGCAATGACATTTTACAGAGACACAAGGGAGAAAGGAACAGAAACATACAGCTGGCTGGGTGGAAAGGAGTCATCAGAATAAGGAGAGACTCACGTGCAGCATAGATGCTGATGTAGGCACAAGGGAGCCTTTAGCTTAGCGGTATAGCATTTGTAAATGAACCATTCTGAACAATTCCAGTGAGTGGAGAGCAGAGCTCTGACTCCAAATTCTAGGATGACATCCAGCAACAAGAACAACATGTATTTATATAGCACTTTTAATGTAGTAAAACACCCCAAGAGCATCTTCAGATAAAATTCGACAACACCAGCACATAAGGAGATATTAGGATAGCTAACCAAAAGCTTGGCCAAAGTAGGTTTTAAGGAGCATCTTAGAGGAGATGGGCAAGTGGTAGAGAGGCTCAAAAAGAGAATTCCAGAGCCTAGGGACTAGGCAGCTGAAGGCATGGCTAAAATCAAGGATGCACAAAAGGCCAGAATTGGAGGAGCACAGGAATCTTGGAGGGCTGTGGAGCTCGAGGAGGGTACAGAGGTCAGGAGGGGGCAAGTCCACGGAGGAACTGGGTAACAAATATGAGAATTTTAAAACGGAAGCACAGACTGAGCGTATCCAGAAGGATGGGTGTGGGGCAGATCTCCCTACTACACAGGATGTCAGAGTCTGTATAACTCTTTCGCCACAAGAGTAACCACTCTGACAGCCGTGGAGGGAGCATTCATCTGACAGCCTGTCAAACATTCAGCTTGCAACCTCGCCCATTAATACATATTATTCTCCAAGTATGAAATTACAAAAAAACTAATGGTACAGACCAGCTGGGCTGAAAGGCCCGTTTCTTATTTCATGTGCATTTCATGAAATGTCCACGGTGTCTGATAGGTTTTTTTAGTATGTAACTTTGTGTGGGTACAAATGAATGAATCACAATCTAGCTGACAGGAAGTACACAGCCCCCTCATGCTTGCTACTCTATGGAGCAAGAACATCTAATCACCACAAAATCCTCTTCAAAATGTAAGTAATCATTTTATAACATTTATGCAAGTTTCACCGACATTAAGGCTGATGCCTTATCCAATGCCTCCTGCTTAAACATAATTATTGTAATGTCAGATCAAGCAGATAGGGCAATAGTTACTCAGGCACAGAGGCTAGGGACATTTATGGGACCTTAACCAAATATTGGGGAAGGTACCAAGAGGTTCACTGAATGGGATACAACCCAATATTGTGTATTGTAGCAGCACGGTTCCTTAATGCTCACCGGGCATGGTACTAGAGGGTTTCCTTTACGCAACCAGAGCCCAAAACGGGTTAGATACCTGTAGAGTGAACTAATAGCATCGGAACTCAGCACGGCAATGCGTTTGTTTAGTGGAGCCATAATCCAGCATGAGCAAGGTACCAGGAGAGCCACTAAAGAGCGTCATTTCCCAGTACTGACAAAGTGCAAGGGGTTCATTTGTGGAACTGCGGCACAGGGTGGTTTTGGGGGGGTGTGGAGAAGGAAAGGAAAAGAGGGGGAGGGGGGGAGGAGGAAGAGGGGAAAGGGGCTCACGAATGGAATCAGACCCCAGACTGGAGACAGAACCTGATGAGGCTTAGGTTGCACTGGGGTCATTCCCCAATTCTGGTCTGTTATCATTCCAAGGCAACGTAAGCTGACAACAGTGGGAAGGGGAATGCCTGGGGGGGGGGGGGAGAGAAGGGGAATGCCTGGGGGTTGGTGGGGAAGGGGAATGCCTGGGGGTTGCCCAGGAGGGGAGGGGGATGCCCAAGGGGGGAGGGGGAGGAGATGCAGGGTTGGCAGGGGGGGAATGTCCAGGGGAAGGAGATGCAGGGTGTGGGGAGGCGGATGCCCAGGAGGGTGCCCGGGGGGGAGGGGGATGCCCAGGGTGGGGGGGGAAGGCGATGCCCGGGATGGGAGGGGATGCCCGTGAGGACGGGGGGGAGGGAGAGGGGATGCCAAGGGCTCTGACTGGTAGCCACCCCTCGCCCCCCGCCTCCACTCTGCCCCCCCCCCCCCCCACCTCACCCAATGTCCCCCTCCCCCATTCCCCTCTCCCGGCCCCAGCGGCACTTTCCCCCGCAAAGGCCTCAAGATCCGCCTTCCCGTATCCCCCGCGCGCCACTCTGCTCCCCCCTGCTCGCCGGTGCCGGTACCGGCCCCGGTTGATCCCGGCTCCCCCGCCCCGCCGCGCCACTCACTCCCCAACCCCTGCTCCCGCTCACCAGACGCCGCCACCGTCGCCTCCCTCTCAGACCGGAAACCAGGAACCGGAAATTCCCGTCCCCTCCATGCGATTGACAGCTGATCGGTCCATCCAATGCCCTTCATCATTGACCCGCCCCCGCAGCAGCCAGCATCCAATTAGTATCAAGAACTATATGACTGACAGCAAGCTACTCCAATCCGTGGAACAGAACGTGCCCGTTCTCTCATTTCATACACCAGGGTTTTATCCAATAGGTCCACAGGTTAGGTTGGAGTGGCAGCTATATTGTCCAATCAGAGAACGAGAAGGTGGGATTTGTTGACAGCAACACCAGCCAATAGGAATGAAGCATGGAGCATCATCAGGTCAGTGGGTGTTAAAGCCATCAAATCAAAGCGGGCATTTCTTCTGCCTTATCAATGGCTGTTCAGTAACCAATGAGAGACCAGTGATGGTCCTCTTGACCCTGCCCACTAAAAGCTGCAAACAGCGCCACCAGCAGGCAGGGAGGCAGTATGGCAAGGATGGTTCACTTTCATTGCTTTCCATTTCTCTCCTGGTGTTTGACAAGGTGTTTACTAACACTCACTTTCACAGCCATATCTCCCTTCTCAGTGATAAAAACAAAAAAACTGCGGATGCTGGAAATCCAAAACAAAAACAGAATTACCTGGAAAAACTCAGCAGGTCTGGCAGCATCGGCAGAGAAGAAAAGAGTTGACGTTTCGAGTCCTCATGGCCCTTCGACAGAACTTGAGTGAATCCAAGAAAGGGGTGAAATATAAGCTGGTTTAAGGTGTTTGGGGGGGGGTTTGGGTGGGGGGAGAGAAGTGGAGGGGGTTGGTGTGGTTGTAGGGTTGTTTGTCCCTACAACCACACCAACTCCCTCCACTTCTCTCCACCCCCCCCCCACCACACACACACACACCTTAAACCAGCTTATACTTCACCTCTTTCTTGGATTCACTCAAGTTCTGTCGAAGGGCCATGAGGACTCGAAACGTCAACTCTTCTTCTCCGCCGATGCTGCCAGACCTGCTGAGTTTTTCCAGGTAATTCTGTTTTTGTTTTCCTTCCTCAGTGACTGTCTCCGACTTACCCCCACGTGGATTCCAACTGAAGATCCATCCCTCATGTTTGCAACCCACCCAGGATGTATCTCCGGGACATACAGCGCTCCTTGGGCTGCTATTCCCGTCACATTCTGAGATCCACTCTCAGTGCCATGCGCGGCCATGTGAACACACTCGACCTCTCCCTCCAGCAGCACCGCCGCACCCTTTTTCTAAGCTGCGCGTGCCCCCAGTTTCATTTTATTCTTCGTCTCATCCGACACCTCAACAAGAAACTTTGTCTCTTTCTTTCAGGTGCAAAGGAACGCAAGCTCCAACAACTCATCGACACCAACACCCATCTAGGACCCTCCACCCCTGCCTGTCCCTCCATTCCCACCCTTTCTTCCAATCCCAGCCCCAGCCGTGTATTCACTATACCCCCTGACCTTCCCCTCTCCGGTGTTGAACGTTCAGTGCTCAGCAAAGGACTTAGTTTCATACCCTTACGCCCTCACCTCAATGAATTTCGGGCTCGGCATGATACAGAACTCTTCTTCCGCCGTCTTCGTCTCCGTGCTCACTTCTTTGGGCAGGAGTCCTCTCCCCGTTCAACAGATCCTTTTACCTACCTCCAATATTCTCCCTCCACCTGGACCCCTCCCTCTGGATTCTTACCTTCTCTTGATCTTTTCATTGAGAACTGTCGGCGTGACATCAGTCATCTCAATTTCTCTGCTCCTCTCACCCACTCTAACCTGTCTCTCTCTGAACTTGCTACACTCCGTTCTCTCAGGTCCAACCCTGACATTGTCATCAAACCCGCTGACAAGGGTGGTGCTGTTGTTGTCTGGCGCACTGACCTCTACCTCGCAGAGGCTGAGCCTCAACTCGCAGACACATCCTCCTACCTCCCCTGGACCATGACCCCACCACTGAACATCAAGCCATTGTTTCCAGGACTGTCACTGACCTCATCTCCTCTGGAGATCTTCCTTCCACAGCTTCCAACCTGAAAGTCTCCCAACCTAGGATGGCCCGCTTCTACCTCCTACCCAAAATTCACAAACAGGACTGTCCCGGCAGACCGATCATGTCAGCTTGTTCCTGCCCCATGGAAAGCATTTCATGCTATCTTGACTCCATTCTCTCTCCCCTTGTCCAGTCCCTTCCCACCTACATCCGTGATTCCTCTGACACCCTATTAACAATTTCCAGTTCCCTGGCTCCAACTGCCTCCTCTTCACCATGGACGTCCAATCCCTCTACACCTCCATCCCCCACCAGGATGGTCTGATGGCTCTCTGCTTCTTCCTCGAACAGAGGCCCGAACAATCCCCATCCACCACTACTCTCCTCCGTCTGGCTGAACTTGTTCTCACACTGAACAATTTCTCCTTAAACTCCTCTCTCTTCCTCCAAATAAAAGGTGTGGCTATGGATACCTGCATGGGCCCCAGCTATGCCTGTCTCTTTATGGGGTATGTGGAACATTCCTTGTTCCAGTCCTACTCCGGCCCCCTCCCACAACTCTTTCTCCAGTACATCGATGATTACTTCGGTGCTGCTTCATGCTCTCGTCTGGACCTGGAAAAATTTATTAATTTTGTTTCCAATTTCCACCCCTCCATCATTTTCACATGGTCCATCTCTGACACTTCCCTTCCCTTCCTTGACCTCTCTGTCTCAATCTCTGGTGATAGACTGTCCACCAATATTCATTACAAGCCTACCAACTCCCACAGCTACCTTGACTACAGCTCCTCACACCCCGCTTCCTGTAAGGACTCCATCCCATTCTCTCAGTTCCTTCGCCTCCGTCACATCTGTTCTGATGATGCCACTTTCAAAAACAGTTCCTCTGACATGTCCTCCTTCTTCCTTAACCGAGGTTTTCCACCCACGGTGGTTGACAGGGCCCTTAACCATGTCCGGCCCATCTCCCACGCATCCGCCCTCACGCCTTCTCCTCCATCCCAGAAACATGATAGGGTCCCCTTTGTCCTCACTTATCACCCCATCAGCCTCAGCATTCAAAGGATCATCCTCCGCCATTTCCGCCAACTCCAGCATGATGCCACCACCAAACACATCTTTCCTTCACCCCCCCCTATCGGCATTCCGTAGGGATCGTTCCCTCCGGGACACCCTGGTCCACTCCTCCATCACCCCCTACACCTCAACCCCCTCCCATGGCACCTTCCCATGCAACCACAGAAGGTGCAACACCTGCCCCTTTACTTCCCCTCTCCTCACTGTCCAAGGGCCCAAACATTCCTTTCAAGTGAAACAGCATTTCACTTGCACTTCCCTCAATTTAGTCTGCTGCATTCACTGCACCCAATGCGGTTTCCTCTACATTGCAGAGACCAAATGCAGACTGGGTGACTGCTTTGTAGAACAACTTTGGTCTGTCCGCAAGCATGACCCAGACCTCCCTGTCACTTGCCATTTCAACACTCCACCCTGCTCTCTTGCCCACATGTCCGTCCTTGGCCTGCTGCATTATTCCAGTGAAGCTCAACACAAACTGGAGGAACAACACCTCATCTTCCGACCAGGTACTTTACAGTCTTCCGGACTGAATATTGGGTTCAACAATTTTAGATCATGAACTCTCTCCTCCATCCCTACCTCCTTTCCGATCCCCCTTTTTTCCAATAATTTATATAGATTTTTCTTTTCCCGCCTATTTCCACTATTTTTAAATGTATTTCCATCCATTGTTTTACCTCTACCTTTTAGCCTTTTTCAATTCCTTCACCCCACCCCACCCCCACTAGAGCTATCTGTACCTTGCTTGTCCTGCTTTCTACCCTTAATTAGCACCTTCCTTAGATAATATCACCACCTTCAACACCTCTTTGTCCTTTTGTCTATGACATCTTTTGGTTATCTCCACCTATCACTGGCCCTCTATCCAGCTCTACCTGTCCCCTCTCCTCCCTTAAACCAGCTTATATTTCACCTCCCTTCTATTTTTACTTAGTTCTGTTGAAGGGTCATATGGACTGGAAACGTTAACTGTGTTCCTCTCTGCAGATGCTGCCAGACCTGCTGGGTTTTTCCAGGTATTTTTGTTTTTGTTTTGGATTTCCAGCAGCCGCAGTTTTTTGCTTTTGACAAGGATGCATGTCAGGTGTACTGTTGGCTGTGAGTCCTGCCCTCCTCCACCTACTGGGCCCAATAGATACTCTGATGAATTGAAGACGTGAAAGGGATAAAGTAGGATTAACAAAAGATCACCGGCCCAAATCACAGAATTGTTACAGAGTATAACGAGGCCATTTGGCTCATCATGTCTGCACAATCTCTCCAAATGAGCAATTCACTAAGTGCCATTCTCATGCCTTCTCCCCATAACCCTGCACACCTCTTCAGCTGAGAATCTAATTCCCTTTCGAATGTCTTGATTGAACCTGCCTTTTTTTAATTCATTAATAGAACATGGGCTTCGCTGGCTGGGCTAGCATTTATTACCCATCCCTAATTGCCCCTTGAGAAGGTGGTGGTGAGCTGCCTTCTTGAACTGCTGCAGTCCATGTGGTGTAGGTACATCCACAGTGCTGTTAGGGAGGGAGTTCCAGGATTTTGACCCAGTGACGGTGAAGGAACGGCGATATATTTCCAAGTCAGGATGGTGAGTGGCTTGGAGGGGAACTTCCAGATGGTGGTGTTCCCATGTGTCTGCTGCCCTTGTCCTTCTACTTGGTAGTGGTCATGGGTTTGGAAGGTGCTGTCGAAGGAACCTTGGTGAGTTTCTGCAGTGTATCTTGTAGATGGTACACACTGCTGCTACTGTGCGTCAGTGGTGGAGGGAGTGAATGTTTGTGGATGGGGTGCCAATGAAGTGAGCTGTTTTGTCCTGGATGGTGTTGAGTTTCTTGAGTGTTGTGGGAGCTGTACTCATCCAGGCAAGTGGGGAGTGTTCCATCACACTCCTGACTTGTGCCTTGTAGATGATGGACAGACTTTGGGGAGTTTTAAGGAAGGACATAAATGCGATGGAACTGTTTCAGAGGAAGTTTACAAGATTGCCACCTGGAATGAGCGGGTTGTCATGTGAGGAAAGGTTACAAACGTACAAACATACAAATTAGGAGCAGGAGTAGGCCACTCAGCCCTTCGAGCCTGCTCCACCATTCAATAACATCATAGCTGATCTGAATCTGAAAGGTTAGACAGACTGCGTTTGTTTCCACTGGAGTTGAGAAGAGTGAGGGGTGATTTGATTGAAGTATACAAGATCTTGAAAGGTGGTCGTGGAAAGGATGTTGCCTCTTGTGGCTGTGTCCAGAGCTAGGGGGCACTGTTTTAAAATTAGGGGTCACCCTTTTAAGACAGAGATGAGGAGAATTTTTTTCTCTCAGAGGGTTGTACAACTTTGGAACTCTCTGCCTTAGAAGGTGGTGGAGGCGAGGTCATTGAATATGTTTAAGGCAAATGTAAATAGACCCTTGTTAGGCAAGGGAATCAAAGGTTATCTGGGGTAGATGGGAATGTGGAAATCAAGAAACAAACAGATCAGCCATGATCTTATTGAATGGCAGACCAGGATTGAGGGGCCAAATGGTCTATTTCTGCTCCTATTTCTGATGATTATGAGTCAGGAGGTGAGTTACTCACCACAGGATTCCTAGCCTCTGACCTGCACTTGTAGCCACAGTATTTATATGGCTAGTCCAGTTCAGTTTTTGGTCAATGGTAACCCCCGGGTTGATGATTGTAGACCATAAGACATAGGAGCAGAAATTAGGCCATTTGGCCCATCGAGTCTGCTCCGCCATTCAATCTCCCGCCTTCTCCCCGTAACCTTTGATCCCCTTACCAATCAAGAACCTATCTATCTCGGTCTTCAATACACTCAATGACCTGGCCTCCACAGCCTTCTGTGGCGATGAATTCCATAGATTCACCACTCTCTGGCTAAAGAAATTTCTCCTCATCTTTGTTCTAAAAGGTCTTCCCTTTACTCTGAGGCTGTGCCCTCGGGTCCTAGTCTCTCCTACTAATGGAAACATCTTCCCCACATCCATATATAAAAACAAAAAAACTGCGGATGCTGGAAATCCAAAACAAAAACAGAATTACCTGGAAAAACTCAGCAGGTCTAGCAGCATCGGCGGAGAAGAAAAGAGTTGACATTTCGAGTCCTCATGACCCTTCGACAGAACTTGAGTTCGAGTCCAAGAAAGAGTTGAAATATAAGCTGGTTTAAAGTGTGTGTGTGGGGGTCGGAGAGATAGAGAGACAGAGAGGTGGGGGAGGGTGGTGTGGTTGTAGGGACAAACAAGCAGTGATAGAAGCAGATCATCAAAAGATGTCAACGACAATAGTACAATAGAACACATAGGTGTTAAAGTTAAAGTTGGTGATATTATCTAAACGAATGTGCTAATTAAGAATGGATCACATCCACTCTATCCAGGCCTTTCAGTATTTTGTAAGTTTCAATCAGATCCCTCCTCATCCTTCTAAACTCCATCGATTAAAGACCCAGAGTCCTCAAACGTTTCTCATATGTTAAGCCTTTCATTCCTGGGATCATTCTTATGAACCTCCTCTGGACCCTCTCCAGGGCCAGCACATCCTTCCTGAGATATGGAGCCCAAAATTGCTCACAATATAGTGGGGGATTCAGCGATGGTAATGCCATTGAACGTCAAGGAACGATGGTTAGATTCTCTTTTGTTCAAGATGGCCATTGCCTGGCACTTGTGTGGCACAAATGTTACTTGACACTTGTCAGCCCAAGTCTGGATATTGTCCAGGCCTTGCTGCATTTGGACACAGACTGCTTCAGTGTCTGAGGAATCACGAATAGTACTGAACATTGTACAATCATCAGCGAGCTCCCCAACTTCTGACCTTCTGATGGAAGGAAGATCATTGACAAAGCAGTTGGACATGGTTGGGCTGAGGACACTACCCTGAGGAACTCCACCACACTCTCAGGCAGTGGGTTCCAGACCTTAACCACTCATTGCATGAAAAAGTTTCTCCTCGTATCACGTTTCCTTCTTTACTTTAAATCTCTGCCCTCTCCTCGATCCTTTCTCTCTCTCTCTCTCTCTCTCTCCACACTTGCAGCCTAGCTCGCTGAGAGTATCTGGAATTCTCAGTGTTTATTTCGGATTTCAATATTTTACCTTTGCTGTAAATTAGGATTGACCCTAGGTCTGTGTTGACTGATTGTTCCTTCCAGCAGGAGGGTAATTGGCCATGTCACCTATTGGTTATGTTGGAGAAGTTTCACATTCCTGATCATTATCAAGTAACTCAACAATTTTGGTTGGGGATATGACCAAAGATTGGCTATAATACCAGGTCCCATCAAACTGGTTACCAACATTAGTTGCCTCACACTTGGGAAAGATAACAGAAGTCTCCCAGAGCTTGTGGAAGTACATCCCAACATAAGATCCCACCTTCAATGAAGGCAAAAAGAAAAGTGGATGCGGCTAAAGCACATATAAACTACCTCCCTCCCATTGCAAGCACAGACTTTAACTACAGCAGAAAGTTTGGAGCAGAGAGTTCCATTATTGCTGGAAAAAGAGACATGTTTAAACTTTTCATCTTGCTCTCATCAGGATACCTGCAAGAATACAATATAAGAGTAAAACAGCAATTTATTTATTGTGTGGGTGTGAAAAGAGTGCTGATTGGTCGGCAAGTGGTGTTGCCATGGAGAATGTACCATTGATGATGACTTTTAAACCAGCCAGCTTGATCCTGATTGGTCAAAACATTGACCTGAGGAATGAGTCAGTGAATGGCTGTCACTTATTTTGTTTAGCTGAAACAGGTTCAATGTGTTTACATGTTCTTTCTGTCTGTAAAGAACAGGACCCTGTGTATTAATATATGTAGCTTCCAGTACACACAAGTGCATTACACAGCGAGCCCAACTGACAATCTTAAATTGGTCATCAGTGTAATTCTCAGCACACTGAGGATTATTTAGCAAATGTTGTCCAGTTGCGGAATCACATCTAATGTTGGACACTGTGTTTTGAGTTTTGCAAGTATGGGCTGGTAGGGTACGGTCTAAACCCAGCCGGTTGCAAACAGCAGTTGTGACATGCTATTTGATACAATTCGCCAGTCTTTAAGACATACGACCTACATACCCAGCATCACACTGGCACTGAAATTCATATCCAACATTACTCATTTGTGTGATAGGCAGAACGTCTTTTTGGCTTGACGGCAGCATCCTGTTAGTGGTGAGTACCACTCGTGTTGCTGCTGTATAGTAACAGCGTGAAACAGCTAGCTTCACCTGGTACTCACCGTTTTGAGATACCTTGCCCTTCCAAGGTAATCCGAGGTAGACTGGGCACTTTTTAGGGCGGAAAGTGACGGTCTTAGGCCTATTGATGAGTTTGTGTGATATATAGCGCAAAACGATCTGATCAGGGGAGCCATTATCCTGCAGGATGTCTTTGACGTGCCCTATTTCAGCATCAAGCGTGCATGGTAAGCAAATGGCTCAGGCCCTATTTACAAGATTGCTGATAAGACTAATCTTATAGCATATGGAACTGTAAGAATCCCAATGTGTATATTGACCAGTGAAGGTAGGCCTTCAGTAGACTGTGGTAGTGAATCCCATGGCAGATTTCTTCGATGGAATGATCCGTTTGCTATATTTAAATCCGCAGCTGCATGTAACAATTTCCTTACATGTCTTAATGGGCTCCATCCTGCGTTCAAATTTACCTTTGAAATGGAGCAGTCAAGTGAACTCCCCTTCCTTGATGTACTAGGTACTAGTTGAGAAACCTGAAATCTACCTCAGATTACCCTGGAAGGGCAAGGTATCTCAAAAATTTGAGCATTGTATTCCAACCAAGCCAACACATTGTTGTGCTAATGGTTCCAGTTAACTGCTCAAAATACACCGGGTTTTAACAAGGGTCCTTAAAGTACATTGTCAGCTGAATGGCTCGACCTGAAACCACCATGTCACATGACCAAGACTTCAGCTGTTTGAATTGCTTTAATCACACAGCTTTTGGATTCTGTCTTCAGTTGCTATTTAACTTCAGAAAAGAAAAACAGGGCTCCAGACTAGCAGTCTGCCTCTGATCCCCATCCCTCCCAAAGGCTGATCTCGAGAAAGAAGCCTTTTTTCTACAAAGTGAACTAATTCCCAGAATACAAGAAAACTCTGCCGGGGTCGAGTCCTGGTCATAAACCAGCTGATCGCCGCCATGTTGTGGTATCGGCTGGTCACTTTGATCCCTCCCCTGGACTTTGTCACAAAAATCCAGAGAATGTTAGTCAACTTTTTCTGGGACAAAAGATTGCACTGAGTCTCCTGCTTAGGGAGGGCGGTCAGGCGCTAGTGTGCCTACGCACACAGGTGGTGACTTTCCGCCTTCAGACCCTGCAGCGATACCTTTATGTCAAGCCCCCTCCGAGATGGTGTGCCCTGGAGACGTCTTTCTTCCGGACTGAATTATGACGTGCAGCTCCTGTTTATAGAGCTGAGGGGCCTTCACGGCTCCTTGCAGGCGTTGCCCGTCTTTTACCAGGACCTGATCAAAATCTGGAACATGGTCGCCTCGTGACGCAGCTCTCCCCCGCTGCTCAGGAATCCGCCCCTCCATCCTTTCCAGTGGCTGGCAGAGAGGAGGGTTGTGGCTTCTGGGGTGACCAGGATCAGGGATGTGCTGGGTGGTGGGGGACTGGGCTGGATGTTCCCGCAGGAGTTGGCGAGTCACACATCTGTGAGTGTCCAGGTCGCAGCCGATGCCATCCAAGACCTAAGGACAGTCGTGCTCGGACCCGAGGTAATTTTAGGTCTGGAGATGGCCCAGGTGCGCGGTGGTCTTCCTGCTGGACGTTCCCCTGTTCGGACAGAATTCCACATTGGCCCCAAGCCCCGAACCCTCCCTCGGGTGCTGGTGCCCCGCAATGTGAGCCGTCTCTGGGACATGCCCTCTGTGTCATTTGGCACGGCGTGGAGGAGCTTTCTGTACGGACTGCTGCTGCACACCTTCCATTTTCTCGCCCTTGTCTGCCGCCCGGACACGCCCTGGTGTGCCTTGTTGCCGATGGGTGTCTTCCCACTTTCTATCGTGGACCTGGGTTGGAGGGTGTTGCACACAGCAGTCCCCTGTAATCATAGAATGTGTAGGTTCACAGCCTCCCAGAACACCTGCCCTTTTTGTGGTCTTGTGGAGTCCGTGGACCATGCTTATATAGGGTGTGGTAGGCTGCACTCTCTTTTTAGTTATTTAAAAAACTTTTTGTTACTGTTTTGTTTGCACTTCAGCCCCATGCTCCTGATCTATGGACACCCGGTGAGGAAGGGGGTTGGGAAGGAGGAGGACCACCTCGTGAACCTGCTCCTGGGCCTGGCCAAGTTGGCCATTAACAGGTCCAGGCAGTGGGCGATCGACGGGGGAGTCCCGCCCGATTGTTTGTCCCTCTTCCGCAGCTACATTTGCGGCCGGGTGTCCCTGGAGAGGGAGCACGCGGTGTCTGCCGGCACTCTCGAGGCCTTCCGTGCCCGGTGGGCACCGCGGGGACTGGGGTGTTTCATTGACCCCTATAATCACATTTTGGTTTAATGTTTGTAAGTTCCCTTTAAACTTTGTCTGACCTGACTTAGGGGCTGTGCTTGATTTATCCCTTATTTTGTTAATATAGTTTAATTGTTTTAACTCCAAAAGAGTTACAAGAAAACTCAGTTGGTATCTTCAACTGCCTCAACCTGCAACCGAGTTCCTAGGACCAAGATCAGGAATTCTGCCAGACAAAGGCATCTGAAAGAACCTTCACTGGGCACTGACTTACTGGACTCTATTCACGTGAATTCATGCCAACACCTTGTGATTTTTTTCTGTAACTCGCAATTTGTAACTTCTTTCCCTTCCTTTCTCTGCCTTTCCACCTTGTACCCTTGTGAGTTGCAATCCATCCCTCGGGTTTTAAGTGCGTTAATAAATTCTAGTTTTGCTTCACCTTAAGGTGTTTGCTGTGGGGTTATCGTTAACATTGGAATTCACAAACCGGGGTTTGGGAAACATATCACAGCCCATTTCAACAAGGGAAAGGATACTTGGGAAACAAATTAAATTAGAAATTAAAAACTACCACCGTCACAAGCAGAAGAGGGGGGCAGTAATAATAATTCAATTCACCTCGCCCGCGTGACTGTAACCCAACAATCGAAGATAGTTTCTTGGCCACCATTACTGAGACTAGCTTTCAATTCCAGATTTATTCATTGAACTTAAATTCCACCAGCTGCCGTGGTGGGATTTGAACCCTTGCGAAATAAGAAAAATAAATTAAATTGAAACAAAGCGATAGAGAAAGAAAGCAAACTCAATAAAACAAGGCAAAAAAGAAGAGAAATATTTTGTTTCTCCCAATTCACAAAGATTGGTGGGTTACAGTTCACTCAGGGAGTCCAGGTTGCTGTGGCAACCTGCATTTTACCATGTACATTATAGTCTGAAGCTATGGATAGTGATGATAGAGGCTCCAACTTTCTTTCCATCTAACAAACAGTAAGTGAATACAGATATGTAACCATAATTAAAATTATTCAGAAAACCCCACCAACATCTTCTATCCAATATTCCCCCTTTACTGACTGAAGTATATTTCTATGGATGCCTCTCACCTCCTCTTGCCTTGTGCAATTGGCTCTCTGATCTCGCTGTCTTATACTCCTTCTGTCTGCAACTCGCCTTCCCATGTTTTTGTCATGCTTAATGGATCAACCATTCCCATTATAAATTTGTCTGTCCGCGTTTATAATGGAAACTGTCCATGTAAACTGCTCATAGAAACATAGAAAATAGAAGCATGAGTAGGTCATTCGGCCCTTCGAGCCTACTCTGCCATTCAATATGATCATAGCTGACCCTCTGTCTCAACACCGTACTCCCGCTCTCTCCCCATACCCTTTGATGCCTTTAGAGTCCAGAAACCTATTTCCTTCTTAAATATATTCAGTGTCTTGGCCTCCACATCCTCTGTGGTAGAGAATTCCACAGGTTCACCACCATCTGAGTGAAGAAGTTTCTCCTCATCTCAGTCCTAAATGGTCTACCCTGTATCCTGAGATTGTAACCCCTTGTTCTAGACCCCTCCTCAGCCAGAGGAAACATCATCCCTGCCTCCAGTCGATCCATCCCTGTCAGAATTTTATACGTTTCAATGAGATCCCCTCTCATTCTCCTGAACTCCAGTGAATACAGGCCTAGTCGGCCCAATCTCTCCTCAAATGACAATCCTGCCATCCCGGGAATCAATCTGGTGAACCTTCACTGCACATCCTCCATGGCAAGTATATCCTTTCTTAGGTAACGAGACCATAACTACGCACAATACTCCAGGTGTGGTCTCACCAAGGCCCTGTACAGCTACAGTAAGACATCCTTGCTCCTGTACTCAAGACCTCTTGCAATGAAGGCCAATATACCATTTGTCAATGGAATTACAATCACTGAATCCCCCACTATCAACATCCTGGGGGGTTACCACTGACCAGAAACTGAACTGGACTAGCCACATAAATATTGCGGCTACATAAGCAGGTCAGAGGCTAGGAAACATGCAACGAGTAACTCACCTCCTGACCCCCCAAAGCCTGTCCACCATCTACAAGGCACAAGTCAGGAGTGCGATGGAATACTCCCCACTTGCCTGGATGAGTGCAGCTCCCACAACATTCAAGAAGCTTGACACCATCCAGGACAAAGCAGCCCACTTGATTGGCGCCACATCCACAAACATTGACTCCCTCCATCACTGACGCACAGTGGCAGCAGTGTGTACCATCTACAAGATCCACTGCAGAAATTCACCAAGGCTCCTTTAACAGCACCTTCTAAACCCATGACCACTATCATCTAGAAGGATAAGGGCAGCAGATAGATGGGAACACCACCACCTGGAAGTTCCCCTCCAAGTCACTCATGATCCTGATTTGGAAATATATCGCAGTTCCTTCACTGTCGCTGGGTCAAAATCCTGGAACTCCTTTCCTAACAGCACTGTGGGTGTACCTACATTACACGGACTGCAGCGATTCAAGAAGGCAGCTCACCACCACCTTCTCAAGGGCAATTAGGGATGGGCAATAAATGCTGGCCCAGCCAGCGAAGCCCAAATCCTGTGAAAGAATTTTTTAAAAACATGGATTAAAAATGGAATTTAACTGCAAATCAGTCAATATTATCTCTCACATAACACTTCCATTGTTATCAACAGTGTATCCTCCAAAACAACATGGCTGTCAACACAAAGGATTCCCTGGCGTATAATAAAATGTTTCTAGAATTTCAATGTTTTGTCCCAGTTCAACATTAATTTTTAATATTCCATAATACCCAAGTCTATATATCCTTTGTAACATGCAATATCGATTTTGTGTGCCTTTGCTTTTTCCAAGTACACACATGTTATGTCTTTAATACATGTAAGTATATGCCTCATATCATAAAATGTTATTCATATGTTGTATAACATCACAGAATAGAAACATAGAAACTAGGAGCAGGAGTAGGCCATTCAGCCTTTCGAGCCTGCTCCACCATTCATTATGATCATGGCTGATCATCCAACTCAATAGCCTGCTCCTGCTTTCTCCCCATATCCCTTTCACCTCAAGAGCTATATCTAACTCCTCCTTGAAAACATACAATGTTTTGTCTTCAACTACTTTCTGTGGTAGCGAATTCCACAGGCTCACCACTCTCTGGGTGAAGAAATTTCTCCTCATCTCAGTCCTAATTGGTCCTAAATCATAGAATGTTATAGCACAGGAGGCCATTCAGCCCATTGTGTCTGTGTTGGCTCTTGGCAAGAGCAACTCAACTAGAGACATTCTGTAGCCCATTCTCCGTAGCCCTGAATTTTACTTTGTCCAGACCCCTCAGGGTTTTGAATACCTCTATCAAATTGCCTCTTAGACTTCTCTTCTCTAAAGAGAACAGACCCAACTTTTCCAATCTGTCCACATAACTGAAGTCCCTCATCCTTGGAACCATTATCATTATGTGGTGTGAACTATTGCAATTTTAAATGACTATGTCAGCACAAATAATGAAGCCAGCTATGTAATTTTATAATTGTGTGATCGGTGGAGACACTGCAGCACCGTCACTGACAGGAAGGTACCTGACAAGTCTGCAAAGGCAGACTCAATTATAAATGTATATAGGAATTTATATTGGAAATATATAATAAAAAACAAAAACTCCATGTCTGGCTTTTAAATAGGGTCTGAATTACATCTGGATGTCATTCTCCTATTGTTTCCCACCCTTCAGCCCCAATTCACACAAAGACCACACTTGGACTTCTTGGACTTGACTCCCCAGATTCAACATTAAGGGAAATCAACTACTGAACGTCCCTGCGATTGACTGATTGAATCAAACAGCTTGTTCATTAAGTTGTTTGTAATAATAAGCAGAGTAGAGAACGTACTCAACCAGCCCGTGTTCACAAAACCCAAAACAAAACGTTTACTGTTGGATGTGATTCGGTGAGTGTGCTAATAGTTACACTAACAACCAATTTAAAATAATCAGTCGAACTCGTAGCCTGGCTCATTTATACGTGCTAGAAGTGACATACGTTCAGACACAGGGACCTGCTCTCTGCAAACAAATGGAATATGTTCAAGAATTTTTTTCGAATTACCGGGAGCCGATAGTTCCCCATTGTTTTTGCCATGGCAATGCCTCAGTCAATCAGAATAGACTTTGCTAAACAATCAGCACCCTTTTCTCCTGTAGTATAAATTGTTGTGATCCTTTGAAATTTGGCATTCTTGTGTTTGTCCTGATGAGTGCAAGACAAAAAGCTTCGGCAATATTCAATTACTGAATTGTTTAAGACATTGCATAGGGCAGCACCCTCTACCCTCAAATCACATTTTTTGCTTAATATTTACGATGAATTGAAATTTACTATGTCAATATTTCCCATTCAATTTGCTGTTACTGTCACAATTTATGGTTGCATTTGTAACTGTAACTGCTGGCCATTAGATGGTGCCAGGGAGCCAGTTTCTCAAATCTCTTCACTCCATCATCATCTTGTGTGAATAAATTTAAGTTCATCAATTGTATGCAACGCTATAATTAATTTGCTAGTATATAATAAAAATAATTATACTTCTATAATCTCTCTGCTTTGCCCCAGATTTCTGGACTCTAGGTGAATCAAGGATCATGGGGATAGGTTGGAAAAATGAACTTGAGGTCTAAGATCAACCATCATCTTATTCATTGGTGGAGCAGACTCGAGAGGCCTTTTCGTACACTGCTTAGGTTCTTATATACAATATAATAATATCTTTATACGACTCAAAATCTGTCATCGGCCTGTCAATGGTCCTATCATAAATTCCAATGTTCTTTGGTTCAATGGAGACAGCCTATGTAAACTTATCATGCTGTAATTACACTGTCACACCAATGGAGGCGCAGCAACACAACCACTGGCAAGAGAGAGGGAGGGTTTACTTAGCAGCAGGTGGCAAAATACAAAATTTATGTCATTGGAGGTTGTAATTATGACCTAGAAAGTCAGGGGACATTGGGGAAAGAGCAGGGAACTGGGATTAACATCAATATATATATGGACAGAGGAACTTATAATGGAGGGGGGGTGGGTGGGGTAGTTAGGGAGGTCCAGTGGTGGGGGGGCAGTCACAGGGGTCATTAGTATAGTTACCCAGGAGTAAGAACTGGTTTTAATCCTTCTAACTTTTCCTGGGCAACTATTTTGCTAAGAGAGTGAGCACCATCTGAAGTCTCCAACTTTAAATCAGTTTCAGATGCCAAGCGCCGGGGAATCACCCAACGAAAGTTGACATTTTCCAGGCAATTCCTGTGTAGTCCTTGCATTGAGACTTCCAAGGGGTCTCCCATCACATTTTCTGGGGTACCTCCAGAGTATAAACTTCTTGGGAATGGAAATATATATGTATATATATTTATTTATTTATATACATATTATGAATTGCCAAAGCAAGTATAGCCTTTATCAGACTTCAAACATGGGAATGAAGAGGAGAAAGTCTGCCTACCAACTGATAGCTCACTCTGCTCTACGTATTTAAGACTTGGACTGTGTACCAGTGTCAAGCCCAGAATCGTAGCCACTTTCACCTGAACTGCAAAAAGAAGCAAATGTGATGTGAGAAAAAAACTGGAAGTGCGGCGGAGGCAGGTTCAATCGAGACATTCAAGAGGGCATTAGATGATTATTTGAATAGAAACAATGTGCAGGGGTTCGGGGGAAAAAGCAGGAGAATGGCACCAAGTCATAGTGCCCATTCAGGGTGTAAACATGATGGGCCGAATGGCCTCCTTGTGCACTGTAACAGCTCCGTGATTCTGATTCTCAGATTGGACAAGGCGATTGCCAGTCAAACATAGCCTAATGGCTCTATTCACAGAATCACAGTGCAGAAGAGGCCCTTCAGCCCATCGAGTCTGCACTGACACATGAGAAACACCTGACCTACCTACCTAACCCCATTTACCAGCACTTGGCCCATTGCCTTTAATGTTATATTGGATAATATCCTAGCCAACCAAATGAAAAAGGCAAGTCCATTGCACTGATTGGATCACCTCACTGTCAGGAGGGGGCGGGGCTGAGGTACGGAGGGGCGGGACCTGATGGTTTGTGACACTTATAGGGGTGGGGCACAGCACCAGAGGGGCGGAGCCAGACGCTTTGCCATTCTATTGGAAGTGGGGCTGAGCCATTCAGGGGTGGGGCCGGAATGTGTGTGACACTTGGGGGCAGGCCCTGATGGTGTGGGACGCCATGGGGGGGCGGGGCCGGCTTTGAGAGGAGGGGCCTGATGGTGTGTGACGCCATGAGGAGGGGGACCGGTTTTGAGAGGTGGGGCCTGATGGTGTGTGACACTAAAGGGCGGGACAAAGTTCCGGAGCCGGACGGTTAGGGGTGGAGCCTGAAAAAGAAACAGAAATTGCTGGATAAGCTCAGCAGTTCTGGCAGCACCTGTGGAGAGAGAGAAACAGAGTTATTGCTTCCAGTCTGTATGACTTCTTCAGATTTTCAGTATCGGCCGCATTTCGCTTGCATCACAAGCGTGGTGCCTGTTGGTGTGTGACGTCTGGGCCTGATGGCGCGTGAAGGCGGGGTAGGGAGTGAAGAGGCGGGCTTTATTGGCTTGCGTCACAAAGGAGGCGGGGCCGAGAGCACAGGGGCGAGGCTAGACGGTGTTTGACGCTATGGGGGCGTGCAGAGGGGCGGGGCAGTGTGACGTGTGACGCCATGGGGTCAGGGCGGTGCGTAGGGGCGGGGCGATAATGTGTGTGACGCTACGGGGGCGGGCGATGTGGTGTGTGACGCTATGGGGGCGGGGCGGTAAGTAGAGGTGTGCAGTGTGGCGCAATGGGGGCGGGGTGTTGAGTAGAGGGGCAGGGCAGTGTGGTGTGTGACGCTATGGGGGGGGGGCGGTGAAAAAAGGGGCAGGGCGGTGTGGTGTGTGACGTTATGGGGGAGGGGCAGTAAGTAGTGTGTGCTGTGTGATGCAATGGGGCGGGGTGTTGAGTAAAGGGGCGGGACGATGTGGTGTGTGACGTAATGGGGGAGGGGCGGTGAGTAGAGGTGCGATGTGGTGTGTGACGCTAATGGGGGCGGGGCAATGTGGTGTATGACGCTATGGGGGTGGGGCGATGTGGTGTGTGACGCTATGAGGGCGGGGCGGTGAGATGAGTAGAGGGGTGTCCTGGATTGCCTCATTTGGAGGGTGTCCTGTGAATAGTGGTGGTCGATGCTGCAGTGGTTGAGCAGCCGCTGTGAGTGAAGCCAAAGCGGCCTCGAAGGACAGGGAAGCAGCCCCTCACCCCCCCCCCCCCCTCTTCCCCCGGTGCCATGGACACACCGCCTCACCCCGTCAAACTCTATGTGTACGACCTTTCCCGGGGGCTGGCCCGCCAGTTCAGTCCTCTCATGCTCGGTGAGTGAAGCAAAACCCTCCCTGGGGGAGTTTGGGTTGAGGCGGCAGGAGCTGCAAATCGAGACCGGGGATCGGGTAACCAAGACTAGGCCGCAACCATTAAAACTTAAAAAAAACCTAATAGTATAAAACATTTCATTTTTATTTTATATTTTTATCTATTTGTGCTGACTGACAAAGTTTGTATTTACGTTTCTGTGGGGATTTTTGGAAGAAGTGGCAAGTGAAAGATGAGTTGACAAAATTTGAAATTTGTTTTGAAATGTAACATGAGTTTAAATGGAATCTGAAATCTTTGTTTAATTACAGCATTTATGTCTTTGAAGTTGTTTCTACAACAGATGCCTGGTGATAAATAATTGATTGCACCTCTGTAGCTGGGAAAGAGATGGAATTTATTCCATGTATGAAGGGTAATATTCCCCTTCCTCTCTCTCACGCCCCCCAACCTCCAGCATTTTGTTTGCCCCATCAAAAGTCAAGAGGAAGGGAAGGTTAGCCAGCAGCAATCATTCAGTCACCCCAGCTACTGGGAACCACAGCACTTTTTGCTGAGGCTGTATTTGGATAATTGGGTCCATCCGTATCTGAAAAAGAAAAAGTCAGGCTAACATTTTGAGCAAAGAATCCTTGGCTGGGACTATTTTGTAGACTTCTGGACTTTTCTATTTTATGTCAGAATTGCAGGGTTCAGGATAAAAACCAGTAGCCTAATTGTCTTTCTTTTATAAAGCTGTGCACGAGGGAACAAAATCCTCCTGTGCCTGACCCCGAAATCCACTTTTATGTTACGTCCTGAGCTGAAACTGGAACGCTCTTTTGGAAATATAATGGTGCCTGGGGTCCCATGGCTATTCCAGGCAGGAAGGTGACTCGTGTGACTCATTTGCAATTTTATTGCCTGTGAGTTAGCAGCTGGCTTGTGTTTACAAAATAGACACAGTGTTCAGTAACAACATGAGAAAGAGGAGCTCTTGTTCTGACCACCATTGCTGCCTCCGCCTCTGACCATGAACCATCAAAAACAGCTTAATGGGTCTTTCATCTCCATTCTGTTTCTGGGATGATGTGTTTGAAATTGCTGTTGTCTAACAGTCTTTGTACTTCAAAATAAGTTGTCTGTAAAGTACTTTCAGATGTTTATGAAAGCAGTAATAAGGCAGCAAACAACAAAAAAACAAAAATAGCTGGAAAAACTCAGCAGGTTTGACAGCATCTGTGGAGAGGAGTACAGTTAACGTTTCGAGTCCATATGACTCTTCAACAGAACTAAGGAAAAATAGAAAAGAGGTGAAATATAAGCTGGTTTAAGGGGGGGTGGTGGGACAGGTAGAACTGGATAGAGGGCCAGTGATAGGTGGAGATTGCCAAAAGATGTCATAGACATAGCAATATGCTAATGGTGACGTTAAGGGTAGAAAGCAGAACAAGCAAGTTATAGCTAGCCCTAGAGGGGGTGGGGTGGGGGGAAGGGATTGAAATAGGCTAAAAGGTAGAGACAAAACAATGGATGGAAATACATTTAAAAATAATGGAAATAAGTGGGAAAAGAAAAATATATTTAAATTATTGGAAAAGGGGGGATCAGAAAGGGGGTGGGAATGGAGGAGTGAGTTCATGATCTAAAGTTGTTGAACTCAATATTCAGTCCGGAAGGCTGTAAAGTGCCTGGTTGGAAGATGAGGTGCTGTTCCTCCAGTTTGCGTTGAGCTTCACTGGAACGTTGCAACAGGGCAAGGACGGACATGTGGGCATTGGAGCAGGGTGCAGTGTTGAAATGGCAAGCGACAGGAAGGTCTGGGTCATGCTTGAGGACAGACCGAAGGTGTTCCGCAAAGCGATCACCCAGTCTGCGTTTGGTCTCTCCAATATAGAGGAAACCGCATTGGGAGCAACGAATGCTATAGACTAAATTGAGGGAAGTGCAAGTGAAATGCTGCTTCACTTGAAAGGAGTGTTTGGGTCCTTGGACAGTGAGGAGGGGGGAAGTAAAGGGGCAGGTGTTGCACCTTCTGTGGTTGCATGGGAAGGTGCTGTGGGAGTGGGTTGAGGTGTAGGGGATGATAGAGGAGTGAACCAGGGTGTCTCGGAGGGAACGATCCCTATGAAATGCTGCCAGGGGGTGTGAAGGGAAGATGTGTTTGGTGCTGGCATCATGCTGGAGTTGGAGGAAATGGCGGAGGATGATCCTTTGAATGCAGAGGCTGATGGGATGATAAGTGAGGACAAAGGGGGCCCTATCATGTTTCTGGGAGGGAGAAGAAGGTGTGAGGGCGGATGCGCGGGAGATGGGCCGGACACGGTTAAGGGCCCTGTCAACCACGGTGGGTGGAAAACCTCGGTTAAGGAAGAAGGAGGACATGTCAGAGGAACTGTTTTGGAAAGTGGCATCATTAGAACAGATGCGACGGAGGCGAAGGAACTGAGAGAATGGGATGGAGTCCTTACAAGAAGCAGGTTGTGAGAAGCTATAGTCAAGGTAGCTGTGGGAGTCGGTAGGCTTGTAATGAATAATGGTGGACAGTCTATCACCAGAACGAGCCTGTTTGTCTATCATGCCTGTGCCCTGCTCCTTGAAAGAGATGTTCCAAAGTCCTGATGCCCTTTTTTTTGAAGGCCCTCGAAAGCTATTATGGACGTTGTTTTCACCCTAATTGTCAGAAACCCTTCTATACACACAGGATGGTAGAAGTATGAAACTCATACAATTGATGTTTGATCAATCAAAGTCTGAGATTGGTAGATTTTTGTTCACCATTGGTATTAAGGGCAAAGGAGGGAACATGGAGTTGGTTCACAGATGATCTCATTGAAAGGTGGAACAGGCCTAAAGGGCCTCATTCTGTTGCTATGTTCGTAGACCATTCAACATTGCACTTTAAAAAAACTTCTTGACCTTTTCCTCCATTCTTCTGGTGGATTTGATATTTAAGTCCTCAAGTTACTGACTCAGAAAGCAGTGGCCTTTTGTACTATTTTGTTTTTCCTTCTTCCAAAGCTTCTGACTACTGTCATGGTGAATTGGCTATTGGCCTGCGTGCAAACTGGAACACCAAACACTGCGGCAAAATCCGTGGAGTATTCTCCCTGTTCCCCACAGGCATTAGGTCAGGAAAACAGGGCAGTAGCTAAAAAAGGTTGGAAATTCAGTGCAATGAAGCTCTAATCTCCCAATCACATTCTGTGGGCAAAAAAGTTTAAATAACTGAAAGGAACAGCAAGGTATGAATTTACATATCTTCTTCATTACAGTTTGTTGTGTTCTCTCCTCCATGTCCTGCCATTTTCAAATGAGATGGTGTCATAAGCAGGTGATCACTGAGTAATTGCAGCCAGGAGGTCTAACCCCAGGACTCAATTGACAGAAATTCAATACTTCCAGCAGCATTGTGTTTTTATATAGCACCATCAACATATCTGTAGCAAACACCCCAAGGTTTTTCACAGGAGTGCTATTTGGCAAAATTCGACACCAAGCCACAGAGATATTGGGACAAGTGAGGGAAAATTTGGTCAAAGATCTGGTTTTTAAGGAGTCTTTTAAAGGTGGAAAGAGAGGGAGAACTGGAGAGGTTTAGGAAAGAATTCCAGAGCTTGGGGCTGAAGCAACCGAAGGCATGGCCACCAATGGTGGTGCCATTAAAATTGGATGCATGCAAGAGGCCAGAATTGGAGGAGCACAGATATCCTTGGTTACAGAGCTGGAGGATTAAAGAGATGAGGAGGGCCAAGGTCATAGAGAGATTTGAAATGAAGGATGAGAATTTTAAAATCGAGGCATTACTGGACCTGAAAGCAGTGTAGGTCAATGGGCTTGGGGGTGCTGAGGAAGTGGAAATTTAGATAGGGGCAGCAAGAACTCAAGTTTAGAGGTTGCAGATTGAAAGGCCGGGAGGAGAGCATTGGTATAGTCAAGTTGATATGAAAGAAAAGAATGGATGAGGGTTTCAGCAGCTGATGAGCTGAGGATCAGACAGATGATTTTACCGAAGCTGGAAGTAGGTGGTATTGGAAATGGCGATGTTTTGGGGTCAGAAGCTCAGCTATCAAATAGGATAGCATTGCTACAAATGGTCTGATTAAGCCTCAAACAGTGACCAGGGAGTGAAGTGTGTGGAGGGGGCCGGAGACCATTGCTTCAGTAGGTTCAAGGGAAACTATTTCCCCAACTGGCGCACTCCAAAACACTAAAATGACAGCTGAGCCTTTGATAGGAAATAGGAGCAGGAGCAGATGATGGGGGTAGATGGTGGCACAGTGGTAATGTTGCTGGGCTAGTAATCCAGGCGAATGGTCTGGGGACATGGGTTCTAATCCAACCATGGCAGCTGGTGGAATTTAAATTTAGTTAATAAAATCTGGAATATGAAGCTCGTCTTAGGACTATGGTGACTATCAAGCTATTGCCAATCGTTGTAAGAACCCATCTGGTTCACTAATGCCCCTTTAAAGAAGGAAATCTGCCGGCCTTACCTGGTCTGTCCTACATGTGACTCCATACCCACAGCCATGTGGTTGACTCTTAAACACCCTCTGAAATGGCAGAGCAAGCCACTCAGTTTAAGGGCAATTAAGGATGGGCAACAAATGCTGGGCCTCAGCAGCTACGCCCACATCTCAAGTAGGCCATTTGGCCCGTCAAGCCTGTTCCACCATTCAACTAGATCATGGCTGGTCTTCCACCTCAGCGCCATTTTCCTGCACTATCCCCATACCCCTTGATATCTTTAATATTGAGGCATCTATCAATCTCTGTCTTGAATATACACAATGAATGAATTTCCACAGCCCTCTGAGTGAAGAAATTCCTCCTCTCAGCCCTAAATGAGACTGAGCCCTCTGGTTCTAGACCTTGACCCTCTCTCTCTCTCTCCCTGCCCCCCCGCCCCCGGTCAGGGGAAACAGCCTCTACCCTGTCAAGCCCTGTAAGAATTCTAAGGTTCAATTAATTCACTTCTCGTTCTTCTAAACTCTAGCGAACGTAGGTCCAGTCTCCTCAATCTTTCCCCTTTTAGGAATGAGAACAGGAAGTACATTTTCTGAAAGGGTTATGGAATTCTGGAAATGTGCCCAAAAGGGATGTGGATGCAAGGGAAACTGGAGATTTCAAGACTAAAGTGGATTTCTTTTTTTAGGTAAAGATATCAAAGGATAAGGAGCAAAGGCAGGAAAATATATTTGAGGTGTACATCAACCATAATCTAAGTGTTGGAACAGGCTTTTTATGCTTGTAGGACTGCCTCACAGCTCATCTGCTGCTGAAACCCTCAATTGTGCCTTTGTTACCATTATGTTCAGCTATTCCAATGCATTACTGGCTGGTCTCCTACATTCTACCCTCCATAGAAAACTCTGCTTCCCATGTCTTAACTCGCAGCAAGTACCATTCCCGTACCACCCCTGTGCCTGCTGACCTGCACTGACTTCCAGTCAAACAGCACCTCGCTTGGTAAAATTTTCACCCTTGTTTTCAAATCCCTCCGCTGATCACCTCTCCCTATCTCTGTAATCTCCTCCAGCCCCACAACCCTCCGAGATATCTGCGCTCCTCTAATCCTGGCTACTTGTGCATTCTAAATATAATCGCTTCACCATTGGCGGCCGTGCCTTCAGTTGCCTGGGCCCCAAGCTCTGGAATTCCCTTCCTAAACCTCTCCGCCTCTCTACCTCACTTTTCTCCTTTAAGGCACTCCTTAAAACCTACCTCTTTGACCAAGCTTTTTGTTACCTGACCTAATATTTCCTTATGCAGCTCAGCATCAGACTTTGTTTTATAATATTCCTGTGAAGCACCTTGGAAAGTTTCCTTTCGCTAAAGACATTACATAAATATAAATTGTTGCACATTGAATGGTCTCATTCCTTTGTGATCGGCGGGGGGGAGTGCATTGAAAGTACTGAAATGCAAGATCTAGGATTGAAGAAAAAAAAAAACTAGTTGCCTCAGTAACTGGGATGCAGCTTTTAAAGAGTGAGCCCAGAACCACAATCCCTACATGGCTCTGTATAATATGATTAATACAGGGTAATCACTTAGCTTATTTACCATGGTGATAGAGAGACCATGTTTCCAAGCCAACATGATTCTAGACTGATATGCCTTTTGAATGATGCTCTTGTAACTTTGCATTGCTGTGAGAACATATACTGAATCACAGGCCTGTTCTCCATTCGTACCCACCATGATACCATCACAGGTAAAAATAATACAAAACTCAATGAAAACAGACTCTCATGTCACCTGCATATGTTGGGTACGGTGGTGGATTGAACATATAAATGAACTTGTAATCCAGAGAGCATGGGTTTAAATCCCACTGTGACATGGGAGTTTGAGAATTTGAATTCTTTTTTTTTAAAAAAGCAATCGGTAAAAATGGCCATGAAACTCAGGTTGTCATTTAAAAACTCTGACCAGACCGCCGTCCTTAACTAGTCTCGTCAATATGTGACTCCAGTCCCACACCAATGTGATTGACTCCTAACTACTCTCTGCTATGCCACACGGACATATGAAAATTGCTACACAGCAGTTCAGGACGAAGGTGGTCCACCATCAGGGCAGCTAGAGGAGAGCCAAAAATTCTAACAGATGATGGAACTTGGAATCCAGATGACATCATCAAGTTCCCCCACCTTTTCTCCTCTGCCCCTACAGGCACCAACAGCTGCCAGTATTTCACACAAGGGGTCCTTGAGGTATAAAGTAGACAGTGAGCAGCAGCAGGCTGTTTAAATCAGGACACCCAGTGCCTGCTAACACTCACTGTCAAGTCTTTCAGGTGGAATGGATCCTCGCTCAGTGTATTGGGAGGGCAACTAAGGAGCCTGGACACCAGCGAGTGCCTGTGCCTTTAGAAAGGAGGAATTAAAGGAAACAACTGAGCAATATAGGGGGTAAAAAGCTGCTGACAAATGATCCCCCTCACCTCCAGCATCATTGCCTCTTCAGTTGTGTGTCTCTAATTAGGCCTAGACCCTGTTCCGTTCTCTCTCCAAGTATCACCCTACACTCTCCCTTCCAGCCACCTCATAAACTTGCTGTGCTGAAACGAAATCACTTGGACAATCTACTCTCTTCCAGGATTTCAGTTCTCTACAATTCTTTGCCTGTCTAGATTTTCTCTCCCTTTCAATCTTTAAGCTTTCAAGATCCAAATCACGTGCTTCCTGATTTATAGAATCACATTGTTACAGTGCAGGAGGCTATTCATCCCATCGTGTTGGCACCAGCTCTCCGAATGAACAGTTGACCTAGTGCCATTCCTCACCTCTCCCCATAACCCTGCACATTCTTCCTTTTCAAATAACAGTCTAATTTTCTTTTGAATGTTTCAATTGAACCTGCCTCCAGCACACTCTCGGGCCTTAACCACTCGTTACATGAAAAAGTTTTACTTGTGTCGCTTTTGCACCTTTTACTGATTACTTTAAATCTGTGCCGTCTCCAACACTCTCCCACGTGTTTCAGTCTTGGTCTCCTATGCAATGACCATGGCTCTTCAGAGTGAAAAGTAATCCTGACATCTGTATC
The DNA here is from genome assembly GCF_017639515.1 of Carcharodon carcharias. Taxonomy (NCBI): domain Eukaryota; kingdom Metazoa; phylum Chordata; class Chondrichthyes; order Lamniformes; family Lamnidae; genus Carcharodon; species Carcharodon carcharias. The sequence continues at coordinate 28,979,687 of NC_054497.1, read as the reverse complement.
TGAGAGTTAAGGATCCAGCCTGCTAATTCTATTCATCCCACCTCCTGTTTAGACACTCATCTCTTTTTTTCCTTCTTTTTAAACAGGAAAACAGCTTGAAGGAATATGGTGAGTTAATCTGTGAATTTTCAAAGCAAGTATTGGCCTTTGGCAATCAAAGGGCTTGTATATAAGTATGTATTAACATATGTGTGTCTGTCTATTTTAATGATTAATACGTATTTGTATTTGTCCCTCCTTCAGGCATACTGCAATTGTTGTCAATGGGGAGGAGTTCTTCTATGGGTCCAGTGGAATTGCTAACTGTCAGCCCGTGAGTGCTCTCCTTACATCTCCTATATGTTTATCTACGTGCACCTGTCCTATTCTTCGGCCGATTTCATGTTTGTGCATCAACCCGCCCCTTCACAACCCTCAGTGGGGCTAATGCGGCAGACCACTAGCTAACTCAGCAGTTAGTTTTGAACAAAATTCTCCCCCTGTCCACGGGGGCAGTCAGGGAGACCCAGGCCCACTAATTCTGCAGAATATAACTGACTCTTGCCTTCCGTATATATGTGACCACCTTGTTTTCCAGAATCCATTAAGTGCTATCTTGAAGAAGTTAAGAACGTAGTCTTCACTCCCTCTTCTGGAATCCTACTTGACTGGTTGATCACCCTTGTAGGGAACAAAATAAAGCTTCCTGCTGGGTGGCCATCCTCAGCCAGTATCTGAGTTTGTAGAGCTTGCCCAAAATTCCTCCAAACTCAACCACCACAAAAACAATATCTCCTGGCACATTGTCCATGCTTTTAATAATCCCGTTGCGATCAAGTTCAAACTCTGAGGGTGCTGTACAATGATCTAGTACAGAATCCTGCTCATTTTCTTCTCCCTGACTTAGGGATACTAAAACACCATAAGACATAGGAGCAGAAATTAGGCCATTCGACCCATCGAGTCTGCTGCGCCATTCAATCATGGCTGATAAGTTTCTCAACCCCATTCTCCCGCCTTCTCCCCGTAACCTTTGATCCCCTTACCAATCAAGAACCTATCTATCTCGGTCTTAAATATACTCGATGACCTGGCCTCCACAGCCTTCTGTGGCAATGAATTCCATAGATTCACCACTCTCTGGCTAAAGAAGTTTTTCCTCATCTCTGTTCCCTTTACTCTGAGGCTGTGCCCTCGGGTCCTAGTCTCTCCTATTAATGGAAACATCTTCCCCATGTCCACTCTATCCAGACCTTTCAGTATTCTGTAAGTTTCAATCAGATCCCCCCTCATCCTTCTAAACTCCATCGAGTATAGACCCAGAGTCCTCAAACGTTCCTCATATGTTAAGCCTTTCATTCCTGGGATCGTTCTCGTAAACCTCCTCTGGACCCTCTCCAGGGCCAGAACGTCCTTCCTGAGGTACGGGGCCCAAATTGCTCACAATATTCTAAATGTGGTCTGACTAGAGCCTTATAAAGCCTCAGCAGCACATCCCTGCTTTTATATTCTAGTCCTCTTGAAATAAATGCCAACATTGCATTTGCCTTCCTAACTACCGACTCAACCTGCAAGTTAACCTTAAGAGAATCCTGGACTAGGACTCCCAAGTCCCTTTGCACTCCAGATTTCTGAATTCTCTCCCCATTTAGAAAATAGTCTATGCCTCTATTCTTCCTACCAAAGTGCATGACCTCACGCTTCCCCACGTTATATTCCATCTGCCGCTTCTTTGCCCATTCTCCTAACCTGTCCAAATCCTTCTGCAGCCTCCCCGCCTCCTCAATACTACCTGTTCCTCCACCTATCTTTGTATCATCTGCAAACTTAGCCAGGATGCCCTCAGTTCCTTCATCTAGATCATTAATGTATAACGTGAAAAGTTGTGGTCCCAACACTGACCCCTGCAGAACTCCACTAGTCACCGGCCGCCATCCTGAGAAGGACCCCCTTATCCCCACTCTCTGCCTCCTGCCAGACAGCCAATCTTCTATCCATGCTAGTACCTTGCCTCTAACACCATGGGCTCTTATCTTACTGAGCAGCCTCCTGTGCGGCACCTTGTCAAAGGCCTTCTGGAAGTCCAAGTAGATAATATCCATTGGCTCTCCTTTGTCTAACCTACTCGTTACCTCCTCAAAGAATTCTAACAGATTTGTCAGGCATGACCTCCCCTTGATGAAACCATGCTTACTTTGCCCTATTTTATCATGCACTTCCAAGTATTCTGATATCTGATCCTTAATAATGGACTCTAAAATCTTATCAACGACCATTGTCAGGCTAATCGGCCTGTAATTTCCCGTCTTTTGCCTCACTCCCTTCTTAAACAGGGGGTTACATTAGTGATTTTCCAGTCCTCTGGGACCCTCCCTGACTCCGGTGATTCCTGAAAGATCACCACTAACGCCTCCTCTATCTCTTCAGCTATCTCCTTCAGAACTCTGGGGTGTAATCCATCTGGTCCAAGTGATTTATCCACCTTCAGGCCTTTCAGTTTTCCTAGCACCTTCTCCTTGGTAATGGCCACCATACTCACCTCTGCCCCCCCGACTCTCTTGAACTTTGGGGATGTTACTCGTGTCTTCCACCGTGAAGACTGACACAAAGTACCTATTCAGTTCCTCTGCCATTTCTTTGTTCTCCACTACTACTTCTCCAGCGTCATTCTCCAGAGCCCAATGTCCACTTTTGCCTCTCTCTTACCCTTTATATACCTAAAAAAACTCTTGCAATCTTCTTTTATATTACTGGCTAGTTTACCCTCATGTTTAATCTTCTCCCTCCTTATTTCTTCTTCAGTTGTCCTCTGTTGGGATTTGTAGGCTTCCCCATTCCCTGGTTTCCCACTGCTCTTTGCCGCATTGTATGCTTTCTCTTTAGCTTTTATGCTATCCCTGACTTCCCTTGTCAGCCATGGTTGTCTCGTCCTCCCTTTAGTATGCTTCTTCCTAGGGATGAATTTTTGCTGTGTCTCCCAAATTACTCCCAGAAACTCCTGCCATTGCTGTTCCACTGTCTTTCCTGCTAGGCTCATCTCCCAGTCAATTCTGGCCAGCTCCTCCCTCAAGCCTCTGTAGTTGCCTTTATTCAACTGTAATACCGTTACATCTGATTACAGCTTTTTCCTCTCAAATTGCAGGGTAAATTCTATCATATTATGGTCACTTCCTCCTAAGGGTTCCTTCACCTTAAGCTCCCTTATCAAATCTGCCTCATTACACATCACTAAATCTAGAATTACCTGTTCCCTAGTGGGCTCCACCACAAGCTGCTCCAAAAAGCCATCTCGTAGACATTCTACAAATTCCTTTTCTTGGGATCCACTACCAACCTGATTTTCCCAGTCTACCAACATATTGAAATCCCCCATGATCACTGTAACCTTGCCTTTCTTACACGCCTTTTCTTTCTCCTGGTGTATCTTGTGCCCCACATCCTGACTACTGTTCGGAAGCCTGTACATAACTCCCATTATGATTTTTTTTATCTTTGCGGTTCCTCAACTCTACCCACACAGATTCTACATCATCTGACCCTACGTCATTTCTTACTAACAAAGCAACCCCACCCCCTCTGCCAACCTGCCTATCTTTTCGATAGGATGTATATCCTTGGATATTTAGCTCCCAGTCCTGATCCCCTTGTAGCCATGTCTCCGTAATGCCCATCACATCATACCTGCCAATTTCAATCTGCGCCACAAGCTCATTTACCTTATTTCGTATACTGCATGCATTCAGATACAACACCTTCAGTCCTGTATTTCCCATCCCCTTTCTCATTGTCGTCCCTTTATCAGATGTGCTTGAAGTTAGATTCCTAGCCCTTTCCAAACACTCTGTCCTATTTTGTGTTCTGGAGACTTTAATAGCCTCTCCTGGGCTCTCCTTTCTTTTCAGTTTTTTCATAATTTTCCATGAAGTTGAATCCACCCCCCACACACTAACCTGCTGCTTTGTTTCCCATTAGTCATACTCCTTGGAGTTTTACCCTTCCCTCCCCCCCCACCACTTTCTAGTTTAAAGTCCTGTTGATACTGAAGCTAATTAAGTTATCATGGCAGCTGAGATATATGGGGAGTTAATATTTTACCAGTGATCGATATAATGTCGTCTTCTTCACTCACATTACTGCTTGGCATTTGGTTACTATCCTGATAGATTACCCTCCAGTCAGAGATAATTTTAAGTCTTAACCCCAGGAATGTAGAGTTATTCTTGTGTCGGGCAATCTCTCCCAAACAACTGAGAATGATGATGTATGTGGGAGCGATAAGAGAATTATACACCATAAATTCAGTTGTGTTGTAATGATGAAGCACACTTAGCACAGCGTCTGCATGGTATTGGGTCCAAATGGCCATCTTATGTGCTATAATGTCCTCTGTTCCCTTTTTTCTGGTTCCCAGGGAGGGACTTTACTTGGGCCGCCTGACTCTGTCATTGATCTTGGGACCACCGAAGTGACTGAGGAGTTAATCATGGAGTATTTATCATCTCTGGGAGAATCGGCCTTCAGGTTAGTTACTCTTTGCTCCATGTGCTTTGAGTGGACCTGCTTTGATGGGTTGCCCTGAATCAAATGCAGGAATACCCCATGGTTTTAGGTTCACTGGCAGTCATAAGCATTGGTAGCATTTCCATCTATATAATATATTCAATCTTAACTACTGTGCATACATCTTGTCCAGGCACTTGTGTTATAAATGACCACATTTATTTCAGGAAGTACCAATGCAAACTTCTCACTTTGCAATTACATCTTCCTGCCTGTGGAGGCAGTGCTGCGTCACAGGAGAGCTGTTTACAAAAAAGAAGATTCCTGTTTGGAAGCTGCTGACGCTCACAGTAGGGATGGTTCCCTAAGTGTCACCGGAATTACTTCAGTTAAAAGCAAAATATTGCGGATGCTGGAAATCTGAAACAGAAACGAAAATTTCTGGGAAAGCTCAGCAGGTCTGACAGCATCTGTGAAGAGGAAGACAAGAGTTAACGTTTCGAGTCCGTATGACTCTTCATTAGAAGTAAAATGTTCTTACCTTGTTCAGTCTGTATTACTGCGTGGAATAGGTGGGCTCTTCCATGGGGATGGAAGTTGTAACCTCACAGGTTTGCTGAATAGTAAACGTTAAGATTTTATCTCAACTCCATCCACCCACCTTGGCTCTGTAACCCTCAGTACTGTTGCCTAACAAAAATCTACTCATCTCAGGTTTTGAAATCTTTAATTGACACCCATCACCCCCTTGTTCTGGACTCTTGACACCTGGGGAAATAGTTTTTCTCCATCTCCCCTAGCAACTCCTTTAAGCATCTTAAGCACTTCAATCACTTCTATATTCAAGAGAATACAAGTTGAGTTTATTCAGCCTGTCTTCTGTTTAATCCTATTAATTTAGGATTATCCTGTCAACCCTTCACCCCGCCAGGCCAATATAGCCTTCCTGATGTGTGGCTCCTAGAACTGAGTGTAGTATCCAATTGGGTCTAACCAGAGCTTATTGTAATTGTAACACAATTTCAACCTTTATATTCCATACCTCCTAAGATAAGGCGAAGAATTCGTCACCCTTTTAAAATATTTTTTGTGATTGTCCACTAGTTTTTTGCTATGAAAGGAAGGATGAAGAAAGGCCAGCAGTTCCATCGAGCCCACCTCGTTCAGACACGATGTGGCCACAAACACTACACCCCTGTCCACCGTAAATCTCTCAATCTCCTGGGAGAGGGATAAAAAGCCAAAGGAGGAAAATAGGCCGAATTCAGTTCAGGAAAAACTGAAATTTTTCTTTTTCTCCTCTCCTCTCTCTATCTCTCTCTCTCTCTCTCTCCTCTCTCTCTCTCTCTCTCTCTCTCCTCTCTCTCCTCTCTCTCTCTCCTCCTCCCCTCCCCTCCCCGCCCCCAACCACCCCAAGGCAATCAAAGTTCCAAGAGACCCCTGCAATTTTAACCGTAATCTAGGGCAAGCTTCCCTTAATAGCGGACATAGTAATATATTAGAAAGTTATAAGTTCTCAAGAACTGATTTCTTTTAATGGACTACAGGGAATTCATTCTTACCTCATGTTTCAGTAATCTATTCCAGAGTATGATGACTGGAAATTATAAGCTTTTCTAATGTTTAACCTAACTCTTTGCCTATTGATTTTACTCCCATTAATGCATGTGCCCCCTGCCCCCCATCCCAGTCTTGCATCACTATCTATCTTAAATATCCAATTGAGCAGAACAGAATCTTAGAACATCATCATTTTAAAAACTTCAATTATATCTGACCACAGATTGTGGTTTCTCAAGAAAATAGATCCAACTTGTGGAGCCGATTCTAATAGCTATGAGCCCTGAAACTTCGTATCATTTTGGCTGCCTTTAATTTCCTGTTGGGAACAAAACTGGGATAAAATGTGACCATGTCAAAGATTTATACAGCTTAAATGTGGTGCCTTTAGTTTTATATTGCATTATACTAGCAATCCAATGAGGTGCAAGTGGAATCTGTGTCCTCCGTTCTCTGGTACAACGTAGGTGGAATCTTTAACCCTAGGCCTGTATCCTCAGTAGTCCATGCTGGGGGGTGAATGTTCATGCAACCATGCCTCTGTAATGTCTGTTGTAACGTACCCATTTATTTCAGTTCACGCTATCAATTCATCCATCTAATGAATGCAGATAGATAAAGAGCCTTTAATGAACCCTTTTGCTATTTTTCCCTACTCTGACCCTATTTACCAGTGTAATCTTATGTTTGTGTAAGCAGATCCTTTTTATATTATGGCAACCAGAACTGCACACAGTACATTTAAGCATGGTCTAATCAAGGTTTGACACAGGTTTAGCATAATTTCCCTACTTTTCAATTCTATCCGTCTAGAAATAAAACCTTGTGCTTGGTTTTGTTTTATTTCTTTGGCCATTCTAACCTGTGGTGCAACGTTTGGTGATTGATGTATTTACATTCTGAAATCCCTCTATTCCTCTACCCCACACAGACTCTCATCTTACAAATAGTAAGTGTCCTTCACTATATGGGATACAGGGTAATTTGATAAGGTGGTTGCAAAATTGGCTTAGTTGTAGGAGGCAGAGGGTGATGACAGAAGGATGCTTTAGTGACTGGAAGCCAGTGTCCAGTGGTATACCACAGGGATCTGTGCTGGGTCCCTATTGTCATTTATATAAACAACATAGATGACTATGTGGGGAATAGGATTAGTAAGTTTGTGGATGACACAAAGATTGGCCGGGTGGTTAACAGTGAGGTTGAGTGTCTTGGGCTGTGTAGACAGGATGGTCAAATGGGCAGATAAGTGGATGGAATTTAATCTTGAAAAGTGTGAGGAAGGAGTAATTTGACAAGGAAGTATTCAATGAACGGCATGACACTAGGAAGTCCTGAGGAACAAAGGGACCTTGGCGTGTGTGTCCATAGACCTCTGAAGGCAGAGGGGCATGTTAGTGGGGTGGTGAAAAAGGCATATGGAACACTTGGCTTTATCAATCGAGGCATAGATTACAAAAGTAGGGAGGTCATGTTGAAGTTGTATAGAACCCTGGTGAGGCCACAACTGGAGTTCTATGTGCAGTTCTGGTCACCACATTATAGGAAGTATGTGATTGCACTGGAGGGGGTGCAGAGGAGATTCACCAGGATGTTGCCTGGGATGAAACATTTAATTAATTAAAAGAGGTTGGATCGACTTGGATTGTTTTCGTTGGAGCAGAGAAGACTGAGGGGTGACCTGATCGAGGTGTACAAAATTGAGGGGCATGGACAGGGTGGATAGGGAGCAGCTGTTCCCCTTAGTTGAAGGGTCAGTCATGAGGGGACATAAGTTCAAGGTGAGGGGCAGGAGGTTTAGGGGAGATGTGAGGAAAAACTTTTTTACCCAGAGGATGGTGATGGTCTGGAATGCTCTGCCTGGGAGGGTGGTGGAGACGGGTTGCCTCACATCCTTTAAAAAGTCCCTGGATGAGCACTTGGCACGTCATAACATTCAAGGCTATGGGCCAAGTGCTGGTAAATGGGATTAGGTAGGTAGGTCAGGTGTTTCTCATGTGTTGGTGCAGACTCAATGGGCTGAAGGGCCTCTTCTGCACTGTGATTCCAAAATGTACTGCCTCACAATTACCTGTGTTGAAATTCATTTGTCAATTATTTGTCCGCTCTGCAAGTTGAATGTCCTCCAGTAATTTGTTGCAGTTCTCCTTGAGTATTGACTATCTCGCACCGCAATTTGGTGACATCCTCAAATGTAACTTGTGTTTTTGTTTCCAAAGTTGAAATTGTTAATATAAATTCTGAACAGCACCGATCCTTGTGGAACACTACTTTTCACCTTATGCCACTCTGAAAAACCACCCTTCACTCCCACTCTGTTTTCTGTCTTGAAGCCAGCTAGCAATCCATTCTGCTACTTATCCCCTGATTCTGCATTTTCTGGCCTTATTCCTTAGTTTATTGAGATAAATTACAACTACGGTATTACCCTTATCTACTGTCTTCCCATATTAATCTCCCCAAACTGCATCACTTCACACACCTCAGCAATGAGCTCCATGTGCCATGTTTCTGCCTGTTTCACCAGTTTGTCCAGGTCATCCTGAAGCCAAAACTCTGGTTTCAGTGTTGCGTGAAGGATAAATGTTGGTATGCCCACTGGGAGGACACTTTTGCTCTTTGAATAAGTGCTGTTGGATCTTTGCATTCACCCGGCAGACCGGGCTAGATTATGTTACCAATTCTATGCCTTGTTCTCATTCAGGCCATGGAGATTTAATTACCTTTTCGCTAATATTTGGGTAACCATATTGATGTACGTAATGAGCAGTGTGAAACAAACTCAAAATTGGTTGTTTAAAGTAGGTAAATGTTAATCAAGTTACTGTTCTCTCCTGAAACCACTGTTTTGTGCTGGAGCAGAGTTTATGTTGAGACCTCCACAGCTAAGATCAGTTACTTGGACATTGAACCTGCCTTGAGAGGGTGCAGCAAGGATGTACGAGAATTGCTGCAGGGATGAAGGCGTTCAGTTGCGTGGATAAATTGGAGAAGTTGGAGTTCTTCTCCTTGGAGCCAAGAAGGTTGAGAGAAGATTTGATAGAGGTGGACAAAATCGTGAGGGGTCCAGACATTGTTAATGGAGAGAAACTGGTTCTCGATTCTTCCACCAATGGGGACAAAGAGCACTGATTTAAGGTGATAGCAGAAGAACCTGAGGTGACATGAGGAAAATACTTTTTTTACACAGTGAATGGTTAAGATCTGGATTGCACTGCTGGAGGATCTGTGATAGCAGATTCAATCGTGGCTTTCAAAAGAGAATTGGATAAGCACTTGAAGAGAGAAATGTGCTTGGCAGTGAGACAAGGGTTTTGGAGGAGGAGTAAATAAATTGGTCGTGTAAGAGCCTGCACAGCTGATAGAATGATTAGGAGGCTATTGGGCCTTTGTTTCTTTGGAATTGCTCACTTTATCCTTTTGTTACAGGGGAGAGTGCTACAAGCTCTTTGAACATAACTGCAATACGTTCAGTAATGAAGTTTCCCAGTTCCTCACTGGGAAGAAGATTCCATCCTACATCACTGACCTGCCTTCTGAGGTCTTATCAACGTGAGTACTGTTGCCCTTGAGGTTTTTGTCTCTTTTTTGAATGCATTGACCCATGTTGGGGTACTGCAGGAGTTTCTGAAGTCTCAGTGGGTAAAAGCAGCATGTAACTGATCCATGCCCACCGAAGATTCCAGATTTGATCTGTAGTCTATGCTCTTAATTCCCTATCATTAACCTTAATGGGTGAGGGAAGGACAACCAGCCAGGTTTCCCAATCCCAGCAGGAAGCTGTGTACCTGCATATGCACGAGGGAAGAAACAAGATCATCCTCCATGGGCGAGTGGCCTGGCAGCATCCACTGCACTCCGACTTGGCCCAGGAACCAGAGAGCTACCAGTAATCTCACAACCCAGACCCCAGCAAGGAGCCTTAAGATTGGAAGGGCAAAAATGGGCACCTTTCTTCATTAATGACTAACTTCTTTGTTCCTGTCCTTTTTGTTTCTGTCAGCCCTTTCGGCCAACTCATTAAACCAATCCTGGATTCGGTTCAGATACAGCCAGTGGGAGGAAGCAGCTTCAATGAACAGAATCCGAGCTAGTAGAAGCGAACCTGGGAGCTGCTGACTGTGAAGACTTGTACAGTGACAGGCCTCTCAGAACTATACAGTGATTTTCAAAAAAAAAGTGAAGATTTCCCTTCAAGTATCTTTCATCTCGTATCTAACTTAACATAGAACATTGAAAAGTGGTAGAAATGCTTTTTTAAAATCTATTTGAAATGTGCACCTAATACAAAAATACTGAACTCTACAGTGCAATACATCAGGTTATCATGCTCCCTCATCAGCTGTCTTTGAACTATACCAAGAGGCAGTCTTGAGAGATTGAATACTTTATAATGTATTTATTCCTCCCACACTGACAACTCCAAAGTAGGCCACCAGCATGGAAATCTGTGTTCACCCACTGTCGTGCCAGCATCGTTGCCAATGTATTGGCCAATGCAAGGGGGTAATGTTTCCAGTTTTGTCGCTGAGTTTATTTGGTATAGCTGTGTTGCATATGAGAGGGAAAAATATACTTCAGGCACTATGCCTTGATGTCTTATTTGCTCACTTCAAATTGCTGCCCATCTAAACCTTAATTCTCTCCGGAATCCACCCATGTTCAGATGGAAATCAGTTTTTTTGTTTGCACCGTTCAGGCAGGGGAATTTCCCTCGTTCAGTCCTTGCTGTGCTGTAGCCGGCACCACCTTCTGTATGTCTTTTCTCCTGGTACTTGGCAGTTAACTTCTGTGCTTTAAGCCTCTGCACACTTCCTAGGTACTGCACTCTGTTCATAGCACAATCCCTGCACTGTCCTTGTGACTATCAGCACTTGGCTACAACTGCAGGAGGAGTTGAGCCCTTTCCTTTTTCTGCCTTTCACCTGATCAATGTAGAAAGCGTTTGCGTATTGTTAAAACATACTGGCCTGAGGGTGGAGCCAAACGAGGTCTCCCAGTTTCAAACTACTTTAGTCTCAAAGCACTCACTTTGTTTCTTTCCTCGGGTTGTTGTCCCCTTGTCCCTCCTGCCCAGGCTATGATGCCGGAGGATGGCTTCACTAGGACACAGAAACCTTTGCTTGCCAGCAGGCCACTCATTGGAATGATGAGTGCTGGCAGTCTTTTTGAATTTGGAGCCCTCGTTGTCAGGCATGAACCTATTTTCACCAGGTATCCCTGTATACATATTTCCCCACACCATTACTGGCTAGCAGTCAGGAGCAGTGTATCGAGCTGTTCACATCCCCTAACCCAAAAGGTTGTATCTCTTCCTTTACACCCACCCCATTTGAGACCAGCTAATTAACAAGCTAGAGAGTGAACCTGCACTTCCCTGTGCAATTCAGTATTGGCCATCCCTACTGTAAAAAAGCAGACCAGAGGCCATCTCAGGAGTCACTGAGCAGACCAACAAGCTCCCAAGGTTCAAAACTCACCCGGGCCTGTTGAGTTTTTCCCAGGCAGCAGTATGAGGAGTTACAGCATGTAGCCACATCCAGTTCAGTGTTGTCCAACATGTTAGCCACCAGCGAATTGGGAATCCAGATGTGGAAAATTGCATTCCTGATTGGTAAAACAAAAAAATGAACAATATACATTGTTCTAGGGTGTGAGATCTCAGTGCTCCCATTTGCATGGGGTGTGCATGTGAACTTTTAACCTTTTTGGGCATTTGTTGTTGAAATAGCACGCAGGTGTTTTTTTATTATGCTTCCTTGGTTGCTGAATGGTGGCAGATGTTTGTGACGTAAATACATTTGTATGAAGTGCAATTACCTGTATTTTTTGTAGTGTATGCAAGTTGTTTATTTGACTAACAATAGTATGTGACCAAAATGGCATTGCTATAGCCACACCCTGTAGCTAGGTAGCAATTTCTATTGGACAACCCTGGTCCAGATGCTGAAGATCTTACTCTCGCTCTCGCATGCACTCTCTGTATGTAGAGTCCTCGTTCTCCGAGGGTTGCTAATCATGGCTCAGTGATACCATGATATCACAATGGGGCAAGTAGAAGAGCCAGGCACCAAGAACTACCTCAGCTAGTACAGAGATTGAATCCTCACTGTTGGTGTTATTGAGCATTGTGTGCAAGCCAGCCAAACTAATCAGCCCTACTCCCAAAGACCTTGCTGGACTGATAATACTTTTTGTGAAACTAATTTTGTCCCTCAGCTTGAAGGTCTGCTCTTCCATTTCCTAACAATTTCAGCTCAATTTCCCAGAGCCAGGCAGGACCAGTTACAATACCAGCTGCAAAGAGTCAAATCCACCCCAATTGCCCTAGCTCCAGGCAATGAATTTGTAAAATTTGGGTTGGCTGAATTGATTAGTGCACTAACAAGTTAGCTATAAGATTCCTGTGCTGCTGGGTATGGCACTGTGCTGGTGCTATATTGTGGGATTTGGGATATGGTTTGAACCCTAAACCTGTTTGGTTGGGGTAACTATACCCAAGTTGGATACCTTTGACATGTAGAATCATGTGCAGAATAATAACTTCAATATTCCCATGCCAGGGATGAATTGTCCTGAGCTTCAGCCCTCTGGAAAAACTTCTCTCCAGCCTAAATCTCAGTAAAACCTCAAAATGCAGCTTGGGTTTATTATAGTCTAATTAGTTGTTTGGTAGTACAAAACTTGAGTAATGCTGAAAAAAGAAACATTTTTTGTCTTCCCCCCCCCCCCCCCCCCCCCCCCCCCAAACAATGTTTGGCAGTTAACTGTAAGTCACTGTCAACTGGTGCAATCTCCATGGCAACACCTCTACCAATTAAGTCCACTTACCAACCAATCAACACTGTCTTCTCAGGCGTTATATGTTGTTTCCCCTGACATTGGTATTTTCTCGCGAATTGTCCTGTTGAATGCAAGACAAAAGCTTCAACAAAAAAGTCTCTCTTTTTCAGAAATATAGTCTAAATATACTTTTTAAAAATTCTTTTTGGAAAAAAAAAAAGTTCTATAGTTTTGTGTAGATTGATTGAGCTGACTGACTGGGACTTCAAACTAAGTTTAATATTGGAGAGTGACATTCCTTCTTGAAATAATTTTCTCCCTTGTCCCCTCCAGTCTCCCTGTTGCACTCCTAGGGGCTGATGTACTCCCAAATCCTAAAACTAATTGCAAACAGTTGGCTTTGGGTACGAGAACAAAAATAGAGTGCAGTGCTGAAATCTCCTGGTGACTTTTTTGTTGATATTTTCACCCTGTGTTGCCACGATAACTGCAATCTCCAAAGCAAATCGAATCACCCAGTTTTCATTTTGTTTCTCCGCGCTGCAGGTTTGGCCAATCAGAATGGGAATTACCTGACTTGTCCAAATACTGAAACGTGATGGCTGGGTGGGGGTTCCCGGAGGTATTGCAAGTGTTGCCTCCTGAGCTATAGCAGTCCCTCTGACTATGTGTATATTGCTGAAATTCATGATTAATCGTTTGTTTATTTCTTAGCTGTGTGTTTTGATAGATTTTGAGCTTAGTGGTCCTCTTCCCTCTGAGTAATGGTTACTGACTGCTCATACGTAACATTCCCACGTTTCCAGTACATCTCCCTCCCCCTCCCCCTCCCCCTCCCCCTCCCCCTCCCCCTCCTTCAAAGTCATCAGCAGCAAGGGCATCTACCTATTAAGCCCAGGAGTTTGGACTGAGGCTCACAACACTCTGCTGACTCTACCTACCTCAAACTGAGTAAACCCAATTCATAGCCAGTCTGCAGCTAGGATTGTCCATAAAATAAAGAGAAACCAATCGTGAGAGTGACTTCAAAGCTGTGATCCATTTGGATGTGACAAGATAAGAATTGAAGTCCACTTCACTTTAGCAGTGAATGCCTCCAAATCCATTGATTTTAGATGGCTGTCTGCAATCTGCGCTGATTATCCAATCCATAATAGATATAATCTATCAGAACCTTCCTCAACAACTCAGTTGGTAGGTTGTTGCTTCTCTAGCTTCTCACTGGGTAATAGGAGAAGGATTCACAGGCTGATTAACAAGCCAAGATGTGAGCACTCCATCCATGGCCATAAGTCTTTAACCCAATCAATTAGGATAGTTAGTCCATTCAGGGCAGGAGCTGCCAAAACCCATGCGATGATTGTCGGGGGGTGGGGGGAGGGGAGGAATCATCGGACCTCACACCTGCTGAATGTGGGTATCCCACTCTGAATGTGAACCCAGAATTCAGAGCCTCTGCTCCAGTCCCCACTCTCCAGAATTGACTGGAGCCTGGTTCAAACCCTAAAAGGTCAGACCCCGAGGCCGGAATGCTACCATTAACAACTGTGTAGTATGCACCAGTGCAATTAAAGAGAAGGACAGCCTCCATTTTGATCCCCAGCCTGTGTTGAGTTTGGCGATCTAAAGCCCACTGTTGGGTTGCTGCAATTGGTCGCTGTGCCCCAAGCTATGAATGAGGAAAAGTAACCAGCCAGCAGGATTTACATTCCAAATTGGTGTTCAACACTTCTGCACAGTATTCATGTGTCAGGCATCGATCAGATCAAACTGGGCTGTAATGCTGCCTCACCCCTCTGGTTCAATAGTTTGTCAGTGGTGTCTGATACATAAAGAATGGGCGTTTGGGTGAGATACAGAGAGTGGCATTGGGCCACATTGTGAGCTGCTGAAAGAATCAAACATTTGAGAGATAGCAAAGTGCAATTGCCCCCCCACTGGAACAAATGGGGCTTCAGCTGAGGAGGGGGGGCAATCAGAAATATCCTTGGGCTCCTAATTTAAAACTACTGCTGGCCTTCAGGTTAATGCGAGTCCTGCTCAGAAATTATTCGTCTTCTGGCAGAAGTATTTTCAAAACACAACCTCCAGATTGCGGTCAGGATACAGTCACTTCATGTTAATTGAAAGTTTTAATTTTACATTTAAAAACAAATTGCTTATATAAATGGTCGGCTATTCAACGTTAACAATGCAGCCAAGTGGAAATTCAGCGCTGAAACAAAACTTGTGATCAGATCATTCGAATTAACCACCTTTGAAATAAGAATAGATTTTGTTCCAAGCTAAGTGTCAACCCTGTACTGGCACGGGTTTTATGCACTGAATGTATTGCTGTCTATCTCAAAAATATATCTGTTTACAATATTTAGATATTGACAGTTTTTAATGGATAAATAAGCCAGGGAATTGTATTTTGGCAACACCCAGATTCATTTAACTTGGTGCTGTAAAGCAGCATTGACTGGTGTGGGAGACAATTACATAGTCACAGCAAAACGTGTCCATTTAAACTTCATATAAACATCTGCCACATCGAAGTTCGGTTTATATTTTTAAAAATTGTTTGTGCTTATTTAAGTGAAAATGAATAACCTTTTATGTCTATTTAATATATAAACGTTAGCTTTTAAAAAAAGCTTGCTCTTATTTAGCTGGTGATTTGGTGGTTTCTCAGAATCCAATTGCTCCAGCGTATAGCAAGGCTGTTTGCCACTCTAAATCTGCCACTGCTGTTAGTTCTATTGATGCTTGGCCAGGCTGCTGTGTGTAATTACACAATTGATTGTAGATTATTTCTTGCCATAACAGTTTAGTTATTAACTCTGAGGTGGGTGAGCTTCTCATTGGTTGGAAAGGTGGGAGGCTTGTACCATTTGTATACTGTTAGCACAATAACTGCAGTCTTCAGCAAAGTTATTCCCAGTCTTGCCCTGTTTCAGGGGTACCTTCTCTCAGCTGGTTATAAAGAAGCGTTGGCTGGCATGTGTTCCCTGCGCTTGTGATAGGAACATGAAAGTGACGGTTATAGTCAAGAAATTGAAGACTTTACTGTATGGATTGACTAATGGGAATTTTTGCCCTAATCAAATGCAGTGATATTTGTATTAAATAAAGTTTAGGGACAATCTGCAGCCTCCTTTCACGTGGCCATTGACTGTACTGTTGTTCCATGCGTCTTTGTACCTGTATTTACAGTCCGTATAACTATTGCCACATACTGCACAAGATGAGGAGTAAGAGGAAATAGGGATGGTATAAGGATGGTATGAGTTGGTGAGTAACCACAGATTCAATCCAGTATTTTGTTTTACTTTTCCTCTGGGAAATATGTCCAACCCTCACTCAAACTATCAAGCATCATATTTAAAATCGGGAGATTGACACATAGGAAGTGTAGCCAGTCACTCAATGGTGCAGTATCCCTTTTGAATGCCCCTCAGGCAAAACATTACACTGCTAAGTGTTTCCGTGCCCACCTCTGCCACTGGAGCAAAAGTAAAATACTGCGGATGCTGGAATAAAAGCAGAAAGTTATGGAAATACTTAGGTCAGGTAGGATCTGTGGAGAGAGAAAGATCTAATGGGTCTATTTCAGGTTGATATTGAGCCTTCATCTGATGCTGCCTGACCAGCTGAGTATTTCCACCATTTTCTGTTTTTATTTCTGCCACTAGAGACTGCTGTAGTGTTGTGGTGCCCAGCTGCTATCACCAACAATTGCTTTAATATTTACACAACGCTCTCGGTCTTTCTAGTGCCTGTGACATAGCACTGGGCAGAACTCAGGGCATTACGTGGGGATCGGAACGTTTTTGGCACAATGAGGAATGTGTCGGCACGTGAGCTCTCAACAATTATGCTTGTTCATCAGCAGAGTCCTGTTTCATTGAACCTTGGGTCAAAATTCAGGGATTGTGCAGAGAGTTGGATTTTTTTTAAAAAAAATGCAATAGAGCATTGGTGCAGGAGAAGAAAATAGCAAAAAAAAAATTTGCACCAGAACATGACACTAAATTTATTATGGAAACATCAATGCTCATAGATGTGTCTCAAGCCTCTTCATTAGTGTAGAATTTCAACATTGCTGAAAATATCAGATAAGAAGTAAATAGGCAGCATTTTGCATTTATTAAACACATCCTGCAGTTACATTTTTATTAACACAATTCATGTGGGAAATGAACATTTACAAAGGTGTTTGTGTTTCGTAAAAACTGAACACTAAAATTAATAAATGAAAATCAATGGATGATTCAAGCATTAGCCAATCCTCAACAATTTTGGTACAATTGCCACTGTCAGAAAAGTATAAATTCAGTAGTCTGCAGAAGAACCCTAATGGCCTTGTCTTGCCACCTTTTAATGTATTTAAATAATAATTTACTTTACTATTTGACATTCCTGTTCTTGATCCCAGCCTCTTTGGACCCAACCCAGGTGGGTATTGCACAACCCAGGTGAGGATAGGCGGTTTCGACAGGAAGTTAAAAGTTTGAGAATGCAAAAGTTGCAGGAGCTGCCTAGTTTAACCTGTCACGGTGAGATAAAACTGCAGACCTGCTTATCAGGTTCTCTCTACACCCATTGGCACCAGCTCTGAGAAAAAGCAGTCACCTTGCACAACAGCTCCTGCACCCACCGCTCTCTAAAACCAGCTGCTGGGAGGCAACCTGCCTGATTTTTGCTTCTTTGCCTTGCCCTGAATGATCAGGTCCCTTTATCTTGTAGCAATGACACAGCTGTGGTTTTTAAACAATGTACATTCCATGTCATCTTGCACTGAAATGATCTGAACCCAAAATGTTTTCACAATCTTCCTCTAACAAAGTGATTGCCAATTTGTTTCTTCCTTGTGACTGGGCGGGCAGGTTTTAAACGCGAGTTGATTTGTAAATTGTGCGTGTCTTGCTTAGAAAATAGTTGCATAAAATGCAATTGCTGCTGGCTGTTATTTGTTTTCTTTGATGAAGAAAGCTTTTTTTAAATTTTGCACAGTAACTATCTCTGCAGGTTTGTTTCATACATGTGGGTAGGTACCATTTCAAATGCCAATAAAAGATTTTTTTTCAAACTTTCAGTTTATGGCTTTAATCACAGTCATGCCAGAGCCCTAGTGGGGCTGGTAAGTGCATTGCTGTACACAGCAGGGCATGTAGTTTATACGGACTTCCAGATGGCGTTCAGTAAGGTTCCACATGGGAAACTTAGCTCAAATTAAAGCTCATGGAATTGCAGGCATATTATAAGTTAGGCTGTAGAAGACCTAGGTATGATCATGGGTATGTACCCAGTGGAAGGAACTGACTCATGGTGACCCGCAAGGATCACTGCTGGGGCCTCAACTGTCCACTATATTTATTAATGGCTTAGATAACACAATAGAGAACCCTATATCCAAAATTTCTGATCACACAAAGATTGGTGTCATAACAGAGTGTAGATGGGGGCATACAATTACAAAGGGACATTGATAGATTGTGAGTGGGGTAGCTGCGACAGATGGATTTCAATGTAGCTCTGGATGAGATCACCTATTTTGACCAAAGAAGGGTCAGATCTGACTCTTTTAAAAGGTGAAAAACTAGAAAGGGCGCTCCATGAAGGTTTAGGGATTCATTTACATTGATCACTAAAGTGCAGTAGGTACAAAACATATTCAAAATTGCCAAAGGAATGTTGGTCGCTTTAACTAAGGAACTGGTATATAAAGGGAAAAGTTTTGCTGCAAGTAGACAAGGGTTTGCTTCGACCAGACTCCCTCTGATTCCGGATGCCACACAATAGGATATATTGGCCTTGGGAATCTGCATCACACTCTGTCCTAGTATATTAAGACTCCAAGAGTTATGAGGAGACATGACATAAATTAGGCTTAGATTCTCTGGAATATGGAAGGATAAGAGTTGATTTGACTGAGATGAGAACCTTTCACATCCTCGGGATACACCAGGACACTTTGGAGTCAATGAATAGACATTTTTACAAAACTGCCTGGTGCACAGCAAGATCCCACCAAAAAAAAACTAACTAGTTGAATCTTTTTTGTTAGTTGCACAGCTACAATTGTTCAGGAGAATTCACCACTCTTTGAATACTTTAGTGCCTTGGGTGATTAACATTCACCTGAACAGACGAGCAGTTAGCAGCTCAGCTGAGAAACTGCACCTGTGACAATGTAGCACTTCTGATATTGAAGTATCAGCCCAGATTACATAGGATTTTCAGTGCAGAAACAGGCTCTTTGGTCTGCGCCAGAGCTTATGCTCCACTGAAGCCTCCTCCCAACTCTGCTTCATCAAACTCCATCTTCATTTCTTTCCATTCCTTTCGTCTTGTGTGTTGTTCAGTAGGTCTCACGAAGAGGTTCTGAGTCTTGTATAGTGTAACAGTAGATGTCTATTAACTACTTGTAACTATATACACATATACAGTAAGGTTTAAGCTAGGACCCGTCTCCATGCTTGCCTCTACGCACATCTCTGTCCAGTACAAGACTGCCCTCTAGACTCATCATGTGTTCCTTTACATCACAGTGTGGGCAGTACTGTACCCAGTACATAATTAACCCTTTCTATGCCAGACCCTTGCCCCATGCCCTATCACAGAGTCACACAGTGCAGAAGAGGCCCTTCGGCCCATTGAGTCTGCAACGACACGCGAGAAACACCTGACTTACCTACGTAATCCCATTTACCAGCACTTGGCCCATAGCCTTGAGTGTTATTATGTGCCAAGTGCTCATCCAGGTACTTTTTAAAGGATTTGAGGCAACCCACCTCCACCACCCTCTCAGGCAGCGCATTCCAGACCGTCATCACCCTCTGGGTAAAAAGGTTTTTCCTCATATCCCCTCTGAACTTCCTGCCCCTCACCTTGAACTTATGTCCCCTTGTGACTGACCCTTCAACTAAGGGGAACAGCTGCTCCCTATCCATCCTGTCCATGCCCCTCATAATCTTGTACACCTCGATCAGGTCGCCCCTCTGTCTATCCAACCTCTCTTCATAACATAAATGTTGCAATGTATTTACAATACAATCCTGTTTACCCAACATATTTATATTCCTCATATGACCCCTTCTTCACTAAGTCTCTGTGTTTACATGTTCAGGCAGCCTGGAAGTTTTATAATTCTTCCAGATTGTCTTTATAATAATTGGAGGACTTTATACTACGCTGTGGGCAGTACTGTACCCAGCCCCATGTTAACCCTTTCCAAGCCAGACCCTTAGCTACACGCCTTGTGTTTATCCAACTTTCGCTTATAGACAGGTATCCTATTTACCTCAACTGTACCATGTGGTAACAAGTTCTATATTATCACCATCCTCTGGCTAAAGAAGCATAAAGAATTCATTGGAAGCTATCTAATGTTTATGACCACTAGTTTTGACCTACCCCACAGGTGGAAACATTTCTACATCTATCCAACTCTTTCAGAATTTTACAGACCTCGATTTGGTTAACGCACAACAACCTCTTCTAGCTTAGGTTCTGCAGTTGAGTTTGACCCCAGGACTTCTGGTTTAGAGGCAGGAATTGTATCAATGGGATATGTGTGATGTCTGCTCTCCATCTATCAACAGGAAAGCAGCCTAAATTCATCCCCGAAACCTACAAAACCCCCTTGCCTCCCTCTGCAGAGCACGGGGCAGATTGGTGATACGTAAGGCATGATTAGAATGCCAGGTACCTTGCTCAAGGCTCCTGTAATCTTGTAGCTATTGTGTAAGCGAGGTGTGTGGCTAAATCAGCCTAACATTGTGGGAGTGGATTTTTGAAGGAGTGTCTCAGTGAAGTTCTGCCAGGATTAGATAATGGGGATTGGTGAAATCTGTAGGGGGGAGTCCATGGTTTTTATATAACTGGCAGGGGTGCGACTATGAGCAGAAAGGTGGATTTTGCAGCATGACACTAGCCTCTGTGGATATGCTGAACCCTACAATGTCCTTCAATGCGGCATGTTCCAATGGGGGACAAGTTTGCACTTTTCCGCCTCCCTAACCTAACAAATAGACATGGTTTGCAAGGCAACTACAAATGAATAGTGTTTTGATTCTTGTCTCACAGGAACATGAGGAAGAGGCCGCATGTTTCACAAAGCAGATTAGGACATCAAAGCTGCCCACTTGCTGCAGATTAAAAATGTGGCCACAGCTGGTCCACTCCCTTTTAGAAGAGTCTGTGCATCCATACTTGCCCGTGCATCTGAGCACGTGTGTTTCCGTGCGTGCGTGTGCTCATGTGTCTCCATGTGTGCACATGTTTCCGGGTGCATGTATGCATTTCCGTGTGTGTTTGTGTGTGCATGTGTTTCAGTGCATGTGCATGCTTCCATGTGTGCACGTGTGTGCCTGTGTGTTTCTGTGTGTACGTACGTGTTTCCTTATGTGTGTGCGCCTGTGTGCGTATGTGCATGCATAAGTGCATGCCTGTATGTGCGTGTGCTTCCATGTACGTGAGCGTGTGCATACTTGTGTGTGTGTGCGTGTGTTCATGCATGTGTGCACATGCACGTGTTTCTATGTGTGTGCGTGTGCACATGCATTTCTACGTGTGTGCGTTTCCATTCCGTGTATGTGTTTCCATGTGTGCACGTGCGTATTTGTGTGCGTGTTTCCATGTGCATGTGTGTTTCCCCGTGTGTGTGTTTCTCTGAGTGTGCGTGTACATTTCCTTGTGGTGCACATGCATGTTTCCATGTATTTGTTTCCATGTGTATGTGTGTGCGCGCCTCCGTGTGTGCATGCACATCTCCATGTATGTGTGTCCATGTGCGTGTGCGCGTATGTGCATGTTTTCGTGCGTGTGCGTGCCTGTGTCCATGTGTGTGAGCACGTGTTTGTGTATGCAAGCATGTGTCCTTGTGTGCGCGTACGTGTCAGCGTGCGCGTGTGTGTTTCCATGTGTCCGTGCGTGTGTGCCTGTGTCTGTGTGCGTATATCCATGTGTGTTTGCATGCCTTTGTCCGTGTGTGTGCATGTTTCCGTGTGTGTGTGCATGTGTGTTTCTGTGTGTGTGTACACGTGTCAGTGTGTGTGACCATGTGTGTGCATGCATTTCCCTGTGTATGCCCATGCGTTTCCCCGTATATGTGCATGTTTCCATGTGTGTGCATGCATGTCTCCATGCGTGTGTGCGTGTGCATGCTTGTGTCCATGAATGTATGCATGTGTGTGTGTGTGCGTGTGCCTGTGTCCATGGATGTGTGCCTGTCTGTGTGTGCACATGTGTCCATGTGTGTGCATGTGTTTCCCTGTGTGTGCGCATGTTTCCATGTGTGTGTGCATGTCTCCGTGTGTGTGATTGTGCATGTGTGTGCATGCTTGTGTCCATGAGTGTATGTGTGTGTACGTGCCTGTGTCCATGTGTATGCCTGCCTGGATCCATGTGTGTCTGCGTGCGTGTCCATGTGTTGTGTGAGGAGACTTTGGGTGCGAACAGGACTGAGCTTGGCTGTGGCGCATTGTGTCAATGAATAGCCAACAGTGGGCAGGATGCTTAGAGGGTCATTAACCCTCTGTAACTACACCTTGCCAGGTCTGAGTGCCTTCAAGGGAGGAAGGCAGTTTGAGGGATGGGAAATTTGCTGCCATAAAGGTTGAGATTCCAATGGGTGAAAATTGGGCTGGGATATTAACTTCTTGGAACAATTTCAGGAACCAGGGAGAGCTCCGTTCAGGAAAAACTCCTCACCAGAGACCGATTTATTTTCTCGAGGTGGGATGTGGGCATTGCTGGCAAGGCCAGCATTTCTTGCCCATGCCTAATTGCCCCGGGAATAGTTGGGAAATGGATTTAGGTAAAAGGGCCAATACTATTGTAAAAACAAATCTCTGAAACAAATTTATTTTGCCAACGTTGCTTGCTCACTATCTGCAATGTGTTTCTAACAACAACCTTCTGTTGATTATTGACTGTCTCTGGGTGTAATGTGTATAGGAGCCTCTCCACTTACAGCTCTGCCCTCTCTCTCTCTCTGTACGTGTTCAGAAACCACAATGGCATGTGATCACTGTCGTCAATTCAAGTAGGTGTCACTTTCGAAATCTTTTCCAGTCCAGCCCCGAGCAGACTCGATCCAAAATTCCATGCGCCGAGTTGATGTGGGCTGGAGGCATGGCCGGGACCCAGCCGGACCCCCAGACTCTCTGCCTCTTTGATGTGGATGGGACCCTCACTGCAGCCAGGCAGGTAAGGAAGGGGCAGGGGGACCTTGTACAAGGTCAATCCTGCAGCCGCTCGGTCCCCGGGCTGTTAACTTGGTGCAGTGGGAGCTGGATCCCTTTGCTCTCCCTCTCCCTCTCTCTGTGTGTGTTCCTGTCGATCGCGAGAACTAGTTCAAGAGGGTCTTTTAAACGCACAGGCACTTTGTCAGTACAGTGCTCGCACCGGCCCCGTCAGAAACTCAGCTCAGCCTTAATTAAGGCTTAATTTAAAAGGCTAAACACCCTCTACCTGAAGAGGGCTGGGTGTGCAGAGCGGTGGAAGTGGTGTGACAGATGTACAGATCCCCAGCTGGAGAACTGCATCCACCTCTGCCCCTGCACTTCAGGGTTGTAGATTTAGCAGACTGGGGTCGAATTAGGGGGACTCCTTGCACAGACTAGGCTTCTGTTCCGTTGAATATGGAAGATTAAGGGGTAATCTCATTGAAGTGTTTAAGACGGTTAAAGGATTTGTTGGGTTTTTCTCTCTCTCTCTCTCTATCCTATTTCCTCTTGGGGGTGATGTCAGGAAGCATTTCTTCACACAAAGGGGAGTGGAAATCGGGAACTCTCTCCCCCCAACAAAGCTGCTGAGGCTGGGAGCCAACTGAATTTGCCAAAACTAAGATTGATAGATTGTTTTTACTTATTTATTATTCATTCATTCATGGGATGTGGGCATCACTGGCTAAACCAGTATTTATTGTCCATCCCTAGTTGCCCTTGAGAAGGTGGGGGTGAGCTGCCTTCTTGAACCGCTGCAGTCCATGTGGTGTAGGTACACCCACAGTGCTGTTAGGGAGTGAGTTCCAGGATTTTGACCCAGTGACAGTGAAGGAACGGCGATATATTTCCAAGTCAGGATGGTGAGTGGCTTGGAGGGAAACTTCCAGGTGGTGGTGTTAATTAACATCTGTGCCCCGTCACAAGGGGCTGAGCGGCTGGAGGTTTTTCAGCAGCTCTCACTGCTGCTGGCGACCTCCAGGCCGGTCCTTCTGGGCGGTGACTTCAACTGCATCATCGATGTGGCTGGACGATCCGGCAGGGCCAACAGCAGATTGGACGCTACATCCAGATCCCTGATGGAAATAGTAAAGGATGCCAAGCTGCACGATTTCTTCAGCAACCCTGCAGACAGAGCACAGCGTAGATACACCTGGTCGCGGCCAGACAGGTCCATCCGTTCCAGGATAGATTTCCTGTTTATGTCCCGAGCATTCGCAGTCAGATCCACCGATGTCAAGCCAGTGTTCTTCTCTGACCACTGCTTCCTACTGGCTGACTGTCACTTAGAGAAGGACCAGAGGGTGGGCAGGGGGGCATGGAAGCTAAACGTGCAACTGCTGACCCCAGAGAACATTGAG
The DNA here is from genome assembly GCF_017639515.1 of Carcharodon carcharias. Classification (NCBI taxonomy): domain Eukaryota; kingdom Metazoa; phylum Chordata; class Chondrichthyes; order Lamniformes; family Lamnidae; genus Carcharodon; species Carcharodon carcharias. Next base: position 28,955,290 of record NC_054497.1, on the reverse strand, counting down.
GAGCTCAAGAGGGATTACAAAGGTTGGAGAATCATGAAACCCCACTTTGAGTCACTGACACACTGGTGGGAAGCGATCAAGGGAAACATCAAGAGGTTTTTCGTCCTCAAAGGCACCCAGAAAGCTAGAAAGGAACAGAGGGAAATGTCCCGACTCCAGAAAAACATGCAGAACCTGCTCCGGCTGCGGTCGATGGGGGTCGATGTCAAGGAGGAACTCCAAGAGGTGAAGAGCCAGCAAGCCTCGCTCTTTGCCTCGGAGGCCTCCAAGATCATCTTCCGTTCCAGAGTCCGCTCCGTGGAGCAGGATGAGACGTGCTCACGTTTCTTCTTCCAAAAGGTACAGAGAGAGCTCTGTGATCAGCAGCCTGAAGGAAGAAGATGGCTCAATAAAGTCATCACAGTCCGACATTTTGAGGATCAACAAATCCTTTTATGCCGGATTGTATGATGTGAAGCCCACAGACAGCGTGGCCTCCCAGTCCTTCCTGTCCTCTATCACAGAGGTCTTAGACGACATTACACGGGAGAGTCTGGACAAAGCGCTAACTCCTGACGAACTGACTGAGGCCCTTGAGTCCTTCGAGAAGAGTAAAACTCACGGAAGCAACGGCTTGCCGGCGGAGTTGTATTCGGCTCTGTGGGACTGGATCGGCCCAGACCTGCTAGAAGTGTACGAGAGTATGCTCCTGGTCGGCAGTATGTTAGAATCCATGAGGAAAGGCATTATCACCCTCATCTACAAGCACAAGGGGGAAAGGGAGGAAATTAGAAATTGACGACCCATTTCACTGTTGAATGTGGACTATAAAATTCTGTCTAAGGTCATCGCCAATCGGGTCAAATCCGCTCTGGAATTGGTGATCCACCCTGACCAGACCTGCGCTGTGTAGGGCAGGAAGATCTCTGACAGCCTCGCGCTGCTCAGGGATACGATTGCCTATGTACAGGACAGGGGTGTGGATGCCTTATCAGCCTGGATCAGGAGAAGGCCTTTGACAGAATATCGCACACCTACATGGTGAATGTACTCTCCAAAATGGCGTTTGGGGAGGGAACTCGCAATTGGATCCAACTGCTCTACACTAACATCAGTAGTGCAGTCTCAATCAATGGGTGGGAATTAGAAAGCTTTCCTATTAAATCCGGAGTCAGGCAGGGCTGCCCTCTCTCACCTGTTCTTTTCGTGTGTTGCATAGAACCCTTTGCTGAGTCCATCAGGAAGGATCTGGGCATAAGAGGAGTGACGATCCCAGGCAGTGGAGGCACTCAGATCAAAGTCTCCCTGTACATGGACGATGTCGCCGTCTTCTGCTCGGATCCGCTGTCGATGCACAGACTGATCCACATCTGCGACCACTTCGAACTGGCCTCGGGAGCCAAGGTAAATCGTGGGAAGAGTGAGGCCATGTTCTTTGGGAACTGGGCTGACCGATCCTTTGTCCCCTTCACTGTCAGGGCTGACGGCCTGAAGGTGCTGGGGATATGGTTCGGAGGGACCGGGGCATGCGTTAGAAACTGGAAGGAGCGAGTGTCTATGGTGAAAAGAAAACTGGGCTTGTGGGAGTGACGCTCCCTCTCCATTGCGGGTAAGAACCTGGTCATCAGGTGTGAGGCACTGTCGCTGTTGCTGTACGTGGTGCAGGTCTGGCCCATTCCACACTCCTGTGTGGTGGCGATCACCCGAGCCATCTTCCACTTTATCTGGAGGTCGAAAATGGATCGTGTCGGCAGGGACACAATGTACAAGCCTCTAGATAAAGGGGGAAAAAACGTGCCCAACATCGCCCTCATACTGATGGCCACCTTTGTGTGCGGCTGCATCAAGCGGTGCGTAGACCCTCGGTACACAAACACCAAGTGTCACTACATGCTGAGGTTCTACCTGTCCCCGGTGTTGTGAAGGATGGGTCTGGCCACGCTGCCGCGGAATGCTCCAAGTAGTTGGACCGTGCCGTACCACCTGTCCCTCGTGGGAAAATTTATGCAGAGAAACACCTTTGACCACAAGTCCATCAGGCAGTGGTCGGCACGTAACGTCTTAAAGGCCCTGAGGGAAAAGGAGAGGATGGATCCTGTGGGATGGTTCCCTGAGCAGACTGACAAAGTCATTTGGCAGAATGCCTCATCGCCAGAACTTTCCAACAAACACCAAGATGTAGCTTGGCTGGTGGTGAGAAAGGCCCTTCCCGTCAGATCCTTCCTGCACACCAGGATTCTCACCCCCTCTGCACGTTGCCCTCGTGGTGGCTGTGGTGGGAAAGAGACCGTTGTTCACCTCCTTGTTGAATTTGCCTTTGCAAAGAAGGTCTGGAGAGAGATGCAGTGGTTTCTGTCGAGGTTCATCCTGAGCAGTTCTGTGACACAGGACTCTGTGCTCTACGGGCTGTTCCCAGGGACACACACCGAGACAAACATCAACTGCAACTGGAGGATCATCAACTCGGTGAAAGACACTCTTTGGTCTGCTCGAAACTTGTTGGTTTTCCAGTGCAAAGAGTTGTCCCCGACCGAGTGTTGCAGACTGGCACATTCCAAGGTCCAGGACTACGTGCTGAGGGACACAGTTAAGCTTGGGGCAGCCGCCGCAAAGGCGCAATGGGGAAGGGTCGCTGTCTAAGACCTTTCTGCCACAGTGCACTGGGGGGCTGGGAACTGTAAAGAGCCCCTTGGGCTGTACAGATTAAAATGTATGTCTGCCAATGATTGTAATATTCATTGTTTGTTCTGATACACCTTGTGTTTCATGTTGTAAAAGTTGAACCTGTTTGTATTTTTGTAATGGTGATTTGGAATGGTTCGAAATGTTTTTGAAGATTTATGAATAAAGTATATTTTTGCAAAAAAAAAAGAACTTCCAGGTGGTGGTGTTCCCATCTATCTGCTGCCTTTGTCCTTCTAATGGTAGTGGTGTTGGATTTGGAAGGTGCTTTTAAGAAGCCTTGGTAAGTTCCTGCAGCGCATCTTGTTGATGGTACACACTGCTGCTACTGTGTGTCAGTGGTGGACAGGCTTTGGGGAGTCAGGAGGTGAGTTACTTGCTGCAGGATTCCCAGCCTCTGACCTGCTCTTGCAGCCACAGTATTTGTATGGCTAGTCCAGTTCAGTTTCTGGTCAATGGTAACCCCCAGGATGTTGATAGTGGGGGACTCAGTGATGATGATGCCATTGAACATGTGATGTGGGCATCACTTGTAAGGCCAGCATTTATTGCCCATCCCTAATTGCCCTTGAACTGAGTGGCTTGCTGGGCCATTTCAGATGGGAGTTAAGAGGAAACCAAATTGCTGTGGGTCTGGAGTCACATGTAGGCCAGACCAGGTAAGGATGGCAGATTTCTTTCCCTGAAGGGCATTAGTGAGCCAGATCAGTTTTTACAAAGAATTGCTTTTTTTTCACAACTACCAATGATAGTTTCATGGTCACCATTACTGAGATTAGCTTTTAATTCCTGATTTATTAACTGAATTTATATTCCACCAGCTACCCTGGTGGGATTTGAACCTGTGTGTCTAGAGGATTAGCCTGGGCTACTGACATTACCACTACACCACCATCTCTTAATGATTAACATATTAAGGCAGGAAGAGAGATACAGCTCTAATTGACTCAAGAGTTAAATAGTCATCTCCAGGTTCCAGGATTCCTAGATTATCTGTGCATTGTTCTCTCTTCGTTTGAACCTATTGTTTTCTTTAAATTAAATTGTACGGTCTCTTTATTTTTTTTGTTGTTGTTGTTCGATCAAATATGCAACTAGTCGATCTCCTGAGGCAATGCTCCCAGTTAGTGTGAGGCCTGAAAGAGGTGCCCAGCTTCTGGTGTTGTCCTCGGTTGACATTACACTGACCTCCAGCTGCTGGGGTGGGGGGGGTGGGAGGGGGAGTGGGGGTATGACTCTCACCCCCGCTACTCCATCCTCTCACATGCTGTGGTATGGCTCCCCACTCGAGTAACTGGCAGGGCTCCTGCTGCCTCGAGTTGTAATCTGAACTGGTCAGAATGCAAAGAGGACCCAACAACCAAACAACTACAAAAACATTAGATTGAACGTATAAGCAACAGGAAAGGTGCTGGATTGATTGACTGGGAGGTTCCCCAGGTTGAGGGAGTTACAATTATAAGGAGAGATTTGAAAAGTTACGATTATTTCCATTTGCTTTTGAGAAGGTTGGGGTCTTCAGTTCTCACAATAGTCTAAATGGGGCAGCAGCCGCTCAGTAGATTCACTTTGGGGGCAGAATGTCATGGGCTTAAGCCCCACATCCAAAGACTTGGGCACAAATTGCAGTACTGAGGGAGTGCTGCATTGTCAGAGATACCATCTTTTGGATGGGACATTAACCCAAGGCTTTGTCTCTCAGGTAGACGTAAACGATCCCATTGCATTATCTCAAAGAAGATCAGAAGAGTTCCTTGTGTCCTCACTAATACTTAAACTCTCAATAAACACCACTTGGGGAAAAAAACATAAATAATCTGGTTGTTATGTCATTGCTGTTTGCAGGAGCTTGCTGTGCACAAATTGGCCCCATTTCCTATAGCACAACAGTGACTTAAAAAGTACTTAATTGGTTGTGAATCATTTTTGGATGTTCTGAGACTCATTATTTTATTATTCGTTCATAGGATGTGGGCATCGCTGGTTTGGCCAGCGTTTACTGCCCTTGAGAATGTAGTGGTGAGCTGCCTTCTTGAACTGCTGCAGTTCCTGTTATATATAAATGCAAGCCTTTCTTCTAGTAATGATAGCTTGTTTCCATTGGTTAGTGAGTTGGGTTTAGCTCCCAGTCCTACCTCATCTACCATTTCTCCAGGTGAGATCAAAAGCCACAGATGATCTCTGACTAACACAAACCAAATCAAGAGTTTACCAAAGAAGCCATGACAGACTCCCATTCCCACTAACACCCGCCCACAACCCTACCCACCCCTTCTCACTTTCCCTCCTGTCTTCTTGCAGAAAATAGCGCCCGAGCTGGACGAGTTTTTCCAGCAGCTGAGGAAGAAAGTGAAGATTGGTGTTGTGGGAGGTTCCGATTACATCAAGATAGCCGAGCAACTGGGGGAAGGAGAGGAAGGTGAGGCTGCTTGGTTTTGGTTTTCTGGTCAATGAGGGTGTGAAACAGGAAGCAGTGTTCCCTGGATCATTCATTGTTATGCGTGGCTAGTTTTTGAGATTTTTTTTGCGAGGCCACCCACACACGCTATTTAACGTGGAACAAGGCTTGTGCCTACCTTCCAGGCTGCTGTGTGCCAGCTTAGCAGAAGCATTGGTCAGAAGTTTCCTTGGCGGATACCAGTTCTGTCCCATTAGCTGGCTGGGCACCGTGATGGTTCATGGATATATTGTCAGTATTGCTGAAAAGAAAGACATGCTATCAAAGCTTTCCACCCTGCACTCATCAGGACAGCTCACATGAAATTACCAACCGTAACAGGGGAACAACAATTTACACTGCATTAGACGAGAGCGCTGATTGGTTGGCAAGTGGACTCTGACTGGTGGAAGCATTACCATGGAGAGTGCAATATGGAACAGTTAACTGCCCAGCTTTGTTCAAATTCAAACTGGGCAGGTCGACTCTGGTCAAGACATTGCCCTGAGGAATGAACCAGGGAATGGCTGTCCCTTCAGCTTTTGTTTAGTTGAAAAAGGCAAGAAACGCAACCTCCTATCCCTTGCATATTTCTGATACATAGATGATAAATTTGCTATATTTGAATCCGCAGCTGCATGTAAGAATTTCCTGCATACCTTAATGGGTTCCTCAAATTCATCTTTGAAATGAGCAGTCAAACAAGTTCCCTTTTCTCAACGTGCTACTTGAGAAATTTTCCAATGGGCTCCCTACTACTGTCTACTGCATGCCTACCTTCACTGGTCAATATACACATTGGGATTCTTACAGTTCCACACGCTATCAGATTGGTCTTATCAGCTACCTCGTAAATAGGGCCTGAGCCATTTGCTCAGCATGCAAACTTGACACTGAAGTATGGGCATCAAAGACATCCTGCAGGATAATGGCTACACTGATCAGATCAACGCTCGCTGTACATCACCCAAACTCATGAACAGGCCTAAGGCCATCACTTTCGCCTCTGAAAAGTGCCCAGTCTACCTCAGATTACCCTGGAAGGGCAAGGTATCTCAACAATTTGAGCATCAGGTGAAGCTAGCTGTTTCACGCTGCTGCTATGCATGAGCAACACAAATGGTATTCACCACTAACAGGATGCTGCTGTCAAGCCAAAAGGATATTCTGCATATCATACAAATGAGTGATGTGATAAATGGATTTCAGTGCTGGTATGATGCCAGGTATACAAGCCATGCATCCCAATGATTGGTGGATCGTCTCAAACAACCACATCCGTTCAGCTGTTCAGACTGTACCCAACCAGACTGTACTTGCAAAACCTCAAAACTCCATCACTGAATGTGATTCTGTGATTGGATAACACTTACCAAGCAATCTCGATTGTGCTAACATTTCCACTGAAAGCCAAGTTAAGATTGTCAGTGGGGCTCGCAATATGCATGCTAGAAGCCACATATATTCCTTTGCAGACAGAAGGAACATGTGCACAATTTGAGCCTTTTTCAACTAAACAAAAGCTTAGGGAACAGCTATTCCCGGCTTCATTCCCCAGGGAAATACCTTGACCAATCAGAGTTGACCTCCCCAGTTTGAATTTGAACAAAGCTGGGCAGTTACATGCTGAATTCTCCATGACAAAACCTCTACCAGTCAGAGTCCACTTGTCAACCAATCAGCAGTCTCTTCTCACGCAGTATAAATTGTTGTTCCTCCGTTACTGTTGGTTTTTCTTGTGTAGCTGTCCTGATGAGTGCAAGATGGAAAGCTTTGCTAGCATGTCTCTTTTTTTAGCAATACTCAACTGCTGAACTAACAAATGACTACATATGTTGTCAATGGTCAGACGGAAGGTAGTCCTTCTTCTTTAGCTGTTCCTCTGTCCCCAACCAGAGGAGTATGTCTGTGGTTTGGTCTCATCTGATCTGAGCACCATATCCCATGCTTACCCACCTCTCCATTCCTTTCTGCAGTCATTCAGAAATTCGATTATGTCTTTGCTGAAAATGGAACAGTCCAGTACCGAGACGGAAAGTTCATCACAAAGGAGGTGAGTTCATAAATCAAATAAGTGAAGCCATTACAGCCAATACCAAAACCACATTCAGGCTTATGAATTTCTAACACAGCTTTTGAATCAAAAACAGAAAATGCTAGAACATTATTGAAAAGAGAGACATGTTGCTGAACCTTTTTATAAGACCATAAGACATAGGAGCAGAAATAAGGCCATTCGGCCCATTGAGTCTGCTCCGCCATTCAATCATGGCTGATAAGTTTCTCAACCCCATTCTCCCTCCTTCTCCCCATAACCTTTGATCCCCTTGCCAATCAAGAACCTATCTATCTCGGTCTTAAATACACTCAATGACCGGGCCTCCACAGCCTTCTGTGGCAATGAATTCCATAGATTCACCACTCTCTGGCTAAAGAAGTTTCTCCTCATCTCTGGTCTAAAATGTCCTTCCCTTTACTCTGAGGCTGTGCCCTCGGGTCTTAGTCTCTCCTATTAATGGAAACATCTTCCCCACGTCCACTCTATCCAGGATTGTCCTTCACTCATCAGGACAAATACTATTCTTCTGTAGTACAAGTTGTTGTGACTGTTTGAAATTTGGTATTTTTGCATTTGGTCTGATGAGTGCAAGATAAAAAGCTTCAGCAACATGTCTCTCTTTACAGAAATATTCAAGTAACTACTAAAATGCTACAAATACTTGGCAGGTCAGGCAATTAAATACATACTTTGAATCTGTCTTCACAAAGGAGGACACAAATAACATACCAGAAATGTTGGGGAACACAGGGTTTAATGAGAGGGAGGAACTGAAAGAAATCAGTATTAGTAGGGAAATGGTGTTGGAGAAATTGATGGGATTGAAGGCCGATAAATCCCCAGGGCCTGATAATCTATATCCCACATAAGAGATTAGTGTGTAAAATTAAAGCGCAAGGGATTGGGGGTAGTGTATTGAGATGGATAGAAAACTGGTTGGCAGACAGGAAACAAAGAGTAGGAATAAATGGGTCTTTTTCTGAATGGCAGGGAGTAACTAGTGGGGTACTGCAGGGCTCGGTGCTGGGACCCCAGTTATTCACAATATATATTAATGATTTAGATGAGGAAACTAAATGTGATATCTCCAAATTTGCAGATGACACAAAGCTGGGTGGGAGGGTGAGCTGTGAGGAGGATGCAGAGATGCTTCAGTGTGATTTGGACAAGCTGAGTGAGTGGGCAAATGCATGGCAGATGCAGTATAATGTGGATAAATGTGACGTTATCCATTTTGGTAGCAAAAACAGGAAGGCAGATTATTATCTGAATGGCTATAAATTGAGAGAGGGGAATGTGCAACGAGATCTGGGTGTCCTTGTACACCAGTCGCTGAAGGTAAGCATGCAGGTGCAGCAGTGTGGGAAAGAAGGCAAATGGTATGTTGGCCTTCATAGCGAGAGGATTCGAGTACAGGAGCAGGGATGTCTTGCTGCAATTATACAGGGCCTTGGTGAGACCACACCTGGAATATTGTGTGCAGTTTTGGTCTCCTTATTTGAGGAAGGATGTTGTTGCTATAGAGGGAGTGCAGCAAAGGTTTACCAGACTGATTCCTGGGATGGCGGGACTGACATATGAGGAGAGATTGAGTCAGTTAGGATTATATTCACTGGAGTTCAGAAGAATGAGGGGGGGATCTCATAGAAACCTATAAAATTCTAACAGGGCCAGACAGGGTAGATGCAGGAAGGATGTTCCTGATGGTGGGGGAATCCAGAACCAGGATTACAGTCTGAGGATATGGACTAGACCATTTAGGACTGAGATGAGGAGAAATTTCTTCACCCAGAGAGTGGTGAGTCTGTGGAATTTGCTACCACAGAAAGCTGAGGCCAAAACATTGTATGTTTTCAAGAAGGAGTTAGATATAGCTCTTGGGGTGAGAGGGATCAAAGGATATGAGGAGAAAGCGGGAGCAGGCTATTGAGTTGGATGATCAGCCATGATCATAATGAATGGCGGAGCAGGCTCGAAGGGCTGAATGGCCTCCTCCTGCTCCTAGTTTCTATGTTTCTATGCTTCATATGTTAATTCCATAGATGGTCTATCGGGGGTTTTCCCAGTGCCTCGCCTCCACATGTGAGTCTGGACAGTGTGTCCCTGTGGGCCCAGCCCCCATCGAGCTGCAGTGCACTGACGACACTGGCCTATGCGCACACTCAGAGGCCAAGCTCCAAACTATGGTCGACACATTCACAGAGGGGTAGGAAGGAATGGGCTGTAGGCTAAACATGCGGAAGACAAAGGTCCCCCGCACAACACTTACCCCCCCGCACAACACTTACCCCCCCCGCACAACACTTACCCCCTGCACAACACTTACCCCACCCCGCACAACACTTACCCCCCCGCACAACACTTACCCCCCCCGCACAACACTTACACCCCCTGCACAACACTTACCCCACCCGCACAACACTTACCCCCCCGCACAACACTTACCCCCCCGCACAACACTTACCCCACCCCGCACAACACTTATCCCCCCCGCACAACACTTACCCCCCCGCACAACACTTATCCCCCCCGCACAACACTTACCCCCCCCGCACAACACTTACCCCACCCCGCACAACACTTATCCCCCCCGCACAACACTTACCCCCCCGCACAACACTTATCCCCCCCGCACAACACTTACCCCCCCGCACAACACTTACCCCCCGCACAACACTTACCCCCCCGCACAACACTTACCCCCTGCACAACACTTACCCCCCCGCACAACACTTATCCCCTGCACAACACTTACCCCCCTGCACAACACTTACCCCCCCTGCACAACACTTACCCCCTGCACAACACTTACCCCCCCTGCACAACACTTACCCCCCCGCACAACACTTACCCCACCCCGCACAACACTTACCCCCCCGCACAACACTTACCCCACCCCGCACAACACTTACCCCACCCCGCACAACACTTACCCCCCCGCACAACACTTACCCCACCCCGCACAACACTTACCCCCCCCGCACAACACTTACCCCCCCGCACAACACTTACCCCCCCGCACAACACTTACCCCCCCCGCACAACACTTACCCCACCCGCACAACACTTACCCCCCCCGCACAACACTTACCCCCCCTGCACAACACTTACCCCCCGCACAACACTTACCCCCCCGCACAACACTTACCCCCCCGCACAACACTTACCCCCCCTGCACAACACTTACCCCCCCTGCACAACACTTACCCCACCCCGCACAACACTTACCCCCCCTGCACAACACTTACCCCCCCTGCACAACACTTACCCCCCCTGCACAACACTTACCCCCCCTGCACAACACTTACCCCCCCTGCACAACACTTACCCCCCCTGCACAACACTTACCCCCCTGCACAACACTTACCCCCCCTGCACAACACTTACCCCCCCTGCACAACACTTACCCCCCTGCACAATACTTACCCCCTGCACAATACTTACCCCCCCGCACAACACTTATCCCCTGCACAACACGTACCCCCCCCGCACAACACTTATCCCCTGCACAACACTTACCCCCCCGCACAACACTTACCCCCCCCGCACAACACTTACCCCCTGCACAACACTTACCCCCCCCGCACAACACTTACCCCCCCGCACAACACTTACCCCCTGCACAACACTTACCCCCCCGCACAACACTTACCCCCTGCACAACACTTACCCCACCCCGCACAACACTTACCCCCCTGCACAACACTTACCCCCTGCACAACACTTACCCCACCCGCACAACACTTACCCCCCCGCACAACACTTACCCCCCCTGCACAACACTTACCCCCCTGCACAACACTTACCCCCCTGCACAACACTTACCCCACCCGCACAACACTTACCCCACCCCGCACAACACTTACCCCCTGCACAACACGTACCCCCCCGCACAACACTTACCCCCTGCACAACACTTACCCCCCCGCACAACGCTTACCCCCTGCACAACACTTACCCCCCTGCACAATACTTACCCCCCCGCACAACACTTACCCCCTGCACAACACTTACCCCCCCGCACAACACTTACCCCCTGCACAACACTTACCCCACCCCGCACAACACTTACCCCCCCGCACAACACTTACCCCCTGCACAACACTTACCCCCCCCGCACAACACTTACCCCCTGCACAACACTTACCCCACCCCGCACAACACTTACCCCACCCCGCACAACACTTACCCCCTGCACAACACTTACCCCCCCGCACAACACTTACCCCCTGCACAACACTTACCCCCTGCACAACACTTACCCCACCCCGCACAACACTTACCCCCTGCACAACACTTACCCCCCCGCACAACACTTATCCCCCCGCACAACACTTACCCCCCCGCACAACACTTACCCCCCCGCACAACACTTACCCCCTGCACAACACTTACCCCCCCGCACAACACTTACCCCCTGCACAACACTTACCCCCCTGCACAATACTTACCCCCCCGCACAACACTTACCCCCTGCACAACACTTACCCCCCCGCACAACACTTACCCCCTGCACAACACTTACCCCACCCCGCACAACACTTACCCCCCCGCACAACACTTACCCCCTGCACAACACTTCCCCCCCCGCACAACACTTACCCCCCCGCACAACACTTACCCCCCTGCACAACACTTACCCCCCTGCACAACACTTACCCCCCCGCACAACACTTACCCCCCCGCACAACACTTACCCCCCTGCACAACACTTACCCCCCTGCACAACACTTACCCCCCCGCACAACACTTACCCCCCCGCACAACACTTACCCCCTGCACAACACTTACCCCCCCGCACAACACTTACCCCCTGCACAACACTTACCCCACCCCGCACAACACTTACCCCCCCGCACAACACTTACCCCCCCGCACAACACTTACCCCCCCGCACAACACTTACCCCCCGCACAACACTTACACCCCCGCACAACACTTATCCCACCCCGCACAACACTTACCCCCCTGCACAATACTTATCCCCCCGCACAACACTTACCCCCCCTGCACAACACTTACCCCCTGCACAACACTTACCCCCCCGCACAACACTTACCCCACCCCGCACAACACTTACCCCCCCGCACAACACTTACCCCACCCCGCACAACACTTACCCCCCCGCACAACACTTACCCCACCCCGCACAACACTTACCCCCTGCACAACACGTACCCCACCCGCACAACACTTATCCCACCCCGCACAACACTTACCCCCCCCGCACAACACTTACCCCCCCGCACAACACTTACCCCCTGCACAACACTTACCCCACCCCGCACAACACTTACCCCCCCGCACAACACTTACCCCCTGCACAACACTTACCCCCCTGCACAACACTTATCCCCCTGCACAACACTTACCCCCCCGCACAACACTTACCCCCCCGCACAACACTTACCCCCCCGCACAACACTTACCCCCCCGCACAACACTTACCCCCCTGCACAACACTTACCCCACCCCGCACAACACTTACCCCCCCGCACAACACTTACCCCACCCCGCACAACACTTACCCCCTGCACAACACTTACCCCACCCGCACAACACTTATCCCACCCCGCACAACACTTACCCCACCCGCACAACACTTATCCCACCCCGCACAACACTTACCCACCCGCACAACACTTATCCCACCCCGCACAACACTTACCCCCCCGCACAACACTTACCCCCTGCACAACACTTACCCCCCCGCACAACACTTACCCCCCCGCACAACACTTACCCCCCCGCACAACACTTACCCCCTGCACAACACTTACCCCCCCGCACAACACTTACCCCCTGCACAACACTTACCCCCCCGCACAACACTTATCCCACCCCGCACAACACTTACCCCACCGCACAACACTTACCCCACCCGCACAACACTTACCCCCCCGCACAACACTTACCCCCCGCACAACACTTACCCCCCCGCACAACACTTACCCCCCCGCACAACACTTACCCCACCCCGCACAACACTTACCCCCCCGCACAACACTTACCCCCCCCGCACAACACTTACCCCCCCGCACAACACTTACCCCCTGCACAACACTTACCCCACCCCGCACAACACTTACCCCACCCCGCACAACACTTACCCCCTGCACAACACTTACCCCCTGCACAACACTTACCCCACCCCGCACAACACTTACCCCACCCCGCACAACACTTACCCCCCCGCACAACACTTACCCCCCCGCACAACACTTACCCCCCCGCACAACACTTACCCCCCCGCACAACACTTACCCCACCCCGCACAACACTTACCCCACCCCGCACAACACTTACCCCCCTGCACAACACTTACCCCCCCGCACAACACTTACACCCCTGCACAACACTTACCCCCCCGCACAACACTTACCCCCCTGCACAACACTTACCCCCCCGCACAACACTTACCCCCCCGCACAACACTTACCCCCCCGCACAACACTTACCCCCCTGCACAACACTTACCCCCCCCGCACAACACTTACCCCCTGCACAACACTTACCCCCCCCGCACAACACTTACCCCCTGCACAACACTTACCCCCCCGCACAACACTTACCCCCTGCACAACACTTACCCCACCCCGCACAACACTTACCCCCCCGCACAACACTTACCCCCCCGCACAACACTTACCCCCCCGCACAACACTTACCCCCCCGCACAACACTTACCCCACCCCGCACAACACTTACCCCCCCGCACAACACTTACCCCCCCGCACAACACTTACCCCACCCCGCACAACACTTACCCCCCCGCACAACACTTACCCCCCCGCACAACACTTACCCCACCCCGCACAACACTTACCCCCTGCACAACACTTACCCCCCTGCACAACACTTACCCCCCTGCACAACACTTACCCCCCCGCACAACACTTACCCCCCCGCACAACACTTACCCCCCCGCACAACACTTACACCCCCCGCACAACACTTATCCCCCCGCACAACACTTACCCCACCCCGCACAACACTTACCCCCCCGCACAACACTTACCCCCCTGCACAACACTTACCCCCCTGCACAACACTTACCCCCCCGCACAACACTTATCCCCCCCGCACAACACTTACACCCCTGCACAACACTTACCCCCCCGCACAACACTTATCCCCCCCGCACAACACTTACACCCCTGCACAACACTTACCCCCCTGCACAACACTTACCCCCCCTGCACAACACTTACCCCACCCCGCACAACACTTACCCCACCCCGCACAACACTTACCCCCCCGCACAACACTTACCCCCCTGCACAACACTTACCCCCTGCACAACACTTACCCCCCCGCACAACACTTACCCCCCCGCACAACACTTACCCCCTGCACAACACTTACCCCCCCGCACAACACTTACCCCACCCCGCACAACACTTACCCCCCCCGCACAACACTTACCCCCCCGCACAACACTTACCCCCCTGCACAACACTTACACCCCCTGCACAACACTTACCCCCCCGCACAACACTTACCCCCCTGCACAACACTTACCCCACCCCGCACAACACTTACCCCACCCCGCACAACACTTACCACCCTGCACAACACTTACCCCCCCGCACAACACTTATCCCCCCCCGCACAACACTTACCCCCCCGCACAACACTTACCCCCCCGCACAACACTTACCCCCTGCACAACACTTACCCCCCCCGCACAACACTTACCCCACCCCGCACAACACTTACCCCCCCGCACAACACTTACCCCCCCGCACAACACTTACACCCCCGCACAACACTTACCCCACCCCGCACAACACTTACCCCACCCCGCACAACACTTACCCCCCCGCACAATACTTACCCCCCTGCACAACACTTACCCCACCCCGCACAACACTTACCCCCCCGCACAACACTTACCCCCCTGCACAACACTTACCCCCCCGCACAACACTTACCCCACCCGCACAACACTTACCCCCTGCACAACACTTATCCCCCTGCACAATACTTACCCCCCCCGCACAACACTTACCCCCCCGCACAACACTTACCCCCCCCGCACAACACTTACCCCACCCCGCACAACACTTACCCCCCTGCACAATATTTACCCCCCCGCACAACACTTACCCCCCCCGCACAACACTTATCCCCCCCGCACAACACTTACACCCCCGCACAACACTTACCCCCCCGCACAACACTTACCCCCCCGCACAACACTTACCCCCCCCGCACAACACTTACCCCCCCGCACAACACTTATCCCCCCTGCACAATACTTACCCCCTGCACAACACTTACCCCCTGCACAACACTTACCCCCCCGCACAACACTTACCCCCTGCACAATACTTACCCCCCCGCACAACACTTATCCCCCCCGCACAACACTTACCCCACCCCGCACAACACTTACCCCCCCGCACAACACTTACCCCCCCGCACAACACTTACCCCACCCCGCACAACACTTACCCCACCCCGCACAACACTTACCCCCCCGCACAACACTTACACCCCCTGCACAACACTTATCCCCCCTGCACAACACTTATCCCCCCTGCACAACACTTATCCCCCCTGCACAACACTTACCCCCCTGCACAACACTTACCCCCCTGCACAACACTTACCCCCCTGCACAACACTTACCCCCCCGCACAACACTTACCCCCCTGCACAACACTTATCCCCCCTGCACAACACTTATCCCCCCTGCACAACACTTATCCCCCCTGCACAACACTTACCCCCCCGCACAACACTTACCCCCCTGCACAACACTTACCCCCCTGCACAATACTTACCCCCCCGCACAACACTTACCCCACCCCGCACAACACTTACCCCCCCGCACAACACTTACCCCCCCGCACAACACTTACCCCACCCCGCACAACACTTACCCCCACGCACAACACTTACCCCCCTGCACAACACTTATCCCCCCTGCACAACACTTATCCCCCCTGCACAACACTTACCCCCCCGCACAACACTTACCCCCCTGCACAACACTTACCCCCCTGCACAATACTTACCCCCCCGCACAACACTTACCCCACCCCGCACAACACTTACCCCCCCGCACAACACTTACCCCCCCGCACAACACTTACCCCACCCCGCACAACACTTACCCCCCTGCACAACACTTATCCCCCCTGCACAACACTTACCCCCCCGCACAACACTTATCCCCCTGCACAACACTTATCCCCCCCGCACAACACTTACCCCACCCCGCACAACACTTACCCCCCCGCACAACACTTACCCCACCCCACACAACACTTACCCCCCCGCACAACACTTACACCCCCTGCACAATACTTACCCCCCTGCACAACACTTACCCCCCCGCACAACACTTACCCCCCTGCACAACACTTACCCCCCCGCACAACACTTACCCCACCCCGCACAACACTTACCCCCCTGCACAACACTTACCCCCCTACACAACACTTACCCCCCCGCACAACACTTACCCCACCCCGCACAACACTTACCCCCCTGCACAACACTTATCCCCCCCGCACAACACTTACCCCACCCCCGCACAACACTTACCCCCCCGCACAACACTTACCCCACCCCGCACAACACTTACCCCCCTGCACAACACTTATCCCCCCCGCACAACACTTACCCCCCCGCACAACACTTATCCCCCTGCACAACACTTACCCCCCCGCACAACACTTATCCCCCTGCACAACACTTACCCCCCCGCACAACACTTATCCCCCTGCACAACACTTACCCCCCTGCACAACACTTACCCCCCCGCACAACACTTACCCCCCTGCACAACACTTACACCCCCTGCACAACACTTACCCCCCTGCACAACACTTACCCCCCCGCACAACACTTACCCCACCCCCGCACAACACTTACCCCCCCGCACAACACTTACCCCACCCCGCACAACACTTACCCCCCTGCACAACACTTATCCCCCCCGCACAACACTTACCCCCCCGCACAACACTTATCCCCCTGCACAACACTTACCCCCCCGCACAACACTTATCCCCCTGCACAACACTTACCCCCCCGCACAACACTTATCCCCCTGCACAACACTTACCCCCCTGCACAACACTTACCCCCCCGCACAACACTTACCCCCCTGCACAACACTTACACCCCCTGCACAACACTTACCCCCCTGCACAACACTTACCCCCCTGCACAACACTTACCCCCCCGCACAACACTTATCCCCCCCGCACAACACTTACCCCACCCCGCACAACACTTACCCCCCCGCACAACACTTACACCCCCTGCACAACACTTACCCCCCTGCACAACACTTACCCCCCTGCACAACACTTATCCCCCCCGCACAACACTTACCCCCCCGCACAACACTTACCCCCTGCACAATATTTACCCCCAATGCTCCCGCTGCACAACACTTATCCCCCCCGCACAACACTTACCCCCCTGCACAACACTTACCCCCCCCGCACAACACTTACCCCCCTGCACAACACTTACCCCCCTGCACAACACTTACCCCCCTGCACAACACTTACCCCCCCGCACAACACTTACCCCCCCGCACAACACTTACCCCCCTGCACAACACTTACCCCCCTGCACAATACTTACCCCCCTGCACAATATTTACCCCCCCCCCACACAACACTTACCCCCCTGCACAACACTTACCCCCCTGCACAATACTTACCCCCCTGCACAATATTTACCCCCCTGCACAATATTTACCCCCCTGCACAATATTTACCCCCAATGCTCCCGCTGCACAACACTTATCCCCCCCGCACAATACTTACCCCCCTGCACAACACTTACCCCCCTGCACAACACTTACCCCCCTGCACAACACTTACCCCCCTGCACAATATTTACCCCCAATGCTCCCGCTGCACAACACTTATCCCCCCCGCACAATACTTACCCCCTGCACAATACTTAACGCCCCCGCACAATACTTACCCCCTGCACAACACTTACCCCCCTGCACAATACTTACCCCACCCCACACAACACTTACACCCCTGCACAATACTTAACCCCCCCGCACAACACTTACCCCCCTGCACAACACTTACCCCCCTGCACAACACTTACCCCCCTGCACAACACTTACCCCACCCCCGCACAACACTTACCCCCCTGCACAACACTTACCCCCCTGCACAACACTTACCCCACCCCGCACAACACTTACCCCCCTGCACAATACTTAACCCCCCTGCACAACACTTACCCCACCCCGCACAACACTTACCCCCCTGCACAATACTTAACCCCCCTGCACAACACTTACCCCACCCCGCACAACACTTACCCCCCTGCACAACACTTACCCCCCTGCACAACACTTACCCTCTGCACAACACTTACCCCCCTGCACAACACTTACCCCCCTGCACAACACTTACCCCCCCGCACAACACTTACCCCCCTACACAACACTTACCCCCCCTACACAACACTTACCCCCCTGCACAACACTTACCCCACCCCGCACAACACTTACCCCCCTGCACAACACTTAGCCCCCTGCACAACACTTACCCCACCCCCGCACAACACTTACCCCCCTGCACAACACTTACCCCCCTGCACAACACTTACCCCACCCCGCACAACACTTACCCCCCTGCACAATACTTAACCCCCCTGCACAACACTTACCCCACCCCGCACAACACTTACCCCCCTGCACAACACTTACCCCCCTGCACAACACTTACCCCCCTGCACAACACTTACCCCCCTGCACAACACTTACCCCACCCCGCACAACACTTACCCCCCTGCACAACACTTACCCCCCTGCACAACACTTACCCCACCCGCGCACAACACTTACCCCCCTGCACAACACTTACCCCACCCTGCACAACACTTACCCCCCTGCACAATACTTAACCCCCCTGCACAACACTTACCCCCCTGCACAACACTTACCCCCCTGCACAACACTTACCCCACCCCCGCACAACACTTACCCCCCTGCACAATACTTAACCCCCCTGCACAACACTTACCCCCCTGCACAACACTTACCCCCCTGCACAACACTTACCCCACCCCCGCACAACACTTACCCCCCTGCACAATATTTACCCCCCCCCGCACAACACTTACCCCCGCACAACACTTACCCCCCTGCACAACACTTACCCCCCTACACAACACTTACCCCCCTGCACAACACTTACCACCCCGCACAACACTTACCCCCGCACAATACTTACCCCCCTGCACAACACTTACCCCCCTGCACAACACTTACCCCCCTGCACAACACTTACCCCCCCGCACAACACTTACCCCCCTGCACAACACTTACCCCCCTGCACAACACTTACCCCCCTGCACAACACTTACCCCCCTGCACAACACTTACCCCCCCGCACAACACTTACCCCCCTGCACAACACTTACCCCCCTGCACAACACTTACCCCCCTGCACAACACTTATCCCCCCCGCACAACACTTACCCCCCTGCACAACACTTACCCCCCTGCACAACACTTACCCCCCTGCACAACACTTACAACGCCTGCACAACACTTACACCCCCTGCACAACACTTACCCCCCTGCACAACACTTACCCCCCTGCACAACACTTACCCCCCTGCACAACACTTACACCCCCTGCACAACACTTACACCCCCTGCACAACACTTACCCCCCTGCACAACACTTACCCCCCTGCACAACACTTACCCCCCTGCACAACACTTACCTCCCCGCACAACACTTACCCCCCTGCACAATATTTACCCCCCTGCACAACACTTACCCCCCCGCACAACACTTACCCCACCCCGCACAACACTTACCCCCCTGCACAATATTTACCCCCAATGCTCCCGCTGCACAACACTTATCCCCCCCGCACAATACTTACCCCCTGCACAACACTTACCCCCCTGCACAACACTTATCCCCCCCGCACAACACTTACCCCCCTGCACAACACTTACCCCCCTGCACAACACTTACCCCCCTGCACAACACTTACCCCCCCGCACAATACTTACCCCCCTGCACAACACTTACCCCCCTGCACAATATTTACCCCCAATGCTCCCGCTGCACAACACTTATCCCCCCCACACAATACTTACCCCCTGCACAATACTTAACCCCCCCACACAACACTTACCCCACCCCGCACAACACTTACCCCCCTGCACAATACTTACCCCCCCGCACAACACTTACCCCACCCCGCACAACACTTACACCCCCTGCACAATACTTACCCCCCCTGCACAATACTTACCACCCCGCACAACACTTACCCCACCCCGCACAACACTTACCCCACCCCGCACAACACTTACCCCACCCCGCACAACACTTACCCCCCCTGCACAACACTTACCCCCCGCACAACACTTACCCCCCCGCACAACACTTACCCCCCCCGCACAACACTTACCCCCCGCACAACACTTACCCCCTGCACAACACTTACCCCCTGCACAACACTTACCCCCCTGCACAACACTTACCCCCCTGCACAACACTTACCCCCCTGCACAACACTTACCCCACCCCGCACAACACTTACCCCCTGCACAACACTTACCCCCTGCACAACACTTACCCCACCCCGCACAACACTTACCCCCTGCACAACACTTACCCCACCCCGCACAACACTTACCCCCTGCACAACACTTACCCCCTGCACAACACTTACCCCCTGCACAACACTTACCCCCCCGCACAACACTTACCCCCTGCACAACACTTATCCCCCTGCACAACACTTACCCCCTGCACAACACTTACCCCCCCGCACAACACTTACCCCCTGCACAACACTTACCCCCTGCACAACACTTACCCCCCCCGCACAACACTTACCCCCCCCGCACAACACTTATCCCCCTGCACAACACTTACCCCCCTGCACAACACTTACCCCCCTGCACAACACTTACCCCCCTGCACAACACTTACCCCCCTGCACAACACTTATCCCCCTGCACAACACTTACCCCCCTGCACAACACTTACCCCCCTGCACAACACTTATCCCCCTGCACAACACTTACCCCCTGCACAACACTTACCCCCCCTGCACAACACTTACCCCCCCGCACAACACTTACCCCACCCCGCACAACACTTACCCCCCCGCACAACACTTACCCCCCGCACAACACTTACCCCACCCCGCACAACACTTACCCCCCCGCACAACACTTACCCCACCCCGCACAACACTTACCCCCCCGCACAACACTTACCCCCCCGCACAACACTTACCCCCCCGCACAACACTTACCCCCCCCGCACAACACTTACCCCCCCGCACAACACTTACCCCCCCGCACAACACTTACCCCCCCCGCACAACACTTATCCCCCCCGCACAACACTTACCCCCCCGCACAACACTTACCCCCTGCACAACACTTACCCCACCCCGCACAACACTTACCCCCCCCGCACAACACTTACCCCCCCCGCACAACACTTATCCCCCCCGCACAACACTTACCCCCCCGCACAACACTTACCCCCCCCGCACAACACTTATCCCCCCCGCACAACACTTACCCCCCCGCACAACACTTATCCCCCCCGCACAACACTTACCCCCCCCACACAACACTTACCCCCCCGCACAACACTTATCCCCCCCGCACAACACTTACCCCCCCGCACAACACTTACCCCACCCCGCACAACACTTATCCCCCCCGCACAACACTTACCCCCCCGCACAACACTTACCCCCCCGCACAACACTTACCCCCCCGCACAACACTTATCCCCCCCGCACAACACTTACCCCCCCGCACAACACTTACCCCCCCGCACAACACTTACCCCCCCGCACAACACTTATCCCCCCCGCACAACACTTACCCCCCCGCACAACACTTACCCCCCCTGCACAACACTTACCCCCCCGCACAACACTTACCCCACCCCGCACAACACTTACCCCCCCGCACAACACTTACCCCACCCCGCACAACACTTACCCCACCCCGCACAACACTTACCCCCCCGCACAACACTTACCCCACCCCGCACAACACTTACCCCCCCGCACAACACTTACCCCCCCGCACAACACTTACCCCCCCGCACAACACTTACCCCCCCCCGCACAACACTTACCCCACCCGCACAACACTTACCCCCCCCGCACAACACTTACCCCCCCTGCACAACACTTACCCCCTGCACAACACTTACCCCCCCGCACAACACTTACCCCCCCGCACAACACTTACCCCCCCGCACAACACTTACCCCCCCTGCACAACACTTACCCCCCCTGCACAACACTTACCCCACCCCGCACAACACTTACCCCCCCTGCACAACACTTACCCCCCCTGCACAACACTTACCCCCCCTGCACAACACTTACCCCCCCTGCACAACACTTACCCCCCCCTGCACAACACTTACCCCCCCTGCACAACACTTACCCCCCCTGCACAACACTTACCCCCCCCTGCACAACACTTACCCCCCTGCACAATACTTACCCCCTGCACAATACTTACCCCCCCGCACAACACTTATCCCCTGCACAACACGTACCCCCCCCGCACAACACTTATCCCCTGCACAACACTTACCCCCCCGCACAACACTTACCCCCCCCGCACAACACTTACCCCCTGCACAACACTTACCCCCCCGCACAACACTTACCCCCCCGCACAACACTTACCCCCTGCACAACACTTACCCCCCCGCACAACACTTACCCCCTGCACAACACTTACCCCACCCCGCACAACACTTACCCCCCTGCACAACACTTACCCCCTGCACAACACTTACCCCACCCGCACAACACTTACCCCCCCGCACAACACTTACCCCCCCTGCACAACACTTACCCCCCTGCACAACACTTACCCCCCTGCACAACACTTACCCCACCCGCACAACACTTACCCCACCCCGCACAACACTTACCCCCTGCACAACACGTACCCCCCCGCACAACACTTACCCCCTGCACAACACTTACCCCCCCGCACAACACTTACCCCCTGCACAACACTTACCCCCCTGCACAATACTTACCCCCCCGCACAACACTTACCCCCTGCACAACACTTACCCCCCCGCACAACACTTACCCCCTGCACAACACTTACCCCACCCCGCACAACACTTACCCCCCCGCACAACACTTACCCCCTGCACAACACTTACCCCCCCCGCACAACACTTACCCCCTGCACAACACTTACCCCACCCCGCACAACACTTACCCCACCCCGCACAACACTTACCCCCTGCACAACACTTACCCCCCCGCACAACACTTACCCCCTGCACAACACTTACCCCCTGCACAACACTTACCCCACCCCGCACAACACTTACCCCCTGCACAACACTTACCCCCCCGCACAACACTTATCCCCCCGCACAACACTTACCCCCCCGCACAACACTTACCCCCCCGCACAACACTTACCCCCTGCACAACACTTACCCCCCCGCACAACACTTACCCCCTGCACAACACTTACCCCCCTGCACAATACTTACCCCCCCGCACAACACTTACCCCCTGCACAACACTTACCCCCCCGCACAACACTTACCCCCTGCACAACACTTACCCCACCCCGCACAACACTTACCCCCCCGCACAACACTTACCCCCTGCACAACACTTCCCCCCCCGCACAACACTTACCCCCCCGCACAACACTTACCCCCCTGCACAACACTTACCCCCCTGCACAACACTTACCCCCCCGCACAACACTTACCCCCCCGCACAACACTTACCCCCCTGCACAACACTTACCCCCCTGCACAACACTTACCCCCCCGCACAACACTTACCCCCCCGCACAACACTTACCCCCTGCACAACACTTACCCCCCCGCACAACACTTACCCCCTGCACAACACTTACCCCACCCCGCACAACACTTACCCCCCCGCACAACACTTACCCCCCCGCACAACACTTACCCCCCCGCACAACACTTACCCCCCGCACAACACTTACACCCCCGCACAACACTTATCCCACCCCGCACAACACTTACCCCCCTGCACAATACTTATCCCCCCGCACAACACTTACCCCCCCTGCACAACACTTACCCCCTGCACAACACTTACCCCCCCGCACAACACTTACCCCACCCCGCACAACACTTACCCCCCCGCACAACACTTACCCCACCCCGCACAACACTTACCCCCCCGCACAACACTTACCCCACCCCGCACAACACTTACCCCCTGCACAACACGTACCCCACCCGCACAACACTTACCCCACCCCGCACAACACTTAGCCCCCCGCACAACACTTACCCCCCCGCACAACACTTACCCCCTGCACAACACTTACCCCACCCCGCACAACACTTACCCCCCCGCACAACACTTACCCCCTGCACAACACTTACCCCCCTGCACAACACTTATCCCCCTGCACAACACTTACCCCCCCGCACAACACTTACCCCCCCGCACAACACTTACCCCCCCGCACAACACTTACCCCCCCGCACAACACTTACCCCCCTGCACAACACTTACCCCACCCCGCACAACACTTACCCCCCCGCACAACACTTACCCCACCCCGCACAACACTTACCCCCTGCACAACACTTACCCCACCCGCACAACACTTATCCCACCCCGCACAACACTTACCCCACCCGCACAACACTTATCCCACCCCGCACAACACTTACCCACCCGCACAACACTTATCCCACCCCGCACAACACTTACCCCCCCGCACAACACTTACCCCCTGCACAACACTTACCCCCCCGCACAACACTTACCCCCCCGCACAACACTTACCCCCCCGCACAACACTTACCCCCTGCACAACACTTACCCCCCCGCACAACACTTACCCCCTGCACAACACTTACCCCCCCGCACAACACTTATCCCACCCCGCACAACACTTACCCCACCGCACAACACTTACCCCACCCGCACAACACTTACCCCCCCGCACAACACTTACCCCCCGCACAACACTTACCCCCCCGCACAACACTTACCCCCCCGCACAACACTTACCCCACCCCGCACAACACTTACCCCCCCGCACAACACTTACCCCCCCGCACAACACTTACCCCCCCGCACAACACTTACCCCCTGCACAACACTTACCCCACCCCGCACAACACTTACCCCACCCCGCACAACACTTACCCCCTGCACAACACTTACCCCCTGCACAACACTTACCCCACCCCGCACAACACTTACCCCCCCTGCACAACACTTACCCCCCTGCACAACACTTACCCCCCCTGCACAACACTTACCCCACCGCACAACACTTACCCCACCCCGCACAACACTTACCCCACCCCGCACAACACTTACCCCCCTGCACAACACTTACCCCCCCGCACAACACTTACACCCCTGCACAACACTTACCCCCCCGCACAACACTTACCCCCCTGCACAACACTTACCCCCCCCGCACAACACTTACCCCCCCGCACAACACTTACCCCCCCGCACAACACTTACCCCCCTGCACAACACTTACCCCCCCCGCACAACACTTACCCCCTGCACAACACTTACCCCCCCCGCACAACACTTACCCCCTGCACAACACTTACCCCCCCGCACAACACTTACCCCCTGCACAACACTTACCCCACCCCGCACAACACTTACCCCCCCGCACAACACTTACCCCCCCGCACAACACTTACCCCCCCGCACAACACTTACCCCCCCGCACAACACTTACCCCACCCCGCACAACACTTACCCCCCCGCACAACACTTACCCCCCCGCACAACACTTACCCCACCCCGCACAACACTTACCCCCCCGCACAACACTTACCCCCCCGCACAACACTTACCCCACCCCGCACAACACTTACCCCCTGCACAACACTTACCCCCCTGCACAACACTTACCCCCCTGCACAACACTTACCCCCCCGCACAACACTTACCCCCCCGCACAACACTTACCCCCCCGCACAACACTTACACCCCCCGCACAACACTTATCCCCCCGCACAACACTTACCCCACCCCGCACAACACTTACCCCCCCGCACAACACTTACCCCCCTGCACAACACTTACCCCCCTGCACAACACTTACCCCCCCCGCACAACACTTATCCCCCCCGCACAACACTTACACCCCTGCACAACACTTACCCCCCCGCACAACACTTATCCCCCCCGCACAACACTTACACCCCTGCACAACACTTACCCCCCTGCACAACACTTACCCCCCCTGCACAACACTTACCCCACCCCGCACAACACTTACCCCACCCCGCACAACACTTACCCCC
The DNA here is from genome assembly GCF_017639515.1 of Carcharodon carcharias. NCBI lineage: Eukaryota > Metazoa > Chordata > Chondrichthyes > Lamniformes > Lamnidae > Carcharodon > Carcharodon carcharias. The sequence goes on along the minus strand of NC_054497.1, from coordinate 28,928,817 downwards.
CCGCACAACACTTACCCCCCTGCACAACACTTACCCCCTGCACAACACTTATCCCCCCCGCACAACACTTACCCCCCCGCACAACACTTACCCCCTGCACAACACTTACCCCCCCGCACAACACTTACCCCACCCCGCACAACACTTACCCCCCCGCACAACACTTACCCCCCCGCAAAACACTTACCCCCCTGCACAACACTTACACCCCCTGCACAACACTTACCCCCCCGCACAACACTTACCCCCCTGCACAACACTTACCCCACCCCGCACAACACTTACCCCACCCCGCACAACACTTACCACCCTGCACAACACTTACCCCCCCGCACAACACTTATCCCCCCCCGCACAACACTTACCCCCCCGCACAACACTTACCCCCCCGCACAACACTTGCCCCCCCTGCACAACACTTACCCCCCCTGCACAACACTTACCCCACCCCGCACAACACTTACCCCCCCTGCACAACACTTACCCCCCCTGCACAACACTTACCCCCCCTGCACAACACTTACCCCCCCTGCACAACACTTACCCCCCCTGCACAACACTTACCCCCCTGCACAACACTTACCCCCCCTGCACAACACTTACCCCCCCTGCACAACACTTACCCCCCTGCACAATACTTACCCCCTGCACAATACTTACCCCCCCGCACAACACTTATCCCCTGCACAACACGTACCCCCCCCGCACAACACTTATCCCCTGCACAACACTTACCCCCCCGCACAACACTTACCCCCCCCGCACAACACTTACCCCCTGCACAACACTTACCCCCCCGCACAACACTTACCCCCCCGCACAACACTTACCCCCTGCACAACACTTACCCCCCCGCACAACACTTACCCCCTGCACAACACTTACCCCACCCCGCACAACACTTACCCCCCTGCACAACACTTACCCCCTGCACAACACTTACCCCACCCGCACAACACTTACCCCCCCGCACAACACTTACCCCCCCTGCACAACACTTACCCCCCTGCACAACACTTACCCCCCTGCACAACACTTACCCCACCCGCACAACACTTACCCCACCCCGCACAACACTTACCCCCTGCACAACACGTACCCCCCCGCACAACACTTACCCCCTGCACAACACTTACCCCCCCCGCACAACACTTACCCCCTGCACAACACTTACCCCCCTGCACAATACTTACCCCCCCGCACAACACTTACCCCCTGCACAACACTTACCCCCCCGCACAACACTTACCCCCTGCACAACACTTACCCCACCCCGCACAACACTTACCCCCCCGCACAACACTTACCCCCTGCACAACACTTACCCCCCCCGCACAACACTTACCCCCTGCACAACACTTACCCCACCCCGCACAACACTTACCCCACCCCGCACAACACTTACCCCCTGCACAACACTTACCCCCCCGCACAACACTTACCCCCTGCACAACACTTACCCCCTGCACAACACTTACCCCACCCCGCACAACACTTACCCCCTGCACAACACTTACCCCCCCGCACAACACTTATCCCCCCGCACAACACTTACCCCCCCGCACAACACTTACCCCCCCGCACAACACTTACCCCCTGCACAACACTTACCCCCCCGCACAACACTTACCCCCTGCACAACACTTACCCCCCTGCACAATACTTACCCCCCCGCACAACACTTACCCCCTGCACAACACTTACCCCCCCGCACAACACTTACCCCCTGCACAACACTTACCCCACCCCGCACAACACTTACCCCCCCGCACAACACTTACCCCCTGCACAACACTTCCCCCCCCGCACAACACTTACCCCCCCGCACAACACTTACCCCCCTGCACAACACTTACCCCCCTGCACAACACTTACCCCCCCGCACAACACTTACCCCCCCGCACAACACTTACCCCCCTGCACAACACTTACCCCCCTGCACAACACTTACCCCCCCGCACAACACTTACCCCCCCCGCACAACACTTACCCCCTGCACAACACTTACCCCCCCGCACAACACTTACCCCCTGCACAACACTTACCCCACCCCGCACAACACTTACCCCCCCGCACAACACTTACCCCCCCGCACAACACTTACCCCCCCGCACAACACTTACCCCCCGCACAACACTTACACCCCCGCACAACACTTATCCCACCCCGCACAACACTTACCCCCCTGCACAATACTTATCCCCCCGCACAACACTTACCCCCCCTGCACAACACTTACCCCCTGCACAACACTTACCCCCCCCGCACAACACTTTCCCCACCCCGCACAACACTTACCCCCCCGCACAACACTTACCCCACCCCGCACAACACTTACCCCCCCGCACAACACTTACCCCACCCCGCACAACACTTACCCCCTGCACAACACGTACCCCACCCGCACAACACTTATCCCACCCCGCACAACACTTACCCCCCCGCACAACACTTACCCCCCCGCACAACACTTACCCCCTGCACAACACTTACCCCACCCCGCACAACACTTACCCCCCCGCACAACACTTACCCCCTGCACAACACTTACCCCCCTGCACAACACTTATCCCCCTGCACAACACTTACCCCCCCGCACAACACTTACCCCCCCGCACAACACTTACCCCCCCGCACAACACTTACCCCCCCGCACAACACTTACCCCCCTGCACAACACTTACCCCACCCCGCACAACACTTACCCCCCCGCACAACACTTACCCCACCCCGCACAACACTTACCCCCTGCACAACACTTACCCCACCCGCACAACACTTATCCCACCCCGCACAACACTTACCCCACCCGCACAACACTTATCCCACCCCGCACAACACTTACCCACCCGCACAACACTTATCCCACCCCGCACAACACTTACCCCCCCGCACAACACTTACCCCCTGCACAACACTTACCCCCCCGCACAACACTTACCCCCCCGCACAACACTTACCCCCCCGCACAACACTTACCCCCTGCACAACACTTACCCCCCCGCACAACACTTACCCCCTGCACAACACTTACCCCCCCGCACAACACTTATCCCACCCCGCACAACACTTACCCCACCGCACAACACTTACCCCACCCGCACAACACTTACCCCCCCGCACAACACTTACCCCCCGCACAACACTTACCCCCCCGCACAACACTTACCCCCCCGCACAACACTTACCCCACCCCGCACAACACTTACCCCCCCGCACAACACTTACCCCCCCGCACAACACTTACCCCCCCGCACAACACTTACCCCCTGCACAACACTTACCCCACCCCGCACAACACTTACCCCACCCCGCACAACACTTACCCCCTGCACAACACTTACCCCCTGCACAACACTTACCCCACCCCGCACAACACTTACCCCACCCCCGCACAACACTTACCCCCCCGCACAACACTTACCCCCCCGCACAACACTTACCCCCCCGCACAACACTTACCCCACCCCGCACAACACTTACCCCACCCCGCACAACACTTACCCCCCTGCACAACACTTACCCCCCCGCACAACACTTACACCCCTGCACAACACTTACCCCCCCGCACAACACTTACCCCCCTGCACAACACTTACCCCCCCGCACAACACTTACCCCCCCGCACAACACTTTCCCCCCCGCTCAACACTTACCCCCCTGCACAACACTTACCCCCCCCGCACAACACTTACCCCCTGCACAACACTTACCCCCCCCCGCACAACACTTACCCCCTGCACAACACTTACCCCCCCGCACAACACTTACCCCCTGCACAACACTTACCCCACCCCGCACAACACTTACCCCCCCGCACAACACTTACCCCCCCGCACAACACTTACCCCCCCGCACAACACTTACCCCCCCGCACAACACTTACCCCACCCCGCACAACACTTACCCCCCCCGCACAACACTTACCCCCCCGCACAACACTTACCCCACCCCGCACAACACTTACCCCCCCGCACAACACTTACCCCCCCGCACAACACTTACCCCACCCCGCACAACACTTACCCCCTGCACAACACTTACCCCCCTGCACAACACTTACCCCCCTGCACAACACTTACCCCCCCGCACAACACTTACCCCCCCCGCACAACACTTACCCCCCCGCACAACACTTACACCCCCCGCACAACACTTATCCCCCCGCACAACACTTACCCCACCCCGCACAACACTTACCCCCCCGCACAACACTTACCCCCCTGCACAACACTTACCCCCCTGCACAACACTTACCCCCCCGCACAACACTTATCCCCCCCGCACAACACTTACACCCCTGCACAACACTTACCCCCCCGCACAACACTTATCCCCCCCGCACAACACTTACACCCCTGCACAACACTTACCCCCCTGCACAACACTTACCCCCCCTGCACAACACTTACCCCACCCCGCACAACACTTACCCCACCCCGCACAACACTTACCCCCCCGCACAACACTTACCCCCCTGCACAACACTTACCCCCTGCACAACACTTACCCCCCCGCACAACACTTACCCCCCCGCACAACACTTACCCCCTGCACAACACTTACCCCCCCGCACAACACTTACCCCACCCCGCACAACACTTACCCCCCCGCACAACACTTACCCCCCCGCACAACACTTACCCCCCTGCACAACACTTACACCCCCTGCACAACACTTACCCCCCCGCACAACACTTACCCCCCTGCACAACACTTACCCCACCCCGCACAACACTTACCCCACCCCGCACAACACTTACCACCCTGCACAACACTTACCCCCCCCGCACAACACTTATCCCCCCCCGCACAACACTTACCCCCCCGCTCAACACTTACCCCCCCGCACAACACTTACCCCCTGCACAACACTTACCCCCCCGCACAACACTTACCCCACCCCGCACAACACTTACCCCCCCGCACAACACTTACCCCCCCGCACAACACTTACACCCCCGCACAACACTTACCCCACCCCGCACAACACTTACCCCACCCCGCACAACACTTACCCCCCCGCACAATACTTACCCCCCTGCACAACACTTACCCCACCCCGCACAACACTTACCCCCCCGCACAACACTTACCCCCCTGCACAACACTTACCCCCCCCGCACAACACTTACCCCACCCGCACAACACTTACCCCCTGCACAACACTTATCCCCCTGCACAATACTTACCCCCCCCGCACAACACTTACCCCCCCGCACAACACTTACCCCCCCCGCACAACACTTACCCCACCCCGCACAACACTTACCCCCCTGCACAATATTTACCCCCCCCGCACAACACTTACCCCCCCGCACAACACTTATCCCCCCCGCACAACACTTACACCCCCGCACAACACTTACCCCCCCGCACAACACTTACCCCCCCGCACAACACTTACCCCCCCCGCACAACACTTACCCCCCCGCACAACACTTATCCCCCCTGCACAATACTTACCCCCTGCACAACACTTACCCCCTGCACAACACTTACCCCCCCGCACAACACTTACCCCCTGCACAATACTTACCCCCCCGCACAACACTTATCCCCCCCGCACAACACTTACCCCACCCCGCACAACACTTACCCCCCCGCACAACACTTACCCCCCCGCACAACACTTACCCCACCCCGCACAACACTTACCCCACCCCGCACAACACTTACCCCCCCGCACAACACTTACACCCCCTGCACAACACTTATCCCCCCTGCACAACACTTATCCCCCCTGCACAACACTTATCCCCCCTGCACAACACTTACCCCCCTGCACAACACTTACCCCCCTGCACAACACTTACCCCCCTGCACAACACTTACCCCCCCGCACAACACTTACCCCCCTGCACAACACTTATCCCCCCTGCACAACACTTATCCCCCCTGCACAACACTTATCCCCCCTGCACAACACTTACCCCCCCGCACAACACTTACCCCCCTGCACAACACTTACCCCCCTGCACAATACTTACCCCCCCGCACAACACTTACCCCACCCCGCACAACACTTACCCCCCCGCACAACACTTACCCCCCCGCACAACACTTACCCCACCCCGCACAACACTTACCCCCACGCACAACACTTACCCCCCTGCACAACACTTATCCCCCCTGCACAACACTTATCCCCCCTGCACAACACTTACCCCCCCGCACAACACTTACCCCCCTGCACAACACTTACCCCCCTGCACAATACTTACCCCCCCGCACAACACTTACCCCACCCCGCACAACACTTACCCCCCCGCACAACACTTACCCCCCCGCACAACACTTACCCCACCCCGCACAACACTTACCCCCCTGCACAACACTTATCCCCCCTGCACAACACTTACCCCCCCGCACAACACTTATCCCCCTGCACAACACTTATCCCCCCCGCACAACACTTACCCCACCCCGCACAACACTTACCCCCCCGCACAACACTTACCCCACCCCACACAACACTTACCCCCCCGCACAACACTTACACCCCCTGCACAATACTTACCCCCCTGCACAACACTTACCCCCCCGCACAACACTTACCCCCCTGCACAACACTTACCCCCCCGCACAACACTTACCCCACCCCGCACAACACTTACCCCCCTGCACAACACTTACCCCCCTACACAACACTTACCCCCCCGCACAACACTTACCCCACCCCGCACAACACTTACCCCCCTGCACAACACTTATCCCCCCCGCACAACACTTACCCCACCCCCGCACAACACTTACCCCCCCGCACAACACTTACCCCACCCCGCACAACACTTACCCCCCTGCACAACACTTATCCCCCCCGCACAACACTTACCCCCCCGCACAACACTTATCCCCCTGCACAACACTTACCCCCCCGCACAACACTTATCCCCCTGCACAACACTTACCCCCCCGCACAACACTTATCCCCCTGCACAACACTTACCCCCCTGCACAACACTTACCCCCCCGCACAACACTTACCCCCCTGCACAACACTTACACCCCCTGCACAACACTTACCCCCCTGCACAACACTTACCCCCCCGCACAACACTTACCCCACCCCCGCACAACACTTACCCCCCCGCACAACACTTACCCCACCCCGCACAACACTTACCCCCCTGCACAACACTTATCCCCCCCGCACAACACTTACCCCCCCGCACAACACTTATCCCCCTGCACAACACTTACCCCCCCCGCACAACACTTATCCCCCTGCACAACACTTACCCCCCCGCACAACACTTATCCCCCTGCACAACACTTACCCCCCTGCACAACACTTACCCCCCCGCACAACACTTACCCCCCTGCACAACACTTACACCCCCTGCACAACACTTACCCCCCTGCACAACACTTACCCCCCTGCACAACACTTACCCCCCCGCACAACACTTATCCCCCCCGCACAACACTTACCCCACCCCGCACAACACTTACCCCCCCGCACAACACTTACACCCCCTGCACAACACTTACCCCCCTGCACAACACTTACCCCCCTGCACAACACTTATCCCCCCCGCACAACACTTACCCCCCCGCACAACACTTACCCCCTGCACAATATTTACCCCCAATGCTCCCGCTGCACAACACTTATCCCCCCCGCACAACACTTACCCCCCTGCACAACACTTACCCCCCCGCACAACACTTACCCCCCTGCACAACACTTACCCCCCTGCACAACACTTACCCCCCTGCACAACACTTACCCCCCCGCACAACACTTACCCCCCCGCACAACACTTACCCCCCTGCACAACACTTACCCCCCTGCACAATACTTACCCCCCTGCACAATATTTACCCCCCCCCCACACAACACTTACCCCCCTGCACAACACTTACCCCCCTGCACAATACTTACCCCCCTGCACAATATTTACCCCCCTGCACAATATTTACCCCCCTGCACAATATTTACCCCCAATGCTCCCGCTGCACAACACTTATCCCCCCCGCACAATACTTACCCCCCTGCACAACACTTACCCCCCTGCACAACACTTACCCCCCTGCACAACACTTACCCCCCTGCACAATATTTACCCCCAATGCTCCCGCTGCACAACACTTATCCCCCCCGCACAATACTTACCCCCTGCACAATACTTAACGCCCCCGCACAATACTTACCCCCTGCACAACACTTACCCCCCTGCACAATACTTACCCCACCCCACACAACACTTACACCCCTGCACAATACTTAACCCCCCCGCACAACACTTACCCCCCTGCACAACACTTACCCCCCTGCACAACACTTACCCCCCTGCACAACACTTACCCCACCCCCGCACAACACTTACCCCCCTGCACAACACTTACCCCCCTGCACAACACTTACCCCACCCCGCACAACACTTACCCCCCTGCACAATACTTAACCCCCCTGCACAACACTTACCCCACCCCGCACAACACTTACCCCCCTGCACAATACTTAACCCCCCTGCACAACACTTACCCCACCCCGCACAACACTTACCCCCCTGCACAACACTTACCCCCCTGCACAACACTTACCCTCTGCACAACACTTACCCCCCTGCACAACACTTACCCCCCCTGCACAACACTTACCCCCCCGCACAACACTTACCCCCCTACACAACACTTACCCCCCCTACACAACACTTACCCCCCTGCACAACACTTACCCCACCCCGCACAACACTTACCCCCCTGCACAACACTTAGCCCCCTGCACAACACTTACCCCACCCCCGCACAACACTTACCCCCCTGCACAACACTTACCCCCCTGCACAACACTTACCCCACCCCGCACAACACTTACCCCCCTGCACAATACTTAACCCCCCTGCACAACACTTACCCCACCCCGCACAACACTTACCCCCCTGCACAACACTTACCCCCCTGCACAACACTTACCCCCCTGCACAACACTTACCCCCCTGCACAACACTTACCCCACCCCGCACAACACTTACCCCCCTGCACAACACTTACCCCCCTGCACAACACTTACCCCACCCGCGCACAACACTTACCCCCCTGCACAACACTTACCCCACCCCGCACAACACTTACCCCCCTGCACAATACTTAACCCCCCTGCACAACACTTACCCCCCTGCACAACACTTACCCCCCTGCACAACACTTACCCCACCCCCGCACAACACTTACCCCCCTGCACAATACTTAACCCCCCTGCACAACACTTACCCCCCTGCACAACACTTACCCCCCTGCACAACACTTACCCCACCCCCGCACAACACTTACCCCCCTGCACAATATTTACCCCCCCCGCACAACACTTACCCCCGCACAACACTTACCCCCCTGCACAACACTTACCCCCCTACACAACACTTACCCCCCTGCACAACACTTACCACCCCGCACAACACTTACCCCCGCACAATACTTACCCCCCTGCACAACACTTACCCCCCTGCACAACACTTACCCCCCTGCACAACACTTACCCCCCCGCACAACACTTACCCCCCTGCACAACACTTACCCCCCTGCACAACACTTACCCCCCTGCACAACACTTACCCCCCTGCACAACACTTACCCCCCCGCACAACACTTACCCCCCTGCACAACACTTACCCCCCTGCACAACACTTACCCCCCTGCACAACACTTATCCCCCCCGCACAACACTTACCCCCCTGCACAACACTTACCCCCCTGCACAACACTTACCCCCCTGCACAACACTTACAACGCCTGCACAACACTTACACCCCCTGCACAACACTTACCCCCCTGCACAACACTTACCCCCCTGCACAACACTTACCCCCCTGCACAACACTTACACCCCCTGCACAACACTTACACCCCCTGCACAACACTTACCCCCCTGCACAACACTTACCCCCCTGCACAACACTTACCCCCCTGCACAACACTTACCTCCCCGCACAACACTTACCCCCCTGCACAATATTTACCCCCCTGCACAACACTTACCCCCCCGCACAACACTTACCCCACCCCGCACAACACTTACCCCCCTGCACAATATTTACCCCCAATGCTCCCGCTGCACAACACTTATCCCCCCCGCACAATACTTACCCCCTGCACAACACTTACCCCCCTGCACAACACTTATCCCCCCCGCACAACACTTACCCCCCTGCACAACACTTACCCCCCTGCACAACACTTACCCCCCTGCACAACACTTACCCCCCCGCACAATACTTACCCCCCTGCACAACACTTACCCCCCTGCACAATATTTACCCCCAATGCTCCCGCTGCACAACACTTATCCCCCCCACACAATACTTACCCCCTGCACAATACTTAACCCCCCCACACAACACTTACCCCACCCCGCACAACACTTACCCCCCTGCACAATACTTACCCCCCCGCACAACACTTACCCCACCCCGCACAACACTTACACCCCCTGCACAATACTTACCCCCCCGCACAACACTTACACCCCCTGCACAATACTTACCCCCCCGCACAACAATTACCCCCCCCGCACAACACTTACCCCACCCCGCACAACACTTACACCCCCCGCACAACACTTACCCCCCCCGCACAACACTTACCCCACCCGCACAACACTTACCCCCCTGCACAACACTTACCCCCCTGCACAACACTTACCCCCCCCCCCCGCTGTGCTACCTGCCCTCCTGTATGAGTCAGAGAGACACGGACAAAGTACAGCAGACATCTTAAATCCCTGGAGAAAGATCACCAGAGACGCCTCGGCAAAATCCTGTAAATTCAATGGCAGGAGAGGTGCCCCGACATCAGTGTCCTCTCTCAGGCCAACATCCCCAGTATCGAGGCACTGGTTATGGTTACTCAGCTACGTTGGGTGAGCCACATCGTCCACATGCCTGGCACAAAACTCCCAAAACAAACTCTCGACTCCCAGCTCCGTCACGGCAAGCGGTTAGCAGGAGGGCAGAGGAAACATTTCAGGGACGTCCTCAAAGCCTCCCTGATGTAAGATCCCCACCGATCTGTGGGAATCTCTTGCTCGAGACTGACCAAACTGGAGAAGAAGCATCCGTGAAGGTGCCGACCACTTGGAACGTCTCCGACAGACCCAGGTAGAGACCACATGCAAACAGTGGAAGGAGCGGAGCAAAATCCGAGCATCCCACCCACCCACCTCCTCAAACACTACCTGCCCCCCCTGTGGCAGAGAGTCCGGATCCAGCACTGGACTTTTTAGTCACCTCAGGACCCACGACCCCAGAGTGGGAGAAAGTCGTCCTCAGTCCCGAGGGGCTGCCTCAGAAAGAAAGGACCCTCGCCAAAAACCTTCCATTGAGGAGATCTGGGGTGAGAGTTGAGATCAGCCAGTAGGTTAGTCGTGTTGCCAACCCCACAGGATTTCCCTAGAGTCTCCAGGAATTAGAGATTAATTTCTAGGGCACTCGCTTTGAGTAACTGGGGGAAAAAACCATCAGGATGTTAAATAAAGTTGTGTAGTTTTCGTTTTCCTCGAACACTTTTGTTTATCTGTTTATAGGAGAAGGCTGTTTGACTAATGACCAACAGTCATCCAATTGGGTGTTAACCCGTGTTCTGATTGGTTTGAGAAAGCAAGTCATCACCATAAGACCATAAGACAGAGGAGCAGAAATTAGGCCATTCAGCCCATCGAGTCTGCTCCGCCATTCAATCATGGCTGATAAGTTTCTCAACCCCATTCTCCCGCCTTCTCCCCGTAACCTTTGATCCCCTTACCAATCAAAAACCTATCGATCTCAGTCTTAAATACACTCAATGACCTGGCCTCCACAACCTTCTGTGGCAATGAATTCCATCACAAGGATGGACATATTGGACAACCAATAGCAGGGCAGTTAGAGGCATGATGAACTGTGTGATGAAAGTTCCAAGAATGCATACAGCCCGAGTTGGAAACTCTGCTGGGCTAAGGATTCAAGAAATTAGAGCAGGAGTAGGCCATTTGGCCCCTCAGTTCTGCTCCTCCATTCAATAAGACCTTGGCTGATCTGATTATGGCCTTTCCTGCCTGTCCCCTATAACCCTCAACTCCTTTGTAGATTAAAAAAAAATCTGTCTAACTCGGCCTTGAATATATTCAAAGATCCAGCCTCCTCTGTTTTCTGTGGAAGAAAATTCCAAAGATTAACAACTCTATGAGAGAAGGAATTCCTCCTCATCTCTGCCATAAATGGGAGACCCCTTATTTTCAAACTGTGTCCCCTAGTTCTAGGTTCCTGCACAAGAGGTAACGTTCTCCCAGCACCCACCTTGTCAAGACCCCTCGAATCTTAAACATTCTCCCAGCACCCACCCTGTCAAGACCCCTCGAATCTTAAACATTCTCCCAGCACCTAAATGGCTGGAAAAGTAGGGGAGATGGTGACAAAGTGGTAATATCTGCATTAGGGGACACGGATTCAAATCCCACCCTGGCAGCTGGTGGAATTTAAATTCAGTTAATTTATTTTAAAAATCTGGAATATAAAGCTAGTCTCAGTAATGGTTAAAAACCCATCTGGGTCACTAATGCTCCTTTAGGGAAGGAAATCTGCCATCCTTACCTGGTCTGGCCTACATGTGACTCCAGACCCACAGCCATGTGGTTGACTCCTTAATGCCTCTGAAATGGCCGAGCAAGGCACTCGGTTGTACCAAACCAATGCAGAAAGGTTCAAGAAGGCGACTCACCTCCACCTTCTCAAGGACAATTAGGGATCGGCAGAAATGCTGGCCCAGCCTTGGACGCCCACATCCCCTCAAAGAATGTGAAAAGGTCCCACGACAGACTGTGCAAGCTAATATCGGGCACAATTTCTTCCCTTGGCCCTTTTTGTAAACAGCTTAAAGTCCCACTGTCACACTGCCAGGACATCAGAAACAGATCACACACTGAGCTAAACAGATTTCAACTATCAACCACACCAGAGAAACACATCTCTGGCTATTGATAAAGTTTTCAATCCAACTCTCCTTTCTTGTAAAAGTAGGTACCCCTAGAAACTGAACTGGACTAGCCATATAAATACAGTGGCTACAAGAGCAGGTCAGAGGCTGGGAATCCTGCAGCGAGTGACTCACCTCCTGACTCTCCAAAGCCTGTCCACCATCTACAAGGCACAAGTCAGGAGTGTGATGGAATATTCTCCATTTGCCTGGATGAGTGCAGCTCCCACAACACTCAAGAAGCTCAACACCATCCAGGACAAAGCAGCCCACTTGATTGGCACCCCATCCACAAACATTCACTCCCTCCACCACTGACGCACAGTAGCTGCAGTGTGCACAGCTACAAGATGCACTACAGGAATTCATCAAGGATCCTTAGACAGCACCTTCCAAACCCACGACCACTACCATCTAGAAGGACAAGGGAAGCAGGTAGATGGGAACACCACCACCTGGAAGTTCCCCTCCAAGTCACTCACCGTTCTGACTTGGAAATATATCACCGTTCCTTCACTGTCACTGGGTCAAAATCCTGGAACTCCCTCCCTAACAGCACTGTGGGTGTACCTACACCACATGGACTGCAGCGGTTCAAGAAGGCAGCTCACCCCCACCTTCTCAAGGGCAATTAGGGATGGGTAATAAATGCTGGCCCAGCCAGTGACACCCACATCCCGTGAATGAATAAAACATAGGTAATGTACAGTGCTCTGTCCAAATGGCTGTTGTTAATACCAAGCGCTTGGCAGAGAGGCTGACAGGCTTTCCCAGTGTCTGTGAATGCACTTTCTCACCTGGGCTGATCTCTATAGTGCTGCCAACACACATAGTGGCAAAACACCGTGCCAAGTGACTAGCTGGGGTGGTGTGGGGAGGGGGATGTGGGGCTGGAGTTTGAAGCTGCAACTTTCCTGCTTTGATGTTAAGGTTATGATGCCCTTGGTGAACCAGGTGAAACAGTTTCTGCCAGCTGCCCCTGCCACTTTTCTGGGCTCTATGTCTGACCTTACACTGGTGATGTGGCTGCAGACCTGAGGAGCGGTGAGTGTGACGCCCTGATCCACTTCTCCTGTAAGCCAGAGAACCACAGAAAAGTTACGGTGCAGAGAGAGGCCATTTAGCCCATCGTGTCTGCGCTGGCCAAAATATAAGAAGAAACTAGCCGCTCATTTTTAATATCACTTTCCAGGACCTGGTCCATAGCCTTGCACTTCAGATACTTCAGATACAGATCCAGGTTACATGAGTCGAGCGTTTCAGTCTCAACCTCCAACTAAGGCAGTGAGTTCCAGACACCCACCACCCTCTGGGTGAAAGAGTTTTCCTTCATGTTCCATTATCACTTAAACAATTAATTAATTAATTAGTCGATTAATTAAGTAAGCCCCATTGGATCAATTACTCAGCAAAGACTAGAGCAGCATCTGTTTGGAAAAGGGATACACATGCAGAGTAACCAGGGAGATAGTCACAATGCTTCAGTCTAGGTTTAGGAAGGGATTAGTCAGAGGTCCAGCTGCCCAATGCCACTGAATGCCTCGTAGATGTAGAACTCAGCTGCGACGCAGTCTGCAGTTGAATAGCTAATGAAGCTCACACGTAAAAGACTGACCGTTTTGGCGAGGTACTGGATTTAAAGGCAAAGAGAGGTTTAAACTGACCGGACGGGACCCTGCAGCAGAATTTGGGTGATAGGGGAAGCGAAATATCCAATTTATAGGATCATTGATCGATGTAATATGTATTGCATACAGAGCCTATAGAAACTATAGGCTGCACAGGCAGTTTGGTAGCAATGTGGCCTGGACAGAAAATATAGGGTGAGGAAATATATAACGTAAGCAATGTGGAATCTATACAGGTGATGAATAGAATGTGTTAAAAAATTGAGTGTAGAATGCTTGGAATACTTCAGCAGCAGCATGGAATCTATCGGATGTGTTGCTAGTACAAAATATATAGGTTACTGTACTGACCTGGATTCAATAGGATAAACAGGTTTGGAATCTAGAGCCGTACGTCAACAATGCAGAGTCTTTAGAAAATATTGTAAGCATTGAACATATAGGAAAGAAAACAGGCATGGAATCTGTGAGATAACCAGTATAGACTATACAATAAATCAGATACCGTGTCAGTGTAGAATCTGTGGGATGCAGGTGGCGTATACAATCCATAGAAAACATTATCAGTATAGAATCCATAGGATTCACAAACCCATGTGGACCTATCGGATATATTATTAGTATTGACATACAACATATATATTTTACACCAGCTCTGCATATGATCCATTGTCAGCATAGGCATAAAATCTATAGGGTACAGCATTGCACCCATATGACATTGATTAATATAGATTCTATAAACTGCATCGCCAGCGAATACAGGGGAAATATTGGTAAGTGAGGGGCCTACTTTAGGACGCTGTACCAGAATAAGATCTTTACAGAGGCAGCTCATCTGTATCGAGCAAGTTTATGCCAGGTTATAGCCATGGTCAGTGTTGAGGTCCCTGGTTTCTGGGATTCTGGTGCTGATACCACAGGTGGAACCCGCTCTCAGGAGGAGCCAAGCAGCCAGGGTTTGCTGCTGACCCCTATAGAGGGGTCTACACTGAGCGGGCTTTAGATAAAAGATTAAATCTACGAGATTTAGACCGGCGAGCAGGAGAAGCCCCTTCACACAGCGAATTGTGAGGATTCCAGGATTAGTGAGTTCACTTCCAGCGTTAGTGGCCAAGGTTGAAGCGACGTAAATGTTCCCGAGCAGATCGGAGAGGGGAATCCAGGAAGAGGAGCGGAAGGAGTTTGGGAGCAGGGTGGGTAAATGTGATCATTGCTCATGTGGAGGGTAAATACCTACACAGGCTGGATGGGCTGAATGGCCTACATCCATGTTGTGATGTCTTCTGATGTGTTTCACCAGGAATTAGTGGGAAAACACTGACAAAAACAGTAAAAAAAAACTCTGGGTGAAATGTGGGAGTTGAGATGTTTAATGTGTCCCTGGGCTTTGCTGTTTAGTTGCATGTTCTGCTTTCAGATCCCTTTCTAACCAGTGTGCTCTCCCCTCCCTTCCCTCCCCTCCTCTCCTCTCCCCTCCCTTCCCTCCCCTCCTCTCCTCTCTCCCTCCCTTCCCTTCCCTCCCCCTCCTCTCCCCTCCCTTCCCTCCCCTCCTCTCCTCTCCCCCTCCCTTCCCTCCCCTCCTCTCCTCTCTCCCTCCCTTCCCTCCCCTCCTCTCCTCTCTCCCTCCCTTCCCTCCCCTCCTCTCCTCTCCTCTCTCCCTCCCTTCCCTCCCCTCCTCTCCTCTCTCCCTCCCTTCCCTTCCCTCCCCCTCCTCTCCCCTCCCTTCCCTCCCCTCCTCTCCTCTCCCCCTCCCTTCCCTCCCCTCCTCTCCTCTCCCCTCCCTTCCCTCCCCCTCCTCTCCTCTCCCCTCCCTTCCCTCCCCTCCTCTCCTCTCCCCTCCCTTCCCTCCCCTCCTCTCCTCTCCCCTCCCTTCCCTCCCCTCCTCTCCTCTCTCCCTCCCTTCCCTCCCCTCCTCTCCTCTCTCCCTCCCTTCCCTTCCCTCCCCCTCCTCTCCCCTCCCTTCCCTCCCCTCCTCTCCTCTCCCCCTCCCTTCCCTCCCCTCCTCTCCTCTTCCCTCCCTTCCCTCCCCTCCTCTCCTCTCCCCCTCCCTTCCCTCCCCTCCTCTCCTCTCCCCTCCCTTCCCTCCCCTCCTCTCCTCTCCCCTCCCTTCCCTCCCTCCTCCTCTCTCCTCTCTCCCTCCCTTCCCTCCCCTCCTCTCCTCTCTCCCTCCCTTCCCTTCCCTCCCCCTCCTCTCCCCCTCCCTTCCCTCCCCTCCTCTCCTCTCCCCCTCCCTTCCCTCCCCTCCTCTCCTCTTCCCTCCCTTCCCTCCCCTCCTCTCCTCTCCCCCTCCCTTCCCTCCCCTCCTCTCCTCTCTCCCTCCCTTCCCTCCCCCTCCTCTCCTCTCCCCTCCCTTCCCTCCCCCTCCTCTCCTCTCTCCCTCCCTTCCCTTCCCTCCCCCTCCTCTCCTCTCTCCCTCCCTTCCCTTCCCTCCCCTCCTCTCCCTCCCTTCCCTCCCCTCCTCTCCTCTCCCCTCCCCCTCCCTTCCCTCCCCTCCTCTCCTCTCCCCTCCCTTCCCTTCCCTCCCCCTCCTCTCCTCTCTCCCTCCCTTCCCTCCCCTCCTCTCCTCTCTCCCTCCCTTCCCTACCCTCCTCTCCTCTCCCCTCCCTTCCCTTCCCTCCCCCTCCTCTCCTCTCTCCCTCCCTTCCCTTCCCTCCCCTCCTCTCCTCTCTCCCTCCCTTCCCTCCCCTCCTCTCCTCTCTCCCTCCCTTCCCTTCCCTCCTCTCCTCTCCCTCCCTTCCCTTCCCTCCCCCTCCTCTCCCCTCCCCCTCCCTTCCCTTCCCTCCTCTCCTCTCCCTCCCTTCCCTTCCCTCCCCCTCCTCTCCCCTCCCCCTCCCTTCCCTCCCCCTCCTCTCCCCCTTTTCTTCCTCTCACTCCCCTCCCTGCCCCTCTCCATCCCCTCCTCCCTCCTCTTGGCCCCTCTCCTCTCCCCTTCATCTTCCTGCTTCCACCCCCTTATCCCTCTCCCTCACCCCCTCCCCACCTTCCCCTTGCTCTCCCTGCCTTCTCCTTCATTCCCTCTCCCTGCCCCTCCTCCCCTCCCTTCTCCCTACCTCTGTCTCCCCCACCCTACCCACCCCTTTCTCTCCCTTCCCCTCCCTCTATGCCCTCCCGCTCCCACGTCCCCTCCTCTCCCTCCTCTGTTTTTGCCTATCAGGCCATCCAGAATTGCCTTGGTGAAGAGTTACTGCAGGAGCTGATTAATTTCTGTCTCAGCTACATGGCCCTCATTAAACTCCCGAGAAAGAGGTAACTCTCCTGAAAAGACAAATGGCTGGGGTGGGGGGAAGGGGGGGGCGGTGGTGGAGGGAGAGTGGGGGTGAAGGAGGGTGGGGGTGGGGGGATAGGGGTGAATGAGGGTGTGGGTGGGGAGTTGGGGGTGAAGGAGGGTGGGGGATGGGGGGATGGGAGTGATGGGGGGTGGGGGTATGGGGGTGAAGGAGGGTAGGGTTGTGGGGTTGGGGGTGAAGGAGTGTTGGGGTGGGGGGTGGGAGTGATGGAGGGTGGGGATGGGGGGATGGAGGTGAAGGAGGGTGGGGGGATGGGGGTTGGAGGGTGGGTGGGGGGATGGGGGTTGGAGGCTGGGGTTGGGATGGGGGTGAAGGAGGGTGGGGGTTGGGGTGGAGGGATGGAGGTGAATGACGGTGTGGGTGGGGGGATGGGGGTGAAGGAGGGTGGGGGTGGGGGGATGGGAATGAAAGAGGGTGGGGGTATGGGGGTGAAGGAGGGTAGGGTTGTGGGGATGGGGGTGAAGGAGGGTGGGGGTGGGGGATGGGGGTTGGAGGGTGGGTGGGGGGATGGGGGTTGGAGGGTGGGGTTGGGTGGATGGGGATGAAGGACGGTGGGGGTTGGGGGATGGGGGATGGGGTGGGGGGGATGGGGTGAAGGAGGGTGGGGTTGGGGGGATGGGTTGGAGGGTGGGGGGATGGGGATGAAGGAGGGTGGGGGGATGGAGGTTGGAGGGTGGGGGTGAGGGGGTGTGAAGGAGGGTGCGGGTGGGGGATGGGGTGAAGGAGGGTGGGGGTGGGGGGGATGGGTTGGAGGGTGGGGGGATGGGGATGAAGGAGGGTGGGGGGATGGAGGTTGGAGGGTGGGGGTGGGGTGGGGATGAAGGAGGGTGCGGGTGGGGGATGGGGTGAAGGAGGGTGGGGGTGGGGGGGATGGGGATGGAGGGTGGGGGTGGGGTGGGGATGAAGGAGGGTGGGTGGATGGGGGTTGAAGGAGGGTGGGGGTGGGGGGATGGGGGTGAATGAGGGTGGGGGGGATGGGGGTGAAGGAGGGTGGGGGGATAGGTTGGAGGGTGGGGGTGAGGGGGATGGTGGTGAAGGAGGGTGGGGGTGGGGGGATGGGGTGAAGGAGGGCGGGGGTGGGGGGGATGGGGGTGAAGGAGGGTGGGGGTGGGGGGATAGGGGTTGGAGGGTGGGGGTGGGGGGATGAGGGTGAAGGAGGATGGGGGTGGGGGGAAAGGTGTTGGAGGGTGGGAGTTGGGGGGATGGGGGTGAAGGAGGGTGGGGATGGGGGGATAGGGGTTGGAGGGTGGGGGTGGGGGGATGGGGTGAAGGAAGGTGGGGGTGGGGGGATAGGGGTGAGGGGGATGGGGGTGAAGGAGGGTGGGGGTGGGGGTATAGGGTTTGGAGGGTGGGGGTGGGGGGGATGGGGGTGAAGGAGGGTGGGGGTGGATGCCCCTTTAGGGAGCGAAATCTGCCCCCCTTACCCAGTCTGGCCTACATGTGACTCCAGACCCACAGCAATACAGGGAGGTGGTGATGTAGTGATATTATCACTGGCCTTGTACTCCAGGGACCCAGGGTAATTCTTTGGGGACTTATCTTCAAATCCCACCACAACAGATGGTGAAAATTGAATTCAATAAAAATCTGGAATTAAAAGTCTAATGAAACCATCATTTGTTAAAAACCCATCAGGGTCACTAACGCCCCTTTAGGAAAGGAAATCTGTCCCCCTTACCCGGTCTGGCCTACACGTGACTCCAGACCCACAGCCATGTGGTTGCCTCTGAAATGACTGAGCAAACCGTTCAGTTCCAGGACAGCTGATGCCCAATTCCCGAGAGAGTTTTAAAGATTGTGTCATTGCAAACCCTTCTTACGGTGCTCACTTCACTGGACCAGCTATTATTTTATCCCGACTCCCGGTTATTTTTGTTCACTCGCCTCTTTAGGTGCCGATGCCCCGCCAGAACCGGCGAGTGGTTGGCATGGTGCCAGCTGGTTGCTAGGTGATGTGCCGGCTTGGCCTTGTGGCTCGGTTCCACCTCCCTCTCTGTGAGGGAACTCTCAGCCTCTGGTCAAATGGTGCTGGTTCTCATGGCTGAATAGCAGTGGGAGTCGGGGCCAGCAGCCGCCACTGACAAACTGTGAGACATCCTCTTTCAGGGGCACCTTCATCGAATTTCGGAATGGGACGTTGAATGTTTCCCCCATTGGTAGGAGCTGCAGCCTGGCAGAACGCATTGAATTCTCTCAGATTGACAAGGTAACTCGGGGGGGGTGGGGGGGGGGGGGGGTGGTTTGCAGGGCGAGTTGGGCTTGGGGGGCGGGGGGGGTGGTGGGTTGTGGGGTCAGGGGCGGGGGCACAGTGTGATTCCACTCCCATTCAACACACATTGAATTATCACGTGTGGGGTGGGTGGGTGGGGTGTGGGTTGGCGGAGGGAATACTGGGGGTGTACCTACACCACAGGGACTGCAGCGGTTCCAGAAGGCAGCTCACCCCCACCTTCTCAAGGGGCAATTAGGGATGGGCAATAAATGCTGGCCCAGCCAGCGACGCCCACATCCCAAGAAAGAATAAAAGATGAATAACACTGAGATACTTTTCCTGGGATGTAGCATCTTTACATAGTAACAGGAGAAGCAGGAAGAGGCCAATCAGTTAGATGACGATATTTTAACTCCATCTACACACCTTCCCTCTGTACCATGTTTTAAACAAATGCAGAGGCAGGGAACTGAGAGAGGTGGGAGGAGAGACAGTGATGGTACAAATAATTAAATGAACGCCATCATCACTTTTTCTATTTAACCTCTCCTACCCTCCAGCTGCTTCTCCTCCTCTGCCAGTCCCTCGGGATGGAGGGTGACGTTTTCCCACTCCAGTCCGGTGGGTTCTGAGGTGGCTGATAAGTCCGGCGTGTGACCTGCAGACTTTGCCCCACGTTGGGTAGGTGGTGCTTGAAGGGTTGGGTAGGTGGGTTACTCGGAGGTTTGGGCGCTCCCTCCGATTCCTCCACTTCCCCTCTGCACATTCCCGATGAAGCCTCTCTCGCTGTGTTTGGTGTCTTCCCCCGAATGAGCCTCCTCTATTTTGGCCGGTCACAAGCCAGGAACTCACGTGAGGGTGTTTCATCTCTTCAGAGGTGTTTTGAAGACATCCCTAAAGCGTTCCCGCTGTCCTCCTGGGAATCTCCTGTTGTGACTGAGTTCCAGCTGCTTCAGGGCTCTGGTGTCAGGGATACGATCAACATGTCCTACCCAGCGGAGCTGGTTTTGAGGGATTAGCGCCTCAGTGTTGGACAGGTTGGCCTGGGAGAGGACAATGCTGTTGGACTACCTTTCCTGCCCTCTCCCCTCTACCACAGACCTCCTGTCTCGCTCCCCTCTCTTCTTTACCCCACCTCTGTTCTTGCTCAAAACTTCCAACTTTTATCAGTTGTGATGAAAAGTCATTGACCTGGAATGTTATAACTCTGCCTTGCTCTCTAACCCAACCTGCCGAGTCTCCAGCATTTTTAAGCACAAATTCAATGGGCTGATTGTCCTCACTCTGTGTTGTAGTTCCTGTTTCTCTGGGTGACAACAGACGCTAATGGACACGAGAGATCATTCGTTTCACCTTTTTCCCCCATTCTTGCCACAGAAAGAGAAGATCAGAGAGAGGTTTGTTGCAGCTTTACAGAGGGAGTTTGCTGACAGAGGGGTGAAGTGTACAAGAGGCAAGTAAGCAGTGTGTTTATATGTGTGTTCAGTCTGTCTTCTATCCTCTTCCTTATTGCTGCCCTTTGATCCAAAGTTCTGAAATGTTTCTTGCAGCTTGTGTTCACACAGTCAGTGTAGAGTGGGATCCTGGGGTAAATCTGTAACCAAGGCGACACTCTTTAATATCCAACCAGAACGAGCTTGAGCCAGTATTGCCTGCGATCTCCTTGGAGTGAGACCAGCAGGGCCTGGGAACTGACTGCCATCAATCCAAGTGGGGTGACATTTTCAGCCATTTGAGCCAAAGGATGACTGTGATTGGTCAATGCCAGACTTGTTTATGTTCCTGAGATAGCAAAGTTCATTCATTTTCAAATGCACCAACTGCTTGGAAATAAAATATAAGCAGCACACAAAACAATCAGACAGTGCAAACACAGCCAGATTCATTCAGAGATGCTCACACACACACACACACACACACACACTCAACTCAGAGACACACACACAAACACACACACACTCAACTCAGAGAGACACACACACAAACACACACACACTCAGCTCAGACACACACACAAACACACACACACTCAACTCAGAGACACACACACAAACACACACACTCAACTCAGACACACACAAACACACACACACTCAGCTCAGACACACACAAACACACACACACTCAGCTCAGACACACACAAACACACACACACTCAACTCAGACACACACACAAACACACGCACTCAACTCCGAGACACACACACAAACACACACACTCAACTCAGACACACACACAAACACACACACACTCAGCTCAGACACACACACACACACACATACACTCAACTCAGAGACACACACACAAACACACACACACTCAACTCAGACACACACAAACACACACACACTCAGCTCAGACACACACACAAACACACACGCACTCAACTCAGACACACACAAACACACACACACTCAGCTCAGACACACACACACACACACACACACTCAACTCAGACACACACACAAACACACACACACTCAACTCAGACACACACACAAACACACACACACTCAGCTCAGACATACACACAAACACACACACACTCAACTCAGAGACACACACACAAACACACACACACTCAACTCAGACACACACACAAACGCACACACACTCAACTCAGACACACACACAAACACGCACACACTCAACTCAGACACACACACACACACACACACACACACACTCAACTCAGACACACACACAAACACACACACACTCAACTCAGACACACACACAAACACACACACTCAGCTCAGACACACACACACACACACACACAACTCAGAGACACACACACAAACACACACACTCAACTCAGAGACACACACACACACACACTCAACTCAGAGACACACACACAAACACACACACATTCAACTCAGACACACACACAAACACACACTCAACTCAGACACACACACAAACACACACACACTCAACTCAGACACACACACACACACACACACACACACTCAACTCAGAGACACACACACACACACACTCAACTCAGAGACACACACACAAACACACATACTCAACTCAGAGACACACACACACACTCAACTCAGAGACACACACACAAACACATACACACTCAACTCAGAGACACACACACAAACACACACACACTCAACTCAGAGACACACACAAACAACTCAGACACACACACAAACACACACACTCAACTCAGACACACACACACAAACACACACAGTGACACACACAGGCACCTCATAGACACCCACAAAGACACTCTCCACAGACACACGTAGAGAACCCTCACACAGACACTCACTCACAGACACGCACAAAGGTACCCTCCACAGACACACACGCACACAGACACACACACAGACAGACACACTCCACAGACATACTCCACAGGCACACACACACAGATACTCCCACAGACACTCACCCAGGCATACACAGATACACAAACAATCTCATACAGTCACTCATTCACAGGCACACACAAAGACGCTCGCCACAGACAATCGCACAAGCACACACAGAAACACTGTCAACAGACACACACACCCACACACACACACACAGACACCCCACACATCCGAAGACACTCAGATACAGACACTCACTCACAGACACACACACAAACACTCTCCACAGACACACAGGGACATTCTCACACAGACACACACACACACTCTCACAGGCACTCACTCACAGACACACATTGAGACATTCTCATCCAGACTCACACACAAACACTCACTCACAAATACACAAAGACACTCTCACACAGTCACTCACGGACACGCACAAAGACACTCTCCCACAGACACACATAAAGACACTCACCACAGACACACACATACTCTCCCACAGACACGCACAGACACTCTCCACAGACACTCCACACAGAAACACACACAGACACACACAGAGACACACACAGAGACACACAGACAGACACACACACAGACACACACAGACACTCACACAGACACTCACAGACATGCACACAGACACCCTCCACAGACACACACGGACACATACACACGCACTCTCTCATAGACATACATATATACACACACACAGACACTCTCACACAAAGACAATCGCTCACAGACACACACACACACAACACACGCACGCGCGTGCGCGCGCACACACACACATACACACCAACTCACAGACATACACAAAGAAAATCTCCACTGTCACACACACACTCTCCACAGACACACACACACACACTCCACACAGACACTCTCCACATACACACACACACACACACACACAGACACTCTCTCTCTCTCTCTCACACACACACATAAAACAGTCACTGACACACTCACAGGTACAGATGCACAGACACACTAAACTTACCAGACACAAACATAAACACTCCTTGGCACACTCACTCACACAAACACATACAGACAAAAACAGTGTTCTGGAGGGAGTTTGAGTGAATGACGGTTTGGGGTTGCCAACCCTCCAGGATTGCCCTGTAGTATCCAGAAACTGAAGTTTCATCTCCAAGGGAATAAGAGGAGAAAAACCATAATGGCTTTAAAAAAAATGGTGCAGCAGCAGATAACCCACTTCCTGGGGAATGTGTCGAGGAACCATCCTGTTGGGTAAGGACATCGGGGGTAATTGAACGACGGTGGGTAGATGGGGTTTAAAAAAATCAATCAGCCATGACCTAATCGAATGGTGGAACAGTCTGGAGGGGCTGAATGGCCCCGTTCCTTTGTGGAGCAAGGACATGGTTATGCTTAGCTGTGATGCCCTCGGAAGTTGAGTAGTGGGTACGGTAGTGTAATGAATACAGCCCTGGGCCAGCAATTCAGTGGGCAAGAGTTCAGATCCTCAACATGGTAAGTTTTAAAAATGAATTCAATAAATCTGGCTGTTTGTGGACTGGCACCAAGAGAAAATGGACCATGAAACAGCCAAATTAATAAGAACTCAACTGGTTCACTAATGTCCTTCAGGGAAAGGATCAGCCATCATCAGCCATGGTCAGTCTAGCCATCATCTGATTCCAGTTCCACACTATTGCACTTTCCCCCTCATGTAGTCATTAAGGAGAATAGCATCGATGCAGTACAGGGAATGTAGATAAGTATGGGAGGGAGGAAGGAAGAGAAGGATATATTGATGGGGGTGGATGTGGGCGGATGGGAGGAGGCATGTGTGACGTGGTAAACACTGACCTTGGTCAGTCGGGATCAATGGTCTTGTTTCTGTGGTGTAAAACCGGAGCAGATCACTTGGGGCACAGGAAATAGGATCTCGACATTCCAGAGCAAGAAAGCTTATCAGGATCTATGGTCAGCCTCTGTTATTCCCAGAAAGGTAACGACTCTATGACCTTGCTTTTCACAGGAGGAATGATCAGTTTTGACATCTTCCCTGAGGGCTGGGACAAACGCTACTGTCTGGATATCTTGGAAAAGGATGGAATTAAAACCATTCATTTCTTTGGGAATGAGACTGAGCCGGTAAGGGGTCGGGGGGGAGGGATTGGGAGTTGAGGGGATGAGGGTTGACGGAGTAGGTCGGGGGTTGTCAGGATGTTGGGGGTGTTGGTGAGAAGGCCGGAGGGGTTGACGAGGGGTCGAGGAGTCGATGAGGGAATTGGGGGCGTTGACAATGGGGCCCGGGGGTTGTTGAGGGGGCCCGGGAGTTGACAAGGGAATCGGGGGTGATGATGAGGGGGTAGGGCAGTTGTTAAGGAGGTCAGAGGAAATGACAAGGGGGTCAGGGGGTTGTAGAAGGGGTCACAGGTGTTGACGAGGGTGTCAGGGCCATTGATGAGGGGTCGGGGTCATTGGCAAGGGGGTTGGGGGCCTTGACACGGGGCTCAAGAGGCTGTGATTGGTTGGAGACCTGTCTGCCCTGCAGCACAATGGCAGCAATGGAGCGGTGTGTGACACTGTGATACTTCCATGCCAAGCTCAATACCCATGTAAGAGGCATTGCCCACGTGGGCAATGGGAATGAGGTGCTAACCATAGGATTGGTCAGGCCAACAGTGACTGCTGGAACTTGACTTTATGACCAGGTTGGACATTGTTGACATCAACCTGTTCTCTCTGGCTGTAGTTTTAACCCAGTGGCCGGCTGTCCGAACTTCTGCAATAATTTGGCAATTTCATTTGAAGAGTCACTGGCCTTGGAGGGAGGGGGATGGGCAGAGACCAAAACTAGGGGCCATAAATATAAGATGGTCACTGATAAATCCAATGGGGAATTCAGGAGAAAGGCCTTTACCCAGAGAGTGGGGGGAATGTGGGAGTGGGTCCCACACTGAGTGTTGAGGTGAATTTGGTCAATGCATTTAAGGGGAAGCCAGCTAAATACACGAGGGAGAAAGGGGCAGGAGGTTTGTCAGATAGGGTGAGTGGAGAGGGCTGGGCGGAGACTCATTCGGAGCATAAACACAGACGTGTTTCTGTATGTTGTTCAGCCACAGTGTAGATGTTCAGCTGAAACACCAGAGCCTTACTGTTGATGAGAAATGTGACCTAACTGAAGCATTGTCACATTGCAAACATGCTTGATTCTCCAGAGCTACCTCCTCCCTCTCCACCATCCCTCCCACAGGAGTGGTTCAGACCCATTGGCCCCTCTCCTTCAAACTCCATTTTGGGAATTTCCTGCTGACTGCGGAGACCCTGGACTTAGCCATTGACCCCTCACACCAAAATATAACAGCCTGTCAAACAGCAAAAAAAAAATGTCACCAAGGAATAAAACTGAAAGGGCTACTTCAATGTGTCGGTCAGTGTAGAACCAGAACCCAGTCACCAGAAATGTGCCAGCTTTGGACTCTGCTCTGTAGACATTTGATGTAGATGCAGGAGGCCATTCAGCCCCTCGAGCCTACTCTGCCATTCAATAAGATCATGGCTGATCGGCTCTTGGACTCAGCTCCATCTCCCTGCCTGCGCCCCCCGTGACCCTTGACTCTCCTATCAATCAAAAACCTGCCTAACTCAACTTTGAATATGTTCAACGACCCAGCCTCCACTGCTCACTGGGTGAGAGAATTCCACAGATTAATGACCCTCAGAGAAGAAATTCTACTTCATCCCTGTCTTAAATGGGTGACCCCTTATTTTGAAACTGAGCCCCCAGTTCTCATAAGGGAGGAACATCTTCTCAGCATCTACCCTGTCAAACCCCCTCAGAATTTTATATGTTTTAATAAGATCACCCCTCATTCTTCTAAACTCCAATGGGTACATGCCCAACCTGCTCAACCTTTCCCCATAAGACAACCCCTTCTTCCCAGGAATCAGCCAAGTGAACCTTCTCTGAACTGCCTCCAGTCCAAGTTTTTGTGCGCTATTTGCTGGGGTAAGGAGGTTGAAGAGAGCCTGTGATTGTGAGAAGCTAAATGAGACTCGGTTTTTGTCCCATCTAATTACTGTCCAGTGACCAGTGAGTGTGCAAGGTGATATCAAGCGAAGACAGGATTAGACCACAATGCTTCCCCCATTGACTGAACGCACACTCAAAGATTGAGTGTGATACCCCACCCCACCCCCATGGAGTGGCACTTCTGTGAGAACCAGGGGGAGGATTGAGAACGAGGCAGGGTTGGGGTGGGGTGAAAGAAAGACTGACTGGGCTTTATGTTGTCCACACAGGGTGGAAATGATCACGAGATCTTCCATGATCCCAGGACAATTGGACACACTGTGCTGTCCCCGGACGACACGGTCAGGATATGCAAAGAGCTCTTTCCTGCATGAATGAACCACAGACACATCCAATTGCTCCCAGGTCTCGATCCAAGGATTGTTTGGACTTCATGGAGAGGTAGATGGGAAAGTGGGTTCTCGTTTCCCACAATGGACAAATAGCTGAGTCACGTCAACCGCACTGAACTCTAGGATATCGTTACGTGACATCATTCATGCAACTCCATATTTGTGTGACCAAAATTATTTTTTTAGTTGCCTGTGGTCAGATCTATGTTTTATTTTGCATGTGTACAAGGTGGCACCCGAGTTGGGAGAGAGATTTCAGAAGCCTACTCCGCAGAGCTACCTAGAGGTTGGCATTGTGACAGTTGACATTGCCCAGTGGAGGGGGAATGTTGACATTGTCATTTACAATGGAAGAGCATCAAAAGATTGTAACAATGACAAGCAAAGCACTGGAAGTACAAGCCCTATGCAAGATTTTTGCACAATCTATGCAGTATTGAGAAATAAGCTGAATTACAGAATCATGAAGCTGCCCGAGGTAAATTGTGCAGTGATGATTAGCCACTAGGGTTTTTTAAATTGTGAAGATTATGGGAATGATGAGATCCTGAGGGTGAGGACTCCCACAGTTTGAAGTCCTTGGGAGAGAGTGATTTAAAACCTGACACTGAGCTGAGGGAGGAGGAAGACTATTTTGTGGTTTACAAGGAGCAGGGCAGGAAGGGTGGGAGGAATGGTGAGGAGAGCACAGTCAACACAGTGGAGGAAATTGAGGAAGTTTGAGATGGAGAAGTGAGAAGGTCACAGTGAGAGATGGACTGCAAGCTTTGTCTTTGTACTTTGTGACTCACAAAAGGCCAATATGCAACGAGTAATGAGGAAGACAAATGGAGTGTTGGCCTTTACTGCAAGGGGGTTGGAGTATAAAAGTAGGGAGGCTTTGCTACACTGGTGAGACCACACCGAGAGTACTGTGCACAGTTTTGGTCCCTTTACTTAAGGAAGGATATACTTGCATTGGAAGCAGTTCAGGGAAGGTTCGCTGGGCTGATTCCTAGGATGAAGGGGTTTGTCTTATGAGGAAAGATTGAGCAGGTTGGGACTTTACTCATTGGAGTTTGAGAGGTGATCTTATTGAAACATATCAGATTCTGAGGGGATGTTTCCCTTCGAGGGGGAATCTAGAACAAGGGGGCACAGTTTGAAGGTAAGGAGTCTTTCATTTAAGACAGAGATAAGGAGGAATTTTTTTCTTTCAGAGAGTCGCTAACCTTTGGATTTCTTTTCTCCGGCGAGCAGTGGAGGCTGGGTCACTGAATATATTCAAGGCTGAGTTAGACAGATTTTTGATCGACAAGGGAGTCAAGCATTATGGGGGGAGGGCAGGAAAGTGCAGTTAAGGCCACATCAGATCAGCCATGATCTTATAGCATGGCAAGGCAGGCTCGAGGGGCCAAATGGCCTACTCCTGCTCCTAATTGTTATGATTTGTGTCTTCTGTTTGGGTGTGTGGGAGTGGTTCTGGAAGAATCTCTGCAGTTACCAAAAGTACACGGTTTTGATACTCAGTCAAAATGCGACGGGAATACAGCCGAGAATGGAGACTTCTCCTGATGATCTTGTGAGATTTTAAGGCTGGTGTCACAGGATGGGGACGCTGTTAAAGGTGTTAAAGCTCTCCAACTCTGACTGGGCATATTCATCACACGAACTCAAACAGTCATTTTCCCCTCTGCAATATTTTTATCTTTAAAAATAAAATAATACGTTTTTAAAAATTATTTACTAATGTATTGCACGAAAAAGAAGTCTCAATTTCTTTCAAAGCTTCAATTCTTTATTTGCTCCTGTGCATTGCTTACTGCAGGGCCCAGGAGATTAATCCACAAATTCCACAATTCCTGGAGACTCCTGGACAAACCAGGAGATTAAGGAGTTAAGGAGTGGAGAGCATTGTCAAATTGTACCTCAAGCCGTTTGATTTTTATTTAATATTGAAATATTCTGCCTGCACCTATGGGCAGCTAACCGGAAGTCATTCACTATTCCCGAGTTGCTGAGCTGTTGGGGTGGGGCAGAGGTGGGATACTGAATAATCACGGAGCCAAGGCTGAAGATTTGCAGCTGGTGTGTTTTGGAGGCCAGTTTTGATCTGAGGCTCAGGGGCTGCTGTGGTTCTGCGGTAAAGTTGGGTGCTCGGTTAGGACAGTCTCCAGCACCCGCTGAACAAAACCAGCTCCCAGTCTGTTTAAAAATTCTCATCCTTGTTTTCAGGTCCCTCCACGGCCCTTACACCTCCCCATCTCTGTAATCTCCTCCAGCCCTACAACCCTCTGAGATATCTGCGCTCCTCCAATACTCTCGTCTCTTGAGCAACCCCAATTTTAATCGTCTCACCATTGGTGGTCATACCTTCAGCTGCTGGGGCCCTAAACTCTGGAAGTCCGTCTCTAACCTCTCCTCCTTTATACTGCACTCACCTCCTTCAAGTCAGCCCAGATCCAGACCGACATCTTTGACCAAGCCTTTAGCCAGGTGAAACATCTCCTCTAAGGTAATGCTTGATCACATTCCTCTGGAACACCTTGGGACACTTTTTACTATGTTAAAGGCACTATATAAATGCAAGTTGTTGTTATTGCTTGAGGGCGCCTGCTGCAAATTTGTCAGCTGGCAACAGAGCCGGAGCTAGTCCGGTCCTCCTCAGGGATACCAGCTCAAGGCAGTCTGGCCGGCTGTTCAGGTTTCAAACCTTAAGACTTCATTCACCTGAGTACCATATACACAGGTGCTCACAGGCAAAGATACATTGATTATTATTGGGCCTGCGTTTTTTTATTGGACCTGGGAGTTTTGTTGGACCCAGGGGAGGGGCTGGGTTATTAGACTCAGAGTTTCTTTTTATCAGACTGTGGGTTTGGAAGGTGCTGTCGAAGTTGCTGCAGTGCACCTGGTAGATGGTACACACGCTGCTGCTACTGTGTGTCGGTGGTGGAGGGAGTGAATGTTTGTGGATGGCGTGCCTAACAAGCGGGGCTGCTTTGTCCTGGATATAGGGCTGGTCTCTCCCTGTGGTTCCATCCATTTGCCCACTGAGCCAAGATAGGAAATTTGGAGTTGACATTAAAAAGGAATCTCACTTTCTCAGACAAAATACAACATCAGCAGACCCGAAGTCCCTTCAATGCAGCAGTGTTAAATTATCCATGCTGCAAATGAAAGATAGAGCCTCAGTGAAGACAGAGGAGGAAGCTTTCTCCGCGACACCTTTTATAACAGCACATAGCCCATACCAGCTGGCAGAAAAATGGCAATTAGTCTCCCATGGACTTAATTAAATTAGAATTTTAATGAATTCTAGCATATAAATCACATAGTCTTACACTGCCAAAGCTATCCATGGGAGTCGGGGGTTGGGGGGGGTGCAGGGGGAGACGGGAGAGAACATTCCAGAAGGCACAATTCACCATGGTAACCAGAACATAGAAATGGATACCATGACAATGACCTGCTGATGTTGTGGTCACTCATTTGATTTTTAACTGTGAGTGTGTTTGTGCCTGTGTGTGTGGAAATGTGTCTGTGTTTCTGTGTGTGTATGTACACACATAAATGTGTGTCTGTGTCTGTGTGTGTGTGTATGTACACACATAAATCTGTGTGTGTGTTGGGGGAAATGTGTGTGTTTGTGTGTGTGTGTGGTCTGTCTGTCCATGTACATATGGGGTTACAAATCCCATGTAATTGTCCTTGCTGTGGAACTGGGCAATGAGTAAGAAAGGGTCGATTGAAACAGGGTGAATTCCAGTGGGACTGCCAATGTCCTGGCTGTTACAGTGGGACTCCCTACATCCTTATAAAAACAAAAAAACTGCGGATACTGGAAATCCAAATCAAAAACAAAAACAGAATTACCTGGAAAAACTCAGCAGGTCTGGCAGCATCGGCGGAGAAGAAAAGAGTTGACGTTTCAAGTCCTCCCTATGTCCTGGCTGTTTCAGTGGGACTCCCTATGTCCTGGCTGTGTCAGTGGGACTCCCTATGTCCTTGCTGTTTCAGTGGGACTCCCTATGTCCCGGCTGTTTCAGTGGGACTCCCTATGTCCTGGTTGTTTCAGTGGGACTCCCTATGTCCTGGCTGTTTCAGTGGGACTCTCTATGTCCTGGCTGTTTCAGTGGGACTCCCTATGTCCTTGCTGTGTCAGTGGGACTCCCTATGTCCTGGTTGTTTCAGTGGGGTTCCCTATGTCCTGGCTGTTTCACTGGGACTCCCTATGTCCTGGCTGTTTCAGTGGGACTCCCTATGTCCTGGCTGTTTCAGTGGGACTCCCTATGTCCTGGTTGTTTCAGTGGGGCTCCCTATGTCCTGGCTGTTTTAGTGGGACTCCATATGTCCTGGCTGTTTCAGTGGGACTCCCTATGTCCTGGCTGTTTCAGTGGGACTCCCTATGTCCTGGCTGTTTCAGTGGGACTCCCTATGTCCTGGCTGTTTCAGTGGGACTCCCTATGTCCTGGCTGTTTCAGTGGGACTCCCTATGTCCTTGCTGTGTCAGTGGGACTCCCTATGTCCTGGCTGTTTCAGTGGGACTCCCTATGTCCTGGCTGTGTCAGTGGGACTCCTTATGTCCTGGTTGTTTCAGTGGGACTCCCTATGTCCTGGCTGTTTAAGTGGGACTCCCTATGTCCTGGCTGTTTCAGTGGGACTGCCTATGTCCTTGCTGTGTCAGTGGGACTCCCTATGTCCTGGCTGTTTCAGTGGGACTCCCTATGTCCTGGCTGTGTCAGTGGGGTTTCCTATGTCCTTGCTGTTTCAGTGGGGCTCCCTATGTCCTTGCTGTGTCAGTGGGACTCCCTATGTCCTGGCTGTTTCAGTGGGACTCCCTATGTCCTGGCTGTTTCAGTGGGACTCCCTATGTCCTGGCTGTTTCAGTGGGGTTTCCTATGTCCTGGCTGTTTCAGTGGGGCTCCCTATGTCCTGGCTGTTTCAGTGGGGCTCCCTATGTCCTGGCTGTTTCAGTGGGACTCCCTATATCCTGGCTGTTTCAGTGGGACTCCCTATGTCCTGGTTGTTTCAGTGGGACTCCCTATGTCCTTGCTGTTTCAGTGGGACTCCCTACGTCCTGGCTGTTTTAGTGGGACTCCCTACGTCCTGGCTGTTTCAGTGGGACTCCCTATGTCCTGGCTGTTTCAGTGGGACTCCCTATGTCCTTGCTGTGTCAGTGGGATTCCCTATGTCCTGGTTGTTTCACTGGGGTTCCCTATGTCCTGGCTGTTTCAGTGGGACTCCCTATGTCCTGGCTGTTTCAGTGGGACTCCCTATGTCCTGGTTGTTTCAGTGGGGCTCCCTATGTCCTGGCTGTTTCAGTGGGACTCCCTATGTCCTGGCTGTTTCAGTGGGACTCCCTATGTCCTGGCTGTTTCAGTGGGGTTTCCTATGTCCTGGCTGTTTCAGTGGGGCTCCCTATGTCCTGGCTGTTTCAGTGGGGCTCCCTATGTCCCGGCTGTTTCAGTGGGACTCCCTATATCCTGGCTGTTTCAGTGGGACTCCCTATGTCCTGGCTGTTTCAGTGGGACTCCCTATGTCCTTGCTGTTTCAGTGGGACTCCCTACGTCCTGGCTGTTTTAGTGGGACTCCCTACGTCCTGGCTGTTTCAGTGGGACTCCCTATGTCCTGGCTGTTTCAGTGGGACTCCCTATGTCCTTGCTGTGTCAGTGGGATTCCCTATGTCCTGGTTGTTTCACTGGGGTTCCCTATGTCCTGGCTGTTTCAGTGGGACTCCCTATGTCCTGGCTGTTTCAGTGGGACTCCCTATGTCCTGGCTGTTTCAGTGGGACTCCCTATGTCCTGGTTGTTTCAGTGGGGCTCCCTATGTCCTGGCTGTTTCAGTGGGACTCCCTATGTCCTGGCTGTTTCAGTGGGACTCCCTATGTCCTGGCTGTTTCAGTGGGACTCCCTATGTCCTTGCTGTTTCAGTGGGGCTCCCTATGTCCTGGCTGTTTCAGTGGGACTCCCTATGTCCTGGCTGTTTCAGTGGGACTCCCTATGTCCTTGCTGTTTCAGTGGGACTCCCTATGTCCTTGCTGTTTCAGTGGGACTCCCTATGTCCTGGCTGTTTCAGTGGGACTCCCTATGTCCTGGCTGTTTCAGTGGGACTCCCTATGTCCTGGCTGTTTCAGTGGGACTCCCTATGTCCTGGCTGTTTCAGTGGGACTCCCTATGTCCTGGCTGTTTCAGTGGGACTCCCTATGTCCTGGCTGTTTCAGTGGGACTCCCTATGTCCTTGCTGTTTCAGTGGGACTCCCTATGTCCTGGCTGTTTCAGTGGGGTTTCCTATGTCCTGGCTGTTTCAGTGGGGTTTCCTATGTCCTGGCTGTTTCAGTGGGGCTCCCTATGTCCTTGCTGTGTCAGTGGGACTCCCTATGTCCTGGCTGTTTCAGTGGGACTCCCTATGTCCTGGCTGTTTCAGTGGGACTCCCTATGTCCTGGCTGTTTCAGTGGGACTCCCTATGTCCTGGCTGTTTCAGTGGGGTTTCCTATGTCCTGGCTGTTTCAGTGGGGCTCCCTATGTCCTTGCTGTGTCAGTGGGACTCCCTATGTCCTGGCTGTTTCAGTGGGACTCCCTATGTCCTGGCTGTTTCAGTGGGACTCCCTATGTCCTGGCTGTTTCAGTGGGACTCCCTATGTCCTTGCTGTTTCAGTGGGGCTCCCTGTGTCCTGGTTGTTTCAGTGGGACTCCCTATGTCCTGGTTGTTTCAGTGGGACTCCCTATGTCCTGGCTGTTTCAGTGGGGCTCCCTACGTCCTGGCTGTTTCAGTGGGACTCCCTATGTCCTGGCTGTTTCAGTGGGGCTGCCGATGTCCTGGTTGTTTCAGTGGGACTCCCTATGTCCTGGCTGTTTCAGTGGGGCTCCCTACGTCCTGGCTGTTTCAGTGGGACTCCCTATGTCCTGGCTGTTTCAGTGGGGCTGCCGATGTCCTGGCTGTTTCAGTGGGGCTCCCTATATCCTGGCTGTTTCAGTGGGGCTCACTGTGTTCTGGCTGTTTCAGTTACCAAAGGATCCGAGTGTTTTGAGAGCCAACGATGACAAAATGAAAAGGAAAAGCGAAAGCAGCAAAAAGAACACGTCAGGACCCGAGCTGATTATACACAACTGGACATCCGGCATGATAATAAATTCCTGCATGTCATAAAGCTGGCTGATCCCAGACTGATGGGAGACAATCATCCTCGTTACCCAGGGACAGCCAATAATAATATGTATATATGTGGGTGGAACTTTTTTGTTCGTTCCATGGGATGAGAGTCTCATTGGCCATGCCAGCACTTGTTGCTCATCCCTACTTGACCTTGTGAAGATTTGTGTATATATTTGTGAATGTGGGAGTGGTGGGTGAAAGGGACTCTTTATTGCTTTATCACAGACTGTTATCACCAGGGAAAAATTCACTCGTCCTTAGTCATTGACTTATACTGTACCTCAGCCTGTCCTTCTTTACCATGAATACCAGGCATTAACACAAGCACCGTCATGGCTCTGGACAATGTGTACATTTATATGTATTATTTCTGTTATTGTCAGTCAGGGGCCACGATGAAAAGTATTGTTCATTAGGTATTTATGTCAGATTGGAAAATTAAATCTCAGTATCACTTCATGGGTAAAGAGACCCGCCCTCAAAGTTAGTGATAACATGTGCGTTGCTGCCTGAGAGTGACTTGTTCCTTCGCCCTCTCTTATCCGACAATGCCCACACTTGGTGGGTACCAGCCCATGTGCACTGACAGGCCCCTGGCACCTCAGCCACAAGTGTGAGCTTAGACTGTGTGTCAGTGAGCTGGTTAACCATGATGGGTCTCACACCCATGTCTAATCAACCACATAAAGAAAGACTTGCATTTATGTAGCACCTTTCAAACTTCAGGATATCCCAAAGTGCTTTAAGCCAATGAAGTCCTTTGTTCCAGTGTAGAAAACAGGGCAACCGTTTTTTGCACAGCAAGCTCCCACAAATAACATTGTAGTCATGACCAGACAATCTGTTTATAGGTATAAGTTGAGAGCTAAGTATCAGGCAGGACACCAGTGAGAGCTCTCCTACTCTTCCTTCAATAGTACCACAGGATCATTTACATTTACCTGAGAGGGCAGGCAGGGCTTGATGTGTCTGAAAGACGACACCACTGACAGTGCAGCACTCCCTCTGTACTTCACTGGGAGTGTCAGCCTGGATTTTGTACACATGTCTCTGGAGTGGGACTTAGACTCCAGGGCAGTGAAATGCCACTCACTGAGCCACTGCTGGCACTAACACATCACACCACACATGCACACACTTACAAACATAGGAAAGAGGAGCAGAAGTAGGCCATTTGGCCCCTTGGCCAGCATTGAGCAGGGGGAGGGATTTGCCATCAATTTTGCTGTCACTAACTCAAGGAACACACATCATTGGTTGTGGCCTATTCACTATGGCGGCCCTCACTAGTAAATTGGCTAACTCAGTGATTGAAACCTGGGTCATTCTGAATCTTTTATTGCCAAACCAGACGGTGTACTTACCTATTTTGCCAGCAGTGGGTGCTTCACTATAGTCTGCCGGTCAAGGGTCATCTCAACTTGACCAATCCGCCAGACCAGCAGAATGAGCTTTCTCTTCATTGAGAGGAGTGAGGTTCCGTGTAGAATGAATGGACAAAGCACTCGTGGTGGGTATTATTGCATTTTATTGATAGTTACTCCCAAGGAAACTATCACTCATCCATTATTGCTTCCCATTATTCCCAGTTCCAGTGTCCGTTCGGCATTAACAGTGGATATTCACAATGCAGATTAGCCCAGTTTGACATAATAATAAGTGACTAGATCTTAATCGCAAAAGTGGAATTGGAGCAGAGGGGAGATAGCATTACACAGCGCTCTGGAATGAGAATGATTGGCCCCACAGCTGATGAAAGGGTTAATCCAGGGTCAAAGGTCAGCCCCCTCTGAATTCAAACATGATTTTCTCCACAAATAACCCCCCCACCCTCTCAATCCCCTCCCTAGTGGGCACGGTCTATGGAAACCAGTTGCTGCCAGCTACCTCCACCAATATCGTTATTATTCATCACTGAGGGACAGTATCACAAACAGACCCAACCTGATCCTCATCCGAGGGGTGGGGGGGGTGGTCATTGGATAGTGGAACTAGGTTTGGGGACCCCCAGCAGGTTTTATTTAAATTTATTTGTGAGATATGTCTCTTGCTGTCAAGACCAGCATTTCTTACCCTCGAGAAGTTGGCAGTGAGCCACTCTCTTCAATATAACTGAGGGGCTTGCACGGCCATCTCAGAGGGCAGTTCAGAGTCAACCACATTGGGTCACAACTTCCTGCATGTCCACTCCTCCACAAGGACACCTACAGTGAGATATGAAGATGGTGGACATTGACACTGACAATGGGGAGACAGTCACTGATGGCCGTGACCTCTGGAGGATGACAGTTTGGAAGGACATTGGAAGAGGCGAGCAGGAGCAACAAAAACTCAGCTGGCCGAGAGGAGAGCACCGAGAAAACAGAGGCCAGTGAATCGTGCACCTTCTCAGCCCATTGTCTTCCTCGGAAACAAATGCAGCGGAGACTGCCATGCCAGAGTGGGGCTCCTGGGCCACAGCAGGAGATGCTGAACACGGAGTTGATCACCATGTTTTACAAGACAGAAAGCTGCCACCATGGCATTGCTGTGGGCCTGGAGTCACGTGTAGGCCAGACCAGGTAAGGAAGGCAGATTTCCTTCCCTAAAGGACATTAGTGACCCAGATGGGTTTTTATGACAGTCCAGTAACTTCATTATCACCAGTATTGGTAGCTTTTTACCCCAGGTTTATTGAATTAAATTTAAACATCCCAACTACCAGGGTGGGATCTCTCACGTCTCCGGATCATTGGTTCTGGCCTCAGGGTTACAAACCTCATGATTTAGTCATGACACTACCTTTTCCTTCCTTCGACCCTGTCGCTCAGTTAACATCATACACAGATCATGGATTGAACCTGTTCTCTGAGCTTTATGAAGATTTTCTATTCCCTAAACTCACTGAGGCCCCAGGGCATGTGGCTTGAATTTTAACACAATACTCCTGAAAGTTTCAGGCACCCTGAGACCTGCCCCATCTCCCTCATGTCGTCTCACGTTGTTGCTACGATACACTGTTCTGCACTGTAATTTAATCTTTTCCATTGCTCAGCATTTCCCCACTAACTAAAGTCTTAAGCAGGCTCCTATAAACAGTGGAACTCGTGTCTCAGGTCTGCCATTACCAACAGGTCAGAGGTCGAGTGGCCAACCGTCCAGGATTGGCCTGGATTCCTCGGGAGTTGGGGGTTCATCTCCAGGTCACTGCTGCAACACCCAGGTGAAAAATCGGAGGGGGAGTTTTTTAAAAATGTGTTTTTCGATTTTTGCTTAGCCTTGGAAGTGTTTGAGATGGAGGGGGGGTGGGAGTGAAAAGATAACACTCCCTTTCCCATTGGCCGGGCGCCATGGATGGCCAATGACAGGAGTGTGGGGGGAGGGTCGGCTTGGTGAGGTCACATGATCAAACCTCCAGGAATACGCCCAATCGGAGCTGGCGACACTGCTCAGAATCCAAGGCACGTTCCCACCTGAGCGCTCATCAATCTAACCAGAGAGACTGGTTGGTGCCTTCCTCAGGCTGTTGGGTGCTGGGGATCATAGGGCACCTTAAGCAATCAGCACCTGAAGTAAAGGGACATCGAACAAACCTCTCCATCTACATCAAGGCTCCACCAGACAGTCAAGCAAGCCTCCCAATCTCTGTAACAGTTTCCCTGGTGACTCACTCACAAGATTAGACACAAATTTCAACACCTCAAAGACAATTCACAACACAGACTAATTCGGTACACCAATACAATCGAGAAAAATTGAAAATTTCTAATTCAAACATTCAGAATCAGATAATGTGTACACGAAATAACAGAGTATAGTCGAGGTGGATTTACTTCCTGTATTCAGGAAATGGTCACTGAATTCGACAGGTTAAGTCTGCTCGCAGAAGTGGACTTCCAGAAGATTCTTCTTTAAATTCATCTTTAGGCTCAATAAGGAAAGGATTTTGGTGCTAAAACATGGAGCACATTCCCAAATCAGACACACTGTTTCTGATCAAGTATAACATGGTTAGGTACAGATTAAAGCTAACACTGTCCCATCAAATTAATACACTGAGAGGAGCTACAGCTCAGGATTAGATACAGAGTAAAACTCCTACACAGTCTCCATCAAACACTCCCAGCACAGGTACAGCTCAGCATTAAATACAGAGTAAAGCTCCCTCTACACTGTCCTCATCAAACACTCCCAGGACAGGTACAGCACAGGATTAGATACAGAGCAAAGCTCACACTATAGTGTCCCTTCAAACACATCCAGGACAGGTACAACATTGGGTTAGGTACAGAGTAAACTCCCTCTATACTGTCCCATTCAAACACTCCCAGGACAGGTACAGCACGGGGTTAGATACAGAGTAAAGCTCCCTCTACACTGTCCTCATCAAACATTCCCAGGACAGGTACAGCATGAGTTAGATACAGAGTAAAGCTCCCTCTACACTGTCCCCATCAAACACTCCCAGGACAGGTACAGCACGGGGTTAGATACAGAGTAAAGCTCCCTCTACACTGTCCCCATCAAACACTCCCAGGACAGGTACAGCACGGGGTTAGATACAGAGTAAAGCTCCCCCTACACTGTCCCCATCAAACACTCCCAGGGCAGGCACAGCACGAGTTAGATACAGAGTAAAGCTCCCTCTACACTGTCCTCATCAAACACTCCCAGGACAGATACAGCACGGGGTTAGATACAGAATAAAACTCCCCCTACACTGTCCCCATCAAACAGTCCTAGGACAGTTGCAGCACAGGGTTAGATACAGAATAAAACTCCCCCTACACTGTCCCCATCAAACACTCCCAGGACAGGTACAGCACAGGGTTAGATACAGAATAAAACTCCCCCTACACTGTCCCCATCAAACACTCCCAGGACAGGTACAGCACGGGGCTTAGATACAGGGTAAAGCTCCTTCTACACTGTCCCCATCAAACACTCCCAGGACAGGTACACATAGGGTTAGATACAGAATAAAACTCCCCCTACACTGTCCCCATCAAACACTCCCAGGACAGGTACAGCACGGGGTTAGATACAGAGTAAATCTCCCTCTACACTGTCCCCATCAAACAATCCCAGGACAGGTACAGCACGGGGTTAGATACAGAGTAAATCTCCCTCTACACCGTCCCCATCAAACACTCCCAGGACAGGTACAGCACGGGGTTAGATACAGAGTAAAGCACCCTCTACATTGTCCCCATCAAACACTCCCAGGACAGGTACAGCACGGGGCTTAGATACAGGGTAAAGCTCCTTCTACACTGTCCCCATCAAACACTCCCAGGACAGGTACACATAGGGTTAGATACAGAATAAAACTCCCCCTACACTGTCCCCATCAAACACTCCCAGGACAGGTACACATAGGGTTAGATACAGAATAAAACTCCCCCTACACTGTCCCCATCAAACTCTCCCAGGACAGATACAGCACGGGGTTAGATACAGAGTAAAGCTCCCTCTACACTGTCCCCATCAAACACTCCCAGGACAGGTACACATAGGGTTAGATACAGAATAAAACTCCCCCTACACTGTCCCCATCAAACACTCCCAGGACAGGTACACATAGGGTTAGATACAGAATAAAACTCCCCCTACACTGTCCCCATCAAACACTCCCAGGACAGTTGCAGCACAGGGTTAGATACAGAATAAAACTCCCCCTACACTATTCCCATCAAATATTCCCAGGACAGGTACAACATTGGGTTAGATACAGAGTAAAGCTCCTTCTACACTGTCCCCATCAAACATTCCCAGGACAGGTACAACATTGGGTTAGATACAGATTAAAGCTCCCTCTACACTGTCCCCATCAAACGCTCCCAGCACAGTTTCAGCACAGGGTTAGATACAGAATAAAACTCCCTCTATACTGTCCCATCAAACACACCCAGGACAGGTACAACGTTGGGTTAGATACAGAGTAAAGCTCTCTCTACATTGTCCCCATCAAACACTTCCATGATAGGTATAGTACAGGGTTAGATACAGAGTAAGGCTCCCTCTACACTTTCCCCATCAAACACACCCAGGGCATATATCACAGTATCTATGAAGTGCAGATGGAGGCCATTTGGCCCATCAAGTCTGCACTGGCTCTCTGAAAAAGCATTCCACCTAGTCCCACTCCCCTGCCTCATTCCCGTAACCTTGCACATTCTCTCTTTTCAGGTAGCATTCCAATTCCCTTCTGAATACCTCGATCGAACCTGCTTCCACCACCCTCTCAGGAAGTTTATTCCAGACTCCAACCAACCTCTGGGTGAGGACATTTTCCTCATGTCACATTTACTCCTTTTGCCAATTATATTGAATCTGTGCCCTTTAGTTCTTGATGCTCTCTTGAGTGGGAATAGTTTCTCACTATTTACTCTGTCCATACCCCACAGGATCTTGAATACCTCTATCAAGTCTCCTCTCAGCCTTCTTTTCTCCAAGGAAAACAGTCCCAACCTCTCTAATCTATCCTCATAGCTACAGTTCTTCATCCCGGGAATCATTTGTGTGAACCTCCTCTGTACTATCTCCAATTCCTTCACATCCTTCCTCAAGTATGGTGCCCAAAACTGGACACAATACTGCAGAGGAGGCCTAACAAGTGTCTTATACAAGTTTAACATGACCTCCTTACTCTTGTACTCAATGTTCCTATTAACAAAGCCTAGGATACTATATGCTTTATTAACTGATCTCTCAACATGCTCTGCCATCTTCAATGACCTATGTCCATATACACTCAAGTCCCTCTGTTCCTGCACCTCCTTTAGAGGCTCTCTCTTTACTTTATACTGTCTCATTATATCTTTCCTGCCAAAAACGAATCACCTCACACTTCTCTACATTGAACTTCATCTGCCACTTATCTGCCCAACCCACCAACATGTCTATGCCCTTTTGAAGTTGAAGACTGCCCCCACCACAGTTGACAACATTTCCAATCTTCGTATCAAATGCAAATTTTGAAATCATGCCCTGCACACCACAGTGTAGGTCATTAATATACATCAGGAAGAGCAAGGGTCCCAACACTGACCCCTGAGGAACTCTGCTACAAGCCTTCCTCCAATCTGGAAAACAACTATTTATCACTACTGTTTCCTGTCACTCAACAAATTTCTTATCCAAGTGCCTATTTTCCCTTTTATTCCAGGAGCTAGAATTTTGCTCACAAGTCTGTTGTGTGGCACTGTCTCAAATGCCCTTTGAAAATCCATGTACACCACATCAACAGATTTTCCCTTATCAACCTTCCCTGTTACCTCCTCAAAAAAACTCCAGCAAGTTAGTTAAACATGATTTTCCATGCTGGCTTTCTGTGCAGCTATCAGCCCACTCTCAGCCCCAGACTCGGGGGAACTGTCTCAGCATCAGATATCATTTTTGTCCGGCCTGGTCTGTACAGTTACGTACAATAAAGTGAAATATTTACGTTTCTGAAACCAAAGAAGCTGGAGCTGTTTCAGCAAAAATTTCCCAAAAATCAAAGGGTCATGACATATCTTAGGGATTTAGCTGGGATTGTTCAATGGGCAGCAGCAGAGGGGACATCACTGATCCATCAAAGTCTTGGGTAATGGAGGGTTACTCTGTCCCATTCTAACACTCACTAGTTATCCCAACCCAAGCTGTGGTGGAATGGGTTGGAACCCAGCTCTTGCTTAGTTGAGTCTTCCACGCCAGGAAGCCCATCCATTCACTGAGCCACCAGGCATCTTTACATCTTTCTCCTCAGATTCCAGCAGCAGAGTCAACAGCTTCCTGCATTTGGGTTGCCAACTCTGATTGGAGTATGCCTGAAGGTTTTACCCCCTCCAGCCTCCCCTGTTGAGTCAGACAGACATATGTGCCCCTTCTGCAAATGCTTTTCTAGATGATGAACTCGAAGGAAATGACAATTGTTTGATGCCCCCAATCATTTTTCTCTTCCGTGTTGTTCCCGACAACTGGCGCCAACACCGAAAACAGCAACCGGCAGTGACCCCTGACCTGATAGCCACTTCACAAATGGCACCTGTGGCACAACCTGCCTCTCCCAGATTGGTCTCTTCAGCCATGAAAAACAGTGCACCGTATGAAGCTACCTCCAGCCCCAGTGCATTGGATTTGCTGCATGTCCCCCGCCTTGTGCAGGTGGAGAGTGGCTGCAGACATCTACGACCATGATATGGAAGAAACGGGAAGGAAGAGGCTACGTTCATTTTGATAGCACCTTTCACATCATTGAGATGTCCCAAAACGCCTTTGATTCATTCAGAATCGATCAGCCACCCTCCCTGTCTTTGCTATTCACCCCCCTCCCCCACCCACCCCCACCACCATCACGCACCCACCCTTAGGTTATGCAGATATAATCTGGGATCCATCTAACAGTGTCGAGGTCATGGCTATAGGTGACCAGGGTAGGCGGGGGTGGGGGTGGGGGGGGTGGTCTCTAAGATCAGTATTAGGGACAGGGTGAGGAAGGGGAAGAAATCACAATCCAGTCTCCTGAGCCTGAAGATACGCTGATAGATTAATCATGAGAGGAAGTGGAGGGTAGTTAGGACCCTGCACAGCTCTGATGGCCCCAGGGTTTCTGATCCCAAGGGATAATTACTCATTTCAACCAACCAGGGGCACAATTTCAAAATAAGGGGGAAGCCACTTAGGACTGAGATGAGGAGATTGTTTTTTACTAAGAGGGTTGTGAATCTTTGGAATTCTCTATCCCAGAGGCTGTGGAAGTTCAGTCATTGAGTATGTTTAAAACAGAGATTGACAGATTTCTAAATACCAGTGACATAAAGGGATCTGGGGATAGTGTGAATTGAAGTGGATGATCAGCCATGATCGTATTGAATGGCGGAGCAGGCTCGATGGGCTGAATGGCCTTCTCCTGCTCC
The DNA here is from genome assembly GCF_017639515.1 of Carcharodon carcharias. NCBI lineage: Eukaryota > Metazoa > Chordata > Chondrichthyes > Lamniformes > Lamnidae > Carcharodon > Carcharodon carcharias. Next base: position 28,884,960 of record NC_054497.1, on the reverse strand, counting down.
TATGTTTCTGTGTTCCTGAGGAGAAACTGGTGACCAGGGAAGAGAAGAAATTGTTCGAGTCTCAGGGCCCACCCCTGCCTAATTTGCAAAGAGACGCCAGCAATGATAATATCAACCACAGGGAGATAACAGATCACCTCAAGCCAGTCAGAGCTGCCAAGTTATGGATAGGCCCCACTCAACAATGAGCTGGCTGTTTGACTGTAGAGGCTTCAAAATAGAGGGTTTATTACCCATGTTGGGATTGCTGAAGAGTGAACAGGGATCATTTTTATTTTTATTTTTTCTTAATATTCTTTCATTTGTCGCTCATCCCTACTTGCCCTTGAACTGAGTGGTTTGCTAGACCATTTCAGGGGGCAGTTAAGAGTCAACCACATTGCTTTGGGTCTGGAGTCACATGTGTAGGCCAGAGGGCAGATTTGCTTCCCTATTGGTAGGAAATTATGTGAAGGAATAAGGGTCAAATAATATGGGATTAATGCAGGAATATTAGGTTAAAAGTCACTTTGGGAAAATTAACAGTAAAACGTATTTTAGCAGGTTAAAACTAGCTTGCAGGAGCAGCATGGTTATCTCCCTTCACAGCAATGTGAATTCACTGATGAGAAAGACACACCCCTAAAACCAATATTCTATGGTACTTGCCATGTCATTAGCACATACAATCTACCGCTGATAATTAAAACCACAATCAGATAAAAGAATGCTAGGCCTCAACTCTTATTATCTTGCTGGACACTGTACATTGACGAAGCAACATTGACCAATCTAACTGGTACATAAGGTCCAATTTTCGAGAATAAATTCAAAAAAACTTTTCCAGTGCCCTTTCACCAAATATAGGATATTAATTAGGGGTGATCTATTATTGATCAAACTTCCACATAATCATTAATTTATACAACCCCAAAATTCATTATAAATATTTCAACCCAAACTCGAATCTTCAGGCTCGTCAGATTCTTGCAGATTGACCTGAGACCTGTTCTGAACCTAGTAAATCCCACATACTCGGGGATTAAAGTAATATTACTTTACTCTTTGATGGATATCCTCACTTCCTTTTGAAATGCTATATCTGTAACAAGTAAAGTCTAAACCTAGGATTCTCTTATCTTCTCTTTTTGGGATTTACATAGCTTGCAATTTATGCCTTTTGAATAACCATCACATTTTCTTATTAGAATAAATTGGTTGTGCTTAAAACTTTAATACCTCATTTAGACTTCTGTAGCAAAGGCCCACTCCAGTTCTCTTGTGGTCAGAGATCGTTCAATGAGGAGTTTCACCTACTACACCCTTATAATATCCAGGAAATTACAATCTATTTAAGAAATGGTTGTAAAAAATCTACCAAGGAGAAAGGTAATAATACTGGTTGATTTTGATCTTTCATTCAGAGGTCAAGTAGTTACATGTCCTTCTCTGACTGAAGTTGAGGGGAATGTCAAGGTACATCAGACCTTGAAATAGCTTCAAATGTTAATAAAGCACATGAGAGAGCCAGATGCGTTTTTACAGCAGTCAATAATAGCTTCATGGTCATTATTACTGAAACTGGTTTATACTCCAAATTTATTAATTGAATTTAAATTCTACCAGCTGTTGTGGTGGGATTTGAACCCATGCCTCACAGCATTAACCTAAACCTCCTAAATTACTGGTCTAATGACTTTAGCATCACACCACCAACTACCCTACTGAGAGTAAGCTATCTGAAATTTAAAGCACTTTTTGGCTGTATTAACAGTTTTGAGAGAGTGTTTGAATTCCAGCCTCAGGTTTCTGCTTCCAGCTCCATCCAGCACCTCCTCCGTCAGACAGAAGCAGAGACGGCTAAACCCACCGCCAAGACTCACAGAAAATGGGGCCTCAATGTCCCTGGAAACAGCAGCGGCAGAGCCAGTATTTTGCATTATCTGGTACATTTATACAACTTTCCTAGACTAGACGTGTACTCTATTGAGTATATTAGGGGGTGATCTAATCAAAGTGTTTTTGAAATAATTAGAGGATTTTATAGGGTAGGTAGAGAGAAACTATTTTCTACAGAGTTGGGAGTCTGAAACAAGGAGGCATAACTTTAAAATTAAGAGCCAAGCCGTTCAGGGCTGACATCAGGAAGCACTTCCTCATACAAATTGTTCATTTAACTGAGAGGTGATCTTACTGAAACATGCCAGATCCTGAGGGGACTTGACAGGGTGGATGCTGAAAGGATATTTCCCCTTGTGGGAGAGACTAGAACTAGGGGACACAGTTTAAAAATAAAGGGGGGGTTTCCCATTTAAGATGGAGATGAGGAGAACTCTTTTCTCTCAGGGGGTCGTTGGTCTGTGGAAATCTCCTCCCCCAGAGAGCAGTGGAGGCTGAGTCAATGCATATTTTTAAGGGTGAGTTAGACAGATTCTTGATTGACAAGGGAGTAAAAGGGAGGTGAACAGGAAAGTGGAGTTGACCCCACAATCTGATCAGCCATGATCTTATCAAATGACAGAGAAGGCTTGTGGGGCCAAAAGACCTACTCTCGCTTTTAATTTGTGTGTTCGTATGTTCGTAATGGAAATCTGGAACTCTCTTCCCAAAAAGCTGTTGAGACTGGGGGGTCAATTGAAAATGACAAAACTGAGATTGCTAGATTTTCGTTCGGCAAGGGTATTAAGGTTTACGGAGCCAAGGCGGGTAGACAGAGTTAAGATATAGATAAACCATGGTCTTAGTGAATGGAGCGGAGAAGGCTCAAGGGGCTCCTCCTATCCAATGTAGCTGGACTGTGACAAATTCATCTTAAATTTAAATTGAGTCCACTCTGCCATTGGGAAGTAAAGGAAATGGACTCTGCCCAAATATAATGGGTTTGCCTTCAGGTGAATTCAACTGAATGATCTGGCCCAAAAGCTGAAATTAAGCAAGAATATTTCATAGGCAGTGAGACAAGGGAACTGTAGTGAAAATAAAAAAGGGCAGCCAAAATCACTCCCCCTTCCCCACCCTGTAGGAACTCAGTTTTGTTTCGTATATGATTCTTTTTCAAATCCATACCCTTTAAAGTCTATAACAATACACAGCTCACAAATCACATATTCTTCCCCACAATTATTGTTGTTATGTTTTGCTGTCAATGGGGCCCACCTGTTGGGCTCTAGGCCCAACCCCTCAGGCCTGGCCTCCCTCAGGAGTTGACAATCTGCCCAGACCAGGTCTCGTGTTTGGTTCCTGGGGCCAGGTGAGTGATGACCACCTCGACTGCTTGGTACTTCAGATTCTTGGGTGGGACGGCACAGACCTTGTACGTGACTTCATCTCCTTCCACTGGCACATACTCTCCTTCAATGCTTTAAAAAAAAGAAAGATGGAAAGATAAGTCAAAGGGTTTGGCACCGAAAGATATCGATTAACAAGACAAGAGTGAAGTTCAGCAGAGCTTGGCCGCGTCTGTGGAGACAGAAACAGAGTTAATGTTTGGAGTCTGATGTGCCTCTTCATCAGAGCTGAAGGAGGGTAGAAGTGTGCTGTGTCTTCTGCTGTATGTGGGGAGGGGGAGGAAGAGCAGAAAGGATGATCTGGGATAGGGTAGAGGGAGTACTCCAACCATTACCACTCCCTTTGCCTTTTGTTCCAGAACATCATTGCTATTTAATCTGCCTTTAACCTGCCTTGCCCTCCCCCCTATCCCCATGGCAACACGAAACTTGGTGGGAATGTGAGCAACGAGGAGGGGGTAAAGAGGCTTCAAGGTGATTTAGACAGGTTGAGTGAGTGGGCAAATACATGGCAGATGCAGCATAACGTGGATAAGTTATCCACTTTGGTAGGGAAAACAGAATAGCAGGGTATTATTTAAATGGTGATAGATTGGGAAATGTTGATGTACAAAGGGACCTGGGTGTCCTTGTACACCAGTCACTGAAAGCAAGCGTGCAGGGTCAGCAAGCAGTTAAGGCAGCAAATGGTATGTTGGCCTTCATTGCGAGAGGACTTGAGTACAGGAGCAAGGTTGGCCTTACTGCAGCTGTGCAGGGCCTTGGTGAGACCACACTTGGAGTATTGTGTGCAGTTTTGGTCTCCTTACCTAAGAAAGGATATATTTGCCATAGATGGTGCAGTAAAGGTTCACCAGGCTGATTCCTGGGCTGGCAGGATTGTCGTATGAGGAGAGATTGGGCCGACTAGGCCTGTATTCACTGGAGTTTAGAACAATGAGAGTGAATCTCATTGAAACATATAAAATTCTGACAGGGATGGACTGACTGGAGGCAGGGATGATGTTTCCTCTGGCTGGGGAGGGGTCTAGAACAAGGGGTTACAATCTCAGGATATGGGGTAGACCATTTAGGACTGAGATGAGGAGAAACGTCTTCACTCAGAGGGTGGTGAACCTGTGGAATTCTCTACCTCAGAGGATGTGGAGGCCAAGACACTGAATATATTTAAGAAGGATATAGGAGATTTCTGGACTCTAAAGGCATCAAAGGGTATGGGGAGAGTGTGGGAGTGCGGTGTTGAGATAGAGGGTCAGCAATGATCATATTGAATGACGGAACAGGCTTGAATGGCCGACTGAGCTACTCCTGCTCCTATTTTCTATGTTTCTATCCCTAATGTTTCCTTTTGTTCTTCCTGCTCCTCCCCCTCTTTTGACAGCATAAAACCCATCATGTTTCTACCTCCCTTCAGTTCCGAAGAAGAGTCATACAGACTCGAAAGGTCAACTCTGTTTCTCTCTCCACAGACACTGCCAGATCTGCTGTGTTTTTCCAGCACTTTTTCGGTTGTTATTTCAGATTTCCAGCATCCGCAATATATTACTTTTATTATACAAGAGTAATGTTGCTTAAAACTGCATTGGGCCTCATTGCTTTGTGAAACGTCTCATTGAGACTGTTCATGAGGGAATGGTTTGGTCTGGTGTGCAGATACATTGACCAGTTCTCCCCGAGAAGTTTGGGGGATTTATTATCTCTCAGAGACAGGTTTGCAGTTATATAACACCTTGCTTGACAGCAAGATGTTCCAAATTGCCTCACAGTCAATGAAATACATTCGAAGTAAACCCACTGATGTAATGGCTTGATGCACAGCAAGATCCCACAAACAGTAACGTGATAGTGAGCGGATATTTTGTTTCTTGGGTTGGTTCAGGGATAAATATTGGCCATCATCGTAATCAACTGTCCCTTGACCTGAGGATGATGTCTCCTCAGAGTCGCAACTTTCTGCCCTGGGTCTTCATGTGACGGAGCAGGCCGATTCCCGACCCACAGGTCCTTCAGCACATGCAGCAGGACCTCCCACGAGTCGTGAGTATTTGAAATTTGGCATTCTTGTGTTTGTCCTGATGAGTGCAAGACAAGAAGCTTCAGCAACATGTCCCTCTTTACAGAAATAGTCATGATCCAAAGTATTCATTTAACAAACCTATTGCCCACCTGCTTTCGTTGGTCCCACACTCCTCTTTCTCATTCCCTTAACCTTTAATGTCTAAAAATACTTTTATTTTTCAGATTCCCTTTTTAGAGGTTTATTGCTCTTTCTTCATAACCCAAGATCCACCAGAATTTCACTCTTTCTTTGAGCACAAAAATCAAGGCTGACACTCCTGTGCTGTACTGAGGGAGTGCTGCACTGTCAGAGGTGCTGTCTTTCGGATGAGATGTTAATCTGAGGCTCCATCTCCCTGCTCGGGTGGGTGCAAAAGATCCCGTGGCTCTATTTCGAAGAAGAGTAGGGGAGTTACCCCCTGGTGTCCTGGCCAATACTTATCCCTCAGTCAACACCACAAAAAGCAGATTATCTGCTCATGATAACATTGCTGCTTGTGGGAGCTTGCTGTGCACAAAATTGACTGCTGCATTTCCCACATTACAACAGTAACTATGCTTCGAAAAGTACTTCATTGGTTGTACAGTAAAGCACTTTGAGGTGTCGGGTGGTTGTGAAAGGCGTTATATTAATGCAAGTCTTTCTTTTTAAAAATGTATTTTCTTCCAGTTCACAGGGCCTCTTACCTTGTTTGTTGACCATTTTGCTTAACGACACAAGTGGAGCCTGGGTCCTTTAAGGGGGCCTACCTATTTCCTTCATGCTCTCCGGGGGAATTGTTTAAACTGTGGTGATGTTGGAGTGGGGGTTGGGGGGGGGGGGGGGGGGGGGGGGGGTGAAACAAAAAAAAAAATTGCTCAAGACTGCCTCCTACTGGTAGTCTCACGACCTCTCAGTCACGTTGCTGCAAACTTTGTCATTCAACCGACGGTAAATATCCTCTCTCGCTAAATGAATTTTTCACCGTGTCCACATCAGGGCTGAAGAACCCACCAATTACATACCCCCCACCCGCCACCCCCCCAACCCGAGTACATCCTGTCCCAAAGTTGTAAATATACAAGAGCTGGCACTGTATTGACTCACTCGGAGATGTGTACAAAGATGTCCTCTTTCCCATCCATGGGCGTAATGAACCCATGGCCCTGTGACCTGGAGAAACACTTGCATCTTCCCTTCGACAAAGGTCCAAGTGTTGCCCGGGCTGAGCTGGAACAGGAAAGACCAGTGTAAACATCGGCAAATGCAAGTTATCGGGAATAAGCCTTGAAACAATTTATCAAATCATAGAACGATGCAACGCAGAAGGAGGCCATTCGACCCCCTTGGGGGGAAATCTAATTTGTCCCCTGCTCACCCTGCTCTTCCCCCATATCCTTATTCAAGTCTTTATCCCTTTGAAAGCTACTATTGAATCTGCATCCAACAGCCACAGGTAGCACATTCCAAATCCCAACCCTGTAGGTGTTTTTTGGCTTGTGCAGGGAGGCAATGCTGTACTCACCCTGACCAATCAGTAAAGGCTGCGTTAGGACTGGTCCCAGGTCGCATACAGGACCAAGAGATGTTAGCATCGGTTCTGGTGCTCCTGGGTTTAGTGGAGGGGGCCGAGGATCAGCCAAGCTTGCTGCTCCTGTTTACAATCCAGTTCTCCTTATTGCGGGCGAAGAGGAGAGGCTGGCGTGTGTCTGGGTGCGGGGTCAGGACAGGATCGCCACCAGTGGCTTGAATCTCATTACTCACCAAGCAGGCATAGACAAAAGGGTAGAAAATGGTCAACTGGCACAAATATGGGCAATACCACAAGGCTATGCCCTGAGGATGTCTGACATTCAATGTTATTGGCCATGGCCGATTTTCAGGCATTTTGGGCAGCCTCCTAAAACAGGCATTAGGCCCCTTGCCTATGCCATTGAGGGGGCTTAACATCCAGTTTTGGCCTAGGAATTAGGCTGCCTCGAGCAGTTCCTGTCCTGCTCATGAGCTTTGTTGCCATGGAAATGCTGAACAAAAAGTTGGCCAGGGTTTTATGGCCCCGCAGCAGCGTGCGTGCCCCCGGCGCTTGCAACAAACCATTTAAATCTGCATTCAGTTCGGCGGGACCTTAATATCCCGCCGGGCGGAAGAGATTGTAAAATCCTGGCCAATAAGTTAAAAAAAAATCAATCTTTTAGTGATGTCCCATCACCCTCCCCCTCCCCACGGTATTTACCAAGGCTGGAGGCCCAATTGCAGGCCTGCCGCAGGCCTCAGGCCTCAGGCCTCGGCCTAGATGCCTGCTGCTCGCCTGGTGCTGAGTCAAGCTAATGTTTACTTCAAAGGAATGCATTTTTGTTGAGGCACTGGGGAGAACCAGTGGGGTCTGGAATCAGAGTGTCTCAGCACTGTCTGGGGAAATGGGGTCAGAGACATGAAGAGAAACAGGAAACAGAACAAGTTGCTGCACCACTGCACACAGTTAGGGCTGCTTATTTAAACAACGAGAGAGCAGCAGTGTTAAATAAGACCAGGGGTGGGATTTTCTGGCCCTGTACGCCACTGGGATCGTCCAGTCCGCCGAAAGTTAATAGACATTTGGCTGGGCCTCTGAATCTCAAGATCCCGCCACAACATGGCTGGAAAATCCTGGCCCAGATCACACTATCCTGAAGTGTGCTAATCTTATTGATTGTCCTCTGCTCCGTAGTAATGTTCAGCCTAGTTACTACACAGTGAAGTATGATTCAATTTACAAGAAATGATTACTGGTCACCACACTTTAGGAAGGATGTGAGGGTGTTTCAAAGGATGCAGAGCGGATTTACCAGAATAGTTCCAGGGATGAGGGATTTTAGCTACCAGGTTAGGCTGGAGAAGCTGGGCTTGTAAGTAGATGTGGTTCACAGCCTCTCAGAAACCCGGTCACAAGCGGGTAACCAAAATAAAACCAGTCACCTACTCCTGAAATTCTTTCACTGATGGACTTTGAAAAACAAACAAAACCATTTGGTTTCCCAGCTTCAATGGTTAGATGCTTTATTGTAAATATGTTTTAGCTGCAGTGATTGATTATAGGGCTCTATCCTGCAAGTTGAATTGACCATTACATTGATCAGCTTTGTTTAAGTGTGAGATGCATTATAGAGTTCTTCTCCAATTGGAAAGACGGTTCTTATGCATTCAAAACTGAAAAAAAAAAACACTGCATGGCATCTTTAGTGTAATGACCTGAAGTGATTTAAACACCCTGAGCTCTTTTAAACCGAAAAAAAAAAATCAGTAGCTTTCACTCAGAGGGAAAAAGCTCCCACTTGCTCCTGGACTACTTTGATAGGAGGTAGATGAAGCTCAATGTGGAGCAGTGTGAGGTGATGCATTTTGGTAGAAAGAACATGGTCAGACAATATAAAATAAGGGGTGAAATTTTGAAGGGGTGCAGGAGCAGAAAGACCTGGGTGTATATGTGCATTGATCATTGAAGCTGGTAGGACAGGTGGAGAGAGCAGTTAATAAAGCGTAAAGTATCCTGGGCTTTATTAATAGGGGCATAGAGTACACAAGCAGGGAGGTTATGTTGAATTTATATAAGACACTGGTTAGACCTCAGTTGGAGTATTGTGTACAGTTCTGGGCGCCACACTATATGAAGGATGTGAACACATTGGAGACAGTGCAGAAGAGGTTTACAAGAATGGTTCCAGGGATAAGGAGATTCAGTTATGAAGATAGATTGGAGAGGTTGGGACTGTTCTCCTTGAAGAGGAGAAGGCGAAGAGAAATTTAATAGAGATGTTCAAAATCATGATGGAGCTGGACAGAGTAAATAGGTCACAATGCTCATTTGCAGAGTCGGTGTGGACATGATGGACCGAATGGCCTCCTTCTGTGCCATTAAATTTCTATGATTCTGTGATTGACAAACATCTGGAGTAACTTAGGGAAAAAAGGCCACTTGTTTTTTCAATTTCAATAAACACCATTGTTTACTTTCCAAATGGTTTGTTGATAGCTGAGCCCATTAAGAATGCTTGGCTCAATTTCAAAAGCTCCAAGAACACTTATCTCAGCAGAGGAGGGGGTGCCTATGTTCACATTTTGATTGACCATTTTATGAGGTTATGAAAGGATTATCTGTCTTTGATGTGGTTAGTGAAATAGATGATTATTTGTTTTTACAACAGATTGACCACTTGAGGGGATTTATTATTTTTTTGAATAGGTTCTCTGAATGAGAGTTTTTGATGGTAGGAAACAGGTTTGAGTGAGAGCTCTATCAGATTGTTAGAAGTTTACTTTTTTTATCTTCATTTAAAAGACGTGGCTCCTGAGGTCTGCCCGTGGTGGATGCCGGAGAGTGGCTATGGAGGACGTATGGCTGGAGGTGGCATGAGGTGCCTTGGGGTTTATGAGGGAGAATGGAGGAGGCATGGGGGATATGAGGGACATGGTAGGGGCATGCAGGGTAGGTAGGGGTGAGGAGTGAGGGTTTGAAGACCTGGCATTCATCAGGAAAAATGGGCCGGTCCCAGTAAGTGGGCATCCCACCTGTCAGCTTGGCCATCAACCCGCCTCTGTTACCGCCTTGGACTTGCCTCCAGAGATGGCAGGCTCAACTCCATCCCGCCCTCACCTCCTCCACCACCCCACCCAACCTCCCCAACACGGAAATATGGTGGGCAGGAACCCGTTTAAAGGAGGGGTCTGCCAGGCCGGAAAGTTCCCCCACTCGACCTTCCTGCCCCCTCCACAAAAATCTGGCCCAAAGTTTAGGGCAAGAGATGCAGTGGGGGTGGGGTCAGGGGTGGGGGGGGGCTGCTGTGGTCGGGGTGTGGTTTGCTGGTGTGACAGGAAGAGCTTTTTTTACGCAGCGAGTGATAATGGCCTGGAATTCACTGGGTGATGGACGCAGAGATGATCAATGATTTAAAAAGGAACTTGAGGGAAATAAACATCAGGGTCATAGATAGGACTGACTGGATTGCTGTACAAGGGGATAGCATGGGGTCAATAGGCTTTGTCATGAATGACTGAGCTTTGGATTGAGGCTGACCTTCCATCAATGGTCAGCTGCAGCATGAAGTAATTACCAGAGTTAAGGGGGAATTAATTCAAGATCTATCTTTATTGCATACTCATTCCAGATCTCCATGGGTAATGGAAAGGGAAAGACCAATATCGGGATTTCTGTTGATTGGTAGATTGACTAGTACTCCTGGCAACAGAATCAAAGACGGACAGACATATAGTTAAAGCAGTAATAGCAGTAATGTGAAATAAGAGTGATAAGGTGACAAATAAAGGGCGTTACACCAACCTAGTGGGAAAAAGAGCACCAAGTAAAGAAAGTAGTTAGTGATAAGGGACACGTTCGATGAAAATCTCCACATGTGGAATTGTATTTTAACGTTTTGTGTAATGGTGGAATGCAGAAACTGCAAATGGTAATGTAGTCAGTGTGAGAGAAATATCGCCATGAGGATTTGGATTTGTAAAGGCCTGAGATAGTGAACACATTTTGTACAGAATTGTAACACGTCCGAATCCCCAGTTGTCAGTATTACCTGATAAGTGTACAGAGTATTTAACATGTGCTTAATAAGCGTTGACTTCAGTGTGTGTAAGAAGCTTATTGATCAACACAGTAGTTGGTAATCATTGGTAAAGCTGTGCTCTGGGAAATACTTACGCAGAGTAGGTGCGGGTACGTTTGGTGGGGAGGGGGCTGGGCAGATCCACAAGGAGAGAGTTGTTCCGCTCCCAGGTTTTAATGCTATCGCGGAAGTATGATAACGGCGGGGACACCGGTGAATCAGGTGCCTGTGAGGGTGAAGTCTCCCCCTGCTCGGATGACATGGCGCTTTGTGAGGATTCCTGTCTGTGAGAAAAGGAAAGGGACCAATGTTAGAATCCAGTTTGCTCTTGTTTCCCTCCCCACTCCCATTGCAGACCAACCATGCTGGAGTTGAGCAATAGGCTTGTCCGTTCACTCTCCCAAAATCGGCCACTAGGAGGTGCCTGGGTGCCATTGCCCTTCTAGTGTTCATACTCTCCAGTCCTGTACTCTCTGTGCTCTCTCTCTCTGAAACCCATGTTACATTGCTCCAATGATGTTGTTACGCAGCCTGCAGGATCTCTGTGCCTTTACTGCCACTGACACAGACCCATAATATGACCGTCCCATTGATCTGGGAAGCACGATGCCAAATATGCCAGGACATTGGATCAGGAACCAGTTCCGTCATGTTTGCACACCGCAGAGTCACATGGGGCAAGCACAGAATGATCAACAGATCCCAAGCCAGATGGTGCTGTCTGAAACTAGATGTAAATCCTTTTCTTGATCACTTCATTTATTTGCAGAATGCAGCATTGCATATGTCTGCCTTCTACCTACCAACCCAGTGTCCCAGCAGTCCCACGTAATATGTGCTCAAGATACTTAATCAATCAATACCCTCCACCTGTTCATCCTTAACCTGGTGAATACAACTAACATAACATGAACACAGAGCTCCGGCACTTGCTTTTACGGGGCCTACTCAAAGGCTGCAACCAGTTCGGTGTCTGGAAAGTGTTGCATGTAGGTTGATTTGCCAAGACCTGGGACAAACCATAAGATAAATGCCCCTTAGGTAAGGCTGACAATTTATGTGCTGGGTATTTGCCAATAGGCTGAGATTACTCAGCCTCATGTCATCACCTACAAAGCAAAGTTTGTCTTGTGTTCTCACCTTGGCTGAAATTCATACCAGAGATGAAAGGACCGAGTATTAACCTCTCCTGCTTAACCATCACTCAAGTTGCCAACTCTAATTAAATGTATTCCTGGTGATTTTGTCACATGACCTCCCACCTCTCCAATATTTTTGTGATTAATAAATAAGAGTGTTCAAAGTAAATCCTGATTAGTTTCTGGAGGCTCTAGGGCAACCCAGGAGGGTTGGCAACACTAAGTATTGACGAGAGCCTTTCTGAGCTGATCCAGACACAGAGATACAGAGAAAGAGAGAGAGAGAGAGAGAGAAATAACAGAGAGAGAGGGAGAGACACATTCTCTCAAACACACTCTCACACACACACACACAAAGTAGACAGGGTGACAGAAAGGGCCTAATTTTCCCCTCAGTAATGGGAAACATGAGTTGGGGCATTTCCCGACATCATGTTCCTGACTCCTGAAAGTCAGGCCATTCACATGGAAGTTTCTTCCTGAGGAGGCAGGTATGGGCTGGAGTGGGGCCCCTGCCACCCAAAGCAGGTCCAAGGCAGCAATGGAGGCCAAGGTGGACAGGTTAGAAGGCTCGCCCCTGTTCACTGGAACACCAGTGTGGTCATATTCATGGTTATTAGGCTCCCTAGCACTCACCCCACACCAGCATCCCCCCCCCCACTGCAGTATACCCCTTCCATACCCACTCCATACTCCCCGGCCCCCTCCGCCCCCATACCCCCTCCATACATTTTTCATACCTCCATGACCCTTCCCTACTTCCATGCACCCTCCATATCTACTCATAGAGTCATTGAGTCATAGAGGTCCACAGCACAGACAAAGGCCCTTCGGCCCATCAAATCTGCACTGGTCAAACAAGTATCTAACAATTCTAATTCAATTTTCCAGCACTAGGCCCATAGCCTTGTATGCCTTGGGCATTGCGAGTGCACATCCAAATACTTCTTAAATGTTATGAGGGTTTCTACCTCTACCACACTTTCAGGCAGTGAGTTCCTGATTCCCACTACTCTCTGCATGAAAAAATTCTTCCCCACATCCCCTCTAAACCTCCTGCCCCTTACCTTAAATCTATGCCCCCTGGTTATTGATCCCTCCACCATGAGGAAAAATCCTTCCTGTCTACCCCATCTATGCCCCTCATAATTTTATATACCTCAATTATGTCCCCCCTCAACCTCCTCTGCTCCAGGAAAATAACTCCAGTCTATCCAATCTCTCCTCATAGCTAAAGATCTCCAGCCCAGGCAACATCCTGGTAAATATCCTCTGCACTCGCTCTAGTGCAATCACATCCTTCCTCTAACCTGGATTCCACCTACTGCTCTGGAATCCATAGGTATGGAGCCAATGAGCCATATGATAACACTAGCAAGTCTTTGAAATGCTCATGTAACTGTCAAAATAAGAAAAAAATCATTTAAAAACCCTTAGAAAAATTCCTCTTACAAGCTCATAAAACTGTCAATCAAACACAGCCATTCATAATCCCATTGAAAAAAGTTTTAATTCACTTAGGCTCTCCGAATGTTGTCCAAGTAAACAAACAGACATTGAAGACTCACTCTAAAGGGCGATAAACCTATTACAAGCTCATAAACCTGTCAGTCAAACAAAGCTAAAAGTTTCCTCAGTTGTATAAACATTCCCCACAGGGCTAAATCTATTAATGGTTCTTAGAGCTTAGCCAGACACTCATAGTTAGGCCATCAGATTAAACAGATGTCTGGGCATCTGTTTAGCCTGATTTGTTGATATTGTTGCAAGATGAAATCTTATTATGAATGCATGGCTGAGCTCCAAGGTGCACTTATGGATTCAACCTGTGGGGAATGTATACATCTGCAAAGGGGACAGCTAACTTTGTTTGATTCCATTTTTTGAGCTTGTAATAAGTATATCTTTCTTTTAAGTGGTTTCTCAATTTTTGTTTGTTTGTTTAAACAAGATTGGGAAATGTTCAGTGGATTAAAGCTTTTTTCATTAGGGGTATGGATGACTGTAGTTGATTGACAATTTTATGAGCTTGTAAGAGGGATTTTCTAAGGGGTTTTTGAATGGCTTTTTGCTTATGTTGACAGTTTCATGAGCGTTTCCAAGACTTGCCAGTGTTATTATATAGCTCATTGATTCTTTATTTTTGAAAATTCAGTCATGGGATGTGGGCATCAATAGCTAGGCTAGCATTTATTGTCCATCCCTTATTGCCCTTGAGAAGATGGTGGTGAGCTACCTTCTTGAACCGCTGCTGTCCATGTCATGTAGGTACACCCACAGTGCTGTTAGGGAGGGAGTTCCAGGAGTTTGACCCAGCGACAGTGAAGGAACGGCGATATATTTCCAAGTCAGGATCATGAGTGACTTGGAGGGGAACTTCCAGGTGGTGGTGTTCCCATCTATCTGCTGCCCTAGTCCTTCTAGATGGTAGTGGTTGTGGGTTTGGAAGGTGCTGTCTATGGAGCCTTGGTGAATTCCTGCAGTGCACCTGGTAGATGGTACACACTGCTGCTGCTGTGCGTCAGTGGTGGAGGGAGTGAATGTTTGTGGATGTGGTGCCAATCAAGTGGGCTGCTTTGTCCTGGATGGTGTCAAGCTTCTTGATTGTTGTGGGAGCTGCACTCGTCCAGGCAAGTGGGGAGTATGGTTCTGTACCTAGTAGATACTGGAAGAGTGCATTAAAGCCTCAGCAGTTGTCAAGATATTAAATCAGTGAAAATCAAACCACAGGCTTCCCTAACATAGATTCATATCTGATTCTCCATACTCTCCTGGCCAGAAGGGATATATATCTCTATTTATCTCTATCTATTTCTATCTATATATCAATGGGCAGGATTTTGCCTTTGGCAGGGTTGCTCGGTGGGGGTGGGCAGAGGCCTGCAATCGGCTCCACACCACGATTTCATGCTGGGGGGGCCAACTAAGGCCCGCCCTGCATGGATTGCGAGCAGTAGCGCCGAGCGCTGACTGTGCGGGTGGGGGGAGGGAGGACAAGCAGGCAGTTTGCGTATACACGAGAAAGGGCACTTCAATCTTCCAGACAGCTCCATGCCTCAGGGAGATTGAAGTGCTGTTTAAAAAATTAATAAAGACAAAAATCCTCTATTAATAACCCCCACAGAAAACCTGAGATAAGGCAAAATAAGAGGGTTGGATTATTTTATACACACACAAAACACAGGAAAGGGGTTTCACAACACCCACCCCTTCTTGCACTCATACAATAGAAGAGGGATAAGGCAAAGAAAGGGGTACAGGGCAATACCACAATAAAAATAAGAGTTATGTTCACATTGAGTCCATGAATGAAAAATCCAGTGATGTATTCCTTCAGAGATTAGCCGGCTGGAACTGTTGCAGGGTGGTTCCATTTTCCAGAAGCGAGGACTTCCACATTGGGAGAAGGCACGTAGAGATGAATTAGTCTTGAAAGCACAGATACAGAAGTTCCAATGTTCCAGTAGTTCAAATTTAATAAAACATGCCCCCTCATACGACTCTGTCACATAGATGGAGCATGTTTTTAATCCCAAAAGAAAGTTATTATTTAATGCTCATTTGCTTTAGGAAACCTCATCCCACTTGTGAACGAAGTTTTCTAAAAAATGTAAAGGCCGCTCGGCCTTTTCACCTTCCCGTCAACTGTAAGGTTGAACGGGCAACGTAGATTTGAATTTAATTAGATTGTTAATGGGCTTTATAATTATCGGTGGCGCGCAGCCAACTCCGACACACACCCACCGAACGAAATATCACGTGAGTGCTCTATGACATCCGACATCATTGCACATGATATAACGCTCAAGCATAATATTCTGTCCTATATATGTATATATATATATCTACATCAACCTGGCTACTTTATAAAATTATTATTTTTATTGTTAAAAATGGACAACGCTTTACCCTGTCTAGCCAGAGGAATTTTTAACCTTCAGAAACCGGCAGGGACCGTTTTCTTTAAAGAGGTGCTAATGACCTCTGTGACTGCCGACAATCAAGTTCCAAAGAAATGCATCAATCCCCTTTGCATTTCTAATACAGAGCTCTGGCCAATGGAGACGGTGTGTCTGCAAATGACAAAAGAAACCCTGATTCCTCTATTAAACACCTCAAGATTCCAGACCTCGGAAAATACATAATTTGAACAAGACCCAGGAGATGAAGTGGGAGATATGTCACATGAAGCCCCCCCCTCCCCCCGCAACACCCCCAACCAAGCCACTAGAACTTACAATATTGCCATGTGGAACTGAACCCAGGCAGTCCAACGTTTTATCATCTAACAGGTAGCAATAGAAAGAGTTCTCTCCAGGTGAAGTGCCTGGCCCTCATCTACACCGTGAACTACTGGAACATTGGAACTTCTGTATCTGTGCCTTCAAGACTAATTCATCTCTATGTGCCTTCTCCCAATGTGGAAGTCCTCGCTTCTAGAAAATGGAACCACCCTGCAACAGTTCCAGCCGGCTAATCTCTGAAGGAATACATCACTGGATTTTTCAATCATGGACTCAATGTGAACATAACTCTTATTTTTATTGTGGTATTGCCCTGTACCCTTTTCTTTCCCTAATACCTCTTCTATTGTATGAGTGCAAGAAGGGGTGGGTGTTGTGAAACCCCTTTCCTGTGTTTTGTGTGTGTATAAAATAATTCAACCCTCTTATTTTGCCTTATCTCGGGTTTGCTGTGGGGTTATTAATAGAGGACTGGGGAAAAAACCAAAGGGCTGGGGAAAATATGCCAACACTAATAAAAGGAGAAATCAGAAATCAAAAACACCTTTCTGTTTATGGACAGGTAGTGAGAGGCGAGATTAGGGCTGTTCAAATTAATCACCCTCTGTCCATAACAATACTGTAGAATGCAGAAGTGGACTTTATCTAGTGGAGAAAGTACATTAATGCATGTGAATCCTTACGCAGTGCTGGTCAATTTAATGGTCTCTTACCTTTTAAGGATAGAGCCATATGATGAATCACTGAATTGAAAACATATTTAACTTTTCAAACAGCATCTAATTATGACAGTTATGGCTGGCAAGAGCTTTTAAACTTATTTGTCAAAAGATTCCCAACTCCACAGCAGGCTTTCCCAAGGGTCACAAAGTTATTTACCTGACATGGTTCCCACAGCTTGCAGGAGCCCACCAACCTCCATGAAAATAGCAACCTAAGGGGAATACAGACAAGATGGGCCGAATGGCCTCCTTCTGTGCCTTAAAGATACTGTGATTCTGTGAATATTGTATTTGGAATAGGCATTTAAATGGCGAACTGGGCATCGCTTTAAGTGCGTGTCAGGTCACAACTCGCCTCATTTCCCAGCCTAGGGAAATTGGTGGCCTGTCAAGTTTGAAGTTGTAGCCCTGCATGCCCTCAGTTTCATCCCCCGTCATGGGCTTGCTCAGTGTCGGGAGAGGAAAATTTGGCCCAAAGAACAGTGTGTGAGAGAGAGAGAGAGAGAGAGAGACACACACGCAAAGGACAGAGCAAGACAGAGAGACACAAAGGACAAATAGAGAGAGAAAGGCACAAAGGACAGAAAAAGAGAGAGAGAGACATACACATATAGGACAGAGCACGAGAGATAAAGAGAGGCACAAAGGACAGAAAGAGAGAGACAGGATGCAAAAGAGAAAGAGAGATAAACATATTTTGATTGATGTGTCCATGACTGTGCTCCAATAAACAGCTGACGTATTGGGAAAGAGACTGAGGAATGGGATAAAAAAAATCAAGGAACTGAAAGTGAGGAGCAAATAAGGAGAAAGAACGCAGTAAGAATCTTTCAGAAAGGACAAAGCTTCCTGACCACAGAGCAGCAGAGATCCAACTGCTCAGCCAGTGCCAGGATCAAGCTGCATCTGCTTATCCTGATACGTGCTGCAGTGTGAGACTCTCAGGCTCTCCCTCCTCAGAGGGATTAACCTTGGCAGCGGATAAGGTCTTTAACCCCTCAAGTTGCTAAGCTACTCTGTGCAGATTCTCTCTTTGCACTAAACAGCTGGAAAGAAAACAGCTTGGTTTCACAAAGAGAGCGAGAGAGGCAGATGGACAGAGAGAGTTTGATGGACACAGAGTAAGGTACAGTAAGAAAGATACACAGAAAGAGAGAGAATACAGAGGCAGCGAGGGTGAAATACATAAAACAGAAAAGGACGCACACTGAACATAAGAAATTGGAGCTGGGAGAGGTCATTCAGCCCCTTGAGCTTGCTTCATAATTCAGTGAGATCATGACTGATTTTCTACCTCAACTCTACCTTTGCATAAATCTAATTGACCTCTGCCCTGAACATACTCAACGACTGAGCCTCTGGGGTAGAAAGTTCCAAAAATTCACAACTCCCTGTGCGATGAAATTTCTCTTCATCCCAGTCCAAAATGGCCATCCTCTTATCCTGAGGGTTATGACTCCTGAGGCAGAGTAAGTGAGAGACACGGGCTTCCGATTCTTCACTGGGATAAATTGACCTTAACAAGCTGGAAGCTGCTTCAAACTGTGGTTGGTAAACAGGTCAACACAGGCACTCACATCTCCATTTCTAAAGAGGCCTTTCAGTAGGCGGTCAGTGTACCTGCCTGTTTCAGCCTCACGATTCCACAAATCTGCAGCATAGGGGACCACGAGTGAGCTTTTAGGAACAGGTGGATTGGTCATTCACCTCCCATGTGTCCTGACGATGAACAACCTTAAAACAGCTTCCCTTAAAAGGGGCTTCATGAAAGATTCCTGCCCCTCCTGCTTTACAAAGCACACAGCTTGCAGCCAGCCACCTATCAGATATCACAAATACCAGGTAATGATCATCTTCAACAAGACAGAATCCAACTATCACCCCTTGACATTCAACGGCATTACCATTGCTGAATCCCCTACTATCAACATCCTGTGGGGTTACCATTGACCAGAAGCTGGACTGGACTAGCCATATAAATACAGTGGCTACAAGAGCAGGTCAGAGGCTGGGAATCCTGCGGTGAGTAACTCACCTTCTGACTCCCCAAAGTCTGTCCACCATCTACAAGGCACAAGTCAGGAGTGTGATGGTATACTCTCCACTTGCCTGGATGAGTGCAGCTCCCATAACATTCAGAAGCTCAACACCATCCAGGACAAAGTAGCCGCTTGACTGGTACCCAACCCACAAACATTCATTCCCTCCACCACCGATGCGCAGTAGCAACAGTGTGTACCATCTACAAGATGCACAGCAGGAATTCACCAAGGCTCCTTAGACAACACCTTCCAAACCCACGACCACTACCATCGAGAAGGACAAGGGTAGCAGACACATGGGAACACCACCACCTGGAAGCTCCCCTTGAAACCACTCACCATCCTGACTTGGAAATATTTCGCTGTTCCTTCACTGTCGCTGCGTCAAAATCCTGAAACTCCCTCCCTAACAGGACCTATGCCAGATGGACTACAGCAGTTCAAGTAGGCATCTTGCCACCATCTTGTCATGGGCAATTGGGGACGAACAACAAATGCTGGTCTTGCCAGTGATGCCCACATCCCAAGAACAAACCTATTAATTTATTCTTTCATGGGATGTGGGCATCACTGCCAAGGCCAGCATTTGTTCCTTAATTCCCCTTCAACTGAATGCCTTGCTCGGCCATTTCAGAGAACAGTTTAGAGTCAACCATATTGTTGTGGGTTTGGAGTCACGTGTAGGCCAGACTGGGTAAGGACGGCAGAGTTCCTTCCCTAAAGGACATTAGTGAACCAAATGGGTCTTTACAATAATTGATGATGGTTACATGGTCACCATTACTGAGACTAGCTTTATATTCCAGGTTTATTATCTGAATTTAAATTCCACAAGCTGCCATGTCCCTAGTGCATTAGCCTGGGCCTCTGGATTATTAGTCAAGTGGCATTACCACTTTGCCACCATTTCCCCAGGGGACCGTGGGGTGGGGGATGGGGTGGTGGGCTTGGGATGGTATAATGGCTGGGTTGGGATTGTATAATGAGGGTGTGGGATTGTGGTAGTGAGGGAATGGGTAAGGTTGGGATTCAAGGTAGATGGGTTGCAATTAGACAAAGGACCATTTTCTGAAGAATAGCACCTGGTTCAGAGGTCACAATGCTCAACACCAGTGACCAAACTCAACTGGTCACTCAGTTGGGTTTCTAAGTCTATAGGATGGGCAAGATGAAAAGATGAAGTGAGTTGGCAGGGGATTTGTAAGCAGCCCCTGCCAACTCGGTTGGCGGTCCTGATGACTCTGCGGCTTCAACCAATCAGCAGTTGAGCTGGACAGACCAGGAATATGCCTCCGATCCAGCTCCTGAATTTGCTGTCAGGTGTTTGAGGTGCTACATTTGGCCTTGGCACCCATTAGGGAAAGGAAAACGAGCCAAAGGTTTCAGTCCCCAATTCCCTTTCAGGGACTCCTGGTGGAATTGTGAGGCCTGGATCAGAGTTACATGTGATGGCTTCCACAGTCAAACAGCATTGGCGACTCAGGGTCAAGTTGAACACTGGCTGGCTGGGACTTGGTACATTGAACCAAAGCTTAGCAAGGGGTCAGCACCTTCAGGGGAAGCCAAAAGAGATGAAAGCTACTACCCACAGGACAATCAACGGCCAACTCGGTTGAAACCAGCCCCCAAGAAACCAAGGGGTGAGGGGGGGTGGGGGGTGGGGGGTGGCAGAGAGACAGCAATAAGGGAAAAAAAATAGAGCAGGAGAAATCTGAATGAATGGGCCCCTCTTTCCATCCCACCCAGTGTCACATCACAATGAATCCTAGCAACATACCATAGCGATGGCATAGCAACAGCACGGATCAGATCACATTGCTCGACTGCACTGAATGATAATGAGATTACTCACACTATATTACCAAAGCAATAAAACTGATGATGTTGTTTTCATATCTTCACACTGTTTCCCCCCCCAGGGAGAGCTGCAAAGTTGCGGAAGGATTCACAGGCTGGAAGGCCACAACATGAACTCTGAAGAAGAGTCATACAGACTCGAAACGTTAACTCTGTTCCTCTCTCTCTCCCTCTCTCTCTCTCTCCACACATGCTGCCAAACCTGTTAAGTTATTCCAGCATTTTCTGTTTTAATTTCAGATTTCCGGCATCTGCAGTATTTTGCTTTTACGAACACTCTCTCCGTGGCTGTAATCATCTTTTTGCCAGACAACAGTGGGGTTAGTCCTATAGAGTGCACACACACGAACATACAAACAAGGAGTAGGACTAGGCTATTCAGCCCCTCGAGCCTGTTCCGCCATTTAATAAGACCATGGCTGATCTGATAGTAACCTGAAATCTGCATCCCACCTACCGCTGATAACCTATCACCCTCTTGCTTACCAGCTCTGCCTTAAAAACATTCAAAGACTCTGTTTCCATTGCCTTTTAAGGAAAAGAGTTCCAAAGACTCATGATCCTCAGAGAGAAAAAATTTCGCCTCATCTCTGTTTTAAATGAGCGACCCCTTATTTTTAAACAGTGACCCCTAGGCTCTAGATTCTTCCACAAGTGGAAACATCCTCTCCACATCCACCCTTGTCAAGACCCCTCAGGATTTTAAGTGTTTCAATTAAGTTGCCTCTTACTCTCCTAAATTCTAGTGGTTACAAGCCTAGTCCGTCCAACCCTTTCCTCATAAGACAACCCGCCCATTCCTGGTATTAGTCTGGTAAACTTTCTCTGAACTGCTTCCAATGCTTTTATATCCTTCCTTAAATAAGGAGACGCAATACTGTACACAGTACTCCAGGTCTTACTAGTGCCCTGTACAACTGAAGCATAACATCCCCACTTTTGTATTCAATTCCCCTCTCAATAAATGATAACATTCTATTAGCTTTCCTAATTACGTGCTGTACTTGCACACTAGCCTTTTGTGATTCATGCACTCAGACGTCGGACATGAATCTCAGAGTTCTGCAACCTCTCACCATTTAGATAATATGCTTCTCTTTTATTCTTCCTGCCAAAATGGACAATTTCACATTTGCCCACATTATACTCCATCTTCCAGGCTTTTGCCCACTTAATTAGCCTATCTATATCTGTATGTAGCTTCCTTTAGCAGGAGTTTCTGGGAGTAAATTGGGAGACACAGCAAAAATTCATCCCTAGGAAGATGAAGCATACTAAAGGGAGGACGAGACAACCATGGCTGACAAGGGAAGTCAGGGACAGCATAAAAGCTAAAGAGAAAGCATACAATGCGGCAAAGAGCAGTGGGAAACCAGGGGATTGGGAAGCCTACAAAGACCAACAGAGGACAACTGAAAAAGAAATAAGGAGGGAGAAGATTAAATATGAGGGTAAACTAGCCAGTAATATAAAAGAAGATTGCAAGAGTTTTTTTAGATTTATAAAGGGTAAGAGAGAGGCAAAAGTGGACATTGGGCTGCTGGAAAATGACGCTGGAGAAGTAGTAGTGGAAAACAAAGAAATGGCAGAGGAACTGAATAGGTACTTTGCGTCAGTCTTCACGGTGGAAGATACAAGTAACATCCCCAAAGTTCAAGAGAGTCGGGGGGCAGAGGTGAGTATGGTGGCCATTACCAAGGAGAAGGTGCTAGGAAAACTGAAAGGTCTGAAGGTGGATAAATCACCCGGACCAGATGGATTACACCCCAGAGTTCTGAAGGAGATAGCTGAAGAGATAGTGGAGGCGTTAGTGGTGGTCTTTCAGGAATCACTGGAGTCAGGGAGGGTCCCAGAGGACTGGAATATCACTGATGTAACCCCCCTGTTTAAGAAGGGAGTTAGGCAAAAGACGGGAAATTACAGGTCAATTAGCCTGATCTCGGTCGTTGGTAAGATTTCAGAGTCCATTATTAAGGATCAGATATCAGAATACTTGGAAGTACATGGTAAAATAGGGCAAAGTAAGCATGGTTTCATCAAGGGGAGGTCATGCCTGACAAACCTGTTAGAATTCTTTGAGGAGGTAATGAGCAGGTTAGACAAAGGAGAGCCAATGGATGTTATCTACTTGGACTTCCAGAAGGCCTTTGACAAGGTGCTGCATAGGAGGCTGCTCAGTAAGATAAGAGCCCATGGTGTTAGAGGCATGGATAGAAGATTGGCTGTCTGGCAGGAGGCAGAGAGTGGGGATAAGGGGGTCCTTCTCAGGATGGCAGCCGGTGACTAGTGGAGTTCCGCAGGGGTCAGTGTTGGGACCACAACTTTTCACTTTATACATTAATGATCTAGATGAAGGAACTGAGGGCGTTTTGGCTAAGTTTGCAGATGATACAAAGATAGATGGAGGGATAGGTAGTATTGAGGAGGCGGGGAGGCTGCAGAAGGATTTGGACAGGTTAGGAGAATGGGCAAAGAGTGGCAGATGGAATACAACGTGGGGAAGTGTGAGGTCATGAACTTGGTAGGAAGAATAGAGGCATAGACTATTTTCTAAGTGGGGAGAGAATTCAGAAATCTGGAGTGCAAAGGGACTTGGGAGTCCTAGTCGAGGATTCTCTTAACTTGTAGGTTGAGTCGGTAGTTAGGAAGGCAAATGCAATGTTGGCATTTATTTCAAGAGGACTAGAATATAAAAGCAGGGATGTGCTGCTGAGGCTTTATAAGGCTCTGGTCAGACCACATTTAGAATATTGTGAGCAATTTGGGCCCCGTATCTCAGGAAGGATGTGCTGGCCCTGGAGAGGGTCCAGAGGAGGTTCACGAGAATGATCCCAGGAATGAAAGGCTTAACATATGAGGAACGTTTGAGGACTCTGGGTCTATACTCGATGGAGTTTAGAAGGATGAGGGGGGATCTGATTGAAACTTATAGGATACTGAAAGGCCTGGATGGAGTGGACGTGGGGAAGATGTTTCTATTAGTAGGAGAGACTAGGACCCGAGGGCACAGCCCTCTTTGTGTTACCAGCAAATTTGGCAACCATCCCATCCATCCCCTCATCCAAGTCACTTATATAAATTGTAGTCAGCTGAGGTCCCAGCACTGATCCCTGTGGCACACCGTTCATTACATCCTGCCAACCTGAAAAAGACCCATTTATGCCTAATTTCTGCTTCCTGTTAGACAACCAATCTTTGATCCATGTAATATGTTACCCCCTTTACCAAGAGCTTTTATTTTCTGCAATAACCTTTGATGTGGCACGTTATCAGATGGGGAGCGTTTTATAGGTTTCCTCAGCCCATACAATACAAGGAGCACAAACACAAACATCCCACTGAATAGTGAACGTGAATTCAGAGCTGGAGCCTCCACTGGTCAGAGTGGGGTTTGAACCTTACGGTTATTAACTCAGAAGAATGTCTAGTACCACTAAGCCAAGGATTCAGTCCCAGCTACTGACAATGGCTCTAGACATACAAAGTGTTGAAGACACACATTCCATCAAAACCTGGGGCTTGATTTCACCACCCCTCCCCCACCCCACCCCACCATTTTTCTCCATCCTTCTGCCCAAGGTGCCGACTTGTGTTGGAGGAAAGTCAGTGGCAAGCGGCAACTCTGAAGAGACATCACGCAGGGTTCCTTCAGGCCTCAGTCTCTTTTTCCCTCCTTCCTTCCATCTTGTCCTCCATCTCTTTCAGCAACCACTCTGTGTGCTCCCTGCACACTAATGGCCAACTTTAGACCCTGTCCTACATTTCAGGAGCAAGAAATGTGGTGACAGCTCCATCACTCAGGAAGATGAGGCCGCGTTAGCTGCAGTCAGAAGTCAGTTGCGGAAGGCAGAAATTAGCCAACAGAATTTAATTATCAGTTAAGTAGAACAAGCCGCCAACTGACCGGCCTGTGGCCTTTGAGTCACATGCTTGAAGGGTCTTTGCTGCCTGGTTTACACCAGGGTTACTGAGTGTGTGGGGAATCAGGAGCTGGGACAGCCCAATGTCACAATCAGCCTAAAACACTTATTTCAATATTTTTAATCAAACATCGAATTCTCTTCACCGGAGAGCAGTGAGAGGCTGGGTCATTGAATTTATTTGGGACTGAGTTAGGTGGATTTTTGATAGACAAGAAAGTCAAGGGTTATAGGAATCAGGCAGGAAAATGGAACTAAGGCCTAATTCAGATCAGCGATGATCTTATTGAATGTTAGGACAGGCTCTATGGGCCAAATGGCCTACTCCTACTCCTATTCCTTATGTTCAGTTTATAACATTTTCTCCGTTGATTGGACACCAATAGAGCAGCCTCCAAAATGACAACTGGCAAGGAATGAGCGCATGCACACCACCCACCACCTTGGATCCTTAGGTATCTGTTTAACGCCTGTGAAAGGGGTGTGGCACCATTGGATTTCTAGGACAGGGCTGTAAGAAACTTCAGCCAGCCAGAGAAATTATGAAGGGAACTGTCAGAATGCTGGTCAATCCCGCAAAATAGACAGAAGCGTGTGCAGGAGAAACAGGGAGCCAGGCGGTGGCCCTTTAAATGTCAGGGGCACTTTGGTGCATCGTTGGAGTCGGGGGGGGGCAGGTGGGGGGGATGGGGGGTGATGGCAGGTGCTATTAAGGAAATAGATTGTGTGCATGTGAAATGGATAGGTCACCCAGGCTCCTTCGACAGCACCTTCCAAACCCATGACCTTTACCGCTTAGAAGGACAAGGACAGCAGACACATGGGAACACCACCACCTGCAAGCTCCTCTCCAAGCTACAAACCATCCTGACTTGGAACCATATACAAACATATGAATTAGGAGCAGGAGGAGGCCACTCAGCCCCTCGAGCCTGCTCCGTCATTCAATAAGATCATGGCTCATCAGATTGTGACCTCAACTCCACATTTCACCTGTTGACTCCCTTACTAGTCAAGAATCTATCTACCTCTGCCTTGAAAATATTCATCGACCCTGCCTCCAACGCTCTCTGGGGAAGAGAGTTCCAAAATTCACAATCTTCTGAGAGAAAAAATTTCTTCTCTCTCCATCTTAAATGGGAGACCCCTTATTTTTAAACTGTGTCCCCTAGTTCTAGTCTCTCTCACAAGGTGAAACATCCTTTCAGTATCCAACCTGTCAAGTACCCTCAGGATCTTATGTTTCAATAAGATTACCTCTCAATATTCTAAACTCCAACTGATACAGGCCCAACCTGTCCAGCCTTTCCTTGTAAGATAAGCCCCCTATCCCAGGCATCAGTCAAGTGAACCTCCTCTGTACTGCTTTTAACATATTTATATCCATTCCTATCATCGTTCCTTCACTGTCACTGGGTCAAAGTCCTGGAACTCCCTCCCTAACAGCACTGTGGGTGTACTTACACCACATGGTTCAAAAAGGCGAATCACCACCACCTTCTCCAGGGCAATTAGGGATGGGCAATAAATGCTGGCTCAGCCAGGGATGCCCACATCCCGAGAAAGAATAAATAAATTATTCTGGATGGATATGTTTTAATAGGAAAAGCTGGCACAGGCACATGATGGGCTGAATGGTCCCTCCCTGGGTTGTATCATTCAGTCAGTAAACTGAAAGGCTAAGAAGCCTTAGTCAAAGTGGAATTTCGTGAAACAGAAAGCGGAAATGCTGAAGTGGTTTGAGACAGAAAGTTAATGTGAATACCTGACTTACAGTCTGGATAAGATACAAGGAATAGAAGCTATGGCAACCCTGGGGTAAGATGATGGAGGACAATAGTGACTGAAACATCAATAACTTTGAAAAGATCTGGGATTCTCAGTACCAAGGCACATACTATATAAAAAAGAACAACATCGAGGAAATGATATATATATATATTTTATATTTGATTGACTGGGTTATTGAGGCTATGGATCACCAATAACAACTTTGTATTTATGTAGCAGTTTTTATGTAATAAAACATCCCAAGCTGCTTCACAGGAGCAAGACCAACAGGTCGCCCACATCAGTGGTACAGGGGTGTCTAAGTGAGACTTCAAGTTGAACAGGGTGAGAGTCAATGCATGGGAAGTCCTCACTGCTGATCAACGTGCCTGGAAGTCAGTCAGACAAGCAGTCAAGAAGGGCAGGACAAAAGCAGAGCAGAGAAGAAATAGAGAGGTGTCAGAAAAGAGAGCCCATCGCAAATAAAACACATAAATCAACCTCAGGCTAACACCATTCGCCTGCCCCGGTTGTGGAAGGGACTGCCAGTCACAAATTGGCCTCTACAGCCACAAGAGACAATGTTCAATGTAGAAGTGACATAGACCCTGGGCACAGTCCAACATTGCCTGAGATGGACGGATGCCAATAATGATAATAATAATAATGCTGGCCCTTGAGAAGGTGGGGGTGAGCTGCCTTCTTGAACCGCTGCAGTCCATGTGGTGTAGGTACAGCCACAGTGCTGTTAGGGAGGGAGTTCCAGGATTTTGACCCAGCAACAGTGAAGGAACAGTGATATATTTCCAAGTCTTGAGTGACTTGGAGGGGAACTTGCAGGTGGTGGCGTTCCAATGTGTCTGCTGCCCTTGTCCTTCTAAGTGGTAGAGGTCACTGGTTTGGAAGGTGCTGTTGAAGGAACCTTGGTGAGTTGCTGCAGTGCATCTTGTAGATGGTGCACACAGCTGCTACTGTGCATCAGTGGGGGAGGCGTGGATGCTGAAGGGGTGGTGGATGTGGTGCCAATCAAGCAGGGCTGCTTTGTCCTGGATGGTGTCGAGCTTCTTGAGTGTTGTGGGAGCTGCACTCATCCAGGCAAGTGGGGAGTATTCCATCACACTCCTGACTTATGCCTTGTAGATGGTGGACAGGCTTTGGGAATTCAGGTGGTGAGTTACTCGCTACAGAATTCCCAGCCTCTGACCTGCTCTTGTAGCCAAAGGTTGGTCCAGTTAAAAAGTAGCTGGATAAGTAAATGAGGGAAAAAGCAATGAGCAGATATGCTGATAAATTGAGATGAAGAAGGATAGGGGATGGCTTCTGTGGAGCATAAATGCCAGAATAGACCATATCAACTAAATGGCCTGTTTCTGGTGTTTTAACATCAGTGTAATTCTATGCCTGCTCAGAATTCATCCCACGCAAGAGTTATTTTTAACTGCTTGTTTTGAGCAGTAAAACAAACACATGACAGATATAATTGCCCCCAGCTCTATCACTCCACTCTCATCAATTGATGTTTGCATCAATATCCTTGGGTCAGTGTTCACCTGAAAAAAAATGAATCAGTCTGCGTTCATGGAGGAAACCTCTTCATCGTCAGCTTTGCTGGGACAGAAAACGTACACTGACTGCAAAGGTAAAGCCTGATCTCCCCACTATATCTCACTAGCTCCAGACATCCCAGAACACTCGACAGTCAATTAAATCATTTCTTAAGTATTCACTGCAGTAATGTAGGAAATGTGGCAGTGGACCTGCGCACAGCAAGCTACCACAAGCTGCAATGTGATAAGTAACCTGATAATCTGTTTTAAGTATTGGCTGAAGGATAATTATTGGGCAGGACAACTACCCTGCTCTTCCTCAAATATTACCGCAGCACATCCACATCCACCTGAGAGGTTTAATGTCTCATCCAACACAGCACCTCTGCGCCGACAGACCTGCAGCATTCCCTCAGTACTAACCTGCTGACAGTGCAGCACTCCCTCAGTACTGACCCTCAGACACTGCAGCGATCCCTCAGTACGACCCTCTGACAGTGCAGCACTCCCTCAGTACTGAGACTCAGACAGTGCAGCACTCCCTTCAGTACTGACCCTCTGACAGTGCAGCACTCCCTCACCACTGACATTCTGACAGTGCAGCACTCCCTCAGTACTGACCATCTGACAGTGCAGCATTCCCTAAGCACTGACCCTCTGACAGTGCAGCACTTCCTCACCACTGACATTCTGACGGTGCAGCACTCCCTCAGTACTGACCATCTGACAGTGCAGCATTCCCTAAGCACTGACCCTCTGACAATGCAGCACTCCCTCAGTACTGACCCTCTGACAGTGCAGCACTCCCTCAGTACTGATCCTCACACAGTGCAGCACTCCCTCAGTACTGACCGTCTGACAGTGCAGCACTCCCTCAGTACTGACCCTCTAACAGTGCAGCACTCCCTCAGCAATGAACCACTGACAGTGCAGCACTCCCTCAGTACTGATCCTCTAACAGTGCAGCACTCTCTCAGTACTGAACCTCCGACAGTGCAGTACTCCCTCAGTACTGACCCTCTGACAGTGCAGCACTCCCTCAGTACTGACCCTCTGACAGTACAGCTCTCCCTCAGCACTGAGCCTCTGACAGTGCAGCAGTCCCTCAGTACTGACCCTCTGTCAGGGCAGCACTCCCTCAGTACTGGTCCTCTGACAGTGCAGCACTCCCTCAGTACTAACCCTCTGACAGTGCAGCACTCCCTCAGCAATGACCCTCTGACAGTGCAGCACTCCCTCAGTACTGAACCTCTGACACGGCAGCACACCCTCAATACTGACGCTCTGGCAGTGCAGAATTCCCTCAGTACTGATCCTCCGACAGTGCAGCACTCCCTCAGTACTGATCCTCCAACAGTGCAGCACTACCTCAGCACTGATCCTCCGACAGTGCAGCACTCCCTCAGTACTGACCCTCCGACAGTGCAGCACTCCCTCAGTACTGAACCTCAGGCAGAGCAGCACTCCCTCAAAACTGACCCTCTGACAGTGCAGCAATCCCTCAGTACAGAATCTCTGACAGTGCAGCACGCCCTCAGTACTGACCCTCTGAGAGTGCAGCACTCCCTCAGTACTGACCATCCGACAGTGCAGCACTCCCTCAGTACTGACGCTCTGACAGTGCAGCACTCCCTCAGTACTGACCCTCCAACAGTGCAGCACTCCCTCAGAACAGACTGACTGACAGTGCAGCATTCCCTCAGTACTGACCCTCTGACAGTGCAGCACTCCCTCAGTACTGATTCACAGACAGCACAGCACTCCCTCAGTACAGACTCTCTGACAGTGAAGCACTCCCTCAGTACAGACCCTCTGACAGTGCAGCACTCCCTCAGTACTGATCCTCTGACAGTGCAGCACTCACTCCATACTGACCCTCTGACAATGCAACACTCCCTCAGTACTGAACCACGAAGAGTGCAGCACTCCCTCCGTACTGACCCTCAGACAGTACAGCACGCCCTCAGTATGATCCTCTAACAGTGCAGCACTTCCTCAGTACTGACCCTCAGGCATTGCAGCAATCCCTCAGTATTGACCCTCAGACAGTGCAGCTCTCCCTCAGTACTGACCCTCAGACAATGCAGCACTCCCTCAGTACTGACGCTCTGACAGTGCAGCATTCCCACCGTACTGACCCTCAAAGAGTACAGTACTCCCTCAGTACTGACCCTCAGACAGTGCAGCACTCCCTCAGTACTGACCCTCAGACATTGCAGCACTCCCCCAGTACTGACCATCTGACAGTGCAGCACTCCGTCAGCACTGACCCTCTGACTGTGCAGAACTTCCTCAGTACTGAGCCCCAGACAGTGGAGCGCTCCCTCAGTACTGACCCTCTGACAGGGCAGCACTCCTGCACTACTAACCCACGGACAGTGCAGCAATCCCTCAGTGCTGACCCTCTAACAGTGCAGCAAACCCTCAGTACTGACACTCTGACAGTGCAGCATTCCCTCAGTACTGACCAACGGACAGTGCAGCACTCCCTCAGTACTGACCCTCTGACAGTGCAGCACTCCCTCAGTACTGACCCTCTGACAGTGCAGCACTCCCTCAGTACTGACCCTCTGACAGTGCACCTCTACCTCAGTAGTGACCAACGGACATTGCAGCCCTCCCTCAGTACTGACCCTCTGACAGTGCAGCACTCCGTCAGTACTGACACGCTGTCAGTGCAGCACTCCCTCAGTACTGACTCCCTGACAGTGCAGCACTCCCTCAGTACTGATCCTCTGACAGTGCAGCACTCCCTCAGTACTACCCCACAGACAGTGCAGCACTCCCTCAGTACTGACCCACGGACAGTGCAGCACTCCCTCAGTACTGAACCTCTGACAGTGCAGCACTCCCTCAGTACTGACTCGCTGACAGTGCAGCACTCGCTCAGTACTGACCCTCTTACAGTGCAGCACTCCCTCAGTACCTACTCTCTGACAGTGCAGCACTCCCTCAGTACTGACTCTGACAGTGCAGCACTCCCTCAGTACTGACACACGGACAGTGCAGCACTCCCTCAGTACTGACACTCTGACAGTGCAGCACTCCCTCAGTACTGACTCGCTGACAGTGCAGCACTCCCTCAGTACTGACCCTCTGAGAGTGCAGCACTCCCTCAGTACTGACCATCCGACAGTGCAGCACTCCCTCAGTACCGACCCTCCGACAGTGCAGCACTCCCTTAGTATGACCCTCCGACAGTGCAGCACTCCCTCAGTAGTGACCCTCCGACAGTGCAGCACTCCCTCAGTACTGATCCTCTGACAGTGCAGCAGTCCCTCAGTACTGACCCTCAGACATTGCAGCACTCGCTCAGTACTGACCCTCTGACAGTGCAGCAGTCCCTCCGTACTGACCCTCAGACAGTAGAGCACTCCCTCCATACTGACCCTCAGAGAGTGCAGCACTCCCTCCATGCTGACTCTCTGACAGTGCAGCACTCCCTCATTACTGACCCTCTGACAGTGCAGCAGTCCCTCCGTACTGACCCTCAGACAGTACAGCACACCCTCCATACTGACCCTCAGAGAGTGCAGCACTCCCTCCGTGCTGACCCTCTGACAGTGCATCACTCCCTCAGTACTGACCCTCTGACAGTTCAGCAGTCCCTCAGTACTGACCCTCAGACATTGCAGCTCTGCCTCAGTACTGACTCTCAGACAGTGCAGCACTCTCTCAGTACTGACCCTCTGACAGTGCAGCAGTCCCTCCGTACTGACCCTCAGACAGCACAGCACTCCCTCCATACTGACCCTCAGAGAGTGCAGCACTACCTCCGTGCTGACCCTCTGACAGTGCAGCACTCCCTCAGTACTGACCCATGGACACCGCAGCACTCCCTCAGTACTGACCCTCAGACAGTGCAGCACTCCCTCAGCACTGAGCCTCTGACAGGGCAGCACTCCCTCAGTACTGACCCTCTGTCAGTGCAGCACTCCCTCAGTACTGACCCTCTGACAGTGCAGCACTCCCTCAGTACTAACCCTCTGACAGTGCAGCACTCCCTCAGCACTGACCCTTAGACAATGCAGCACTCCCTCAGTACTGACCCTCTGACAGTGCAGCATTCCCACCGTACTGACACTCAGACAGTACAGTACTCCCTCAGTACTGACCCTTAGCCAATGCAGCACTCCCTCAGTACTGACCCTCTGACAGTGCAGCACTCCCTCAGCACTGACCCTTAGACAATGCAGCACTCCCTCAGTACTGACCCTCTGACAGTGAAGCACTCCCTCAGTACTGACCCTCTGACAGTGCAGCATTCCCACTGTACTGACACTCAGACAGTACAGTACTCCCTCAGTACTGAACCTCAGACAGTGAAGCACTCCCTCAGTACTGACCCTCAGACACTGCAGCACTCCCACAGTACTGACCCTCTGACAGTGCAGCATTCCCTCAGTACTGACCCTCTGACAGTGCAGCAATCCCTCAGTACGACCCTCCAACAGTGCAGCACTCCCTCAGTACTGACCCTCAGACAGTGCAGCACTCCCTCAGTACCGACCCTCCGACAGTGCAGCACTCCCGTAGTACGACCCTCCGACAGTGCAGCACTCCCGCAGTAGTGACCCTCCGACAGTGCAGCACTCCCTCAGTACTGACCCTCTGACAGTGCAGCACTTCCTCACCACTGACATTCTGACAGTGCAGCACTCCCTCAGTACTGACCATCTGACAGTGCAGCATTCCCTAAGCACTGACCCTCTGACAGTGCAGCACTCCCTCAGAACTGACCCTCTGACAGTGTAGAACTCCCTCAGTACTGATCCTCAGACAGTGCAGCACTCCCTCAGTACTGACCCTCTGAATGTGCAGCACTCCCTCAGTACTGACACTCTAACAGTGCAGCACTCCCTCAGTACTGGTCCTCTGACAGTGCAGCACTCCCTCAGTACTGACCCTCTGACAGTGCAGCACTCCCTCAGCACTGACCCTCTGACAGTGCAGCACTCCCTCAGTACTGAACCTCTGACAGTGCAGCACTCTCTCAGTACTGGTCCTCTGACAGTGCAGCACTCCCTCAGTACTGACCCTCAGACATTGCAGCACTCCCCCAGTACTGACCATCTGACAGTGCAGCACTCCGTCAGCACTGACCCTCTGACTGTGCAGAACTTCCTCAGTACTGAGCCCCAGACAGTGGAGCGCTCCCTCAGTACTGACCCTCTGACAGGGCAGCACTCCTGCACTACTAACCCACGGACAGTGCAGCAATCCCTCAGTGCTGACCCTCTAACAGTGCAGCAAACCCTCAGTACTGACACTCTGACAGTGCAGCATTCCCTCAGTACTGACCAACGGACAGTGCAGCACTCCCTCAGTACTGACCCTCTGACAGTGCAGCACTCCCTCAGTACAGACCCTCTGACAGTGCACCTCTACCTCAGTAGTGACCAACGGACATTGCAGCACTCCCTCAGTACTGACCCTCTGACAGTGCAGCACTCCGTCAGTACTGACACGCTGTCAGTGCAGCACTCCCTCAGTACTGACTCCCTGACAGTGCAGCACTCCCTCAGTACTGATCCTCTGACAGTGCAGCACTCCCTCAGTACTACCCCACAGACAGTGCAGCACTCCCTCAGTACTGACCCACGGACAGTGCAGCACTCCCTCAGTACTGAACCTCTGACAGTGCAGCACTCCCTCAGTACTGACTCGCTGACAGTGCAGCACTCGCTCAGTACTGACCCTCTTACAGTGCAGCACTCCCTCAGTACCTACTCTCTGACAGTGCAGCACTCCCTCAGTACTGACTCTGACAGTGCAGCACTCCCTCAGTACTGACACACGGACAGTGCAGCACTCCCTCAGTACTGACACTCTGACAGTGCAGCACTCCCTCAGTACTGACTCGCTGACAGTGCAGCACTCCCTCAGTACTGACCCTCTGAGAGTGCAGCACTCCCTCAGTACTGACCATCCGACAGTGCAGCACTCCCTCAGTACCGACCCTCCGACAGTGCAGCACTCCCTTAGTATGACCCTCCGACAGTGCAGCACTCCCTCAGTAGTGACCCTCCGACAGTGCAGCACTCCCTCAGTACTGATCCTCTGACAGTGCAGCAGTCCCTCCGTACTGACCCTCAGACAGTAGAGCACTCCCTCCATACTGACCCTCAGAGAGTGCAGCACTCCCTCCATGCTGACTCTCTGACAGTGCAGCACTCCCTCATTACTGACCCTCTGACAGTGCAGCAGTCCCTCCGTACTGACCCTCAGACAGTACAGCACACCCTCCATACTGACCCTCAGAGAGTGCAGCACTCCCTCCGTGCTGACCCTCTGACAGTGCAGCACTCCCTCAGTACTGACCCTCTGACAGTTCAGCAGTCCCTCAGTACTGACCCTCAGACATTGCAGCTCTGCCTCAGTACTGACTCTCAGACAGTGCAGCACTCTCTCAGTACTGACCCTCTGACAGTGCAGCAGTCCCTCCGTACTGACCCTCAGACAGTACAGCACTCCCTCCATACTGACCCTCAGAGAGTGCAGCACTCCCTCCGTGCTGACCCTCTGACAGTGCAGCACTCCCTCAGTACTGACCCTCTGACAGTGCAGCACTCCCTCAGTACTGACCCTCTGACAGTGCAGTACTCCCTCCGTACTGACCCTCAGACAGTACAGCACTCCCTCCATACTGACCATCAGAGAGTGCAGCACTACCTCCGTGCTGACCCTCTGACAGTGCAGCACTCCCTCAGTACTGACCCATGGACACCGCAGCACTCCCTCAGTACTGACCCTCAGACAGTGCAGCACTCCCTCAGCACTGAGCCTCTGACAGGGCAGCACTCCCTCAGTACTGACCCTCTGTCAGTGCAGCACTCCCTCAGTACCGACCCTCTGACAGTGCAGCACTCCCTCAGTACTAACCCTCTGACAGTGCAGCACTCCCTCAGCACTGACCCTTAGACAATGCAGCACTCCCTCAGTACTGACCCTCTGACAGTGCAGCATTCCCACCGTACTGACACTCAGACAGTACAGTACTCCCTCAGTACTGACCCTTAGCCAATGCAGCACTCCCTCAGTACTGACCCTCTGACAGTGCAGCACTCCCTCAGCACTGACCCTTAGACAATGCAGCACTCCCTCAGTACTGACCCTCTGACAGTGAAGCACTCCCTCAGTACTGACCCTCTGACAGTGCAGCATTCCCACTGTACTGACACTCAGACAGTACAGTACTCCCTCAGTACTGAACCTCAGACAGTGAAGCACTCCCTCAGTACTGACCCTCAGACACTGCAGCACTCCCACAGTACTGACCCTCTGACAGTGCAGCATTCCCTCAGTACTGACCCTCTGACAGTGCAGCAATCCCTCAGTACGACCCTCCAACAGTGCAGCACTCCCTCAGTACTGACCCTCAGACAGTGCAGCACTCCCTCAGTACCGACCCTCCGACAGTGCAGCACTCCCGTAGTACGACCCTCTGACAGTGCAGCACTCCCGCAGTAGTGACCCTCCGACAGTGCAGCACTCCCTCAGTACTGACCCTCTGACAGTGCAGCACTTCCTCACCACTGACATTCTGACAGTGCAGCACTCCCTCAGTACTGACCATCTGACAGTGCAGCATTCCCTAAGCACTGACCCTCTGACAGTGCAGCACTCCCTCAGAACTGACCCTCTGACAGTGTAGAACTCCCTCAGTACTGATCCTCAGACAGTGCAGCACTCCCTCAGTACTGACCCTCTGACTGTGCAGCACTCCCTCAGTACTGACACTCTAACAGTGCAGCACTCCCTCAGTACTGACCCTCTGACAGTGCAGCACTCCCTCAGCACTGACCCTCTGACAGTGCAGCACTCCCTCAGTACTGAACCTCTGACAGTGCAGCACTCTCTCAGTACTGAACCTCCGACAGTGCAGCACTCCCTCAGTACTGACCCTCCGACAGTGCAGCACTCCCTCAGTACTGAACCTCAGGCAGAGCAGCACTCCCTCAAAACTGACCCTCTGACAGTGCAGCAATCCCTCAGTACAGAATCTCTGACAGTGCAGCACGCCCTCAGTACTGACCCTCTGAGAGTGCAGCACTCCCTCAGTACTGACCATCCGACAGTGCAGCACTCCCTCAGTACTGACGCTCTGACAGTGCAGCACTCCCTCAGTACTGACCCTCCAACAGTGCAGCACTCCCTCAGAACAGACTGTCTGACAGTGCAGCATTCCCTCAGTACTGACCCTCTGACAGTGCAGCACTCCCTCAGTACTGATTCACAGACAGCACAGCACTCCCTCAGTACAGACTCTCTGACAGTGAAGCACTCCCTCAGTACAGACCCTCTGACAGTGCAGCACTCCCTCAGTACTGATCCTCTGACAGTGCAGCACTCACTCCATACTGACCCTCAGACAGTGCAGCACTCTCTCAGTACTGACCCTCACACAGTGCAGCACTCCCTCCGTGCTGACCCTCTGACAATGCAACACTCCCTCAGTACTGAACCACGAAGAGTGCAGCACTCCCTCCGTACTGACCCTCAGACAGTACAGCACGCCCTCAGTATGATCCTCTAACAGTGCAGCACTTCCTCAGTACTGACCCTCAGGCATTACAGCAATCCCTCAGTATTGACCCTCAGACAGTGCAGCTCTCCCTCAGTACTGACCCTCAGACAATGCAGCACTCCCTCAGTACTGACGCTCTGACAGTGCAGCATTCCCACCGTACTGACCCTCAAAGAGTACAGTACTCCCTCAGTACTGACCCTCAGACAGTGCAGCACTCCCTCAGTACTGACCCTCAGACATTGCAGCACTCCCCCAGTACTGACCATCTGACAGTGCAGCACTCCGTCAGCACTGACCCTCTGACTGTGCAGAACTTCCTCAGTACTGAGCCCCAGACAGTGGAGCGCTCCCTCAGTACTGACCCTCTGACAGGGCAGCACTCCTGCACTACTAACCCACGGACAGTGCAGCAATCCCTCAGTGCTGACCCTCTAACAGTGCAGCAAACCCTCAGTACTGACACTCTGACAGTGCAGCATTCCCTCAGTACTGACCAACGGACAGTGCAGCACTCCCTCAGTACTGACCCTCTGACAGTGCAGCATTCCCTCAGTACTGACCCTCTGACAGTGCAGCACTCCCTCAGTACAGACCCTCTGACAGTGCACCTCTACCTCAGTAGTGACCAACGGACATTGCAGCCCTCCCTCAGTACTGACCCTCTGACAGTGCAGCACTCCGTCAGTACTGACACGCTGTCAGTGCAGCACTCCCTCAGTACTGACTCCCTGACAGTGCAGCACTCCCTCAGTACTGATCCTCTGACAGTGCAGCACTCCCTCAGTACTACCCCACAGACAGTGCAGCACTCCCTCAGTACTGACCCACGGACAGTGCAGCACTCCCTCAGTACTGAACCTCTGACAGTGCAGCACTCCCTCAGTACTGACTCGCTGACAGTGCAGCACTCGCTCAGTACTGACCCTCTTACAGTGCAGCACTCCCTCAGTACCTACTCTCTGACAGTGCAGCACTCCCTCAGTACTGACTCTGACAGTGCAGCACTCCCTCAGTACTGACACACGGACAGAGCAGCACTCCCTCAGTACTGACACTCTGACAGTGCAGCACTCCCTCAGTACTGACTCGCTGACAGTGCAGCACTCCCTCAGTACTGACCCTCTGAGAGTGCAGCACTCCCTCAGTACTGACCATCCGACAGTGCAGCACTCCCTCAGTACCGACCCTCCGACAGTGCAGCACTCCCTTAGTATGACCCTCCGACAGTGCAGCACTCCCTCAGTAGTGACCCTCCGACAGTGCAGCACTCCCTCAGTACTGATCCTCTGACAGTGCAGCAGTCCCTCAGTACTGACCCTCAGACATTGCAGCACTCGCTCAGTACTGACCCTCTGACAGTGCAGCAGTCCCTCCGTACTGACCCTCAGACAGTAGAGCACTCCCTCCATACTGACCCTCAGAGAGTGCAGCACTCCCTCCATGCTTACTCTCTGACAGTGCAGCACTCCCTCATTACTGACCCTCTGACAGTGCAGCAGTCCCTCCGTACTGACCCTCAGACAGTACAGCACACCCTCCATACTGACCCTCAGAGAGTGCAGCACTCCCTCCGTGCTGACCCTCTGACAGTGCAGCACTCCCTCAGTACTGACCCTCTAACAGTGCAGCACTCCCTCCGTACTGACCCTCAGACAGTGCAGCACTCCCTCCGTACTGACCCTCAGACAGTACAGCACTCCCTCCATACTGACCATCAGAGAGTGCAGCACTACCTCCGTGCTGACCCTCTGACAGTGCAGCACTCCCTCAGTACTGACCCATGGACACCGCAGCACTCCCTCAGTACTGACCCTCAGACAGTGCAGCACTCCCTCAGCACTGAGCCTCTGACAGGGCAGCACTCCCTCAGTACTGACCCTCTGTCAGTGCAGCACTCCCTCAGTACTGACCCTCTGACAGTTCAGCACTCCCTCAGTACTAACCCTCTGACAGTGCAGCACTCCCTCAGCACTGACCCTTAGACAATGCAGCACTCCCTCAGTACTGACCCTCTGACAGTGCAGCATTCCCACCGTACTGACACTCAGACAGTACAGTACTCCCTCAGTACTGAACCTCTGACAGGGCAGCACTCCTGCACTACTGACCCACGGAGAGTGCAGCACTCCCTCAGTGCTGACCTTCTGACAGTGCAGCAAACCCTCAGTACTGACCCTCTGACAGTGCAGCATTCCCTCAGTACTGACCAACGGACAGTGCAGCACTCCCTCAGTACTGACTCTGACAGTGCAGCACTCCCTCAGTACTGACACACGGACAGTGAAGCACTCCCTTAGTACTGACCCTCTGACAGTGCAGCACTCCCTCAGTACTGACTCGCTAACAGTGCAGCACTCCCTCAGTACTGACCCTCTTACAGTGCAGCACTCACTCAGTACCTACTCTCCGACAGTGCAGCACTCCCTCAGTACTGACCCACTGACAGTGCAGCACTCCCTCAGTACTGACCCTCTGACAGTGCAGCACTCCCTCAGTACTGACCCTCTTACAGTGCAGCACTCACTCAGTACTGACTCTCTGACAGTGCAGGACTCCCTCAGTACTGACCCGCAGACAGTGCAGCGCTCCATCAGTACAGACCTTCTGACAATGCAGCACTCCCTCAGTACTGACCCTCCAACAGTGTAGCACTCCCTCAGTACTGGCTTTCTGACAGTACAGCACTCCCTCAGTACTGATCCTCTGACAGTGAAGCAGTCCCTCCGTACTGACCCTCAGACATTGCAGCTCTGCCGCAGTACTGACCCTCTGACAGTGCAGCAGTCCCCCCGTACTGACCC
This sequence comes from Carcharodon carcharias, assembly GCF_017639515.1. Classification (NCBI taxonomy): domain Eukaryota; kingdom Metazoa; phylum Chordata; class Chondrichthyes; order Lamniformes; family Lamnidae; genus Carcharodon; species Carcharodon carcharias. Next base: position 28,845,493 of record NC_054497.1, on the reverse strand, counting down.
TCAGTCAGTGCAGCACTCACTACATACTGACCCTCAGAGAGTGCAGCACTCCCTCCGTGCTGACCCTCTGACAGTGCAGCACTCCCTCAGTACTGACCCATGGACAGTGCAGCACTCCCTCAGTACTGACCCTCAGACAGTGCAGCACTCCCTCAGTACTGGTCCTCTGACAATGCAGCACTCCCTCAGTACCGACCCTCCGACGGTGTAGCACTCCCTCAGTACTGGCTTTCTGACAGTGCAGCACTCCCTCAGTACTGATCCTCCGACAGTGCAGCACTACCTCAGCACTGACCCTCCGACAGTGCAGCACTCCCTCAGTACTGACCCTCCGACAGTGCAGCACTGCCTCAGTACTGAACCTCAGGCAGAGCAGCACTCCCTCAAAACTGACCCTCTGACAGTGCAGCAATCCCTCAGTACTGAATCTCTGACAGTGCAGCACACCCTCAGTACTGACCCTCAGACAGTGCAGCACTCCCTCCGTGCTGACCCTCTGACAGTGCAGCACTCCCTCAGTACTGACCCTCTGACAGGGCATCACTCCCACAATACTGACCCTCGGACAGTGCAGCATTCCCTCACTACAGACAGTCCGACAGTGCAGTACTCCCTCAGTACTGAGCCTCCGACAGTGCAGCACTCCCTCAGTACTGACCCTCTGAAAGTGCAGCGCTCCCTCAGTACTGACCCTCTGAGAGTGCAGAACTCCCTCAGTACTGACCATCCGACAGTGCAGCACTCCCTCAGTACAGACTCTCTGACAGTGCAGCACTCCCTCAGTAGTGACTCTCTGACAGTGCAGCACTCCCTCAGAACTGACCCTATGACAGTGCAGAACTCCCTCAATACAGACTATCTGACAGTGAAGCATTCCCTCAGTACAGACCATCTGACAGTGCAGCACTCCCTCCGTGCTGACCCTCTGACAGTGCAACACTCCCTCAGTACTGACCCACGGACAGTGCAGCACTCCCTCCGTACTGACTCTCAGACAGTACAGCACTCCCTCAGTACTGATCCTCTAACAGTGCAGCACTTCCTCAGTACTGACCCTCCGGCATTGCAGCAGTCCCTCAGTATTGACCCTCAGACAGTGCAGCTCTCCCTCAGTACTGACCCTCAGACATTGCAGCACTCCCTCAGTACTGACCCTCAGACAATGCAGCACTCCCTCAGTACTGACCCTCTAACAGTGCAGCATTCCCACCGTACTGACCCTCAGACAGTACAGTACTCCCTCAATACTGACCCTCAGACAGTGCAGCACTCCCTCAGTACTGACCCTCAGATACTGCAGCACTGACCCTCTGACAGTGCAGCACTCCATCAGCACTGACCCTCTGACTGTGCAGAACTTCCTCAGTACTGAGCCCCAGACAGTGGAGCGCTCCCTCAGTACTGACCCTCTGACAGGGCAGCACTCCTGCACTACTGACCCACGGAGAGTGCAGCACACCCTCAGTGCTGACCCTCTGACAGTGCAGCAAACCCTCAGTACTGACCCTCTGACAGTGCAGCATTCCATCAGTACTGAACAACGGACAGTGCAGCACTCCCTCAGTACTGACCCACTGACAGTGCAGCACTCCCTCAGCACTGACCCTCTAACAGTGCAGCTCTACCTCAGTACAGACCCACGGACATTGCAGCACTCCCTCAGTACTGACTCCCTCACAGTGCAGCACTCCCTCAGTACTGACTCTGACAGTGCAGCACTCCCTCAGTACTGACACACGGACAGTGCAGCACTCCCTCAGTACTGACCCTCTTACAGTGCAGCACTCACTCAGTACCTACTCTCCGACAGTGCAGCACTCCCTCAGTACTGACCCTCTGAGAGTGCAGCACTCACTCAGTACTGACTCTCTGACAGTGCAGGACTCCCTCAGTACTGACCCCCAGACAGTGCAGCGCTCCATCAGTACAGACCTTCTGACAATGCAGCACTCCCTCAGTACTGACCCTCCAACGGTGTAGCACTCCCTCAGTACTGGCTTTCTGACAGTACAGCACTCCCTCAGTACTGATCCTCTGACAGTGAAGCAGTCCCTCAGAACTGACCCTCAGACATTGCAGCTCTGCCTCAGTACTGACCCTCTGACAGTGCAGCAGTCCCTCCGTACTGACCCTCAGTCAGTGCAGCACTCCCTCCATACTGACCATCAGAGAGTGCAGCACTCCCTCCGTGCTGACCCTCTGACAGTGCAGCACTCCCTCAGTACTGACCCATGGACAGTGCAGCACTCCCTCAGTACTGACCCTCAGACAGTGCAGCACTCCCTCAGCACTGAGCCTCTGACAGTGCAGCAGTCCCTCAGTACTGACCCTCTGTCATTGCAGCAATCCCTCAATACCGGTCCTCTGACAATGCAGCACTCCCTCAGTACCGACCCTCCGACGGTGTAGCACTCCCTCAGTACGGGCTTTCTGACAATTCAGCACTCCCTCAGTACTGATCCTCTGACAGTGCAGCAGTCCCTCAGTACTGACCCACAGACACTGCAGCACTCCCCCAGTACTGACCCTCTGACAGTGCAGCACTCCATCAGCACTGACCCTCTGACTGTGCAGAACTTCCTCAGTTCTGAGCCCCAGACAGTGGAGCGCTCCCTCAGTACTGACCCTCTGACAGGGCAGCACTCCCGCACTTCTGACCCACGGACAGTGCAGCACTCCCTGAGTGCTGACCCTCTGACAGTGCAGCAAACCCTCAGTACTGACCCTCTGAAATTGCAGCATTCCCTCAATACTGACCAACGGACAGTGCAGCACTCCTTCAGTACTGACCCTCTGACAGTGCAGCATTCCCTCAGTACTGACACACGGACCGTGAAGCACTCCCTCAGTACTACCCTCTGACAGTGCAGCACTCCCTCAGTACTGACTCGCTAACAGTGCAGCTCTCCCTCAGTACTGACCCTCTTACAGTGCAGCACTCACTCAGTACTGACCCTCTGACAGTGCAGCACACCCTCAGTACTGACCCATGGACAGTGCAGCACTCCCTCAGTACTGACCCTCAGACAGTGCAGCACTCTCTCAGCACTGACCCTCTGTCATTGCAGCACTCCCTCAGTACTGGTCCTCTGACAATGCAGCACTCCCTCAGTACCGACCCTCCGACGGTGTAGCACTCCCTCAGTACTGGCTTTCTGACAGTACAGCACTCCCTCAGTACTGATCCTCTGACAGTGCAGCAGTCCCTCAGTACTGACCCTCAGACATTGCAGCTCTCCCTCAGTACTGACCCTCAGACAGTGCAGCACTCCCTCCGTACTGACCCTCAGAAAGTACAGCACACCCTCCATACTGACTCTCAGAGAGTAGAGCAGTCCCTCAGTACTGACCCTCTGTCAGTGCAGCACTCCCTCAGTACAGGTCCTCTGACAGTGCAGTACTCCCTCAGTACTAACCCTCTGACAGCGCAGCACTCCCTCAGCACTGACCCTATGACAGTGCAGCACTCCCTCAGTACTGAACCTCTGACAGGGCAGCACACCCTCAATACTGACCCTCAGACAGTGCAGAATTCCCTCACTACAGACACTCCGACAGTGCAGTACTCCCTCAGTACTGACCCTCCGACAGTGCAGCACTCCCTCAGTACTGACCCTCAGACACTGCAGCACTCCGTCAGCACTGACCCTCTAACTGTGCAGAACTTCCTCAGTTCTGAGCCCCAGACAGTGGAGCGGTCCCTCAGTACTGACCCTCTGACAGGGCAGCACTCCCGCACTACTGACCCACGGACAGTGCAGCACACCCTCAGGGCTGACCATCTGACATTGCAGCATACCCTCAGTACTGACCCTCTGACAGTGCAGCATTCCCTCAGTACTGACCAACGGACAGTGCAGCATTCCCTCAGTACTGACCAACGGACAGTGCAGCACTCCCTCAGTACTGACCCTCTGACAGTGCAGCACTCCCTCAGTACTGAACTTCTGACAGTGCAGCACTCCGTCAGTACTGACACGCTGTCAGTGCAGCACTCCCTCAGTACTGACTCCCTCACAGTGCAGCACTCCCTCAGTACTGATCCTCTGACAGTGCAGCACTCCCTCAGTACTACCCCACAGACAGTGCAGCACGCCCTCAGTACTGACCCACGGACAGTGCAGCACTCCCACAGTACTGAACCTCTGACAGTGCAGCACTCCCTCAGTACTGACTCGCTGACAGTGCAGCACTCCCACAGTACTGAACCTCTGACAGTGCAGCACTCCCTCAGTACTGACCCTCAGACAGTGCAGCACTCCCTCAGTACTGACCCTCAGACACTGCAGCACTCCCCCAGTACTGACCCTCTGACAGTGCAGCACTCAGTCAGCACTGACCCTCTGACTGTGCAGAACTTCCTCAGTACTGAGTCCCAGGCAGCGGAGCGCTCCCTCAGTACTGACCCTCTGACAGGGCAGCACTCCCGCACTACTGACCCACGGACAGTGCAGCACTCCCTCAGTGCTGAACCTCTGACAGTGCAGCAAACCTCAGTACTGACCCTCTGACAGTGCAGCACTCCCTCAGCACTGACACTCTGACAGTGCAGCACTCCCTCAGTACTGACCCACGGACATTGCAGCACTCCCTCAGTACTGACCCTCTGAGAGTGCAGCACTCCGTCAGTACTGACACGCTGTCAGTGCAGCACTCCCTCAGTACTGACTCCCTGACAGTGCAGCACTCCCTCAGTACTGATCCTCTGACAGTGCAGCACTCCCTCAGTACTACCCCACAGACAGTGCAGCACTCCCTCAGTACTGACCCACGGACAGTGTAACAAACCCTCAGTACTGACCCTCTGACAGTGCAGCACTCCCACAGTACTGACTCGCTGACAGTGCAGCACTCCCTCAGTACTGACTCTGACAGTGCAGCACTCCCTCAGTACTGACCCTCTGAGAGTGCAGCACTCACTCAGTACTGACTCTCTGACAGTGCAGGACTCCCTCAGTACTGACCCGCAGACAGTGCAGCGCTCCATCAGTACAGCCCTTTGACAATGCAGCACTCCCTCAGTACCGACCCTCCAACGGTGTAGCACTCCCTCAGTACTGGCTTTCTGACAGTACAGCACTCCCTCAGTACTGATCCTCTGACAGTGCAGCACTCCCTCAGTACTGACACTCAGACATTGCAGCTCTCCCTCAGTACTGACCCTCAGACAGTGCAGCACTCTCTCAGTACTGACCCTCTGACAGTGCAGCAGTCCCTCCGTACTGACCCTCAGACAGTACAGCACTCCCTCCATACTGACCCTCAGAGAGTGCAGCACTCCTTCCGTGCTGACCCTCAGACAGTGCAGCAAACCCTCAGCACTGAGACTATGACAGTGCAGCAGTCCCTCAGTACAGACCCTCTGTCAGTGCAGCACTCCCTCAGTACTGCTCCTCTGACAGTGCAGCACTCCCTCAGCACTGACCCTTAGACAATGCAGCACTCCCTCAGTACTGACCCTCTGACAGTGCAGCATTCCCACCGTACTGACACTCAGACAGTACAGTACTCCCTCAGTACTGACGCTCAGACAGTGAAGCACTCCCTCAGTACTGACCGTCAGACACTGCAGGACTCCCTCAGTACTGACCCTCTGACAGTGCAGCAATCCCTCAGTACGACCCTCCGATAGTGCAGCACTCCCTCAGTACTGACCCTCAGACAATGCAGCACTCCCTCAGTACTGACCCTCTGACACTGCAGCAATCCCTCAGTACGACCCTCCGACAGTGCAGCACTCCCTCAGTACTGACCCTCACACAGTGCAACACTCCCTCAGTACTGACCCTCAGACACTGCAGCACACCCTCAGTACGACCCTCCAACAGTGCAGCACTCCCTCAGTAGTGACCCTCCGACAGTGCAGCACTCGCTCAGTACTGACCCTCTGACAGTGCTGCACTCCCTCACCACTGACATTCTGACAGTGCAGCACTCCCTCAGTACTGACCATCTGACAGTGCAGCATTCCCTAAGCACTGACCCTCTGACAGTGCAGCACTCCCTCAGTACTGACCCTCTGACAGTGCAGCACTCCCTCAGTACTGATCCTCACACAGTGCAGCACTCCCTCAGCACTGACCCTTAGACAATGCATCACTCCCTCAGTACTGACCCTCTGACAGTGAAGCACTCCCTCAGTACTGAACATCAGACACTGCAGCACTCCTCCAGTACTGACCCTCTGACCGTGCAGCAATCCCTCAGTACGACCCTCCGACAGTGCAGCACTCCCTCAGTACTGACCCTCAGACAGTGCAGCACTCCCTCAGCACTGAGCCTCTGACAGTGAAGCAGTACCTCAGTACTGATCTCCAACAGTGCAGCACGCCCTCAGTATGACCCTCCGACAGTGCAGCATTCCCTCAGTAGTGACCCACCGACAGTGCAGCACTCGCTCAGTACTGACCCTCTGACAGTGCAGCATTCCCTAAGCACTGACCCTCTGACAGTGCAGCACTCCCTCAGTACTGACCCTCTGACAGTGCAGCACTCCCTCAGTACTGATCCTCACACAGTGCAGCACTCCCTCAGCACTGACCATTAGACAATGCATCACTCCCTCAGTACTGACCCTCAGACACTGCAGCACTCCTCCAGTACTGACCCTCTGACAGTGCAGCAATCCCTCAGTACGACCGTACGACAGTGCAGCACTCACTCAGTACTGACCCTCAGACAGTGCAGCACTCCCTCAGCACTGAGCCTCTGACAGTGCAGCAGTACCTCAGTACTGACCCTCTGTCAGTGCAGCACTCCCTCAGTACTGACCCTCAGACAGTGCAGCAATCCCTCAGTACAACCCTCCGACAGTGCAGCACTGCCTCAGTACTGACCCTCAGACAGTGCAGCACTCCCTCAGTACTGATCTCCGACAGTGCAGCACGCCCTCAGTACGACCCTCCGACAGTGCAGCATTCCCTCAGTACTGACCCACCGACAGTGCAGCACTCGCTCAGTACTGACCCTCTGAGAGTGCAGCACTCCCTCAGTACTGACCCTCTGACAGTGCAGCACTCCCTTAGTACTGACCCTCTAACAGTGCAGCACTCCCTCAGCAATGAACCAATGACAGTGCAGCACTCCCTCAGTACTGATCCTCTGACAGTGCAGCACTCTCTCAGTACTGAACCTCCGACAGTGCAGTACTCCCTCAGTACTGACCCTCAGACACTGCAGCACTCCCTCAGTACTGACCCTCTGACAGTGCAGCAATCCCTCAGTACGACCCTCCGACAGTGCAGAAAGCCCTCAGTACTGACCCTCAGACAGTGCAGCACTCCCTCAGTACTGACCCTCTGACAGTGCAGCAATCCCTCAGTACGACCCTCCGACAGTGCAGCACTCCCTCAGTACTGACCCTCACACAGTGCAGCACTCCCTCAGTACTGACCCTCAGACACTGCAGCACACCCTCAGTACGACCCTCCAACAGTGCAGCACTCCCTCAGTAGTGACCCTCTGACAGTGCAGCACTCCCTCACCACTGACATTCTGACAGTGCAGCACTCCCTCAGTACTGACCATCTGACAATGCAGCATTCCCTAAGCACTGACCCTCTGACAGTGCAGCACTCCCTCAGTACTGACCCTCTGACAGTGCAGCAATCCCTCAGTACAACCCTCCGACAGTGCAGCACTCCCTCAGTACTGACCCTCAGACAGTGCAGCACTCCCTCAGTACTGATCTCCGACAGTGCAGCACGCCCTCAGTATGACCCTCCGACAGTGCAGCATTCCCTCAGTAGTAACCCACCGACAGTGCAGCACTCGCTCAGTACTGATCCTCTGACAGTGCAGCATTCCCTAAGCACTGACCCTCTGACAGTGCAGCACTCCCACAGTACTGACTCGCTGACAGTGCAGCACTCCCTCAGTACTGACTCTGACAGTGCAGCACTCCCTCAGTACTGACCCTCTGAGAGTGCAGCACTCACTCAGTACTGACTCTCTGACAGTGCAGGACTCCCTCAGTACTGACCCGCAGACAGTGCAGCGCTCCATCAGTACAGCCCTTTGACAATGCAGCACTCCCTCAGTACCGACCCTCCAACGGTGTAGCACTCCCTCAGTACTGGCTTTCTGACAGTACAGCACTCCCTCAGTACTGATCCTCTGACAGTGCAGCACTCCCTCAGTACTGACACTCAGACATTGCGGCTCTCCCTCAGTACTGACCCTCAGACAGTGCAGCACTCTCTCAGTACTGACCCTCAGACAGTGCAGCAATCCCTCAGTACAACCCACCGACAGTGCAGCACTGCCTCAGTACTGACCCTCAGACAGTGCAGCACTCCCTCAGTACTGATCTCCGACAGTGCAGCACGCCCTCAGTACGACCCTCCGACAGTGCAGCATTCCCTCAGTACTGACCCACCGACAGTGCAGCACTCCCTAAGCACTGACCCTCGGAGAGTGCAGCACTCCCTCACCACTGACATTCTGACAGTGCAGCACTCCCTCAGTACTGACCCTCTGACAGTGCAGCACTCCCTTAGTACTGACCCTCTAACAGTGCAGCACTCCCTCAGCAATGAACCAATGACAGTGCAGCACTCCCTCAGTACTGATCCTCTGACAGTGCAGCACTCTCTCAGTACTGAACCTCCGACAATGCAGCACTCCCTCAGTACTGACCCTCTGACAGTGCAGCAATCCCTCAGTACGACCCTCCGACAGTGCAGCATTCCCTCAGTACTGACCCTCTGACACTGCAGCACACCCTCAGTACTGATCCTCACACAGTGCAGCACTCTCTCAGTAGTGACCCTCCGACAGTGCAGCACTCGCTCAGTGCTGACCATTAGACAATGCATCACTCCCTCAGTACTGACCCTCTGACAGTGAAGCACTCCCTCAGTACTGAACCTCAGGCACTGCAGCACTCCTCCAGTACTGACCCTCTGACAGTGCAGCAATCCCTCAGGACGACCCTCCGACAGTGCAGCACTCCCTCAGTACTGACCCTCAGGCAGTGCAGCACTCCCTCAGCACTGAGCCTCTGACAGTGAAGCCGTACCTCAGTACTGATCTCCAACAGTGCAGCACGCCCTCAGTATGACCCTCCGACAGTGCAGCATTCCCTCAGTAGTGACCCACCGACAGTGCAGCACTCATTCAGTACTGACCCTCTGACAGTGCAGCATTCCCTAAGCACTGACCCTCTGACAGTGCAGCACTCCCTTAGTACTGACCCTCTAACAGTGCAGCACTCCCTCAGCAATGAACCAATGACAGTGCAGCACTCCCTCAGTACTGATCCTCTGACACTGCAGCACTCCCTCAGTACTGACCCTCAGACACTGCAGCACTCCTCCAGTACTGACCCTCTGACAGTGCAGCAATCCCTCAGTACGACCCTCCGAAAGTGCAGCACTCCCTCAGTACTGACCCTCAGACAGTGCAGCACTCCCTCAGCACTGAGCCTCTGACAGTGCAGCAGTACCTCAGTACTGACCCTCTGTCAGTGCAGCACTCCCTCAGTACTGACCCTCAGACAGTGCAGCAATCCCTCAGTACAACCCTCCGACAGTGCAGCACTGCCTCAGTACTGACCCTCAGACAGTGCAGCACTCCCTCAGTACTGATCTCCGACAGTGCAGCACGCCCTCAGTACGACCCTCCGACAGTGCAGCGCTCCCTCAGTACTGACCCTCTGACTGTGCAGCACTCCCTCAGTACTGAACCTCAGACAGAGCAGCACTCCCTCAAAACTGACCCTCTGACAGTGCAGCACTGCCTCCGTACTGACCCTCTGACTGTGCAGCACTCCCTTAGTACTGACTCGCTGACAGTGCAGGACTCTCTCAGTACTGACCCGCAGACAGTGCAGCGCTCCATCAGTACAGACCGTCTGACAATGCAGCAGTCCCTCAGTACTGACCCTCCAACGGTGTAGCACTCCCTCAGTACTGGCTTTCTGACAGTACAGCACTCCCTCAGTACTGATCCTCTGATAGTGCAGCAGTCCCTCAGTACTGACCCTCAGACATTGCAGCTCTGCCTCAGTACTGACCCTCTGACAGTGCAGCAATCCCTCAGTACGACCCTCTGACAGTGCAGAAAGCCCTCAGTACTGACCCACCGACAGTGCAGCACTCGCTCAGTACTGACCCTCTGACAGTGCAGCATTCCCTAAGCACTGACCCTCTGACAGTGCAGCAATCCCTCAGTACTGACCCTCTGACAGTGCAGCACTCCCTCAGTACTGATCCTCACACAGTGCAGCACTCCCTCAGCACTGACCCTTAGACAATGCATCACTCCCTCAGTACTGACCCTCTGACAGTGAAGCACTCCCTCAGTACTGAACCTCAGACACTGCAGCACTCCTCCAGTACTGACCCTCTGACCGTGCAGCAATCCCTCAGTACGACCCTCCGACAGTGCAGCACTCCCTCAGTACTGACCCTCAGACAGTGCAGCACTCCCTCAGCACTGAGCCTCTGACAGTGAAGCAGTACCTCAGTACTGATCTCCAACAGTGCAGCACGCCCTCAGTATGACCCTCCGACAGCGCAGCATTCCCTCAGTAGTGACCCACCGACAGTGCAGCACTCGCTCAGTACTGACCCTCTGACAGTGCAGCATTCCCTAAGCACTGACCCTCTGACAGTGCAGCACTCCCTCAGTACTGACCCTCTGACAGTGCAGCACTCCCTCAGTACTGATCCTCACACAGTGCAGCACTCCCTCAGCTCTGACCCTTAGACAATGCATCACTCCCTCAGTACTGACCCTCAGACACTGCAGCACTCCTCCAGTACTGACCCTCTGACAGTGCAGCAATCCCTCAGTACGACCGTCCGACAGTGCAGCACTCACTCAGTACTGACCCTCAGACAGTGCAGCACTCCCTCAGCACTGAGCCTCTGACAGTGCAGCAGTACCTCAGTACTGACCCTCTGTCAGTGCAGCACTCCCTCAGTACTGACCCTCAGACAGTGCAGCAATCCCTCAGTACAACCCTCCGACAGTGCAGCACTGCCTCAGTACTGACCCTCAGACAGTGCAGCACTCCCTCAGTACTGATCTCCGACAGTGCAGCACGCCCTCAGTACGACCCTCCGACAGTGCAGCATTCCCTCAGTACTGACCCACCGACAGTGCAGCACTCGCTCAGTACTGACCCTCTGAGAGTGCAGCACTCCCTCACCACTGATATTCTGACAGTGCAGCACTCCCTCAGTACTGACCATCTGACAGTGCAGCATTCCCTAAGCACTGACCCTCGGAGAGTGCAGCACTCCCTCAGTACTGACCCTCTGACAGTGCAGCACTCCCTCAGTACTGATCCTCACACAGTGCAGCACTCCCTCAGTACTGACCCTCTAACAGTGCAGCACTCCCTCAGCAATGAACCAATGACAGTGCAGCACTCCCTCAGTACTGATCCTCTGACACTGCAGCACTCCCTCAGTACTGACCCTCAGACACTGCAGCACTCCCTCAGTACTGACCCTCTGACAGTGCAGCAATCCCTCAGTACGACCCTCCGACAGTGCAGAAAGCCCTCAGTACTGACCCTCAGACAGTGCAGCACTCCCTCAGTACTGACCCTCTGACAGTGCAGCAATCCCTCAGTACGACCCTCCGACAGTGCAGCACTCCCTCAGTACTGACCCTCACACAGTGCAGCACTCCCTCAGTACTGACCCTCAGACACTGCAGCACACCCTCAGTACGACCCTCCAACAGTGCAGCACTCCCTCAGTAGTGACCCTCCGACAGTGCAGCACTCCCTCAGTACTGACCCTCTGACAGTGCAGCACTCCCTCACCACTGACATTCTGACAGTGCAGCACTCCCTCAGTACTGACCATCTGACGGTGCAGCATTCCCTAAGCACTGACCCTCTGACAGTGCAGCACTCCCTCAGTACTGACCCTCTGACAGTGCAGCACTCCCTCAGTACTGATCCTCACACAGTGCAGCACTCCCTCAGCACTGACCCTTAGACAATGCATCACTCCCTCAGTACTGACCCTCTGACAGTGAAGCACTCCCTCAGTACTGAACCTCAGACACTGCAGCACTCCTCCAGTACTGACCCTCTGACCGTGCAGCAATCCCTCAGTACGACCCTCCAACAGTGCAGCACTCCCTCAGTACTGACCCTCTGACAGTGCAGCACTCCCTCAGTACTGATCCTCACACAGTGCAGCACTCCCTCAGTACTGATCCTCACACAGTGCAGCACTCCCTCAGTACTGACCCACTGACAGTGCTGCACTCCCTTAGTACTGACCCTCTAACAGTGCAGCACTCCCTCAGCAATGAACCAATGACAGTGCAGCACTCCCTCAGTACTGATCCTCTGACACTGCAGCACTCCCTCAGTACTGACCCTCAGACACTGCAGCACTCCCTCAGTACTGACCCTCTGACAGTGCAGCAATCCCTCAGTACGACCCTCCGACAGTGCAGAAAGCCCTCAGTACTGACCCTCAGACAGTGCAGCAATCGCTCAGTACTGACCCTCTGACAGTGCAGCACTCCCTCACCACTGACATTCTGACAGTGCAGCACTCCCTCAGTACTGACCATCTGACAGTGCAGCATTCCCTAAGCACTGACCCTCTGACAGTGCAGCACTCCCTCAGTACTGACCCTCTGACAGTGCAGCAATCCCTCAGTACAACCCTCCGACAGTGCAGCACTCCCTCAGTACTGACCCTCAGACAGTGCAGCACTCCCTCAGTACTGATCTCCGACAGTGCAGCACGCCCTCAGTATGACCCTCCGACAGTGCAGCATTCCCTCAGTAGTGACCCACCGACAGTGCAGCACTCGCTCAGTACTGACCCTCTGACAGTGCAGCATTCCCTAAGCACTGACCCTCTGACAGTGCAGCTCTCCCTCAGTACTGACCCTCTGACAGTGCAGCACTCCCTCAGTACTGATCCTCACACAGTGCAGCACTCCCTCAGCACTGACCCTTAGACAATGCATCACTCCCTCAGTACTGACCCTCTGACAGTGAAGCACTCCCTCAGTACTGACCCTCAGACACTGCAGCACTCCTCCAGTACTGACCCTCTGACAGTGCAGCAATCCCTCAGTACGACCCTCCGACAGTGCAGCACTCCCTCAGTACTGACCCTCAGACAGTGCAGCACTCCCTCAGCACTGAGCCTCTGACAGTGCAGCAGTACCTCAGTACTGACCCTCTGTCAGTGCAGCACTCCCTCAGTACTGACCCTCAGACAGTGCAGCAATCCCTCAGTACAACCCTCCGACAGTGCAGCACTGCCTCAGTACTGACCCTCAGACAGTGCAGCACTCCCTCAGTACTGATCTCCGACAGTGCAGCACGCCCTCAGTACGACCCTCCGACAGTGCAGCATTCCCTCAGTACTGACCCACCGACAGTGCAGCACTCGCTCAGTACTGACCCTCTGAGAGTGCAGCACTCCCTCAGTACTGATCCTCCCACAGTGCAGCACTCCCTCAGTACTGATCCTCTGACAGTGCAGCACTCTCTCAGTACTGAACCTCCGACAGTGCAGTACTCCCTCAGTACTGGTCCTCTGACAGTGCAGCACTCCCTCAGTACTAACCCTCTGACAGTGCAGCACTCCCTCAGCACTAAACCTCTGACAGTGCAGCACTACCTCAGTACTGAACCTCTGACAGGGCAGCACACCCTCAATACTGACCCTCTGACAGTGCAGAATTCCCTCAGTACTGATCCTCCGACAGTGCAGCACTACCTCAGCACTGACCCTCCGACAGTGCAGCACTCCCTCAGTACTGACCCTCCGACAGGGCAGCGCTCCCTCAGTACTGACCCTCTGACTGTGCAGCACTCCCTCAGTACTGAACCTCAGACAGAGCAGCACTCCCTCAAAACTGACCCTCTGACAGTGCAGCACTGCCTCCGTACTGACCCTCTGACTGTGCAGCACTCCCTCAGTACTGACTCTCTGACAGTGCAGGACTCCCTCAGTACTGACCCGCAGACAGTGCAGCACTCCATCAGTACAGACCGTCTGACAATGCAGCAGTCCCTCAGTACTGACCCTCCAACGGTGTAGCACTCCCTCAGTACTGGCTTTCTGACAGTACAGCACTCCCTCAGTACTGATCCTCTGATAGTGCAGCAGTCCCTCAGTACTGACCCTCAGACGTTGCAGCTCTGCCTCAGTACTGACCCTCTGACAGTGCAGCAATCCCTCAGTACGACCCTCCGACAGTGCAGAAAGCCCTCAGTACTGACCCACCGACAGTGCAGCACTCGCTCAGTACTGACCCTCTGACAGTGCAGCATTCCCTAAGCACTGACCCTCTGACAGTGCAGCACTCCCTCAGTACTGACCCTCTGACAGTGCAGCACTCCCTCAGTACTGATCCTCACACAGTGCAGCACTCCCTCAGCACTGACCCTTAGACAATGCATCACTCCCTCAGTACTGACCCTCTGACAGTGAAGCACTCCCTCAGTACTGACCCTCAGACACTGCAGCACTCCTCCAGTACTGACCCTCTGACAGTGCGGCAATCCCTCAGTACGACCCTCCGCCAGTGCAGCACTCCCTCAGTACTGACCCTCAGACAGTGCAGCACTCCCTCAGCACTGAGCCTCTGACAGTGCAGCAGTACCTCAGTACTGACCCTCTGTCAGTGCAGCACTCCCTCAGTACTGACCCTCAGACAGTGCAGCAATCCCTCAGTACAACCCTCCGACAGTGCAGCACTGCCTCAGTACTGACCCTCAGACAGTGCAGCACTCCCTCAGTACTGATCTCCGACAGTGCAGCACGCCCTCAGTACGACCCTCCGACAGTGCAGCATTCCCTCAGTACTGACCCACCGACAGTGCAGCACTCGCTCACTACTGACCCTCTGAGAGTGCAGCACTCCCTCAGTACTGATCCTCCCACAGTGCAGCACTCCCTCAGTACTGATCCTCTGACAGTGCAGCACTCTCTCAGTACTGAACCTCCGACAGTGCAGTACTCCCTCAGTACTGGTCCTCTGACAGTGCAGCACTCCCTCAGTACTAACCCTCTGACAGTGCAGCACTCCCTCAGCACTAAACCTCTGACAGTGCAGCACTACCTCAGTACTGAACCTCTGACAGGGCAGCACACCCTCAATACTGACCCTCTGACAGTGCAGAATTCCCTCAGTACTGATCCTCCGACAGTGCAGCACTACCTCAGCACTGACCCTCCGACAGTGCAGCACTCCCTCAGTACTGACCCTCCGACAGTGCAGCGCTCCCTCAGTACTGACCCTCTGACTGTGCAGCACTCCCTCAGTACTGAACCTCAGACAGAGCAGCACTCCCTCAAAACTGACCCTCTGACAGTGCAGCACTGCCTCCGTACTGACCCTCTGACTGTGCAGCACTCCCTCAGTACTGACTCTCTGACAGTGCAGGACTCCCTCAGTACTGACCCGCAGACAGTGCAGCGCTCCATCAGTACAGACCGTCTGACAATGCAGCAGTCCCTCAGTACTGACCCTCCAACGGTGTAGCACTCCCTCAGTACTGGCTTTCTGACAGTACAGCACTCCCTCAGTACTGATCCTCTGATAGTGCAGCAGTCCCTCAGTACTGACCCTCAGACGTTGCAGCTCTGCCTCAGTACTGACCCTCTGACAGTGCAGCAATCCCTCAGTACGACCCTCCGACAGTGCAGAAAGCCCTCAGTACTGACACACCGACAGTGCAGCACTCGCTCAGTACTGACCCTCTGACAGTGCAGCATTCCCTAAGCACTGACCCTCTGACAGTGCAGCACTCCCTCAGTACTGACCCTCTGACAGTGTAGCACTCCCTCAGTACTGATCCTCACACAGTGCAGCACTCCCTCAGCACTGACCCTTAGACAATGCATCACTCCCTCAGTACTGACCCTCTGACAGTGAAGCACTCCCTCAGTACTGAACCTCAGACACTGCAGCACTCCTCCAGTACTGACCCTCTGACCGTGCAGCAATCCCTCAGTACGACCCTCCGACAGTGCAGCACTCCCTCAGTACTGACCCTCAGACAGTGCAGCACTCCCTCAGCACTGAGCCTCTGACAGTGAAGCAGTACCTCAGTACTGATCTCCAACAGTGCAGCACGCCCTCAGTATGACCCTCCGACAGTGCAGCATTCCCTCAGTAGTGACCCACCGACAGTGCAGCACTCGCTCAGTACTGACCCTCTGACAGTGCAGCATTCCCTAAGCACTGACCCTCTGACAGTGCAGCACTCCCTCAGTACTGATCCTCACACAGTGCAGCACTCCCTCAGCACTGACCCTTAGACAATGCATCACTCCCTCAGTACTGACCCTCAGACACTGCAGCACTCCTCCAGTACTGACCCTCTGACAGTGCAGCAATCCCTCAGTACGACCGTCCGACAGTGCAGCACTCACTCAGTACTGACCCTCAGACAGTGCAGCACTCCCTCAGCACTGAGCCTCTGACAGTGCAGCAGTACCTCAGTACTGACCCTCTGTCAGTGCAGCACTCCCTCAGTACTGACCCTCAGACAGTGCAGCAATCCCTCAGTACAACCCTCCGACAGTGCAGCACTGCCTCAGTACTGACCCTCAGACAGTGCAGCATTCCCTCAGTACTGATCTCCAACAGTGCAGCACGCCCTCAGTACGACCCTCCGACAGTGCAGCATTCCCTCAGTACTGACCCACCGACAATGCAGCACTCGCTCAGTACTGACCCTCTGACAGTGCAGCACTCCCTCACCACTGACATTCTGACAGTGCAGCACTCCCTCAGTACTGACCATCTGACAGTGCAGCATTCCCTAAGCACTGACCCTCTGACAGTGCAGCACTCCCTCAGTACTGACCCTCTGACAGTGCAGCACTCCCTCAGTACTGATCCTCACACAGTGCAGCACTCCCTCAGCACTGACCCTTAGACAATGCATCACTCCGTCAGTACTGACCCTCTGACAGTGAAGCACTCCCTCAGTACTGAACCTCAGACAGTGCAGCACTCCTCCAGTACTGACCCTCTGACCGTGCAGCAATCCCTCAGTACGACCCTCCGACAGTGCAGCACTCCCTCAGTACTGACCCTCAGACAGTGCAGCACTCCCTCAGCACTGAGCCTCTGACAGTGAAGCAGTACCTCAGTACTGATCTCCAACAGTGCAGCACGCCCTCAGTATGACCCTCCGACAGTGCAGCATTCCCTCAGTAGTGACCCAACGACAGTGCAGCACTCGCTCAGTACTGACCCTCTGACAGTGCAGCATTCCCTAAGCACTGACCCTCTGACAGTGCAGCACTCCCTCAGTACTGACCCTCTGACAGTGCAGCACTCCCTCAGTACTGACCCTCAGACAGTGCAGCACTCCCTCAGCACTGAGCCTCTGACAGTGAAGCAGTACCTCAGTACTGATCTCCAACAGTGCAGCACGCCCTCAGTATGACCCTCCGACAGTGCAGCATTCCCTCAGTAGTGACCCACCGACAGTGCAGCACTCGCTCAGTACTGACCCTCTGACAGTGCAGCATTCCCTAAGCACTGACCCTCTGAGAGTGCAGCACTCCCTCAGTACTGACTCTGACAGTGCAGCACTCCCTCAGTACCGACCCTCTGAGAGTGCAGCACTCACTCAGTACTGACTCTCTGACAGTGCAGGACTCCCTCAGTACTGACCCGCAGACAGTGCAGCGCTCCATCAGTACAGCCCTTTGACAATACAGCACTCCCTCAGTACCGACCCTCCAACGGTGTAGCACTCCCTCAGTACTGGCTTTCTGACAGTACAGCACTCCCTCAGTACTGATCCTCTGACAGTGCAGCACTCCCTCAGTACTGACACTCAGACATTGCAGCTCTCCCTCAGTACTGACCCTCAGACAGTGCAGCACTCTCTCAGTACTGACCCTCTGACAGTGCAGCAGTCCCTCCGTACTAACCCTCAGACAGTACAGCACACCCTCCACACTGACCCTCAGAGAGTGCAGCACTCCATCCGTGCTGACCCTCAGACAGTGCAGCACTCCCTCAGCACTGAGACTCTGACAGTGCAGCAGTCCCTCAGTACTGACCCTCTGTCAGTGCAGCACTCCCTCAGTACTGCTCCTCTGACAGTGCAGCACTCCCTCAGTACTAACCCTCTGACAGTGCAGCACTCCCTCAGCACTGACCCTTAGACAATGCAGCACTCCCTCAGTACTGACCCTCTGACAGTGCAGCATTCCCACCGTACTGACACTCAGAAAGTACAGTACTCCCTCAGTACTGACGCTCAGACAGTGAAGCACTCCCTCAGTACTGACCCTCAGACACTGCAGGACTCCCTCAGTACTGACCCTCTGACAGTGCAGCAATCCCTCAGTACGACCCTCCGACAGTGCAGCACTCCCTCAGTACTGACCCTCAGACAATGCAGCACTCCCTCAGTACTGACCCTCTGACAGTGCAGCAATCCCTCAGTACGACCCTCCGACAGTGCAGCATTCCCTCAGTACTGACCCTCTGACAGTGCAGCACTCCCTCAGTACTGACCCTCAGACACTGCAGCACACCCTCAGTACTGATCCTCACACAGTGCAGCACTCCCTCAGTAGTGACCCTCCGACAGTGCAGCACTCGCTCAGTGCTGACCCTTAGACAATGCATCACTCCCTAAGTGCTGACCCTCTGACAGTGAAGCACTCCCTCAGTACTGAACCTCAGACACTGCAGCACTCCTCCAGTACTGACCCTCTGACAGTGCAGCAATCCCTCAGTGCGACCCTCCGACAGTGCAGCACTCCCTCAGTACTGACCCTCAGACAGTGCAGCACTCCCTCAGCACTGAGCCTCTGACAGTGAAGCAGTATCTCAGTACTGATCTCCAACAGTGCAGCACGCCCTCAGTATGACCCTCCGACAGTGCAGCATTCCCTCAGTAGTGACCCACCGACAGTGCAGCACTCGCTCAGTACTGACCCTCTGACAGTGCAGCATTCCCTAAGCACTGACCCTCTGACAGTGCAGCACTCCCTCAGTACTGACCCTCTGACAGTGCAGCACTCCCTCAGTACTGACCCTCAGACAGTGCAGCACTCCCTCAGCACTGAGCCTCTGACAGTGAAGCAGTACCTCAGTACTGATCTCCAACAGTGCAGCACGCCCTCAGTATGACCCTCCGACAGTGCAGCATTCCCTCAGTAGTGACCCACCGACAGTGCAGCACTCGCTCAGTACTGACCCTCTGACAGTGCAGCATTCCCTAAGCACTGACCCTCTGAGAGTGCAGCACTCCCTCAGTACTGACTCTGACAGTGCAGCACTCCCTCAGTACCGACCCTCTGAGAGTGCAGCACTCACTCAGTACTGACTCTCTGACAGTGCAGGACTCCCTCAGTACTGACCCGCAGACAGTGCAGCGCTCCATCAGTACAGCCCTTTGACAATACAGCACTCCCTCAGTACCGACCCTCCAACGGTGTAGCACTCCCTCAGTACTGGCTTTCTGACAGTACAGCACTCCCTCAGTACTGATCCTCTGACAGTGCAGCACTCCCTCAGTACTGACACTCAGACATTGCAGCTCTCCCTCAGTACTGACCCTCAGACAGTGCAGCACTCTCTCAGTACTGACCCTCTGACAGTGCAGCAGTCCCTCCGTACTAACCCTCAGACAGTACAGCACACCCTCCACACTGACCCTCAGAGAGTGCAGCACTCCATCCGTGCTGACCCTCAGACAGTGCAGCACTCCCTCAGCACTGAGACTCTGACAGTGCAGCAGTCCCTCAGTACTGACCCTCTGTCAGTGCAGCACTCCCTCAGTACTGCTCCTCTGACAGTGCAGCACTCCCTCAGTACTAACCCTCTGACAGTGCAGCACTCCCTCAGCACTGACCCTTAGACAATGCAGCACTCCCTCAGTACTGACCCTCTGACAGTGCAGCATTCCCACCGTACTGACACTCAGAAAGTACAGTACTCCCTCAGTACTGACGCTCAGACAGTGAAGCACTCCCTCAGTACTGACCCTCAGACACTGCAGGACTCCCTCAGTACTGACCCTCTGACAGTGCAGCAATCCCTCAGTACGACCCTCCGACAGTGCAGCACTCCCTCAGTACTGACCCTCAGACAATGCAGCACTCCCTCAGTACTGACCCTCTGACAGTGCAGCAATCCCTCAGTACGACCCTCCGACAGTGCAGCATTCCCTCAGTACTGACCCTCTGACAGTGCAGCACTCCCTCAGTACTGACCCTCAGACACTGCAGCACACCCTCAGTACTGATCCTCACACAGTGCAGCACTCCCTCAGTAGTGACCCTCCGACAGTGCAGCACTCGCTCAGTGCTGACCCTTAGACAATGCATCACTCCCTAAGTGCTGACCCTCTGACAGTGAAGCACTCCCTCAGTACTGAACCTCAGACACTGCAGCACTCCTCCAGTACTGACCCTCTGACAGTGCAGCAATCCCTCAGTGCGACCCTCCGACAGTGCAGCACTCCCTCAGTACTGACCCTCAGACAGTGCAGCACTCCCTCAGCACTGAGCCTCTGACAGTGAAGCAGTATCTCAGTACTGATCTCCAACAGTGCAGCACGCCCTCAGTATGACCCTCCGACAGTGCAGCATTCCCTCAGTAGTGACCCACCGACAGTGCAGCACTCGCTCAGTACTGACCCTCTGACAGTGCAGCATTCCCTAAGCACTGACCCTCCGACAGTGCAGCACTACCTCAGCACTGACCCTCCGACAGTGCAGCACTCCCTCAGTACTGACCCTCCGACAGTGCAGCGCTCCCTCAGTACTGACCCTCTGACTGTGCAGCACTCCCTCAGTACTGAACCTCAGACAGAGCAGCACTCCCTCAAAACTGACCCTCTGACAGTGCAGCACTGCCTCCGTACTGACCCTCTGACTGTGCAGCACTCCCTCAGTACTGAACCTCAGACAGTGCAGGACTCCCTCAGTACTGACCCGCAGACAGTGCAGCGCTCCATCAGTACAGACCGTCTGACAATGCAGCAGTCCCTCAGTACTGACCCTCCAACGGTGTAGCACTCCCTCAGTACTGGCTTTCTGACAGTACAGCACTCCCTCAGTACTGATCCTCTGACACTGCAGCACTCCCTCAGTACTGACCCTCAGACATTGCAGCTCTCCCTCAGTACTGACCCTCAGACAGTGCAGCACTCCCTCAGTACTGACCCTCTGTCAGTGCAGCACTCCCTCCGTACTAACCCTCAGACAGTACAGCTCTCCCTCCATACTGACCCTCAGAGAGTGCAGCACACCTTCCGTGCTGACCCTCAGACAGTGCAGCACTCCCTCAGCACTGAGACTCTGACAGTGCAGCAGTCCCTCAGTACTGACCCTCTGTCAGTGCAGCACTCCCTCAGTACTGCTCCTCTGACAGTGCAGCACTCCCTCAGTACTAACCCTCTGACAGTGCAGCACTCCCTCAGCACTGACCCTTAGACAATGCAGCACTCCCTCAGTACTGACCCTCTGACAGTGCAGCATTCCCACCGTACTGACATTCAGAAAGTACAGTACTCCCTCAGTACTGACGCTCAGACAGTGAAGCACTCCCTCAGTACTGACCCTCAGACACTGCAGGACTCCCTCAGTACTGACCCTCTGACAGTGCAGCAATCCCTCAGTACGACCCTCCGACAGTGCAGCACTCCCTCAGTACTGACCCTCAGACAATGCAGCACTCCCTCAGTACTGACCCTCTGACAGTGCAGCAATCCCTCAGTACGACCCTTCGACAGTGCAGCATTCCCTCAGTACTGACCCTCTGACAGTGCAGCACTCCCTCAGTACTGACCCTCAGACACTGCAGCACACCCTCAGTACTGATCCTCACACAGTGCAGCACTCCCTCAGTAGTGACCCTCCGACAGTGCAGCACTCGCTCAGTGCTGACCCTTAGACAATGCATCACTCCCTAAGTGCTGACCCTCTGACAGTGAAGCACTCCCTCAGTACTGAACCTCAGACACTGCAGCACTCCTCCAGTACTGACCCTCTGACAGTGCAGCAATCCCTCAGTACGACCCTCCGACAGTGCAGCACTCCCTCAGTACTGACCCTCACACAGTGCAGCACTCCCTCAGCACTGAGCCTCTGACAGTGAAGCAGTATCTCAGTACTGATCTCCAACAGTGCAGCACGCCCTCAGTATGACCCTCCGACAGTGCAGCATTCCCTCAGTAGTGACCCACCGACAGTGCAGCACTCGCTCAGTACTGACCCTCTGACAGTGCAGCATTCCCTAAGCACTGACCCTCCGACAGTGCAGCACTACCTCAGCACTGACCCTCCGACAGTGCAGCACTCCCTCAGTACTGACCCTCCGACAGTGCAGCACTCCCTCAGTACTGATCTCCGACAGTGCAGCACGCCCTCAGTATGACCCTCCGACAGTGCAGCATTCCCTCAGTAGTGACCCACCGACAGTGCAGCACTCGCTCAGTACTGACCCTCTGACAGTGCATCATTCCCTAAGCACTGACCCTCTGACAGTGCAGCACTCCCTCAGTACTGACCCTCTGACAGTGTAGCACTCCCTCAGTACTGATCCTCACACAGTGCAGCACTCCCTCAGCACTGACCCTTAGACAATGCATCACTCCCTCAGTACTGACCCTCTGACAGTGAAGCACTCCCTCAGTACTGACCCTCAGACACTGCAGCACTCCTCCAGTACTGACCCTCTGACAGTGCAGCAATCCCTCAGTACGACCCTCCGACAGTGCAGCACTCCCTCAGTACTGACCCTCAGACAGTGCAGCACTCCCTCAGCACTGAGCCTCTGACAGTGCAGCAGTACCTCAGTACAGATCCTCACACAGTGCAGCACTCCCTCAGTACTGACCCTCTGACAGTGCAGCACTCCCTTAGTACTGACCATCTAACAGTGCAGCACTCCCTCAGCAATGAACCACTGACAGTGCAGCACTCCCTCAGTACTGATCCTCTGACAGTGCAGCACTCTCTCAGTACTGAACCTCCGACAGTGCAGTATTCCCTCAGTACTGACCCTCTGACAGTGCAGCACTCCCTCAGTACTGACCCTCTGACAGTGCAGCACTCCCTCAGTACTGAGCCTCTGACAGTGCAGCAGTCCCTCAGTACTGACCCTCTGTCAGTGCAGCACTCCCTCAGTACTGGTCCTCTGACAGTGCAGCACTCCCTCAGTACTGACCCTCTGACAGTGCAGCACTCCCTCAGCACTAACCCTCTGACAGTGCAGCACTACCTCAGTACTGAACCTCTGACAGGGCAGCACACCCTCAATACTGACCCTCTGACAGTGCAGAATTCCCTCAGTACTGATCCTCCGACAGTGCAGCACTACCTCAGCACTGACCCTCCGACAGTGCAGCACTCCCTCAGTACTGACCCTCCGACAGTGCAGCGCTCCCTCAGTACTGACCCTCCGACAGTGCAGCACTCCCTCAGTACTGACCCTCAGACAGTGCAGCACTCCCTCAGCACTGAGCCTCTGACAGTGAAGCAGTATCTCAGTACTGATCTCCAACAGTGCAGCACGCCCTCAGTATGACCCTCCGACAGTGCAGCATTCCCTCAGTAGTGACCCACCGACAGTGCAGCACTCGCTCAGTACTGACCCTCTGACAGTGCAGCATTCCCTAAGCACTGACCCTCCGACAGTGCAGCACTACCTCAGCACTGACCCTCCGACAGTGCAGCACTCCCTCAGTACTGACCCTCCGACAGTGCAGCGCTCCCTCAGTACTGACCCTCTGACTGTGCAGCACTCCCTCAGTACTGAACCTCAGACAGAGCAGCACTCCCTCAAAACTGACCCTCTGACAGTGCAGCACTGCCTCCGTACTGACCCTCTGACTGTGCAGCACTCCCTCACTACTGACTCTCTGACAGTGCAGGACTCCCTCAGTACTGACCCGCAGACAGTGCAGCGCTCCATCAGTACAGACCGTCTGACAATGCAGCAGTCCCTCAGTACTGACCCTCCAACGGTGTAGCACTCCCTCAGTACTGGCTTTCTGACAGTACAGCACTCCCTCAGTACTGATCCTCTGACACTGCAGCACTCCCTCAGTACTGACACTCAGACATTGCAGCTCTCCCTCAGTACTGACCCTCAGACAGTGCAGCACTCTCTCAGTACTGACCCTCTGACAGTGCAGCAGTCCCTCCGTACTAACCCTCAGACAGTACAGCACTCCCTCCATACTGACCCTCAGAGAGTGCAGCACACCTTCCGTGCTGACCCTCAGACAGTGCAGCACTCCCTCAGCACTGAGACTCTGACAGTGCAGCAGTCCCTCAGTACTGACCCTCTGTCAGTGCAGCACTCCCTCAGTACTGCTCCTCTGACAGTGCAGCACTCCCTCAGTACTAACCCTCTGACAGTGCAGCACTCCCTCAGCACTGACCCTTAGACAATGCAGCACTCCCTCAGTACTGACCCTCTGACAGTGCAGCATTCCCACCGTACTGACATTCAGAAAGTACAGTACTCCCTCAGTACTGACGCTCAGACAGTGAAGCACTCCCTCAGTACTGACCCTCAGACACTGCAGGACTCCCTCAGTACTGACCCTCTGACAGTGCAGCAATCCCTCAGTACGACCCTCCGACAGTGCAGCACTCCCTCAGTACTGACCCTCAGACAATGCAGCACTCCCTCAGTACTGACCCTCTGACAGTGCAGCAATCCCTCAGTACGACCCTTCGACAGTGCAGCATTCCCTCAGTACTGACCCTCTGACAGTGCAGCACTCCCTCAGTACTGACCCTCAGACACTGCAGCACACCCTCAGTACTGATCCTCACACAGTGCAGCACTCCCTCAGTAGTGACCCTCCGACAGTGCAGCACTCGCTCAGTGCTGACCCTTAGACAATGCATCACTCCCTAAGTGCTGACCCTCTGACAGTGAAGCACTCCCTCAGTACTGAACCTCAGACACTGCAGCACTCCTCCAGTACTGACCCTCTGACAGTGCAGCAATCCCTCAGTACGACCCTCCGACAGTGCAGCACTCCCTCAGTACTGACCCTCACACAGTGCAGCACTCCCTCAGCACTGAGCCTCTGACAGTGAAGCAGTATCTCAGTACTGATCTCCAACAGTGCAGCACGCCCTCAGTATGACCCTCCGACAGTGCAGCATTCCCTCAGTAGTGACCCACCGACAGTGCAGCACTCGCTCAGTACTGACCCTCTGACAGTGCAGCATTCCCTAAGCACTGACCCTCCGACAGTGCAGCACTACCTCAGCACTGACCCTCCGACAGTGCAGCACTCCCTCAGTACTGACCCTCCGACAGTGCAGCACTCCCTCAGTACTGATCTCCGACAGTGCAGCACGCCCTCAGTATGACCCTCCGACAGTGCAGCATTCCCTCAGTAGTGACCCACCGACAGTGCAGCACTCGCTCAGTACTGACCCTCTGACAGTGCATCATTCCCTAAGCACTGACCCTCTGACAGTGCAGCACTCCCTCAGTACTGACCCTCTGACAGTGTAGCACTCCCTCAGTACTGATCCTCACACAGTGCAGCACTCCCTCAGCACTGACCCTTAGACAATGCATCACTCCCTCAGTACTGACCCTCTGACAGTGAAGCACTCCCTCAGTACTGACCCTCAGACACTGCAGCACTCCTCCAGTACTGACCCTCTGACAGTGCAGCAATCCCTCAGTACGACCCTCCGACAGTGCAGCACTCCCTCAGTACTGACCCTCAGACAGTGCAGCACTCCCTCAGCACTGAGCCTCTGACAGTGCAGCAGTACCTCAGTACAGATCCTCACACAGTGCAGCACTCCCTCAGTACTGACCCTCTGACAGTGCAGCACTCCCTTAGTACTGACCATCTAACAGTGCAGCACTCCCTCAGCAATGAACCACTGACAGTGCAGCACTCCCTCAGTACTGATCCTCTGACAGTGCAGCACTCTCTCAGTACTGAACCTCCGACAGTGCAGTATTCCCTCAGTACTGACCCTCTGACAGTGCAGCACTCCCTCAGTACTGACCATCTGACAGTGCAGCACTCCCACAGCACTGAGCCTCTGACAGTGCAGCAGTCCCTCAGTACTGACCCTCTGTCAGTGCAGCACTCCCTCAGTACTGGTCCTCTGACAGTGCAGCACTCCCTCAGTACTAACCCTCTGACAGTGCAGCACTCCCTCAGCACTGACCCTCTGACAGTGCAGCACTACCTCAGTACTGAACCTCTGACAGGGCAGCACACCCTCAATACTGACCCTCTGACAGTGCAGAATTCCCTCAGTACTGATCCTCCGACAGTGCAGCACTACCTCAGCACTGACCCTCCGACAGTGCAGCACTCCCTCAGTACTGACCCTCCGACAGTGCAGCGCTCCCTCAGTACTGACCCTCTGACTGTGCAGCACTCCCTCAGTACTGAACCTCAGGCAGAGCAGCACTCCCTCAAAACTGACCCTCTGACAGTGCAGCACTCCCTCCGTACTGACCCTCTGACTGTGCAGCACTCCCTCAGTACTGACTCTCTGACAGTGCAGGACTCCCTCAGTACTGACCCGCAGACAGTGCAGCGCTCCATCAGTACAGACCGTCTGACAATGCAGCAGTCCCTCAGTACTGACCCTCCAACGGTGTAGCACTCCCTCAGTACTGGCTTTCTGACAGTACAGCACTCCCTCAGTACTGATCCTCTGATAGTGCAGCAGTCCCTCAGTACTGACCCTCAGACATTGCAGCTCTGCCTCAGTACTGACACTCAGACAATGCAGCACTCTCTCAGTACTGACCCTCTGACAGTGCAGCAGTCCCTCAGAACTGACCCTCAGACAGTGCTGCACTCCCTCAGTATTGAGCCTACGACAGTGCAGCACTACCTCAGCACTGACCCTCCGACAGTGCAGCGCTCCTGCAGTACTGACCCTCCGACAGTGCAGCACTCCCTCAGTACTGAACCTCAGGCAGCGCAGCACTCCCTCAAAACTGACCCTCAGACATTGCAGCAATCCCTCAGTATTGACCCTCAGACAGTGCAGCTCTCCCTCAGTACTGACCCTCAGACATTGCAGCACTCCCTCAGTACTGACCCTCAGACAATGCAGCACTCCCTCAGTACTGACGCTCTGACAGCGCAGCATTCCCACCGTACTGACCCTCAGACAGTACAGTACTCCCTCAGTACTGACATTCAGACAGTGCAGCACTCCCTCAGTACTGACCCTCAGACACTGCAGCACTCCCCCAGTACTGACCCTCTGACAGTGCAGCACTCCGTCAGCACTGACCCTCTGA